>NC_084466.1:108891650-110141650 GCF_027409185.1 Cynocephalus volans | reverse complement strand
AGTAGCAGCACTGGAAAAGCAAGGATAGATATGAGATATTTAGAAGTTTAAAATTAACAATATTTGCTCATTTAGTAGCTATTGGGTCATGGTAGAAGGTCTAGAAAAAGCAGGAATCACTACAGATGCCTATACATGTATCATGTTGCCACCAACCAAATTTGGAGATGTAGGAGAATATTCAGTCTTCAAGTGGAAGACAGGCATTTGAGCTATCTGTAGAGTGCTATCTTGAAAGTGGTAATAATAATGGCAGTTGTCGTAGTTACTATTGCCAGTTATCTACCATGAGCAAGGTGTGTACTAAGGGTTTTATATGCAATATTCTACATAATCCTCATATCTATCATCATTTCCATTTTGCATATGATGAAACCGAGGCACTGAAATGTTTACTAATTTGCCCCAGGTGACACAAGTAGTAAGTGACTGAGCCAACATTTATACCCAGGTCATCTTGATTGAAATTTCATGTTTCAGTTACAGGCAAGAGGGTCCAGAAGAATATTTTATAAGACAAAAAGAGAAAAGGACAAATATGATGCACTGAAGCCAAAATAAGGGGCCTGGGAAAACTAAAAGCAAACATCATCAGAATGAACTTGTCTAGGAACTATTCTATCCAAACTAGGACTGGTCCCATACTTGTTGGAGATTCATATAAATTTTTGTCAAGCCTGAACCTCATGAGCATTACTGCCAGTTGTGTAACCTTAGGCAAGTTGCTCAATCTCTCTAACCCTTGCTTATTCACATGTGAAATAAGGACACTGAGCTCCTTATTTCAGTTCTAAACTTCCAATCCACTGCAATTTGCTCAGAAGACTTAAGAGTGTGGCCTGTAAGTATGATCTGTAAAACAACTAGGATGAATTCCCATGTATACCTGTATAAATAGATTTGTTAACTCAAATGTGCTTTAATAAAAGACAAAATCTGTAATTAAACTGACTTATAAAATTAAAAAACAAAGAAAGAAACTTGCCGAAAATCCTTATGCAACCAATAACTTACAAGCTCAGAGGAGGAGCCTCACAGGGCAGTGTAGATTTATAGTGACCAAGAAGGTAAAAGAGTTATTGCCGAACTGGTAGAATGTTTTTATACCAATATTTAGTTTGAAGGGAATGTAAAACAAAACTTTTCCTCTTTATCATCTGATTTAAGGCAATTAAGTAAGTAAAAATATTTTATGGCAGTGCTCAAGAAACAAATCAAACATTTTAGAAGGAAGATTATTTTACTTAACCTGAACATTTGTCAAACAAACCAGGCAACATTCCAGAACTCTGATGTGACAAGTGAATTAACATGTTCTTTTTTAAGGCCGGCTCATGTTAATATAAACATAAGCCTGTTCTTTGGGCCTCCAGTAGTTAGTCTCTGATGATAAAGTAATCATCTATTCATCCTCTTATCTCAGCTGTAAGCATCTAAAATCATTTATTTTACCAAAAATAGAATTGTTCTCTTATTCACTGAAACATTTTCATATCTAAGAGTAACATCTTGCAGAGGGAAATAACAACCTTCTCCACATATAATTCCAGTATCCTGCTAAGCTCTGTTCCACTTCTTGCCTTTGGGTTCTGTGATATATCCCTTTGTCTTTTTCTAAAAAGTCTCCTTTTTGCTTACGCTAGTCTGCATGGGTCTCTGTATTTTGAAATCATGAGAGATTTTAACCAGGATTCTTAGTACATTACTTTTGTGCTCTCACATTCATTCTTAAAAGTTTTATTGATTTTGCTTTGTAGATAATGTGGAAAATATCAGACTCCATGTATCTGAGGACCTTAAATCTAAAATGAACTATATCAGCGTGGTGATCGAGATGCTTTCATTATCAGTGTTTCAAAATTTATTTCACCATGAGAATACAAGACATTCCAATATGACTTATTCAACTCCATCATAAAATAGATATTATTCAGCAAGTTTGAAGGAAGTTTTAGGGGAGATTATTTTTATTTAATTCTAAGTGGTTAGTTTTCCTGTGCCTATGACTATTTGTATCACAGCTAACTAAAGATGTTAGCATCAAAAAATGACTTGAATTTTGGCTGTAAAGTTATGTCATCTGATCCTTTTAATTTTAGCTGATTTTGAGGTTAATGTCAAATGATCTCCATAAGGTCAATGTGGTAGTTTTATTAATGATTCTTCGAGGGAGATTTATTCTTTTCCTTAAATCAGACAGTCAGCAGGAAATCCGTGTGTGTGTCTTTAGCACCACTTTTTAGTATCTATGTCAATTTCTTATTGCATCAAAACAGGAGGGATCAGGATAATTCTTTATAAAATGCTTCTGAGGACCTCCCAGATTTAGAGAAACTCATTTAGTGTTGCTGGCATATAAATTGCCAAGAGAGCAGTGTAAAATTTGAAAAGCTTTGTTTAAAGGAATCCTTTCAAAAACCCACTTGTTCCAGATTAAACGCAAAGGAGATTTTTAATAAACACTTGGCTGTTTACTAATAATAAAAAATAAGGAATGGTATTCGTTCTGTTGTTTGCTCATGTTATTCCTTCATGATTTCTTCATGGCTCAAGAATGGTGATAGCTTGCAAAAAGATGACTTTGAGAGGCAAATTCTGTGAAATGAATTTCAGATTTCTATGTATTTGTAACTGGCATATTAGTCTTCCTCTCATGCCTTTTTGTAAGCATGCAGAAATACATGTGTATTGTATTCATTCAAAAAACTATATTGCAATAATATCTGAATTCCTCTCAATGTTTAATATATGTCATAAAAATCACAGCTTTTACAAGGAAAAACATCACCCTTTCTGCTATATGGGCTGAGTTCTTTAAAGGGTCATTAAACTACATAGAAAGTTCTATCATCTTCTTCCAGTGCAAGGTCTAAGTACGGTAGGCATGAAAATGGCTTCAGCATATGAGGGCTCATGTGATAGATAGACTTCTGTGATCACTCACCCAAAATTGTCAAATTGCCTCTGGTTGAGAACCACTGGCCTATGTGAATAATTTTAGTATTTTAACAGGGACACCTTATCCATGATATTGGGGAGTGGGAACACTACTCTTCTCTCTCTCCATAAAGTATATAAAGAGAGAAAAGAAAAATATATTTTCTTTTTTTGATTTTGGGAAAACTAACCACATAGAATTAGATAGAAATAATCTCCCTTAAAACTTCCTTCAAACTCTCTGAATAATATCTGTTTTATGACGGCGTTGAATAAGTGGTACTGGAATGTCCTATATTCTCACAGTGAAATAAATTTTAAAACACTAGTACTGAAAACATCTCCATCACCATGCTGATATAGTTAATTTTGGATTTAAGTTCCTCAGATACATAGTGTCTGGTATTATCCACATTACCTACAAGGCAAAATCAACAAAGGTTTTAAGAAAGAAGATGAGAGCACAAAAAAATATACTAAGAATCTTAGTTAAAATCTCTTAGGGTTTCAAGATACAGAGACCTATGCAGACTAGCTTAAGAAAAAGGAGACTGTACAGAAAGGATAAAGGGATATACCACAGAACCCAAAGGCAAGAAGCGGAGCACAGTTTCACAGAGTACTGGAATTACGAACTAAAAAATCATTAGAAACTTGGACAACAATATGCTTTTTTCCTCTGGAACTACATGGACTCCCTTCCCTATTTCTATCTATAGATCTTTCATTCCTTTCTCTGTAAATGAACTGACTCTATTTCTATAACGATAGGATCAGAAATAGTTAACCAGGCACTAAAACATGCCCTCCCTACTCCAGTGCCTCCAATCAACTAGTCAGAATCCCATGTCATAATACCAAAATCTCAGAGAAAAAATCTAATGGATCCAGTTTGATCCAACTGTCCATTAGTAGTCCAGATAATTATAGACACATAAGCACAGTACATTGCAGAGAAATGGCCACAAAGGCATACCACTCTCGATACATAGGAAAAGTTCTCAAAAGAAAGAGCAGCATAAGCTAAGAAAAAATAGAAGACAGTAGAGCAAACTGTCCACGGTGCTGACTCTAGCACCACATGAGTTTGAAGGCTGTCTCTGATACCCCTGTGTGACCTTGGACAAGTTATTTCACCCTTTCTGTGTCACAATTTCCTCATCTGTAAAATGAAGGTAATTGGGGTACCTGCTTCTTAAGGTTGCTTTGTGGATAGAGCATATAAAATAACAAGCACAGTGAAAATAGTAAATGCTCAATGAATGTTATCCATTATTAAAACCATTATAGTGAGTGTGGAAGGTAGAATAATATCCTCCCTCCCCAAATATGCCAGTGTCCTAGTACCCAGAGTCTACCAACGTTAGGTTACACGGCAAAGGGAAATTAAGGTTGGAGATGAAATTAAGAGTCATGAAAGCTAATCAGTTTATGCTAAAATAATCCTGGATTATGTGGGTGGGTCCAATGTAATCACAAGGGTCCTTAAAAGTAGAAGAGGGAATCAAAAGAGTAAGTCAGACAGAGATACGACAACGGAAGCAGGGTCAGACAGATGCAACGTTGCTGGCTTTGAAGATGTAAAAAAGGGGCCATGAGCCAGGGAATGTGACGACCTCTGGAAACTGGAAAAGCCAAGGAAACAGCTCCTACCCAGAGCCTAAAGAAAGAAACAGGGCCCTGCCAATGGCTTGAGTTGAGACCATTGAGACCCATGGCAGACTTTTGACCTACAGAACTACAAGATAATAAATTTATGTTACTTAAACTGGTTAGTTTGTGGTAATTTGTTACAACAGCAATAGAAAATTAATACACTGAGATTTTTAAACCTTACTCAAATTTTGGTTAATGATTTCCACAATTTTAAAGTTTCCTTTAATAACTACTAATAACAATAATAATTCCTAACATGTTAAAAAAAATTGTAACCTTATCAAGTCAGGCTCTGGAAAAATTATGCAGAAGATTACATTTCTCTTCAGTGCCCACCCCCCTCCGACCCTCCAATGTCCACTGGCTGCTTCTCTCTTTTTTCTTAACATTGCAAAAAACAGATTTATTCCCACGATACTACGCAGAGGCTTTCACTGAGTCTTATTATGCATATTACAAAGGGTAAGCAAGCTGGCTTCAGCACCAGGATGGACTGTTTGAAAACATCTAGAATGGTTGGACAAGTGAGAATGGGTAAAGATAAAAATTATATGTCAATTCTCAATTATTCAATCCCCTATGAGCAGTCTATGACTTGTATAGAATTTGCTGTCTTAAATATTACACGTCCAGCAGCAGGTGGAAAGTATCAATTTGTCAATGCCTTTTTTATTTTTTGAACATGATATATCTCTTCATTAATTAAGATCTTTTTTATTTTATTTTATTTTTATTGGTTATGAATACTCATGAGATACAAAGCTGATTGTCACCCCTCGTGCCCATGATATGAGGGCCAGATTCATACTGGCAGCATACCCATTACCATAAATTGCATTTGTATCCCATGTTCCCTACCCAATTATCTTCAACCCCCTTCTACTTCCCCCCTTTCCCCACAACTCCACTTTGTAGCCCAAGGAATGTTCTCTCCCACTGCAAGTCCAACGCACTACTGTGATATTTCTTTCCTTCCTTCTTTCTCTCTTAGCTCCCACATATGAGTGAGTACATATAGTATTTATCCCTGTGTGCTTTGCTTATTTCATTCAGCATAACTTTCTCCAGGCTCATCCATGTTGTTGCAAATGGGAGTATTTCATTCTTTTTTATGGCAGAGTAGTATTCCATGGTGTATATATACCACAGTTTCCTTATCCAATCGTCCATTGATGGACATTTAGATCGGTTCCATGTTTTGGCTATTGTAAACAGAACTGCAATGAACATGAGAGTGGAGGTATCCCTTCAACATTATGATTTCCATTCCTCTGGGAATATACCCAGAAGAAGGATTGCTGGATTGTATGGAAGATCTATCTGTAGTTGTTTGAGAAACCTCCATACTATTTTCCATACTGGTTGTACTAATTTATAGTCCCACCAACAGTGTAGGTGCGTTCCCTATCTCCACACCCTCACCAGCATTTGTTATTCACTGTCTTTTTGATTATAGCCAGTCTAACTGGGCTGAGGTGGTATCTCAACGTAGTTTTAATTTGCATTTCCCTGATGACTAGTGATGTTGAGCATTTTTTCATGTACCTGTTGGCTGTATATCTTCCTTTGAAAAATGTCTATTCAGCTCTTTGCCCATTTGTTAATTGGGTTAATTGTTTCTTTACTCTGTAATTGCTTGAGTTCCTTGTACATTATGGATATTAATCCCTTATCAGAGGCATAGTTAGCAAAAATTTTCTCCCACTCTGTAGGTTGTCATTTCACTCTTGTTTCCTTTGCTGTGCAGAAGCTTTTTACTTTGATATGGTCCCATTTGTTTATTTTTTTCTTTTACTGCTTGTGCTTTTGGGCTCATGTTCATAAAGTCTATGCCCAGACCTAGTTCCTGAAGTGTTTCACCTATATTTTCCTTTAGTAATGTAACAGTTTCAGGTCTTATACTTAAGTCTTTAATCCATTTTGAGTTGATTTTAGTGTATGTTGAGAAATGCATATCTAGTTTCATTCTTCTGCATATGGATATCCAGTTTTCCCAGCATCACTTGTTGAAGAGGCAGTCTTTTCCCAAATGTAGATTTTTGTTGTCTTTGTCCAATATCAGATGCCTGTGAGCCTGAGGGATGATTTCTTGGTTCTCAATTCTACTGCACTGGGTTTGAATGTCTATTTTTATACTAGTACCATGATGTTTTGGTTACAATAGCTTTGTAGTATAATTTGAAGTCAGGTAGTGTTATGCTACTGGCTTTATATTTTTTGCTCAGGATTTCTTTGGCTATTCAGGGTCTTCTGTTTTTCCATACGAAGGGCAAGATTGTTTTTTCCATTTCTGTGAAGCATGTCATTGGTATTTTGATGGGGATTGCATTGAATCTGTAGATCGCTTTGGGTAGAATAGACATTTTCACAATACTAATTCTTCCAATCCAAGAGCATGGAATATCTTTCCACCTTTTTGTGTCTTCTTTAATTTCTTTCATAAGTGGTTTTTAGTTCTCATTGTAGAGGTCTTTCTCCTCCTTGGTTAAATTGATCCATAGGTATTTTATTTTTTGTGTAACAATTGTAAATGGGCTTACTTTTATATAGGGAAAGTTTGACTTCATCTTTTCCAAACTGGATTCCCTTTATTTCTTTCTCTTCCCTGATTGCTCTCGCTAGTATATCCAGAACTATGTTTAATAGAAGTGGTGAGAGTGGGCATCCTTGTCTTGCTCCTGTTCTTAAGGGAAAGGCCCTCAGTTTTTCCCTATTCAGAATGATACTGGAGGTGGGCTTGTCATAAATGGATTTTATTGTGTAGAGGTATTTTCCTTCTATACCTAATTTGTTGAGAGTCTTTATAATGAAGGGATTGTTGAATTTTGTCAAATGCTTTTTCAGCATCTATTGAGATAATCATATGGTCTTTGTCCTTTAGTTTGTTGATGTGATGTATCACATTCATTGACTTTCGTATGTTGAACCATCCTTGCATCCCTGGGATGAATCCCACTTGATCATAGTGTATAATTTTTTTGATGTATTGCTGTATTCTGATTGCTAATATTTTGCTGAGGATTTTTGCATCTAGGTTTTTCAAAGATATTGGCCTGTAATTTTCTTTTTTTGTTGTGTCTTTTTCTGGTTTTGGTATCAGTTATGTTGGCCTCATAGAACAAGTTTGGGAGAGTAGCTTCTGTTTCAATTGTTTGGAATAGTTTGAGGAGAATTGGTCCTAACTCCTCTTTAAAAGTTTGATAGAATTCAGCTGTAAAGCCATCCAGGCCCAGACTTTTCTTTGTTAAAAGATTGCTAATTAACACGTCAGTCTCCTTGCTTGTTATTGGTCTGTTCAGGTTTTCTCTCTCCTTCATTCAGTCTTGCTAGTTTGTATGAGTCTAGAAACATCCATATCTTCCAGATTTTCATATTTGTTGTCCTACAGTTGTTTATAATAGTCTCTAATGATTCTTTGTATTTCTTTGGTATCGGTTTTAATGTCTCTCTTTTCATTTCTGATTTTTGTTATTTGGATCCTCTCTCATTTTTTTTTTTTTTTTTTTTTTTTTGGCAACCTAGCTAATGGTTTGTCTATTTTATCTTATCAAAAAACCAACTTTTTGGAACCAGCCCAAATGTCCATCATCAGATGAGTGGATACGGAAAATATGGTACATCTACACAATGGAATACTACTCAGCTATAAAAACGAATGAAATACTGCCATTTGCAACAACATGGATGGACCTCGAGAGAATTATATTAAGTGAAACAAGTCAGGCACAGAAAGAAAAATATCACATGTTCTCACTTATTGGTGGGAGCTAAAAATTAATATATAAATTCACACACACACACACACACACACACAAAACCGGGGGGGGGAAGAAGATATAACAACCACAATTACTTGAAGTTGATACGACAAGCAAACAGAAAGGACATTGTTGGGGGGGAGGGGGGAAGGGAGAAAGGAGGGAGGTTTTGGTGATGGGGAGCAATAATCAGCCACAATGTATATCTACAAAATAAAACTTTAAAAAAATAAATTAAAAAAAAAAAAAAACCAACTTTTTGTTTTGTTGATCTTTTCTATTTTTTGGGGGGGGTCTATATTTCATTTAGTTCTGCTCTGATCTTATTTCTTTCCATCTACTACTTTTAGGTTTGGATTGTTGTTTTTCAAGTCCTTTGAGGCATAGTGTTATGTCATTTATTTAAAGTCTTTCCATTCTTTTAATGTAAGCATTTATTGCAATAAATCTGCCTCCTATACTGCTTTTGCAGTATGCCACAAGTTTTGGTATGATGTATCTTTATTTTCATTAGTTTCTAGAAATTTTTGGATTTCCCATTTAATTCCTTCTTGGACCATTATTTTGTTTTCATGTATTTGTATAGTTTCCAGAGTTTTGCTTATCACTAATTTCCAATTTTAATCCATAGTCGTCTGAAAAGATACTTGGAATGATTTCAATTTTTTTTTAGTTTGCTGAAACCAGATTTGTGACCTAATATGTGATCTATCCTGAAGAATATTTCATGTGCTGATGAGAAGAAAGTATATTCTTTAGTTATAGGGTGAAATGTTCTGTATATATCTGCCAGGTCCAGTTGGTCTAATATGTAGTTTAAATCCTGTGTCTCTTTGTTGATTTGTTGCCTGAAAGATCTGTCCCATACTGAGAGAGGGGTGTGGTCACCTACTATTAACATATTAGGGCCTATTTCTTTCTTTAGATCTAAGAGTGTCTGCTTTAAATATCTAGGTGCTCCAGTATTGGGTGCATATATATTTATGATCATTATGTCTTCTAGATAGACTGATCCTTTTATCATTATACAGTGGCCTTCTTTGTCCTTTTTTATGTTTTTTGGTTTAAAGTCTATTTTATATAAGAATAATTACTCCTGCTCATTTTTGATTTCCATTTGCATGGTATATCTTTTTCCATCCCTTCACTTTTAGTCTGTGTATCTCTATATGTGAGATGGGTCTCTTGAAAACAGCATAAACTTGGGTCTAGCTTTTTAATCCAATCAGTCAATCTGTGCCTTTTGAATGGTGAGTTTAATCCATTCACATTTAGGGTGGTTATTGACAGATATTGACAGATATTCCTGTCATTTAATTACTTTTTATTTAGATCTTTTAAATATCTTTTGATCATTACTTCCCATTTTATTTCTCTTCTTCAATGTTAGTTGGATATCTGAGGTGCCATGACTTAGCTTCTTGCTCTTTCTCACTGGCATTTTTGTTTTAACCGCAAGTTTTGCTCTTTCTTGTGTATCCAGGGTAGTGACATTCATTATTCAGATTCCAGATGAAGGACTCCCTTGAGAATTTCTTGCAGGGCTGATCGTGTGGTGTGAACTCCCACACTTTTGTTTGTCTGGGAAATAAGTTATTTCTCACTCATTTCTGAAGGAGAGCTTTTCTAGGTAAAGAATTCTTGGCTGGCAATTTTTTTCCTTTAGTGTTTTGAACACATCATTCCACTTTCTTCTGGCCTGTAGGGTTTCAGTCAAGAAGTCTGCTGCTAGTCTGATAGGGGTTACCTTATAGGTGACTTGTTGCTTTTCTCTTGCTGCTTTTAGAATTCTCTCTTTGTCTTTGAGCTTTGCAAATTTGACTCTAATGTGTCTTGGAAAGGATCTTTTTGGATTGAATCTGTTTAGGGAGATTTGAGCTTCCTGGATCTGAAGGTCTGCATCTCTCCCTACCCCTGGGAAGTTTTCTGTTATTGTTTCCTTGAATAGGTTTTCAATACCTTTTCCTTTCTCTTCCCTTTCTGGAATACCCACAATTCAGATGTTAGAGCATTTGAGGTTGTCTGCTATCTCTCTTAGATTTTCCTCATTACTTTTAATTCTTTCTTTTTTTTTTTTTTTGTCTGCCTGGATTATTTCAAAAAGACCATCTTTGAGACCTGAAATTCTTTCTTCTGCTTGCTTTGGCCTGCTGCTTAAGCTCTCTGTTGTGTTTTTTATTTCAGTAAGTGAATCTTTCATTTCTAGGAGTTCTGCTACACTCTTTTTTAAGGTATTAATCTCTTTGTAAATTTCCTCCTTCATATTCTGCATATTTTTTCTTGTTTCCTGTGTTCTCTAATTGAGTCTTCTTTTATTTCTGCAAACTTTCTTAAGATCATTGCTCAGTATTCTTTTTCAGACACTCCAAGGACTCCCTGATCTATGGGGTCTGGGATTTGAGCATTACTGTGTTCCTTTGGTGGTGTCATATCTTCTTGTTTGCTTGTAGTTCTAGTATTTTTTCACTGTTGTTTGGTCATCTGGTAGAGGATTTGCTTCTTCTGTTACTAGGATGTTGGCTATGAGGATAAAGACTTCCTCCACTATTTGCAGGCCTTTCTGGTAACTCTTCTTATATCAATTTAGTCAAGTGAGTGACAGGTTGCCTGTAGAGTGGCTCTGGCTGCTACTGTGGAGGTGAACTGTCCTTGTGGTGACAGAAGGTGTGATGGTATTTATATTACACCATCTTGGCTCCCATTCTAGCTTTTGGTGGCTGTAGACTGAGCCCCTGGTGCTGTGCAGATCTCGGCACACCTTGGTGCCTGCTGGGCTGTGTGTACTTCCCTTCCCCCTGGGGCCTCAGACTGGACATGGTGCCACAAGGGTCTTATATCATTTCCTCTCAGTGGCTGCTGGGTTGTGTGCACTTCCCTCCAGGCCTTTGACTGAACCCACCCCTTTCTTTTTTGACATCTCACTTGGCACACATTATCTTCCCACTGCACCCTGGCTTCTTCCTCTCATAACCCTAATGGATGAGAATAGATGCCTCTCTTTGGGACTATTTCAATTCCTAGTTTAATGCATCCCCTCTATGCCTAATTCCTTCAGAACCACTTTCATAGCCAGTGTTTAGTTAATTATTTTAACCAACCAACCCACATTCCTATGTTTCTGGTATGCTGCATTTTAACAGCATCTTCCAGAGAAAAATACCTTACCTCAAGAAATCAGCAATACCACCACAGATAATAGTCAATGCAATGCACAAATATAGGGGACATTCTTCACAGTCAACATCAGAAGCACTTTCCAGGACTGTACAGTGTCCAGGCTGCACAACCAGATATGGTTTTTCTGCAAATGAGTCTAATAATCAGAGTCTGTTCAAACCAATAGGGGGAAATTTGAGGTGCAAGCAGTCGTTCTGCCCTTCTTCACATGTAATGGTCCAGGCAGCCACTTTCTCTGCCTAGACATAGGACTGGACCTGAAGAGTTAGCAGTGAGCTGTGCCTAAGGAGCTCACTAACACAGGACCAGTGAGAGAGTACACATAGTCTTCTGGAAGGTCTCCTGAGGCCTTGAGAAAATAATATTTAAGATAGCAAATGTCTCGCTGCAAGCCATAGGTGTTTCATTAACATCCTAAGTAGTAGCCAAAAGACCTCCTGAAAATACTAAACCGCTACCCTGCCTTTAAAATTTTGTGCAGTGGCACAAAGGAGGAAAGAAAAAGAACCGAACTACAAGAGAAAAAAAAAGATTGTCTATTTTTTCCAGGCTAAAAAGTGGTGTCTAGAAAGGAAAGAAATTTAAATAATAATAATAACAATTTCTCAGAAGATTTGGCTGTTTCACTCTTAGGATCAGCAAATTGCACTTAGCTCATTCTGGCAATAAATTTGCATAAGAAAATAGGCTTTTTACATGTACAAGGTTCTTCATTATTCCTTTTCAAAAGACTTTAGGCAGTGTAATGTCCAAAGAATAACAGGAAAAGAACACCAATGTAAGAAATTTCAAACAAAATTAAAATGAAAATTGATAATTTTGTTCTTTTTCAAAATTCTAGCCAAACTTCTGCTATCATGTGAGAGGCCAATCTTATAGAATCAACAGAAGCTTTCAGTCTACTAAAACTAAGAAAAAATAGGCTAGCTTTGGTACCCAATAATGGGGCCAAAAATTATTATACCTATGCTGTTTTACAGTGTTTATATACCAGTGTTGAGAAATTAGGCAAGTATCCAAGATCCAAAGGGCACAATGAGACCCTACACAGCAAGAGTAACAAAGAACTAATAACAGTAATATTAGCAACAAAAGCAAAAAAAATTTTTAAAAAGGGAAAACATGAGTGGCATAGTTTAGCTCAGAAACAATTAGATAATGGACAGATATAGAAACAGTAAGAGGTGGGTGGGACTGAAGCAATAGATGTAAGGGGCTCATAGTGTGGAGTGAGGCAGTAGCAGGTGGGAATTGGGCTTTTCAGAGTCATCAGGGCAAAGAGTCACCTCTGAGATGAAGAATAGCATCAGGCTTGTTACCAAAATCCAGAACATGACATGGGGCCTCTCAGCTTCTGAGAGGAATACGAAATCAACTCTTGCTTAATAAATTAAATTAAAACAAAAGACCTATACAAGACAAACACTCAAACTTGTGAGCAAGAATAAGTTATTCCACTCATTAGCTTTGTGACTAGATCTACAATATCTCTAATATCAATTAGGGTAGGAATACAAAATGTCATTTAAAAACCTGGTTTCTGAGCTGGTAGCTTGATAATGTCAGGTAGGAAACGGCAAGACTCTAAGATAGGGAAAAGGCAAAGGAAAGGAAGAGCAGGGGAGAACATAACAAAAAAGAGAGAAAAATAACAAGAAAAATCTCCCTTAAAATGAGCCTCCCTAGGTACATAAGATATGCTCCCTATCTTAACTAGTGCTAAAAAGCCAACAAAATCAATAATTTAAATGCAAATTTGCTCCAGATGGCATCAAAGTGTAAAATAAAAGTATGGCAAAGACTTTGAAATAGGATAAATTAAGAAATAATATTCATTAAATTAAAAAAAGAAATTATGAAATAAGAGGCGTTAATTAAATAAAGATAAGTAAATGTGAATATGAACTAATTCATTTCATTTCTTGAAAATAAACAATGCAGTCATTAATACAAAAAATTAAAAATGGAAAAATCAATCTAGCCCAGAACAAATAGATAATTAGTATAAGAGAAAGAGAGAGGAAAAAGAGAGAGAATCCTGCAACCCCAAAATAGAATAGATAGTCATTTAAAGAGCACGGGAGACTTAGAAATATTAAACATGTACAAGGTAATGAAGGAATTCTCCATAGATTTCAAAAGGAAAAAATCAATATCACAAGAGGCTACATTCTCTTATGAAAATACAATTAAATTAGAAATCAACAATAAGAAATAATTTAAAGAGAGAAAGTTGGAGATTTTTAAACTCCATCTCAATGAACTATAGAAAAATTAAAGTTCTGTACGTCAATACTTGTGGGATACAGTTCAAACAGACCTGAAAATATTTGCTTCTGCATAGGATATAGAATATTTCAAAAAACCATTGCTTTCACCCAAAGAAAACAGACTGAATAAGCAACACAAATCACAATAGCTTTATAACTCCTCAGATTGCTGAAAATCCACACGCAATAAAAGCAACCTAAAAAAAAAATAAATTCCAGAAAGATGACTCTAGCTAGGAGAGAAGCAACCCACATCTGCTATAATCCTAAAGGATCGGCAGAAGGAAGAGGAATCTTCCATAGATGGGAATAAAGTGAAGCCAGATGAATTTTTAATAAATTTTTTATGGTCACATATGTGCTGCTGTGATAGATGAGAATGACTAGCTCAATCAAGCCAAGGAATGAGTCTCCACCCACTGACCTACACTGATACCTAGGGTAGATGTTGAAGGCTGAGAGCAAGACAAGATTGCTGAGAGAGATCCCCTTGGACCTTCCCCAAGTGCGAGGAAGTAGCTTCTCAAGGCTGGGGGTGGAGCAGAAAAGCTGTTAGAGATCCCTTCAAGGTCCATTGAGTCCTCCCAAAATGCAATGCTACTGCAGTTCAAAGAGTGAGTGCAAGGCAAGAGAACTGAAATTCCTCTCAGATAAAAACAGGTCTTCTCTGAGTATAAGGCAATAGCTGCCAGAAGCTGTAGGTGGAAAAACAAAGCTGAGGAAAATCACTCCAAAGAATTCTTCTAGATCCTCCCAAGTACACTTCAGGAGTCCTTGAAAGGCTGGGAACAAGGAAGTATGGAAGAAAGAGATCTCCAGAGGCACAAGAAGTGAAGGGAAGGACTGAAGAGAAAAGATGACTCCCCAGCAATCCAAAAAGCTGACACAGAAGATACAGGGCAGAGAAATTTCCAGAGCTCTGAAAGCTGGCATTTGGACTATATAACAAAAATCTTTGAAGAAGTACCTCAAGTACTACTTCAAGTAGTACCTCATGTCTCAAGTTTTTCAGAGGGGTAAGTCCTGACCTCACCTTCGAGCTATTTAAAAACATAGTAAACTGAACTAAATTAAAACTGTAATAAAGCCCTGAACAAACTGAACTGTAGATAAGATTAGTTCAGCCTTCCATGCTAGTGGCCTGACAGAAGGACTGCATCTTATCCTAGAGGCTGATATTACCTACTTCTGTCTCTCCTGATTTTGCCTACAGTCTGACATAAAATCAAAAGATATGAGATATAAGTGGAATCAGAAAATGTGAACTCTGATTTAAAAAGATAAAAATCAATAGAAGCAAATCCAGAGACAGCACAAATGTTGGAATTTTAAGGCAAGAGCTTTAAAATAATTCTCATAAATATGTGGACAAAATAATGAGGGATTTCACGAATGACATAGAAATTATTTTTTAAAGCAAAAAAGAGTTACTAGGAGCAAAATATATTAAAAATGAAGAATCTATCAATGAATTTAGCAGCAGACAATATGGCAGAGAAAAGGACGAGAGTATTTAAACGAAATCAATAAGATTATCAAACTGAAATGCAAAGAGAAAAGTGAGTTTTAAAAAATAAATGAAGCATCCAAGATCTTTAGAACAATATCAAACAGATTTACAAAAGTGTAACTGGCATCCCAGAAGGAAGAAAGAAAAAAATGAGGAAGAAAAATATGCTGAAAGAGTCAATTGCCAAGAATTTTCCAAAATGTGTTGAAGACATCAACCCATGGATCCAAGAATCTCTGAAAACTCTAAGTAAAATAAACACAAAGAAAATCACATTTAAGCACATCGTCTTAGTTCACTTTCTGCTGCTATAGCAGAATACCACAGACTGGCTAATTTACAAGCAATAGAAATTTGTTTGGCTCATGGTTCTAGAGGCTGGGAAGTACAAGATTATGGCATCAGCATCTGGAGAGGGCCTTCGTGCTGCATCACCTCATGGCAGAAGGCAAAAGAGCAAAACAGTGCATGAGAGTGAGAGAGAAAGGGAGCCAAACTTATCATTTTTATCAGGAATCCACTCCACAATTACTAACACACTTCTGCAATAACAGTATGAATTCACTTCTTCAAAGTCCCACTTCTCAACACAGTTGCATTGAAGATTAAATTTCCAACACATGAACTTTAAGGGATACATTCAAATCACAGCACACATTATAGTCAAATTGCTGAAACTGAAAAGAAGGAGAAAATCTTAAAAGCAGCTAAATGGAAAACAAATCAGATTGTGTAGACTTTTTTTAATGATAAAAAAATTTAGCTGACTTCTTCAGATACAATAAATGCCGGAAGTTAACATACGACATTCTTAACATGCTGCAGAGGGAAAAAAACTTTTATACTAGAATTCTATAGTCAATGAATTTATTCTTCAAAAATGAAAGTTAAATAAACTTAGTTTCTGGCTGACAAAATGTTAGAGAACTTTTCTCCTGCAAATCTACATTATAAGAAATGCTAAAATAATTAAATAGTGTTAAAATGGTCAGAGATCCTTGGAATGTTTGGAAAATAAAATTATGAGTTAATAATAATCTTTAATATGCTAAGAATTTATATCATGACATCTACTGCAATCACTAAGACTACAGTTAAAAAGGATAGAACTTTCCAGGTGTTAAAGAAGGGAAAATGAAATAATAATAATAAAACCCTCAATCCAAAAGAAAGTAAAAAAGATAAAAAGATTAGAAAGAAATAGACAAAAATTCTAATATATCAGTAATTATTTTACATATTGTAGTTTCCCTTTATCTACAGGAGATATATTCTAAGACCTCCAGTGGATGCCTGAAACTGCAGATATTACCAAATCTTATATATACTATGCATGAGTTACTTTGTCTTTCTTCACAATTTTATGGTTCATTCTTACTAGATCTTAGTAATCTCAGCTTACGATTTTTTTTTTATTAAGTTGAGAACTTTCACCTTTTCACGTAAAGGAAGAACTTTACAGCTTCTCTTTGGCATATCCGAATTGCTAGCATCACCACTCTTACACTTTGGGGCCATTATTAAGTAAAATAAGGGTCATTGGAACACGAGCACTGTGATACTGCAGCAGTCTGTCTGATAACCCAGACAGCTACTCAGTGACTAATGGGTGAGCAGTGGATACTCTGGAGAAAGGGATGGTCCAGGTTGGAGGCAGGACAAGCAGGACAGCTTGAAATTTCATCGTGCTCCTCAGAACAACATGCAATTGAAAACTTATGAATTGTTTATTTCTGTAATTTTCCATTTAATATTTTTGGACTGTGGTTAACAATGGGTAACGGAAACCATGGAAAGCAAAACTGAGGATAAGGGGAGACTGCTGTATAAATCAATTGGATAATCCAATTAAAAGATAAAATGGAAAAAGTAGATAAAAAAAGAACTAAATCCACATACATTTAGCTTGAAATAAATTTATCTAAAACGAGAAGTTGAAAGTAAAGGATGAAAATATATATGCCATGAAGAAGCTAACAAAAGGTTGAAAAATCTGTATTATCAGACAATGTAAACTTTAAGAGGAAATGTATGACTAGAGATGAAAGGAGACGCCGCATAGTGACAAAATATTCACGTACTTTTTGCACTCACCCCAGGCCAAGCTGAAACTATTACCTGAATATCTTTGAAACTCATTTGTACCATGGAACTCTTCCAAGGATAGTCTTCACCATTCCACAGAAATAATAAAAATTCCATAGTAATAGCAAATATCCAGTCTTTATTTACATTTTCTGAATATTCAAAATTATTTTCAACAATGGACTTGTTCTGATAGCAACCAAATTCCACAATTTGGCCAACTATAGAATCTCTTAACTGCCTTCAATATGTTTCCTTTTCCTCTTTTTTTTTTTTTCCTTTTTTTTTTTTTTCCTTTCAATGTTTATTAAGGATACAGGGTTGATTGTCCTACAGAAGTCCCTCATTCTAGATTTTTCTCACTGAATTGACATTACACTGTTTAATGTGCTCTACTGCCCTGTATTTCTTGTAAACTGTTAAGTTTGGAGCTTATATGAATCAAGTTAAATTTTTTGGCAAGAATACTTGATAAATGATTATGTGAATTACACCAGGAGAACTATATTATATTACCTGGTTAGTCTCTTTGTGATATTAACAGTGATCTGTTAATGATCGTTGCCAAGATCCATTATTTCATTAGGAGGCTGTAAAATGGTGATATTCTAATTACATTTGATAGAAGTTTTGTTCCAACTGCAGAAATAAATGGTCTGTCTGCAGAGCACTGATCAGAAAAGAAATGCTTTATTATGGTGCCTCCTTAGTTAATTTATCAAGCATTTAATATGTGATTGGCTCTCTTCTAGACCCTAAAGACCCAACAAGGAACAACAGTAGAAGACCATACTCTCATTATCCTGGCACCCTGTTGAGGAAAAATGACAATGAACTGGTAAATGAATAAATAAACAAGTTAATTTCAGGTTATTGTAAGCAGAATGAGAGAAATTGACTAGGTGAAATGATAGTAATTAGGAGAATAATCTTTAAATAAGGTGGTCCTGTCTTCCCTACTATTTTCTCAGACAATGTACTACATCCACAAAATCCCATACGCAAGATGGTACATACAGAATGAAAAATTCAGTCTTGGGACAGAAAGGAGCCGTGTTAAAATAAAATGGTTAGCTCAGATTAAAATAAAATAAAATAAAGAAATGGAGAGGGGGAACCTCTTTATATCTTGCCCTTAAAATTTTTTCTGATACTCACCATTGGAGCAATTGCTTTTAAGAAGAGTGATTTCCTAATTCATCTTTTTGAAACTCCCAAATCCTAATTTTTAAAAACTGAAATTGAAGTGATGGCTTGATCAATTACAATTTTCCATATTAGTTATTAGAGCAAGGCACTTGAAAGAACTGAGAATGAGCTTTAAAAAATCAAGTTGATTTTTTTCTCTATGGACAAAACCCCAAAAGAGGAAATCATGTCTTTCTTTTTGACCCCAATTTCTCAATCAAAATCAACCCCACAGCCCTCAAGTATCCATTCTTAAAAGACTAGAGGGGAAAAAGAGGTAAGGTGGGAAGATTACTGGGCCTTGAGATGTAGATTCTGTCCTCGGCTTGAAAAATAATTGTTAAACTTCCATTTATCCTGTTACTTCATGCTCCATCAGTAACTTTGATTGAACATACTTCTCTTTTCATGCTCAGAAGATAGAATTTCTCAATTAGTACCAGGTTGAAGATTAAAATCTACCCCCCCCCCCCTTTTTTTCCCTTTTTTGAGTTCATATAGGGAAAGGCCTAGGTTAGGTAATAGATTTTGGTGTCAAGCAAGTGCTCGCTCAAATTCTTATGTGCATATGTGACCTCACTTAAGCTTGTGTCTGACTTCAGATAAATTGTTTACACCCCCTTAATCTGTTTTATTGTCTATAAAATGGAGAGGACACTTAAATTTTATGCTTGCATTTCTTCTAAGAATTAAATGTAAAGCAGGCAGCACAGTATCTGGCATATAACAAAGTTCAGAAGAAACACTGAGAATCTGGAATCTATTACTTGTACCATTCCATGATGACAAAATCCACACCCGCTTTCCTGAAGAGGAAGTGCAGTTGGCTACACAGAACTCTGGACTACACTTTCCAGAATCCAAAAGAGGTACTAGGGCAACAGTCCCACCTGCTGGGCAGAAGTGCTTCCAACTACACATACCTAGGGAAGGGATTTCATCCAGCCTTTTTTATCTAAATCACATAAATCAAAGTACAGCATTTTCATTTTTTAAAAATTTTTTTCATAAGAGGCAATAATTTCATTATAAGTACCTAAGATTTATATACAAAATGGTGTGGGGGGGCCCAACAGGATGGGGAACTCTGTTTTTTCTCTTTCTTACCAGACAGCAAAATGTTGATTGATTCTCATTTTGATACTAAAAGTTTTCCTACAATATATCATGTTGACAAAAGTGCTTAAAACTTAGCTCGTTTTCCTTCCTTCTTGGCATAGTTTAATAGGATTCGTTCAAGTCACATGCAGAATTTGAGTCCTCAAATTCACGCTTAAATCTCACATTAGCAAAAGGAGCCAGAGATATACCTCAAGTGCTTTATTGTCATCAAGATTCCACTGAAGAGAAAAGAGAGCTTAAAGATTGAAAGAAAACATTCATGTGTTTCAGCAAAGATTATTCCTGCTGGAGAGGTGAGGTGTATTTGCTGCTTCAGTGAGTCAGGTAAAATTCATCATTCTAGATGGAAGTGAACAACAGCCTTTGAAAAATATTTGCTTAAACAAACCGTGTTCCTTCCCGCTTAGGTGCAAAGTTCAACATCCACATTTAGTCCAATTGTCAGACCTTGGTAGAGAGGCCATATAACTACTCGCAGTAAGTGAAAAAATTTGTGATACTGCACGCTGACCTGCCAACCCTTCAAGGGCTATGTCAATAAAATTGTAAACTGCAAAGCCTACATGTTCGACACATAAGATGTGTGGGCAAAATGAATTTAATTCTATTAGATGAAAAGAAAAACTCCTCATAAGCATGCAATGCCTATGAGGTATGTAAGAGAGTGGGTATTACTATCCTCATTTTTATAAGATAGTTTTGAGACACAGAGATGTAATAATGCCCAAGTTTGTGTAAGATAAGGAAATGCATGAAATATAATTAAGTTTTCTCAATCTATAGTCTTCTAATATTCATTCTGTATTATAGAACCTGGAAAGTTGAAACTCTCATTTTCAGGTACAGCCTAAATTCTAATAAAAAGTAAAACAGAAGTCAATGAATTCAACCAATTGAATTCTTTTTGAGACATAAGGACACTCTTGAAACATGTAGAGATTAGGCTATGATTTGTATTATTTTTTACAATAATTTTGGAAAATGCACATAGATTTTTATCTCTTTGGTATACACAAAGCATTTCTGGTTTTCTCCAAATGAGAAAATACCAAATATGCCAAGGAGAGAAGCTGAATTTTATTTACACTCAAGTATTTGGTCAGGTGATTTTAACCCAGACACCCAGTCATAATTTCCTTTAAATTGCACGTGAGCACAGGCACACCTTTTGAGGCACACATACGCTCTCCAGATGCTCTTCCAGCTAGTCCTGGATCCAGTCCTAGGGTGTAGCCGTGTGTTTTTCATAGGAGGCCATATCACTCCAGATATACAAAAAAAAAAAAAAACAGAAAAACAACAACACAATTCCCAATTTTAATGTAAATTTTATTATTTGTTCTCTTTCACCTCCGCACTACTAATACTTTCTCATATCCTCTCTGTTACTCCAAAAGAATTCAGTGCCTCCATACTTCCCTTTGGCTATTAAAATTTTTCCCAGTCTCTTGAGCTTGCCTATTCTCCAGTGTGACATGCTCCACAGTCATATCTCTTCCTTTCTTTTCTACAAAGTTCCCCACTTCTAATGTGGATATAAAATAGATATTAGGAAAGTAATCTGACTGGGCTAAAACACCTAAGCAAACAATTTCTGATATGACACTTCCCCTTGCCCAATCCCCATAACCTTCCCAAACATATTATGTTTTAATCCTAATGATGTTTAAAGTATGGAAATCATAGGTGTAAGATATTTGGAGAGAGACTTCCTTTAAAGTAACGATTTTCAAACTATCTACTCATCTTAAGGATGGGGAGAGGGGCAAAAATAGCGTTTCTAAATATAATGAATCAGTGCAAAGTCTATATTGAATTGATATGAATTATGAAGTGAAAATATATACTTGATATTCAATTTTATCACAATATGTACATGTAATTGATATATATAATCTGATATGTAATCAAGAATTTGGTTGGCCTTTGTCCCCAGTTCCTGGGAGGTCAACTGTAAACTTTTGGCATTTTTGAGTGATTGCAGTATCTTTGTTGTTTATGGTGGTCTTCTCAGACCACACCCGATAGTTCATGCTAACAAGATAACTAAGGATAGAAGCTAGTCATGATAAAAAGGACCATCCATGTGATTAACAGATTGGGTTTTCCGCCGTGTGATATCAGCCTGTCCTCTGGGGAAGGGAGAAGAGGAGAACTGGAGATTGAGTCCTACCTTGTGGCCAGTGACTCAATCATTCTTGGCTACTTAATGAAGCCTCAATAAAAACTCTGGAGACCAAAGCTCAGGTAAGCTTCCCTGGTTAGCAGTACTCTTTGAGTATTGTCACACTTCCGTGCTGGGATAATGCATCACCGAAAATGATAGAAGCTTCACATTTGTAACCCTCCCAGACTTGGCCCTATGTCTCTTCCTTTTGACTCCAATTTGTATCCTTTTCCTATAAAAAAAAAAAAAACTGTAATCTTTTATATATAACACTTTCCTGAGTTCTGAGTCATTCTAGGGAATTATCAGAACTGAGGTTGGTTGTGCAAATCCCCAAATTTGTAGCCAGCTGGCCAAATGTGAGGGTGACCCTGGGGATCCCCAAATTTGCAGCTGGTTCTAGAAGTGAGGGCAGTCTTAAGGGGACTTATTTCCTCAGACTCTGCAGTTTGCCTACTCCATGTTATACATCAAATTTGGTATAAACTCTATTTCTCTAAAAACTGATATTTTATAGTGGGATCAAATTTTTCTTTTTACATGTATATGCTTACAAGAAAAGTCAGATTATGGCATTCATCAGTCCCAAATCCTGGACAGACTCACCATCCTACTCAGTAACAGCAAAAGTCCACTCAGGGGTCCACAGTGCTATACAGTGGACAAGGGTCCTGGGGTCCCATGACTTTTCTGTCTGTCTCCATTCCTTCTATTGTCCCCCTTGAGAGGCTTCTTCCTCTCAAGCACACTGGCCTCTTTGCTGTCTGTGCAACAATCAGGACATCCTCAAGGCTTTTGCACTTGCTGTTTCCTCTACCTGGGACTCTCTTCTCCCAGATTTCAATACAGCTCACTCTCTAATCTCCTTCCCTCTTTTCTGAAAAGTTCACCTAGAAAGGGAGGGCTTCACTAACCACACAGTGCCCACTCCAACTTTGTGCACTGCTTGCAGAAGATGCTTTCTGTTTTCAGAAGCAACTTTAAGGCCCTTACTCATTTTTACTTCTAGTGTATTTACAAGCCCTTGCTGTCTAATGCAATCACTTGAGGAAAAATTGTGTGTAAACCTCAAACAAAAAATGTGGCAATGGAGCTATAAACTTGAGTTTCAAAATAAATAAAATTGTCTCCAAATTTCTACCTGCAACTCAGCTTTCATTGCACGTATACCCATGTTAGTTAGCAGTTTTCCTGGAATAAAAGAGTAGGAGGATCAAGCAAGCTTCATTTAACAGATACCTGCCCTCACAAGTAATGTCTACAAGTTCTGGTAAAATGAACTATCTTCTCAAAGGCCAGTATTAGTGTTCATTAGTCTATTTTGGTATTGATAAATTAATTAGTTCATAGCTATATAGGTATTGTTAATTGCAAAGGACAGTATCAAAGCTATTTGTCTCAAGCAGGCTTTTTTCGATGTAATTACAGTAATTCCAAATTATTTAAACATGGTAAGGCAGTTCTGAAATTTCTTGCATATCATGTTTCATATTCTGAAAAATAGACTTGGTCTTCCTCCCTGTCTCCTGACATACAACTCCTAAAATCCTTGGAATCTCCAAAGTTATGAGTATCTTTTCATCCGCTAATGAATTGTCTGTTGCTGGCAGCCACTAGGTAACTTCAGGATGGGGGCTGGTTGCCAGGGGAACAAACTTTGTAATTAGAGGGATGGGACTTTCAGCCCCAGCCCCCAGCCTCTGGGAAGGGCAGAGGGGCTGAAGGTTAAGTTGATCACCAATGGCCAGTGTTTTAATCAATCATGCCTATGTAATGAAGTCCCAATAAAAGCCCAAGAGGCTTGGGTTCAGAGAGCTTCTGTATAGCTGAACACATGGGGGTTCCTGGAGGGTGGCACCCCTTCTCCATACTTTATCTTATGCATCTCTTCATCTGTATCCTTTGTAATATCCTCTATAATAAATGGGTAAACGTTAAGTGTTGCCCTGAGTTCTGTGAGCTGCTCAGCAAATGAATCAAAACTGAGGAGGTGGTTGTGGGGACCCTGATTTATAGCCAGTGGGTCAGGAGTTCCTGGAGCCTGGACTTGCAACTGGCATCTGAACGGTGGGGGGGAGCAGCCTTGGGTACTGAGCACTCAACCTGTGGTATCTGACGCTATCTCCACGTAGATAGTGTAGGAATTCAATTGAGGCTACCTAGCTGCTATCTGCTGCAGAATTTATTAATTGCTTGCTTGCTTGCTTGCTTGCTTGCTTGCTTGCTTGCTTGCTTGCTTGCTTGCAGGCAGGGAGTAAGCCCCACACATTTGGTCATAGAAGTCAGCCTGTTACCGGCAGCCAGGCTCAGCTTGCCCTCTCGCACTACACAAATGACTCGAAAGTTCAAAAGTTGGTACAAGGATTGGAAGGTTTATTCAGATAAGTGCATCTGGGGGATGACAGGGCTAAAATCATCCTGCCTTCTGATGCCTGTTCTGGGGTTTATAAAGGGGAAGACGTGGGAAGGTGAGGTAAGGGTTTTGTCCTGCAGGGAAAAGGGGAGGCTGGTCATGGGAATAGCAGAGTGTCTGAGTCACATGTCAGGGTCCCATGATGGACTGGGTGCTTTGGTGTCATGGAGTCTGCAGTTGGTGGATTGATCAGCATCAAGCCCTTGATGTTATTTGAGGGTTGGAGTCCTTATCTCCTAGGGAGAGCTCAAAGACAATAACCTCAGTCAAGCATCACTGGGACATGAAAGTATGTGACTCATACTTCCAACTAAAATGGATGCAGTTTTCCTTTAAGCGAGTAGGTGAGTTAATAATCAGCTAGGGTGCCTTGCTTTTCTCTTGGATTTCCTGTTTGCAATTGATTAGAGAGGTAAGAAAAACAAGAAAACTTAGTTTCAACACTTAATTGTAGGTGTGCAACATCTAAAGCAAAACATCAAAAGAGGGTTTAATGGGAGACAAACAGAAATAAACCTTTGAGAAGGATCATTTCAGAGCATGATTTCATTTCTGGACAGTTTCAGCCATATGGTCAGTTTCTCATTTCCTCTGCTAACCTCAAGGAATTGATGATTATCAGTTCCCAAGTTAATGGCTAACTGAAATTTTCTGTTTGGTCCTAGTTACCCCAAAGATGGTTGTTCTCTGGGTAAGGTCCCTTTCAAGCCTTCTATGTTGGTGACTGAGTTGTGACAGAATAAAAAATCAGCTGTGATTTCTTCCATACAGATCGTGCAGTTTGTCTATGGCTAAAGAATAATAATAAGAGGATTCTTATCTCTCTCAGCTATGACTCATAATTCTGGAATGTGCTCTGTGCTGTACCTGCTTTCCGAACACACGACTGAAATGTGTGAATAAACAGGAGAGGCTTCCTAAATCTTTTATAGCCTGAATCACTTGTGCTGTGTCATCAGTAACATTTACATGATGTTAAAGTTCATATGCACTTATTCAGTTTCCCATAAGCTAAGCCACAAGGTAATGCTAAATAGCAGATCTGGGCAAATACTGACACAAAACTAAAGCCAAATTTTAGTGCATCCCCAAAATAGTCTTGTCAGACTAAAGGAATTATGAAGCAAAAATATAGGAAAGGCTGGCCCACCCTATTTCCTAGCTCAGGCACAGGATAGGCACTCACCTAAGGAATAAGTACCAGGGCTAAAGCCCAGCAGCAGTGCACTGCAGGAACATTGCAGGGGCTACACAGGCAAGAAAGAATGCACAACAAACCTGCTCATACCCATAGGTCAGAGCAGAGAGAGCCAGCAAGTAACTGGGTTACCAATCAGATTATTTGAGTTATAAGTTCACTGAAGTATGTATTTCTATATACACTGCTAATAAACACATATCACAACTTGGGAATTAATGAAAAGGATATTGGTGGTAATATCAAAGCTTCATTTTTTAAAAATCTCTTTTTACTTTTGGTTTATAAAAAAAAGGAACTCAACCCGATTAATTGAAAAATAAAAATATGAGTTACAATGGCAACTTGTCATCATCATAGAAGAATGGCCTCAAAAAGTCCAGATATCCCATTATTGAGGGAAGATGAACATTGCCTGTGATGAAAAGTTTGCTCCCTCATTTAATTTGGCTGTGACCAAAAGTAATCTGGAACTCAAACTCATAGTAGATAAATAATGGATGGCTCGACTTTTTAACCAACTGAGCCATTTAGATAAGAAAAAAAGGGCTTATCTTTTCAATGCTGAACTCATTTCAGACATTTTGCTTCACTGATTTTGAGAAGTAAGACATTTATGTGCTTTTAAGGACTCTCTGATAAGACTTTATATGAATATGTTACAATACGCATTTGCTTTACCATTGGAATAGCTCTTATATCAGGGAAAGAGGACCATAAGGTACAATTACCATTTATTTCTATATGCCAAGTTTTCTGGCATATTTTCTTTGGGAGGACATTAGTCTACCTGGCTGCTTTTGACCAAAGAGATCAATAATTCTACCAGAATCAGTAGCTAAAGCTGAGTATGGATAAATTTAACTTCTTCTAGGTCATCACAAAATCCTCATTTTTTAATAAAATGTTTATTGACTTTTGCTTATTACCCAAATGAATATATGTCTAATGAAAAAAATTATAAAATATGGATATATAAATAGAAAAATAAAAAAATAACTAAATATCACTTAAATCCTACCACTGAAGATAACAAACACTAACATCTTAAACTTTATCTTTCTAAACTCTTTGCTACATTTATCCAAATGATATTTTTTACAAAAAGTATTCATTTTTTTTCATAATTTGCTAGTTAAAGTTAACTACATATTGCATACTCATTTCCATTTAATTAACCATTCTTTTGCAAAAGCATTTTAAGTGCTATGTAGCACTCTACAGCATGGATATGCTATAAATATATTTAGCCATGGAATTATATATTTATAGCATGATGATGAATAAGTAAAGAAAAAAAGTACAATAATGGTTCAAATTGCATCTTGAATGCATTTGACCATTTCACTTTTTCTACCGAAAGTCATAAAACTGGTAGAAATTTCAAGCTATTCACCAAAACCATTTTATTCTTTTTCCTTAAAATGTAGCTAGAGACTGCATTTCCCAATTCCCCTTTCTTCTAAGTGTAGAATATGACCAGAGGCTATGTGCCATTTCAAGACCTAGGCCTTAAAATATTGCACATGTGCTTCTCTGCATTCATCTCTCCCCAAACCATCCCCCATCCATGCCTCAACTGAAACCGGGAATTTGCAGCAACCCAGTTTCAACCAAACAGATGACAACATAACCTAGAATAGAGCAATGACTTGAAGGAGCCTGAGTCCTTGAACGACAGAGTGAAAGATAGCTGCCCCATACTGTCTTAGTCAGCTTTCTATTACTTACAACAGAATACCTGAAACTGTGTAATTTATAAAAAAAAAAGAATTTATTTCCTACAATTTGGGAGGCTGGGAAGTTCAAGGTTGAGGGCGTGCATGTGGTAAGGGCCTTATTCCTGGTGGGCACTGTCTTCAGAGTCCAGAGGCAGTGCAGGGTGTTACATGGGGAGAGGGCAAGAGTGAGATAGTGTGCCTTCTTCCTCTCCTTATAAAACCATCAGTCTACTCCCATGATAGCCCATTAATCCATTAATACATGAATGGATTAATCCATTCATGAGGGTCTATCCCTCATGATCCAATCACCTTTTAAAGGACCCACCTCTCAATGCTGCCACATTAGGGATTAAGTTTCAACATGAGCTTTGGAGGAAACAAACATTCAAACGTAGCACATATCATTCCAGGACAAATGTGAGGGAGAGAAGATCATGTATTTCTTATTTATGTCGTATATTATTTGATTTCTTTCTTGGTTACAGTAGCAGTTACACCTAACTCACCTTCTCATTATCCAAATTGTGGTTTATCCGATGCTGGTTTATCTACAGTGAACGGAAACCCCATTTTAGCTCAGTCTGAAATGCAGTGCGTAAGTGGAACTTCCCCTTCCTGAAGCCTTTAGATCTTTGCTTCAGGAGAGCCCAATTATAATTTCCATTTCTGAATTTCTGGCAATAAAACGGAATGAGCAACATTCCTTAGTTTGGCCACAAATCAGAAAGGTTTTCCTTTTTTTTTTTTTTTTTTTTTTTAACTTCTCAATATACATTGCAGTTGGTTTTCGTGCCCCTTTGCCCGTTCCTCTGCCCCCTCTTCCCTCCACCCCTCACATTATATCTGATCACTTCACCTATAAAGTTCAAGGAATTTTGTGATTGTTGCATCTTCTTCCCCCCACCACCCTTTTTTTGTGTGTTTGCTTATTTATTTATTTTTAGCTCCCACCAATAAGTGAGAACATGTGGCATTTCTCTTTCTGTGCCTGACTTGTTTCACTTAATATAATTTTCTCTAAGTCCATCCATGTTGCTGTGAATGGTAGTATTTCATTCTTTTATACGCAGAAAGATTTTCAATGTCTTCTACTATCACTAGACTTCATTGACATTTGACAAAACAAGGCAACACCCACCCTCACCACGCGATAAGGCTCACCCAGATTAGGAACCAGCCCTGTCACTGATGTCAGTTGCTTTTCACCTAATAATAATATATATAGGTGTTCAAAGGAACCCTGGAAATCAAGTTAATATCCTCCTTTTTACAAATGCAGAAACTGATGCCCAGAGAGATTAGGAGCCTTGTCCAACATCACACAGATGCAGATGCTATTGGGAATCAGAATTATAATTTAGAAATCCCGATTTCTAGTCAAAAACACTTTCTTTTTTGTGGGGGTATTTATTTATTTTTATTGAAACATAATTGATTGTATCTATCCATGGGGTATCACATTGAATGTCAATACCTGTGCATAATATGTGATGCTCATTAGGATAATTAGCTCAAATTAGGATATTCAACATTACACAATGTAATCAAAAAAACTTTCCACTGTTCTAAAATACAAAAGCACCAAGAGGAAGAATTCTTTTCCAAATGTTCTGACATTGAATCTTCAGCCATATTTTTTTTCCAATGCTGCCCCATTTAAAGCCAAATGTACTGCAGCCCAATGAATACAGTCCAGTCAGTTTTCTCAAACCGAATGATAATCACTCATTGAACAATTATTACACAGCAACCATGGATTAGCACAAGTGAGTAGAATACAATGCCTGCCTAAGAAACATTCATCTGAAAAGCAAGCAATTTAATGTAACATTCTGAGTGTGATTAGCTATGGAGGATAGGGGAAAAACAAAATGTTTGTGGTTTTATGTAATTACAAACCCTAACCCAATCTTGAAGGTCATGCCATGGAAGACTTCCTGGAAAGGAAGCCACGAGACTGATTCCTAAAGAACGTGTAGGTGATAACCAGATGAAGGAGAGAGGAAGACAGGCACAAATGGAACTATCCCACATAATAGAACTCCAGGGGAATCCCAATTTAACACCTGTTCCCGTCTTCTCAGATCCATTACCCTTTTACCCTCTCTATATGCTTTTTCCCATACTCCAATCTCTGTTCCAAGTAAGACAATACTTGGAACAGAGAAATAATCATGAAAAATGTACAATTATTGTACAAAAATAATCATGGAAAAAGACAATACTTGGAACAGAAGAATAATCATGAAACAATATAAAACTAGAGACACCTGCACCTTCAATTTAAATAAAATTTGCTGAAAATAACTTCATTTTACTGCCAACTTAAATCTCCTTTTTACCATCTCAATATTCTTTGCAAAACTGAAATAGATGATGCTGAAAATATTCAGGGTTTCCATGCATGAGAGACCATGATTTTGAAACTTTTCTCTGTAGCTGCTTAACAGATGGATGAAGGCTTTAATCACTTGCCTAGATGGAGGAGGTAAGTAGGCCTGCAGTGGGGTCTCTGGATCATGTCATCACTTACTACTCCAGCCTCCAGAGTTAAACGAGGAATGTTCCTGACTGATAGCATGTCCCGCGCTACCGTCTCGCCAGCAAGAACGACGCGGCACACAAAGGATCCTTCTGCAGATAAGCTTTAATGCCTCTTGAGAGGAAGAGCATAAGCTTGCTAAAAATGGAGACCCCGAGCGAGGGGAGCCGCGCCCCTTATATAGAGACAGTCCCTCGCCTAGGACGTGTTCCCATCTGATTGGCGGTCGTGCATCAGCCCAGATGACGCCACGGGAGAGGCAGAGACTAGAGGTGGGGAAATTCCCAGCACATGCGCTCTAGACTTGTTTTTGCCGATTGTCAGTGTCGGCCGGCGCCATCTTGTAATGGCGATTACGGTGTAACGTGGGCAGCTCCCCACATCTCCCCCTTTCTTATTACATTAAGAGGCTGGAGCAAGCTCATTGGCCACAACATGTCTAGCCAGTAGTCCTGTCTTAGGTCGACCCACCTCAGGCCGTGACCTTACCCGTCAAAGGTTAACCCTATCGCCACCAGGCACCATGTCTTAGGTCGGCACACGTCTGGGGGGAAGTTGCCCGTCTCTGGATCTACTGGAGCGGACTCTGAATTGTGAATTGTGGGCCAGCACGAGCCAGGGCGAACCCCACTGATCAGTTTTCAGGGAGGCCAGCCGAAGAGGGGGGGGACTAGTCTTTGAGCATAGATAGCCAAATATCGGGATTGGCTCCTTGCTCCAGAGCCACAAGTGCTTGGGCAATGACCACCTTGTCTTTTTGTGTTTGGGCTTTCAGCCTACAGACCAGCCAAAGAAGGAACACTAGTCCACAGCAGAGGGCCGCTCCAAACAACCCCACCCCCACCCATTCCTTGAAATGTGACATGGCAGTTGTGATCCAGGAGGACAGTCCAGCTGAAAAGGAGGCATCCACTCTTGTTGAATTCACAGACACGATGGCATAGCGCAGTTCTTGCATCAGGTCGTCAAAGTTCCCTGTCCAGTTTCCTAAAAGATACTTAGACAATTGATGAGACAAATTTGCCGCCCTGGTAAAATTTTCATATTGGATGCTGGTTACACATAATCCTGAATATTTCCACTGACACCCCAACTGTGCTACTTGCCACAAAACATCTACTTGTTCCTGTACTAGATCTACCCGCTGGTTAACCACCATTAATCCTCCCTTTAACTGAGCATTTATCGCAGCTTGTGTGTTCAGGGCCTGAGCAACAGAAGAGGACAAATTATTTAATGTGGAGGCAGTCTGAACCGTGGTACCCAAAGACACAGCCGCAGCTGTAGCTGCAGCTGCCGCCAAGGAGACAGCGGTAACAATTGCTGCGGTGAAACCAAAATCCCTCTTTTGCCTGAATAAGGACATAGCATTAGGGGCCTCCACAGGAACGGGAACCCACCTAGGCATTCGCGCAATCACAGCCAATTTAAACCCAGTAGCATTCCAACACTGTGCATAAAAGCAGGATTCATTGGTGCAAGTAATCTGATTTTCCTGTACTGCATCCTGAACTAAAATAATCACGAAAGGGGGGAAAAGGCAGACTGGTGTCGATGGTACAGACGTATTTTGTCCGTACCTTTGGACAGAAACAGAAGACTCAAAAGTCTCGGACGTATTCCACTCAAAGGTAGCATGCCCCCAGCTTCCTCCTTTAAATCGGACTCCTCGCTAGGGCTGAGGGAGTCAGAGTCGGGTTCATGTAGATTTAAGTCCTCCAACCCTTGGTCTATGGCCCTCAGCTCTCCTACAGGGTAAAGCTCTCTTTTGTTTTTTCTCTTTTGGTGGGGGTTTAAAACCCCTTCCTCCCCGGCAGATTTTCCGGGAACATCACTTTGATGGTTTAGAATCTCTCCCTCGTCCGTAGACTTACCGGGAGGGCACTTTTTTCTACAGGAGACGTCTCTCCTCTTGCGGGTACCCATCCTCTCACTCCGTTCAGTTTCTGACATGCTGTCTTGGACTTCCTCTAATATATTTTGTCCTTCTGTCACTACCGGTTTACAGCCTTCATCCTCCAAACAATTCTTAATGAACTTCCAAACGGTCTTGGTGCCCTGACGTAGGTCTCCCTCTGCGTACTTGCGGTCAAGGTCTTTGCCCAATTTGTTCCAAGAGCTCAAGGTTAGGGAGCCGGAACAGGCATACCATGGCGCCACACGATCTACCTCTTTCACAAAATTTCTGAGTACACGGCCCCCTACTTTGATCTCACGTTGTCTCAGCACAGCCTCTAACGCGGTAACCACAGACTGTGTGGAACCCATAACGCGCCCTGCTTTAGGAGGCGCTGTGAGACACACCGCTCCCTTATGTACGAGAGGCTCACACGGGTCTCAGGTGCAGCTGCTTATCTACGTCAGTCTGACCACACCAAGGGATGAGTCTAAAACCTTGTAATCTAACCGAATTCACCCCAGACCAAGAACAGACACACCTCTCTGAACTTACCCTCCTGCAGTTCTGAATCCTCCCTGTCACCAGGGGGTCTCCGAAGGTGCTGACGATGTCACAAGTTTCCCGGGTTTCGGCACCAGATGTCCCGCGCTACCGTCTCGCCAGCAAGAACGACGCGGCACACAAAGGATCCTTCTGCAGATAAGCTTTAATGCCTCTTGAGAGGAAGAGCATAAGCTTGCTAAAAATGGAGACCCCGAGCGAGGGGAGCCACGCCCCTTATATAGAGACAGTCCCTCGCCTAGGACGTGTTCCCATCTGATTGGCGGTCGTGCATCAGCCCAGATGACGCCACGGGAGAGGCAGAGACTAGAGGTGGGGAAATTCCCAGCACATGCGCTCTAGACTTGTTTTTGCCGATTGTCAGTGTCGGCCGGCGCCATCTTGTAATGGCGATTACGGTGTAACGTGGGCAGCTCCCCACAATAGCACAAGTGCAAATTATTTCACATATCACTGGCCTTCCAAAGAAACCTCTTAATTATAGACATGGGGATTTATTGAATTTTATTAAATGTTTAAATAACTATTAAAATTATTTATGTCCCATGTATGATAGTAAAACAACACATTTAAATGTGTGTTAAAATATTACCATAAAACTTTCAACCAATTTAACATAAATAAGTGAATATGATACTGTATAAAAATATATATCATGGGATGTATATTTAAAATGCATAGGGTATAAATAAAATGACAATAAGCAAAGTACCTAACTAGTCAACATAATGAAGTCTTCTTTTCAAGGATGTAGAGATATCATATTGAAAGTTCATTAACAATATGCCCTTGTGATTATACCAATTTTGAAACATTTAAATTTGGCATAATACAATTCTAAACAAAGGTAACTAGAAACATAATATGGATCAAAATCAAATATTTTCTACGCATTACTGTATAAAAAGCAGTTTATTAATAATGCAGGACAAAGAAATTGTGTTCTGAAAAGATGTGGAGAATACTAATTAAAAGAAAAGCAAACATATATTAGTATTAATGAAAAATTATTGAATGAAGAAGTTAAAATTTAAGACCAGATCAAGTGATCATTTTAAGGTAGTTTGTTTTTAAAAGGTTACACAAAGCAAAAGTATCATCAAGAAATCATTATGTTAAAAGCCACAGATGTAATATCATCGTTTAGATGCAGTTTGTATGAACCAAACAGTTCCTGTTTTGTGGGAAACAATGTGCTTAAAGAGCAACATATATTAACGATTTCTTAAGAATTAAAGCCTCCATTTACAAATAGCAAAAAGGCAATAATGGTGCTGTTTCTATCACTATTGAAAGTGAAATTCATGTGCTATCATTCTCAAGGGAAAGCTAATGTTCTCAGTGGGTTCTGATAGCCTCTCCTCCTGCCTCTAGTTGTTTAATAGTCACCTTATTTGAGAAAATTAGTAATTACATAGGTTTAATCATAGAAAGTCAGAAAAACAACAATAAGCCACCTTGCATACTAAGTATTCTTACATAATGCCATACAATAATTATTAAAACAAAGTTTCTTATTCACTTTTAAATGTAATCAGATAAGCCAAAGAGGGGGAAATTACTTTCAATTTAAAAAGATAGACTACACAATGGTTCATCTTGATTGTAACCATTACTTTGATCCAGTCTATCACAGATCTCTCTCAACTGTTTTAAGTAACAACTTTGAGAGTTCCAATCAAACATTAATAAAATGTTTCTTCTATGAGATAAATGTATTGCCTTAACCCACCCGACCTTATTAAGTCTCTCAATTTTATTTAATGTTTGAGATCCAGACAAATAATCATGTGATCACATGCCCAAGAATTTGAAGAACTTCACTCCGACTCACCTCCCACAGAAGTTCCTTGTTCAAATTAAAGTAGTGATTTTGCTTCTTGAATCAAAGTTGGTAAGCTCCAGTAATCACAAAAACCACTAAATAAATAAACAAATAAATAAACAATCCTACTCAGACTGTTATTTACTAATCGATTACGAAGTACTCATCTCCGATATACCATTTCAGCAATAAGTCTTCAATTGCATAATTTGCCTTTTGGGAACTATGCAATTTATTGTCAGGCTTAGCATGGTGGTATTCACCTACTTTCCTTCTGTCAACGTCCCCCTAATGACTATATACCTACCTGTACCAGTTTCCCAATCTGGGACTAATCTACCTCCATTTTGCCCATCCTAGTCTGGGTCCCTGCAGGCATTCTTACTCCCACCAACCATGTGGCCCTCTAGCTAGTTTTATTCTGATTATCCAAAATCAACCCTCCTTTTCTGACTTACCTCAACACTTAGTTAGAACACCTGGCTCTAATTCTACTCCTTGCTTAATCATTCACACACCTGATTTGATTCTTTCGTTAGTCTCAAAGCACCTCGTTGGTGCTCAGCTTGTGTTTTGAACCATCCTGTGAATCTGGTCTTGCTCAGGTAAAGCTGAGACCTCTCTGCCGATTAACACAGAAAAAAACAATGTCACTGTCTCCAGATGACATGCCTAAAACAGCCTACATTATTAAAGGAGCTACACTGTTTACAAGATAATGATGTATATTAAAGTGAGGCCACTATTTATCATAATCATAAATCTCAGGCATTTTCTTTTGTTACCAGTGACATATATTTGTGGCATGCCAGCAATGACCCAGGCGTAAGATCTCACAGTATGAGCAGCTGTGCTATTCACTATATACTTCTGGCTCTCTACCTTCCAGGAACATGGTAGGACTGAATTTCCCTGTCTCCTTTGAAGTTAGGTATGGCCATGTATTTCCACGGAAATGGGGGCAGAAGTGTCAATTCCAGGCAGTAGCTCTACAAACCAGTGCAAGGCTCACCATTCTCTCTTCCAGCTACTAAGAAGATTGTGGAAGCTTGTGTCATAATGGAATTGCTCTTAGCCTACTGAGGGATGAGTGAAGCCCCCTGCTGTCCCATGTGGGACATGGAGTACAAGGAAGAGGTAATTTGAGTCAAGCCGCAGAGATGATTGGAGTCATTTCTTACTCCAGTATAATATTGTCAATTATCTCTAACATAGGAGTTAAACAAAGCTTAAAAGGTATAGAAAGCTTGCATATCTGACAGGATCTATAACTGGTTAGAACTAAGGGAGTCCTTTTAATATAAAGCAGTGAGCCAAAATTCAAAGCTGTCATCTCCTTAATATTAAGTAGAAATTGATGTGCATTTTCTTCTTATTGCAACTGGAAATTAAAAAGTACTATTTAGACTTCAAACCTTTATTATTTCTTCTAAGTTAGTGGTAGAAGAAATCAAGACTAGTCTTTTTATCCCATGTCATCTGTAAAGACTGCAACTCCATAAGAGCATAATTAACTTCAGAAGCATCACTCAATTTAGATCTCTAATCAAATGTATCACATTAAACTGTCTATAAATTAATCTTTAAACTCATTATATATATATTAATTTACAGATTATAATTTAGTATATTTTATGGAATTATTGGAAATCTGTCTCTATTTTACTAAAAATAATGTGATGTTCTAACAGACCTAAGTAGATTTTATTTATTCATATATTTTTAGTAAATAACTTCATGATCAAACCACCCAATAAATAAACTGTCTTTAGAACAACATATGCTATCTTTGACTAAATACTGATCTATGAAAATATCTGTCAAAGCATATTTAGTAAAAATATGTACCCATAGTTTGTTTGTGGTGTTTAAAAAGACAAATATTAGAACTTTCATCTTCTGGCTATAAGAAACATATTGAAACAAATGTTACTTGCAGTCTGAAAAGTATATCTAAATTCACTGCAGTAGTCATAATTGAAACATGTTTTTTTTTTCTATTTTATGTTCTATCATTTTGATTAAAAGTGTTTGCAAGTAAACTGAGGTAGCATCATCAAGATGGCAGAATAGACAGTCCCCAGCGTCATTCTCCCCCATAATCAATAAATTTACAGCTATTAAAAAGGAAAGACTGCCAATCTGGGACTGCTGGAGCTCAGGGAAAGAGGAGGAGAGACTCACAGAGTTCATGAAGGCAGGAGAAGCTGTGGTAGAAGGAGAAGAACTTCTCAGACTGTTTCGAGCCCCAGCCACTTAAGGGCAGGCCCTGGTAAAAGCCACAGCTGAGCCCTTTGCATGAAGTAGCTTAAAGTCTACAGGGGAAAAGAAGGGTTTGGAGTACACCATACCAGACCCTAGGCCAACAGGACTACTGATAAGAGTGAGGGGACACAGCTGACCAAAGAAAGGAGCCACCCAAAGGCCATCCCAAAGGCCAATGAGTCATTGTGAGGGACCTATGCACTGCCCATCCCACCCCACATGAAGCATTCAGGAGAGGCTGGCTCACCAGGGGAACATTGGGGCACAGTGTGGGCAGCTGGTCTGTCCTCTCATTGGCACAGGCCCACTCAGTGGAGGCTAGACATGGTAATAGAACTGCAAGGGGTGCAGTTTGCTGGAAAGACTCAGTCCTGGGCCAGAATTTCCACACAGCCCAGGTGTATCTGACCTCTTAAGACATGGAAGTGATTAAAAGGCCAACAATTAAAATCTGAGCTGCACAAAAAGCCTTCCCCAGAGAATTAGTGGCAAAGAAACAATTTAGCTCAATCACAGAGTTCAAGTGCTGGTCCCCACAGGAAGTTCCCCCAATTTTGGAATTAACCAAAGGACAACAAATTAGTTCTAGTGCAGAGTATAAGTGGTGGTGGTAGCTAAAACTCCAATGCAGAACTGAATAAATAATTTAAAAATTTAAAAATTTTAAAAAACACAAGTGTAAAGCTCTGATACTAAACAGTAAAGGTTTAACACCACAAAAGAACACCTACAAAATCTAAAAGAGGTAGCAGTCTCCACAAATGCCCAGGTATCAATATAAAAACACAAAGATCAATAAAGAACAGAGAACTATGACACCATCAAAGGAAACAAAGAACTAGCAATGGACTCAGATAAACAACAAATTTATTAAATGTCCAACAGAGAATTCAGAATAACACTCTTAAGAATGTCCAGGGAATCACAAGAAAATGTAGATAGCAAATTAAATGATATCTGAAAAATAATCCAGGAGCAGAAAGAGAAACTTGACAAAGAAATTGAACAATTAACAAAAAAAAAAGGAAGAATACATTATCTGAACTGAAAAACTTGATAGAAAGCTCCAAAAGCAGACTTAATTAAACAGAGGAAAGAATCAGTGAGCACAAAGACAGAACATGTGAAATTATCAAATCAGAGCAGCAAAAAGGAAAAAGAATAAGAGAAAATGTAACAGAAATATACAGCATATATGGGACTACCTCAAGCAAAATGACCACCATATAATTGGCATACCTGAAGGAGAGGAAAAAGGAAGAGATGCAAAAAGCATATTCAAGGAAATAATGGCTGAAAATATCCCAAGTATGGAAAAAGATGACAGCATCCAGCTACAGGAAGTTCAGAGGTCACCAATCAAATTCAGTCCAAGAAGGAACACCCCAAGGCACATCATAATCAAATTATCAAAAACCAAAAACAAAGAAAGAATACTGAAAGCAGCAAGAGAAAAGAAACACACAACATTCAATGGAGCTCCAGTACCTCTCTCGGCAGATTTCTCAGTAGAAACCCTACAAGCCAGAAGAGAATGGGATGATATATTCAGAGCACTGAAGGAAAAAGACTTTCAGCCAAGAATTCTCTATCCAGCAAAACTAACCTTCAAATATGAAGGAGAAAGTCTTTTCCAAACAAACAAAAGCTAAGAGAATTCACCTACTCTAGACCTGCCTTACAAGAAATTATAAAGGGAGTTCTTTAATCTAAGAAGCAACAAGAAGACATTTGAAGGTACATAACTCATTAGTAAAAGTAAGTTCACAGACAATCTCAGAATACTCCAATGTCAAAAGGATGGTGAATAAACCGCTTACATCTTTAGTATGAGGACTAAAGGACAAACCAGCAAAACAATAACAAATACAATAACCATATAAGAGACAGGTAATATTAAAAGATGCAACTTGAAATGACAAAATCTCAAAAAGTGTTGGGGAATGACCCCAAAGCATAGAGCTGGGTTTGATTCTTTCTTTTTTCTTAGATATCAAAGTTAAGTTGTTATTACTCTAAAATATTGCGATTATAACATGTTTTTTGTAAGCCTCATGATAACCATAACAGAAAAACTTACGAGACCTACTAAAAATAAATGGGGAGAAATCAAAATACACTGCTAGAGAAAACCACTCAATCACAAAGGAAGACAGTAGGAGCAAAAAAAGGAAAAATGGATCAACAAAACAACTAGAAAAAAAGAAACGAAGTAACAGTAACAAGTCCCTATATATTGATAATAACTCTAAATGTTAATAGATTTAATGCCCCAACTAAAAGACACAGAGTGGCTTAATGGATTATAAAGCAAAAACATCAATATGTTGCCTAGAAGAAACTCACTTCACCTATAAAGACACACACCAATTGAAAGTCAAGGGATAGAAAAAAAATATCTCATGCAAATAGAAACCAAAAAAAAGCAGGAGTAGCTATACTTATATCAGATAAAATAGACTTCAAGGCAAGGAAAGTAAAAAAGATAAGGAAAGTCATTATATAATGACAAAGGGATCAATTAAACAAGAGGATATAACAATTCTAAATATATATACACCCAACTCCAGCACAAGCAGTTATATAAAACAATTACTACTAGATTTAATGAGAGAAATAAACTCCAACACAATAATAGTTGGGGAATTTAATATCCCACTTTCAGCAAAGGAAAGATCATCCAAACAGAAAGTTAACCAGGAAACATCAGATTTAATCTCTACTATAGGCCAACTTGACCTAACAGACATTTATAGAACATTTCATCTAACAGCTGCAGAATGCACATTCTTCTCAGCAGTACATGGAACATTCTCTGGAAAAGACCATATGTTAGGTCACAAAACAAGTCTCAAGAAATTTTAAAAATTGAAATCATATTCACTATCTTGTGTAGCCACAATGGAATAAAACTAGAAATCAACCACAAAAGAGGCACTAGAAACCATACAAATATGTGGAATTTAAACAACATGCTCCTAAACAATGAATGGATCAAAGAAGAAATTGAAAAGGAAATTAAAACATTCCTGGACACAAATAAAAATAAAACATAGCATACCAGAACCTATGAAATACAGCAAAAGCAGTTCTAAGAAGAAAGTTCATAGCAATAAATGCTTACATCGAAAAAAGAAGAAAGACTTAAAATAAACAACCTAACATTGCACCCCAAGGAAGTAGAAAAACAAGAACAAACCAAATCCAAAATCAGTAGGAGATAAATAACAAAGATCAGAGCAGAAATAAATGAATTAGAGATTTAAAAAAACAACACAAAAAATCAATGAAACAAAGAGTTGGTTTTTCAAAAAGACAAAATTGATAACTCTTTAGCTAGACTAATGAAGAAAAAGAAGATTCAAATAAATAAAATCAGAAATGAAAAAGGAGACATTACAACTGATACCACAGAAATACAAAGCATCATAAGAGACTACTACAAACAACTATATACAAACAAACTGGAAAACCTAGAAGAAATGGATAAATTCCTGAACACGTACAACTTACCAAGGTTGAATCACAAAGAACTAGAAAGCGTAAACAGACTGATAATGAGTAATGAGACTGAAGCAGTAATAAAAAGTCTCCCAACAGAGAAAACCCCAGGACCAGATGGCTTTACTGCCAAATACTATCAAACATTTAAAGAAGAACTAATGCCAATTTTTCCAAATTCTTCCAAAAAATTGAAGAGGGAATCTTCCAAACTCATTCTCCAAGGCAAACATTAACCTTATACCAAATATATATCATTCTTGTATCCACATGTATGCTCTGTATAAATTCAAAGTAAATGACAACTCTGTTAAACTTTACTCATAGACATGCTGAGCTCAAATTTAAAATTAATAAAATCCCAGAAGCACAAACAGTTCTTAGAGATTACACTTATCTGTCACCTCTAGTACCAAATGACATGGTTTTTCACATGATCACTGAATTAATTTGTTTAAATGCCCAGACATTCATACTAATGGTGTATAGCTATTAACTGTGTATATATCTGTCAGTCCATTAGACTGTGAGGTTTTCAAAGGAAAGGAAATTCTCTTATTGGTCACTGAGACCCTTATGCCTGGCACAAGTTTAATAGAAATTTTAAATAAAATGAGGCTTATGTCAGTATCTTTCCATGCATTTGAGTATAATCAACCAAAAGATTTAAACTTGAGAAAATGAGTTTTTTCCTTTGATCATTCCCAGAGAAATGCTTTCTATCACTACAAAATCTGTTCATTCCACACTTTTTTGTATGCACATTGCATAACTCATCAATCTAACCCTTTCTAACCACACTATTTGTCCAGCTGAACTACATGGCCTTTCACATTGTCTTGCAAAGGAAGATGGCTCTACCCCCAAAAAAGAATGTGAACATGACTTTGGAACTATACACCGCATGCCTGAGAGAGGGATCCACTCACACAGTAGAATATCTGTCCACCTATGACAACTTTCCAGTCGCTCTTTCATCCATAACCAGGTCTTGAAATCTGTTTCGAGATTTTCACATACCCAGATTGAGCCTGGTCTAAATAAATCTCATTATACATGGGTGAGATTCATATATTCATTCAGAGTGTCAATTACTTATTTATTTATTTTAATTGACAAACTCAGTTACTTCCCTGAGGAATCTGCACTTTAAACTAAGACAGGAATGACAAGGAACCAGCCATCTGAAGACCAGAGGAAGAAAATTCCAGTACAAAATTGCTAAGGTAGAAATGAACTCAGCATGCCCAAGCGCCAAAATAAGGACTGTATGACTGGAACATGTAGAGCAAGGAGGGAGAACAAGGCAGGGGCCAGGGTAAATATTCTGGATTTAATTCTAAATGCAATGGAAAAAGCCACTGGAGGTTTTAAGCAGGAAAGTGGCATTCCAGGTACTGCGTGCATGACAGTTTGTAGGGAGGAGCACAGGGAGGCAGTCTAGTTAAGAGCCAATTAGGCCATGTAAGGGGGAGATAATGGCAGTTTGAACTCAAGTCTAATGGTAAAAATGTAACCAAAAGGGTAAATTCAGGATGTGTAAGTAGAGACACAGAGCTTATGATCCTGGCCCCCTACTGAATGAACATCCTAAAAATCACTATGAAGACGAACAGCACTGTCATCTTCTATGAAACAGTGCCACTCTAGTGGATTCAGCAAAGGGCTAATATCCTACTGAATTCTGGTTCGAGGTGGTATAAATTCCTTAGGAGAATTACTCCTGCATGTCAGCACCATTATCCTACTTGCTTGGTTAATCAATGATGCCATACTATAATGGTGGAAATAAAATTAAAGGGAAATAAACCTTTAAAAACTCTAATCATCTTAATAAACATACATTTTGTTTCTCCCCTCCATTTCATTCCATGATTTTAAATATAATAGTAAGATTCAGAAGACAAATTATCCTTTTTTTGAAATTGCCTGCCTAAGTGCATTTTGTAATGTATGAGAGTTTTGTAAATCTCATTAAATGATACAAGTAGGAACTAATATAGAATACTGGCTCCTTATTCCTGAATGTTTGCAGAGGTCCTATTTTCCTTTACAGGTTCTTAATGAAGTTTAAGCAAAGTGATTCCCAACAAAGTGATAAATTGTTAGTACAATTTTGAATCTAAACCAGGGCACCAAATGGTTTTATAAATCTCAGGATAAACACATCTATAGATAAAGTTCCTATTATCCCACTTAATAGGAATCTCACAGAAATCTACTTTTACATAAATATAATTAATGAGATCCTATAAAATCACAATTTAAGTTGAAGATATCTGCATTCTTTTTTACAACCAAAACCTGTGAAGTGGGGTTGATATTTATTCTCACCACGTCCAAATTCCATGTGGAATTTCCATCTTCTTATGTTTAAAAGTGCTTTTACTGAAAGGTTCTTACAGTTATTCTATTTATTCTGCTGCCTTTGTTATAGTTATTTATTTTGTAGAACTTCTGTGGTTTTGTTCCTTACTTGCCTGACCTTGTGACCTCGGTGGGCAATTTATAAAAGCATGCATTTTTAATGTACATTTTATATTTTCATTTGGGTTTCTATTCATCTATTTCTTCTGAAATTTGTGCAATTCTTGATTTGAGAAATTTTGATCTGATAGAGTCTTAAATTTTGATTTGTGTATCATGTCATCCTAATACCCCTCAAAGTCTTAATTTAGAGGAAGAGCCCTAAGGAAAGAAAGTCTAGCACTCACAAGTAAGTAGAAGACACAAGAAGTCTGGATTCTAAACATCTCACTTTGAATCACAGAAAAGACACATCACACTATAGATTAAAAAGGAGAGAGAACCTTGCCTCAAAGTCACATGAACTCTATTAGTCTACAATAAGATGCACTTGTCTTAAACTTTCTTTATCCATCCCCACAATATCATCGTACAGGAGAGCCCACTGCCCTCCATCCTAACTGACATCACCCCAGTTTAGAACACCATCTCCCTTTGCAAAAGTTAGTTGCTGAAGTAACTCTTCCTTCTGAGCTATCTCCATCCTTTGTGAACAAGGCTAAATTATAACTCTGTAGAGAAAGAAGTTGACTTTATAGAAAACTGAGTTATGCAAATAACTCCTGTCCATAGAAATGCAAATCAGGTCCAGTATGAATGCAACTGTCACTCTCTGGTTACTGACCAGTTTTGCAGTTTTGCATTCATTTGTTAATTTATTTCAGCATTCCTAATCTGACTATAAGTACGTGGCATTTTGAGTTCTCTTTGAACGAGCTGTAATACTCCAGTTTCCCTCATTAATTAATCAGTTAAATAAAATTTTTGACATGTGTTCATTTCATGTTTGTATGAGAATCATGATTTTATCCTATTTTAAATGAATCTTTTGTAATAATCTACTCACTGTAGAAATGCCCTCTGCCACTTCCTTAAGAGATAATCATTCAGTCTTTGCTTCAGCAAGTCCAGTAAATGAGAGTTCAATGCCACACACGGAGCAATTCATTTTTCACCCAACTATACTTGTGTTGAAAATTGAGTCAAACCTGCCTCCTTACATTTTAATTCATCAGTGTCAATTCTTCTAGAAGAACTCTCAAGAAAAAGATGAATTTCCTTTCCATGTGACAATCATTCAAACTCTCTAAGACTGCACTGTCCAATACAATAGGCTCTCGCTACAAGGTAGCTACTTGAGCACTTAAAACGTGATTGGTCAATAATGAGGTGTGCTGTAACTGTGAAATGCAATTTGTACAAAAACAAAGAGTGTAAAAATCTCTCATTAATATTTCTAATGGATTACATGTTGAAATATTTTTAATATATTAGATTAAATAAAATACATTATTAAAGTTAATTTCACCAGTTTCTTTTTACTTTTTTTAATGTGTCTACTAGAAAATTTTAAATCACATAGGTGACTTGCATTTGTGGCTTGCATAATATATCCATTGGACAGCATTGCTCCAAAACTCTAACTCCCTCCCTAGTAAGTATCCCCTTAATCAGACCAAGCATCTTCAGATCCTCTAGCCATTGTCAAAGGATCTGGTTTCCTGACTCCTTCAGATCCCTGGCTCTCGTCTGGGTGTTTTTCAGCTTTCTGAAATTTCAAATAAAGAACACACCCAAGGTCAAATACAATCACTAGGACACATGAGATTTATTTATCATTTGACTGAAGACATGCACTTCCATTAACTATATTTTAATAGATTTTTTCAAATAACTTGCATTTCAACCAAATTTCTCCCCATCTAGTATTTAAATGATTTAAATTTTGCTCAGTGTATGTGTGTTTGTGTATGTACGTGTGTGAGTGTGTGTACACATCTTCTTAGAACCCATAATCTTTTCTCCTCACTGAAGAATTATAACTATCCATATTATCTATAAATGCACATACCTTCTACTCTGTGACTGTACCCACATTACAGATCAGCATTTCTTAATCAATGAGCCTTGCTACCCCAGTGTCCTGTGAAGTCTTCAGAAGTGTGCCACCAAAACTGTTGATCCCCGTGTAAAATGTGTTTTTGCAACAAAAGGCTGAAAAACAGCTCTATCTGTCAAATAGAGCATTGAGCTGAGTGGGTAGATCTGATAAAACACTTACAGATTTACATGTGGCATTTAAAGCATAAGGTAATATCAAGGAAGCACCACAGAACCAGAACATGCAAAATGTTGCCTCACATGTACGTATAAAAGTGGAAAAGCAGACAGGGCCTTCAGCAGTCCTACTCTAATAAGTCTACTCTAATATTGGACTGTGGGGGAAAAGTGACCAAGTGAAAAAGTCCAATAGCTATAGCTGTCATTTAATTATTTCAATCATGCTATTAAAAATTCCTTATTTGAAAGTATGCCACAGGTATACACACGTTGAGAACTGCTACTATAGATTACAATTTCAGAGAAGAAGACCAGACCAAACTCCTGGGACACAGCTCTGTAGAACTTCTGGATAACATTGAACTTTAATTGCCATCCAGTTTGGGTATAAATCCAGCAAATTCTATTATAAGGAAATTTATATGTTATCTTGTGTCAGATAATTGTATTATTGGAATCAAAGTATATCTGCAGTGTTCATCTTTTCTATCAGTCTATAACACTATTCCTAATGAAACCAGGGTTAGTGTTATCTATTTTTGATAAGCCAATGTTGAATTTTAATGATTCTTTTATAAGTTTTCATAAACTAATTATCAATTTGAGCATCTGGATGAACATTAAGCTTATGAATTATAGCTTCTGGGGTCCAGATTTTCCTCACTTTTGAAATTTGAAATAGTTGTCCATTTCTAGGCTTTGGATAGATTTCAAAAATAAAGAGGATGTACTTCAAAGCCAAACTAGCTCCAGCTGTGGGACTATCTATAGACCTTCGAGCAAGTTACTTAACGTCCAGAGGTTCAGTTTCTTTACTGGTGAACTGAAAATAATGAAACTATTTGCTGAGTATTTGTAACAACAAATAGAAATTGAAATTGTGGAGTGTGAGGTTTTGGATGGATCAAATTCTTTAAAAAAAAACCTGAAAAAAATATGGCAAAACATTAAAATAAGTTTATATGATGAGTACATAGGGTATATGGTATATTATTTTACTATTCTGTGTAAGATATTTTATCATTTTAATATATGAATAACAGCATAGTTTATCATATTAGCAGTATGCTAATAATTTGGTGTAATTTAGCATAGTTGTCTCAATCATTACAATTTTTTTTTTAACTTACAGGTAAAAAAATCTGAAAGTCTTTCAAGCATAAGAGAAACCATATGTTGTATAGAAAGAGAACAGACCTTTAAATCAGATAGATCTGTATTTTAGTATGCCACATACTTGACACAGTTTCCCGCTGAAAATTCATAGTTATTATTATTATTACACTGGGATGTGACATTTTTCTAGAACTGTTAATACAAATTTATTTAAAGTAGTGATATACTTTTTCTTAATTCTTTTACTTTTACAATGCTTTAAATGTCTCCTAACTACTTCTTTTTTCCTTTCCAGTGTAAACATCATTTTTATTCCCCTAGCCAGGTAACATTTGACTCCTGTCCTTCCCACATTTCTCACATCTAATTAGCCAATCAGCCCCATTCAATCAAAAAACGTGTGATGCTTCTTGCCACATCCCCTCCCCTCCTTTTCCACTGCCACCATCCTTGTTCAGATACTCATTGCCTCTTAACTGGATTATTGAAATAAATGCATAACTCCTATTTCTTCCCTACCCAATGAATTCTAGACACCAATGTCAAATTAATCTTCTACAGTTCAGAACAATTTACTCTCCTGCTAAAAACCTTCAGAGGCTCCCTATTGCCCACAGAATAGAATTCATACCCTCACTTTCTTACCCTTCATGAAATAGCTTGAACTTTTCTCTTCCAATTTAATTTCCTGCAGCTTCCTGAAGCATACCCTCCAGGCAAGTGGGTAAAGAGCCACTTCAGGAAATGATAGCTGTCTAGTTCTGATTTTTCTGACTTATATGTGTTATTTAAGATAAAAAGAAAGTCCAGAAGGATTTGACTGAATGGTACATTAATTCAATAAAAATATCAATTTATCAAATTTCTTAGTTGAATTTCCTGGTTAATAAAGTACTAATTATATTGGTAGAGAACTGAACGATTTTAACCAGTGTTACTTAAACTTTCTCCTAAATGTTGAGGACATTTTTCTGCCTTATTAAGTCATGTATGAGATGTTTCCTTTGTTTGCTTATCAAATGTCTGATAGGATCACAGAGATCATATTTGAATGCACAGTATTCAAAGGAGCATGAAAACACATTGCTCTTATTTCACAATTAATAAAACTAAAGTTCACAAAACAGGCATTTGAATTTATCTGGGTCACATTCACATGTATGGGCACAGAGTTGAGTTGGTATATTAAACACAAAAAGTTGTGTACTGTTTTTTCTTTATTTTTGTTTGCTGGAATGGTTTGTATATTTGTTTGGAAATACTTCATATGCATGTGTATCATACCTATTGTCCTGTAACTTCTAATAATCAAATGTACTTGAGTAAGGGGTAATAAAAAATTCACTATTTTAGTTACTCAGATTCAAAGTATTGTTATAATAAATATATGCTAACAAATATATCTCTACTTCCAGTAATGAAACTTGTCTCCGAAAATTCTTCATTGTCAAGGTTGCTGATAAAATACTTGTTGATTTACTCTTTTTCTTTTCTCTCTTTCTCCATCCCCCAAAAATACAATCATTGGTAGGACAGATAACAAGATTTTATATTATTTTTTAGAAAATATAATTTGTACTGTAAGGCTATGCACACAATAAATATGTCTTGAAATGAGTTTTGCTTACAATTTCCTCAGAATCTTAGGCAGTAATATAATTATTTACATGCCAGAAGTGGTCATTTCTTGAAAACTTGGGAAGGAAATGTAAAAATGTAAATATAGTATATGACTAACATCCATGTGCATGAAGTAAAAAGTAAGGCACACAAGCTTTTCTTCAGCTCTTAACTCCAAGGAAGATTTGATAAAAACAGAAGCTTACTTTGAGCTACCACCAAGATGGATCGATTCCTTGCTGGGTCATGTAAATGAGCAGGTGATAGTAACAGGTCTGAGCATTGCAGCCACGTTGCCTGGGACTTTCTCTTATGAGTGATGCATTGTATCACTAAAAAGAAGGCAGACATTACCTATTGTGTTAGGTTTTACAACAGAAAAAGGAAAATGAAAAGGAGACTTCTTGGCAAGCATGCATCATTTTAGGAAAACAGTGAACATTTGATCTGGGTCTCCGCTAGGCCAACTCACTTTTGAGGTCCCAAAAGCAATAGTCTAGAAACACGTTCAAATCAGCCAGTAGGTCCATTTGTCAAATAGCTGTGAACCATTATTCAGTCAACTTTTTTTTTTTATTTATCTCCTTCTGACATGGAGTTTAATTCACCAGCTACACCAGGTTTAATGAATGGCCCCACCAAAGGATAAGATGACAAGATTTTTTCAAGGACAAAAGAGAAAGATGACAGGTTAAATCACTAGTACTTCATCTTACCACTATCCACTATCCTGCAGGTTACAATTCTACTCTGTTACAATTTTACACTAGTCCAGGGTCCAATCAATTATCCCCTGGAAATTTGCAGCAGGCTATCAACGCCCTTATCAACCCCACCCCAACCCTTTCCCTCCTACTCCCCTTCAATGTGTTCTGTACACTGCAGCCAGGATGCTGTTTCTAAAGTGCAATTCTGATAATGTTCCTCCCCTGCTTAAACCTTGCCATGATTTCCCATTGCCCCTATGGCTTAACATCACTATAAGACCTTTCCTATTCTGGTCCTTGATCCGTGGTATGGTCCTATCTAGTCCCATGAATCCAACAAACATGATACTAGGAATCCTCAACTTTTTAAAGTACTTATGGAAATGTGGGAAAGTTGAATAAAAAGTTGTCTTCAAAACATAAAAGAAGGCTTTTCAAGATGGCGGTGGCTGCGGCGGTTGGCGCGGAGTAGCTGAGGTGGAAAAGGTGGCCACTGGGCCTCAGGCAGCCGGGAAACTTGTGGACCTTCCTCTTGCCATCTCTTAAGGGAGGACCGCTGCTGGTGGCCGGTCGTGGGGGGTGACCGCCACTTTGCCCTCGGCAGGAGAGGCTGCCTCATTTACAGGCAACAGCTTTGAAGTGTGGAGCAGGAAAAGAACTGTTTCTTAGCTGCAAAAGCGAGTCTCGAAACAGGGAACACGGCGCCAGGGCTGCTGTGGATGCAGACAGGATCCTGGAGGCCGGGGCCGCGCTGAAGGCGGCCAGCTGCCCTATTCAGGATTTGAGGTTTCAGGCCGGCATTAAAGAAGACTCCTGGGAGCGCCCGAGCCGCACCGCAATTGAACAGCCTGAGGCAGCAGCGGCCAAGAACGGGGAAGGCGGCAAACCAGAGGCAGAGAGTGAGCGCCCGACCTGGCACAACCCTGTGAGTGACCCCTGGACCAGCCCTGTTTGGGGGGCTGACGCCCACCCGGCTCCCGCCACTCACCACCCCGGGGCTGCCTCCATTTTCCCAGATGCTGGCAGCTCCGCCCGGCTCAGCCCTCACTGAGCCTTCCCACTTGCTTGGCCTGGCACGGGGCTTTCTGGAGCCTGTGGCCCAGCCTCCCTTCCCACTCCCTCCGCGGTTCTCTGGCAGGTTGGTGGCGTGGGGCATCCCCGGCCAGTGTCGGGAGGGCAAGGAAGTACGGGCGGGCCGACTGTCACTCCACCACACCCTAGACTCTGGCCCCCGGTAAACTTCCTGTTACTGGGAGGCAGTTACCATCTCTGCGGCCACCAGTTCGGAAAAAAGCCTAACCAATTTCTGGTTGGGAATAGTGTGGTAGGAGAGTTCCCATGTCCGCTTGAACCTGCCGGAGAGCTGGCTGCAGGCGGGCGCTAGACTCGGTTTATACCGGGGGGATACAAAGGTGAACAAGTCCGGAGAAAGATCTACACAGTGCTACAAAGGCACCCAGAGTGAACGGTCGTCTGTGCCTAGCAGAAACCTGGTAGACTTCCTGGGCGAGGTGGTGCCGAGCAGGGTCTTGAAGGCCCAGCTGATAGGCGAGGGTTGCAGAAGACAGCCCCAGCCCAGCACAGTGCGCACAGAGTGGGGAGACGTGCGGCCAGGGAGGCGGAGACTCAACAGAAACCACACACCCTGTGGGGTCGCCACTGCACGATCCAACAGCCGGGGCCAGAGCACATGGAACAGGGAGAAGTCCTGCACAGGAAGTGAATGCTCAACAGCGATCACACACCCTGTGGTATGTGATCCACCAGCCCAGCAGAGTCCAAGCTGACCAGAAAGGTGGATCCCCGGAGAAGACCAAGACCCGAGGCAACCACACACACAAGGCACTAGAGGCCAACTGAGCAGCCACGGAGGTAGCCATACGAAATTGGCAACAACAGCAACATCCTAGTTATTCATTAGTCTCAAACCGGTGGACTGTGAAACCCCCTGCCACAATGAATAAACATCAAAAAAAAGATACCAGAAATACAAAAAATCAAGAAAGTACACCACCAAAAGTTAATAAATCTCAAACTCTAGATCCTATAGAACAAGAAGCCCTTGAAATGACTGACAAGAAATTTCAAGTGATAATTCTAAGGAAACTGAATGAGATACAAGAAAACACAGCTAGACATCATGATGAAATGAGGAAAAGTATACAGGATATGAAAGAGGAAATATACAAAGAAATCAATGTCCTGAAAAAAAATGTAGCAGAACTTGCTGAACTGAAGAAGTTATTCAGTGAAATAAAAAACACAACAGAGAGTTTAACCAGCAGGCTTGTCGAAGTTGAAGAGAGAACCTCTGAACTTGAAGATGGGCTGTTTGAAATAACACAAGCAGACAAAAAGAAAGAAAAAAGAATCAAGGACATTGAAGAAAATCTGAGAGAGATATCAGACAACCTTAAACGCTCAAATATCCGAGTCATGGGTATTCCAGAAGGGGAGGAAAATGGAGATTCCACTGAAAACATATTCAACAAAATAGTGGCAGAAAGTTTCCCAGGTATAGGAAAAGTCACAGATCTTCAGATCCAGGAAGCTCAACGATCTCCAAACGTATTCAACCCAAAAAGGCCTTCTCCAAGACATGTCATAGTCAAATTGGCAAAACTCAGAAACAAAGAGAGAATCTTAAAAGCTGCAAGAGAGAAGCGTCAAATCACCTATAAGGGAGCCCTAATCAGGCTAACATCAGACTTTTCATCACAAACCCTAAAAGCTAGAAAGGAATGGGATGATATTTTCAAAATACTAAAAGACAAAGATTGCCAGCCAAGAATACTCTACCCTGCAAGGCTATCCTTCCAAAATGAAGGGCAAATAGTATATTTCTCAGACAAACAAAAACTGCGGGGGTTCACTACCACACGACCACCCTTACAAGAAATCCTCAAGGGAGTACTGGGTTTGGTTCCTGAAAAATAACTACCACTGCCATAAAAACCCAAGAAAAATCAATACCCACTAGTATAATAAAAATGGCATTCATGAAGAGAAAACAAGCAAACAAAAACGCTATCTACAACCTAAGGAACCAACAAACACAGAAAACAAACAGTAAATCAGAAAGCAAGGAACAAAAGACACCTAAGACAACCAAACAACCAATAAAATGCTAGGAATAAATCAACACCTTTCAATAACAACTCTTAATGTAAAAGGCTTAAATTCCCCAATTAAAAGAAACAGACTGGCTGACTGGATCAAAAAGCAGGACCCAACTGTATGCTGCCTACAAGAGACCCACCTCACCCATAAAGATTCACACAGACTAAGAGTGAAAGGATGGAAAAAGATTTACCATGCAAACAGAAAAGAAAAACGAGCTGGAGTAGCTATTCTTATATCTGACAAAATAGACTTTAAACTAAAAACCATAAAAAGAGACAATGAGGGACACTACTTAATGATAAAAGGACTGATCCATCAAGAAGACATAACAATCATAAATATGTACGCACCCAATGTTGGAGCAGCCAGATTTATAAAACAAACGCCATTAGACCTAAAGAAGGAAATAGACACTAATACCATAATAGCAGGGGACCTGAACACCTCACTGTCAATATTAGACAGATCATCTAGGCAAAGAATCAGTAGAGAAACACAAGATCTAAACAAGACTCTAGACCAATTGGAATTGGCAGATATCTACAGAACATTCCACCCAACAACCTCAGAATATTCATTCTTCTCATCAGCACATGGATCATTCTCCAGGATAGATCACATATTAGGTCACAAATCAAGTCTCAATAAATTCAAAAAAATTGGAATTATCCCATGTATCTTCTCAGACCACAATGGATTAAAACTAGAAATTAATAACAAACAAAACTCTGGAAACTATACAAACACATGGAAATTAAACAGCATTCTACTTAATGACATATGGGTCCAAGAAGAAATCAAGCAGGAAATCAAAAAATTTCTTGAAACTAATGAAAACAATGATACATCATACCAAAACCTGTGGGATACTGAAAAAGCAGTATTGAGGGGGAAATTAATTGCATTAAATGCTCACTTCAGAAGAATGGAAAGATGGCAAGTGAACAACCTAACACTTCACCTTAAAGAACTAGAAAAACAAGAACAATCCAAACCTAAAGTTAGCAGACAGAAAGAAATCATTAAGATCAGAGCAGAACTGAATGAAATTGAAAACCAAAAAACAATTCAAAAGATCGACGAATCAAAAAGTTGGTTTTTTGAAAAGATAAATAAAATTGACAAACCATTAGCATGGCTAACAAAAAAAAGAAGAGAGAAGACTCAAATAACAAAAATTAGAAATGAAAAAGGCGATATTACAACTGATTCATCTGAAATACAAGGAATCATTCGAGACTACTATAAACAACTATACGCCAACAAATTTGAAAATCTGGAGGAAATGGATAAGTTTCTGGACACACACAAGCTCCCAAAACTGAACCGTGAAGACGTAGAAAATTTGAACAGACCAATAACAATAAAGGAGATTGAAGCTGTTATCAGAAGGCTCCCAACAAAGAAAAGCCCAGGACCAGATGGATTCACAGCAGAATTTTACCAAACATTCAAAGAGGAATTGACACCAATTCTTTACAAACTATTCCAAAAGATTGAAACGGACGCAAATCTCCCAAACTGATTCTATGAAGCAAACATCATCCTGATACCAAAACCAGGTAAAGATATAACCAAAAAGAAAACTACAGGCCGATATCCTTGATGAATATAGATGCAAAAATCCTCACTAAAATACTAGCAAACAGAATACAGCAACACATACGAAAAATTATTCATCGCGATCAAGTGGGATTCATCCCAAGGATGCAAGGTTGGTTCAACATACGCAAATCAATAAATGTGATACACCATATTAATAAACTCAAACACAAGGACCATATGATCATCTCTATAGATGCTGAAAAAGCATTTGATAAAGTTCAGCACTCATTCATGACAAAGACCCTCTATAAGTTAGGTATAGAGGGAAAGTATCTCAACATAATTAAAGCCATGCATGCCAAACCCACAGCCAATATCATCCTGAATGGGGAAAAGCTGAAAGCTTTTCCTTTAAGAACAGGAACTAGACAAGGATGCCCACTCTCACCACTCCTATTCAACATAGTGTTGGAAGTACTAGCCAGAGCAATCAGAGAAGAGAAGGAAATAAAGGGCATCCAGATTGGAAAAGATGAAGTCAAACTGTCCCTGTTTGCAGATGACATGATCCTATATATGGAACAGCCTAAATCCTCTAAAAAAAAACTGCTGGAATTGATAAATGATTTCAGCACAGTAGCAGGATACAAAATCAACACACAAAAATCAGTAGCATTTCTTTTCTCCAATAGTGAACATGCAGAACGAGAAATCAAGAAAGCCTGCCCATTTACAATAGCCACCAAAAAAAATAAAATACTTAGGAATTGAGTTAACCAAGGAGGTGAAAAATCTCTATAATGAGAACTACAAACCACTGCTGACAGAAATTAGAGAGGATACAAGAAAATGGAAAGATATCCCATGCTCTTGGATTGGAAGATTCAACATAGTGAAAATGCCCATACTACCCAAAGTGATATACAAATTCAATGCAATCCCCATCAAAATTCCAAAGACATTTTTCTCGGAAATGGAAAAAACTATCCAGTCATTTATATGGAACAATAAAAGACCATGCATAGCCAAAGCAATGCTGAGCAAAAAAAATAAAGCTGGAGACATAACACAACCTGACTTTAAGCTATACTACAAAGCTATAGTAACCAAAACAGTATGGTACTGGCATAAAAACAGACAAACTGACCAATGGAATAGAATAGAGAATCCAGAAATCAACCCACACACTTACTGCCATCTGATCTTTGACAAAGGCACCAAGCCTATTCACTGGGGAAGGGACTGCCTCTTCAGCAAATGGTGCTGGGATAACTGGATATCCATATGCAGGAGAATGAAACTAGATCCATACCTCTCACCGTATACTAAAATCAACTCAAAATGGATTAAGGATTTAAATATACACCCTGAAACAATAAAACTTCTTAAAGAAAACATAGGAAAAACACTTCAGGAAATAGGACTGGACACAGACTTCATGAATACGACCCCAAAAGCATGGGCAACCAAAGGAAAAATAAACAAATGGGATTATATCAAACTAAAAAGCTTCTGCACAGCAAAAGAAACAATTAAAAGAGTTAAAAGACAACCAACAGAGTGGGAGAAAATATTTGCAAAATATACATCTGACAAAGGATTAATATCCAGAATATATAAGGAACTCAAACAACTTTACAAGAAGAAAACAAGCAACCCAATTAAAAAATGGGCAAAAGAGCTAAGGAGGCATTTCTCTAAGGAAGATATACAAATGGCCAACAGACATATGAAAAAATGCTCAACATCACTCAGCATCCGGGAAATGCAAATCAAAACCACATTGAGATACCATCTAACCCCAGTTAGGATGGCTAAAATCCAAAAGACTATGAACGATAAATGCTGGCGAGGCTGCGGAGAAAAAGGAACTCTCATACATTGTTGGTGGGACTGCAAAATGGTGCAGCCTCTATGGAAAATGGTATGGAGGTTCCTTAAACAATTGCAAATAGATCTACCATATGACCCAGCCATCCCACTGTTGGGAATATACCCAGAGGAATGGAAATCATCAAGTCGAAGGTATACCTGTTCCCCAATGTTCATCGTAGCACTCTTTACAATAGCCAAGAGTTGGAACCAGCCCAAATGCCCATCATCGGATGAGTGGATACGGAAAATGTGGTACATCTACACAATGGAATACTACTCAGCTATAAAAACGAATGAAATACTGCCATTTGCAACAACATGGATGGACGTTGAGAGAATTATATTAAGTGAAACAAGTCAGGCACAGAAAGAGAAATACCACATGTTCTCACTTATTGGTGGGAGCTAAAAATTAATATATAAATTCACACACACACACACACACACACACAAAACCGGGGGGGGGGGAAGAAGATATAACAACCACAATTACTAGAAGTTGATACAACAAGCAAACAGAAAGGACATTGTTGGGGGGGAGGGGGGAGGGAGAAGGGAGAGAGGTTTTGGTGATGGGGAGCAATAATCAGCCACAATGTATATCAACAAAATAAAATTTTTAAAAAAATTTAAAAAGTTCTTACTGAAAGAAAAAAAAAAATAAAGGAAACAGAATCAATATAAAATTTAGCAAATGTCTCCTCAAATTTCCACAAAACATTACATTTTGTTATGTTATTCAATTACAACTCAATCCAGTCTTATGAGTTGATTTACAAGGTATTTTACATGGGATGTAAATGCTGGATACAATGTGAAATGAAACCTTCAAGGTAAAAGTGCCTAGGAATACAAGAGTCTTAAAATCACCTTGATTTCTCGCCACTATCCCACCTTCCCCAGACCCTCACTCCTCACTGTAGCCAAACTGAACCTCCTTTGGAACCCTAATATGTCATGCTGTTTTCCCTAGAGGTCTCATCAGTGCTATTCCTTCTCACTGGATGACACCTTTACAGACTTGGTCCCTATTCAACTGGCTGACTCCTATTTATTCTGACCTGTTCTATCAGGATTCAGTGCTATCTTACATATTCCAGCAGCACCAAGCACTACACTGTTATTAACACTCAGTACGTGATTGTACTTGGTTGTCCAGCTGCTCGTCTTCCCCTCTAAAACATAAGTTCTCAATGGGCATGAACTGTGTCTCTCCTCTCCTGTTCTCCACCAAGTCCCAGAGCCTGGCAGTTAGTAATAAACAATTGTTGAGTAAATATGAAAACTCCTCTGCCTCACTCAATCATAATTCCACTGTTTTACTTAAATCTTCATATTACACAATTGATCAGTATTTTTATTTTTATTTCATTGACAGTTTGTTTGGTTGATCTCACTGCCTCATCTCTAGAAGCACACAGCCTGCTGAGTGTGTGGATCTGGTCCACGTCCCTTGGATTCAATCTGTTTTTATTTCTCTTGAAAACAGGCCCCACCTCACAGAAAATACTAATATTTAGGGTCCAAAATTTTCTCTTTACTTTGTATTTTTCTTTATGCATAATTATTATCTGCATTATTTGAATTATTTATGTCTATAAATCACATTATCCAAAGTCTTTACAAATTATACAATCACTATTTCACAATACAAAATTTGGGTTATTTAAATACATTTATTTATTTCAATCTGCAACTGAAAAGAATGATTGATTTATATCTCAAAGAGCTCTACTACTGACCAGCTATGGGACCTTGGCTTGGTACTTCAGCTTTCTGAGCCTCTGTGTTTTTGCCTAGTTTCCTTCAGAAGCAGACCATGAGCAAGTGGTTTATTTGGAAGAATATTTCAAGAAACACTGGTAGATGAGTAGGGAAGTGACAAGGAAAGTTACCCACAGTAGGTAATTGTAGCTTAATACCATAGGGACACTCTGAAAACCTGGATAGCAGACCTAAGGGAAGGGGCAGCTGGGATATGCATACACCAACTTCCATCAGTTCTCGGGAGAGGGCAGCTCCTGGGAGGCATTCATTCTTAGGCACTTCTGGACTGCCAGTACACAGAGGCAGAGCAGCCTCCTGCTGCTAGGAAAGATCTTCAAGCAAAGAGATGCAAATACTGCTGATAACTGGTTGCCCATCTTGCCTGCAGTGGTGATGTCCAAGAGGATATATACAGAGGCACAAACAACACTTGCTACATTCAGTATCTTCAGCCATAGAACATGGAAAGCACCAACCCCTCAGAGTTGCTGCAAAATGCACCAGAATGTTTATTACTTGCCTGGAAATCAGTTTACAAATTACTTGCTTAAAGATCTAGTCTCTCTTCTTCACTAATAAAGCCAATGTTCTTTTGGGAGTTACTACCTTTCAGTTCCTATCTGTGTAAATAGGTGGGCAAATATACATAATCACATGTACAATGTGAAAACAAAGGATTTAACACATGAAAAAGTTTGGATTTCTAAGAAAGAGCAATACTATTTATATTCAAACTACTCCATTTTCTTGTATTTGTTAATGGGCATCTAAGGAAATAAATAGAAAAATAAACATCCTTGCTACTGGATAAATGCTTACTTCTGCATATACTTCAAAACATAGTGAATATATGGCTCAATAGGAATATAGCCAAGATAGCTTAGAAACCATGTGGTCATTCACGTTGTATCTAGAGGGGAGGAGAGAGAGCCTCCAGGGGGGTTAACGACTTGTCCAAGGCCACCCTGGCTGTTTCTGGCACATCACAGACTGGCTCCTGGCCCACAGTCCTTTTCCCTATACCATTCAGCCTTCTTTGTTTTTTCCAGGATTACAGAAGCGAAGCATATGATTTCCTGGAGCAATTGTTTGCTTTAGCACTAACGCTTAAGTCATGTTTGGATAGTTTCACAAGAATCTGCCCTCCTAATTGACTTCTTATTTCAACCTAAGCTATAATGTAAACTAATATCTTACAAAACATCAGAAAAATGTCCCCATGGATGCCTACTGACAAAAATCACATCTGAAAATAATACATATTTCCCAAATTAAAACAACCTAACAAACCAGGATGCATTATTACTCAAATGTATCACATGCATGGCTTTCTACTGCTGTGTGTTTCTTAAGTGTGGCTTGAGCAGACAGCAGGTATTAAACAACCTTCCAAAGACTCTGTAAGTTCAGCATTATCTGTGTGTTTGCTTTAACAGCAGTGAGTAAAAGGGAAAGCAATCCAATTAAAATTCCTTCAGAATGTCCCTAGAGTTACCTTGATCTAAGGAAAACATCTTCAAAGAGTCATGCACTGTGAGATCCTTCTTCCAGTAAGGGGTTATCTCAGAAGTAATGTCACACTTCAGAAAGAGTTACTGATAAGTTATATTTCTCTTCCCTAGCAGGCAGGTAGACCTTGAAATAACGACAAAAGAGGAAGACTGTTGTCTGACCTGACTTGGAGAAGAAAAAAGTACCAAAAAGAGCAATAGGCTTTAGTGTTTGTTCAAATACAAACTGCCATTTATTAGCTGTGTGCCTTTAAGTAAGTTATTTGACTTCTCTGTGACTCTGGTGTCTTCATCTGTAAAAATGCAGATAAGACCTACTATTGAGGTGTGAGGATTAAATGAGATGATAGATAAAGATCGTGCATCACGCTGCTTGGCAATGAGTAGGCATTTTTTACAAAAGTTGTTAAGAAAAATAATCCAAACTTGGGAAAAAAATAAAAATGTAGTTATAGGATCTTATACCAGAGGAGAGGGTCTTGGAGGCCCAATAACAAGCCTCAAACCATCCTGTCCTCCTACCAGGTTCTGGACTCTGCCGCAGGAAAGAATTCAAGAGTAGAGTCACAGTAGAAAGTGAAAACAGGTTTAATGTAACAGATAAGAACTACAGACTTCACTGAGAAAGTGAAGCCTAGCTCCGCAGACTGAGTGGGGCCCTCATCAAGTTTAGTACAAAGTGCAGGCTGGCTCAAGAGAATAAGCAGCTGCCCATTAAAAGTAAGCTTGACACAGAAGTAAAGCATACACTCCTCGCTGGTGAAGTATGGTTTGGCCCCTGGGAAAGTGAGCAACAACCCCGCCTTCTACCAGAATCCAACTTTTATACATGTTTATGCTGTCTAATGAAGAGTCAGCTAAGGGGATTGTTCCCAGGTGTGGAGCACAGCCCTGTACAGGATCAGCCGGTCTCTTTGGAGCATGCTCATTGGTCAAATTCCATCATGTGCATGGAATATATTCAAATACATTCAGTGCTCTCCAGTGCTTCCAGGGGAAGGCCATTCAAGGAATAAACTCCTTTTTACTGAGCATGCTCAGCCAGTGAGATTATATAAATCTGCCCCCTGTGGTCTCAATCTCCACATGGTGGTACCGAAAATAGGTGCTACAGAGCTTGAGTCCTCGGGAAGTGGTTTGAGACCCAGGGGAGTGACCTGAAACCTGATCTCTGGGAGACTGAGCACCTCCTATCTCTACTACTATCTTCTACTGTCACGTTAGAAACATTTTTAAACAAGTCAGTCTCAGAGTCCTCTGACTCCCTAAGAGAATGTATGCATATTTGCTCACCTGATTAGTATGCAAGCATTTTACAATGCTGAAAGCTGGAAGGTATGTTTAGTGGGTTGAGTAGCGTCTCCTGAAAGTTCATGTTGTGACCTTATTTGTGAACAAGATCCTGGTAGATATAATTAGAAACTTGAGATGAAGTCATCCTGGACTTAGAGTAGGCCCTAAATTCAATGACCGGTGTCCTTATAAAAAGAAGAGAGGACACAGTGACGTAGAGGGGAAAAGGCCATGTGAAAATAGAGGCAGAGATTGCAGTAACACAGCTATAAGCCAAGAAACATCAAGGATTGCCAGGAGCTACCAGAAGCTAGGAAGAGACAAGGAAAGATTCTTCCCTAGATCCTTCAGAGAAAACATGGCCCTACGAGCACCTTGATTTCAGACTGTTAGGGTCAAGAACTCTGAGAGAATAAATTCATACTGTTTTAAGTCACCAAGTTTGTAGTAATTTGTTATAGCAGCTCCAAGAAACTAACACAGCATGATTACTTTCAGTCAGAAGAAAACATCAGCAATTATGGTTTTATTCCCCTGCAGGACATGAACCAGTTTTGTTTCTAATTTGATAATCCTATCTTGGCATTATTTCTACTGGCAACAACAACCATTCTATCATGCTGCTGGTTCCCTCATTAATGCATTAAGTAAAAGTTGACATTAACAGGCCACCAAAGATGTGTGTAAGCAGAGACTGAGCTGTGCATCAGCCTAGAGAATATTGTATTTCTGACTGTAGGAAAAGAATAATGTAAGTTCCCACCAACAGCCTCTGAAAGAGCCCTCTCTTAAAGAGGTAACATCCTGCAATGCCTGATCAACATTTCAGCCACGTGCTCAGTCCTGGATCTGGAATAATCCAAAGAAGCTTCAAGGAAGTCCAGCCTGATTCTCTGATGGGTTTTGCGGGGGAAGATTCAATGTAAACAGTTTCCACCTGTACAGATGCTATGCTCTTTTATGTGAATATTGGTAGTCATAAATATAAATGTCATTACCGTTGAAGCTGTGTTTTTCTCTCTCAGAATATAGAATTTCAAAAACCACAATTTTATCATCCTGATCAATGGGGAAATGATTAAATACTCAAAACTCTAATAAAAGAATAAATTTGCCACCGTGGAAAAGAAGTTTGTATAATTTTGTGAGAAATGTTATAGAAGTTTTCTCCTAAAAGGAGACAAAAACAAATGAATAGATCCAGAAAATAATAAACCAATTACTTTAACCTGTGTTCTTCTGGCCTCCAAAACCACATCTTGCCAGGTCTTGATTGGTTTGGAAAGAGGTTGAGATGCAGGATAATAACCTGGAAGGAATGAAGTTTATGTCATTACAGCACCAATCAGTCACTCTCGCTGCTGCTCGGCAGTGAGTGTCCTATTCCCTTCCATTGCTGGGTGGTTTCCTTAACCCTCTTGAAAGCAATCTGCACTGATTACCTAAGAAATGGGGCTGTCCATCCCTCCTCAGTTTCATTTATAAACTAAATGGATGGTTTTCCGTTGCTGATCACCCTGTGAAAAGTCTGTGAAAAGCATTTTGTCCATTTCACAGCAATTAAGAATGGTGATTGCCCCAGGGCCACTTTTTCCCTCTTCATTTCTCACTGAGGCCAACAGCATAACCTCCCTGCCTGTGCCCTCCACTGAGTCTCTGAGGGCTCACAGCAGAGGAAGCAACTCTCCAGGGACGAGCTCCATTTCAACAGCAATTTTCTCACTTATGCTCCCCTTGCTGCAGGCTAAATTACCCAATTACCCGTCAGCTCAATAGCCCCCAAATAATTGTCTCTACAGAAATCCTCCGTTGGCATTCCGGGATAGGCACAAGTAGTAGGGGCTGGAGGTGAGAGGCACTGAAATGAGCATTAGACACAGAGCAAGAGATCCTGGCTCTGTTTTCAACTCTGCTCCAGGTCTGCTGGGAAAATGAACAGGTCATTTGTCCCTCTGCATCCACATGTTGTTCTCTGATCTATTTCAACATTACTTCTGTTCATGCTTCAAGACAGACTAGTAAGGTCTTGCCAGAAACACATACATGTTCTAATTTAGTACTATAAATGATAGTTTTAAAAAATTGTAGCAGATCTAAAAGATTGAGTACAATGTAGTCAGCAAAAATGTTTATGAAGGATTTTCATTGGCAGAGAAATGCTCACAACATAATATTAAGTGAAAAAAGTTGGGCCAGAATTTGTTTTACATTAAGCTTAGTATATATTGAGAAGGAAATGCATCAAAGTGTCGATAAGTGGTTGCAACTGGTCAATTTTATTTTCCTTTTCATGTTTTTCTGAATTTTCTACACACAAAAATTTATTAGCCAAATAGTTATCAAAACACATATATATGGAAAATAGTTACAACAGAAGTGTTTTAAGAGCTATTTCTCTCTTATGAAACTCTGAAGTTCCCACTATGTCTTTGTCCTACCTCTCTAGTCAAACTGGCCAGTTCAAATTAGGTTCCCCAAGGAAATAACTTCCTTGAAAGTTACCTGTATAGAAAAACCTGAAGTTGGACACTTATAGAAATACTAAAGAGAGAGAAGGTGGATTCTCTATCCTCAAAGAACAAAAAGAAAGCCCTTGACCACCATAATGGGTACCTGAGAAATGATCATATCGCCTGCTACATTTACAGATCACCATGGGCTTTATATCCAACCCCAGTGACTTAAAAATCGTACATCAAATGGGATGTTTCTTCTGTATAATTCCAGCTTTTAAAAGCTTCATAAATGATGGTGAACCTGTTATCTCTCAATCTCCCACATCTGCCTTTATTCCCAGGCTGTCCTCAACTGGATATCTGTTGATGGCTAAAATGTACAGTTAATTAATATTCTGTTGCTTATAACAGAAATACCTGAAACTGAGTAATTTATAAAGAAACAATATTTATTGCTTACAGTTTCAAAGGCTGTGAAGTCTAAAAACCAGGGAACACATCTGGTGAGAGCCTTGATGGTGGGTAGTGACTCTTCATAGCAAAGCAGGGTGTCACATGGTAGATGGCAGAAGCAGAGAGAGAGCTAACTCCTCATCCTATGGCTTTTAAAGCCCTCAGAACCACACGCATGACCACCATTAAACCATTAATGGATTAATCCATTTTCTGGGACATGGTTCTCATAATCTTCAAGGCCCCACCTTTCAATTACCGTAATAGAATTACCCACCCTCTTAACATTGTCACAGTGGGGATTAAGTTTGGAGGGTGGGAGGGGACATTCCATCCACAGTAATATTCAAACAACATCCTGTGGCAATGTCCTAAATTGTGATCCACCACTCTTTCACTGAATATGTGACCTCAGAGACTGGGGCTAAAACTCTTGGATAGATTGTTCAGATAAATTTTATAAGGGAAAAAACAAAATTAGATTCCTTTGCTGCTAGCCTTCTGAAGATCGTTAATAAGATAATGTGCATTGCTAATATAGAGAGTGAATAATGTAGCCAGCATTTTCTCAAAATATTTAACCACAGAAACTCTTTTTCTTCTCTTCAGACTAAAGTTCTGAGGGGAACAGTTTTGGAAGTATGACTCTAAAGGGTTGAATCCGTTTGTGAGGTTTCAAATGGGCCACCCCATGGTACACAACTCAGCGTGTGGGACTGATTCAGAATGAGTCAAGCAGCCTGGCCCACAACAATCTGTTGAGTGCTTAGTTGTGGGTAGTGAAATGTCAGGCAACAGACCAAGGAGAAAGGAAAACCTCTGCCTCTGCCACTGTTCTGCGTATTTACAAGAAATGCTCTTAATAAGGGAACTCAGTGAGCTTGATCTTTCCTGGAAGGACCCTAGAGACCCCATCTTGCATGAGATTTTTAATATCCCAGGCTCTTTCTTCCCCTACCTGCAAGGATCATGACAAAACTGCTTTGAACTGAAAATTACTAGCTGCTTACAAGAATCCTAGACACAACTATTTTGGGGGGCTAGCAGCCTAAAAATCATGTTCCAGCATCTATCTGGCCTCCTCTGATGGCTGGCGTGTGGGGATGTGGGTGCAGGATTGCCGCATAGTTTGGATTTTTCAAGAGAAATGAGAAAGATAGATTTTTGAATATAATTCATATGCAGTGCAACATCATCCTCTTAAAGTACATTCACATACTATGTTCACAGTTGCACAACCATAACCACAAGTCTAGTTTCATTGAAATTTTTCCATTTTTAAATGTTAGTTCAAATGTATTTGAAATAAAGTAAAAGCCAATAAAATTACATCTACTGGCCATATTCAGCATGTGGGCTATTAATTGATGGCCTCTAGCAGAGACAAAAAAGGGAAAGAATCATCACATACCTTTCACTCTTTCTGAAATTATGATTCAGTAGGATTGAGCTGGAACACAAGAAATAAACAGTGTTGACTAATATTCTACTTGGAAACTTATTTATTGCATAATTTGGGACAAGTTTACATACATGTAGCAAGGAAGCACACAGGAATCCTCCAATTTTACGGGTTATTTATGAGGAATTTTAAAGTGCTAAAATAGAACAACAAAAAATCATCTTTTGAGGATGGAAACCAAGTCTGATTCATCCAAGCATTATCAGCACCTAATGCAGCATCTGGCACAGAGTAGGCACTTTTTAGATGATAATATAACTCAACTTAATTTGTATATGAAAAGTGGGATTGGTTTTTTTTCACTAATGACAACCTGTTATCTTTCAACAGGAATATAAGTGAAGATATTCTGGGACTAGCTGAAAAGTTATACCAGAAAAATCTTAAACTACATGATTCACCTTCCTGTGAACATTTCCAAAATAATGCATTCTGGAGTTCATCTGAAATTTATAAAAGTCGTCCTCCCTTTTATCACTTCTCCATTAAACAATACCTCAACACTCTAAGTGTTGCCAGGTCATCACATCAATAAATACTCACTATATAAACAGCAAACAGAAGAGTAATAAAGCCCTGGAAACCACAAAGTCATGGGTTTAGGGGTAGGAAATAAATAAATCTGCTCTCACTGAACAGGCCAACAAATTCTCCTCATTGTTGTCCAAATTAATCCAGGGCTATTTTCTTTTCCAGTTTAGCAGAAACCTGAGGGGATAGCCAGGTCAGAGGTCAGACCCAGCTCAAAGCTACCACAGAAGTAGGGTTGATATTCACTCTAGGTCATGGCCAGGTGACCATTAGCCTTTTAGTACAACACTTGACTTGACCTCAAATGGACATATGAGGGTACCCCAAAAAGTTCATGGAAAGATTTGTATTATCTTTCAGTTCTATTTTTCCATCAACTTTTTGAAGAACCCTAAGCCGTGCACAGAGAAAGCTTTGTTTGCCTCCTGCAAGAATTTAGTCAAATCATTTTGATCCACTCCAGATAGGGGAGGAAAAATCCCAATTTATCAGTCCTGGCCTGATGGCATTTCCAAGGTAAGGTTAGAACCAAAACAATCTGGTGGGGTTTGGGGACTGGGAGATGCCAAGACTGAATGTTTGTGTATTTGGGTGACCAGGATTGGAAAAGCCTGGCAAGAAAAGAAAGAGAACAGAGAAGAAACTAGTGTTTTCAACTTAGGCATTTAACCACTAAATCCAGCAATAACAGTATCAAAAACATTGAGAGCTAAATACATCTGAGTTCTATAATCCATGAATTTCTAACATTAAGGCCAAGCTAACATCCTTTGCAAAATATGAGATTGAACTCCCATACTCAGATTAGTGTCCAAAAGGCAACATGTAATCAATTTCCAAAGAAGAATATATCAAGAGTATTTTCTCCTATTAGGAAAGCAAGTATTAATTATTGTTTTTTGAGGAGTTTTTTGTTTGTTTGTTTGTTTGTTTGTTTTTCTTTTTGAGACTGGCTGGTACGGGGATCTGAACCCTTGACCTTGCTGTTATCAGCACCATGCTCTAACCAATTGAGCTAACTAGCCAGCCCTGGAAAGTTAGTATCAAAATATCCAATCCTATTGGCAAGTAAATATTTGTGTCACACAACAATTCTTAGTTATATCAAAGGATTTATAAGGAGAAGGCCTTTTAATATAAAATTTTACATGTAAAAGAATATAATTACTTACATTTCAGGAAGATCTCCATACCCTATATTCTATAAATATAAATACTGTATAATATATAAATATATTTATACATAAATTTATAAATATATATTCTACTAATATATTCCTACAGTCAGAGATTTTCTCATAATCTACCTCAATACTTCTTTTTTTTTATTTCCCCACACACATTCCACTGCTATGGACATTTGGAATGAAAGTGAGTAATATTTTCCACTCATTTTTGTTGTTGAATCTTTCCTTTGAAAGTTCTATATGCCTAACAAAGGGAGCTAGCTCTGACAGCTTCTCAAGCAATAGACCATCAGCTACCAGCAAACGTGAACATCGAGGCCAGCATATTTCTCCACCCTGGTTTTTACTATCTTTTCCTCTCTCTTCATGACTTCAAAGTCTGACCATCAGAAAGAGAAGGATAATTGGCCGATGATTCTAGTCATCAATATGCATTCCCTATGCCCCATCCTCAGCAATATTGAGAACTCAGAGAAATCAAAAGGAACTCCTCACCTGAAATACATGAGGACCCCTCTCTCTCTCTGTGACTTGTTACTTTGTGAGAAGTCTCCTGCTCTCTGCTCATCTCACATTGGATCACCATCATCCCCTTGAAACTTGAGGACAGAGAGTTATAAGAAGTTTAATTTCATTTTATCCCTTAAGCCTTTTTCTTCTCCATGACACTCACACTGATGGTTTCTTTTTTTAATTTATCAATATACAATGTAGTTGATTTTCGTGTCCTTTTACCTATTCCTCCCTTTCCCGCCCCCTTTCCTCCTCTCCCCTGTCCCCATCAACCTCATCTCTGCTCACTTTACACTGACGGTTTTTTTAAAAAAATGTTTTGTGCAAAATTCTTTCTAGGGCAAAATTATGCACAGTTCTTAACTGAAAAGTGAATTTCGTGACAATGTCTGATCATCCAACTTTGTCGAGGTTAAAACTGGCAGCAAGAAATACTTTCAGTGAGAAATATATCAGACAGCTCAACTGCTCCAGCCCTGCAATCTTTTGGTGTTCATTTATATTCAGGACAGTTTCTGTTGTTCATTACAAACAAATTTTGATTCTTAAGAACCAAACGGTAGAAAAAGAAGACCTGGGCTCTTTCATACGCCCAACAAATTCTATCCAACTTTCATCCTAAAAGTGTCATTATCTGTCAAGTAGCTCTTCCAGAGCAGCTGTTTTACTTTTAGAACCGGTGTGATGAATGGGTACTATATTTTTATCATTTTGAATTATTTCATTTATTTTTTCTTTTACTTTCTTTCAAACTGTTCTGACCACAAATAGAGATGAACAGGAGAGCATTAATATTCAAATTCACACAGCTGAGGTTTTTTTTAATTGCATATATTTAAGGTGTACAACATGATGTTTTGATATACATAGTGAAATGAATCCTACAGTCAAGCAAATTAATATGTCCATCATTTCACATAGTTATCTTTCTGTGTGTGTGGTAAAAGTACCTAAAATCCACTCTGTTAGCAAATTTCCAGTATTCCATACAATATTATTAACTAGAGCCCTCATGTTGTACAGTAGATCTTTAGATTTATTCCTCCTACATATCTGTAACCTTGTACCCTTTGACCCCCACCTCCCCATTAATCTACCCACCCACCCCAACCTGGTAACCACTGTTCTACTGTCTGTTTCTATGTATTCAGGGTTTTCTTTTGTTTTGGCGTTTTTTTTAATTCCACGCGTAAGTGAAATCATGCAGAATTTCTGTGTCTGGCTTATTTCACTTAGCAGAATGTTCTCCAGGTTCATAGATGTTTTCACAAATGGCAGGATCTCCTTTTTTAAGGCTAAATAACATTCCATTACATGTACCACAATTTCTTTATCCATTCATCCGTCAATGGACACTTAGGTTGTTTTATGTCTTGCCTATTGTGAATAACGCTGCAGTGAACATGGTAGTACAAATATCTTCACAAGGTGGTGGTTTCATTTCCTTGGTGTATATACCCAGAAAAGGGATTCTGGGGTCATATGGAAATTTTGATGGTCAAAGAGAGAAGCCAAAGTGAGAAAACCTGTAGCCTTTATTTTTTCACAGGTGATCTGGGAGCTTGTCAGAAATGCAGAATTGCAGGCCCCACCCACCCCAAGCCTACTGAATCACAATCTGCTTCCTAATAATTCTCCAGAATTCCCTAACTGATTCAAATGCACATTAAAGTGTGAGAAGCACTGCTCTGAGCCACTTAGTTGACATATGCTATTGTGTCATAATCTGCAGTTGTCAATATTTAATCTTTAAGGAATATGCACTAAGTTGTTTTTTATCATTGTGATGTTGAGTTACATAAAACCATGTTCTTATAGTTGAAAAAAATAGCGAATCATAAGTCTAGATATCTGTTGATTTATGCAAAAACAAAGCAAACAAGGCAAAACTTAATCTAGGTCCAGAGAGGGCAAGTGATTTGCTAACAACCACACAGCTTTTTAGTAGCAGAGCAAGGACAGAAAACCAGGCCTGCTAATTCAGTCTGGTACTATTCCTACCACAATGCTGCAGCTCACCAAGCCAACCTAATGTGGGCATTTCAAACAAAAACAGAAAAAGAGGTAATATTGATCAAGCGCTACATCTCAGGCAATTTATCAATTGCCCTGTATATATTTTCTCATTTGATCTCAACCATAAAACAATAAAAGTACAACACAAGTAAAATCATTTCCATTTTAAAGATGAGAATACTGAGGCTTAAAGAGATTAAGCAGTGTGTCTAAGATCACAGATCTCTGGTTTCAAAGAGACAGTCCACGCCTGTGGCCACCAAGTCATTAATGTCACACTTCTTCAGTTGCAAATATTCATTCTCCATTTATCTTTAATCCACAATATCCAACATACTCACTAAAAAAAATTATCATATTCTACTCTAAAGAAATGTGCTGCTTTACCAAGAAACATATCCTCACTGCACTTGATTCCCTTGTGATTATTGCCAAATGTAAGCAATGGAGAATTTAAATTCTGGTAAATCACTTCTGCATAAATCCACTTTTTTTATGAACTCATTACTTCCTACTTCCTGGCAGAAGAATCAATGCAGTATCACACAAGGCGTTTGTGACTCTAGCAGATAGCCATGACCTGATTCATGAAGCAATGAGTCTCATTTACTTTACATGTCGTATAAATGAAATCGGCCAACATCTGTAATGTCGGATTCATTTTCTTGGGAATTCCACTCACATTTATTTTAAGACTCAAATCAGGGTCTGCAAGGGAGGATGTGATAACTCCTGTGTTGGGAGTGGGAACAAGGAGGACATGCTTTTAAATCAGGTGATTCACAAGGATTCACTCCTATGAATATTAAGAAACACAGTCTAGTGGCCTGGACCTAAAAGGTAAAAAGATGGAATCTGATTCTAGATTTGGTGCTGTCTCCCACCCCTTAATAAAGACTGTTGATCATGTATTACTTGGCACATTCATGAATAATTCCATTATCTATAAACTTCATGTATACCAAGCCATGAGCATATTTGTTGCTGTTGAAATTTGCACAAAAAGAAAAAGTGTGTTATAGAGTAATAACATCTTACACAATGTCCTAGAATTCATCATAAACATTTATGTGTATGGATTACACAGTAATGGTTTTAACAATGGTTACAATATTTAAATACCTGATAAAACAAAAGGGGGTGGGAAATTTAGGAGAAAACAACCATAGACTCTTAGCATGTGATTGGACCTTTAAGGTCCTGCCTAGTACCCAAATCCCTTCTATGCAATCAGTGTTGGACTATTTCTAGCCCTCACAAGGCTTCTAGCTCATTTAATTGTCAGATAGTTCTAATGCTCAGAAAGGTCTTGCCTTACTATTTGAGAAATCCCTTTTATGGGGCAGGAGATCGTCTGTAGCAAATAATTTTTCCAATGATTATTATCTAGTCTTAAATAAGACACCAAAAATCCATGTGGTCTTCACAAAGAATAGACCACATATCTGTAAAAACTGGGAGAAACACATGTTTGCAAATCCCCTATGTAAAGCCCCTGTTCTTAGCAATAATCTGCATTGTATGTTTATATTTTTGCAAAGAAAAATTAAAATTCAATACAAACATGTTGCAATTTCCCAAATGGGAATCGTGTTTGAAGTCATTATGGGCACGCAATTCCTGCCCTGAGTGAAGTGATATGAGTTCAGTACAGTGCACACCCACTGCCCCCACAACTCTACACCAAATGATTGCTGATTAGTGGTAAGCCAGGTCGGTGGGAAGTCTGCTTCATATGGTCACTCAGAGACCTAGACTGATGGAGAAATCACCACCTTTTAGTTGCACCAACCAGAACATATAATCTGAACACCACACAAGAGAAGATGGCACAGGAATAAAATACTGCAGCTCAGAAGTGACATACATCCCTTCCTCTCCTGGTCCATTGACCAGAACTATTCACATGGACTACTCAGCTTCAAAGGAGCTGAAAAATACAGTCTTTCAATTTCTGGGAAAAACAACTGGATATTGGTGAGCTCTGATAATGACTGTTTCATTTCTCCCTGAGATCTTTCCCTTTCCAAGTTAAATATCTCTATTTTTTTTTTCATCTGATATTCATATGACATAGTTTCCACAGCCCTCATCATTTTAATTGCACTCCTATTGGTTATCTCTATTTTAAGAGTTCCTGACCTGCACCTGTAAACCCTTGGAAATTATATGTGAATTTTGTGATCATTTGTATATTATGTGGAGAGAGGATGTAGCATTCAGAGGGGTCAAAGTAGAAAGTTTAGGAACCACTACTTTAATTCTTCATTATTAACTTTCAGTAGTCATGCTTAGTGATGCAAAAGTTCTGCAATCATCTAACCATTAGTGAATACTACTGTTCTGTTACATGCTCTGATATGAACAGAAATACAACATTTCTATGAAAATAGCCCAAGATTGCATTTGTTTTTTGACAGAATACTGGACTACACTGACTTGACGGGCAACAAATACATCCAAGAGTGTACCACTTGAACTGCTATCAAGCCGAGTATCACCAATCCAGAACTTATACAAATTCTCTGGGGTTGTTTAGTTACTTCTCTTAGCTCTCTATTCATTTTCACTCATTGATTTGGGCTCATGTTTCATATCTGGGTAAACAGTTTTGAATCTTAATCCTGTTCTTCCTACCCATACTTCTGTTTTCTGATCACCATTAGCTATAGATTCATCTGAGTCAACTACACAAAACACTGGGCAGTTCGGTGCAAAGAACTAAGCCAGGAGCACACAGCATGAGAACTCCCTCCAGGATGATACAATCGTGGTCATCAGCGCACTGAATTGTCTCCCTGTTCTGCATCCCTTCCCAGGTTTGTCAACATTCCTGAATGTGTTTACCTCCCTAACATGGTACACTTCACCTTCCCTTTTGTGAATGGCTCTTCTACTGCGGTGAGCAGGTTCCTGGTCCCATCCCACAGAGTCTCGGTGATAACCTTCAGTCCAAATTGGGTTCTTGATTTTTTCTTTGTTTTTTCAAATTCTCTTCACCTCAAATGTGTTTTCAGTATGAATATTTTAATCACAGCTTTTACATCAAATGTGAATTCAGGCAAGGTATTTCATGACTCTTAGATTCATTTTATTCACCAATAAAGAGATGATTGGGCCAGAAATCTTAGTCTCTTGAAACTCTAGAAATACAAGATTCTCTGAGTTTAACTAGACATTTTCCTCTGAAGAATGGAAAACTTCCCAGATAGAGTTGTACAGATCCTATTGATATAGGGGATGCTCAAATTCCCTGGGCTGGATTACAGGACACCCCTCTGGGTTTCAAGCCATTGCCCAAGGTTTCAGGCTCCTCCTCTAGGCCCTCTCTTAGAGGAAAGTTCCTGTTGCCAGTCAGACCTGTTTGTAGCATCACCACAGTAAATAAGACCTCAGGGGGTTGGCTTATGCAAATCCAGTGGCTGGGCATGCTCAGTAGAGAGGGGCTAGATAACCTCGGTGCCAGGCATGCTTAGTAAAGGGTAGTTTATCCTCTGAATGACTCTCCACTAGAGGTGCTAAAGCACACAGAGTATTCTTGAATATGCCTGGTGCATGTGACAGGATTTGACCAATGAACGTGCTCCAAGAAGAGACCAACTGAACACATGCAAGACTATTTTGCATAACTGAAAACCACCCCTTAATTGAATATTTGTTAGATAGTGAAACTATAAAAGCCGAGTCCCAGCAGAAGGTGGGGTTGTTGTTCACTCTCCTAGAGCCAGCCCACACTCTGCCTCTGGAATAGGTATTTCTTTCTTTTTGTATCAAGCTTACTTTCAGCAAGCAGCTGCTCATTCTCTTGAGCCAGCCTGCACTCTGTACTGAACTTTGAGTGTGTATTTCTTAGCTTTGTATTCAACTTGGTGTGGGCCCTGCTCAGCCTCTGGAGCTATTCCGCACTTTCTCTGTGAAGTCTGTGTCTCTTATTTGCTGCATTAAACCTGTTCTCATTTTCTCCCGTGACTCTGCTCTTGAATTCTTCCTGCGGCAGAGTCAAGAACCTGGTAAGAGGATGGAGTGGATTGAGGCCAGCTATCAGGCCCCCCAGACCCTACCTCTGACAGCACTATGACAGCAAAGAAACTGAAGCATGAAGAGACGATGGGGTTTTCCAAATTGTTGTGCATAGTCCATTGTACAATCAGGAAGATAACTGTGCTCTCTATCCACTCCCTCTGGAAAAATATCATTTTCTCCTCTTGCCAGACATTAAAATGCCTTAATAGTAATAATTGTTTTTTCTTGTTTTGGGGGGTGTTTTTCTTTTTGTGGAGGAGGTGGCTGGCCAGTACAGGACCCTTGACCTTGGTGTTATCAGTACTACACTCTAACCAAGGGAGCTAAACAGGCAGCCCAGTAATAACTGTTTAACCCTGGTAAACGTCACCTATCAATTTACATTACATTGGCCTATCAGATTGAAAAAAATCTCTCAAGGTTAACTGTGCAATGGTTCAATAAGACTTATCTAAGGATCAAAATATTATGAGATTACAATACAGAAAATAATACAGATGTCACACACTTGTTATAGCTATTCAGCAAAAATAGAAAATTTACAGCTGTGTTGCTCTGCCTATCTTTGTATGAAATATTTATCCCAGACAACCACTATTCTCAGATTAGTGCCATTCAATCTTATTTCAAAGGGTTGACAGTGGTTTCCCTCCTTCCTCACAAAGGTCCTGCCTAATCACACAATGTGCCAGAAGAGCTTCCTATATGAAGTCACCAGAAGCCATTTTACAGGTTTCAGGGAGCTGCCTTCCTTTCAAGATGAGAGAGAAAAAAATCAGTTTCACTTTACCAGATAAAAAAAATAGCATATACTCTGGAGCTCAAATGCACAGGTAGCTCAAAGGCTATAATTTTTTCATAATGTATTCCTTGTTAAGAAATTACAGAAACTATAAATAAATCCTATGCTTGAGATGCCAGACCAGCCCCTGATGCTGCAGAGAAAACAGGAAGAAATTGAACTGATCATTGTTTTTCTGCCTTCTTGCCTCTGCTCTCTTCACTTTACACAAACATTTCCTTATAAAGTAATCTCTGTCTAAAGGAGATCTACACACATCAAAGAATTGTCTTTCGGGCCGAGCCCGTGGCGCACTTGGTAGAGTGCTGCGCTGGGAGCGCGGCGACGCTCCCGCCGCGGGTTCGGATCCTACATAGGACTGACCGGTGCGCTCACTGGCTGAGTGCCGGTCACGAAAAAACGACGACAAAAAATAAATAAATAAATAAATAAAACACATTTATTTAAAAAAAAAAAAAAAAAGAATTGTCTTTCACTTTAAGAATAAACGAGCTTGTTGCTGTGTAGGCCAAACAGGCAAGTCCCTCATCTCCAGCAGCAATAAGGCCACTTTGAGTTGAGTATTTTTTTAAAGGCTTTCCTCAAGCCTTCCGTGTGTAAAAACATGAGTCGTGTACAGCAAGTCAATCATTACAGAGACCTCTATGAATCAATCATCCTTCAAGCAAAATCTTTCTGGAACCAACTACCTCTCTTTGAGGGAATGAACTAACATTCCTTTCTAGCCTGGGCCGAAATAAAGTCCTTAATCGTCATTTTTACCGATTGATCAAGCAACAGAGGCTTGCATATTGTACATCCTCAATAAATAGCTGTAGGTGTATTGGCTGAAGAGTGTTTATTTATTCAGTACCTGCAATGTTTCCAGAGAAAATAATTTAAAAAGATAAGACATGACATAGGGCTCAAGGAATTTATAATACATCTGGGGAGAGCAATGGCATACTTAATATCATTGGAAATCAATATTAGAAAAAGTACACACTTTAAAAGACTTATATTATAGACTTTAAATTCCTTGTAGACTTTAAATAAGAAAAAAATAGGCTAGGGTAGACACTGAAGGCTTTGTGGAAGAAGTGAATATTAAGCTTCCATTTGTTTATACTGAGTTACAACATCAAAGTTAATGAAAATCTCAGTGGCTTGCCCAGGGTCACTCAAGGTAATTTTTAAAGATGGAATTCCAATGAGATTTCTCTGACTACTGACCCAAAAGATTAAACATTGTAATTCATGGCCCATCAATATGAATACAAAGAATTTTATTTTTTAATTCACAAGTAGATATCAGTCCTTCCACACTGTGATAACATTGTCTGTGTTAAAATAACACCTGGCAGGTACAGATATCCAGTAAATACGAGATAGATAGGCAAACTTTTTAAAAATTTTTTCTCTTTTATAGTCTTGTTCAGATTATTAATTTATTCATGTTTTTTATAATGCATAGTTATGTGGAGTGGAGAAATCAGAAAAGGACTTGAAATTTCAGTCTGCTGAATTTGCTTCATCTTCATTTGAGGGGATGGGGAAAGTGGAGGGAAAAGGATAAGTGGCTGGGAATTAGTCACTTCTATTTTGCTGCTTTCATGCCAGTAGGTCATTTAGTCTAACTCCTCAGAAGCAGGATCAGTCAGTTATTTTAAAGAAAGGAGCTGAAATGGGAAATCAGAGATGGGAGTATTCCCATCTGGTGTTGCTGCCTGGCTCTATAAACCTGACGGAGATCCTCTTGTACAGAATAGTCCCCAGTGCCCTTCTTACAAAAGGAGTGGTATGTATCTCCATTTAGAAGGTCATCCTGTTTCCTCCTCTATGGCAAGAGTGAATTTCTTGTATATTTCATTTCAAAACCTGTGATCAATTTTGTTTGAACCTTCTTCTCACAAATATGCCCAAATGCATTGTATTTACAGCTCTGAGACAAGAAAATTGCTGTTATAGAACTGTTGTCTCTAATGAAATCAACATTTATTCCTTGGTGATTAATAGCTTTAGGCACCAGAAACAAGGAAGAGTAAGGTAGTTTCTAAAACTCAGCTGGCAAGCAGCTGTTTCAATGCAGCATGCTGAGGGAAAAACCAGGGGCAAGGCTTGTTTCAGAGTGACCTGTAACTATGAGCTGTTATTCCCAGTGAAAGGAATCCAAATGCAGAAATGGCACCATCTGCCAACTCTGTCCTTACTGAGCAAAGTAAGGAATTGGGAGTGGCGCACAGAGATAGCAATAAAGAATGAGAGTTGAAAGATGAGACCTGTCTTAGTCCATTCAGGTTACTCTAAAAAAAACACTGTAAGCTGGGTGGCTTATAAACAGAAATTTATTTCTCACAGTTCTGAAGGCTGGGAAGTCCAAGATCAAGGTGCTGACAGACTAGGTTATCTGGTGAGCACCCACTTCCTGGTTCATAGACCACAGCCTGTTGACTATAACCTCAGGAGGCAGAAGAGTCAAGGGGAGGGGTCTCGCTCTGACTTCATTTATAAACACACTGCTTCGTTTGAATGTTTGCTCCCCTCCACCACCACCAAAACCCAAGTTGAAATTTAATTGCCATTGCAACAGTATTAAGAAGTGGGATGTATAAGAGGTGATTAGGCTGTAATGGTGGAGCCCTTATGGTTGAGATTAATGCCATTAAAAAAGGGTGAATTCGGCCCCCTTTTGCCTCTCTGCTCTTTCACCTTCTGCTGTGTGAAGAGAAAGACTTCCTCACCTTTGGAGTGGTTTCAAGGTACCATCTCGAAAACAAAATCTCCAAACCTGCCAGCACCTTAATATTGAATTTCCCAGTCCCCAAAACTGTGAGCCAATATATTCTGTTCTTTATAAATTACCCCATCTGTAGTATTCTGTTACAGTAGTACAAAACAGACTAAGACATGCACTAATCTTATTCATGAGGGTTACACCCCCATGACCTAATCACCTTCCAAAGCCCCACCACTTAATTCCATCATCTTCAGGTTTGCTATGTCAGCATACAAATTTGGAGAGGAAACAAACATTCAGACTGTAGCAAGCCCATTGAAGAATATTTCCTTCAAGTGAATAGTTCTTCTAAAGTGGGTTTTAGGTAAGCAATTAAAATCAGAAATGACTAAAGGTCTTATTTTCTTAAGATGATTCATCATAAGCATAATTAAAGACAATTAATGGCCATCCATGATATAGATGAGCACAGGAAGTCTATGCTCATTTCTTTATTAAACAATGAACAATTGCATAAATCATTGACAAATCACCACAGGGTTATGGTAAAATCCCAGGTGATAAAAATGAAAAAATTAACCCAGAGAACTACCTAAATCTTTCTGCCTCCTCAGTCTTCCTCACTGCAAGCCATCTTATGCAGACCTAGGTTTCTCCCTCATTCATCTCCCTGCTGGGCCATTCTCCTCAGAAGATCACATTACAGCTCATTCATCTACTAAGAACAGAACAGTAGTTAAGAAGATGGGCTCAGGAGCCAGGCTTCTTGGGTTGAATCCTGCCTCAGCTTTGTGACTTGAATAATTTTCTTAGTCTCTCTGGGGATGATATCTACTTTAGGGTTGTTGAAACAATGAAATATTTCTTATATGTAAAGTGCCTAGAATAATGCCTGGCACATAGTAACTATTGTTGCTACTTTTATTGCTGTTTTTTCTTATTGTTGTTATTTCAAATCAAATATAAACTCAAAATCATAAGTTTTAAAGTTCTACTCTTGCCCTACCTTTATCTTGATCTTCTAGTATGCTCCAGTTTAGTCGTCTTCAAAGCAGGAGTCCAGGGAGAGGTACATATGAAATCACATAGACTACTTTTGCCAGCCACTCATTTTGTGTCCTCATTTCAGACTGTATGAATCAAAATCTCAAGGGAAAAAAAAAAATCTCAGGAAACAATCACTAGACATATGTGTTTTGGAAAAACTCCCCTGGTTAACTTCTGGTTAACAATAAATGTGACTTGTATTCAACTGAACAATCCTTTCACAAAGAATAGTTTATCTTCTCATTTAAGGAAATCAGTCAGAAGCCTCATTTGACATGCTATTAAGCATCACCACTTCTTTGAAATCATCCAAAATGTAACTCATTTCTACCAACTACTTTGTTTACTCTATTGATTCCCAGACATTTCTGTTCTATTAAGCTCATTGCATACACACTATCAACTTTATACACTGTAAACTTTTACTGTGGCAGTCAGGGTTGACAAACTCAAATCCCCACCAGCTAGGCTAGTCATGTAAATGAGTGAAATGTACCACCCAGGTGTGAAATGATACAGGACAAAGGACATCAGCTTCAGTATCAGAAATGCAATAGGGATCGGTAGGGATTATGGCACAATGGAAAACACATGAAATGTCTGCAGGGCACTACTCGGTTCCAACAATTGTTGATGTGGAAAAGCAGGCCTAATATTGCCAGAAATTCTAATGTTTTTCCCCTTTTTTTAATTGAAACATAATTGATTATACATATTTGTGGGGTACAGAGTTGACTATCAGTATTTGTGTACAACATGTGATGATCAAATCAGGATTATTAGCATATTCATCATTATAAAACATAATTATTCTTTGTGTCCATTATCCAATTTCTCCCTAGCCCCCCCTCCTCCCCTATTTCTCACCTCTAATAACCATAGTTCTGTTCTCTCCTTCTGAAAGTTCAATGTATTATTGAGGCCTTTTTTTCTTTCCTTCCTTCTTTCTTTTTTTTTCTTTTTTTTTTTATTTTTTAGCTCCTACTTATGAGTGAGGACATGTGGTATTTCTCTTTCTGTGCCTGGCTTATTTCACATAACATAATTTTCTCCAAGCTCATCCATGTTGCTGCAAATGGCAGAATTTCATTCTTTTTTATGGCTGGCTAGTATTCCATTATGTATATATACCACATTTTCCTTATCCAGTCTTTTGCTGATGGACATTTAGTTGGATCTATATCTCAGCTATTGTAAATAAAGCTGTAATAAACATGGGAGTACAGGTATCACTTTGAGATGATGATTTCCATTCCCTTGAGTATATACCCACTAGTGGGATTGCTGGATCATATGGTAGTTCTCTTTGTAGTTGTTTGAGAAACCTTCATACTGTTTTCCAAAATGGTTGTACTAATTTACAGTTCCACCAACAGTATAGAAGTGTTTCCCTTTTTCTGTATCCTCGCGAGCGTTTGTTATTCTCTGTCTTTTTGATAATAACCAGTTTAACTGGAGTGAGATGATATTTCAGTGTGGTTTTCTTTTTTTTTTTTTTTTTTTGGTCGTTTTTTCGTGACCGGCACTCAGCCAGTGAGTGCACTGGTCAGTCCTATATAGGATCCGAACCCGCGGCGGGAGCGTTGCCGCGCTCCCAGCGCAGCACTCTACCAAGTGCGCCACGGGTTCGGCCCTTCAGTGTGGTTTTGATTTGCATTTCCCTAATGATTAGTGATGTTGAGCATTTTTTCATGTACCTGTTGGCCATTTGTATGTCTTTCTTTGAGAAATGTCTATTTAGCACGTTTGCCCACTTTTTTATCAGGTTATTTGGTTTTTTACTGTTAAATTGTTTGAGTTTCTTGTATATTCTAGATATTAATCCCTTGTCAGATGTACAGTTTGCAAATATTTTCTTCCATTCTGCAGTTTGTCTTTTCACTTTGTTAATTGTTTCCTTTGCTGTGCAGAAGCTTTTTAGCATAATATAATCTCATTTGTTTACTTTTACTTTTGTTGCTTGTGCATTTTTGCCCATTCCTACTTCCTGAAGTGTTTCCCCTATGTTTCTATGAGTTTTATAGTTTCAGGTCTTGTATTTAAATCTTTTATCGATTTTGAGTTGATTTTGGTATATGGTGAGAGGTACAGGTCTCGTTTTATTCTTTTACACATGGATGTCCAGTTTTCCCAGCACCATTTATTGAAGAGGCAATCTTTTCCCCAAAGTGTGTTCTTGCAGCCTTTGTCAAAGATCAGTTGACTGTAAGTTTGTGGGTTGATTTCTGTGTTCTCTATTCTGTCCCATTGGTCCATGTATCTGCTTTTATGCCAGTACCATGCTGTTTTGGTTACTATAGCTTCGTAGTAAAGTTTGAAGTCAGGCAGTGTAATGTCTCCAGCTTTGTTTCCTTTGTTCAGCATTGCTTTGGCTATTAGTTTTTTGTTGTTCCATATGAATTTTAGGATTGTTTTTTTCTTTTTCTGTGAAGAATTTCATTGGTATTTTGATACAGATTGCATTGAATCTGTAGATCACTTTGGGCACTATAGACATTTTTACAATGTTAATTCTTCCAATCCATGAACATGGAATGTCTTTCTATCTTTTGGTGTCCTCTTTAATTTCTTTCAGCAGTGTTTTGTAGTTCTCATTTTATAGATCTTTCACCTCCTTGGTTAAATTCATTTTTAAATATTTTATTCTTTTGTTGCCATTGGAAATGGTCTTGCTTTTTGATTTCTTTTTCTGCTTGTTCATTGTTGGTGTATAAGAATGCTACTGATTTTTTTATATTGATTTTGTATCCGGTAACTTTACTGAATTTATTATGAGCTCTAGAAATTTCGGGGTAGCAGTTATGGGTTTTTCTATATATAGGATCTTGTCATCTGAGAACGAAGAAAGTTTGATTTCATCTTTTCCAATTTGGATACCCTATTTCTTTTTCTTGCCTGACTGCTCTGGCTAGTACTTCTAATACTGTTAAATAGGAGTGGTTAGAGTGGGCATCCTTGTCTCATTCCTGTTGTAATGGAAAAAACTTTCAGCTTTTCTCATTCAGGATGATATTGGTGGTGGGTTTCGGACATATGACTTTTATTGTGTTGAGATACTTTCCTGCTATACCTAATTTTGGGGGAGTCTTTATTATGATGGCATGCTGAATTCTGTCACATGTTTTTTCTGTATCTATTGAGATAATTATGTGGTTTTTATCATGGATTTTGTTGATGTGGTGTATCACATTTATTGATTTGCATATGTTGAACCATTCTTGCATCCCTGTGCTGAATCCCACTTGATCATGGTGTATAATTTTTTTAATGTGTTGCTGTATTTTGTTTACTGATATTTTGTTGAGGATTTTTGCAGCCATGTTCATCAAGGATATTGGCCTGTATCTTTCTTTTTTTGTTGTGTTTTCATCTGATTTTAGTATTAGGGTGACACCGGCCTCATAGAATGAGTTTGGGAGAACGGTCCAATTTTTTTAAAAAGAACTATTAATCTGGAATCTTACATTATTTTTTCATTTTAAAAAATCATTAACAACTAAATCAAATTTAAAACCCTGCATGGGCAAACAGTGTAGATCCAATAGCACACATCTGCTGATAAAAATTACCCTTTGAACTAGCAATTATAATCTCTGCTTTAAATGTTCTTGCTCCCCTTAGCAGAATGTAAGATGCTCACCTTCATATCATTCTTCACAATGTACATCATTGTTTAATATCAGTCTTGCCACTACTAAAGTGCAAGCTCCATGAGGGAAAGAACAACTTCTTTTTTTTTTTTTTTTTTTTTAATTTTATTTTGTCGATATACATTGTGGCTGATTATTGCTCCCCATCACCAAAACCTCCCTCCCTTCTCCCCCCCCCCGGTTTTGTGTGGAAAGAACAACTTCTGCCTTGTCTGCCACTTTATCCCCAGCACCAATTTCAATGCCAGGCACAGAAATGGTGCTTGACAAATATTTTTTGACTGTCTGATTGAAGGCAGGGTCCTCAACTTTATCTTCCATGGTTAACTCAAAAATATCTAACCTTCTATTCTGCATATAATGAGAACTGTAGAAGTACAGCTGGCTAACATCCAAATTGAACGTATAAGGGATAGTAATTAACAATGCCCACTACAGATTATAAGATAAACTTTCAACTGTAAAACTAAGGGAATCTGAGAAAATCCTTGGAAAATTAAGGTCAAAGTTAATCTACTTTGGAGCTGGCTTTCCTTGGTGTGCCAGGAGGGCTTTGGCAGTCCTGTTTCAGCAAATAGAAACTTGAGATTTTATACATGACAATTCTTCCTTCATCTAGAAGATAGATGCTCTTGATAAACTGTCATCAAAAATACAGGGTACCACGAGGCTTAGGCTGGTCCTTTCTTTCCTAAGAGACAATACACGTCAGTTAAAAGGAAGGGAATGAAATAGTGAGGTCTTCAACATCTTGAGAACACTTGAGAACACTTTGCATTTTTCCTGCTTTGCAACAGTCTTTTAAGCAAGAGAGGAAATCCCATCTTTCAGTGCATCAAATGGGGTATGGAGAGTTCAGCTTAACAGCACAGTCGTCTTGGAAATAAAACAGGGAGTCAGGTCATCCCTGCACAAACAAAGATAAACCTGGGGGCAAAGGGTGAAAAGATGGGGAAAAGTTTGGGCTTTTGACAGCTTCGCAGAAAGAAACCTCACAATTCAAGAACTGACTTGACCAGTTGAGTTTATCCATGATTATTAATTAATACTAAAAAAACTCTTTTGAGTGATGTCCCCCTTAGAGTGCTAATTTACAAAAAGGACTAATATTTAATATAGAACCTAAAAAGAGAAGGAAGGTCTCTTCTGATATTTAGTCAGAAATTTTTCTAAAACATTTGCATTTCCTTTGTCTATAGAGACCCAAGATGATGGTGGTGATGATGATGATGATATGATGATGATAGATAACATTTATTTAGAACTTATTATGTCATTTAATTCTCACAACACCCCTTTGAGGTGGTATTAATCCAAATTCACTTCCTCTCCTAACCATTCTGTTCTACTATAGTTTCTCAGTGTGAATAAAGGAAAAGAACTTTGTTAAGAATCTGCTTGAAGAACAAAGGAATCACTATCCCTATTGCCCCAATAACATGGAAATAGCCATGTCAACATGTAATTTAACCTATTTTATAGAGAAATTGGGTTATCTACATTTGTTTTCACATTGGAGACTCTTTTGATAACAAGGAGAACACATACCTTTAAAGGAAAGCATCTTTTCCTCAATTCTGACTTTTTTGCAATTTCCCTGAGCATTATAGAAAACTCACCATAAATAGAAGGACTTGTATTCACTTTCTATTGTTTTATAAAAAAATTACTACAAATGTAACAACTTAAAGCAACAAAATTTATTAGCTCTCAGTTCTGTGGGTCAGAGGCCCAGCACAATGTGGCTGGACTTTCTGCTCAGGGTCTCACAAAGGGCTGTGTTCTTTTCTGGAGATTCTGGAGATTCTGAAGATGAAACCACTTCCAAGCTCATTCATTCAGGTTGTTGGTAGAATTCAGTCCTTGCAGTTGCAGGAAAATGTTCCCATTTCCGTAGTGGCTGTCAGATGGGAGCCACTTTCAACTTCCAGAGGCTGCCTACTTTCCTCTTCACGTGGCCTCTCCATCTTCAAAGCCAGCAATAGCAAGTCAGATCCTTCTCGGGCTTCGAACCTCTCTGACTTTCTCTTCTTTAATGGACCTGTGTGGTTAGATCAGGCCCACCTTGGTAATCTCTCTACTTTGAAGTCACATGATTTGGATCTAAAATTACATCAGTAAAATGTCTTCTCTACAGCAACTGGATTAGTGTTTGAATAGCCAGGGGACAAGAATTTGGGGGTTGGAAGGAGGCAGGGTACAGGGAGGAAGCATCTTTAGAATTCTACCTACCGTAGATAGTCCTGTTTGTAATTTTCTGAAGCTAAACTTCTTGGCCACTGTATTTAACAAGGCCTTTTACTAGAATGAGCCTTCAGAGTCCTCACCAGGGACATTTCCTGTGGCAAGGTCAGCAAATGCACCACCCTACCCCTCCAGCCCCTCATGGCATTTCCCTACCTCCAAGCCACAGCCATGGCCTAGAAATGAGGCTGTGCCAGACTAGAGGATGGGCTGTGTCTAAAAATCCAGCAAGTACTCCAGGGAGTGGGCAACAGCTGGAGCCTCACTCCAGTCCCCGCCCCCCACCTTCTTACCCTTCTGTACATCTCGGGATCTCTTCTCCTTCAGTCAGTTTGGTGCCTCTGTCCAGGGTTTCTGTCTTCCCTTCCCTCTCCTTCCAGTTTCCCCCCAATATTATTTGCCCCTGAAATAAGCACCCAGCTTTCCGGTTACTGTACAACTGTCAAAAATATCTGGGAAGAAAAAAAATCTTTCTATGGACCCTCTCTGCCCTTTCCTCCTTCTTTTAGATTCTGCGCACATCAGTAATGACAGTGGGTTTGTAGGTGGTTGAGAAATGAAGATTAATTTACATATCAAAGGAAAATGAAATTACAGGTATCCTAGGACTTCTTGAACCTCATAGTTAGAGTGGAAGAACCTAAAATAAGCAGCAGACTTGGGTCCTGCAGAAAGTATGGAAAATAAATGAAAAGAGGGCTAAGAAAACTAGTATTGAGAGTGGGGGACTGACAAGTGATGAGGACACAAGGCAAACAGTAATTTCCTTCCTTCTCCATTATTGCTTGTTCATCCATACAGAGCCAGCCCTGCACTGAGAAATGGGAACTAGGAAGGCAGACAGGAGTTTGTTTTCAGGCTGTATTAGGATGACAGCTAGTATCACCACAAGGACATGGGCTAGCGTTATTGCTTCCTTTGCCCTTAGGTTCTTAGGAACTTGTTCATATCTAAAAGACAAACCCAGATCAGTCTGACATTGTTCAATCCCATATCAACTCAGTGTTCAAAGCAGGATCTGAAAATAGGCTCTGCAGGGAAATGAACACGTAGTTTGATGTCCCAGTGCTCAAGTGGTAACATAAATGTTTCAACCGCAAATACAAGATGGGAAAAGTGAAAGTCTGAGCTGTACAGGCTACATCCTAAAAGGCAAACAAGCATACCAGACACCCGGATGGTTTTCTATGTGTAATACTTTCTGAGATGTAAGGCTGAGACAGTAATGCTGGAGCTCCCCAATTCTTCTATCATCCTTCAATTTCTAAAGGACTAAAAAAGATGGCAGTAGCCTTGAACTCCCTGTAGCATCTTACCACATCCTAAAATTCTATACAAGGGTTCAGCTTCCAAAAATGACTTACTTCTTTCAGTGGTAGAAAAGTTTATTTGTTCCCCATCCCTAACTGATGCATGAGAAATCAGAGGAAAAGTGAGCCCTCAATATCAAGGCTCAGAAAGAAGAAAGTGATTCCATTTATTGGGTATATAGTGAATAACAGCAGGAAGCAAACCCACTGCTTCTTAGTTCATCATCACCAAGGTGAATTAATTACAACTGGGGACTAATTTATAATTGGTTTATTTACACCTAAAACTATTCATTAAAAAGCAAAGGTCACTTTTGTTTGTGAGAAAGTGAAAAATAGCCCCAGCACCTGGTAGGTAGGCCTTAATGTTCTCAAGAAAACATAAACAACTTTTGCACAAAGTAAACAATAATTGGGCAAGGCTGCACTGCAAGGTAATGTACAGGACAGAGTAAGATCACTTTGTGATTCTTGCAAAGACAAGGAAACACCACAATCCCAACAAATCTGAACATCACTTTGTGCTGAATCACATGAGTGAATACTGCTTCTTTACCAATGAATGATAAATCCATTTTAATCTTCCTGCTCCAGATAAAATTTACCAAAAACCTTCTTACTTCCTCATAGCAGTCAATCCAAAACTGGACTCCAGTTCCCTTAAATATTTCTTAAAATTATCCAGCACAAGCCCAAATTCTTCCAGACCCTCCCAACTCCTTCTTATCAAAATATACAACAGTCCTCTCATGTTCCTCTTCCTTGCTGCATAAAAGTAAACAAACCTAATTTTGTTTGATGATAACTGAGTCCCTGGTGGTCTTTGGTCAATAGGCTTCTTCATACAACTAACTATATGAACTGTAATAATTCAAAAACTTACACTTAAAATGTTTACTATCCTAACCAGAAATTATTATGACAAGAGTCTTCAAAAGATTTCAAATGCCCTGGTATCATTCTATAAAGGATTTTTACACAGTGTGGAAGATGGTGTTTTCCAAAGATCGTCCCAACAGTATATCCCATCTTACATGCTCTTCTGCAAAATGACCTTGCTGTTCCCCTTCACGAGGTAAAGTCTAATTTCCATTTCTTTGACTCTGTACTGGCTTTACTGACTCTCTAGTAGCCAAAAAAATGTGATGGAAGCAATGCCATGTGACTTTCGAGGCTCTATCTAAAACATCCATGTATCTTCCGTCCACCCAATTTCTCTTGTATCGTTAGCTCTCTGGATGACTTCTCCTTAGACATATCCTCTCAAAATCCAACCATCATGCTGGGAAAAACACAAGCCACATGAAGAGCCAATGTTTGGCACTCTAGTTAATAGACTCAACTGAGCCCAGCCTTCAAGTCATCTCATCTGAGCTGCCAAAGCATGTGAACTTAAAGCTTCTAAAATGATTCTAGCCCTCAGCCATTCAAGTCTGCCTGGCTGAGATCCCAGATACCACGGAGCAGAGACAAATCATGCCCACTCTGCCCTATACAAATTCCCAACCTATAGAATCTGTGGACATTTTTTAACGGTTGTTGTTTTATGCCACTAAAATATGTATCATTTACTGGTTTGGGGATTGGGAAGGGAATGGAAATGTAACTGGCCTCCAGCAGACCATCCAGAAGAGTTAGTGGAAAGTGAGAAAAATGTTTTCGGAAGCTGAAGAAAAGGGGACCCTTGTTATGTAGTGGTAAAATGTTCAGCAAAACTGTCACCTGTAGTAATAAGGAAATAGCCTAATGAATTGATGGATCTGTCTAAAAAGATTTCCAGACAAAACATCAAAAATACCAACTGATTTCTCTTAACTATATAATAAGATACAAAAAGAGAGAGGTGCTAAAGAGAAATTATTCCATTTTTGAGGAGAATTTAGAGGTGCTATAAAGGAGGCAGGACTTGTTCGATTCAGCAATACAACCGATTCTCAGCCTCAGTTTCTCTAGAAAGCAAGATTCTCAAATTAGGAAATGGCTTCAGTGCAAAGAAAAAAATCTAGGTTGAGTTGTAAGATCCTTGTTAAGACCTCAGGAAGGGGTGTCGAGTGTCTCACGATTCAGCTAAAGATCTTCCAAGGAGATTAGGCATGTTCCTGGGAAACTCTTCCCATCCAACAATAGGGAATTGAGGACTCTCAAGGGTGTTTTCTCTCAACAGCTTCATAGGGATCCCAAGATAGAAAAGGGCCTGACTTAAAGAGATTGTGGTTGTGGTTTTTGTCTAATGGAGTGAAATCCCATGAAGTCACAGAACCCACAAAATTTGTAAGAGATCTGAATGGGTATAAGCACCACCCACTCAAACTGAAAGCAACAAGGACAGTACAAAAGGAATCGAGGTCTTTGTACCCTCAAACTACTGTGGGCAGAAATCAGGCCAAGAAAGCCATTCAGCTGTAAACACAGCCTAATTTTATCGAAAAAATATAAGGACTCACAGGGTCCTTATAACTAAGAGACCAGGGACGGAGCCCAGAGCCACAGAGAATAGTTACCAGGAAGCAGAACTGAGCCTAAATCAAATAAGTGGGGACATGTGACTGGCCAGATTTCAGAACTGCTATAGACCAGTGATGTCTGCGTGCTTCCAAAATCCACCTCCTCCCCTCACCTCTTTGAATGGGATGTCGACTGCAGTTAGCCTATCACTGTGCCTGCCTTGTGTCTTGGGGGCGCGGGAGGAGAAGTGGGGTAGAAAACTTGTCTCTTTAGGTCACAGGTCATCAGAAGGGGAAGGACTGCATTCCAAAAGGATCTGCTAGTCAAGGAGCCACATTTGTGCCTGAACCGATTTAGATAATAAGATCCTAGAATTTGAACCAATGCCATAATAGGCAGAAACATTGGATTTGGGGAAGATGTATGTTTCATGTATGGGAGAGATGTGCACTTTTGTGGCCACAGAACAGACTGTGACAGGTCATATGAGCCACAACAATAGCTCCCACCCACATGCTCTTCTGTGTTGTGGTCTCATCACACTTGCATCAAGAGATGGAGTCTAATCTCCCTCCCGTTAAATTGTGGTTGGCCCTGGCTCCTAGACTGTAGCCAATATAAGGAGGCAAACAGAAGTGATTCTGCAGGACTCTTGAAACTAGGTCAGAAAAGGCCGTACATCCTCCTCATGGTTCTTTTGGCTCCCTTTCAGAATACACACACCACGATGTGGCAATCTCAAGCCACAAAGAAAGGCCATATGTAATTACTCTGACTGACAGTCCTAGCTGCACCAAGCCTATGACTTATTCCAGCCCAGCCATCAGACATAAGCAAAGCAATCTTTAGGTGATTCCAGACCGAGCTGTCTGAGTCACACCATCATTTGAAACTTCCCAGCTAAGGCCCCAAGAAGCCATCTGTGCTCTGCCCCATCTGAATTTCTGACCCACCGAATCTGTGAGAAAAATAATTTAGGGTGGTTTGTTGCACAGAAATAAAGAACCTAAACAAACAGTCTAAATACTGCATTGTCTAACTCACTGGCAATTGGCCACATGTGGCTATTTCCTTCCCTCTCCTCTTTTTTCCCCAGCCCGCTTTCTCTTTTACATGTAGCTATTTAAATTGAAGCTTAAATTAACTTACATTAAAAAACATTAATAATTTAGTACACAGTCACACTAATCACATTTCAAGTGCTGAAAAGTGTATGTGGCTAATGGCTACCATATTAAACAGCAAAAATATAGAACATCTCCATCATCACAGAAAATTCTGTTGGAGAGTGCTGGACTGGAAGATACAGTTTTTGTGTGGTTTAACATGGTTTGCAAACTTAAATGCTTTCATAATTCTAGATAGGTAATATAAATGAGTGAAACAAACTTGGTATAAACAATAGAGGCAGCCCAGATCATGGCAAACTGGAGATCATATGGCCCAGCTCAGGACTGAATTTTTTCAAACACCTTATGGAACAAACAAAACACACATGATAGCTGAATATGGCCTGCAGTCCATTAGCTATTGACCCTCAGCTTATATGAACTATTGTATAGCACATTAGGAATCAGGACTGCTGTGGATTGAATGTCCCCCTAAAACTCATTGAAGCTTGACCCCCATTGTAACAGTGCTAAGAGGGTGGGAAATCCTATTATGATATTTGAAAGGTGGGGCCTTTAAGTTGTTATTAGATTGTGAGGACTGTACCCTCACAAATGCATTAATCCATTCATGGAGTAATGAGCATGGTTCTGATCGCTTCATAAGGAGGACAAGTGAGAAAGTTAGCTGTCTGGCTCATGCCATCTCTCTCCATTTGACATCCTGCATTGCTACAGAGTGTCACCACTAAGAAGATGGCCCTCACCAGATGCACCTCCTGGATCATAGACTTCCCAGCCTCCAAAACTGTGAGAAATAAATTTCATTTTTTCATAAATCACCCAATTTCAGGTATTCGTTGTAAGCAATAGAAATGGACTAATACAAGGACCATTCCTGAAAATCTAGGAAGAATACTCAAATTGATATTAAAACTCTATAGGATGCTGATGTGCTACAGAGATACGCATTTATCATCCCTTGCGTATAGTAGGTTTACCATTAAATTCTCTGACTTGAATTGAATTTGTTAAATTGCAGCTACTAAATAATTCCATCTGGGATCAAGGTAAGAAAAAAATTTAGAAAATTCAACAAGACACATTAAATAAAAAATTTAAAACTCCAAGATCAATAGATTGTTTGAGTTGAAAGTGTCCTAGGAAACTTTAAGTCCAATCCATTCATTTTATTTGTGGAAAGAATGAAAGCCAGAGAGGTTAAGTGGCTTGTCTAATATCAAACACATCTATTAGGAGAACCACTAGGGGCCTTCTATCTGCAAACATCTCTGAAATAATGAGAGGTCACTCATTTGATAATTGAGTACTAAGTGTTGAAGAAACAGGTCACTTGCCCATCCCTATCCCAACCCTAACAGCAAATTTGTATTGAACTGGGCTTTCAGTAGAAAGTATGTTCTTAAAAAAAAAAAAAAAAAGTTTGGTTTCAGGTCCCTCAACAAGCCACATGTGAAGAGGGATTTCAGGGCCCCTCTAATAACATTCAAAGCCAACCTTGAACAACCAAGAAGGATGTGGAAAAATACATCAAACAGAACTATGGCAGATTATTACAACAAGCTTTCAGAAATGAAAGACACTCAAAATAACTCTGAGAGTATGCAGCCATCCCTTGCAGTTTGTGATCCAAAACCTATGTGTGCCTGTAAGCTCACATACATTCCTTAAGCTTTCTAAATACAATTACTGCATATAGCTGCTTTAAGAACCACTATCTGTTCTGAAACTGGCTTCACCTTCCTGGTAAGGTTTGATTCTCTTGTCACTATTCCCACCATGACACAATTCTGACAGCCAAGAAAATATTACAGGAAGCAAATGTATGTTACTGTGGTATGATAAGAAATATATTTGGTCTTTGTCCCAATTGCTGGAACAGAGCTCTTAATTTCCTTGTAATTTCCATTATGATAGGAGTGTCTTTTGTATTCATAAGGAGCCCCTTGTAATCACATTTGCATTTGTATTAATGAGGTGACTTAGGGGAGGGTCCCTAGATACCCTCAGGATGGGACTGGTCACCAGACAGGCCACATGACTAGAGGGTTGGAATTTCAACCCCAACCATGACTTCCAGGAAGAAGACGGGGAGAGGCCTGGAGATTAAGCTCTATAAAAACTCTTGAACAAAGAGATTAGATGAACTTGCAGGTGGAATTGATAAATATACCCACATGCCAGGAGGGTGGTACACCCCAGCTTCATGGGAACAGAAGAGGTTTCAGCCCTCAGAACACTTCCAGACCTCGCCCTGTGTCCCTTTTCATCCAGCTGTTTATTTGTATCCCTTATAATATTCCTTATGAAGTGGAAAATGTAAGTAAATGTTTCCCTGAGGCTTGTGAATCATTATAGCAAATTATCAAACTAAGGAGAGGGGTATGAGAACCCCTGATTTATAGCCAGTTGGTGACAAGTACAGGTGACAAACTGGGATTTGTCATTGGCATCTAAAGTGAGAGGAGGAGTCTTGTGGGACTGAGTCCTTAACCTGTGGGGTCTCAGCTAACTGTGAGTAGTAAATGTCAGCTTTAAATTGTAGGACATTCAGTTAGTAGCTAGAGAATTGGAGAATTGATTGGTGAGAGGTAAAACCCCATACGTGTTAGAAGTGTTGTAAGTAGAGAAAAAGAATTTTCTTTTAGTTACATTTCAACTGCAGATATTTAATGTTCTACTTTGCCCACATGAGCAAACTGGCACCAAAACACTGAGAGTGATCCTTTGACACAGCTTTTGCAAATGGCACGTTGTTCCACATGCTAATTAAGACTCTCTTAGGGGCCTGACCTTCAATGATGAGGTGCTTATTAAGCTCCTTTGGTTTCGGCCTCTCATTGTGATAGAACTAGATAAAAACCTTACTTAAATGCTAATAAGAACTCATTTTAGTTAAGAACCTTGATATTACATAAGCACTGTGCATTAGGGATTCTAACTTAATACATAATTAATATGTTGGGTTTGTTTTTGTTTTTGTTTTTGTTTTTCACATGTCCCCCTCTTCCCACAAACTACATTGAAACCATTCTTCTCTTTAATATCACTTTCTAAGTTTTAAACAGATGTGACTCATTTTATTATATACAGTAAGATTGTTTTGTTTTGTTGTTGTTTTGCTTTTTAACTATACAATTACACAGAGGCAAGTACGACTTGAGGATTTTAGGATCTAAGCTAAGCAATCGAACAACTGATTTATTTTTTAAATACTATGACTCTGAAAAAAGATCAGGATCAAATGAACAGATTTAATAAATTATATTGAAATTTGTCAAAAACAACAAATAAGAAAAAAATTTGCATATTGATAACAATTTATTATTAAAATCATGACGTTGTAGACATAGTGTCTCTTTTATTAAGTTTTGAGAACCACCTACATCAGAACTGCCATAGGAATTTGTATTAAAAAAAAAAACACCTTACTGTATATAATAAACAAAATAACCTTACTGTATATAATAAAATGAGTCACATCTGTTTAAAACTTAGAAAGTAAATCCACCTTGGATTTGCTGATGCTCTCTCCTTGGAATGTACATTTCAGTAAATTCTATAATATACTATAAGATTTTTGAAAATCGCCATTTTCAAAATATAGACATAGAGCACTATTTTTCTACCTTACCGAGTAAATTTCATCTAACTTTGTAACAAAGATTTGCCCTTGGAGTAGAGGATTTGGTTTACTACAATAATAGTCAGAAGCTGGTCTACCAGATTACCATGCACAAAATAATTCAGTAAGTATTATTAATAAATGCAGATCCGTGTTCCGTTGCACAGAAAGGTGACTATGGTTAACAGTTAAGTTTTGTATATTGCATAATAACTAGAGGAGAGACTTTCGAATGTTTTCATCACAAAGAAATGCATGAGGTGACCAATACTTTAACTACCCTGATCTGATCATCATACAACATATAAATGTATCAAAATATTAGATTGTCCCCCATAAGTATTACAATTACAATGTGTCAATTAAAATAAATAAATAAATAAATGCAGATCCATTAATATCTTTAACCATCGAATGCACAACTTGTTCATTTCTTTCGTTAGCAATGAAAGCAAAGGCAGAAAAAGAATGAGAAATTATTTTATTCATATATTAACAAAACCAAACTTACAGACTTCATAAAAGAGTACCTGTAGAAGACTCTGGAAGAATAGGCTCTACAATGCAGAAGTTAAGTCAGCTTGGGGTAATTGTGCAAAAGCTTTGTCCTGAATGATTATGTAAGATAAAGGCTTATTAGTGGAGACTGAGGACATCATTGGTAGAACAGAGAGCAGAGGTGTCGAGGGTTTGACCTGCTATCTCCCTTTTGGAATCCTGCAGAACTCAATTAGAATTCAACTGCAGTTGTGAATGACATGCTTTATTAATGGGCTTCCAGTAAATGTTTGCTCTTGACAAGCCTAATACAATTTACTGAAAAGGAAGCCTTACATGAAAAAAGGTGGTGTTTCACAAAGGGCTGACTTAGGTTCTTACAAATCATTGCTGCTACCTCCCCTGGCCTGGAGAAGCATGTTATATAAATGGAAAATGTTTCAAAATAAAATTCTATAAAACAACTATAGTAAATGAATCACTAGAAACTTTATATGTATCAGCATGATTTTTTTGGAAGATACTTAACAAAATTAACTTAACATTTATGCCAAGAAGCAATGAAATAAACAAGTTACATTAAATTTATAATGTGATTTTAATAGTCCATAAAAACTTAGCAAATACCTGCCTCATCAGCTTTAGCCCCCAAATAACAAGCCATTGCTTATGGTCATTAAAAGCACATCATGCAAAATTAGATTAACTTATTGACTGAAATTAAATTATAATCATTCATTTTGTTGATTTTTATCAATAAATTAAATATTGGAAGCCTCAGTCCTACTCAGTTGAATGCAATTTTAATTCAAAAGGGACACATGGCTAAGGAGTAGCAGATCTAAATTGATAACTCTTGATTTAACAGAACTGTGAATTATTGTGATTTATCACCCTGAGAAGGCTTTTAATAATATAAAAATTTTTATGTGAATAGGAAAGTCTTCCCACACTGAGTCATTTTCTTTTCCTGGAGTGAGTGAAGAGGGGAGAAAGAAAAGCAGATATTCTATCGTCATGTCATTGCCTGACAAGTTTTCCCAATATTGAGAAAATGAATCCTGTGAGGGTTCTGGCAGCCAGGTAATAGCAAGAACTAAGGACTCAAAGTCTGCCAACTGGTGCCTCTGTGTGGATGGGACTGCCAGTTAGACTGCTCTTTCCATGTGACAGAGCACAGCCAGGTTCCGCTGAGTTGTTCACGGATATCCCAGCACAGTTCTGCTAACGACAAGACCTCATTTTCTATTTTAAACCTCATGCAGCCATGGGCCATTGGCTGTTGGGCCATCTTTATTGTTCTTAAGAGTCGATCTCTTAATCCCAGAGTCAGTCTCTCAGCCGTGGAGGAGTCGAACAACATAACAAGGGAAAGGAGCACTCTGTGCAGAGGCCAGTCAGATTGCACAGAATGGGCAGACCGCTTGTCTGCCTTGGCATTTCCTCTTGCTGCTGTGGGACTTTATTTCCTCATCCAGAAACAAATTCTTATTATCGAGAGAAAAAACACTTTAAGCTGTGAGTTGCTGTTGAGGAGCAATGATACAGGAACAAAATGGTTCCATTTCTAAAACATAGAGAGGCTTGAAGATGTTCAGAGATCAATGACTCTGCTGCTGCTCAATCGTTTGAGAATCTATACAGTTCCATAGCAAATATGAAACAGCTCAACAATGATTTCTTTACCATCATAATGCACTATTCTATTAACCAGCCTTATATATTTATCTCTTGGGAGTTAATCAAAATTACGTTGTTACTAAACTATTGCGATCACTTTATAAAATTTAGCATAAAAGAACACTATTCTCAGCCAAAAGAGGGAAACAACCCAAATGTCCACCAGTGGATAAACAAAATCCCCATACAATGGGACGTTATTCCACCATAAAAAAAAAATGAAGTATCGACACAAGCTACAACATGGAAGAGCCTCAAAAAATATGCTAACTGAAAAAAGTTAGTCACAAAAGGTTGAAGTTGCATGATTCTGTTTATATGGAAATCCTGAATAGGTAAATCCATAGAGACAGAATGTATATGAATGGTTTCCAGGGACGGGGGGACGGGAAAATGGACAGCAACTGAAAAAAAGACAGTGTCTCTTTTGCAGGTGATAAAAATGTTTTGGAACTAGATCGAGGTGATTCTTGCAAAGCATTGTGTCACTGAATTGTACACTTTAAAATGTTTAATTTTATGTTATAAGAATTTTACCTCAATAAAAAATTAGCATAAAATAGTTACTCCACTAAAATTTGATTAAACTTTCAATAAGATTTGAAAACTTTTTATAAAGCAATGGGGAAAAAACAATAATTTGATATCTGATCTGTTACGGATTCTAAATGATCCAACATTAAATAATCAGATAAATATATTTGATTAAATAAAATGACACAGCTTTTCTATTTTGATACTATTGTTTTTCTACATCATTTCAACAGGTACCTTGCTTTCATTTTTTTTTTTTCTTTTAAAAGATGACTGGTAAGAGGATCTTAACCCTTGACTTGGTGTTGTGAACACCACGCTCTCCCAAGTGAGCTAACTGGCCATCCCTGAATAGGGATCCGAACCCTTGGCCTTGGTGTTATCAGCACCACACTCTCCCGAGTGAGCCACAGGCCAGCCCTACTATGCTTTCATTTTAAACACACATGTATGTGACTACTACTTCTTTCAAATTACATGTTTTACCTTATTTAGAGGACATTTAAATCCAAAATAGTATAGGAACAATCAGTCCCATTATTTTGCCACATGCAGATTTGGGTTGGTAAACCATACAGTGCTGGATTTTTCTTTTCACATCACATATAGAAGCAATCTAGAAACGTTCAATGATGGTGACACACCCCAACCTTCAGACCCTGTTCCCTTGCTCAAAACAAGACACATGGAAAAGAACTACAGATACATCTTCCATATGATCCAGTAATCCCACTTCTGGGTATATACCCAGAAGAATGGAAATCATCATGTCAAAGGGATACCTGCACTCTCATGTTCATCACAGCTCTGCTTACAATAGCTAAGACATGGAACCAACCTAAATGTCCATCGATGGACAACTGGATAAGGAAACTGTGGTATATATACACCATGGAATACTACTCTGCCATAAAAAAGAATGAAATACTCCCATTTGCAACAACATGGATGAGCCTGGAGAAAGTTATGTTGAGTGAAATAAGCAAAGCACAGAGGGATAAATACCGTATGTGCTCACTCATATGGGGGAGCTAAGAGAGAAAGAAGGAAGGAAAGACCAAAGTGGTGCATTGGACTTGCAGAGGGAGAGAACATAACTTGGGACTCAAAGTGAAGTTGGGAGATGGAGGAGGGGTAGAGAGGATGGGGATAATTGGGTGAGGGACACGGGGTACAAACACAATTTGTGGTAATGGGTATGCTGCCAGTATGAATCTGGCCTTCACATCTTGGGCATGAGGGGTGACAACCAGCTTTGTATCTCATGAATATTCATAACCAATTTTTTAAAATAAATAAATAAACAAAATAAATAAATAAAAGTGTATAGTAAGGAAATAAATGAATGAATTGAATTGATATTTTGACCATAAAAAAAAAGAAATATGGAAATCATGTAGTTAGTAATGATTAATTCGATATAAAAAATAAATACCCAGTTATGTTCAAAGGTAAGAAAGGAAAGTCTCTAAATGACAGAAATAAAAACTGAACTAAAAACCAGACCAATGAGTGGCAGACGAAGCTGTATTAACTGATACACTCTTTAGGAGCTAGGGTTTTAGCACCCAATTAAGTACTGGTTTAAAAATTATACATGCATTCTTGGTGGAGAGCTAAACTTTGCCTTGTGTGTGAACCTAAGAGCCAAAAAGGAATTATCCCTCCCCAAACTAGTAACTAAAACAATCTGTTCACTGGCTCAAAGTCTTGACCTGGAAGTAAGATTTTCCAAGCTTTTGATGAAAAGTCAGTTTTGAAAATTCAAAATGCCAAACTTGGCTTTGTGTAGATATGAAGCCCAAATTCTCACCATATTTTCACTACCCACAAAGTATGAAAACCCAAGTGGAAAACTATCTCCATAGTCCAGGCCACCAGCTGGATTACCAAAGAAGAAAATTCTCACTGAAGATGAGTTCATAGACAAAATTAAAAAGAACACGAAGAAACTCACTAGCACAAAAGACAGTCAAACAATGCAATAAATGAGAGAGTACACACCTAAAGGTGGTGAATATAGGACTATTTGAAAGGGTCTTTGAAGCAAATGCTTTAAAAATGATTAAGGAAGTAAAGAAACAAGTTTAAAAGACAAGGGCATGATATTATGAAAAAATAACAACCAGAGGGGGAGGACAAATTCTAAAAATTGAAGAGTCATTGAATGTTTGTCAAAGTTAATGCAATGGTTAAATAGTGGGCTAGACAGTTTCTAAGAGAGAATTAATGTTTGGAAAATAGAGCCAAAGTAATTACTCATATCACAACCTGGAGAAATGAATGAGCAATATGGGGACAGCTGGGGATGTTCTAAGTCTAAATATTGTTGGAAATAGGGCACTCTAACCTTAAAGAATATTGTGATATCAGGAGACAGGCTGGCTGATAAATAATAACCTATTATTAATAATAACCAGGCTATCCAAATAGCCTGAGGAGAAAGCACTGCTAAATACAAGCTGGCCCCTGAAGGCTCCATTTCAAGTTGAACTTGATATCTCAGCAACCTGCCTCGATGTCCAGGCTCCGGAAAACTCTCCCTATTACTTCACCTTTTCACTTCTTGGCTGTGCTATTAGTTCCTATCTTGCTGCTTCTGCTTAATATTTTAGATTTCAAATCCACAGACTTGAGTCACAACTGCACAGCAAACACTTAAACCTCCCCTTAAATTCACCTAGAAGGGTAGACTTTCCCTAAATGTGTCCATAAACACTGGGTTTCAGGGCTGGATGCAATGGACTATGGGTTTGGACTATTGAAACAGTTTTTGGTTTCATCCAACATAAAGAGACTTTTAATGTCTTATTTATAATCTGAACCAGCTCTACAGTTTCTATCAATCTGTCTCACATTTTTACTCTCTTCAGTGAGATTCATATTTTCTGCCCAGGCTTATTTGTGTCTGAAAGAAATTCCATGCCCAACACCCCTATTTAAAAAGCCTCTGCTTTTTTGGCCACACTGGCACAATATAAAATTACCCAAAACTTGGAGTCATATAGGAAGGACTGAGCCACATGTTAGAAGGGTAAATCAAAGGAAGCCAAGAAGCAGCATCTGGTATCCGTCAGTCTGCTCCCCAAGAGGAGGCAGGGAGTCTATGAAGGTGCTAGATACAGGATTACCAGCATTAGGACCAAGAGTACTGACTTGTTCTGCTTTGGAGACACTCAGAAGATGTCAGACTGGCACCAGGGTCATAGAGCCAACAACATCCATTGCCTTAGGGCAGGTGGCAGAGATAAAACAAGAGTCAAAAGACACCCAACAAGCATGCCACTGGATGGCACTTCCTTAGCAATGACAAATACCATTAATGCAGTGCAACAATTTCACATGATCCCAATATATGTAATTCAGGGAGGATGAGGAGTGGTAGGGAAGTTAGATGTTTCTGGGTATTATCCACAACAGGCTATTTGTGAAAAAGCTTGATCTCACAAGCCCAATGCTCCAGGTAGCCCCTGACCATCAAGCAATGCAAGTGTACTAAAGCATACTGAATTACCAACCCAGACCTAGCTTCTAATCTGGTAAAGTAGAAAAGTACAGCTAGAAAGTAACCATGACTTTAGATAGAATACCACTGCAAAAATCAAAGGAAAGAAAATGTACAGTTAATTGGAAAAGCGAATTATAAAAAGTGAAAACATCCCTTATACTTCTGTTGTGTTTTTGAGTTTTCAAAATGATTTCCCATGCACTGCTTCCTTTGATCCTCTCAACAACTTTGTGAGGTAGGTACAGGAGTATTATCTCACTTTGTTGATAAGCAAACCAAGGGTCAAAAAGTTTCGATGACAGGGCAAAACTTGGTGGATTTAGCAATTGGCTGGGAAGAAAGTTCAGCTTTAAGAATGACGTTCTGTCTACTTAAGATGTTCTGTCCAGCTTATTAGAAAAAAGAGGGGAGGGGAAGGAAACATAACTGAAATGTAGTATTTCCCACTTCAATCAGGTCTCTGCACAAATGTCACCTAGTAAGAAAAGCTGTGGCTTAAAATAGCAGACTGATGTTTCTCACCCTCTGTCCCTCTCCCCTGCCTTCTTTTTCTTCCGGCAACTACCACCTTCTGAAATGTTGTTGTTAAGGTGTCTTCTTTTTCCCTTAGTGGAATGTAAGCTCCGTGGGAGTCAGGATTTTTTTCTACTTTGTTCACTGATATATCTCAAGTATCTAGAACAATGCTTCAGGAGATGGATAAATATGTGTTGCATGGACGAGTGAGTGACTTGAGACACTTCTATGTGCCAGCTCTTTCTTAAACAGTTTATGGGTTATCCCATCAAAAGGATCTCTGAACTGCAAAGGTAGTACGTGCCAAGCCTTCAGAGGTCAACAGCAAATGGCTGAGACAATTCTATCCATGTTTAAGCAGGAAGTATTTGTGGGTCTATGGGGTAAGGGAGAGCTGAGTGCATTATGGTTTATTTGTTGAGGGAGATTGTTCTGCAAATGAGGTTCAGACCATTCCCTTGTCTCACTGGTTCTCAAGAGGAACGTAATGCAAAAAAAAAGAAAAAGAAAGAAAGAAAAGAAAAAAAGCCTTATTTCTATAGACCGTGAGATTATCTCTGGCTACTAAAAGTAGGGGCACTAACTACTGAGAATGGTTGAACTTTTGTTCTATAGATTAGAAATGTAAAACGCCCCCTGATGTAACACAACAAGCATGGATTTCAACTCTGAGGACCTGTGTGGTCCTGAAATCCACTTACTAATAAATGCATGAGCTGAGCAACTTTCTGTAAAACAGCAGTAAGGGGGTGCTGTAAAGGCTAAATGAGATATCTCCTGTGAAGGCGCTTTGAAAACCAGAAAGGATGACACCAATAAAATTTGTGTGCATTCATTTGGAATCAAAGCAGAGTAAGTATATTTTATCAATTACTTAGATTTATGGTAGAAAGCAAGGTGAATTTAATTCGAGGGAAGGAAACAATAAATTAAAAGAATTAAGACGACCATTTTTAAACCTTTTTCTTCCATTAAAAGGAAGCAAACACCCACACATCGTTATCAAAAACAAGATCACTTTCAGGAAAATTGATAGCTGCTCTCCCCTGGTGCCTGAGTTCAACTGTGACTTCTCAGAGGTCCTTGAGTCAGGATTCTCCGACCTCGAAAGCGTGTTTCAGAACAACTAAGGAAGCGTCTGCTCCTCGGCTTCTGAAAGACTCGATTCCAAGGGAGCCCCTTTGAAAGATATCTGGGCAGACATTAAATCATCGTGGTCTCTATTTAATGACGGAAGAGGATTGGGAGCACGGTTTCTACTGGGCTAGCAGCCCTTGTCCAACACCATTTAGAAAGAACCCCTCTTATAAGGCCAAAATGAAACAAGAAATGTCCCCTAACTTTTAAGAATAGAGGGAATATATGTATTCAGTTAACAGCTCAACCTCAGAGCAGAGCATTGAGTCAAGATACTGACATCACTTATTGCACCTGCTTCGACCTTCTGGACCGAAGGCAAGCTAGTAAAAAGTAATAGAAGGCATCAGATGTTACTCTCTTATGTAACACATTGTACATATAACATTTAAGCACTAAAGAGAGGAGTGGTTTGTTTGTCCCAAAATATGATCTATAGAAGTTTCAATCCATGCATGTATAGACATATACAATATGTCTTATTTATATATAGTAGCTTTTTAAAAACAAAGATTATTTTGTACTTACTTTTACAAATTATGTATAGAAGAGGTCTTCAGAGTGGGACTAAAGTGAGCAATTCTATAAATCCAAATCCCGATAATCATTATCCAAACACCTGCCATTTGCCCTGCCAGGCACTGCCTTTGGGCCATCAGGCCTCATCTCATTTCATTCCTACAAAATTCCTACAAAGTTGGTACTATTTTTATACCCTTTGTAGTACCAAGACATCCCCCTCAGCTTGACTAAAACTTAGACAAACTTCTTTCTGACCATAGGCCCCTGGACTCTTAAGCATTTGCTTTCTTTGGAAAATTTGTAATTGTAAATTCATTCTTTCCTGCTTTGAGATGTAAACCTTCTCTCAAGGACCTGGGAGCCATACCTTTGAAATGCAATTATTAAGAAAGATGGGACCCTACCTTCTCCCAGCTACTGGGGGAGTATAGCAGCCTAACTTCCATAAGTGCCAACTAGCAAACACAGATGGCCTAATCACAATGTCCACCCTCCTCCCGGATGTTCTCCAGTACCTGTCCACTAGTTCACGCCAATGCTTAAAAGCTCTCCCACCTTTTGTTTCAGCAGAGTTGAAATCTCTCTTCCCTACTGTGTTAGTCTTGGCCCCTATCTCGACAGTCTTGAATAAAGTCTTCCTAGTCTATTTAACTCAGTCTGGTGCAGTTTTTCTTTGACAATTCAGACAGAGAAATTGAGGTTTCCTTAAACTTGGTTCCTTAACTTGCCTGATAGCACCAGCTTAGCTGTGGGCTAGAACCCATTCCTTATGACATCAGGGCAAAGGGGGACGATGCTCAGGGATCCTTCACAAAAGAAAGATGAAAATCTAGGAAATGCTGAACAGACAGCTCTGACTCTTTCTTTCCTGATTCCCTTAGGGACCGAAAAATCAAGAGCTCTGGTGACTCGTGTTTTAAACATGCTTTGCTGCATGGTCAATAATTGTGCTGTCATTTGCCCCTCTAAGCTCTGATGTAGCAGCTGTGCCAGGTGCAGACCCAGAGAGAACAAGGGACAAGACATACTCTCCTGGCCCCCTTGCTGGAACCTCCCAGAGCCTTCAAGGCAGCAACCTCCTCCTCTGGCCCCACGCCCAAGAGCGTTGGCCCCTAAAACAGCCCAGGGGAACCCTTCAAGGGCCAGCTATCCCCTTAGAGGTAACAATATGGTGGTGGTGGGGGTGTAGCCCTTCTCACAGGATGGGACCTGCTCTCTACTCTTTCATTCCTGCCACCCCTAGGGCCACGAGGAAACCTCTCTCTCTCTCTGCCCCCCCCCACAGAGTTTAGTTCCCACAGCCACTGAGAGGGGAAGAACTGACTCATCTCACCTTTAATGTCCACCCACACTGCCACCACACAACTGAAACCTTCTGACCATCTAACTCTAGTATCTGAATTCTTAGTTAATGAACTCTGGTCCTCAGCCTCAAACATAAAGAATAGGATATTTTGTAAATAGGATGAGTTTGAATAAAACTTTGAGAACATTGGACTTCCCAAATGCCCAAGCCTCTATGCAGACACCCCGCAGCTGTGCACACAGGCCCCTACAGAGAGTCTGAGCCCACCCCAACTGCCCAGATGATTCTGCATTCTCAAACAGCACAAATTTCTCTTAGTGAATTCGGAATCTTTCCCATTTATTTTTTCCAAGTTATAGTTTCTCCTCTAAAATATATATGTTTAAATTTTTTAAATGAAATTTGGTCTTCTCAGTCCATTTTAGTCTAGTCTTTATGCAGAAAAGTTTCAGCCTGAAATGACTGCAAAATCTGTGACTCATAAAAATAACCAGCCATGCAAAACTTTGCATGGTTCCAGAGTGCCATCTAGAGTCTAAAAGTTGAATCACAGCCTCCAAATCTGCCTGGCCTTTTGTGCTATAGACACTGTTGGTTCTCATCTCAGAGTGGTCGGTCATCCATATACATGGTAAACTAAGGAGAATGAGAAGCCCTTGAAGAGTTTAGGATAGAAGAATAAAATAATTTAACTGCATATTAAAAGGATTTCTCTAGATATTGTGCAGAAAATAGCCCTAACAGGACAAGATGGAAGCTGGAGAGCAATTGAGAACAATTCAAGCAAGAGCTGATGGTAGGTTACAGTAGGGTAGCAGTGGTGAGATACTCTACGTATTTTGAAAAAGAGCTGACAAGATTTGCTGAAGGGCTTAATGTTAAGAAACAGAGGAGTCAAGGACATCTCCCAGGATTTTAACCTGAACAACTAAAAAAAAAAAAAAAAATTGTGCTGTCATTTACTGAGTTGAGACAGACTGGGTGAATCTCAGGCTAAAGTAATCCTATGATTCTGTATAAATAAAATACTGTTTCCATGGGTTTGGACTGTACCACTAACTCAAGGCACTTCTCAGTAAAATAAGGGCTAATGGCTGAGACTGTGCAGATGGACCTGTGGAAACCCATCAGTCCCATTGGATGCAATCACGAGCTTAGAAGATTTTCCTCAGCAACCATAGCACGCTGCTCAGAAAAACATACATGAGTCCCTCTGCGCAGATGTGTCCAGAAAAATCCGCCTAAACCATAGCCCAATAGGTTAGGCTCAGTTCCTCAGACTGTAAAGAATTAAAAGAAAAGAAAAAAAAAAACAGGCAAGTCCCAATAATCTAACTTTCCACAGCCACTGAAAAAACCACAGCCAGTACCCATGAAGCTAGTTGGTAGCCTCCTGGTTAATGGGCCAGTTTTTGTCAGATTCTTATCCAGGACACTCTCTGCAGTTTTGATACTCCAGATAATTTCAGAGCCAGTAGGAGTCCCCTCCTCTCCCTCTGACCTGTGGTTATGAACTGCATGCAGCAGAGGTAGTTCTGGCAATGACAGGCCAAATTAAACATCACCCTCCTTCTAAGGTTTATCGTTATGTTTAAAGCTCGGCCACCCCTAGTTCCACAGAAGCACCCAGAAGCGGGTCAGTTGTGTTTCTCTCAGAAGCAACTCCCTGAATAGCTCACTCACTCCTGCATGTTCCAGGGGGACTAGAGCACACACTCTACCTGCAGGAGGGTAAGTTCGGATGCTCCTTTCCTGTGACCTATTCTGTGCCTATCAATGTGCTAAATTCTCTAGTTAAATGGTGACCAAGACAGTTCCTCTCCCAAGGAATCTGAGGGAAGAGAAAGCTAAGATGAGAGAAAAACAGACTTTAAAACTGTTTGATAAGATTTTACTTGTGAGATTAAATGAAATATGGGCTTCATACCCTGCTTAGCACATAAGCATTCATTGAATATTAGTTTCATACAAAATCTCAATTCAACATATTTTATCAAAATTTAAGAGAGGAAGAAAAAAGGGGCATTCCCTCCATCCCCTTTTTTCTCCATGGTGACACATTCTCCCAGTAGCCCAGGGATTTGAATCCTCCTTTCCTGCGTCTCTGACATCTCATCAGTGGCCTGGTCCTTTCATTCTGCCTCTGTAATGGCTCTTGTACCTTTTCCCACCTGTCTTTGATGACTCCTGTCACATTCAGTGGCTCCGCATTACGCTCTAAGTCAGATAAAATCCTCACCCTAACATTCGAGGTTACAGTAGGGCTGAAACCTTTTCAGTTTTATCGGCCTCAACTTCCCTAACCATCCTCTACATCAGTCAAACTGGACTCTGACTGATCCCAAAGTCACCTCCTGCTTTACTCTCACTTTGCCATGGCCAGGAATCCTTTTCCTGCCTTCTCAACCAGCAGAGGTTCTATCCATTTTTAAAGACTGATCTCCTCCATGAGAATTTTTCTTATGTCCCAAATAAAATGTGATATTTTTCTCCTTGGAACCTGCCCCAAATTTTCTTGATATGCCTATTTTATTTCATGTGTTACAGTTAGTTTTTGGTTTTCATCTCCTCCCCACCAGCCTGTAAGTTTCTCAAGGGTACATACTTTGTCTCATTTATTAGAGTGGGTAGAGCAGCGATTAACAGCATGGTCTCCCGATCCAAATTGTCTCAGTTTACATTTTGGCTGTGCCACTTGTGAGCTGAGTGACATTTGGCAAGTCACTTAACTTCCTTGTACCTCATTTCTTCATCTGTAGATTTTCTATATTTAAAAGTGTTATTGCATGTAAATCAAGGTCAGTGCCTCGTACATTGGGCTTGTATTTGACAGTGTCTTGAGCATAGAAGGTGGTTCATTTATTTACTTATCCATTCAAACACTTATTGAGCAACTGCTAGGTGCCAGCATATTGGCCAGGGACCAGAATTGAGAGATGACAATGACACAGTCCCTGTTCTCAATATACACAAAAATCTAGCGAATCAATAATAGCTAACTAGAAAGATGAAAATGTAAAGCATGAAGTACACGGTAAATATGCACAAAATGCCACTGGAGCAGAAAAAGGAGTGACTAACGCCTGGGAAGTGAAAGAAACAGTTGAGCTGCTCAACATAAACAAGGGTACTTCAAAAAGTTCATGGAAAATTTGAATTAAAAGATAATATAAATCTTTCCATGAGCTTTTTGAAGAACCTTGTATTTGTTAATTTTGAACTATTTGGCTTTTGTTATCTTGAAAATACTCAAATTTAGAGGGGGCAGGAAATTTGGATGGTCCCCACGGTGAAGGCCAATGAAATGCTGGTGGAAAAAAAGCTGAGTTTCTTTCTTCCAAAGTGCTAGGAGTAGGGCTGTTGTTCTCGGACGCAGTCAGGAGCGGCCGTCGTCTCCTGCAGCGGAAGCAGCCTCGCCAGGAGGAGACTGCAGGAAGGTGGCAGCTTAGAAGTGCATGGACAGCACCTCCCGTCGGGCACCCAGAAGTGCCCCCCCCCTCAATCGCATGAAATTTCATGCAGAGCAATTAAGTCTGGCCCCAGGCAATATGCAAATACCTCTGAAGAGGGAGTAGATTATTACACTTACATTCTTCGTTTACATTTACATTTTAGAGTGAAGGAATTGTTAGAGTATTTCCTGAAAACAAGTTCTGATATAGAAAAGAAGAAAAATGCATGACTTCCAAGGGTACCATGGGGAAGAAAAGAAGCATTTTCTTCAAGTTCACCAGAAAACTGACTCTAAGACTCTGAGATTTGTGTGCAGGTTTATAAGGGATTGCTTTAGAGATCGAGAGCCCCAAGGGTGAGAGAAACAAGATTGGACAGAGGTAGCGCCGAACTGAAACTCTGCTGCAGCAGAGGCATCCGCAGATCCTACAGGAAGCTCTAGAACTGGGATAGCACTTCAGAATTGTCCGAGTAGAGGCAAAAGGGCCAGTGCCTCTGCTGTGTACACCGCAGTGTCCCCTGCAGGGAGCACTGGAGTTAGCAGAACACAGAAAACAGAACTCATGTCTGTAGCTTAACACAAACCTCCCTGCTCTATCACTTAGCCCATTTCTAACTACTTATTTTTCTACTCATTGGAAGTCCTCCCAGTATTGTGTCTGTCCATAATTTCTCCTAGCTCCTGAATATTCAAGCCTCTCCTCAAGAAAACGAGAAATGTTATTTACTATCTTAGAAGTCACCCTACTATCTCAGTTTCTCCAATGAGCTCAGGAGATCTCCTCAGGAAATCAAAGAGAAAATGACTCCAAGATTAAAATAAGCATGAGGTTTTCCGGCTCTTCTACTCAGAAGTGCCATTCTGAGGACTGACCCTCAACATGCCAGGAAACAGCTGGTGCTCAAAATGCCTTCTTGTGCATCACCAACACATGCCTTCGAGTTATTATTTCTAATCCTATAGGCCCCTGGATGTGGTTAAGGGACTTCATGGACCAGAAATTCCCATTTTACATTTTGCAGTTCTCTGATGCCAGAAAATTTGTCCAGTCCATGGGCCAAGTCCATTCGGGCTTGGAAGAAGCTGACATCCAGAGCCCTCTTCATGGACAAACAAGGCCTGCATCCATTTATTTACCAAACAAATACTTCCTCAGTGCCGACTAAGTGCCAGGAAATGTGCTTGGCACTGGAGATAAAGAGATAAGCAAGACACTGCCTGCTTTCTAGGGCCTCAAAACATTCTCATAGAAAAGGAGTGGATGGAACTCAATGCTATCCAGCAGGGCATTACCGACTTGTTGGACGGGAAACCGTTCACCAGGCCAAGACAATCTGTTCTTCCAACAACTCACTGAACTCTGCCAAATTATGCTATCATCCTTCTGCCAAAATCTCAGCAGGAAAAATGATCACCAGGCAGTGATGTGATTCCTCTAAAATAGGGCAATATTTAAACTCCTCGATATTAGCAGGGAATTCTTTGTTGAGTACTACAATTGGCTCCATGATGGTGGATTTCCATTCTCCAAACTATAAATTGAAGCTTCATGCCAGGCCTTTTTTTTCCCAGGCCAGACCAAGCCATTGAAGCCTGCTCCAGTTTAAGCAAGAGCACTGAGATTTGGCAACATCCGACCAATAATACTGCCGTGTCTCAAACTCTGGCTCCCCAGGAGAAGGAATTAGAATGTAGAGCTGCCTGTTCACCTTCCCTAATTTTCCATCAATATTAATCCTTAGCTCCAAACAATGTAACTAAATGTAGGCCACAGGAAAGGTAATTTTGTACTATTCGAATCACCAAAATTGGACATTGAAATTGTTAAAATCCCTCATTCTCTGTGAAAGAAAAATTTTTAAAGTTCCTTTTATTTCCACATGTGTCATTAAAGAAATGACTGAGTAGCTTTTATAAGTTAAGCCTATCGATGACTGAATTCTGAAAGTATTTGTCGGGGGCTACTCTGTGTGGTGCAACGTGCTAGGCTCACAGTGGGAAATGAGACCAGCTGGTTCAGACTGAGCCAGATGATGGACGGCCTAGGAAGCCAGGATCGATGATTTGTACCTGATTCTCCAGGAGGAGAAGAGCTAATGAGGCTTTCTGAGCAAGCAAGAAGCTCAATGAAAGTAAAACTCTGGAAAGTGCACATCATAGAGAGGGCACAGGGTGAACTAAAGTGAAGTCTGGACAGAGTCTAGATTGTGACTTATTTCCAGTGGACAAAGATGGTGGCATGTAAACAGGGATAGAAAGCAAAGTCAAAATAAAAGAAGACATTCAAAGAAAAAAATCCAACACATTTGGTTTCTGATATTTTCTCCTAAAACTTTCTTAAGTTCCAGTTCTTGCTCTAACACTTACTAGCTGAGAGACCTTAAGGAAGTTAATTATCTTCTCTAGGCCTCAGTTTCTTTATCTATAGAATGGAATGCTAATCGTACCCACTCTATAGAGCTATTATGGTATTAAATGAAATAATATATTGAGAGAGAGAGAGGAAACAACAGAATGCCTGCTGTATAGCAAGTGCTCAGTAAAATACTGCTAATATTATTATTACATTACAATACAAATGAGGTAAACCTAATTTTTTCCCCTTTAGATAATATTTTTAATATTTTTTAAATTTTTTCTCCTTTGGTACTCAACACATTTTTTAAAGTTCCAGGTGGGCAGAGTTTTCAAATAAATATATTTCTATGTATAGAACATCTCTGGAAGATGCATAAGAAATGGTAACAGTGATTATCTTGTGGTGGGTAGGGAGTGATTCAGGGGACCAGAGGACTGGGGGACAGAAATGGGAAAGAGACATAGTTTTTGCTATACATTATTTAGCACTGGTGGAATATTTTCCATGTGCCTGTATTACTTATTTAAGAAAATATTTTAAAAGGAGTAATCTATGACCACACAGGAAAGAAATTAATATATGATATCTAGATGCTTACATAGACATAACCATAAAAATAACAATAACAATGTGCACTGAGCACTTAGCATGTGCTTGGCACTGTTTTAATATCTTCCACATGGAATCACTTGATCATTCACTCAGTACCATATGAGGTTAATATGATTCATGTCATAATAACAGTCAAGTACAGATGATGTATTAGTAGGATCCCCAAGTTACAGGTAAGGCACAAGGTTTATTAACATACTAAATTTACTTGCTCGTTAGTAGCAGAACCATGACTGGAACCCAGGCAGTTTGGCTCTGCAAAGGTACAGATTTATGTATATATCACCTGCAAAGACTTTTTTTTTTTCAGTATCTGTATGGGATAAGGAGACAGGTACACTGAGATCTTGCATTGGATCCTGAAACATAAAAAGGATAGTCATGGAGAACTGAAGAAATTCAAATAAGGTCTTTACTTAGTGATAAGATTGTATCCATGTCAATCCCTTAGTTTTAATAAATGTAACATGTTTATATAAGATGTTCATATTAGGAGAAATGAGGTGGACAGCATGGGGGAAATCTTACTATCTTATCAACTTTTCTGTAAATTCAAAATTATTTTGAAATAAGTTGGGTTTGTTTAAAGACTCTGTATGATCACAGGTGCCAAGCATGAGTACAGTTTCAGAAAGATGCTTTGGTGAGAAGAAATGCTTGCTGGCTTTCAAATTCCGGTCTGTTCCCATGCTTGACCAGCCCAGTGACTTGCCACATCTGAACAACCTATTGATATGTCTGATATTTCAGAGGTATCCACAGATTGAAATCATTTTGCAGGAGAAAGAATAAAAATCTAAGTCATCTTATTAAAAAATAATAATAAATAACTCTGTTGCCAGAATATGCTAGAACTACTGATCCTCCTCTTATCCAAATTAAATGTTAGAATCCAAGAGAGTCAACAGTAAGTATTTTTCTTGCTCTTCCGCGATGTTGCGATTCCTTTTTAGATGTGTCTACTCTGCACCTGCCAAATGAATTATTGAATATATGAGGGTGAAGCTAAGCCAGAGCTACTGATCGGTGAAATTGGGTGCAACGGGGTGGAAGAGCTGCACTGCTGAGAACTCCAGCAAACGGCAACATCACTCAAAGCCCACAGGATTCTGCTGCAAAGACATTACATTACTTGGATGCCTGAATGCATAAGGCTCTGGGGAAAGGTTTATTTTAGGAGCCTCATGGAACTTCTACACGATGCTGAGTGTTACTCTCTAGTGAAATAAGACTAGAGTTTGAAAAAAGTGTGGTCTAACTGTGCAACTTGCCTTTTCAAGATGTTGTTCCATCAAAACCCACTTTCTAGAAGATAAAACCTTGAAGTACTTTGTTATTTGCCTTTTGAGAACTAGCTAATTTCACAATCTTATATTTGAGCAGCATCATAAGCAGACTCTAGAGGCAAAGCAAATGTCACAGGTGTGTGCATAACCCTGAAGTGGCAAATTATAACATTCAGCAGTGATTGACGAAGTATTGAATGCCTAGGGTCTTTCCTCAGTGTCGTACGGCCTAAAGGGCACTCTACAGATTGTAACCCTCTAGGAAAAAAATTTTGATCCACAACTGTTCATTTTGCTTTCAAATCAAGACAAAGGCAGACGTGGTTCAGAGTTTCAGGATACCCGTGAGATCTTCTACAGCAAAGTACAAGTTTTCATTTTTATGTGAAGCTAAAGGCTACTTGCTTGTAACCTAAGTTAGTTATAAAAAGGTCTTCAATTAGGTTCCCTGGAAGCAGGTCCTGAGATGAGAACTCACGTAAAAATGATTCACTTAGGAAGTGCTTCCAACAGTAAACAATAGGGAATGGGAGAAGCAGGACAGGAAAAAAGAAAAAATAAAAAACAAGCAAGGATGGAATTTTGGACAGTTCCACGGAGAGTAGCTTCAGCCTGATCCCGCAGGAGAACTCAAGGGTGTAAGCTAGACAATATTCATCCGAGATAATATCCAACCTTGCCCTGATTCACGGCAAGGTTGATGGGCTTTTGTACTAAGGGCACCGTGGTGCATGTGAATTCCCAGGCATTTCCACATAAGCAGGCAGGGCAGGCCTCCAAAGAGGGTCACAGTTGTGGGCCAATAGAAGGAAAAGCACACAGAAGCCAGGGAAGGGATTACAGAAAGAAAAAGAATGCAAGATGTTCTAGGCAGAGGTGGCAGAGCACCACAATGCCTGTAACCATTACAAAATTTGATATTCCTAAGCCACATATTTAAAAAGTTTGCTGAAAAACAAGATTCAGTATAGCAAGGCACTTACTAAGCACCTGAGTGTGAATTCCCAAGTTTCTAACCAGAACCTTACAACCGTGTGCTGTTTTTCACTGTTTTCAGTTGTCACTACTTTCAATTTAAATTATAAATTACTATTAGTGTTGTATCATCATTATTAATTCTGTTTGTGGTGGGTTGTTTGGTTGACCCTATGGCATATAGTAAAGGATATTTACATCAACAGTATTTTTGGCCTATAATTTCCAATATCTAAACTTTTATAAAGTATCTATACATCAGGAAGTATATAAATTATCATATGACTATTTCTGTAGCACCACAGGTATCTAGATTGCATTTCTATAAAATAAGTCTATAACACAAAGAGCTATGGTTAAAGAACAGTATTTAAAAGTCCCTAACACTGTAATTCAATTAAATGCTTTACCAAATAGGACGTTTCCAGCATAATTTTCCACTGGCATTCCTACCATTAGTCTAAATTTATCAATTGTTCCTGCTGTCTCATTTGCTGTTGGCATTTCTTTTAAATTGGAACTATTTCTCCCCTTCACTTATTCCTCAGGATTTTTTTTTAAGTGGAACAGGAAGTGAAAGATACATTAAACCTATTGCTACTCAAATTTAAAAATCAAATGTTTTGTTTTTTTTTTCTAATGTCTTTCACTGAGGAAATGTAAGTCATAATTTGAAAGTTTCTGATGTGTTCCAAGTCATGGTCATTTATTCAAGCAACTTTTGCCCATCTGCTAACTACACAGAGTTTCTTGACCTCCAAGCCAACCCTGGAGTCTCAACCCGACTTATTATGTGGCCACAACCTCTACATTCATCCCACCCTCCCTGACTCATGCACTTGGAAGAGTTGGTTTTAAATTTAAGGCCTGGATTCCTGGAGACCCTTGGTATGCCCACCTCCTTGCATTATGAAGTCTTAGCAATGCCGTATTAAATGACCAGAACCAACACGAAATAATGTTTTGCATTCCAGCATTTCTTTGTTCAAATCCCACATCTGCCAATAACTTGACATGTAACTTCTCTAATCATTAATTTCTTCACCTATAAAATGGGATTAAAATGACCTATTTCACAAGATCGTGGTTAGAATTAAAAATAGTAAGTGGAGGTTGCCTTATAAATGTCTAGTACGTAGTAGACACTCAGTAGAGGGAGGTTAATAGCAGTGATTCAGATGTTGGCGAGCTACAGAATAGTCGGAGGCTACTGGGATTCTTCCTTCCATGCATATTTTGGGTACCTCTGACAAGAAGCCACCGTCGTGGAAATGCTGGTAGCTCCCAGCACACCCGTTCCCACTTTGCTTCAACTTATTTGTTATATCTTAATAGGAATTAACTACCCACAGGTGAATCTGCTCTGGAGACTCTGTCAGGAGCAGCATCCATTTCAACCTTGCACACGGGTTCTGTCCGACCCAAGCAAAACAACAGCAAACAATGGTGGATCCTGTTATAATCAATGACTACAACCAGAACCATGTCATGCCCACATTTCCATTCATTCCCAGCACTTCACAAATTGCCCCTGTAATAAGTACTCAGAAATCTTTCTTAGTGAATAGCAGAGGAGCCCCACACCATGCTGGGAGGAAACAGATTACTACGAGAAAGATCCTGGGCTTTGGAATCAAACAGATTTTCATACAATCGTGACTTACTAACTCTCATCTAGGCCAGAGTTATTGGCCTGTTCTACACCAGGATACCATACTAGCCTGTTATTTATATAGAAGTGCCAGTTACTCACCCTGTCTTACCCTCCATGTCCTCATCTGTGAAGATACTTGCCCTTCAGGCTTGTCGTCAGAGTTAAATGAGATCATGTACGAAAAGCACTCAATATACTACTGCCCTACGATTGATAATTATTATTTTTTGTCTTTATTCACAGTTACAATTCTATCTTCTCTTATATTCTGGAACATTCATTTTGCCCTTCTTTCTCAGTTTTTTTCATTAAAAGAGTGAGTACACCACCTCACAAGTCTGTGAGGCAGAACCTTGGCTACTGCAGTTCTCCTGGCAGAATCTCAGCAAACACTGACTCCCCACAGGGTTTGAAATCAGGAACACTGACATTACAAGCATTCTCCTATGACATGCCACAGCCAGGAAAAAATGCCAGCCCTTTTCCTGGATCACCTAGAGGTCAGTATTCCACTAGCTCCATCCAACATTCACCACTCTGTTTATTTAATTGAAAACATTAACATAGGAATTAAATATGTACTGTCATTTATTTGCTTCAATGCTTTATGAAGGCTATCCATTTTCCTTGGCTCTCATATCCAGAGTCAAAGAATATTTTGTTTCTTATCTCAGGATAAGGCTAATTTCTCTAAAAATCAGGAGCATCTAGATGATGGCCGTATATATATTTAAAAAGCTAATATAACTTCCATATTTATTTTACACTAGATAACTAAAGACAGGTATTTCCCAAAGTGTTTTTCCAGGCTTGAGATGGCCCCTTAGCAGTGACTGGACTTTAGCTATGTCAAGAAATGAATTGAATGTGCTGAACTCACATAGGCTAACTAATAACAAATAATATTAATACTGAACAACATTTATGCAGTACTTAGTATATACAAAGTTTTAATTATATGAGGGTACTTTTCAAAGTTTGTGGACAAATAGAATTTAAAGATAATATAAATCTTCCCATGAACTTTTTGCAGTACCCTCAAATTTATATTTATTGATTAAATCCTCACAACAATCCTAGGTTTTAGGTACTATTGTCATCTCCATTTTACTGATGAAGAAACTGAAGCAAAGACAGGTTAAGCAGCTCACCCAAGGACACACAGCTGCAATTTGCACCTCGTCCTCTACTGTATTACGCAGCCTCTGAAAGATCACGGACAAAAACGTGAAAATGATTCTTCTAAGCTGTGCCCACATGACACTGAAAAGCTGAAATACAAAGCCATTGACTCCTCCAGTTCTCAGTCAAGGGATGTTCGCTGAGCATATCCACTCTGTCAGGTGCTGGTTGTTTACCATTATTTCTGGGTAATTTTGCATTAAATCCTGGCCATGATCAGTGAGTAAACAGAGTGCCATGTAGGCCTGCACAATGGAACACCTGTGCCAGTGCATCCCTCCATGAGCTCCCTTGGCAGTTAGTTTCATGTAATATTGCTTTTCCTAAAATAAGCTGAGACACCATCACATTCCCACCCCTGGCCCCCACCAACCTGCCTAGCATTCCTGAGAGTATATGAGCTCTGGCTCAGGCATGCCTGTCCAATCCTCTGACTTGTTACAAGATTATTGGGATACTTAATTAACAGAAAATCACATAGAATACAAAGTAAATTGGCAACTGACATTTGTGACAGGAAGCTAGACATCTTATGCCATCAAAAGCTAAACATTTCTTCAATTACAGCCAGTCTGCTAACCTACGATAGGGAGCATTATTATGAGGCCTGGAGATTCATTTCTTCCTGACCAAAGATTATTCCATTCACATGCACAGAAAATTAGATCCACACACTTGATTCTCTTTCTCCCCTGAATACTGCATTAAACACTACCACCATCTGCATCTTTGAAAATCTCCGTTTTTGGAAAGCAGATTTATTTTACTGGGCTTACAATGGCTTAAGGTAAGAAGATAAGTTTGGTTGGATTGCATCCTTTCTAAAGGAGCCATGTGGCTCCCTGTGGTTCTTTCCTTCGTTCATTCATTCATTCATTCAACCAATAATGACTGAGAGCCTGCCAGGACCTGTGCTTGTGCTGGTGGTCTCGGCCCTTGAGGAGTATATTGGGAGATATAGACATTAAGCAATACAAACAAGTATAAAATGTAATCATTGCTTTTGGTACTTCCAGGAGCTACAGAAAATCCTATCATTGTTGTTATTGTCCCATCTCTTGACTTCAGAGTTTAACTCCTGTACCCTCCCCCTATGTCCTATATTTGCTTTTTCTAGAATTGCTACAAATCTTCTCCTTGCCCTCAGACCCACTCTCTACCCTTCCCTACAATGCATTGTGTCTCAGGATGTGTCTAGAGCACATCGGGAGTCTCCCTTGCTCTTGGCTTCCTGCTGGGCTCAGCCAAAGGGGAGCACCGACAAGAGATTTTAAACAAAAAGAACAGACAGAGAGAGTAAGGTTGGGGTATTTTTCCACCAAATCTCTCCCTGTGTCATTGTTGTGGGATGGTTACAACCTCCACATGAAGACCACAGCTTCTGTCAGGTAACCCACTCCACACAGTTTTTTCCCTAACCTCCCTGTCCCCACCCCCACTCCAGGCTCAGGTTACAATACAGACCTCCAGGTATTATACTATCCCCTGGTTGTTAGTAAAATTCCCCCACACTCTTGTAATTAGCTCTTTATTAAACTCTTCCCAAATCGCCCATTTTGAATGTGCCATCTGTTTCTTGCAAGGAGTCTGACCAATAGAGCTGCTTTGGATTTCTCCTTCAGCATGACTTTTTCCTGAGCAAGGAACTATTTTTGACATTTCGTGAAATATTTTGGTCCAATAGTTCAATAGACCTTTTTTCAGTGCCCACCATATGCTTCACAGTTCAAAATGCTGAGGATAGAAAGATGATTAAGAAATAAAATTTGCTCTGAAGAAATCTAAATGGCAGAAATATACAGATAAATAAGTTGCCCCCAAACTTTATTCTGTAAACTGCAACAATTTAAAAAATATATAAAAAAAGAGCTACTATTAATAATGACACCAGCACAATAGGGATAAACTGTAACAGTTCCAAGTTCATCCTGCACATGAACAGACGGTTGTATTATGCTATAGTGAGCACTTGGGCTGAGTGTGAACAGGCTATCAGAGGGGAACAAAGGTGGGCCTCCCACCCCAGCCTTGAAGAGGGGTTGAGAGAGTCTTAAATCTCTCCCCAAAGACCTCACTTCTCTATAGCATCCCTGTGGGACACGGTCTCCTTTACAACAGACTCATCTTGACTAGAGCTGACAACATGAGAAATAAGGCTAAAAACAGTCTTATTTCAACAAGAGCGAAAAGATTTATTCCCCGAAGTCAGAAACAAACATTATTTTAAAATACATATGTAAAGATACACAATGACAAACATTTATAGCTTGTCTATATACCTCAGTCCACAAATTGAGAGTGCAAGCATTATTATTTCTTAAATTTTCTTAATCCCCTTGAATGATAAGGACATTATTTAAGTCAACTCAAGTCCCCCTGAGCCCTTTCTCAGGATTTATTTTGGGGGGCTGTGCACGTGCACACACGCATGCGTGTGTGCTCAGGTGAGGCTCCAAAGTACTGAGAGTGTACAGATACCTGGTCCTTGATGCTGTCACCCATCCATCACTGAGTAGTGCTTGATCCCCATAGGTCATCCATGATCTCTCCCCATCCCAACCATGGGGCCTCCCTTGCCTCTCCCTCAGCCTCTGAAATACACCTACTCCCCTCTCTGATATGCCACCTTCATCTGGGGCTGGCCGAGGTGAGGACAGGCTGGGCACTGGCTCTTCTCTGGATCTCATTGGTTTTGAAGTACTGGCAACTCTTATCCCACAATCAGGGGAATCTTTATCATTCCTGGGGTGCTCTTACTTATTTTGAATTCTTTCAAATATTGCCTTTCGCATCTGGGCCTGTAATATTAAACCTTGAGACTCAAGGATTTTTTCCTTTGTTATCGTGCTCCACTTCATCATTCCTTCGATGAGAAACTTAAGACAGACTGATCAGCTGCCCATAGAAAGGAAGGGTGGCTGTAACAGGCAGAACCTGGTGGGGGAAGAGGGAGAGGCATCATCAATCCTTACATTTCCCCACCCCAGGTTCACTGCATGCAATGTACGTACCAGGAACTGGAGAATCAAAAGTGAATATGAGAAAGTGCTTACCCTCTGGAAGTTCAGAGTGATGTTGGAGTTGGGGTCCCAGGGGCCCGATAGTCGGCCTCAGCCCACCCAGTCCTCTTACCAGGTTCTTGACTCTACCACAGGAAAGAATTCAAGGGCAGAGTCACAGTAGAAAGTCAAAACAGGTTTAATATAACAGATAAGAAGTACAGATTCCACAGAGAGAGTGGGGCATAGCTCCAGAGACTGAGCAAGTCCCACACCAAGTTTAACGTGAAAGCTAGAAATCTGTACCTCAGGCTCAGTACAGTGTGCAGGCTGGCTCAAGAGAATGAGCAGCTGCCTGTTAAAAGTAAGCTCAATACAAAGTAAAGTATACACACCTCAGCCAGCAAAGTGCAGGTTGCCTCAAAGAAAGTGAGCAACAACCTCTTCTGCTGGGATTCAGCTTTTACAGTCTATCTAATGAATATTCAATTAAGGGGGTGGCTCCAGTTATGTAACATTTCATCTTGCACATGCTCAGTTGGTCTCTTCCTGGAGCATGTTCATTGATCAGACCCTATCATATGCACCAGGCATATTCAAGAATATTCTGTGCTCTCGATTGAGCATGCCCAGCCATTGGATTGCATAAGCCAGTCCCATGTGGTCTCATTTTCCCCATGTTGGTGCTGAAAATAGGTCTAACTGGCAACAGTAACTTCCCTCCAGTGCAGAGCTCAGAGGAGGGGGCCTGAGACCTCAGGGAGTGGCTGGAAACCCAGAGGTATGTGTCCTAACCCAAGCCCAGGGAAACTGAGTGCTTCTTATATCAAGAGCCTATTAAGGAATTCTGGAACCAAACAAATAATTATTACCAATGAAGTAAGTGATTTTAGAGAAACAGACTTTCCAGAAGACTAGAAAACTGGACAGAAGAAAAGTTATTCATGGATAGATGGACATTAACTCTGCTTTCTCCCTGATTATTCCTTGAAATTAAAGCACATGGACTGCCAGAGTAAGTTTTGTACTAAGCAGCCTAATAAACTGTTGAGTTGCCTACATTATGTTTTGCTGTTGTAAGACTCAATTACTGGTGTAGCTAAAATTAAGTCTTCCAGATTTGGCAAGATTTACCATGCACAGTGTCACCAGTTCTCAACTTAATGATTTACTATCTTGCTGGCCTGGCAGCAAACATGTTCTAGATGAGAATCACTATCCTGGCATCTCTGCTGAGGACTGAAAATTCTGCTTCAATAATCACTTTAGGATGTATACTGAATTCTACAATATCTTCAAATAATAGTTCACTTACAGAATAATAGAACTGTAAAGGCAATTGGAACATGTCTGCTGGGTCAATTAATATAAAACTAGTGTTAATATATGGGGTCAATGTTCGTCACTGTACTGGGTGGAGAGAGATCTTAACTCTCAACTTGGTCCATGCTATTCCATTTCTCCTATCAGTTCTTTTTTAAACTTGCAACAAAAGGAAAAGTGGTTACTATGTTATCATTTAAGCTTTCTCTCAAGAAAATCATTAAAGATGAACATTTTTTTGACGTTTGGAAGCTTTCAATGCACTTTGTGCTATAGTAATTTGACATGAAACCTCAGAAGTGCACAAGTGGAGATCTGGCTACATTTTCAGATAGAGAACTCCTATTACCCAGGCAATCTTTTGTATTAAATGCCCTATAGTCACCGATTTGTATACATTGATAGAATCTTCTCTCAGTCATAAAATGAGAGTGGCAGCTTATCACCCACATAATCCCACTGGATCAGTAAACCAGCCAGGAGCTAGATGTCTGTGAAGCTTCAAAATATCTGGAAATAAACTCTGAGGAGACAGTGCCTTAGATTTAGAGCTCTGGTTTGATTTAACCTTAATTCTTTTTATAAAAAGAAATCCATCCTCTTCCTCAAAAAAACTTCAGTAGGTGTCTGGCTGACTAAGTCTTACTGAGAGTTAGAGAACACCAGTGTGAGAACAGCAGCATAGGCACTGGCAAAATGGAATCACTGCAATCTTTGCTGATAAACATAATTCTAGAAAGGATGCCCTTGCCTTTGAGTAGTACAATTAATTTGCAAGTCTCAGGGTGGAGATGCTGAAAGGTATTCACAATTACAGAAAAAGAAATAATTGGAAAAAGAAAAAATAATTGGCTGTCTCCTTACTCCCCCTATGGCTCACTCTACAAATTTTTGCTTCTTAAGCAAAAAAGGTATCTTAAATATTGAGAGGGTTTATCTCATGGAGATCAGTTAAAACTTCCTGCTAATGTTATGAAAATATCATTATTGAATTGTCATAAGTTTGAAGTGAAGAGGGTCAGTCTAAACTTATTGTTCTGCCTTCTGAGTTGGTGCCTAGCATTCTCATCAGTCAAACAGTTAATGGGCGCACTTGGATTTTATCCACACATATAAGTAGATTTTTAAGTATAGGATACAAAAATGGATCAGAGTCATAGAAGAAAAAAAAAGGTCTGTGGTCATCAAACCATTGAGACGTCTGCTCGATACTAAAAACACAGTAACGTAAACAACTGGGAACATTCTCTGGAAATCAACTCCAGGATAATGGAAAGACCAGGTACGAAAGCAAATGATGAGGAGCAAAAGATTTGGAAGAAAAGTAAGAGTTACAGAATATTTTTATAGAATGAAATCCTGCTGGAATAAATTCAGCACCAATTATCGATAATAGAAACTCTTAGCAAAGTATGAAGACAATAGGAATTCCTGTATATGTTAAAGGTATCTACAATATGCCTACAGGAAACTGAATAAGAACCTAGCAGAGGCATTCTCTCCAAAGTCAGTAAGAAGATGAGAGGCCTGCTATTACACTTTGTTGAATTCAGACAGAAGGTCCTGGGTAATGCAGAAAGAAAAAAGAAAGGAAAGGAGGGATGGGAGAGAAGGAGAAGAGAAGAAGACATCGAGAGAGGAAGGGCAAGGGAAAGAGGAATGAAAGGAAAGAAAGAGTATAAAGATGGAAGGAGGAGAGAAACACCATCAGTTATTACAAATAGTGTAATTTGCTCTGCAGAAAATTTAGGAGACTCTGCAGACCAAACATCAGACACAAAAAGAAAACTCAGAACATTTGCAGAACATAAAATCAATTTTTAAAAAATCAATTCCATTCCTATGCATAAATCACAATGAGAAAATGAATTTTTTAAATACACTGTTTAAATTGCTTAAATTAACCTATAAGATTCTTAGAAATAAATCTAACAAAAGTTGTGCCAGAATTTTATTGAAGAAACATACAAAACTCTATTGAAGGACTTAGAACTTAAGTTTTTATGGATGGCAACACACAATATCTCAAAGATGTCACGTATTACCAAATTATTCTATCAGTTAAATGTAATTTCAGTCAAAATTCTAACAGGATTTTGCATGCAAGTTGACAAGCTGCTTCTAAAATTTATATGGAAGCAAGCAGCCAATTATAATCAACAAGACAATTCTAAGGAAAAAGGACAACATAGATAACTCACTATATCACATATAAAGACATTATACAAGGACAGTAATTAAGAAATTAGAGTATTTGCCAAGAATAGACAATTAGAACAATGGAACGCAATAGCCCCCAAACAAATTCTTGCTTGTATGAACACAAGATTGTATGAAATAATAGAGATGATGTCACAGATAAAAGGAAGTGAATGACTATTTGATAAATGATGCTGGAACAGTTAGTTAATCTGGTAGACATTAAGAGTGCCAAACAATGTTCAATTTTCCTCTTCTTCCAGATAAACTAAAGTGCACACTTCCATGCCACCTTGCAGCTGGCAGGCCATGTGACAGGTTGTAGCTAATGACCAGGCCCAGAAGTGATAGAAGCAGCAGGTGAGAGATCACCCTGCCCTCTCCTCTGCAGTGCTAACAGAGGAGCCTGTGCATTCTGCAAGGTAAAGCTACAAAACTGCAGTCACTTCTGCCTAAGTCTTTGGGAGACTTGTTGAGCAACAAAGCAACTGTGCGCACCCACCCGTCACTGGCCGCCAATGTTGGACAAGTATAAACAAGAAAATAAATCTTTGTTTTAAGCCATTGAGATTTAGGACTTAATTTGTTACTGCAGCATAACTAGCTTATCCTGTTAATGCAATTATCCTATAGGAAAAAATAAAGTTAGATCCCTAAGTTAGGCCACAGGTGAATTTTAATTTAATCTAGACCTAAATATGAAAAAAGAAAACCTTTAAAAATTTTACAAGACAGTATACAAGAATACTCTTATGACCTTAGAGCATAGAAGATTTTTTAAATGACACAACAAAACTAAAACCATAAGGAAAAAGACTGATAGATTTGAGTACATTAAATATTTAAATTTCTCTGCAACAGAGGACACTGTAACCAAAGTAAAAAAGTAAACTACAATTTGAGGAAGATATTTGCAATCCATATAACTGAAAAAAAGATTAGGACTTAGTAATTAGTATATGTAGACATCCGTAATTAGTATATGTAGTATATACTAGTTAGAATATGTAGATATATGTAAAACAATAATGTATCAGGCCCTGAAAAAAGAGTATAAATAATTTTTATATCCTAATAAATATAATACACTATAAATTATATGCGTAATACTTTATTTAAAGTAGAAGCAAATACTTGTGATCAGAGAAACCACTTAGAAGATGTAGTTGTGACTTGCCCAATAATCTTTTCTGCTCCTTGGTACTACTCAATAGTGGAGCTTTACAGACCAACAGGTCTTTTTTATCCAGTCGTTTCTTGTTTCTCTTAGGAATTTTTTCCCTTAAGGAGATTATAAACTCTCAAGGCAGGAATTGAAACCTGCAATGCACATGGCATTTTGCCTGCAGATATTTTGGGTTTACCTGGCATGATGTTTTTTCAAAGATATAATTTGAATATATCTCTAAGTGAAATTGTGAAGCTCTGCCATTCACAATAGGTCCCAACATTCTCTATAGTCTTATTAGCCCAAGTCAATATCTGTTACTTGTCTGACCTCTGTATGCATTTGAGTCATGACTTCTGCCTATGGACGGTGATAAGCCTTCAGTTTTCTAACTGGTGAAACTATAAAGTCACTAATGGCCAGACAACTTGCTGTTTGCTGGAGCAACACAAATAAGTCAAATACAGTCCCTGCCTTCATTAGTGCTCAAGGCCAATTGGAGAGAGACATATAAGTAAATAAATTACAACACACCAGTAAGTGCAATTGCAGCTGTGTACAAGGTGGCCCAATAGCTAGGAGAGACTGAATAAAGCCAAGGTTTAGCGGGGAGGGGAGAGGTTGTAGAGGCTGTCTGTAAAGGCTTCTAAAGGAGACAATACAATTTATGTGTGTGTGTATGTTCTTTTTTTTTTTAATTTTAGCATTTACTAGTACACTTTTGTGGGACACAGTGTGTTATTTCAATATTCACAATGATTCACTTAGGACAGATAGCGTAGTTTTGTACCTGTTAGTCCACCACTTCTCCTCCCCATATCCATCTCCCCTCCTGACCTCTGGTAACCATTATTCTACTCTCTACCTTTATGAGAACCACTTTAAATTTGGAAATTAAATTCCTAGGCAATCAACAGGGAAACCGACATTCCTGGCAGAAGAAATCTCATATCTGAAATCATAGAAGCAAGAAACAAGTGGATCTAGTATGAGGAGTACACCAAGCATGAGAGAGTATCCTAGTCTGATTGGGTTGCTACAATAAAGTACCATAGGCTGGGTAGTGTATAAACAACAAGCATTTATTTCTTACACTTCCGGAAGCTAGGGAGTCCAAAATCATGGCACCAGCAGAAGCCATGTCTGATGAGAGCCTCAAAGTGCCTTCTTGCTGTGTCCTCACAGGGTGGAAGGGACTGCTCCCTGCAGTCTCATTTATTATGGCACTAATCCCAATCGTGAGGGCTCCTTCCTCATGCTCTAATCATCTCCCCAAATTTCCACCTCCTGTTACCATTACTTCGGAGATTTTAGCATACAAATTTTGGGGGGGACACAAACATTCAGACCATAGCAGAGGATGATGGGAGATGAGGCGGTGGCTAAATTTCAAAGGTCCTTGTATGATTATAATTAAAATCATGGCTCTATCACTTGTCAAATGGGTGATGAAAAAATTATTTAACCTTTCTATGTCTCAGGTTCCTCGAGTGTCAAGTACAGATAATATTTTCTTCCACTGTTCTAATGAGGACTTAACATGATAACGTTTGGTTAAGTTCTTAGCATAGTACCTAGCACATGAAAGATGCTATCAAGAAAAGTTAGTTTAATCTGATGCATAGAGCATCTCCCTAGGCTTTCTGGTCACTTTGATGGCCTTTCTGTAGAGGTTTACTATAGCATTCCTTTTTAATGCTTACCTATATTTTCTAAATTTTCAATGATGAACATATATGTCTTTTATAATAGTCTTTATATATGTCTTTTTTATATATGTCTTTATAACAAAGCACTTTTTAGTAATGCATGACTTTTTTGATAGACATAGGCAAGTTTATTCTAAAATTTATATGGAAAGGCAAAGAACTCAAAATTGTAATACTTTTTAAAATTAAAAAAAAAATTTTAATTAATTTTTTTAAAAACTATTTTGGAAAATATGAATAAAGTTGGAGGAATGTCAAGCTACTTAATGTCAAAGCTTTCTACATAGCTATAGTTATCAAGAGAGTGTGGAATTGGTGGAGGGACAGACACATAGATCAAAGGAACAGATGTGTATGTGTATGTATACCTGTGTGTGCATACACAGTCATACACATATATGTACAGTTGACCCTCGAACAACATGGATTTGAACTGTGTGGGTCTACTTACACTTGGATTTATATATATACATATACATATATATATCTGTATATATATATGTATATATATGTAACTGTATATATATGTAAATGTATATATATATAAATCTTATATATATATATATATATAAGAGAAAAATTTTTGTGTTCTGTGAATGTATGACACACCTAACCAAACATTTAACAGTAGGCTGTTAGTAAAGTACTTAATTATTTAACTACTTAACTACTGCTTAAGTAAGGATGAGGAAACCCATCTGTGGGTCTCAGGGTGCACAGTTTTGACTGTGTGGGGGTTGGTGCCTACCTTGGGTTGAATGTCACCACAAAACTTAATTTGTATTGTAACTGTTGAGCATGGGAAATCCTATTATGAAATTGAAAGGTGAGGACTTGAAGAGGTGATTAGATTGCAGGACCATGTTGTAATGAATGGATTAAAAATGGTGGTCATGGGTGTGACTCAGAGGGCTTTAAAAAGAGAGCTTATGAGGAAGTTAGTCTATGCTCCGTCTGCTTTGCCAAGTTCTACCATGTGAGTCCCCTGCATTGCTGTAAAGCCACCACCAAAGAAGGTCCTCACCATAAGTGTTCCGTGGACTTCGGACTTCCAGCCTCTGAAACTGTAAGCAATAAATTTTGTTTTCTTTAAAAATTACCCAATTCTGTGTATTTTGTTATAAGCAGCAGAAACAGACTAATACAGTGTCCCTAACCCCCATTTTATTCAAGGGTCAACTGGAAAAAGAGAGATTTATTTTAAGGAACAGTCTTATTCATTGACACAGGAGAATCAACAGCAGAGACCAGAAAAAGAGGATGTCTCTCTCCTCAAAGCTCACTCCAGAGTAACAGAAGAAGCAACTTCTCTACCAAATGACCACACATCAACATAGAGATACTAGAAATATGAAAATCCAAGAAAATAGGATACCACTAAAAGAATACAGTAATTCTCAAATACCAGGCCCTATAGAGCACAAAACCCTTGAAATGACCAAAAAAGAATTCCAAGCAACAATCTCAGGGGAATTCACTGAAATAAGAGAACACCCATTTAGACAACATAATGAGAAAATATCCAGGATATGAAGGAGGAAATTTACAAAGAGATTAATATCCTTAAAAAGAACATAGCAGAACTCATGGAACTGAAAACAATGAAATAAAAATCACAATCAATAGCTTAAACAACAGGTTAGAACAAGCAGAAGAAACAATTTCTGTTCAGAAGATAGTCTTTTCAAAATAACCCATACAGACAAAAAAAAAGGAAAAAAATTTTTCTTAAATGAAGAAAATCTAAGAGAGCTAGCAGACAACCTTAAGCACACACACATTCAAATCATAGGTGTTCCAGAAGGGGAGGAGAACGGAAAAGGCATGAAAAACCTATTCAGTGAAATAATAACAGAAAACTTCACAGGTATAGGGAGAGACATGGACCTTCAGATCCAGGAGGCTCAAAGATCCCCAAACAGATTCAACCCAAAAAGATCTCCAAGACACATTATACTCAAACTGAAAAAATTCAAAGATAAAGAGAGAATTTTAGAGAAGCAAGAGGAAAACATCAAGTCTCCTAAAAGAGAGCCTCTACCAGACTAACAGCAAAATTCTCAACAGAAGTTCTACAGCCCAGAAAAAAATGGGATGATATATTCAAAATACTAAAAAAAACCAAAACTGTCAGCCAAGAATACTGTACCCAACAAGGCTATCCTTCAGAAATGAGAGCGAAATAGTGTTTTCCAGATAAACAAAAACTGTGGGAGCTCACCAGAACATGAACAACATTACGAGAAATCCTCAAGGTAGTCGTGCATGAGGAATCTGAAAAGTGGTGATCACTACCACAGATGCACAAGAAAACAAAACACACTAGTGGAACAAAAGCCCAAGCAAGAAAGAGAAAGAAACTAAATCTTACCACCACAAAAAACCATAATAACAATGAAATAAAAGCAAACAAACTCTCAGTCTCCTTGGAAGATGATAGAGAAATAATTCATTTTTCTAAAACTAGTAGGTAAAAGTGAAGAGTCAAGCATCTAGCCTGTCTTTCCTATATGAATTGTTCCTCAGGGTAACCATAAATAGCTGAGGAGGAAACATTTTTGTCTAGTGAAGTATCCCAACTAGTAAATAAAGAGGGAATAAAATAATTAGAAAATGGTATTTTGCAAACACCTACTGAAATCATGAATCTAGCAAATGATCATCAATTTCTGCTAATGTCACAGAGGGACAATCAGACATAATGGGCCTCCTGCAGTAAGAACAAACACCTCTGAAACCAAATCTAACCTGAGTGAGATGAAGCCTCAGTATCCAGCAACCAATCATCAGGAAATGCAGGGGATGATGGAACTTATTAAAGGACATTATTGGATGGAGCCAGCAAATCCAGACCGTGGGAAACTCTACTGGGTAAAGAAGAAATGTTAGATGCAGGGAGAACCTATAGATTAAAAGACACTTAGGAGACAGCTGACATAGCAACCAATGCAACCAGCAGAACTTGTTTGGATCCTGATATAAACAAATCAATTGCAAGAAATAAAGAGGGAGGGGGAGAGAATTGGAGAAATTTAAACATGTTTAATGTTTGATTGTATTAAGGAATTATTATTGATTTTTTTAAATGTGAAAAAAATTGAGTAATTGGCATCTTAATAGCTCTAGTTCTGTTCAAACTCCCTGTTTTTTCATAATTCAGTCTTGGTAGGTTATGTGTTTCTAAAAATTTATTCATCTTATCAAAATGATCTAATTTGTTTATCAACAAGTATTCATAGTAGTTTCTTATAATCCTTTTGATTTCCATAAATTTGATTGTAATGACCCCTCTTTCATTTCTGATTTTAGTTATTTGAGTCTTCTCTATTTTTTCATAGTCCTTCTAGGTAAAGGTTTGTCAGCTTTGTGGATCTTTTCAAAGTACCAACTTTTGGTTTCATTGATTTTCTCTATTTTTTTCTATTTTCTGTTTCTTTTATCTATGCTCTAATTTAATTTTTACTATTTACTTCCTTTGCTAAGGCTGGGCTTAGTTTGCTCTTCGTTTTCTAGCTTCTTAAAGTACAAAGGTGATTGGTGATTTTTATTAACATACACATTTACATTAAATAAATTTCTTTTTTAGCAAATAAATAAATAAATGTTAATTACACCTTTAAAATACCTTCACAAAAACATTCGGTGTTTGACCAAATAATTGGGTACCATAGCCTAGCCAAGTTAACATATATAATTAACCGTGACAGCAGCTTTTTTTTGATAGTCAGAAAAAATAGGAACAACCAAAATGTCCACCGTAGGTTAATGATTAAACAAACAATGGTGCATGCATACCATGAAATACTATTCAGGAATAAAAAGGAATAGACAATTGACTTGATACACACAACAACTTGGATGAATTTCAAAGACACTGTGCTAAGTAAAAAAAAAGAAAAAGAAAAAAGCCTTTCTCAAAAGGTCTTATGATTTTATTTATATTCTTAAAATAACAAAACTGGACAGCTGGTTGCCAAGGGTTAGGAATGAGGGAGAGGAGATGGGTGTGACTGTAAAGGGATAGGAGGAAGGAGCCTTCTGGTGATGGAGCAATTCTGTATCTTGATGGGTGGAGGCTACACAAATCTGCAGATGCAATCAAATTGCACAGAACTATATGCACACATGCACACATACACATGATTGCATGCAAAACTAGTAAAGTCTGAATAAACTCCGTAGATTGTAATGATATCATTTTCTTGGTTGTGATATTGTACTATGGCTATACAAGATGATACAACTGGGGAAAACTGGATAAAAGATACAGGAGACCTTCTTCTATACTGTTTTTGCAAATTCCTGTGAATCTACGTGATTTCAAATTTAAAATTTTTTGAAAGTGCATTGGCTTGAAATTGTTTTGTCTTCCTGTTTTTAGTTTGTACCTAACCAAATAAATTATTCACCAAAATCTGTGGCTTGCTCACTGTAATCAGCTATGTTACAAAGAATTGCTATCAGAAATTTTGTGCTCCATTTTAAGAATCCATTAGTCTCTGAATGTTTCCCCAAAACTTTTAAAAAACTGATCATGGTCAGCTCTATCTGCAGACAGCAAAGAAACTTCTAACCAAAAATTCCAGTTATAAAAGTCTACCCCATTGCCTAAAATCACCTAGTGTTTACCCTTTAGTAATTATTATATCGTACAGTAAGACCCTGCTAAAATGGAAAGATATCTTGCTGGGCTAAGAAGGACCCTCTTTTTGCAGTCATGAAATAGGAAGAGTCACTCTCTCATTACCCAGAAGAAATGTCTACAAAATCCTCGAGTTGCCTTTTGAGGGTATTTTGACCCCATATTTCATGCCTTGAAAGTGAAATTGTTTCAGAGCCAGACAGAGCCTAGAAAGAAATTTGCAGGCCACCCTCACTGCCATGATCAGCAGGGCAGTCTTTACCAAGTACAAAACAAAATCATTTGCAGTCTCATCTGCAACCCTACAGCTCCATGGCCACCCGAGGACAAAAAAAGACATCAGAACATAAATCCCGCCACATTCACAGCCTCATAATCATGCTCTGTGAGGAGAGTCCTGTGTCCCCTTGCTCTGATGCATGCTCCAGCCCCTTCAGCTTCGGTGACATTGCTGAGGTTTCTCCCCTCCCTGGCACAGGCAGCCCATGTGGAGTTTGACTGACCCAGGGTTCCCCCAGTGCTTTTCTTCTACCCATGATTTCCTATTCACCTAGGGAGGGATGCAGGGAATTCCATTTGGCTGACTTGGTATTGGGCAGGTTTTGAAAGTGCTGGGCAATTGAGAGATATAAACAAGAAGGTGCACAGACAGAAGGACAGGCCTGGAAGACAAAGATTTCTGTTCAGATTTATTCCTTGCACACAATGCAAACTGCAAAAGGACAACTACTACAATGCTAAGTGAGGAGGGGCATAGTTTTTCCATTAGTAAAACTCATCAGCCAAGACGTCCAAGGGCTCAAGGTAGAAGGATGGTGATAAAAAGAGCCACCTAAGATAAATTATGAGTAAGCAATGAAACCACAAGATTAACTTCATTTTTTTACATTAAATATATTTTTTATTTTTTTTTCATTGAAACAGTTGATTGTACATACCTGTGGGGTTACAAGATTAATTTCAAATAGTGATAAATTTTGCAAAGCCCTAGGTGAGTATTCTGAAAATATAATACATATAAATATGTTTTTACATATCTTATGTATGTCTATATGATTCCCCATTTAGACTGTAAGTTCCTGAAAAGTAGGACTTTTATAATATCTAGTCTAGTTTGCTCATTAACTAGCATTCAATAAATTAGAGAAGGAAAGTAACATTTGCTCAGTACCTAGTCTGCATATGCAAATTAATTCAGTTTAATCCTCTCAACAATGCCCCTGGCACAACTTATTATCGGCATTTTGCAGATGTGGTAAGGTGCTCAGAGTTTGAATGACATGCTCAAGGACTTACAGAAAGGACAAAGAAGACTGACATTCAAATACATGTTCTCTCAACAGTACCACCCAGTCTCCCACATATTTATCCTCTTAATTTTATTTTGAATGTGTGCAAAATGTGTATGTGTATATGTATTTTTAAATGTCTAAGGTAACCAAAATAAATCTTTACTAACCAACACACATTGAAGGATATACAACAGGTTCATGATTATAACTCTAATGACACAAAAAGATAACCTTAAGTGCTTTCTGAATCAAGCAATATTAAATTACTCTGTGTGTCATTTTAGTATTAATTGAAAATGGGAAAATCAGGTACAATAACTCTTAATGGAGAAAAGAACTGGTCTAAGATACTTAAAATTATAAAAATTATAATACTCATATTAGCAGAACGGAGAGAAGAGAGGAGAAAGAGGAGGAAAGAAAGGAAGGCTGATTCTGTGCTGGCTTCAGAAAGAAACTTAATTCAGATTTCAGAGCACATGAAGTTATTTCAAAGTCTGAATTATAGCAGTTTCCAATTACAAAAATATTGTAATTGGAATATTACATCTTATAAGTAGTATTAGAGAACTTTGTGTTGGAGAACAACACAGGTTCTTTGTAACAGCAGCAGATTTTACTAGCCCTGCAAAATGTTTACTTCCACACACCAAACAATTCCAGAAGGCATTTTTTGAAATGAAGGGAAAATATTAAGCAAAACAAAATAAAAATATGTGATACAGCTTCTCAAATAGAGCTCAGCATTAGAGCCTACAGTTAAGAACCGTAGGGAAAAAAATAACCCTCATAGGTTCTTAGTTGGAAAGGACCCCTGCTACGAAAAACAGACTAAGAAAGAAAAACAAACAAGTTTATTAACTTATACAATCCATATATACATGGAGACACCCAGAGAACTAGAGTTCTCCCAGAGGAGGCTTTGAATTCCAGCTTATACAGCATCTTCAACAACAACAAAAAAAGAAACAGTATATTTTTAGAGAAATGACAAGACAAAGGAAAAGAACTTTCAGTCTCTACAGGTGGCAACTTGGGGATAAGGCAAATAAATGGCAGATGAAGGCTGTTAGTAAGTCTTGTTAATGTAAATCCCAAAATGGTACCATCCCCACATCAATAAGAGTTCAAAGTTGTATTCAGTGCTTAACCTTTGTTCTCCCTGGTGAAAGGGGGCAGGATACCTTTTGTTTTTGTAAATCTATGTCTCGTTTTTAGGCAGATAGAAGGAGGGCAGAGAACTTTCCTGTATTGGATTCTTAGTTGTCTTCAACACAACAATTCTTCATATTTTGGGGCAGAATATTCTGGTCTCCCACAGAAGAGAAATCTAATATAAAATATAGCATGAACTGCATTAGCTGCTCAAAAAACTGAACTTTGCCTGAGCCCTGTGCTCCAGGAAGACATCTATGGTCAAGAAATCCCACCACCACCACCACCTTTATGTGTTTTGGATGTTAAATTAAGTTTGGCCTAAAGGTTTCTTCAGACACAGTGAATTATAACTTAACTTGATGTGTAAACAGACTAAGCTCCTTTTGTAAGCTGACTTGATGTGCAAGCAGACTAACCTACTCTTGTAACAACCGAATCTCAGCCAATTACAGGCAGCCAGCTGTTCTGTACCACACTTTCATTTTGTGTCTGTCACTTCCCTTTATCTGTTTATAAATCCTAACCAATCACGTGGCAACAATGGCAGAGCTGTTTGTTCTGATTCTGAGGGCTGCCCGATTTGTAAATCATTCTTCGCTCAAATTAAAATCTGTTAACTTTAATTTGTCTGAAGTTTTTCTTTTAATATGGAAAAGAGCTCCCTGTAAAGAACCATCCTGGTGCATATAAATAGGACCCATAGATGACACCCTTGTCCACTACGACAAAGTGACAAAGTCGGACACTTACCTTCCAAATTCACATTCTTTGTCTTATAAATAGTTAATCTGTTTGTCTCCACTGACCAATCTGGATAAAATACCCACTAACTTGACTTGACCAGACTTTAGATGTTTATCTCCTTCTTCCAAGCCCCTGACCTTTGGCCCACCCTTGAGCTTAAAGCAAGCATTGCGAGCTTAAGGAAGCACTGGAAGGAGGAACAAAACTCCCAACATGGTCCCTCATGAAAATCAGCCAACTTCAAAAATAGACATTTTCTGCTCAACTGTCCAATCACACCACCTGCTGATGCCATTCCCCACACCTGGTTCTTCCTAGCCTTGTTTACTCCTCCCTATAAAGGAAAAGCTCTTTCTACCTGACCTTTGAGACACCCATAGATATTACGGTTGGTCAGAGCGATACATCCTATTGCAATAGTTTTTTTCCCCTGTTGCAATAGTCCCCTTTCCCAATTGCAATAATCTCTTCAAAAAAAATCTTCCCTTCCTAAGTCTGAATTTGTTTTTTTGACACTGCCTAAAGATATGGTTTCTACTACTTTGTAGAAGTATATTTCTCCTCTGTCATATTTGCTCTTATTTATGATTTCCCTTTTATGGATTTTAAGTATTCATCCCTGAATCAGAAGACACATAGGTAGAGAAATCAAACCCTTCAAGGGTATTAACCAGCTTCCCACATACTTCTCAGGTTAGAATGGTAATGAATAGGTAGGAGGGCTGCTTCCATATGCAAACACCTCCAGATAATCAATTCTATTCTAATGTCTTGCTGGCTGCAGAATCACAGCCTCTGGGGCCTTTAATTCACTTCCAGCTTATTCCTGGGGTGCCAGGGCATAACAAAGAAAAAAGAAGAAAGTAGATAAAACTAAAATATTTCATCAGATCACAGCAAGTTAAAGGCCTGGCTAACTCCAAGCTTCACAGAGTATCTTTGTGATCTTATCTCTGAACTAGCCCAAATAAAAGGTTTGCACCTGTTGACAAACTATCAACTTTGCACTCTTGCAAAAATTTATGTTATCCTTGAGGTTCAATGACATTATTTTCAAAAACAAAAGTGAGGAGATGGCGGACTAGCACAAGATTGTTTGACTTGTGAATTTAGTAATAAGTAAAGTCATTTGTAAGTTAAAATTGTAAATCGCTTTTAATTATGCATATTTAATAAATTCCTCACTGAAATCGTAGTTAATATTAAACATCCAGGGTACATAGTGTCCATAGTCATGGGGTCCACTGTTGGTTTCTTGTTGTGAAGTTTCTGGTGTGCACTGTCATTGTTAGCAGGATCAGTAATGTGCTCAGAAATGTTCGACAACTGGATCTAACAGGAAAGGGTAGGCCCTGATGTGCAGCACTTGAGAATTTTTGTGCTGTATGTGAGGAAAATGGAGTCAGGATAGCCAGGACCCCTCACCTCCTATCCAGCTGGATATAATTCAGCACATCTGTTGTAAACAAGTTATGTAAGAGCAGCGTTAGTGTGCATGCGCGTCCATATACTCCTTGGCTTGTTGCCGCTATTGTGTACTTTCCGTAAAAAAAGGCAGCAGCTCTGAACCACTGGCTGGCAGAACTTGCATAGGAATAAAACATGTCTTTCCTGTTATCGGCCACCCGAATTATTTTTCAACTGCCTGACTCATGACCTGCACCGGACGGGGCAGAGGGGTCTGTGATTCAGCCCGATAGTGTAAATACTCCCACCGTGGCTAATTTCAAACTATAATGTAGTTGAGGAAGAGATGCTCAGTAACTGTCCACCATAATATATAGCATTTCTCTCATGCAGAGATAATAGATGTCAATAACCTCATAAGTACAGATACTAGTACAATGTAATAAAATAATAAGGAAGCAATGAGTTTTAAGTATATAATTACCTTAGTTTTTATTATAGCAATTTTATTCACCATAAAGTTTATAGCAGCTTTTTTTCACAACCGCCAAAAAGTGGAAACAACCCAAATATCCTTCATCCAGTGAATGTAAAACAAACTGTGATACATCCATAAAATGGAACACCGCCGAAAAGCTGCAACATGAATGACTCTCGAAGACGTTATACCTAGTGAAAAATGCCAGTCTCCAGAGGTCACATCGTGTGTTATGACATTTATGTGATGTCTTGGAAAAGGCAAATTCACAGGGATGGAGAACAGGTCAGTGTTTGCCAGAGGTTAAGGTAGGGTGAGGGCTTGACTACAACAGGGAAGCATGAGAGAATATTTCAGCGTGATGGAACTGCTCTGCGTTTTTATTTTGGTGGGGGTTACATAAAACTATACATGTGTCAAAAGTCATAGGACTGTACATATAAAAAAGTTAATTTTATGGTATTTTTAAATGAAAAAAATATTTGTACCTAAATATATATTTGTGTGTGTGTGTATATATATGTATATATATACACACATATATATTTCTCTTAAGAAGTACTTTATAAGAAATTATCCATATCTGGGTTTCTGCCAGAAAAGCTGCTTTGGGGGACTCTGGCAACACTGGTATTCTCTGGGCCAGTTTTTCCATCTGTAAAAAAGAAGATCAGTCTAGAGCAGTGATGTTTTATTCATTTTCCCCCCAAAATTGTGTCCTTGGGCACTTCCTTTGTGGAAGTGAGTATGTCTGGAGAGAAAAGACATTCAGCCTCCACTGGCTCTGGACCCAGGGCTTTGCATCAACCAAAGCATTTGCGCTTTTAGTTTGTCTCTTATATTGTCTGTCTGCAGACCTCTGGATTAGAATAGCTGGTCCCAAGCCACATCCCCAGGCACCTGAGGAGTTTGAACAATCCTAGATTTCAGGGCCTACTGCTGAGGCCAACTCTTTTGTCCTTTGGGCACCTGTGAATCCCAGTGGCTAGCCAGACCAGGGTGCTGGCTCTAATGGTCAGCGATTCTGAACAAGATGTTTGGGGGGAAGTGGCATTGTGCTCCTTGCTTTATAACCCCTGGGTACACATGGATTAAGCATAACCGGAACTCTGAAAAGGCTGCTAAGTCTAGCCCTTCCTGATGAAGGGTCTGAATGGATCTTAAACCTTTTTTTTTTTTTCACCTCCCACAGGATGACTTTTTTTTTTCTTTTCTTTTTTTTTTTTTTAATTTTATTTTGTCGATATACATTGTGGCTGATTATTGCTCCCCATCACCAAAACCTCCCTCCCTTCTCCCTCCCCCCCTCCCCCCCAACAATGTCCTTTCTGTTTGCTTGTTGTATCAACTTCAAGTAATTGTGGTTGTTATATCTTCTCCCCCCACCCCCGGTTTTGTGTGTGTGTGTGTGAATTTATATATTAATTTTTAGCTCCCACCAATAAGTGAGAACATGTGGTATTTCTCTTTCTGTGCCTGACTTGTTTCACTTAATATAATTCTCTCGAGGTCCATCCATGTTGTTGCAAATGGCAGTATTTCATTCGTTTTTATAGCTGAGTAGTATTCCATTGTGTAGATGTACCACATTTTCCGTATCCACTCATCTGATGATGGACATTTGGGCTGGTTCCAACTCTTGGCTATTGTAAAGAGTGCTGCGATGAACATTGGGGAACAGGTATACCTTCGACTTGATGATTTCCATTCCTCTGGGTATATTCCCAACAGTGGGATAGCTGGGTTGTATGGTAGATCTATCTGCAGTTGTTTGAGGAACCTCCATACCATTTTCCATGATGACTTTTTGAAAGAGCACTTTGTAAACAATAAAAAGCTGTGCATAGATGAGGGAAATGCTGTGGTGAGGATAAGTATACTGACCCAGGACCTGCAGGGCCAAAGAGAATTAACAAGAGTTGTCCTTTAATCATGTGCCAGGTGCCAGGCACACTGCTAGTGATCATTTCATCTTCACAACAATGCTGTGAGAAAAAGCCTGTCATTGTTTTCACACCAGAGCAAACTGAGCCTCTGAGAGGCCCCAGGTCATATGGAGTAGTGGTGACAGGGGTGGCAAAGGCAGGTCCCAGCCCACAGTTCCAATCTTCCAAGCCAAAGCCTTCAGAGGAAACCCTGAGGACTGAGACCAGGCCTGCTCTGTCAGCATTTGCCCCAGAGAAGGAGACTAATGCCACTTTTCCTCGAAGGCTGGTGGGAGGTAGCCAAAGGCACTTTGAGACCTTGCTGCCTGGCACAGCACTCCAAAAAACATCTTTTTAATTTTTTGTAGTGGAATGCTTTCTTTGAAAGCTATATTATGCTTAGGTCCAATCTAGGAAACCAAAGTTGGGCACTTGTGGTTGAAGGTGAAAGCAAGGGTGGCCTGAGACTCCCAGGGTTTGCAGAGCACCATTTGAAGGCCACTTGTCTTGGAGGCTGGCACTTACTCTAAGAGATACAGGAGATGCTATGGTGCCTAAGGCTCTGGCTTTGGGTTCCAAAGAATGAGGTGGGATTCTGGCTGACTCCTCCTGACAAGGGGGGGCTGTAGGATTCCAAGCCTGCCACATGCCTTGGATGCTGCTGGCAGGTCCCTCTGCCTGGCACCACCTGCCTTCAACTCTCTGGCCAGGCCCTAAGGGTCATGACCTGGCACTCCTGGGGTAGGAAACTTGTTTTCACCATCTTACATTCGGTGAGTTTATTCTTCAAAGATATAGACTACAAGGTTAAAAACTGCCCTAACCCTCCCTTGTTGCTTGCGCTTATAAAAGATATCAACTGATTTTCCCATCAACAGAAGTAGAATGTTCAAGTTCAGATCTGAGTGTCGGATCAACCGCACATCCGCACCTCTGCCCCGGGGGCGGGGCTGGCCAGGATGCCTCACAGTTTGGCTCCCTTCCAACCGACCTCCTCTTAGACGTCAGGGCTCACACTCCTCAGCGAGTTGGCCAGGTGCGCAGTGTTCGGCCCAAACAGCTGGAACTCCACGTGGATGAGCGGCTTCCAAAAGCCGTTGCTGGTCCGGACAATGGGCAACCGGCAGGGACGCGGCTGGTACTTTACGAGGCGGGCAAGGCAGAGGGCACCGTGCAGCAGCGAGGGGCCCTGCTTCATCGCCACACGGCGGATGAGCTCAGTGATGCGGCCACCGGTCGTGGAGCCGCGAGTCGGGCCCGGTGGCCACAGGCACCTGCACATACTGGATGTCCCCGTCTAGGGCGTCCGCCGCCTCGGCTGAGACGTTGATGACCGCGGTGATCTGGATACTGGACAGCATGAGCTTGTTGCTGGTGGCCACCCCGTTGCTGATGTACAGGCTGCCAGTGATCTGTGAGAGGTCCCTGGCCAAGGGACTGAACCACAGGGCCCTGGGGGGTGCATCACCCTGGCCTAGGGTCAGCATCCAGCAAGGAGGGAGGCATGCCCCTTTCTGCTGGATCAAGTCCACTGAATCCTCCCAGTCCATTGAGTCCTCCGAGTCCACTGAGTCTTCTGGGTCTGAGTTCTCCAAGTCCACTGAGTCCTCTGGGTCTACTGAGTTCTCCAAGTCCACTGAGTCCTCCGAGTCTACTGAGTGCTCCAAGTCCATTGAGTCTTCCCAGTCCACTGTATCCTCCGGGTCCACTGAGTCCTCCGGGTCCACTGAGTCCTCTGGGTCTACTGAGTTCTCTGAGTCCCCTGAGTCTTCCGGGTCTACTGAGTTCTCCGAGTCCACTGAGTCCTCTGGGTCTACTGAGTTCTCTGAGTCCACTGAGTCTTCCGGGTCTACTGAGTTCTCCAAGTCCACTGAGTCCTCCGGGTCTACTGAGTTCTCCGGGTCCACTGAGTCCTCCAGGTCTACTGAGCCCTCCGGGTCTACTGAGTTCTCCGAGTCCACTGAGTCCTCCAAGTCTACTGAGTGCTCCAAGTCTACTGAGTCTTCCGAGTCTACTGAGTCCTCCAAGTCCACTGAGTCCTCCGAGTCTACTGAGCCCTCCGAGTCCACTGAGTCTTCTGAGTCCACTGAGTCCTCCGAGTCCACTGAGTCTTCCGAGTCTACTGAGTTCTCCAAGTCCACAGAGTCCTCCGAGCTCACTGGGTCCTCTGAGTCCACTGAGTCCTCTGAGTCTAGTGAGTTCTCCGAGTCCACTGAGTCCTCTGATTCCACAGAGTCCTCCAAGTCCACTGAGTCCACTGAGTCTACTGAGTCCTCTGAGTCTACTGAGTCCTCCGAGTCCACTGAGTCCTCTGATTCCATTGAGTCCTCCAAGTCCACTGAGTCCACTGAGTCTACTGAGTCCTCTGAGTCTACTGAGTCCTCCAAGTCCACTGAGTCCTCTGATTCCATTGAGTCCTCCAAGTCCACTGAGTCCACTGAGTCTACTGAGTCCTCTGAGTCCTCTGATTCCATTGAGTCCTCCAAGTCCACTGAGTCCACTGAGTCTACTGAGTCCTCTGAGTCTACTGAGTCCTCCAAGTCCACTGAGTCCTCTGATTCCATTGAGTCCTCCAAGTCCACTGAGTCCACTGAGTCTACTGAGTCCTCTGAGTCCTCTGATTCCATTGAGTCCTCCAAGTCCACTGAGTCCACTGAGTCCCAACAGTCGGTGGGCGGGCTCGATCAGGAAGCAGCCGCACCGGAACTCTCAGCCTGGAGTAGAGAAAACGGTCATGACCTTAGAGTCACGTTTGCCGCCCACCCGCGCTGTGGTTTCCACGGCAGTCAGAATCGGCCGAGCCTGGTCTTCGAGAAACCCCGGCCAGGGCTCCCCGGCTCCTGGTGCAGGGCGGCGGGGCGTTCTCCCGCTTACCTGCCCACGATCCTAACCCACTCCACTGCAGCAATTTTGTTGAACATTTTAAATAAAATTTGATAATTTCCTCCAAATTTCTTATGGAGTTTGAAATGCTATTCACTAACTCCTCTAAGCACAAAAAGAAGAAAAGTCATTTAATCTACCATATTAGATATTAAATTTAGAACAGAACTATTGAACCGTGAGGGGTTTTAGCATTGGAGTGGATCTTAAAGGAAATGCCTTCTCTGGAAAATGTTAAGGTGGGCTACATCCCGGTGCCCTGGGGTCATTTCCTTAAGGACTACCTAAATAGTTCTACGAGATTTAGGCCCCAAAGGTCAAGTGAAGGCCTTTCAAAAACAATCCTGAAGTCAGAGAAGATAATGTCCTCAACTACCTGGAAGCTGTTACTGATTTTTCAGGAGACATCTACATTTCCATAAAAGCAAATATTCTCAAGTGCCTGGACAGTCCCTGACTTGCTACTGATGTTACTGTTATTACTTAGGATTCATGCTTGGCCAGACCACAGCCTAGAGGTTTCTGAGGGAACATGATCCTGCCAACTTCTTGATTTTGGATTTCTAGCCTCCAAAACTGAGAGAGAATAAATTTCTGTTGTTTTAAGCACCCAGTTTGTGGTACTTTGTTAGAGCAGTCCTAGAAAACTAGACCTCTCTAGTCTTTTAGTCATGAAAGCATTCCTTAATGCATGCAAATCAGAGGGACGATATTACAGAAACAGCCTTGAATTCACTCTCAAAAGACAAAATTATTCCCCACACCTCACTATTTTAAATGTAACTTGTAACAGATTACTTGCACCACACTTTCCAACCAATCACAATACACCAGAGCTAGGAACTGTTGATCCCGTCTACACTTTCATTTTACCGAGAAAATGGAGATCCAAAGAGGCCAAACGGTGACATAGCCATTTAACTGTGTGTTCCTCCTCATGCCTGGCCCACTTTGTTCTAGCCACTCTGTTCTGTAGGAGCACAGGTAGAAAAAGACCCACTGTGTTTTGTAGGAGCACAGGTAGAAAAAGACAACCTGAGGGGTGTGGGGGACACCTCATCACTGGTTATATCAGCCTTCAAACTTTGCCCTCTAACTCCAGTTTAAATCATCTTATACAGGATGGCTGAAGGCTGAAACTTCCATAAGCAATTCTGCTTGTAGCTTTGACTTTGCAGGCTGATAAAGTGATTTATTCAGGCTACCGTACAAACTGAATAACTGCTCAGTGCGCCAGGATCAGGATATGACACGATACCCTGTGTCAGGACACAGGTCTTAGGCAGGAGAGGAAGAGCATCAGTGCTTTGATATTGCCGTTAAGAGACTCAGATTGACTATTAAACCCTCCTTGTATAGAAAAAGCAATGGTGGATATAACAAGAAGCCTGCAGTGTAATTTTGAAGTGAGTGGTTTCTCTGCACCTCAAACAAGAGTCTTATACAGTCATCAAATGTAGCCAAGATGAAATGTCAGAAACCAGGACATGAGGAATTTATAAGCGCAATTCAGTATGTAGGACCTTTAGCCTGAAAAGATGTCCTCCCAGGGAAGATTCCCTTCCAACAAGATGACTTTGCCGTTCTAGATTTCCTGGCATCATAGTCCCATTTGCTTCTTATCTGAGTATTAATGTAGTTTTCATTCATGTTCCTGAAAATAATAAATCTCCTGCTTTTTAGATATGACCAACAATGTTATAAGAAACTAACTTCTTTTCTAGTAAAGATTACCATCTACTCTTCTTAGAAAGATTTTGGAGACCACATAAATAATGTAAACTTTCAAACAACACCTTAAAGGCAGCCCAAATACTCACCAAGAAGTAGAGTACTGAGTTCGGGTTCAAAAATCTGCGTTTCAGCAGGATAACTTCCCTAAAACACTGGAAGGGGAAATAGTCAGGGAGCAGTGCTGGGAGGTGCCAAGGGTCCAGCCAAGCCAGCAGATCTGAATTCTAGCCTGAGGTACTACAATGGTTTCTATATAAGAGAAAAACATGAGGGCCAGGAGCCAGGCAGAAAGTAACCAGGAATGGAATTGGGAGAAAGCAAGGAGGGTGCTAGACAATTTCTTTTAATGAAATGAAATGTCATTGAGCTGAACCAGATTAAAGGTAATGATGAGACATTTTTCTTAATGCATGCAACCAAATTTATTTATAGATTAAACCAAAGGGGTGATTTGAGGCCTGTTGAAAAATCAGTCTTCTCAAAACCACTTACTTCCTTAGCCAGTCACAGTTCCTATTACTTCTTCTAGAATGTAAATATGGCTGCCTTGCCCACAACCCTGTAAGAAACAGTCTAAAGTGCAAATGGTATCCACTGCATTACTGTGATTGATTGGATCGGTAGTGGACACTTGATCCAAGACCAGGCAGTCCATTGTCTAACCCAATCAAAATTCTTTCTCATTATTTAAATTAAGAGGTACCCCAGCTGTACTCAGTGGGTAGAACATAATTGAACAAAAGGGCCAAGTGGACTCTGACTGAACTCACCATTTTGGTGTAGGCTAATGTGTAAATAGAGGATACTGATCGGCAGAAGAAGAGAATGGTGTGACATAAAAAATTAAAAATTAAAAATTTTTAAAAAGGCATATACTTCAGACCCTGTGTTCCAAGAAAGAGTGAGAAAGACAAGGGGAAAGTACCTGCCTTAGGTAACTGATTGCACAGCAATCCTCAGTCTCAATTTGTATGAAATACCTATAGGTACTTTGCTTCAGTGAGGTTTCTGTGTCCTTTTGTCAAATCTTTTCTCAAATTTTGGCCAGAGCAGCACAATTAGTTATTCCCCTCAGTTATTCCACTGTTTTCAAAAGATCCCTACATGGGTAGAACTGTCTTCTAGAGAGAAATACAGCTCTGGGGAAAGAGGGGATGCTAAGAACAAATGATCAAAATTGCATTCTAAAATAAAATGCATGTGCATATATACATCTGCATATAAAACAGCATAGAATATTATAGATTCATTGGTGTTAAATGGAACAAGTTTAACTTTTCCTTTGGGAAGGGTATAGTTAGCTTCACTCACAGATAACAATTGCTCGTAATTATCTCAAATTCCACTGATATACGTATCTTTTTTTGTCTATTTTTCTTATCCCTCAAAATAATAAAGGATGTTCTGAATTTTACCTAAGGGAGAAGCAGTGATTTCTATGTTTCTACAAGATAAATTCTAGGCGAGAAAAGTGGAGCAGGCAAAGTAAAGAAGGACAATTTCATCATTTTTACCAAATACAAAAGAAAAGTGGATCATTTTGTTCCCGAACTGTCAGTGGAAGGCAAGATTCAAAAAGGGAAAAAGTGCTGTGAAAAGAACTTTTTTTGATGATTTTTGGCTGCAACATGCAGGATTACAGAAAAACACAAAGACAAAGAAAACACAAGCAGAGACCTAGATTTTCAGACAGGAAAGACCCAAAGATCATCACTCTAAGAAAATCATGCCAACAAAAATCAAAAGCAAGAATTTGCTTTTTTTTTTTATTCAAAGGTGGAAAAATCTGTAGAAAAAAATGTAGATGAAAAAGCCGGCAACAGCACTCTGCCCAGAAGAGAGCAGTCTGGCCGGCTGTCATTGCTGATGCGGCTTATTCTCTGCTGTCAGGGTGGTTTCATGCAAGGTAGTTCTCTCCAGAGAACCCGGAACATTGTAATGACAATTCAAGCCTGCTAAAAAAAGAAAAAGAGAGAGAAAGAGAAAGTGTTGAAGATTTTCAATGTATTCTCACCTTAAAAGACCTTTCTATTACTTCAACAGAAGAGCTGCCTTTGTGGCTGATTTTACATGCTTGCCTTAGTAATTTCTTTTGTGGATGGAAAAGGGCTTCAAAGTATTATAATAAAAACTATAATAACAGCATGTCCAGAAAGAATTATTTTGTAAACAGATCATTCTGTAAAAGAAGCTGTTTATATCAACTCTGGTTACCAGCATTTTGAGTGCAATGGGCAGAAAGGGTTCATTCATTATGTGTATTTATACATAAATACACTCGGGTGGCATATTTAACTCTAAAACAGAGGATGACAAAAAGATATGTTGGGAAGGAGAAGCCCAAATGCTGAAATGGAAACTGTATATCTAGTACGAGGGCACTTCAAAAAGTTTGTGGAAAAGTAGCATTAAAAGATAATGTGAATCTTTCCACGAACTTTTTGAAGAACCCTCGTATTTAATAGGTAAGTCCTCGTAGTGTGATGATTAAGATCTTAAGGCAGGACAGACTCTAGCTGAGTCATGGCTTCACTGCCTACCAACTGTGTCATCTTGGGAAAGGTAGTTAACCTTTCCAGTTTCTACATCTATCAAATCAGCGTAAGAAGACCTATCTCATAGAGTTATTTGGAAAATTAGGTAAACTAAAGTGCAGAAATCACTCATCACAGAGACTTGTGATAAGTACTGAATATATCAATGTGGTGGTGATAATGACAATAATAACAACAATGAGGACAATGACATCAATTTCAAGTACATCCTCATTATAATTAAATAATGATCTCTGTGGTGTGTGCCTGTGCTCAGGTCCAGTCCAGACATTTGTTGTCACCGTGTTATTATATTCATCACTCTCTGGGTTCCCCCAACTCTTTTCCAATGGTGTTCGTATGAAAAGGCCATTTTCTTGTTTCAGGTTCCCTGTAATTCTTTGTATATAGTTCTTAGTCTTTGAACCTACAAATACATAAAGTTCTCTTTAAATAGAGTCCTTAAAAATATTTTTTCTTCCCGTATTTCCCTGTAAATGTGACCTGATTACTTTACTTGCTAGTATAGGAAGGGCACGTGTTTTTCTGTCTGAAGCTGCAGATCTTTAAGCTCAACACAGCTCTTTGTGTTCTTTGGCATGTCAGTACTCTAGTGGACAGTCATGTTCCAATTGGTGCGCTACGAAGAACAGATTTCCTAATTGTGCAATTGTTACCTCCTATGTAATACCATTAAGCATTACTCGCAACCATTAAATTATGTCATGGTTAACTGGTGTTTATCCTATACTAGCCAAGTATTGGGCTCAAACAGTGGATAAGGAGTGCGTGTTAAGCTAAATTAAATTATATTATAAATATAGCATGGAATAATGACGTTGAAACCTTCACACAATCGGTTTCAGTCTGTTGAGACCACGTTTGTTGCTGCATGATGAAGCTTCCTTCATCTGGGAGCACCTAGACCTGAAAAACATTCAGTAGGACAGCGTGATGCATCTACTCCGACTAGTTGCAGAAAATGGAGAGAACAAAAGCATGAAACAGCTCTTCCATCTTCCATCTTACTCTAACATCGCATAAATTTTTTTGCATACTTACTAACTGTAATTAGTCTATTCATGAAAAAATTAAGCCTACCTTTCCACTCAAATGAGAAAGTAAATGTTTTCATGAAGTGTCATCATTTTACATCATCTTGGCTTCAAAGGGGGGTCAATTTGCCACCAAGAGACGAGTCTTGAGGTCATTCTCATGGAGCTTAACCATGAGTGAAACATGGATGTGGACCCCACAGCTCTGATGATTGAATTATTCAAGGTAAGGGACCTCACCAGCTGGTGACTAAAAAACTGATTCAGGTAAGATTCAATTATTCCATAACATTATCCTAGGCAGAAAATAAAACGATTAGTTGGGAAAACTACCTATTTTGTCAAGATCTGTGATTCCTGTTTTATACTCAGCTGAGTCATTTGCCTCTGCCAGCGAGGTTGAAAGATACCCTCATAAAAGGGCCTAGAAAAACACAATGAATACCCTTAACCTGATCTTAGGCCAAAGAAGGCAGAAGGAATCCAGGACAGTGGACCCATGCCAGAAGAACCACAGTTCTCATGACATTTCATCTGACTACTCAAGTAAAGCAGGCCCATTCAGAGCACCTCATATCCCACACCATGAGGACATCATTTTTCATCTGAACTGTTAAGTAGGTACCACTGCACATAAAGGTTGTTCAACAGTTAAGAAAACGTTAGAAATGTCCAAGAAAGTAACAGAAGAGTAAAATTCAGTGAGAAAAATATAAGTATTACAAATTTATGTTGCAACCATATCCCAGAGGACTGGTGGCAAAGTCAATGTGATCAAATTCAAACTACCACCCGTCCTTTCAAGTGCATCAGTGGTTTGTTTGTTTGCCTCTTACCAACCCTTACAGGTCATTGGAACTCAGTTTCCTTGTCTATAAAATGAAAGTGTTAGACTAGATAATATGTAATATGTCTATATAAAATGATATAAAATTTTATTACATTATAGAAAATTCTATTCTATAGTATAAAATTATATATTATATGAAATATAATATATAATTATGTATAATATTATTTGATTCATTAAACTAACCCCCTAAGACAGGTAAAATCTTAAAACAAACCTGTGAAAAAAAAGAAAAAACTGTGAAGAACCAGTATTCATTGTTAGCATCTGACAACCTCTCCACACTGTGCGCAACTCTTCCTGGTATAACCCAACTTCTTCCAATTGGGTTATCTGATAAATGGATGTTTTACTTGCTAATAATGGCTTAATATGCTACTCCTTTCATGGGGCACTTGTATTTTAATAGAAGATGTAAGAAAGCAATGCCTTAACCCAAATAATAGAATTTCAAGCCCAGCAGTAAATCAACATAAAAAAAAAAAAAAGAGGGGGGCGGTTAGGAGGTTGCTTTTTTTCAACAGCACCAACTTGGTAGTTGTGCACAGCACATGTCTTGAGAGTTACAATTGGTTACTTTCCTTCGAATTTACAAAAAGACTTTATTAAACTCTCAGGACACTCCTTTTCTCAATTGGCCATTGCCACAAAATTGCTGTATAGCAATCAAACATGAAATCTCAATGACATACAATAAAGAAAACGTTATTTTTCACACTTTGAGGGGTTCTGCTGATCTAAGCTAAATGTCGATGATCTTGAATGGACTTCCCACTCGTCCATCGTTTGCTAGCTCATTCATGTATCTTTAAGTTTGGCTCTGTATCAGTGGGTAACCTGGGCATGACCTTCCCATGGTGATGGCAGAGATGTAAAGGTGCAAGGGCATTAGACAAAATCTCTAAAAGGCTAAGTTCAGAAGTGATACACTGGTATTTCAACCACATTTATCGGCCAAAGAAAGTCACATAATCAAGTCCAGAGTCACAGTAAGAAGGTACCGCAAATTTACATGACAAAGAACATGGATAGAGGGAGAAGTGAAAAATTGGAGTCATGTCTCAGTATGTTCAGGCTGCAACAACAAAATACCATAAACTGAGTAGCTTATAAACAATGGAAATTTACTTCTCACAGTTCTGCAAGCTGGGAAGTCCAAGATCATGGTGCCAGCATGGTCAGGTTCTGGTGAGGGCCTTCTGTACTGCATACTGCTGACTTCCCACTGTGTCCTCACATGGTGGAAGGGGTAAGACAGCTTTCTGGTGCCTCTTTTACAGTAGCACTAATCCTGTTCATAAGGACTCTGCCCTCATGACCTAATCATCTACCAAAAGACCCCACCTCCTAATCCCATCACCGTGGGGGTTAGGATTCCAGGGGGACACAAACATTCAGACCATAGCAAGTCATTAATACAATCTACCACAAGTTCATCATTAAGCAAGAATTATTTCATTTTCTCTAGTATGAGAAATATGCTCATCCCTGTCCCAGGACCCCAAAAGTTTTATTCAAACACAAGATCAGATTGGAAGTTTATACAATGGGTGTGAATGCAGACCCTCTTGATCCAGAAACCTATGAACAAAGAAGTCAATATGGCTGCCTCACAAACATGGAGCATATAATTATGAAACAGGAACAGGATAATCACAATAAACATTCCAACTCAAAAAGGGAAAAATTAAAGGTACGTAGCAGCCACTGGTTTATGGCAAATCTGAAATCCTGCTGGAAAAATGTTTCCATGTCCCTCCGCTTTGGGAGTTGTAAATATTCCTTGAACTGACCGTGGTTCTCTTCCCTGAAAGTGGCTTCCCAGTTCATTGCTGTCCATGGACCTTGGTTTCATCCTCTAGAATGTTTTTTCTTTACATCATCCTCCTTGGTCATTTCTAAGGAGCTCACTGGAAAATAAGATCTTTGAGAAAAATTTTGGCCTGATTCTAGGTCACAAAGAGTTGGAGGCCCAGAGGCCTTCTAACATTTTGTATTGCTCAATCCTTTTTATTCTTGACAAACGGCACTTCTTTTTTTTTTTTTTTTTTTTTTTTTTTTTTTTTTTAATTTTTATTTATTTATTTTTTTTTAATTTTATTTTGTCGATATACATTGTAGCTGATTATTGCTTCCCATCACCAAAACCTCCCTCCCTTCTCCCTCCCCCCCTCCCCCCCGACAATGTCCTTTCTGTTTGCTTGTTGTATCAACTTCAAATAATTGTGGTTGTTATATCTTCTTCCCCCCCCCCCGGTTTGTGTGTGTGTGTGTATGTGTGTGTGTGAATTTATATATTAATTTTTAGCTCCCTCCAATAAGTGAGAACATGTGGTATTTCTCTTTCTGTGCCTGACTTGTTTCACTTAATATAATTCTCTCAAGGTCCATCCATGTTGTTGCAAATGGCAGTATTTCATTCGTTTTTATAGCTGAGTAGTATTCCATTGTGTAGATGTACCACATTTTCCGTATCCACTCATCTGATGATGGGCATTTGGGCTGGTTCCAACTCTTGGCTATTGTAAAGAGTGCTGCGATGAACATTGGGGAACAGGTATACCTTCGACTTGATGATTTCCATTCCTCTGGGTATATTCCCAACAGTGGGATAGCTGGGTCGTATGGTAGATCTATTTGCAATTGTTTAAGGAACCTCCATACCATTTTCCATAGAGGCTGCACCATTTTGCAGTCCCACCAACAATGTATGAGAGTTCCTTTTTCTCCGCAGCCTCGCCAGCATTTATCGTTCAGAGTCTTTTGGATTTTAGCCATCCTAACTGGGGTTAGATGGTATCTCAATGTGGTTTTCATTTGCATTTCCCTGATGCTGAGTGATGTTGAGCATTTTTTCATATGTCTGTTGGCCATTTGTATATCTTCCTTAGAGAAATGCCTACTTAGCTCTTTTGCCCATTTTTTAATTGGGTTGCTTGTTTTCTTCTTGTAAAGTTGTTTGAGTTCCTTATATATTCTGGATATTAATCCTTTGTCAGATGTATATTTTGCAAATATTTTCTCCCACTCTGTTGGTTGTCTTTTAACTCTTTTAATTGTTTCTTTTGCTGTGCAGAAGCTTTTTAGTTTGATATAATCCCATTTGTTTATTTTTCCTTTGGTTGCCCGTGCTTTTGGGGTCGTATTCATGAAGTCTGTGCCCAGTCCTATTTCCTGAAGTGTTTCTCCTATGTTTTCTTTAAGAAGTTTTATTGTCTCAGGGTGTATATTTAAATCCTTAATCCATTTTGAGTTGATTTTAGTATACGGTGAGAGGTATGGATCTAGTTTCATTCTCCTGCATATGGATATCCAGTTATCCCAGCACCACTTGCTGAAGAGGCAGTCCCTTCGCCACTGAATAGGCTTGGTGCCTTTGTCAAAGATCAGATGGCAGTAAGTGTGTGGGTTGATTTCTGGATTCTCTATTCTATTCCATTGGTCAGTGTGTCTGTTTTTATGCCAGTACCATACTGTTTTGGTTATTATAGCTTTGTAGTATAGCTTAAAGTCAGGTAGTGTTATGCCTCCAGCTTTATTTTTTTTGCTGAGCATTGCTTTGGCTATTCGTGGTCTTTTATTGTTCCATATAAATGTCTGCATAGTTTTTTCCATTTCTGAGAAAAATGTCTTTGGAATTTTGATGGGGATTGCATTGAATTTGTATATCACTTTGGGTAGTATGGACATTTTCACTATGTTGATTCTTCCAATCCAAGAGCATGGAATATCTTTCCATCTTCTTGTATCCTCTCTAATTTCTCTCAGCAGTGGTTTGTAGTTCTCATTATAGAGATTTTTCACCTCCTTGGTTAACTCAATTCCTAAGTATTTTATTTTTTTGGTGGCTATTGTAAATGGGCAGGCTTTCTTGATTTCTCCTTCTGCATGTTCACTATTGGAGAAAAGAAATGCTACTGATTTTTGTGTGTTGATTTTGTATCCTGCTACTGTGCTGAAATCATTTATCAATTCCAACAGTTTTTTTGTAGAGGTTTTAGGCTGCCCGATATATAGGATCATGTCATCTGCAAACAGGGACAGTTTGACTTCATCTTTTCCAATCTGGATGCCCTTTATTTCCTTCTCTTCTCTGATTGCTCTGGCTAGTACTTCCAACACTATGTTGAATAGAAGTGGTGAGAGTGGGCATCCTTGTCTAGTGCCTGTTCTTAAAGGAAAAGCTTTCAGCTTTTCCCCATTCAGGATGATATTGGCAGTGGGTTTGTCATATATGGCTTTAATTATGTTGAGATACTTTCCCTCTATACCTAACTTATAGAGGGTCTTTGTCATGAATGAGTGCTGAACTTTATCAAATGCTTTTTCAGCATCTATAGAGATGATCATATGGTCCTTGTGTTTGAGTTTATTAATATGGTGTATCACATTTATTGATTTGCGTATGTTGAACCAACCTTGCATCCCTGGGATGAATCCCACTTGATCGTGATGAATAATTTTTCGTGTGTGTTGCTGTATTCTGTTTGCTAGTATTTTAGTGAGGATTTTTGCATCTATATTCATCAAGGATATCGGCCTGTAGTTTTCTTTTTTGGTTATATCTTTACCTGGTTTTGGTATCAGGATGATGTTTGCTTCATAGAATGAGTTTGGGAGATTTGCGTCCGTTTCAATCTTTTGGAATAGTTTGTAAAGAATCGGTGTCAATTCCTCTTTGAATGTTTGGTAAAAGTCTGCTGTGAATCCATCTGGTCCTGGGCTTTTCTTTGTTGGGAGCCTTCTGATAACAGCTTCAATCTCCTTTATTGTTATTGGTCTGTTCAAATTTTCTACGTCTTCACGGTTCAGTTTTGGGAGCTTGTGTGTGTCCAGAAATTTATCCATTTCCTCCAGATTTTCAAATTTGTTGGCGTATAGTTGTTTATAGTAGTCTCGAATGATTCCTTGTATTTCAGATGAATCAGTTGTAATATCGCCTTTTTCATTTCTAATTTTTGTTATTTGAGTCTTCTCTCTTCTTTTTTTTGTTAGCCATGCTAATGGTTTGTCAATTTTATTTATCTTTTCAAAAAACCAACTTTTTGATTCGTTGATCTTTTGAATTGTTTTTTGGTTTTCAATTTCATTCAGTTCTGCTCTGATCTTAATGATTTCTTTCCGTCTGCTAACTTTAGGATTGGATTGTTCTTGTTTTTCTAGTTCTTTAAGGTGAAGTGTTAGGTTGTTCACTTGCCATCTTTCCATTCTTCTGAAGTGAGCATTTAATGCAATAAATTTCCCCCTCAATACTGCTTTTGCAGTATCCCACAGGTTTTGGTATGATGTATCATTGTTTTCATTAGTTTCAATAAACTTTTTGATTTCCTGCTTGATTTCTTCTTGGACCCATATGTCATTAAGTAGAATGCTGTTTAATTTCCATGTGTTTGTATAGTTTCCAGAGTTTTGTTTGTTATTAATTTCTAGTTTTAATCCATTGTGGTCTGAGAAGATACATGGGATAATTCCAATTTTTTTGAATTTATTGAGACTTGATTTGTGACCTAATATGTGATCTATCCTGGAGAATGATCCATGTGCTGATGAGAAGAATGAATATTCTGAGGTTGTTGGGTGGAATGTTCTGTAGATATCTGCCAATTCCAATTGGTCTAGAGTCTTGTTTAGATCTTGTGTTTCTCTACTGATTCTTTGCCTAGATGATCTGTCTAATATTGACAGTGGAGTGTTCAGGTCCCCTGCTATTATGGTATTAGTGTCTATTTCCTTCTTTAGGTCTAATAGATTTTGTTTTATAAATCTGGCTGCTCCAACATTGGGTGCGTACATATTTATGATTGTTATGTCTTCTTGATGGATCAGTCCTTTTATCATTAAGTAGTGTCCCTCATTGTCTCTTTTTATGGTTTTTAGTTTAAAGTCTATTTTGTCAGATATAAGAATAGCCACTCCAGCTCGTTTTTCTTTTCTGTTTGCATGGTAAATCTTTTTCCATCCTTTCACTCTTAGTCTGTGTGAATCTTTATGGGTGAGGTGGGTCTCTTGTAGGCAGCATATAGTTGGGTCCTGCTTTTTGATCCAGTCAGCCAGTCTGTGTCTTTTAATTGGGGAATTTAAGCCTTTAACATTAAGAGTTGTTATTGAAAGGTGTTGATTTATTCCTAGCATTTTATTGGTTGTTTGGTTGTCTTAGGTGTCTTTTGTTCCTTGCTTTCTGATTTACTGTTTGGTTTCTTTGTTTGTTGGTTCCTTAGGTTGTAGATAGTGTTTTTGTTAGCTTGTTTTCTCTTCATGAATGCCATTTTTATTGTACTAGCGGGTTTAGATTTTTCTTAGGTTTTTATGGCAGTGGTAGTTATTTTTCAGGAACCAAACCCAGTACTCCCTTGAGGATTTCTTGTAAGGGTGGTCTTGTGGTAGTGAACTCCCGCAGTTTTTGTTTGTCTGAGAAATATACTATTTGCCCCTCATTTCGGAAGGATAGCCTTGCAGGGTAGAGTATTCTTGGCTGGCAATCTTTGTCTTTTAGTATTTTGAAAATATCATCCCATTCCTTTCTAGCTTTTAGGGTTTGTGATGAAAAGTCTGATGTTAACCTGATTGGGGCTCCCTTATAGGTGATTTGACGCTTCTCTCTTGCAGCTTTTAAGATTCTCTCTTTGTCTCTGAGTTTTGCCAATTTGACTATGACATGTCTTGGAGAAGGCCTTTTTGGGTTGAATACATTTGGAGATTGTTGAGCTTCCTGGATCTGAAGATCTGTGATTTTTCCTATACCTGGGAAGTTTTCTGCCACTATTTTGTTGAATATGTTTTCAATGGAATCTCCATTTTCCTCCCCTTCTGGAATACCCATGACTCGGATATTTGAGCGCTTGAGGTTGTCTGATATCTCTCTCAGATTTTCTTCCATGTCCTTGATTCTTTTTTCTTTCTTTTTGTCTGCTTGTGTTATTTCCAACAGCCCATCTTCAAGTTCAGAGGTTCTCTCTTCAACTTCGACAAGCCTGCTGGTTAAACTCTCCGTTGTGTTTTTTATTTCGCTGAATAACTTCTTCAGTTCAGCAAGTTCTGCTACATTTTTTTTCAGGACATTGATTTCCTTGTATATTTCCTCTTTCAGATCCTGTATACTTTTCCTCATTTCATCATGATGTCTAGCTGAGTTTTCTTGTATCTCATTCAGTTTCCTTAGAATTATCACTCGAAATTCCTTGTCAGTTATTTCAAGGGCTTCTTGTTCTATAGGATCTAGAGTATGAGATTTATTAACTTTTGGTGGTGTACTTTCTTGATTTTTTGTATTTCTGGTGTCTTTTTTTTGGTGTTTATTCATTGTGGCAGGGGGTTTCACAGTCCACCGGTTTGAGACTAATGACTAACTAGGATGTTGCTGTGGTTGCCAATTTGGTATGGCTCCCGCCGTGACTGCTCAGTTGGCCTCTAGTGTCTTGTGTGTGTGGTTTCCTCGGGTCTTGGGCTTCTCCGGGGATCCACCTTTCTGGTCAGCTTGTACTCTGCTGGGCTGGTGGATCACGCACCACAGGGTGTGTGATCTCTGTTGAGCTTTCACTTTCTGTACAGGACTTCTCCCCGTTCCGTGTGCTCTGGCCCAGGCTGTTAGATCGTGCAGTGGCGACCCCACCGGGTGTGTGGTTTCTGTGGAGTCTCCGCCTCCCTGGCCGCACGTCTCCCCCCTCTGTGCACACTGTGCTGGGCTGGGGTGTGTCTTCTGCACCCCTCGTCTATCAGCTGGGCCTTCAAGACCCTGCTCAGCACCGCCTCGCCCAGGAAGTCTACCAGGTTTCTGCTAGGCACAGACGACCGGTCTCTCTGGGTGCCTTTGTAGCACTGTGTAGATCTTTCTTGGGTCTTGTTCACCTTTGTATCCGCCCGGTATAAACCGAGTCTAGTGCCCGCCTGCAGCCTGCTCTCCGGCAGGTTCTAGCGGACCTGGGAACTTTCCTACCACACTATTCCCAACCAGAAATTCGTTAGGCTTTTTTCCAAACTGGTGGTCGCAGAGATGGTATCTGCCTCCCAGTAACAGGAAGTTTACCGGGCCGGAGTCCAGGGTGTGGTGGAGTGACAGTCGGCCCGCCCGTATTTCCTAGCCCTCCCAACACTGGTTGGGACGCCCCACACCCCCAGCCCCGCCAGAGAACCGCCGAGGGAGTGGGAGAGGAGGCTGGCCCGCAGGGTCCGGAAAGCCCCGCGCCAGGCCAAGCAAATGGGCTCAGTGATGGCCGATCAGGGCGGAGCTCCTCGCACCTGGGAAAATGGAGGCAGCACTGGGGCAGTGAGTGGCCTGGTGGTGCAGGCGGGAGCCGGGTGGGCAACCACCCCCCGAACAGAGCTGTGCCAGGGATCACTCACAGTGCTGTGCCAGGTCGGGCGCTCGCTCTGTCTCTGGTTTGTTGCCTTCCGTGTTCTCGGCGCTGCCACCTCGGGCTGTTCAGTCGCGGCGCCGCTCGGGCGCTCCCAGGAATCTTCTTTAATGCCGGCCTGAAACCTCGAATCCTGAATAGGGCAGCTGGCCGCCTTCAGTGCGGCCCCAGCCTCCGGGATCCTGGCTGCATCCACAGCAGCCCTGGCGCCGTGTTCCCTGTTTCAAGACTCGCTTTTGCAGCTAAGAATCAGTTCTTTTCCTGCTCCACACTTCAAAGCTGTTGCCGGTAAATGAGGCAGCCTCTCCTGCCGGGGGCAAAGTGGCGTTGAGCCCCCACGACCGGCCAGCAGCAGCGGTCCTCCCTTAAGAGATGGCCAGAGGAAGGTCCACAAGTTTCCCGGCTGCCTGAGGCCCAGTGGCCACCTTTTCCACCTCAGCTACTCCGCGCCAGCCGCCGCAGCCGCCGCCATCTTGACACTCGACAAACGGCACTTCTGCTGGTACAGATTTCTCCAAAATGTTGTGTGTTTCCAATGTATTTTATTCATTTTACTCCCTGTATCCAAAGCCATTCTTAGAGTACAATTCTTCTAGATGCCTCTCTAGACTTTGGAGAGATTGGTACATCAGGCAGCTGTGGACCATTACCTTAAGATTCCTAAAAGCACTTGTATATAGCAGAGAGGATATATTAAGTATCATCCTGCTTCTTTCAGAAGTGTTAACAAAAGGTCATATATCCACTTTCTCGACTTGGACTTTACTCTGAGGCCATCACTTACTGGCAGCAACTTAAGTTTGATCTTTCTCTCTGCCCACCCCAGACTTTATTTTACTCACAATCTGTCACTGACTGCAGAAGCCAGAGATGAGAAACAATTTTATTTTCCAATATCACAAGCGATTGTTTTACAAAACAAGTCACCATTTTTTTAGTCTTCTATAAAGTTTTCTAACAATTTTTCCAGCTTCTCACCAACTCCCAGTCCTAAAAACAATGCTACATATTTCAGGCATTTGTTGAAATAACATCCCATTTCTGGTTATCAATTTCTATATCGGTACCATTTGGTTATACAGCAGACCACAATTAAGTATTCTCACAATTCTTGGCTTGGCTGATCCGCTGATCACAGCTGAACTTGTTCATATGTCTAGGAGTTATCCGTTAAGTGAAAGAAGCTTACGGGTAAAATAATTGGGCTTGAAGAAGGTGGTGTATTGTATTAATAACTCCAATTTTTCAGTTCTTGCTATGTCCTTTGCCAAGTAATTGAATAGTGCTTGGGTTGAGTCATATGACTTACTTTGGCCAATAGAGTGAAGTCAAAGTGACAATGTGCAAATCTGAGCCTGTGCTCCCAAAGACCTTATGTATTTCTTTTTTTTTTTTCCACTCTTTAATAGATTTTTTGTTTTACTTCTTTTTTTACCCTATTTCGTCTCCTCACTCCCATTTTTAAAAACCAGTGTTAATATCTTTTTTTTTTTTAATTTTATTTTGTCGATATACATTGTGGCTGATTATTGCTCCCCATCACCAAAACCTCCCTCCCTTCTCCCTCCCCCCTCCCCCCCAACAATGTCCTTTCTGTTTGCTTGTCATATCAACTTCAAGTAATTGTGGTTGTTATATCTTCTCCCCCCCCCCCCCCGGTTTTGTGTGTGTGTGTGTGTGTGTGTGTGTGTGAATTTATATATTAATTTTTAGCTCCCACCAATAAGTGAGAACATGTGGTATTTTTCTTTCTGTGCCTGACTTGTTTCACTTAATATAATTCTCTCGAGGTCCATCCATGTTGTTGCAAATGGCAGTATTTCATTCGTTTTTATAGCTGAGTAGTATTCCATTGTGTAGATGTACCACATTTTCCGTATCCACTCATCTGATGATGGACATTTGGGCTGGTTCCAACTCTTGGCTATTGTAAAGAGTGCTGCGATGAACATTGGGGAACAGGTATACCTTCGACTTGATGATTTCCATTCCTCTGGGTATATTCCCAACAGTGGGATAGCTGGGTCGTATGGTAGATCTATCTGCAATTGTTTGAGGAACCTCCATACCATTTTCCATAGAGGCTGCACCATTTTGCAGTCCCACCAACAATGTATGAGAGTTCCTTTTTCTCCGCAACCTCCCCAGCATTTATCGTTCAGAGTCTTTTGGATTTTAGCCATCCTAACTGGGGTTAGGTGGTATCTCAGTGTGGTTTTGATTTGCATTTCCCAGATACTGAGTGATGTTGAGCATTTTTTCATATGTCTGTTGGCCATTTGTATATCTTCTTTAGAGAAATGCCTACTTAGTTCTTTTGCCCATTTTTTAATTGGGTTGCTTGTTTTCTTCTTGTACAGTTGTTTGAGTTCCTTATATATTCTGGATATTAATCCTTTGTCAGATGTATATTTTGCAAATATTTTCTCCCACTCTGTTGGTTGTCTTTTAACTCTGTTAATTGTTTCTTTTGCTGTGCAGAAGCTTTTTAGTTTGATATAATCCCATTTGTTTATTTTTCCTTTGGTTGCCCGTGCTTTTGGGGTCATATTCATGAAGTCTGTGTCCAGTCCTATTTCCTGAAGTGTTTCTCCTATGTTTTCTTTAAGAAGTTTTATTGTTTCAGGGTGTATATTTAAATCCTAAATCCACTTTGAGTTGATTTTAGTACACGGTGAGAGGTATGGATCTAGTTTCATTCTCCTGCATATGGATATCCAGTTATCCCAGCACCATTTGCTGAAGAGGCAGTCCCTTCCCCAGTGAATAGGCTTGGTGCCTTTGTCAAAGAAGAGATGGCAGTAAGTGTGTGGGTTGATTTCTGGATTCTCTATTCTATTCCATTGGTCAGTGTGTCTATTTTTATGCCAGTACCATACTGTTTTGGTTATTATAGCTTTGTAGTATAGCTTAAAGTCAGGTAGTGTTATGCCTCCAGCTTTATTTTTTTTGCTCAGCATTGCTTTGGCTATGCGTGAAGACCTTATGTATTTCTGCTTGCACTCTTGTGCTTTCATTTCCACGTAAAGGACATGTTAAAGCTGGCCCACTGATCCTAGGGGGAAGATGAGACATGTGTGCAGCAGAGCTGTGTCACCCCAGCTGAGCCCAGACTAAGTTAGCCAGTCCATATCAATAATAGCCAACTTGTTACCTGAAACAATGAAGGACATAGGAAAATGCAACATCTTTAAAGTAACAAATGAAAAATAAAACACTCAGCCTAGAATTCTATATCAAGAGAAAATATTCTTTAAAAAGGAAAATAAAATAAAGACATTTTCAGAGTGACAATAGCAGAGAGAATGCGTCTTCATCATGCCTGAACTACAAGAAATGCTAAAAAAGTTCTTTAGGCTGAAGAGAAATGATAACAGATGTAACCTTAAGTCTTCAGGAAGATGTAAAGATCACATCAAAGTGTGTGGGTGTGTTTAATATTTTTTAAAAATTGGTTGCTTTAAAAAAATCAACCATGAGTTATGGGAATTATTACATATCTAGAAGTAAAATACAAGATAACAAGAATAAAAAGAAAAGGGGGAGGTAAGTGAAAAAAGACTGTTGCAAGGCTCTTACAGTGTTCATGAGATAGCATGATATTATGTGAAGACAGGCTGCAATAACTTAAATCATATTATAATCTCTAGGATAGAGCACCCCTAAAAAAGTAGTAAAAAATAATACAACTAGAAGGTCAATATATAAAATTAAGTATTATAATAAAACGTGGGGGCTGGTTGGTTAGCTTAGTTGGTTAGAGCACAACGTTGATAACACCAAGGTCACAGGTTTGGAGCACACACTGGCCAGCCACCAAAAAACAAATAAGTAAATAAAATGTGAATTACCAAAGATGGCAAGAAAGGAGGAACAGAGGGATAAAGAGCTTCATACGTGAATTGCACCAAACATTAAAAAAGAAATAATACCAACCTTACATAAATCCTTTCAGAAAAATGAGGAGGAAGGACTACATCCCAGCTTGATTATCAAAACCTGTAAAGACTATTACAAGAAAGGCAGAGAACAATATGCATCATGAACACAAAAGCTCATAGCAAAGTACTAGCAAATTGAATCTAGGAATACTTAAAAAAAAAGAATAATAAAGCATGACCGAGAGGTATTTATCCTAGAAATGCAAAGTTGATTTAACTTTCAAATATCAATGTACTGCACTTCCAGTTTCAGCTCCAACATATAAAAAACTTGGAAGTCACCTCTTCAGTTCTCCCAACAATAACAACAAAAGATTAACAAATTGAAAATCAACAATTCTTCTTACATCTGTCAGAGAATTGTTGCTACAGAGCAAACCACTGAAAACTAGAGAGAGAGATAAATATGGAGAATCACAGCTGTCTAGTAACAGAGTCCGCTGGAATGATAAACTCATAGGAACATATAAGCAGCAATTGACAAATTGCTGGAGGCTGAGTGTGGACTAGCTTGGGAGTTAAAAACCCCTAACAACCTACTTTTGGGGAGACAACACACTTTTATGAGTTTACCTCCAGGAGCGCCATCAGGTTCTCCCAGTAAAGATCAGAGAAAAATAGTTTCCTGTTCAGCTGGGTGAGGGGATGGGTAGAGAAAGTAACCATTTTGAAATATGCCCAGGGAAAAACTAACTAGTTTTAAATAAGTACAGAGCAACTGTTCTCAATAACACAGAGCTGCCTTTAAGGAAAACTACTTTACCGGAACCTTACCTGACCTGTGGGAAGGGCAATTAGACAACTCCAACCCTATATCCATTCTCTCTCACATAAGGGTATAAAAAAGGGGCTAAAAAACTTTCCTGAAGGTCACAAACCAAGGGCTCAGGCCCACTAAAAAACCTGACATTTAATTATAAGATTACAGCATGGTTATCCTCCCCAATACCTACCTACCACATCAACGGGACTCCACTATAACATCAGTGGGTTATAACTGATAGAGCTGCAAGGTACAGACTCTATTTAAGAAGGAGTTTCTAGGGAAATCCACAACAACAGGTAAGACAAAAACAAAGACACACGAGGAAATTGAGTCTCTGACATTTACAGCTACAGAAAATAGTAAACACAGTCTAATTCTTAGCAGATAAACATAAAACCTCACACTAAAGATCTATTTACCTCAGTTCCTATTACCCAATTCATCATGTAGGCTTTCAACAAAAAAATTACAAGACACACTAAAAGGCAAAAAAAAATTCAGTCTGAAGAGACAAAGCATCAAAGACAAATTATCAGAACCAGTTTCGGATATGATAGAAATTTTGAATTATCAGACTGGGAATTTAAAATACCTATGACTAATAAGACAAGAGCTCTAATGAAAAGAATGAACAACACACAAGAACAGATGGGTAATGTAAGCAGGAAAATGGGCAAGAAATCTAAGAAATCAAAACCACTGTAACAGAAATTAAGAATGCCTTTATGAGATTATCAGTAGACTAGATATGGCCATGTCGAGCTAGGTCTATAAGCTAGGTAACCAGAAAAAAGGTCCTTGGAGTCTTGGTTGAAGTAGGAATAGTCTTTATTCAGCACACACATGTCTATGAGCTAGGCAGTACAAAGAAACTCAGAAACTCAACTGCTACAGGCAAAGGCCAAAGAAAAACTGAGTAGCTGCCAGCAGAGTAAACATGCTCTACTTTTAGATACGAGCTCTGCTGGCCACCTCTGCTTCACAAACTGAAGAACACACAATAGCAACAAACTAAAAAAGATACATGGGTGCACATGTGCACTAACTCCACCCACACACAACTTGTTTACAAGAAGTATGCTGCACCACACCCAATCAGACCTGCAGTGGGGAGGCCTGACTACACTATTCTATTTCCCCCACAGGCTGAGGAAAGAGTCACTCAACTTGAAGATATGTCAATAGAAACTTTTCCTTTGTTAAAATAATCAAATATTAAACATGTTTAGATGTTCAAATTCTGTTTAGATGTTCATGCTCAAATTCTCTCCCCTTTCCTCTTTCTTTATAACAATTGATTTGTTTACATCAGGGTCCAAAACAGTTCTGCTTGTTGCATTGGTTACTATGTCAGCTGTCTCATAAGTTTCTTTTAAGCTATAGGTTCCCCCTTCATCTAATATTTCCCCTTTACCCTGTAAAGTTTCCCAAGATCTGGATTTGCTGGCTCCATCCCAGTAGTGTCATTTAACATGTTCCACTGTCTCCTGCATTTCCTGGTGACTGGTTGCTGGATGCTCATGCTTGGTCTCACTCAGGTTATATTTGGTTTCAGAGGTATATGCTCTTACTGCAGGAGGCCCATTATGTCTGATCATCTTTCTGTGATGTTAGCAGACATTAATGATCATTTGCTAGATCCACTATTTCAATAGGGGTTGCAAAATACCATATCGTAATTATTTTGTTCCCCCTTAATCTACTAGTTGAGATACTACAGTAGACAGAAATGTTCCCTCCTCTGCTATTTATGTTTACCCTGAGAAAAAATTCATATAGGAAAGACAGGATAAATGTTTGACACTCCCTTTTACTTACTAGTTTTAGAAAAATGAATTGTTTCCCTATCATCTTCCAAGAGACTGAGAGCTTATTTGCTTTTGTTTCACTCTTATTATAGTTTTTTGTGGTAGTAATGTTTAGTTTCTTCCTCTTTCTTGTTTGGATTTTTGTTCTTCCAGTGGGTTTTGTTCTTTCTTGTGTATTCATGGTAGAGATCATCATTTTTCAGATTCCTGATGCAAGACTTCCTTGAGGAGTTCTTGTAGGCTTGCTTGTGTAGTGGTGAACTCCTGCAGCTTTGTTTGTCTGGAAAATATATTTCTCCCTCATTTCTGAAGGATAGCCTTGCTGGGTAAAGTATTCTTGGCTGGCAGGCTTTTTTCTTTTAGTATTTTGTATATATCATCCCATTTTCTTCTGGCATGTAGAGTTTCTGTTGAGAATTCTGATGTTAGTCTAACAGAGGCTCCCTTATAGGTGACTTGATGGTTTTCTTTTGTTTCTTTTAAGATTCTCTCTTTGTCTTTGAACTTTTCCAGTTTGAGTATAATGTGTCTCAGAGAGGATATTTTTGTGTTGAATCTGTTAAGGGATCTTTGAGCCTCCTGAATCTGAAGGTCCATGTCTCTCCCTATACCTCGGAAGTTTTCTGTTATTATTTCATCGAATAGGTTTTCCATGCCTTTCCCTTTCTCCTCCCCTTCTGGAACACCCATGATTATAATGTATGTGTGCTTAAGGTTGTCTGCTAGCTATCCTAGATTTTCTTCACCTTAAAAAATATTTTTCCTTTTTTGTTTTTTCTATATGGGTTATTTTGAAAAGACTATCTTCAAGAACAAAAATTTTTTCTACTGCTTGGTTTAGCCTGCTGCTTAAGCTATCAGTTAGCTGTGATTTTTATTTCATTTAGTGAATCTTCCAGTTCCATGAGTTCTGCTATGTTCTTTTTAAAGGTGTTAATCTCTTTGTAAATTTCCTCCTTCATGTCCTGGATTTTTTTTTTCTCATTTCATTATGTTGTCTAACTGAGTCTTCTCATATCTCAGTGATTTTCCTTAAGATTGGAATTCCTTTTCAATCATTTCAAGGGTTTTGTTCTATATAGGGCCTGGTATTTGAGAATTACTGTATTCTTTTGGTGGTATCCTATTTTCTTGGATTTTCATATTTCTGGTATCTCTACATTGATGTCTAGTCATCTAGTAGGGTACTTGCTGCTTCTATTGCTCTGGAGTGGGCTTTGAGAAGAGAGACATCCTTTTCTTTTTCCAGTCTCTGCTGGTGACTTTTCTTGTATCAATGCAGTCGAGCATCTGGTGGGCCACCTGTACAGTGGCTGTGGCTACTTCTGTGGCATTGAGCCACTTTCGCAGCAGCTGTTGCTCTGGTGGTCTATGGTGGGCCACCCATGCAGAAGTGGTGTTTTGGGCATATTCCTTGCCTGCTTCTGGGTGGATGGGGCTGGTTGCCCTAAGCTCCTGCCTAGGACCCTGGGTATGCTCCTTGCCTGCTTCCAGGCAGAGCAAAACTTCTCAAGGTTGGGGTTGGCCAGTTAGTTCATTGGTTAGAGCATGGTGCTGGAACCCAAGGTCCAGGATTCAATTCCTATGCCAGCCAGCTGCAAAAAAACAAAACAAAACAAAAAAACATTCAAACTTAAATGAAAAGAGAAAAATAAATTTAAAACAGAATATCTAAGAATTGTGGGACAATTACAAAAAGTGTAACTAACATATGATATATGATATGCAATGTGAATACCAAAAGGAGAAGAAAGAGAGGTGGAGCAGAAAAACTATTTGAAGTAATTGTGGCTGAGAATTTTCCTAAATTCATGACAGACATCAAACTACAGATTCAGGCATCTCAGAGAACACCAAGCCATATAAATACCAAAAAAAAAATCTATGTGTAAGTATATTATATTCAAAGTGCAGAAAATCAAAGATTGAGAGAAAATCTTCAAAAAGCCAGAAAAAAAAATCACCTTATTTATAGAAAATTAAGGATAAAAATTACATCAGACTTTTCTTCACAAACCATTCAAGCAAGAAGAGAAAGGAGTGGAATACTAAGCTGAGTAAAAGAAGACCTAAAAGAGTTCATAATTTATATTTTACAGATTTGTGTAATTTGAGAATGATAAGTGCTGCTGAGATTGTGGAGAAAAAGGAACCCTCCTACGCTGTTGGTGGGACTGCAAAATGGTGCAGCCTTTATGGAAAATGGTTTGGCATTTCCTCAAACAGTTACAGATAGATCTACCATATGACCCAGCTATTCCACTGCTGGGAATATACCCAGAGGAATGGAAATCATCATGTCGAAGGGATACCTGTACTCCCATGTTTATTGAAGCACTATTTACAGTAGCCAAGAGTTGGAACCAGCCCAAATGTCCATCATCAGATGAGTAGATATGGAAAATGTAGTATATCTACACAATGGAATTCAGCTCTGCTATAAAAAAAGAATGAAATACTACAATCCGCAGCAACATGGATGGACTTAGAAAAAATTACATTAAGTGAAAGAAGTCAGGCATAGAAAGAGAAATACCACATGTTCTCACTTATTTGTGGGAGCTAAAAATAAATAAATAAATATACAAATAAACAGGGGCAGGGGTGGGGGAGAAGACGCAACAATCACAATTCCTTGAACTTATTAAGACAAGTGAAGAGATACGATGTTGATGGGTGGGAGGGGGGAGAGGGGGAGGGGAGCGAGGAATCGGTAAAGGGACACAAAAATCAACTACATTGCATATTATAAATTACAATAAAATAAAATTTCTAAAATAGGCAACACCAATATATGGTAGAAAAAATCAGAACACTGGCTACCTCTGTAGGGTGAAGACAGGAATTAACTGGGAAGGGGCATGAGAAAACTATCTAGCATAATGGAAATATTTATACCTTAGTAAAGATTTGAGTTACATCATCCTTAAAATGGAGATTAATCTCTGTGACTGTAACCAATTTCCAATATCACTTTCATCACCCCAGCACCTGTGCAGTCACACTTCTCTCCTCATTCAGGTTCCAACACTCATGCTGAGCTACAACCACCATCCACCCACGTAAACAACCTTCTCACTGACTTATTCTCCAACACCTGCTCTGGGCCACCATGGCTCACCAACAAATGCTCACCTTGAGCAGAACCATCTAAAGACTTTAGGGGAAAGAGTTCTCTTTTACATTAAAAAAAAAAAAAAAAAGGAAAACCTCTATTTCATTTGAGCATTTTTAATTTTTTTGGTGGCTGGCTGGTATGGGGATCTGAACCCATGACCTTGATGTTATAAGGCTGCACTCTAACTAACTAAGCTAACCAGTCAGCCCCCTCATCTGAGCCTTTAATGACACTACAAGGTTGGCAGGGTGTATAATTTTAACCCATTTTACAGGTTAGGAAAATAAGACTCAGAAAGATTAAATATCTTCTCCAAAACTTATTGGTAAGTGGGAATAGTCCAAGATATTGGATCCATAGTCTAGTGTTGTTTCTAGAACCTTACAACTAAAATCTTCATTCCCACCTGTATCCTTTCATCCCACTTACAGAACCATAGGATGTGGAGAATCAGGCAGAAAAACAAAAGGGGCCCTGTAAACAGAGTAAGGTGGGAGCCACCATAACACACCTCTCCTTCAGCAATACAATCTGTGGCTGGAAAGTACCAGCCAATCCATGGTACTCACCTTCATGTGCTTCCGATGTGCTTCCCAAGTGCCTGGCCCTTGGGTCCACTTTCCCAATCATTTTCATAAGAGGAAGAGTTAGAGGGATGTATTAGATTCCAATGGCTGCTATAACAAAGTATCACAGATTTGGTGGCTTAAAACAGTACAATTTATTCTCTTATAGTTCTGGAGATCAGAAGCCTGAAAACAGTTTAAGGTGTCTGCAGGCCACACTCCCCCCAGAGGCTCTACAGGAGAATCTATTTCCTTTTTTTTCCAGCTTCTAGAGCTGCACTCCTTGGGTCATGGCTGTTTTCTCCACCTTGAAAGCCAGCAAAGTAGCATCTTCAAATTTCTCTCTGCTTCCGTCATCACATCATCTCCTGCCTTGTGCATCAAATCTCTCTCTCTCTTCTCTTCACATCACCCTCTCCACTATCATAAAGTCTCATTCTGCCTTCCTCTTATAAGAAAACTTATGATTACATTTAGAGTCCACCTGAATAATCCAAAATAACCTCTCCATTTCAAGATCTTTAATTTAAGCACATATACAAACCCCTTTTTGCCATATGAGGTAACATTCACATGTTCCAGAAATTGGGACTTAGATATCTTTGGAGGTCATATTCAGTCAACCACAGGGGTCAGTAGAAACAGGCACATTCCTTTGGATTTTTATGGGAAAAGCTAGAATAAATTAGAATTATTTTTGTAATCATGGTTAAGATAAATGCCACAAGTCAACGCATTTCAGACATTTTAGAGAATCAAGTGTAATGTCCTGCTCATTCAGCTCTCCGCAAAAGAATTGTTTGCTAAAATTTACCAACTAGCTTTCAACAGCTCCTTTCACGCAAGTAGATTTTCATCTCCAATTGATTCACAGAGCCAAGGAACTATCATAGAAATGAACCATTTGGTGAAAATTAAATATATTTTTTCTTAAAATGCACATTGAAATGTTTGCCCATGGAGTTTCACCCTGAAAAAAAACTATTTTTAAAAATTAATGAGTTCTTAATACTTTTCATAGATTACATGGTTGATTATTTGAGATTCTGTTGGTAGATAATCATATCATCTGCAGATAAGGATAATTTTGTCTTCACATTTTCATGATTTGTGTGTACTGATGAGAACTTCTAGAAAAACATTACCTAATGGTGGTGGTAAGAGACATTTTTCACTTCTCTTAATTATAATGGAATGCGCCTGATGTTTCACTGTTAGATATTATGTTGGTCATTGTTTTGAGGTAAACATTTCTTACCAAATTTAGAAATTATTTTATTTTTAGTTTACTGAGATTTGTTTTGTTTGTCTGCTTTTGTCAGAACTGAATGCTGAAATTTGTTAAATGATATTTGGGTATCGATTGAGATGATCATTTTATTTTTCTTCTTTGATCATTTGATGTAAAAAAAGGTATTTGTGGATTTCATATGATTAAACCATTATTACACTTTCAAAAAAAAATTATTTTAAGCATGAAATTGAATGTCAACATTCTGAATATAAACAAGCTGTCTGTCTCCAATGGTCTTTGTTTTGGGAGTGTGAAGGTCGTGCCCAAAAAGCACAGACATATGTAAATGTTTTATTTGTTTCAACTGTTTTTTTATTATTTTGTTTTATTTTGTTTATATTTTATTTCAGAAAGTGTCAAGTAAATAAAAAAACAAAGAAAATAATATAATAACTCCATTTCCCCATCACCAGTTTGCACAGTTACCAACACTCTGACACTATTGTTCTATACACTTCCTACCACTTTTTTCTGGATCATTTTAAAGCCACTCTCAGACATCATAAAACTCTCTCCTTCAATGTTAGCTTTTATTGCTAAAAATTAAAAATATGTATTTTTAAATAAAAAATATTTTATTTGATATATAACATTTTATTGTAACACATTCAGAAAAATAACACATTCATAACTTTCAATACAAGGTTTTCAGTTACCCTCACTTGTTTCAATAATACCTTTTTGCAGTTGGTGTGTTCAAATCAGAATCCAAATAAGTTTTTTTATTTTAATCTCTATTGTATCTATAGTTATTACTCCTTTTTCATTCTGTATTTTTTCTTTTTGTATCTTTTCTCTTTTTCTTGATTAGTCTTGCCAAAGTTCTACCAGCTTTTTATTTTTTTTAAAGATGACCGGTAAGGGGATCTTAACCCTTGACTTGGTGTTGTCAGCACCACACTCTTTCAAGTGAATCACAGGCTGGCCCTAGGTCTACCAGCTTTGGTTTTGTTAATATTTCCTATTATTTTCTATAAGTTGTTTTAATTTTTTTTATTGTGGCAAAATACACATAACATAAAATTTACCATTTTGACCATGTTTAAGTGTACAATTCAGTGGCATTAAGTACATTCACATGTATCACCATCACACATGTCACCATGTATACCATCACCAGTGACCATTTGTAGAACTTAGAAATAAGCAATTTTATAAGGAGATCCAAGAAAGCAACTTTAGCTATTCAAGACAACTATTCTCCTAAAAAATAAGATGGATGGAGATTTCAGAATAGGTATTTATAAACTCAGTAGAAGTTTCCAATATAATGACAATTTTTAAAGCTCTGACCTGGTTCACAGGTAGGTAGCCTTACCTGGAATTTAATAAATGTCCTCTACAGAAGGATATATAACCGTATTAAATCCTCATCCAAATAAATGTCAAAGCCTCACCCTGGGATAGAATCCTGGGGTAGAAATTGGTCTTTTGTATTCAACAGACCATCAAACAGCATCATATAGTCAATAAAATTGCTGGTTTCATCTCAAGGCTCATTGAATTATAAAGCCATTTATAAAGATTAACTCACTAATTAATGGCATCTCTATTTATAAGGACTGGTTTACTCCCTGAAATGTTTGCACCTCATCAACAGTCACAACCTCACTTAACCATTTTCCTTTCTATTATTATTAATTAGAAGTGATATAATCAATTTTCAGGAGTATAACCAGGAAGTGATCAGCATACTGTGTTGAAAATGTATTGGGACAAAAGCAGTTAGTAAAAATGCAACTTGATTAAAACAATTGGTAATCTGAAGAGAACCTCAAAGATACAAACTGCCCCTCTAATTCTACTGTCAGGACTTTGAAATAAAATATGATACATGTATTTTTTAATGATGCATTTATTCAAAGAAATCAAAAGGATAAGAAATCGGACATCCTGAACACTGCATGCAGTATTCCACATGAGATTCGGTTTATGGAATCACAACTCACCATCTTAGAAAATGTGAGAGACCCAGTCTGTGATGGACAGGCCATTAAGTACTGTGACGCATGGGTCTCCATGAAATGAGAATCATTTCTGATTGAAAAAAAAATCATGGGATTGAGGAGGAGAGGAAAGGGGAAGAAGTAATCCTATTTTTACATCTCATCCAAATATGAAGATAACATTGGAAAACCTGCATAAGAAATAAAGTATGAAATTACTTTCACGGTATTTGAACATCACGGTCTCTGCCAGTCTGTCATAATATTCTTTAAAAGATGTTTTATTCCAGTACTTTAGATTTCAGCTCCTGGCTGATAATAGCCTACAAAACAGCAGCATGAATTAAACATGGAAGGATCACAAAACTCTGAATGAAACAAGGGAAGGTTGATTAGGTTTGACTTCTTAGATGTACAATTAAAATAAAACATGGTAGAAAATCCACCTCACCAACAAAAGAAACAGCTTCATGGAGGAGTAAACAAAGATGCCTCAAATGTAATTATCTTAACTAAATAGGAATGAGAGAAAACTGATGGCTGAGCAATTTTACTTCTGCAACAGATTTTCTTGATTTGTAGAAGGAATAAGGAAACCAGCTACAGAGCCAATGCCTTAGTCATTTATTCCTGGAACTATGAATGCCTGTCGTGCACTAGCACTGTGCTAAGTGCTGAGGATACAGCGGGGAACAAGACAAATATGTTTCCATCTTTGTGAAGCTTGCATCCTGGTAGAAGAGACAGATGATAGATAAGTAGAGACGTTTTTGAAACAGGGTTCACAACCCAAGTTTGGCAGAAACACATAGAATAAATAATTACAGCAATATTCATGGAAGCAAGAACATGATAGGAGATATGAGTGTTGCTCTCTGATCACTAATTATTATGTATAAGTCCTCCCTTGATGGAAGGTATTTTTTTACAACAGTCAGCCAGACCCCGCAAAGTCACATTTTACTGATGATGCTGGTTATGGATGTAAAGGCAAATTAAAGAATATTTGTGTGTGCCAAGCACTAATGACATTGAGCTTTTCCAGAAGCCTCCCTACCTACGGCTAAGGGTCAGAACCAAACAGAATCTATTTTTACAAGGACACACATAGGTAGACATATTCAAAGAAGACAAGGCAGTGCAATATATGCACGCTGTTGTCTATGCTACAGGACATGGCTGAAAATGTGTCCCCAACACAGCAACCTTCAGTCTTTACTTGGGCAGTTGCTGCTCTCCTGTGCTGCTCTTCATCTCATCATGGAGGAAAAAGAAGCTAAAAGCAAGCACCAACTTTCCCATCACACTCTTTCCTGATCAACCCCCTCATTGGTAGGGATTAAGGAAACCTCTATTCCCCACCCTCAGTTCATTCCCTAGGCCTACAAATGCTTCCCCTGAAGACAAAGTCCCACTCAAAGTCCTCCTTTGGAGTGCGATATTAAGAGCCTCCTTTCACAGTCAAATGTTACGTAGGATCACTTGAGCCATTAACACAGTGCTTCCTGGACCCAACTGCACATGAGAATCACCTGAGAGACTTTTCAAATGTGTTTAGTATCTGGGCCCCATCACCACAAATTTTATTTGATTGGATGGGGTAAGACAGTCTGGATGGTTTTCATTTTGAAAAGCTGCCCATGTGTTTCTTTTTTTTCTTTTTTCTTTTTGTGGTGGCTGCCCAGTAGGGGTGTTTTTCTAATGTTGCACCCAGAGCTAAGAACAGCTGCATGAATGCCTTAGTGTGAATTAATTTGTTGCTTACATAGCAGTAAACACAAACTATGTTAGCCTCTAAGCAAGACCCTGATGAGATAAGGTGGTCTTAATCTCTGGAGCTTGGGTTGTAGGATAAGAGAGCTGGTCCTGGGGAGGATTTGCCAACTTCAATGCCTAGAGGAGCCAGGCAAGAAATATAACTAAAAAATAAATTCAAAAAAATAAGAAATATAGCAAAATTAAATAGTTCACCTTGGTACTGTGGCAAACAGGGCTCGTGCCCTGTCCAAAAGGGGCAGCTGAGATCAGCTCAAGCAGATTGTTGCCAAACACAACACAGACCCAGTGAGGCTGAGTACTAGTGTTTCAAGTCCCCAACAGATTGGGATTCAGTAAGGAGAAATCAGAATTTCCAAAATTATAAATTATTTTTTATTCTTTCTTAACACTTTATGTTTTTAAATAACGAAGACCACAATAATAAACAATGAGTCATTTATTGTGACAGTGTTATACTAAAGGTTCAGAGGTATTCTACAAAAATAAGGACATCGTGATAAATGCATGATTTACTATTACTACAAACCAAAATACTGTGATAACATTATCTTTCAATAACATAACAAAATAAATGACAAATAAAATATTTAAAAACTAAATAAAATACCACAAATATTTAATATTTTGAAACATATCATTCTTAAAGTGAAACTTTAAAGCAGAAAAATAATTAATTGCCCTATCCAATAGTCTTGGTCTTTGTTTTGTGACAAATATCACAAAGAAAAAATTTTTTTCATGGTGCATTTGTTTGATGAAGAATTCATCTAAAAACATATTTTATTGGATGCTAGCATACATGTAGCTTTGAATAAGCTCATTTTCATATGCACATTGACTTTGATTTTGACATTGAAATTGATATTGCTTTTGCTAATACAGATTTTAGATCAGTTTGTGAATTCATGTCAGAGTATTCCAGAAAATGTACATATATTTCTCTTTGCATTTCTCTGTTAAAGTATTAGCTTTAACAGAGAAAGTAAATACTATCTTTAGGTAGTGAATTCTTAGACATTGGAAAACACAAGCAAACATGATTGGGTAGTATTCTACCAACACAAAATTCAGATCTTCTAGCAAAGTTAAGAGCTCTACACAGAATCACCCATCAAAATTGCCAATTTATGGATTTACTTTTCCTACAAAACTTATTCCTGGAATGCCACTCATAACATTCAATGTATGTAAACTTATTAATACATCTTTTGTTTATAAGGTTGACTCACTATGAGAAGCAGACAGGACCACAAACACTCATTTATAACACCGTGGCAACAGATGCAAGCAAGACTGAATGATTATAGCACAACTACTTCAATGTGCTGCTATCCCAGTTCTTAGAAATGTCAAACTTAACCTTTGATGGCACATGTCAGCTTTTTCAGTGGAGTCCTTCAAACCAGGAACATGTCTATGTTGATTCCTAAGCCTTAAATCTTTCAGGAGAATTATAATAATTTTTCCAATGTTTCTGATTTCTCAGATAATTTTTTCTGTCATTCATGATTAGAAAAAAATGTACAATTCCCAAGGGTTTCAAGGAAGGATTCCTGCAAGGAAATACTAAGGCTGACCAATAACTGATTAGTAAATACAGGCAATCAGGAAAACGTAACAGCATTCAAGATTCCCCAACAGTGAGTGCCATGAACTAATAAAGCACTCTCTCCAGGCCCACATGTACAAGCTAAAATAGAGTTGTATATCACCATCCCTAGCCCCTGTGACTTATCTAAGGCCTGGAGCTTCCTATCATGCTAACAGAATCCTTGAGATTATCAAGATTCCAAGGATGTAACTCAGAGGACATGCAGGGAAATGAAGAGAAAGTGAGGAAAACCTTGATTCCCAGCATCTCCACTTATATCTGTTGTCTTCAGCATGAGATTGCTGCTCTGGGGGAAATATTTTATATGAAACAACAAAAGAGCCCAAATAGCCAGAGCAATCTGAGGAAAAAAAAAAAAAGCTGGAGGCATAACACTACCTGATTTCAAATTATGCTACAAAGCTATAGTAACCAAAACAGCATGATATTGGCATAAAAACAGACACTCAGACCAATTGAACAGAATAGAGAACCCAGAAATCAACCCACATATTTACAGCCAACTGATCTTTGACAAAGGCACCAAGAACATACATTGAGAAAATGACCAGCCTCTTCAGTAAATGGTGCTGGGAAAACTGGATATCCGTGTGTAGAAGAATGAAAGTAGACCCATACCTCTCACCATATACCAAAATCAACTGAAAATGGATTAAAAACCTAAATATAAGACCTGAAACTATAAAACTTTTAGAAGAAAACACAGGAGAAACACTCCAGGATGTAGGACTGGGCAAAGACTTTATGAATAAGACCCCAAAAGCACAAGCAACAAAAGAAAAAATAAACAAAGGGGATTATAGCAAACTAAAAAGCTTCTGCACAGCAAAGGAAACAACACAGCAAAAAGGCAACCTACAGAATGAGAGAAAATATTTGCAAACTACACATCTGGCAAGGGATTAATAACCAGAATATACAAGCAACTCAAACAACTTCTTTACAAAAAAAACAAATAATCCAATTAAAAAATAGGCAAAGGAGCTGAATAGACATTTTTCAAAGAAGGACATACAAATGGTCAACAGGTACATGAAGAAATGCTCAACATCACTAATTATCAGGGAATTACAAATCAAAACCACATTGAGATTTCATCTAAGCCCAGTTAGACTGGCTATTATTAAAAAGACAGAATAACAAATGCTGGTGAGGATGTGGAGAAAAGAGAACTCTTCTGCACTGTTGGTGGAACTGTAAACTAGTGCAGCCATTATGGAAAACAGTATGGAGGTTTCCCAGAGTTCTACACACAGAACTACCAGCAATCCAGCAATCCCACTAGTGGATATATACCCAAAGGAATGGAAATCATCATGTCGAAGAGATACCTGCACTCTCATGTTTATTGCAGCTCTATTACAATAGCCAAGACATGGAATCAACATAAATGTCCATCAGTGAATGATTGGATAAGGAAAATGTGGTATATGTACACAATGAAATACTACTCTGCCATAAAAAAGAACGAAATTCTGCCACTTGCAGCAACATGGATAAGTTTGGAGAAAATTATGTTATGTGAAATAAGCCAGGCACAGAAAGAGAAATACCACCTGTCTTCACTCATAAGTGGGAGGAAAGTAAAGGAGAGAGAGGGAGGGAGGGGGAGAGAGAGAGAGAGAGAGAGAGAGAGAGAGAGAGAGAGAGAGAGAAGGAAGAAAGGCCATACTAAAACATTGAACTTTCAGAAGGAAAGAACAGACCTATAGTTACTAGAGGTGAGAAAGCGGGAGGAAAGGGGTTTAGGAATAATTGTGTAAGGGACACAAAGATTAATTACAATTTGTAATGATAAACATGCTAATAATATTGATTTGATCATCACATATATTGATAGTCAACTCTGTACCTCATAAATATGTATAATGAAAAATAAATAAGGAGAGAATGGAACTGAGGCCACCAGAGGAGAGAGGTGGGAGGGGTAGCAAGAAATTGGTAAAGGGCCACAAAAACCTGCATTGTGTAATGATAAATGTAGTAATTATCCTGATTTGAGCATCACATATTGCACACAAGTATCGATATTCAGTGCTGTACCCCACAGATATGTACAATCAATCACGTTTCCATTTTAATTTTTTTATTAGTTTATATGGGAAACACTTGGCACAGTACCAGGAACATATTAAATGCCTCAGGTTTGTTTAAATAAAATCCTTCCAAAAGCAACATCCTGGTCTTATCCATTCACCCTGAAAATCCATTTAGAGGATCATGGATTTTCACTAGATGTTAAACTTCTTGGGTTGGTTGTGCTTCCGCACTCTTATCCTGCATGCTACACACCAGTGCATGGAATCTCTTCCTTTTGAAATCCCATTCCATTGCTAACAGACAGCTGTGAGTGGTCAGCTTGCTTTCACAATAACAATTCTGACCATTCTGCAGGACCCAAATACGCAGCTACAGTCTTAGGGGCTAGGGAGAGGAAGGAAGGATTGTGCCGGTTTAGCTTTATTACTCTTAATGTCTAATTATGTCATTAAAATTTAACAAATAACCCAGAATAAACTAGTAAGAAATTCACAGCCAAGAAACATGAAAACTGAGGTAGCTCCACAGATGGACCTTCTTTCTCCTGCCTTCCCCCTACCTATTTGTTTTTGACACCCTCTAATTTTACCCATTCATTTCCTTCTTACCTCCTTTCTTCTCCTTTCCTCCTGTGTCGTCCGCCTTTCTTCTCTCCGTTAGCTCCTCTGCCTACTTTTTTTTTTTTTCTTCAAAACTTGGCATAGACAAATAGAAAGAGCTTAAGCATTGAAGTCAGGAGAAAGGACAAATGTTGAAAAGCTGAAAGCACATACACATTAGGCCATTTCACCGTTGTTTGTTCTTGAATGATGTGCTTAACTTCTCTGAGTTTTATTTCCACCTTTGCAAAATGAAGAAAATAATATATATTTCATAATGTTATGAAAATTAAATGGGAGTAGTATATATATAAAGCTCACCTTTATTATCTGTCATGAAATGTATTCAATAAATGGTAACTGATACTATTTTTTATTATTTATCATCATGGCAAATGATTTACTGCCATTTACTCTGTCTTGTGGGCTTTCTCTCTTTCTCCCCATACTGTGCTCCTCTGAAACCTCCTTTGCCTCTTATCATTTTGTATCCTCCAGAGACGATGATGATGGATGACAATGACAATGAAGATGGAGAAAAAAGGGACAGGGAGAGTAGTTTACAGTTTATTTAATGATCGTGATGTGCCATACCCTGAGCTAGATGTTTAGCATACATTATCTGATTTAATTCTTATGATAATGCTACTAGGTAGGTACTAGTATTATCATCATCCCCATTCTACAGATGAAAAATAGGGGCTTGGGGAGTTTAATTAACTGGATCAAAGTTGCAGTTACAGAATTTGAACCCATTGTCTACGTCCTTAGGCACTACACAATTTGCCTACACAAGATCTCTCTCCACAATCAGAGGCAAACCCATCAGCACTGGCATACCTCACCTTACCTTTAGAGGTAAGAGGTTTTATATAAAAACAAGGATAAAGATGCTCATGAAGAAAAATATTGTGGGGAGAGAGACTGTTGAATGGAGACACAAGTGCCTAATCTTCTCCATGAATCCCTAAATTTGCAGCGATGGCCGGGCTCAGGATCTTTGCTGCACTCTGAGGTTTAAGTAGGGAAAGTTCATGGCTCCTTTGCGTTCCCTTCAACTACCTCTGACTTTATCCCAAAGACTACAGAATGTTGTTATAGACTGATCAAGTTGCTGGACTGCACAGAGGTGGAGTTTCCAAAGGGGTTGAAGCTCCAATGTACACGATCATGGTCTTTCTTTAACCGCATTTTATTTCTAGAGGCTAAAGACAGCAGAGGTGGGGATGGCTCAGAGAAGTTCTGACTAAGTCCCCCACTTTATTTTGTACTGAGAAAAAAAGGTGTCCTGGAGTACCTCATTTTGAACAATCAATGGGGTTGTATAAGAGAAAATCCAAGGAAAAAACAGGACTGATGCTTAAATTGGAGAAAACAGGAGAAGAAAGTAAATTAGTGAGAATATGTTAAGGGGGGAATGATCCTCCTCCATGATAAAATTCTCGCAGATCTAAGGAATTCCAGAGGAAAAGGTGCTGTGGCATAATAGCAGTGGGGGGCCAAGAAAGAAGAAAGCCTGAGAATTGTGCTAGGGCAAAAAAAAAAAAAAAAAAAAAAAAAAAAGCAAAGTTCATAAGTTATATTTAGGGAAATGCCTGTTATAAATGCAGAGTGCCCTGTTAACGAGAGAATGAGCACTATGAGTACATCCCTAGACAGAACCCACACTCTGATAGCCTGAATTGTGTGCTCCCCAAATTTATATCTTAATCCCCAATAGGTCCTCGGAGATAGGGCCCTTAAGGAAGTTATTAAGGTTAAATGAGGTCATAAGGGTAGAGCCTTAATCAAATAGGACTGGTGCCCTTATAAGAAGAGGAAGAGATACCAGAGTGTGTGGGTCTCTCTCTCTCTCTCTCTCCTTTCTCTCTCTTCCCCTCCTCCACAGCCCCCACCATCTTTCTGTGCATGGACAGAGGAAGGCCGTGTGAGAACACAGCAAGAAGGTGGCTGTCTACAGGCCAGGAAAAAGACCCTCACCAGAAACTGAATCTGCCAGCACCTTGATCTGGGACTTCTAGCCTCTGGAACTGTGAGAAAATAAATTGCTGTTTAAGCTATTCAGTCTGCGGCATCTTGTTATGGCAACCTGAACTAATACACACGCTAGCTCAGCAATAGAGCCCAAGGATTTAGGAGGTCAAAAGAAAATGGGGTGAAAAAATTAGAGATTTAAACAAACAAAATGGACACCAAAAGATAGAAGGAAACCTCAGGAAACTGATCAGGGGCAATGCCACTACAGCAGGTTGCTAAATTTTGCAAAAAGACAGGAGTTTTAGATGCCACCCTTGGAGAAAATACAACTTGAACAGTGGTGGATTTCCCCCTGGGGTACAAGATCTATTGTGTCACAATTAACCTCCTGATGGGACATTCCTTCCTAAGTTGTAAGTTTATGGGCCCTTCACTCTGGAAAACTGGCATAGATTAATTACATCTGGCAAAGCTGGAACCAAGAAAGCTTGTCTTCTGCTCTCTTCTGTTTACTCTGTCAATCAATTTCTGCCAGATAAACCTCTGTCATAATCTGTGGTCCATATCAATAATATAGATCTAGTATATAATATATATTAGTTTCCAACTAAGTCCTTGCCATGGGAAATGTGACTGTGTGAGGAAACTGCTACTCCAGTTGGGAATTGTGGAAGCAGGAATATTTGGTGCTACAATTTAATGTGCTCTGTTTATTGTGGGAACTTTAGAACCATAAAACATGTAAGAGTTGAAATCAAGTTAATCCAAATTTTGAGATGTTTGATGGTGCTAAAGGAACAACTTCAGTTCCAGGGAAAGGCAGTTGTTCTAGAAGAAACTCAGACTCCAAATAAGCCATCACTGATTTGAATGAGCCAACCAAGAAAAAAATGGGGAAAATAAGCTGTTCTACACATATTTAGGGACTTAATTTTTCCATGGCAACAAAAAGAGAAGAAATTCAATTTGTTGTGACTCTAATTTCTCTGATGAAACAAAGGATGGACTTACTAAGGAAATTCATATTGTTCAACTTTTGGTTTATTATTTTATTACATTATAAAGTTGATGAAACTGGGTTGAAATCCTACATCCATCACTTATTAGCATGTTCTTTTGGCAAATTACTCAACGTCTCTGAGCCTCAGTTCTTGTACCTATACAATAAGATATATAATGATACTAACCATCTTAAAGTGTTAATGTGCAAATCAAGTTAAATTATGCCTGAAAAGTGCCTAGTACATAATAATTGTTCAATAAATGTAAGATAATATTATTGCTACTGTTTTTGTCTGGACATTGGTGCAAATAGTAAAACACTATCTGTTGAGATGGGTTGGAGGGGTAGGGTAGGAAGAGGAGGAACATCTAGCACTAAGTGACCTATTATGTGCTAGACACTATACTGAGTACTAGTGAATACATTATTCTATTTATTTATTATGTATTTAATTATTTTATTTATTATTCACTGCAATCTTATAGAGTAGGTATCATTACTTTGCAGATGATAAAATTAATTGAAAAAAGTTCAGAAAGACTAAGCATTTTACTAAGATCCACACAGGTATTAATTAGTGACTGTAGGATACAAAACCCAGGTGATTTGATTCCAGGGTCTATAATTTTGATGAGGATCAAGTAAAACATATTTCAACAACATTTAAGTCAAAAATAAAAAGAAAATGATTTCTCAGGTAATGTACAAAGTGGCCCTGGGGATAACCTCAAAAAGTCTTCTATGATAACATCAGAGGCATTCATAAAGGCCTTGAGAGACTGAACTTCCCATCTCATGACCATGGGTGTAAAGACAGGGATTTAGCCAGCGAACCCATAAAAGTGGGATCGGGACTCTCATATTTTCCTGACCTTCACATCTCATTCTACTCCTAAGAACAAGGAGTTTGTCTCTAGATTGACCCCTTTCTTTGGATGTGCATTTTTCAAGGGAGTTAAAGATTATGTGCATAAATATATGTCCTTCCTTTGCATTCCCTTGATTCCTTGAAACTGGAAAAGGAAGGCAGGAACAGGGCCTGTTCTTTCCTGGGGAAAAATCCACCCATCTCTGTTTCACGTTGGTCCCCTTCTCTCTTCTTAGAACTACTTCATCCCAACTGGTGATAAAAGGTGACCCTGGAGATGACTCCTTCCTGAGGATTTCCAGATCTTTTTTGTTCTTTTATTCACCATTGCTGGGTTTCCTCTGGCCCTTGTCATTGGAGCAGAAAGATCTGAGACCCAGGGTTGCACAAATAAGAAGGAAACAGAAGAGGTCAGTGATTATTATACTTGACTACTCATTAAAATCCACCTTGTTTGTTTTTTTAAATTCTGTTATCCAAGCCACATCCTATACAAATTTAGCCAGTAATTCTGGTGGCAGGGGAGAGAAGAACCTAAACAACACTATTTTTTACAATCCTAGATCATTCCAATTGGCAAGTAGTAAAACAGACCACATAATCTGTTTTGGTTCTAGATCTCAGAACCTCCCTTAGGATAGGCAAAAATAAGTTCTCCATATGGCTCAGTGTAGATGTTTAAAGTCCAACAGTAGGTTTGGGGGCTAGAGAATGATGAAGAATGATTCCATCATTTTATTCTGTTAATATATATTCCCTTTTGAGACTTTGCATGGTTAAACTGAAATAATATTACAAAGTTTTGGGTCAAATACAATTCACACCCTCTTATCCCATAATATTTCTCACAAATTGCAGAGTTCACATATTTCTTTAATTAAAATAGTGCCCTTTCTCCTTCTTATCTCTCTCAAGTCTTTAGCAACACTTGAAATGAAAATTAGGTCCTATCTAATTATAACTTGGTCTCTGAAACACCAGAAATAATTTTTTTAAATACCATAAAAACACTTCCAAGAGGAAGGAGAATGTATCTGACAGAAATACAATGGGTCTGCCCAAACTTGTATTTATGTGTACCATAACACAAAAATTGTGGTTCTGTTTGTCCTGTACCTATAAAAGATTACATATTATCTTCACCAAAAAAGAACATTTCAAAACAACAGTAATAAACTATGCACGGAGGGAGAGTTTAAACAGCAGTATCAGAGAGAAACCGCCACAGGCACAGACAGGGGCTCTCAGTGTAGTTCACACATTATAATCTCCTGGTGAGCTCTTTAAAGACCAATTGAACCAGAATCTTTTGAAGTGATACCCATGCATTATTTTGTTTTGCTTTGTTTTCTTAAGGTCCTTAGGTGATTCCGCTGTTGGCAGCCAAGATTTAGAACTGGTGCTTTAAGAAGCAGTGTGTCAGGACCTTGGACAGCTGTGTGCCCTATAGACGGTAGGCAGAAAGAAAACAAGAATGTAAGATGCTGTTTTTGAATGATTGATTTTTAGTAAAGAAAGAAACATGTGGAAGAAAGGAAAGAAAAGCACAAACCATCAAGGGAAAATTCCTGTTTAAAATAGTATTTTCAAACAGAAATGATTGATATGGCCCAGGTAGAAAATATTAACAAGAGAACCAGAAAAGGTTTGTTACATAATGATTTAAGTTTATTCTTTTGACAAAGACACCCTTTGCATGTAGACTACTCTTTGGTTCCAAAAAGAAAAAAAAAAAAGATGTTTTTTAATTTTTCTAGAAAAGCCATGACTTTCCAGGTCTGTATTTTACTCTTTTATTTTTGATAGAAAAATATAAGACATACTTGCATTTTCTTTTTTATTCTGTTATAAGAAAAGCAAGATTATAATAACTGGAAATTTTATAGGACAACAACATGAATGCTAAACAGAACATATCTGTAAGACAATTCTGGTATATACCTGTATAACATCAACTTGCAACTACACGAAATTAACAAAAAATAATGTTAAAGATATTAAACTTTCTCCCTGGCTCACTTCAAAACCAAGCCCAAGGGCCAGCCCATGGCTCACTTGGGAGAGCGTGGTGCTGACAACACCAAATCAAGGATTAAGATCCCCTCACCGGTCATCTTGAAGAAGAAGAAAAAAAAACTAAGCCCAAATTAATTCTCAGGTCATAATGTGCTATGATTTATGACGTATTTAAGGGAGCACATTGTCTTCACTATTTATCATCAGCCTTCCTATATCCCAGTCAAATTACATTAGCAAATTTCTGTTTTCCAAAGCACCTGTTGGCCTAATCACTATAGCTCACACAAAAAAGAACTTTTTTGTGTTGAAATTGCCTGGATAATTCATGATGAGCAGGGCATTCACACAGCATTTAAGACACTCCCTTGTCATTTTCATTACAATGTAGGCAAATTATTTATTGGAAAACCCAATAAAGCAGTTCACATTTATCAGGCAAAACCATAGAGGCACTATGCAAATGCCTCAACCTTTTCTGTCAAATGTGGTATTTCAGTCAGTTAATCATTGAAAGCACCTTTCATTAAGCAAAAGAGTCTGACTGTGAAGGCCTAAAGCCAAGCAAAACTCTTTTTATCCAATCAATCCTGGAAAAATAGAAAATGCCCACATTATCTAATTTACTTATAACTGATCAGTCATTGAAAATCAAAAACAGGAAAGAAATTTGCTGTCTTCATGAATAAAGTAAATCATTTTCAAATCATTGTTTTAAAGAGGAGGGCCTTTCAGGCATCTGGTTCATTGGCTGTTGATTTGAAACTCATGATGATTTTAAACTTTCAGCATCAGTTTAGAGTTCAGCCTGATTGGGGTCCCAAGCCAGTTTTTCAAACCATCCCATGACCACTCCTGCACCATCCAGTGAGCTTCGTGTAATGCTCTTTCCAAAGAGAATCATGAGTGCTGGACCATGCTTCCTGTGATTTTCAAAAGGAAAATCATTAAGGCATAATGTCAAAATTATTTATGGCTGCCAAAAAATACCTCTATGAGCTAAAGTTATAAATACTTGACTAAATCCCAAAGTAATATTTATGAGATTTTTCTCCTTGAGGAAGAATTGCAATCTCTAAAAATGTCTGTGGTTTAAAAAAAAATCTAGTTTGGAAAATATATATTTCTTTCTGGTTTCACAGAACTTTAGAATCTGTAGAATAAGAGGCCGTAGTGCTCATCTATGTAACCTTGACCCTTGCCTGGGTAACACATACAAAACTTAGAGGCTTGGGCTGCTCTAAGGGTTTGCTTAGCTGCTTTGGCTAAATGCCGCTCTGGTGGATCCTATTTCTTTGTATTGTGGTTAAACCCTGCCCATTAATTAGAAGCTGGAACAAGATCACTGTAAATATTGAAAGGCCAAGCAAATTGGTTTCAAAAGCATATATTTCTGAGGTTGATTAACCACATGGGCATCCAGAGAATACCGAATGTCACTAGCACACGGTTTATATATCCTGAATTTTGGATTTGTTTTCCTGGTGTGTAATAAAGTATGTGTTACCAAAGAACATGGAGAAAGACCATGTTATTATAGTGATTTATAATAAAAACTAACAGGGTAGATGGCTAATTTAGAATTTATATATAATAAATAGGAAGTTTTCCCATGACTGGGAAATTTTGTTCTTTTTAGTTATTTTTTGCATTTTTTAGGTGAAATTCACATAACACAAAATTACCCATTTAAGAGTGAAAACAGGGCTGGCCGTTTACTCACTTGGGAGAGCATAGTGCTGGTAACACCAAGGTCTCGGGTTTGGATCCCCATACTGGCCAGCCTCCCCACCTCCCCCCCCCAAAAGTGAACAACACAGTGTCATCTTTCCAGCTATTGTAAAGCCGAGACTGGCTAGCCAGGCCAAAAGTGAAAGCTACAATCAATCAGAATTTTTTGTACTTTATTTTTATGTTATGCTTATGCCAAATGAAAGGTTCAAGTGATTTTTTTTCCCACTGAACTGACTAATTTCAGACACAACTGACTCAATAGACTGGTTATTCAGGATGTGTTTATATAATCTTTAAATAACCGATCGACCCAGAGGAAAAATAATCAAGTAGATTGTGTTCTCATACATTTAGCTGATGGGCAACCCTTTTACTTTTTAATCTACCATTGTGGGGCTTAGAGACATAGCTCAGCAGTAACTGTGTTGTACTCTAAGATATCCACAAAGAGAAATCCTGTGCTCATTCTCAGGAGACCTGACCACATCTTTATCACTGCTCAGAGATTGTGACATGCCTTTGACAACACTGGATGAGCTTCTCGGATCCTGCCTGGGAAGAATTATATCATTATATTTGATTCCTTCATACCAAGCCGAGAGCCTGGTCTGTGAACAGCAAATTTAGAAAACATACAAAGTCTGCTATGGAGAATCTCTATATCCCTGACTGGAATTCCTCTTCTGCCTCATTATACTCTGGGTGACCAGTGAAATTTCTGTGCCTCCCCATACTCAGGTCTGCCCTTAACAAAACGATGCAAGATCCTAAACCTTTCTCAACTCCTATCAATCTAGTGCTTTATGTCCAGTGCCTTATTGATTGCTGTTGCTAATATAATAAACAACTCAGAACTATAAAGCTGAAGGCTGTTAACGAATGACACCCAACATTACTGTTGCACTTTAGCCTTGAAGACACAAGGGGGGAACCAGTGGGAAGACTCTCAAACCTCTCACTAGGCTGAAGGGGAGAATGGATTTGGGGCACCTGGGGCCTTTCTGGGCTCCTGTAACCACAGCCTGATAAGGCTGATTCTGAGACTGTGTTTACTTTATGCTTAAGAAATTACAAATGTTACTCCAAGGGTGGAATTTTCACTCCAGAATCAGCTGTGCAGTTTTTCAAATGGAAGACACCCATGCCTGTGACCCACCTACAGGGATGCCGTCTCTAGCATCCAGGCACCTATACTTTTTGAAAGCATCCGAGTGAGATTTAGCCACAGCTAGGATTGAGTCTCCAAGAAATCTCAGTCATTAGATGATTCCTGAGGGCCAACCTAAATCTTAAATTCTGTGACGTGCAATGAAGCATTTATCTCTCCACAATCGTGAGAAAAAATTATATCCCGCAGTCTGCTCTATTAGCTTTACCTATGACTCCAAGAATCTTAGGGAAAGATTTTTAGTACCAAGCGTGAGATGACATCGGGGTTTTAAATCGAAGATTTCATTTTTCTCCTAATATTCACTATGGACGAACGAGAGGTTGAGATCCTAGTGACTCCACTCCATTACTGAAATGAATTGAAAGGTTTCAAAAAAGCATCCCCAGCCAAGCCATCGATAATGTAAAAACACGTTCCCTGTGGATTGCAGAATAGATGTGTATTTCGATGGGAACATCCTGGGTGGCCTTCGTGTGAGGGAGTGCCTATTTAATTAAGAAAGCTGGTCATCCCTGTCAAGGTAAAGTCGCTCTCCAAACTCGCTCATCAAATCTTCACAAGAGCACGTCTGCCACCCAGTGTTCAAAGCCAGCATAAAATTCTGTCAGCGAAGAAAAGCAGCTTATCTCCTGGGCCTATTGCAGTTTTGCTTTCCACAGCTAAGGTCAATTCAGGGAGTGGGGGTATGCTTGGGAATAATAGGGAGATGTATTGTTTCTGAGTAAAACCTATAAAAACACAAACATTGGCAGTCATTATTCACGCACTCACTTACTTAGTGAAGTCTATAAAAATCAATCCAGGGGCCGGCCCAGTGGCTCACTTGGGAGGGTACGTTGCTGGTAGCACCGAGGCCGCGGGTTCAGATCCTATATAGGGATGGCCGGTGTGCTCACTGGCTGAGCGTGGTGCAGACCACACCGTGCCGAGGGTTGCGATCCCCTTACCGGTCCAAAAAAAAAAAAAAAAAATCAATGCAGAAAGTTCTGCTCTGTCTGCCTGATGCTGATTCTCGTCATATTGGCTCCACAAAATTAGCAACCAGAACTACACATTTACAGAGCCACACCCTTTGCCATGAGCAGCGATATGTTGTGTCTACGTGCATGTTTATAAACTTGAGAAATTTTACTCCTCACTGGCTGACAGTAACTTAATCTTCAAAAGAGGGTTACAGCAAGAACTGCCGTATTTTGGTGCTGAAATTCACATTTTCCAAAATACAATTCACGTCAAAATGTCCTACCTCTATGAAATGCCTCAGGTTCACAGCTCACGTAGACTAACCATCTCTATCTTCCCAAGTGATAGTGGTAAAGACACGTAATCTCTCACCTAGCTTTCCTCAGCTAGAAAATAAACCTGAACTTACTTGCAAGGAGATGTTAAGGAATAGCTATGATAACCCAAGGGTGAAAGATCTTATAGAAGCAAAGATGTACTTGGACCTTTTGTGTTATAATGCCCTTTCCCCAGCCAGAATAAGAGCTATATTATAGCTAATGTGACCAAAGATGGATCACCAGGTAATGGATTCAGAGAGAGCTTGTGGGGTGACCAGCAATTTCTTACTCATGGTTCCACGTGTACAATGCAGTCTATCTTCTTTGCAGTCTCCGAGGTTAAAGTTAAAATAGCTGGAAACAAATAAAAAACTGATGGCCATCATGGGAATTTATCCAGTCACCACTGTGAAAGTAGTCTAAGCCTGACCCTTCCTCTAGTCACCATATTTGGCCACAGAGGGAACTAACTGTCATCAATCAAGCACTTACTGTGTGCCAAGCACAGTGCCCTGCCTACATTATTTCTCTCATTTCACGAGTGAGAGATAGCACTGACTGTCTAAGACCAAGGCCTGTGCTCTTCCTGGTACCCAGCACCAATCACACTGGAAGGATCTAGAGATCTTCCGGACATGCCAGGAATCCTGGTGTTCCATCTGTTCTTGGTACCATAAGCCACTTGGGCTCTAGCATTACAGAATGTTTTTCAAAACTCCAAACCAACATGCTTCAAACATGAGACTTATGCAATCACGTTTCTATAGTCTGGTACCAACGCTTTCATGATCTAAGCCCATGTGAACAAGAAGTCACCCCAGATCCCTTTGCCCCATGCCAGGATTTAACAGTCACCTCCTGGCATATCCTGCAGTCCACTAGTGCTTCCTCTCCATCCACTGTTCTCTAAGTTCACTTTTCTATATACTTACTTCATGCTAACACGTTTGTGCTTTTGTATATCCCCTGTGGTCTGGGATAAAATCCAAACTGGTTACTGTGGCTCTTGAGGCTTCCCTCCATCTCACCCCGGTGCAGAAGTTTATCCTTCTCTGCCTCTCCGTCTCACAAATCTTCCTCCCTAAAACTCAGCTGCATGTGTGAGTACCTACCTACTAGAAAATGCCCTTGCTTGCATTTCTCTGCTCCTTCTGCTATATTCCACAGATCTGAGTGACCCTGGTCGTCCTCCCTGCGTGTCCAGATGTCTCCCATACTTTTCTAGGCTTGGCATTAGTCCCATCTCCTCTATGAGAACTATCAACTCTCAGTGGTCACTCTGACGGTGGAAATTCTCCAGTCCTTATTGTCAGAATCACCTGGTAGAGCGCGAGTGTGTGTACATGTGTGTTCCCATTGCACTGGAACTCCTTTGCGGCAGAAATAATGTTTCCAACTCAATATTAAAATACACTTACTGAGAATCTACTCTGTGCCAGGCACTGAGCTCCCTACTACTGTCTTATACTTTTTATCCCCCATCATAACACCTGACACCCAGCTGAGCTTAAAGTGGGTGTTTAAGAAAAAACCACCCTAGAAGGAAGGTGTTATTTTCTCATTTTGGAAGATGAGAAACCAATATCACAATTTGTCAAGGGTCAGCTAAAACATACTCAAGTTCAGATCAAAGCTAGAGGTTCTTGTCTCCAAAATATGTTGTGCTGTAGAGTCACCTTGTCTTTATTACAGTTAAATATCTCCTCTGACTTATTCCCATGCCTAACATAAACATGCAAATAAATTAATAAGAGATCCCATGAAAGAAAATCTTTCTTTGGGGGACAACTGAGACTTTCAGATAATTGCCATCTCATAAGAAGAATTTCTCCTTTTGCCACCAAACCGTTCCCTTAATTAGTTGGTTCATCTGAGCCCAAGTTACAAACTAGATAATGCAAACTTGTTATAATAGAGTAGTTCAAATTTAGGCGCAAATAGTATGTTTGAATTTTTTTTTAAGTGGTAGTATGAAGAATTCTTTCCTAAAAATTAAACTTGTAGATCTAACTACCAGTTTACAGAAACTTCAGGGGTCTAGCAACAAGCCAAGCAACACCATGAAGAATCAATAAGCCAAATGCAGAATATAAAGCATTTTATTAGACAAATGACCCAATATGGGCAATAGATCAATGGCGCAGCAGTCAGTGATTAAGCTAAAAGTGAACCCAGGCAGCCGGCAGTCAGGCCTAGAATCTGGGCTCTTGACCACTACACTATGCTGCCCTTCACAGTAGAATGTCATTTTTCTCCCTTGACTGTTAGATTATCATCAACACAATAAAAAAAAAATTCTCAATGTGATACCATTTAAACTCATATCAGAAACTGAACAACTTCACTTTTCCTTCAAAACAAAAGCCATTTTAAATTCCTAATTTTTTCCTGGTAGTGTAAATACTCCTGACAGCATGGCTCAGTGCCATGATGATAAATGAAACCACGAAACCATTCCTGGGCACCACCGCTGACATCAGCAAGCCTGGGACCGTTGCCATAACTCTAATGGTGTGTGTATACTACCATCTCACAGCCACAGTCCTTCTGGTTACTCAACACAACCACTGTATGATAACTGACGATCCTTTTTACTAGGCTGGACAATGTTAGTAATAGTGCATCCAGAAGTTGATTCCAACATCTGCAAACACAGTCTGTCAAGAAATTTAAGACACTCTAATTTAAATGTCAGTCTTATCTGGTGACTAACCATTTATGATGGTTTTAATCCTTGTATTGGGCTTTTTACTCGTGTAGGTTGAACTATTTCCTGCCAGCAGACAAAATGTGTTTCTGCCATGTGCAGCTTTTGAAAAAGCTTTAGGAAGACAGGGTTCCCAGGGTTTAAATCAGTGGTTCCCAGACCTGACTAATCACCAGAACTTTCAAGTCAGATATTCAAAAATACGGGTTCCCAGGCTCCACCTTAGAACATCTGAGTCTGATTCTGATGAGGCCCAAGAATTTGTAGTTTTTTAAAACTACCAGTGATTTTGATGGTCATCCAGTGTGACAATCTCCGCTTCAGAAAACAGGAGGCTTTCTTCTCTTTCTTTCTCTGTGTTCCTGCAGCAGCTCATGAAATAGGAGCTTTCCCCATGAATTTCACCCTAAGTATGAGGGAAGTTGCTGCCAGCCATTTGTTCCTCTTCCCCTCCCATGTTCCCACCCAAGAGAATAGGAATGACTTGCCCTAAGTGGGGAAGTTTGGAGAAGTCCCCGAGCGTGCCCTGTCTGCTCTCTGGGCTCTGGTTGTCGCTCTCTCCCAAGCAGGCCTGCTCACAAGCAGAGCATCTTTTCCAGTGGGCTTCTGCTTCCAGACTGTAAGTACCCCTAGAATGGTCCCATCTTCTAGGCTTCTCTCTTGGCCGTCTGAGTCTTGTCTATCTAAACCTGAAGGGCTGCTCGTAGTAGCCCATGATCCTCCAACTGTCTGGACAGAAAGCATCCACCTTACAAGTCTAACTCCCCCTGTGTGCTATTCCCAAGCTCTAGACATGGGTGTACGTAAAAGGAGGTTCCTAAAGAGGCAACAAAATATTTCCTTGCTATGATGTGAATGTATGTGCCCCCCCCATTTATATATTAAAACTTAATCCCCGATGTGAGGGTATTTGGAGGTGGGGCCTTTGGGATGGGATTAGTATAAAAAAGTCCCTAGAGGGACCCCATGGCCCTTCCACCACGTGAAGACACAGCAAGAAGAAGCCGTTTATGAACCAAACATGCAGCCCCTCCCCAGACACCAAATCTGCTGATGCCTTGATTTGGGGCTTTCCAGCCTCCAGAACTGTGAGAAATACATTTCTGTTGTTTAGAAGACACCCAGCTCATGGTATTTTGTTTTCACAGCCCGAACAGCCTAAGAAAATCCTGCATTTTAATTCCTACTTGGTTTCTATACCTACTTATCAACTGGCTCCTTCAGAACTCCTAATTCCGACCACCTGCCACGGAGCCAAAAATACATCTGAGTGATCCCATGAGGCATTTCACCATTAGACAGGAAGTACTGCACAGTGAGTTCCGAAGTAAGCAAAACGTTGGAGCTTGGATACAGGCAAGAATTTTGTGAAAGATGCCATTTTGGACTGCTTCTGCCAAACCTTGCCTACGGCATCAGCAGGTCCAGATGAGAAAATGGAATAAAGGAAGATGCATTCATTAGAAATATAAAAATAAAGAGATGGCAGGGGACAAAAGGAAAAAGACTTTCCCTCAGTTATTTCTCCTTGGTGGAGCCAGATTCACCAGTATCTGGGTAAGAGGGCTGATCCTCCTAACTTTCTCTTCTTTACTCTTTCCCTAACTCACACACACTCACACACTCACATGCACACACACACACACATGCACATGCACAAACATGCACAACCCTCATTTTTAAGGCTATACCTGTGGCTGGGTTACCTTACCCAACAAAAACAGGTGCATTGGGCATGTTAATTTTGCTGAATGTGTTTCAGTTGAATTTTTATGTAAATATTGTACAAAAGAGAAATAGCTTTTCTAAGACAATTGCTCTAAAAAAAAATACTCCAAGTTCTAATTTTATATCAGCTTTCTTTATGCAAACTCCATTACACTACAGGTAGAAATAGAGAAGTAATTATGATGTCACTTTAAAAAAGAGTGTCCAGGTTTTTTCAGTTTAAAAATACATACCCTTTATGGAACCAGGCAGAGTTTTCACAGAGAAGTAAATGCACTTTTCAAAACTCTTCAACCCAAATCTTGTTGATGTTTTTATGAAGAGTTTCAGAGTATATTGGTGGAGGAGCAACAGGAAAAAAAAGATAAAACCTACTATTACACTAGGAAGCAACTCTGATGCCAAAAGACAGAACCAACAGCCTCCTGATGTTACAAATTGTCTCGCATCAGAGTTTAACACACATACAATCAACATGCATCAGGTTTGCTTTGCCGACTTGAAATTGATTATAATTCACACAGTAGCGGTGGGTTTTTTTATTTAGGTCTGTGAGGAAAAAAAGGTTTATGAAAAAATCAATAATATTGATAGTGTATATGGGAGAGTGCTTCTCAACTTAAAAAATAAAGTGTTCAAATGCTTTTTAGAATTCTTGGCGAAAAGTAATATTCACTTAAGAAGCAAACATTATTGTCTCATTACATATATAAACATTCACAAGCTATTCTTTAGCAATAAAAATTAAGGAAAAAGTAGTCATGGTACCAATGTGCCATCAAAGGAGTTTCTTCGACCATAGTAAATATTTTCTGATCCATTCTCATTTTCCTTTATGAGCCACCTACTGACCAGCAGAGCTCATTTGTAAGGGCAAACAGCCTTGATACAGGATAAAACCGATTGGCCAATATGGAAATGGCCCTGGGCTGGTGAAAACTACGCCCTGATTTGGTTAGCATACAGTCATCATCAAAACTAAAACATAGTTCTAACCACCCTCACTGTTTACCATTTACAGAATATCTGTTTATACACAAGCAATGCAACTATTAAAACACTTAGCCTGGTGGTTTTATTAACTTTCTCTATTCATGGTTTCATGAACCTATCTATTCATTAAAATAAGCTTTCTAGGAGGCTTTGAGTACAAGTAGGCACTTGAAAAATTCAACTGAATTCACTTACAATTTTTTTTTCAAATTTATTCAGTTTACATAGACATTACCATCCATATTACCACTAATTTAGAACCTAAATTAGTGACATGGGGCTATCATGTTGAGCTCTGAAGAATTCACTCTATAAAGTGCTTTTTAATAATGAGACAGATCATAACTGTACTTACCTTTAACTGAGTGATTATATATTCTTCACCTTGCAGTTAATATTTAAAAATAAGCTACCTCAATGCATTTTATATACACACACACTATTTATTGAGTCACCAAGAATTTCGTTCTTCCATTTTTTAGATATGCCTCACATCAAAGGCATTGACGTTGTTAAGTTATATGGCAAGATGACATCCTAAGCAAGATATGATTTAATCAGATATTTGGAAACCATTTTCACATAAGATGAGGGAAAGGAAACACATTAACTGGCCAAGAAAATGCATTTCCACCTATAAGAATATTAATTTGCTCTTCTGAATAGAAAATCACTGGTTTCCTTTACCAGCAGAAATATCTGACTTGGACCCTTAGGGTCTAACTTGCACTTTAATTTCAAACATTTTAGTGATAAATTATTCTACCAACTTGCAAATTTATTTTTCTCTTGCATCAAAATTTTATTCTTCTGTGTGATTTTCCCACTTAAGCACAAATAATTTACTGCTAGATGCCTTTATAAGACAGCAGGAAATATGGTTACCTCTTTGATATTCTCTTAATCAGAAAATGGACTGGAATCCATAGGGAACTTTTAGTCACATCTGGAGGGAGGGAGATTTAACTAACTTGCTATTTCCTTATGAAAGTGTTAAGAAAGGAACCCTTCTAAATAACTTGCGCGGTTTGTTAAATCTCTCTCCCTAGTGAGAAAGCCAGTAATTGATTGGCAGTAACAAGAAAAATATATTCTGTCCTATGTTTTTCCTGCATAATTCATGTAAAAAAAGATAAAAGGGAAAGAGTAAAATTCTTACTCCACAAACACAAGAAACAGCATGACCACTACCCCTGCATGATGTGTGCAGGGAACTCCTCGGAAGGAAATACATCAGCATCATCATCCATTTCAAGATAATCTTCAGTTACATGATTGATATAGCATCATATCACAGCACCACTAAAAGAATTGTGCCATTAAGTTACAATCTATTACAATATTTTTAGATTTTTTTTTTTTTTTAAAGATGACTGGTAAGTGGATCTTAACCCTTGACTTGCTGTTGTCAGCACCACACTCTCCCAAGTGAGCCACGGGCCAGCCCAATATTTTTATATCTTAAAAGTGAATGTTGAAGGCTATTTTTTTAGCCCACACCCCTCATTTTACAGATGCGGAAACTAAGGCCTAGGAAATGTAAGTGACTTGTTCAAGGTTATATAATTAATGTAACAGAAGGGACTGGAACTCCATGTCCTGACTTTCAACCCAGTGCTTTTTCTAAGTCAAATATCTACTAGCTCAGCCAGCTAGCTTGGGACAAAGACCTAGCCAACATTTACAGAGCACTTACTATGAGCAGAAATAAAGAAACCCTGTGTGCCAGTTATCAATCTCTGAGCTCAGCTCCAAATTCACCCTTCAACACTTATTCTGAATTAATAGATGGATTTCCTTACGCATTTCCCTTTTATAGTGAGCACAATGTTAAGCTTCTTTCATAAAGGGCACTGCAGCAATATCCCAGAAGGATGGGACTTTCCTGCTGTTTCCTGTGACTACATGGTCAGTCGGGGGTGTTGGTGTGAGAGCATTGGGTAGAGCTTGGCCCCAGCCTTGGCCCAGAAGGCACAGTCCCTCAACCTTGAAGCCCTGGCCTGGCCTAATGATCACCTTCCTATAGCCCTCTCAACACTGACACTAGCCCTCTGCACAACCACATGCCTGGCTGCAGCTCACCTGTGTACCACCTGTTCGTGAAAAGTTGCTTCCTGTTTGCCCAGAGACTGTAGACCAGCTCTGGCCTATGCAAACCAGCAAAATTCTCTGCCATCCAGTGGGCTGCAACTACACCTTCTCCAACAAGGCCTGGACTTTGGCCTTAAGAGGGAGACCCTCTTACAAGTTTGTCCTTCCTGTGTACTCTTCCCCAGCTTTAAGGTACATTATAAAATTTTCTTATATCTTACAGTTACTCTTTTATCATAGTTCAATAAGTTTTTATATTATACTTCCCCTGTTTAAAACATTCTGAGGTTTCTCTCCCCTGATTAGACTGAAACCAATATACCCTGCCAGAGATGGAGTCATAGCCCAGTCAAACTAAGAAACATGGCACCAAGAACAGGGGTAAGCAAATAACTCACTTTTCAGATGTAGTGAACTGAACCAAGTCACCCAAGGTGCATGGCCATTGTTCACCTGTACAACAGAGGCTCTGTTTTGCTAAGAGGAGTATGCAAGCTTGGGTTGGAAATGAATTGCTCAGGATCACAGAGAGAATTTGACAATCTATGAGTTAAGAGAAATGAAAGAAATATAAAGCATAAGGCAGCTGGAAAGGGAAAAAACAGATCATCAAATGCAGATTGTTCTGTCGTGCCATGCAAGTGCTCGTCCATGTATCCTCAGTAAAATATTCGAGTCTCATTAATGCAAAAAGAATTTGGATACATCTGAGAGCTGCATCAAGCTGAGTCCTGCCTCAGGGTAGGCCCATGGCAAGAAGAGAGCCTATCTGCAGGAGCCCTGCTACCCATGGTTAAATAAACCGGTGATTCCTGATCCCTGTGCAGAGGCTCAGAGGCATGCTGCAAATGAGTGCTGTGTCTGCTAACCTACTGACACCCTCAGATCCCAAAGCAGCCGCAGGCTCAGGCCAGTTGCCTCTGGTTGCAAGGAGCCAGATTCAGATCTTGAAGGATTATAAAAGGAGCAAGAGAGGGGAGACACAACAGAAAAGTGTCCCTGGATCTTACAATCTAAAACGGAGTTTTGGAAACTTACCAAAAAGAAGCATGTCAGATGGTATAATTACCGAAAGTACAGAATAAGAGCAAAAGGAATAGGGTAAATTGAATTGGTGGGGAATAAAAGGCTATGGGTTTTTTTTAATGTGATGTTGTAGGTAGGGAGGAAGGAGAGGAGCAAATGAGGAAAGTGGGTGGTGCAGACATGTTATTCTGGGAAAGCTTCATAAAAATGTGAGTTCTCCAAATCTGAGTGATATTGTAGGGTTAAAAATCAAAAGAACCAAAAAACTTTCACTCGGGCCTAGGGGCAAGTGGGGCAGGCTACCAAATGCTCTTCCGGTGATGCATAGCAGGAGGCCCAGAATCTCTAAAAGCAGACCTGACTTGCTCCATCACCGGCCAGTGTTGGTCCTACCTGCAGAAATGTTTGCCTGACACATGATGCTTCCTGACTTCCCAGGCCCTGAAAACTTTCCCCAAAATAATTTCTTCCTGCTCTTCTCTGGTCTACAGGCTAAGCTCTTCTAAACATCCCCTGAGTCTCAATTTCTGGGAAATTGAAGTTAACCTGTATTTCTTTACTTCTGACCATTGTTATCCACCTTCTGGCCTAAATTCAGAAGACCCTGAGGACATTTTTTCAGTGATAAAAGCAATCGACTACTTCCTCTCACCCTCAATCACCCATGACAATTTCAGTTCTTTTTGAGACTAAATTCCTCTTTCAGTACCCCTTGTTCTACAATTGGGCAGATGTTTGAATCTGGAGGCCTCACCAAAGGCCACAGAAGTGCAGGAGCTGAGACACCATCTGTCACAACCTGCCTTTCTGGGAGCCCTGCCTGCCTCTTCTTCATTCATTCAGCAGCTGTGCACATTGAGCCCCGGCTGTGAGCCAGGCATCGTGCTCAGCCCAGGGCACAGTCATGACAACCTCTGCTGCTGGAGGTGACAATCAGTCAGGAGACCAACTGTAAGCACATAAATGCTGCAAGGAGAAGCATGGGCTGCTGCGAAAAGGAGGAGGTAGCCAAACCTGGTCTGAGGATCAGAAAAGGCATCTCAGAAGTGACTTGTTGGCAGCTGAGACTTGAAAGATGAGCCGGAATTGGCCAGGTGCCTGTCTTGTCACCCCCATGTCTCCAGACCCAGGCTCCAGAGGACATCCCCGATTTGGTGCCTCATCCTAACTTTCCTTTCTCAGGAGATACTGCCTTCCCCATTGTCACTCCCCAGCCCACCCCTCAAAATGAAAAAATAAGTCCTTGTCTCATATTGTCTTGGGGCCGTTGTGACTAGTGCTCGTAGACACATCATCTGAGATCAACATTCTAACTGCACACTAACAAGCTCTGTGAGTAATGGAAGTCATATTTCTTTTCTGAGCCTTGTTTTTCCACCCGCAGAAACATGGAGTTACTCATACCTTCCTCCCTCTTCACAGAGAGAAGAGTAAATAAACTAATATTGTTATTGCTGTTGCATTGCGAAAGGAGACTTTGTAGAGTAGAATTATCTAGTAGAGAAATATTAGTTAGTCCAGTTGCCCCCAAAACACCCATCCTCTCCCACAGTGCCCTTGATATTATAATTATCATCATCCTCATAATAATAAAAAAACATTTTCGATTGCTTACTTGCTGTCTTGCATAGCAGACAGTAGAAATATTTTTCAATCATTTACTGTTCCCAGAAATTCTGTTAGGCAGATATCATCATCATCATCATCATCATCATGCCCATTTTCCATGGAGATGAGGCAGGGAGAGGCTCTTCCAGTTGTGCATGATCATACAGCCAGGAAGTGACAAAACCAAGAGCAGCTGTGCCTGTGAGCACATCATGCTGACCTTCCTTTATTTCCCAACTATCTACTTCGAGACCTCTCCCCTCATTGTATCCGTGGTATTGTTCTCTGTGGTCTGCATTAAAGGTGGCTTGGTCCATCCTTTTCTTTATAGAACCACCACGGAGCTGTCTTTTACATGCTGCAGTTATAGAAAATGTCAAGCCCCTTCTTGAACAGGCAGTCACACAGTTACAGAATGTGACAGTGCCCCACTCTATAGTCACTGCTGGAAAACTAATTCCATTGAGCGGTAGAGAAGAAGCGGGTAAAATGGAAGCCTCCTGCCAAAAGGTAGATTTTCTTCTTAAAAATAACAGCCTCTATCTACAGACAACAGCATGTGTGTCCATCAAGACACCCAACTCACTGCCTCTATTCCAGTCTCTGGGTTAGGTTCAAAAAAGCACGTAGAGAAAATATGACACTACCAGAGGGCCTTGGGACTGTTTATTACCCCGGAATGTTCTGGCTAGATTATCACCATCAGTGCTCAAGATAACAGTGAGATACTTGCTCCTTTTCTCTGTTGAAGCTCATGGGAGACTTTCTTTCAAAGAGGAAATTGAGAGTCCTGGATAGTACGTGCCCAAGGCACTCTACAGTAGCTCATTTTCAAAAGAGATGAATTTGTCACCATTTGGGGGCATAATCTAGAAATATATTGTGTAGAGGAGATAAAATTAAAATGAATAAACCAAAAAACAAAACTAAAAAAGACAAACTGTTTATTCAAATAAAGTAGTCACGTTGGGAAGCTGCACACTTGCAGAAAAGATGCAACCCATAGCCGGCTAGATGGCTTCACCTACACTGTGCCCTCTCTGGATACTCCCCACTGTCTGCCCTTTGGGTGGCCTAGCAGTGAGTTAGACCAGCAGGATAGGGCTGGTTCAGCTGAAGGACTACAAAGTCATTAGCTCACACTGGCACTGGTATATGAGTTCCACCAACTATTGACCTCTGGGCTCTGGACACTCCTTTGTTCCAGCAAGGCCACTTCTTGCAACCAGAAAACTCTCATGGTACATGGCCAGCCAAGTATTTCCTGCTTCCCTGCCTGGTTCTACCTATATATTTAAAGTGGTACCAGGGCAGGATTCTCGTGGAGCACTTTCCACAGCACATCCAGCTCTGCCTAAGCACCCTGCATGTGATAGGTTGACTCTTTTTAAATCTTCCCAATACATCTCGCTTTATGCTTACCCCTCATGTCACTAGAAGTGTTTGTCCTTTCATATGGCATGACATTTATATGACAAAACTCAAGGAAAAGTACACCTTTACCCACTCGTTTTTATTCCAAACAAATGAGGCAGAATGGTAGAAAGGAAAAGCCAGTTTTTGAATGAGCAGACCTGGAATTGAGTCCTGGCCTTGGCCACGTGGACTGTGTACCATCAGGCTGTTTATACAACTTCTCTTAGGCAAACTGGAGATAGCAATGCCTGCTTTGTAGGTTTTCGTGAGTTTTAACAAAATTTAGTAGAAGTTCATTTCCTTTCCACATCCTCTTCCTCCACTTCTACTCTCCAGTATCTTTCTTTCCAGACTAACCAGAATTCAATTGAATTCCGGCTTTTTGCAGAAGTCAGGTCATTTTCATAGGACAAAGATTTACCACTATTGAGTTATTATAGGAAAAAATGCCACATATTTTGAAGGCAATTTCGTAACACCACTTCTCAAAACATAGTGAGCAATGGCAGTAACATTCACTGAAAGATGTTTAAAGACTCCAAGGTGACTTCTTTGAAAGTTACAATAGACATTCTGTGAATTCTGGATGTTGAAATAAAATTAATTAGAGGTCTGATAGTGATCAGTTGTGCCATTGTCAAGCACCTGCTCCCTTGAAGAAATGGTGCTCTGCCTTGTGAGAAGCACAAAAATGAATCAGATCCAGTCTTTGTTTTTCCACCTAACTTATAGATATGTTTTTAGAATTACAGTAAGAAAATGGTACAGGTGAAACTTTTTGTAACTATGTAAATTCGTAGGGGATTCAGTCACAAATGACAGATCCAATTAGCTTTAAAAAAAAAAAAAAAAAGGAAGAGGTTTATTGGCTCAAACAATTAAAGTCCAGTAATACTTAGCTTCAGGAATAGTTAAATCAAAATGCTCAAGTAGAGGAGCACAAATGTTCTCATCACAAAGAAATGATGAATTTTTGCAATGTCAAATATACTAACCACCCTGATTTGATCATCACACGTTGTATACATATATTCAAATATAACTCTGTACCCCCTAGTATGTACAATCAATATATTTCAATTAAAAAATAAATTCCTTTAAAAAATGCTCAAGTGGTGTCAAAATCTCTATGTGTATGTGTGTGTTATGGGTGTGTCTGTGTGTGTTGGTGTCAGCTTTGTTCCAGCATTTTTTCTGTGTTGACTTCTTTTTCAGACAGATCTTCCTTTGTGTTAAGAAGAACCTCAGATTCATGTCCTCACAGTTTGGGAACTGTGGGTGAGCTGCTCCTCCACGTTAGTTACAACAAAAGTCCCAAATTGCATCCCATTAGCCTGATATAGATCATGCATGAACCAATCGCTAAGGCCCAGTAGTTGGAATGCTATGATTGGTGAGGCAAGGCTCTTATGCTCTTCTCTGGAATTGGGGGGCTAATGTCAGCCTCATCTAACCACATGGACAAACATAGAAAATTAGGGTGGTGTTTCCTGAAGAACTGGAAATGTATGCTGCACATGCAAAAACACTGTAGAGTGTATTAGTCAAGATAATGTTAGAATATGAGGGCCAAAATACCCAAAATCACAGTGGTTTAAACAAAAGTTTATTTCTCTCTCACATTGAAGAAGCCCAGTGGTAGTCAGTAATCAGAAATGTTAAGGCACTCCAAGGTGTAAGACATACAAGCTCAACTATCTTGTTGCTGCTCCCTGTGGGATTTCCATATATAAAGATCACCTCATAGTCCAAGATGGATGCTGCAGCTCCAGCTATCACATCCTTGTTCTACTCAACAGATAGGAGGCAGTATACAAGAAATTCAGATCTCCCCAGCCATTAAACTCCACTTCCAGTTACATCCTGTTGAGTAGAACATAGTCCCTTAGCCACATCCAGCTACAAAGAAGGCTAGAAAATATAGTCTTCATTCTGGGCAACCATGCACACAACCAAAAATTCAGGTTTAATATCATTATTGAATAAGAGAAGATAAACACTGGGGGGTGGGGACTAGAAGTCTTTACCACACAGATTTAAATAAATAACTATAATACAATACAAGCTAGTAAGTGCTAATAAGATAAAATAAGAAGATGATGGGTTTGGCTATATATTTCTGGAATGCTACAACCACAATTCAAATTAGTCTACTGATAACACTGCCAAGTTAGGGAATCATTGATCCAGAAGAATACTAAATAATGATGAAAGTAAAACTGAGGAAGCCAGATACTTCAAGCACTTCACTGGAATACCTTTAGGGAAATGCTAAATAATGATAAAAGTAAAATTGAGGCAGCCAGAGATTTCAAACACATCACTTATATAGCTTTAGACATTCACCAAAGACATAGTTTTGGGAATAATAATGGAATAATTTCTTTTACATTGGGAGTTTATCATTTCAAATCTCCAAATTATGTCACAAATAGTAAACAAGTACTTTACATGACAACTTTGAGAATAATATTAAGTAAATGTTCTGTTACTAAGGAATCAGAATCAAAGCCAAGACAACGAAGTATTTAAGAACTCTACAGGGTCAAGATGGCAGAATAGATGGTCCCAGTGTCACTCTTTCCCTCAAATCTGCCAATTTACAACTATTAAAAAGCAACAACAACCAAGATGGGGCCAGTAGAACTCCGGGGAAGAGGAGGAGATACCTATGGAGTGCATGAAGGTGGGAGAAGCCATCATGAGAGAAAGAAAAATGCTCTGACTGTTTCATGCCATGGCCACTTTAAGGCTGGAGCTGCTGAGCACACAGAGCAGGAACTGGCAAAAGCTGCAGCTGTGCCTTTCAGGTGAAGTTGCTTGGAGGTGGCAGGGGAGAAGAGGGCCTTGGGGGCCCCCAGGCCAGCAGTACCACCAACATGGTTCCTGTGGACCCCCATAGGACCAAGGAGCCACAACAACTGAAAAAAAGGAGCCAGTCAGAGGCCAGTGACTCATCACAAGGGACCAGAGCACAGCCTGTCCATGAGAAGTGTTTGGAGTAGGGGCAGTGGGGGAGACAGGCCTACCAGGGGAATGCTGGGGCACAGCAAGAACAGCTGATCTGACCCCCAATCAGTGTAAGACCACTCAGAGGAGACTGGTCAGGAATATAGAATTGAAGGGGGGGCAGTTTGATGAAAAGAATCAGGCCCAGGCCAGTGTTTCTATACAACCCAGGTGCATCAGATTTCACCAGATCCAGAAGTGCCTATAAAGTCAACTATTAAAACCTGAGCTGCACAAAAAGTCTTCCCTAGGGAATCAGCAGCTAAGCCGCAATTTAGCTCAACCACAGAGCTCAAGTGCTGGTCCCCACGGGAAGTTCCCCCATTTTAGAAGTAAGCAAAGGACAACAAATTAGTTCCAGTGCAGAGTTCAAGTGGTGGGAATGGCAAATAATCCAACACAGAACTGAAAGAAAAAACAAAGTACCCACAACCAGAGACAAAGTTTGATAACTAGTAAAGGTCCCATTTCACCAAAGAACACTTCTAACACCTAGAAGAACCGGAAGTTCCCTGGACTACCAAGCCAGGAAGGTGGTAGGGCTGGGGGCCTCAGCCATGTCCCCGACACCTGCAACCAGACCCGAGGATGGGGACCGAGGGCCTCGGCCATACCCCTCCCCGCACAAGTGCAACCACCCCAGCAACAACCACTGAGTGCCTCAGGAAAAGCCCCAGGCTCTCCCAAGCCTGGGCAGAGGGGGACCAAGGACCTCATCCACACCCCCCACACACTCAACCAGCCCAGTGATGACCAGCACACCTCAGCAAGAAGGACCCTGGGTTCCTGAGCTGGAGTGGTGGGAGGCGAGGGCTATTGCCACACACCCTTGACATCTGCACCCAGTCCAGCAATAACCAAGCCACTGCTGGAGGCCCCCTGGTCTCCCCTGTGGGAATGTGGGGGGTACCACTGGCCTCAACCCCACCCCTCCTCCTTCCTCCTTCTCCCATCCCATTTCCTTCCCCTGTCCCCTCTCCCTCTCCCTCCCAACTGCTCTACAACATCTTAGAATGTAAAAAAATAATATGAATGAAATTTTTAAAAATAAAATAATAAATAAATAAGAGAGAAAGAAAGAAGTCTACAGTCTACAGAATAAAATGAAGAGCCTTGTTTCAGAGATTCTCACCATTATGAATCCAACCTACATTTCCAGACTCTCCTCCTAGAAATTCCAAACACAGCCTGTGCTACAGCGTAACTATAAATTCATTCTGCACAGTCCCCATGTTTTTGCCTGAATCCTTCGTTGTTGCTGGACACTTTGGATAAAACTCCCTGGAAACATTCTTTCACGTTGGAATTCCACTCTTTCTTTTACAATTATAAAACCACTAAAGAAGACTATGATGAGCACAGTGGGAGACAGAGACGTGATTACGAAAACCAAGCCCGCTTCTCCATGTAAGGATGCTCTCTGAACACCAAAATAATTGAAAAAATCTAATCAAGTCAAAATATAAATGTAATCAATTTCTGTATTATTCGACAAAGACCACGCAAGTATGTTTAAGATGCTCACCAAAATAAATGCAAAAAGCATTATTCTAAAAAGATCAACTATAGTTGGAGATTTCTAACATAGTTCTCTATGTTTTTCAAAGGAAAGTAAGATCTATTTAGAACTGAGTACAAACAAAGCACAGTATATGTCAAAATTTGTTTGATGTAGCTAAGGCAGCACTTACAAATATATCATTTTCCATGAACTCATTAGGAATTAAGAAAGGTTAAAAATAATCATCTTTACTATTTCTCTCCCTCTTGTCTCACTGGACATTCTTTGTTACTCTTTTTTGACTCGTTGAGTTGAATGCTGCACTTGCATGAGTTGATAAATATGTGAAAAAAATGCTCGGCCTCATTAATATTCAAAGACAAGCAAAGAAAACAATGAGATACAAGGCTGGTTTGTTACACACATCCCATTGACCAAACTTGGTCACATGAGTACACCAAGTTTTCTGAGAGTCTGGGAAATGTATACTTAATTGTAGGCTTCCATGTACCAAGACGAAAACTGGAGTTTCTATTACTATACAAGAAACAGAGACTGGATATTGAGTGGATAGCCAGCATACTTTGTCACAAGAGGCACACCAAAGTGAAATTTTTTTTTTAACTTTCAGATATCTACAGGAGAAGCAGCCCCCTTGTGGTGTTCTCAGATAGTCCATTGGACGTGAAAAATCCTCTGCTGCTCAAGATTTGAGATTTGAAAAATAGACCAAAAGTAGCTTTGGAAAGAAAAAAAGTATATAAGCAAATCTTTCTTGTTAACTTTATTTAGTCGAGCGCTTAATCACTTGAGCTTTTTTCAGCCTTTACCTTTTATGGAGCTTTTGAAGTAATTTTACCTGGGATATTATAAAGAAGAACTGCTAGATAGTTCAAACTCTGGGGATTGATGGTAGCCAACCACTTGTAGTTAAAATCAGATTATACTTTTATTTCTGTTTATGATACTTTATAATTTACTAATAGTTTTATCTTTTCAATTCTTTTTACATGAAAAGAATTATAAACCTCCTTGAATGAACGCAAGGAAATCCTCGAATAAACAAAGATTTTTAATACCTCTTTGGTATTAAGAATGCCGCTTCTGGAAAACAAATGGGTATTGATAAATCAATCAATTGTTTAATTGAATTCACAGGAGGATATTTTCTTTGGGACAATTAACTCCTCCCAATTGATTTGAAATACCATAATTTCTTGTCACATAAAACTTCTGGTTACTTTCCAAGAAACAGGATGATGTGGGGTTTTCAATGTATAAAAGCCTAATTTCCTTATTCAGAAATATTTTAGTCTCCAACCCTCAAGGCATAATCTTAAGATTTTCTTGAGCACTGAAAGAATTAAGAAACATTTTGACACCTATAATTCCTGATAGATAGAAGAAAGCAGGAAAATGGGAATGAATGGGGAAAAAAGTAAAAACCAAGAGAGTGAGTATTGTAATACAAGGCAAAGAGCTGGTGCACTTAAGGTGCCAATATTAGCATTCAAGATCATTGTAATCATATCAAAATTCAGCAGGCCCAATATCTTCACCCCATGGACTGAATGCGGATGACATACCACTTCCTACTGTACCTATTCTCTCCTCTCCTCCCTATCAATGCAGATACACAAGTGAAATCACTCTAAAATTTACATTTGTTTGGGGGAAAAGTGCATTAAAGAGAGGAGAACGTAGGAAGTGCCCATATCATCTTTTGACTGGGGTGCCACTGCCTGCCTGCCAGGGCTGACGCCCAGTACCAAGTAGGAAACTTATTATGCCCTAGAGACGGATCTACCACAGCCAGTGGAAATGAGCTTCTTTCAAATGACACATACACTTCCTGTGTCCCGAGTTCTAAAGTGTGTTGTGCCCACACATTTCCCCCCACTTGTCCCACTTTTCTTGGGAGAGGTTTGGCAGAAACGTGAGGATCTGAAGGTACAAGAGGTGCAAAAAATTGACAATAATAATAGGAACTATAACCACCCATGGCGGGCAAAGATGGTGAATTTTATCCCACAAATATTTATATTCAACCAGGGCTCAAGCAAGAGAGAACAAGACTATGGAAAGAGCTGAAATATAGGTAGTTGTGCTCGGAAAGCAAAAACTAAAATAAAGCAGTTTTCTGTGATCAAAGGGTTATCTGCAAGAAAACAAATAGGATGAAGGACATATAAGTGCTTCAAAAGAAATGAATTCAGAATGATTTGGCACTTTATGTGAATGTACAATTTGATTTAAAAGTAAGTATTAAATAATTAAAAAGCTAAATTATGAATTTTTTTCAAGTCCTAACCCCCAGTATCCATGAATATGATCTTATTTGTTTTTTGTTGTTGTTGTTGTTTTGTTTTGTTTTCTTTTTTTTTTTAACTTTTATTTTGTCGATATACATTGTGGCTGATTATTGCTCCCCATCACCAAAACCTCCCTCCCTCCTCCCTCTCCTCCTTCCCCCCAAACAATGTCCTTTCTGTTTGCTTGTCGTATCAACTTCAAGGAATTGTGGTTGTTATATCTTCTTCCCCACCCCCCTGGTTTGTGTGTGTGTGTGTGTGTGTGTGTGTGTGTGTGTGAGTGTGTGTGAATTTATATATTAATTTTTAGCTCCCACCAATAAGTGAGAACATGTGGTATTTCTCTTTCTGTGCCTGACTTGTTTCACTTAATATATTTCTCTCAAGGTCCATCCATGTTGCAAATGGCAGTATTTCATTCGTTTTTATAGCTGAGTAGTATTCCATTGTGTAGATGTACCACATTTTCCGTATCCACTCATCTGATGATGGACATTTGGGCTGGTTCCAACTCTTGGCTATTGTAAAGAGTGCTGCGATGAACATTGGGGAACAGGTATACCTTTGACTTGATGATTTCCATTCCTCTGGGTATATTCCCAGCAGTGGGATAGCTGGGTCGTATGGTAGATCTATCTGCAATTGTTTGAGGAACCTCCATACCATTTTCCATAGAGGCTGCACCATTTTGCAGTCCCACCAACAATGTATGAGAGTTCCTTTTTCTCCGCAGCCTTGCCAGCATTTATCGTTCAGAGTCTTTTGGATTTTAGCCATCCTAACTGGGGTTAGATGGTAGAATATAATCTTATTTGGAAATAGGGTCTTTGCAGATGTAATTAAGTTAAGATGAGCTCATGTTGGGTCAGGGTTGGCCCTAAATGCAATGACTGGTGTCCTTATAAGAAGAGGGAGATTTTGAGACACAGACATACATAAAGGGGAAAAGGCCAAATAAAGGCAGAGGCAGAGATTGGAGTCAGACAGCTACAAGCCAAGGAGCACCAAGGATTGCCAGCAGCACCAGCAGCAAGGAGTAGGAAAGGAAGGAGTCCTGGAGCCTTCAGAGGGAGCATGACCCCACAGCACCTCGATTTAGGACTTCTGGCCTCCAGAACTATGAGAGAATTTCTGTTGTTTTAAGCCACCCAGGTTGTGGTAATTTGTTACGACAGTCCAAGGAAACTAACACAGGTGGAAATGATAGTTCTGGGTCAAAATTTTATATCATATCATCAGGAGTTATTTGCAGGCAGTAGACCCTCGGGGATATAGGAAAATCCGGCACTGGTGATTTGGCTTAAAGGCAGTGAAAACCATGTTAATACTCAGAAATGAGACTTTAGCAGCCCATAGCATGCTGTGGTGAATTATCTAATTGAGCTAATTCCTGGGATCACTTGGAATAAATTGACCTTTAAAAGAGATTTAGGGAAATTGTCCTGCTCTCTGGTCTTAGAATAGTACAAAGAACATGAGGAATTCAAAATTGTGGAGTGGTCACTTCTAACAAAACCAGAAAGTTTAAACAGAGAGAAGTTCACATCCTTAAATTTTCTGGACTAGGATGAATTCAAGGCTTTCTGTTATTATCTAGCACCAAAGCTGAGATAACGTGGGACTGAGCTCCTTCAGATTTGCTGAGTTTATAGTCTCATGATTGTTTACATGACAATTACAGCATTGGTCATAAAGGAGTGGGACACGAAGAATTTGACTGAGAATATAAGACAGGATTTAGAAGATTTGAACTACCCCAGAACCCCAACTGCCCATGAACCTCCTCAGACAAATGAATCAGCCCGTCTGCCCTTGCCTGATGAGGATGAACCTGCCTTCGCAAAGACACTGTCACCCCCTTACCTGACTGAATCCCTTTGCAATAGGAAGCCACTCTCAATCTTCAACCTCAATCTTTTCCTCCCACCAGGCCTCACAGTCTTCAGATATTAGCTAGAGGGAGATACCGTGTACGATGCTAGGAGACTAAACCCAGGAGGAAAAGTCACTGTAGTATGAGGGTACTTCAAAAAGTTCATGGAAAGATTTGTATTACCTTTTAACTCTACTTTTCCATGAGCTTTCTGAAGTACGTTGCCTAAATTTCAGGAAAAATACTATGTCATGGTTAAGAGCATAGGCACAGGCACCAAAACTGCCTGAATTCAAACTTTCCTTGTGACACTTCCTGTGTGACCTTAGTCAAGGACCATTACATAGTTTTGTCTCCATTTCCTCATCTGTAAAATGGAATAAGAATAGTTTTACTCCTTAAGGCCATTGTAATAATTAAAATGCATCCATCTACATAACATGCTTAGAACAACTGGCACCTAATAAGTACTGTGTGAGTCTTAGGTATTATTGCATGTTACATTAAACCAGCTGTAGAATACAGTCCACTTGGGCTCCACCCGGCAATCTCTCTAAGTGTAGATAGACTCGGGTCTTTTCTGCCATGCAGCCTCCATACTGATGAGTTTCACACCTTTGGATCACTGCCACTCTCAGCACAGTCAATCTGCACAGCTAAGCTGAGCAGGTGCATGTGGCTAAGGGATCAGGACAGCAACAAAGCTGTAGGCACCACTATCATATTCATCTTACCTGGTCTGCAACATAGAAAAGTAGGATTACACGGTGAGACCGAAACAGTGAGGCCTGGGTTACAACTTCCACTTTTTAAAAAACTATCATTCACTGAGAGCCTTCAGTGTGACAGACTCTGTGTGCTTCCCACTTTACAAGCTGTTGTGGACTGAATGTTTATGTCCTTCGAAAATTCATATGTTGAACCCTAACCCCCAATGTGATGGCATTTGGAAATGGGGCTTCGGGGAGATAATTAGGGGCCCTCATGATGGGATTAGTGTCCTTAAAGAAGAGACCAGAGAGATTGCTCTATAGAGTTCTCCCCACAGTAACACCCCACCCCACACCCCACCCCCATGTGAGGACCCAAGGAGAAGGTGGCAGCCACTCACAAGCGAGGAAGAGAGCCCTCACCAGAACACAGCTGTGCTGGCACTCTGATCTTGGACTTTCAGTCTCCAGAACTGTGAGAAAATAAAATTTCTGTTGCTTAAGCCACCCAGTCTATAGTAGTTTGTTACAAGCCCAAGGTAACTAAGAAACAGGCATTACCCTTTGTTTTCACAACTGTGCCCAAGACCCAGTCCCTGACCTCAGGGAACTTACAGTTTAGTGACTAGGTACTAATACCAGGGCGATAGGTACAGTTATAGGGAAGTACACCAAGGACAGCCTGGGGGAACGAATATATAAACTACCCCCTCAACACACACAAATACAAGGGGTTCCTTTCTTTCTTTGTTCCTTCCTTTCTTTCTTTCTCTTTCTTTCTTTGTTTCTTTCTTTCTTTTTTTCTTTCTTTCTTTCAATAATGATAACAGCAAGCAATGTAATTTGAAAATGATGTCAAGTATGTGTTTCTTCCCACCTCTTACATCACAACTTCTCAGAAGCTATGCATCTCTGTCTCTCTCTCTCTCTCTCAAACACACACACACACACACTCATGCATGAATTTCCCTGCACTCTTGCCATTCTCTGCTTCAAAATTTTTGGAAAGGTTGGGCCAGGAATCATCAGTATCCTGAGGTTTCAGAACAATCATGCCCTGCTGAGTGTGGTGGTTTCAGAACCAAGGACAGCACTTTGTCCACCTCCACCATACTTACAATTTTGTATCTACACCTATGGCATTGGTAAATCATAATTAACACAGATCTCACACCCCACTCTAAGGAAATAATACTAACAGTAAAATATTGGTAACAACACCTAACATTTATTTAGCATTTAATATGTGCTATACACGTATTATTTCATTTATTTCTCATTAACAACCCTGTAAGCTAGATATTTTTATTATCCCCATTTTATAGTTGAGAAACAAATTCAGGAGAAAGTCAAGTGGCTTACCCAAGGTCATGTAGATAGTAAGAATCAGAGCCAGAATTAGAATGTAAATTAGACATTTATTGTTATTATTCTATTTGATGTCCTACTTATATAACTGTTTGCCAAAATTCTTTTTTCTCTGAATAACTTTTCTGGAATAAAGCACTGTTTTCCAGGAACACTATCAGAATTATGTGCATTTTACCATATGAACTTATACTGACATGATTTAATTAATCTTGGGACACTGAGCTTCCATGAAGCCAGAAAACTTGCGGAGTCTCCTGCAAGGAGTCGTATTGTGAGGCTGAGACAAGACATTCCCAATTAACCACTGCCTTCAACCTTAACCTGAGTGATAGACAGGTACTGCCACCAACAGGGAGGAAATGAGAAGAGAAAATAAGTTTCACGGAAAATTGCTGTTTTTCAAGGACTTTGCTAGGCATTTTGGCAATATTTTGAAATTTTGTGGAGGGTTTTGTTCCTTGGTTTTTGTTTATTTGTTTGTTTCTTTTGGCTACTGGCCGGTAAGGAGATCAGAACCCTTGACCTTGGTGTTATCAGCACCAGGCTCTAAACAAATGAGCCAACAGGCAGCCGTTTTTTTCTTTCTTTCTTTCTTTCTTTTTTTTTTTTTTTTTTTTTTTTGGCTGCTGGCTGGTACGCGAGTATTTTTAAATGTTATGATCGCTTTTAAACATAAAGTTTATTACATTTTTTTCAATTATATACAGACACTCAAGATAAAAATAAAACCGAAAGGAAAAACTCACTTATTTTCCAATGCCCAAAGACAACCATTCTTTCTATTTTTTGTGTTTGTCCACACAAAAATCTTTATAAAATTAATTTCACCCAGTGGGGGGAGTATGTGAGCCAGAATGTTGGGCCCCATCACAGCATCAGACAAAGTTGCTAAGCATTTATCAGATAAGTATACGGGGGGCTACAAGTAAACCCTCATTTGAAGGAAGGATAGCATTTGTTTTTAAAATTAAGGTTCTTAAAATTTATCTAGTAATGATATAGATAAGCTTATGGATATTTTGAAGTTGAATTTCAATAATAAACCATAAATTTTGATAGCTGATTTAGCAATCCCATGGAAGCAATCTCAAATCTGAGGATTTCAGGAACTCCAACATCAACTTGCGATCTATTTATACACCAGTAGGTGGTACTAGGTGATTTTTCTTTTCTCTTTTAAGTAAGCTGGTGTGTGTGTGTGTGTGTGTGTGTGTGTGTGTGTGTGTGTGTGTGTGTGTGTGAGAGAGAGAGAGAGAGAGAGAGACAGAGACAGAGACAGAGACAGAGAGACAGAGACAGAGACAGAGACAGAGAATAGTGATAATGGACTTGAGGAAAATTTTAAAGTGAGGTGATGGAAAAATTCTAAAACTGGATTTTTGTGACGGTTCATAAATTTAAATCACAAATTTACCAAAAGCACTTGAATTATATCTCAGTTAAGTTGGAAAAAGGGGGGAAAAACTGAAATAAACTTTTCCATACAGGCTTTATCTTGAGAATTCATAACATAGTTTGTCTATAGATTCATAAGAAAGCACTCTGCTTGGCTACAATCTTAAATTTTACATTTATTTATATAATCTGGGCATGATTCCACCCTTTTACTTCTTTAACCTGCATCCTTTCAAAATTGTCTCAGAACATCAGAAAATCACCATTATGCTGCAAGTACTTAATGAACCAATATAATTAACTAAATATTTAAAACCTTTTTTCGTAGGTTATTTAATACTCCCAAATAGAAACAATACAAGTTTTAGTCTGGCCTTTCAACATCTTTGCCGTGCAGAGTATCTCCATAGACAAGAGCCCACAAACCCACATCTTTAATTTGGATGATATATTCAGCATTTAATTTGAATTTTTTTTTACAGTGATAGTACACTGTACAACATATTCTCACTAATCTAGACATCCCTTGTTAGGGAAATTAGGGAATCAGAAAGTAAGCAAATCCAGAGTGGTAGGTAAGCACCCTGGCCTCTTAGATCAAGGTTGAACTCCTTGTATAAACTCTGTGAACTTAATCAGAGTTCAGAAGTTGGAAGTTACTTAACTTCTTCAGGCCTGTTCCCCATCTGTAAATTTGAAATAAAACATTCTCATAGAGATTTTACGAGGATTAAATGGGTTCAACATCAGTAACCCAGAGGAGAAAAAGTGTTACTAAAACTACCATAGCCAACCGTACTTCTCAAAAAATGGCTATCATAATTCATTTCAGGAAAACCAAATCTCTGTTCTATTTATAGACACTGTTGAAAAGGAGGAGAAAAAAACAAAGACTAAAAGCCTTGGCCAATGCTGTTAAGCTTAAGATCTGAAGTAGTAGACAGCCTGTTGTTTTTAATAAAGACATTAAAGGCTCAGATACAGCAACTATGAAGAATTCCAGAATGGGAAGATGTAGGGACTACAGGATAGTTTAAGATGTGGATGTTTAACGTTCTATTTTAATTTGTTTGTGTTATTGTAATGTAACCAAGTTTATCATCCCCAATCCTTCCCTGAAGCTGCTACACAGACAAAGGCCCTGTGGGAATGGTTTGGGAGGAAATCAAGAAAAGGAGCTGAGTCCCAGCCCTGGCCTGGTATAGAGCAGGAAGAACAGCTGCAGAGACGGGCAAGATCAAGGGCTTAGGAGGAATAACAACGTGGGTAGTTTCTACAGAACACAAGCCCCCAGGGTTTCACAGAATTCTTGGAATCCAACTTCTTTTAGGATGTGGGATGGAAGGTTCTAACCGTGTGTGTGTGTGTGTGTGTGTGTGTGTGTGTGTGTGTGTGTGTGTGTGTGTGTGTGTGTGTGTGTGTGTAGAGTTTAGCCTCATTATTCACAGATTCCATATTTGCAAATTCACCTACTAGCTAAAATTTATTTGTAGCCCCCACATCAATACTAGTGGCATTTTCTCAGTCATTTGCAGACATGCACAGAGTAGGAAAAAAAAAAAAAAAAAAAATTTGAGTCACCCATGGGCATGTTCCCAGCTGAGGTGGAACAAGGTAATGTCTGCCTTCTTATTTCAGCTCTCATACTATAAACAACTGTCCTTTTCACAGTCCAGTTAGCCACATTTCTCATTTTGGTACTTTCCATGTATGTGATATCTCTGTTTAAAATGGCCCTCTCAAGCTTAGTACTGAAGTGTTGCCCAGTGTTCCTAAAAATAGAAAGCCGTGATGTGACTGAGGATGAAAATACGTGTGTGGACAAACTGTGTTCAGGCACGAGTTACAGTGCTGTTGCCTGGGGGTTCGATGTGAATGAATCAACAATCTATATTAGCTAAGGTGTGTTTAAACAGAAAAACACATTAAGGCACTGCAATACAATTCTAACTCTAACCACCCATAATTAGCATTCAGACTCCACAGGTTAAAGAGCACAGTCACGAAAAAAACTGCCACCCTCCCTCTGACCAACTGGCTACAAATTTGGGAGTTTTAATGACCCCTTCCAGTTCAATCATTCACTAGAATGACTCACAGAACTCAGGAAAGCACTACACTTATGATTACAGTTTATTATAATGATACGAATTAGGATCAACTAAGTGAGGAAACATGTAAGGCAAGGTCTGGGAGGGTCCCAAAGGCAGAGCTTCCCTGCTGTTAAAAAAAACTCCTGTTAGCACAGGACCACTCAGAGGAGACTGGTTGGGAATATAGAACCGTGGAGGGTGCAGTTTGCTAAAAAGACTCAGGCCCAGACCAGAGTTTCTCAGCCACGCCCCCCTGACACCCATAACCAGCCCAGCGATGACCACCGAGCAGCCTCAGGAAGCAACCTGGGCTCCCAACCTGGGGCGGTGAGGGGGCAAGGGCTTCAGCCACACACCCCCAATATCTGCACCCAGCCCAGCAATGACTGATCCACTGCTGGAAGCCCCCTGATCTCCCCTGCAGGAAGGAGGGGGGTGCCACAGGCCTCAACCCACGCCTCCTACTTCCTCTTTCTCACACCCTATTTCTTCCCCCTTCCCCTCTCCTCCGCCCCCCAACTGCTCCACAACAACATCAGAGAATGTAAAAAAAACAATATTAGTAAATAAACAACATAAAAATAAAAACTTCTGTCAAAAAAGAAAAGAGGAGCTGCTGAAAGCCAAGAGTGCAGCAGACCACAGCCATCTCTGTTCAGACAGCCTGGTAATCTTTAAAAGCCCCTGAAGCTATTGGGTAATGGAATCATGAATATTTATTTCCCAGATTTAAGACTAAAAGACGTTGCTCATTCGTTCATTCTTAATTTTGTTCAGCAAATATGTAATGAGCACCTACTCTGCGCCATGCAGTGCTGTAGGTACTACTGAAGCAACCTTGAACAGAAATGGCAAAGCTTTTTTTCTCATCAAGGTTCCCTTCTAGTGGGGAGCACAATGGGTGGAAGCAGACAGTAAATACATAACAAAAAACATAATGTAGGTCAGATAGAAATGAGTGTTGTGAAGAAAAATTAGACAGTGTAAAATGCCCGAGTAATGAGGGGCTGGCTGTTTTCATTCAGAGAAAAGCCCTGTGTGACACAGAGAACTGGAAAATGCGAGAGAGAACTGTGTGAATACCTGACAGATGGAAGTTCCAGGTAAAGGCAAATGCAAATTTCAGGTGTAGGGTTAAAGAACAGCAAGGTGCCAGTGCCAGCTTACCCAGAGAGCTAAGTGTAACAGGCATGGTAGGAAATGAGATCAGAGAAGCAATTGGATTCAAGCATACAAGCATACAAGCCATGTAGGTATTTTGGATTTTATTCACGTGTAATGGAAACTATTGGAGGATTCTGAGCGGGAGAGTGAAATGATTTGATTTCGATTTTAACATACTCATTGTTGATGCTAAGTGGAGAAAGGATAAGGAGACGAGAGGGAAAGCCCAGGAGCAGTAGGAGGCTATTGAGCAATCCTGGATAGAGATCACTGTGGCTCGGATTAGGGTGGTAGCATGGAGGTGTGAGAGGGAGTCAGATTCTGGATATGTTTTGTAAGTAAACCAACAAGACTTGCTGGTAGAATGGATTTGGAGTGTGTGGAGAAAGAGAAGTCGAGGATGACTCCAACTCTGTTGCAGGGACAATTGGAAAAGATGCTGTTGACATTAACTGAGCTGCAGAACACCAGGAAGGTATTTACATATTTTTCTAAGTCTTTTTGGAACACTTAGTGCTCTAAAATAGCTGAATTACATTGTGACTATACTATTTCTAATTACTTTGACTCCTAAATGGCTAATGGCTTGAAACAAATACAGTACAGTGCTTGCAACTGAGAAAGGACTCAACAATATTAGCTACTCTTACTGCACTTTAGATCACAGTATAAGTTCCAGGTAAAGTGAATTATTTTGTAAAATATCCAGAACAACTAGACAAAAAATAAGGATAGTCCATGAGAAAATACCCTATTTTTTTTTTTCTTTTTTTCTGATTTAGTCACTTAACATCCATCTAGGTAAAGGGAGAATGTTCAAGTGTATGAATACTCAGAAGAAATCAAATTTGAATGCCTGGCTCTCTGATTCATTCTTTTGGAGTAATTGGAATGACAATTAAAAGCTTAAGAGATGGAGGGCTGCCTGGTTAGCTCAGTTGGTTAGAGCTTGGTGTTGTTAACACCAAGGATAAGAGTTTGGATCCCAGGACTGGCCAGCCACCAAAAAAAAAAAAAAAAAAAAAAAAGCAGCAGCAGCTTAAGAGATGGAGACTATAATAGTTCGTGAGCTCTTAAGAAATGTTGCTGGGAAAGAACATTTAACCTTTATAAGGCAGAAAATTTATATTTATTTCAATCATATTGTTTTTTGCCCTGTGCTCTACTGTTTAGTTTTCATGAAAATATGCAGAATGTATGTCTTACAAAAGGACAACCAGCAGAGCAAGCACAGGTCCCACATTGCCCATTGCTTATTTTAATCAACTTTATTGAATTATAATTTACATACAACAAATGCAACCATTCAATAAGTTCCACGAGTTTTGGCAAACAGATGCATTTGTCTACCTGCTACCACAATCAAGATAAGCGACACTGCCATCATCGCTTTCCCAGTAGATCTCCCTCCCACTCTCCGGTTACCACCTCTTCTGTTTACTGTTAAAGATTATTATCTCCAAGTAACCAACTTCTGTTTGGCCAGGGAAACTTAAATCTATAAGTCCAGTGATTTTCCTCCGTTTGGGGAGAAAAACAGCCTTCTACTCCAGAGTGACATTGCCTGGTATATTTTAGGGAGGAGGTATTAGTGACGTTTTTCAGAGTTTTATCTAATATTCTTTTCACCAAGCGCTCTTAGATTAAAAAAAAAAAAAACTATGTCTGTCTTTGGGTAGGACTTTTCTAACTTCATATTAATGAAAGATGAACAAATGATGTACTCTAAAACGTGGAAGAGGAAGAAATGATAGGTACGAGGGGAAAAGGATGAGCCTCCACCAACCCCGGGCCCAAGTCTAAGCTCTATCACTTACTAACTGGATGACACTGGAGGAGGTTAGTTAACAAAACCGAGCCTCACTTTCCTCATCTGTAAAATGGACAATAATGGCCTCATGTACTGACTTGGTCTGTTTGTGCGTCTGTTTGTGAAAATGCAAAATAGTAAAATTACTATGGAAAATAGTTCACTTTCTTAAAACGTTAAACCACTCTACCACACAGCCGTTCCACTTTTAGGTATTTAACCAAGAAAAAGGAAAGCGTGTGTTCACATAAAGGATTGTACACAAAAGTTTACAGTAGCCTTATTACTGCAGTAGCCACACACCAGAAACAATCCCAATTTCTATCAACAGGTCAACGGATAAACAAGCTGTGGTACACACACACACACACACACACACACACACACACACACACACACACACACACACACACACACACAATAGAATTCTACTCGACAATAAAAATAAATGAACTATGGATCCATGAAACGATGAGAATAAATCTCAAAATAATTGTGCTCAGAGAAAGAAACCAGATCCAATAAATAAATAAATAATTAAGTATATGAAAAATGGTAGATGCAGCCCCTGAGTCGCCCGGCAGCTTCTGTTGGTTCAGCAGCGTGTCGTCAGCAGAGCTGCCGCCCGTGTCCCCACCTGGACGGTGGCCCACGCCCGGTGTCGCGAGGCTCCTGCCCTACTTCTGCCAGGGCCAAGTGATGCGGGATTTCGGCCGAGGCTGCCAGCAGCTGGGCATCCCCAGCGCTGACTTTCCTGAACAAGCTGTACATAACCTTCAGCTGAGGTATCCACCGGCATGTATTCTGGTTGCAAGTGCAGATGTCCCTAAGACGACCGTGAGCGCAAGATGCAACCCACACGTCGAGAACAGAAGTCTGTGCAAACTCACATCACGCACACCTTCAAAGCCGGTTTCAGCGGGGAATCCTCAGTGTGCCCATCTCTGGCCACCTCGGACCAGAAAAGAACTTTGATTCTGTAGAGTCCTTCATCTCAGAAAGTCAAGGTAGTACTGAGAAAGCTGAGAAACAACTAGATTCGCCAGAACATTTGAAACTCAAAGAAGACAATTCCAGGTTCTTAAAAGCAGAATGAATGGCCGCTGATGAAAAGTCATCTTATTTATTCACTCACTGTTTTCTCGTATTTCACTGCTCATAACCACACAGTCTCATCTTGATTATATTTTAAAAATCAAACGTTTTTCTACAGCTGTGAATTGGTTTGAACAGTACCATGTAGTTACTACTTACACTTCAATTATTAAATTAAACCCATCGTGCCACAGAACTAAAAAGATTCATTTAAACATCAAAATTATTTTTCATGTAATATGTTGATTTCAATGTACCACTAGAAAGGTATTAAGTGTCTTATAATGGAAATGAAATGTAGATAACTATGGGTAAAAAGGCAAGTCATTAGTTTGAAATGAGAACTATAATTCTCATGGTAAAATGGCAACATGTTTGTGCTTGTATAGCAGATGCTGCTAAACAGAGAAAGCTCATAAAAGTATATGCGTTAAGCAGAAGTTTGATAGTTTATTATGAATCTAAGGGGGAAATCTAGACTTTGCATTTTTGGTATTTTGTGCATTGATGCATTATTACAGACATGAGGACTTTGGTCATTCCCTTTATGAGGTCATAGCATTACACCATCTTCATTTCTGTGCAGAGCAGCCTCAACTCAAAATGGTCTACACTCCCTCTGCCTATCTTTTTTTGGTTTGTTTTATCTTTTAAGACAGTAAAATAAGTGTTTTTTCAATCTATAGCTCTCATTTTTATGTTCGTTGATGCTTCTTGTTTTAAAAATAGATATTCCTGTTCTTCAACAATTTTCTTTTTTCTTCCTTTTTTGGTGGTTGCTAGGTATGGGGATCCAAATGCTTGACCTTGAGGTTATAACGCCATGCTGTAACCAACCGAGCCAACCAGCCAGCAGAGCAATTTCCTTGACTTTCATTCTTTTTTCCTTTAAACAATTAGGTTATTCCTTTTAGAACATCCTACAACTGTACGCTTAAACAAGACTGCATCTGTCTATACCATTTCATCCCTTCACTATATGCACAGTATAAAATTAAGTGCATGTCCATGTTGTGTTTTTAGGAAAAAACAAAACAAACTTCATCTTTAGGTTCCCTCGAGATTTAAATAAATACATAGCAGTTCATTTATGTGTACCAGTTTGTTAAAGAACAAAAATGCTTGTTTTTCCCCTAGGGAAACTATGTAAGAGCCAGTTAAACTATGAAATAGTTAGAAAGTTATTTATTTTTAATGTATTTATATGTTCCAGAGCAAATCCAAACTGTTGTAGTTGTGTATGTACAATGTAATTTAATGCTAAAGAGTGCTTGTAGCTTGAGGGAAAGGCATAAATATAGTTTAAATTAAATAATCTTCACACTATGCATTTTTCCTCCTACTAATTATGATTTCTGGCCACTTGAGTCTCTTTGTTTACATTGGCAGAAGGTTGAAATCTTGGAATATTTAGGAAATTAAGATGACAGATTGCTTTGGGCTCCATCAAACAGTAGACTGAATAATTGTTCACTTTAGCAACAGATCTGGTAGTTGCAGGGGTAGGGTAGAGGTAGAAGGTAACTTTAAAGATAACTCATTATAAATCTTTTTTCTTTTTTCTAATCTGCATAAGTGAATTGGAGAACTGACTTTAATGAAACATTTGTAAAGTCTGTAGAAAAACACCTAAAGCTGTTCTTGGAGAAGAGGGAAGCATGTATAAATTCAGTTGGGTTGCATTTTACTTTTTGGTGTATGAATTTATGGCAAACGGCAATTTCTGGCTTTTTCATTTCTTTATAAAAATATTTAGAAAGTATAATTTTTAATTAGAAATACTATACTTGAAAGAAGCCTCAATTATCAGTGGCTGTATGAAGCAAAGTTAAAAACAAACATGGAAAGTGTAAAAACAGATTTGTTTGTTTTGTCTGAATGGTTTGCTGCTAATTATGTTCTCATTAAGTGTGTGAAAGTTCTTTGATATTTACTGTCACCTTACATTTTGTTAAATAGCCATCACTTTTGAAAATCAGATAGTGTGTTGTTTAGGGGTTAACTAATTGTGTCTACATTTTTTAAAGTTATGTGTAAAGTATTTGTTATAAGAAATTACAGGGCTGGAATTGATAAATGATTTCAGCACAGTAGCAGGATACAAAATCAACACACAAAAATCAGTAGCATTTCTTTTCTCCAATAGTGAACATGCAGAAAGAGAAATCAAGAAAGCCTGCCCATTTACAATAGCCACAAAAAAATAAAATACTTAGGAATTGAGTTAACCAAGGAGGTGAAAAATCTCTATAATGAGAACTACAAACCACTGCTGAGAGAAATGAGAGAGGATACAAGAAGATGGAAAGATATCCCATGCTCTTGGATTGGAAGAATAAACATAGTGAAAATGTCCATACTATCCAAAGTGATATACAAATTCAATGCAATCCCCATCAAAATTCCAAAGACATTTTTCTCAGAAATGGAAAAAACTATCCAGACATTTATATGGAACAATAAAAGACCACGCATAGCCAAAGCATTGCTGAGCAAAAAAAATAAAGCTGGAGGCATAACACTACCTGACTTTAAGCTATACTACAAAGCTATAATAACCAAAACAGTATGGTACTGGCATAAAAACAGACACACGGACCAATGGAATAGACTAGAGAATCCAGAAATCAACCCACACACTTACTGCCAGCTGATCTTTGACAAAGGCACCAAGCCTATTCACTGGCAAAGGGACTGCCTCTTCAGCAAATGGTGCTGGGATAACTGGATATCCATATGCAGGAGAATGAAACTAGATCCATACCTCTCGCCGTATACTAAAATCAACTCAAAATGGATTAAGGATTTAAATATACACCCTGAAACAATAAAACTTCTTAAAGAAAACATAGGAGAAACACTTCAGGAAATAGGACTGGGCACAGACTTCATGAATACGACCCCAAAAGCACGGGCAACCAAAGGAAAAATAAACAAATGGGATTATATCAAACTAAAAAGCTTCCGCACAGCAAAAGAAACAATTAAAAGAGTTAAAAGACAACCAACAGAGTGGGAGAAAATATTTGCAAAATATACATCTGACAAAGGATTAATATCCAGAATATATAAGGAACTCAAACAACTTTACAAGAAGAAAACAAGCAACCCAATTAAAAAATGGGCAAAAGAACTAAGTAGGCATTTCTCTAAGGAAGATATACAAATGGCCAACAGACATATGAAAAAATGCTCAACATCACTCAGCATACGGGAAATGCAAATCAAAACCACATTGAGATACCATCTAACCCCAGTTAGGATGGCTAAAATCCAAAAGACTATGAACGATAAATGCTGGCGAGGCTGCGGAGAAAAAGGAACTCTCATACATTGTTGGTGGGACTGCAAAATGGTGCAGCCTCTATGGAAAATGGTATGGAGGTTCCTCAAACAATTGCAGATAGATCTACCATACGACCCAGCTATCCCACTGTTGGGAATATACCCAGAGGAATGGAAATCATCAAGTCGAAGGTATACCTGTTTCCCAATGTTTATCGCAGCACTCTTTACAATAGCCAAGAGTTGGAACCAGCCCAAATGCCCATCATCGGATGAGTGGATACGGAAAATGTGGTACATCTACACAATGGAATACTACTCAGCTATAAAAACGAATGAAATACTGCCATTTGCAACAACATGGATGGACCTTGAGAGAATTATATTAAGTGAAACAAGTCAGGCACAGAAAGAGAAATACCACATGTTCTCACTTATTGGTGGGAGCTAAAAATTAATATATAAATTCACACACACACACACACACACACACAAACCGGGGGGGGGGGGGAAGAAGATATAACAACCACAATTATTTGAAGTTGATACAACAAGCAAACAGAAAGGACATTGTTGGGGGGGAGGGGGGGAGGGAGAAGGGAGGGAGGTTTTGGTGATGGGGAGCAATAATCAGCCACAATGTATATTGACAAAATAAAATTTAAAAATAAATAAATAAATAAATAAATAAATAAATAAATAAGAAATTACAGGGCCGACCCCCTGGCGCACTCGGGAGAGTGCGGCGCTGGGAGCACAGCAGCGCTCCCTCATCGCTCCTGCCGCAGGTTCAGATCCTACATAGGGATGGCTGGTGCGCTCACTGGCTGAGCGCGGTGTGGCTGGTCACGAAAAAGACAAAAAAAAAAAAAGAAAGAAAGAAATTATAGTAGTACCATTCTGATTAGTCTAAGTGTTTTTGAGCCTTGAAATGAATATTGACTGATTTAAAAAAATGTGAAAAATGAAAATTCAAATTAATGTATGTGACTTGAAAGAAGATCGGTGTTTGCCTGGCAATGGAGGTGGGATGGGAGAATGATGGGGAAGGGTTAGAGGACAGGATTACCAACAGGTGCAAAGAAATTTTTACAGTTGATAGATGTTTTCATTTTCTTGATTATGGCGATGGTTTCAAGGATATATGCATATATTAAAACTTACCAAATTGTACAGTTTAAATGTGCAGTATATTGTATGTTAAGCAGTTAAACCAATTGATCATGTTTGTTTGGATCTACTTCTGAACTTTCTATTCTGTGCCATTTATCTATGTCTATCTATTCTCCAATACCACAGTGTTTTTGTTTTTGGTAGCTTTATAGTAAATCTTGAAACCTGATAGTGTGAATTCTACAAATTCATTTTTTATTCAAAATAGTTTTGGCTATTCTGTTTTCATTGCCTCTTTCAGGCAGATTTTAGAATGAGATTTTGGATTTCTAAGGAAAAAAATATTCTGCTAGGATATTAGGATTGTGTTAATTCTATACAAGGGTACTTCAGAAAGTTTTTGGAAAAATATAATTAAAATCATGAATTGTTCCATTAGCACTTTGAAGTAACCTTGTAGATCATTTTGGTAAAAGTTTACATCTTAAAAACATTGAGTCTTCCAATCCATAAACATGGTATATTCTCAATTTAGGTCTTCTTTGACTGTATGGGTCCAACACAAGATCCCCCCATAGAAAGAAACCAGAATAAGGAAAGGACAGCTAAGTACAGGGGTGAGTATTAGTGGGAGAGTGTGGGAGGGCAGGGGAGCCTGATGAGGACCCTGTGGAGCACAAAAACCAAGCAGGGTGGTGTACAGGAGAAAGAGGCATGCAATTTCAGCCTATGACCACATCTCCCAAACCAGGATCAGCCAGGAGGTATTCTCCCTTATGGCAGAAAGAATCTGCTCAGCCATGAGCGTTTTCCAGTGGCAACCCTCCTCCTGCTCCTGCCCCAGTCTGTCCTGACCACCACTGTGGTTGCCTGTGCCATTGTGTAGTCCCAGAGCTGTGGCCCTTTTCCCCGCACAGGAGTTCATCCTGTGCAGTGCACCCCACCAGGCAGCCCACACCACCCAACCACCACAGCGCCAGACACCTATACAGCTCCAGCCTTCTAGCTGCCCACACTGCCCCAGACATCCAGTCATCCACATGATCCCAGCCACCTGCATGGCCCCACTTCCACACATGGGTCCAGCCATCCAATTGCCTGCACAGCCCCAGCCACCAGGCTGCCCACACAGCCTCCACACACTTGCATGGGCCCAGCCACAGACATAGCTGCCAATGTCATCTGGAGATACTGAGTCTACCCAGAACTACTGAAACTACTGAGTCTACCTGGAACCAAAACTAAAACACCCCACCCGACAGGCAATATATAACACATCTACAGGATGAAGTCTTTCTCCTCAAAAGCCACCCCAGATTAGTAGGAGAAGCAACCACCTGATGACTAGGCATCAACATACGGATACTAGAAATAAGAAAAAAAAAAAAAAGAAAAATGACACCACCAAAGGAACACTGTAATTCTCAAATACCAGACCCCATACAACAGGAACCTTGATATGTCTGAAAGGGAATTCGAGTAACAATTTTAAAGAAACTCAGTAAGATACGAGAAGACTCAGTTAGACAACACAGTGAAATGAGAAAATCAATTCAGGACATGAACGAGGAAATTTACAAAGAGGTAAATTACATAAAAAATAATATAGCAGAACTCTTGGAACTGAAAGATTCATTTAATAAAATAAAAACTACAACTGAGTGTGTAAGCAGCAGGCTAGAGCAAGCAGAGTAAAGAATTTCTGATTTTGAAGACATTCTTTTCAAAATAACCCAAGCAGACCAAAAAAAAAAGAGGAGAAAAAAGAATATTTTATTTATTTTAATTTTTTATTATTTATTTATTTTTATTTTTATTTATCAATATACAATGTAGTTGATTTTCATGTCCCTTTACCAATTCCTCCTTTTACCCCAGCCCTTTCCCCCTTCCCCACCCCATCAACATCATTTCTGTTCACTTATCTTAACAAGTTCAAGGAATTATTGTGATTGTTAAGTCTTCTCCCCCCCCCCATTTATTTGTTTGTATATTTATTTATTTTTATTAACTCCCACATATAAGTGAAAACATTCGGTATTTCTCTTTCTAACAGAGCTAGCAGACCACCTTAAGCACATAAACATCTGAATCATGGGTGTTCTGGAAAGGGGAGAAGAAAGAAAAAGCCATTGAAAACTTATTTAATGAATTAATAGCAGAACACTTCCCAGGTATTGGTCAAGACACAGACTTCCAGATCCAAGAGGCTCAAAGATCAACAAATGGACTCAATCTAAAAATGACCTCCCTGAGACACACTGTAGCCAAACTGTCAAAAGTCAAAAATAAAGAGAGAATCCTAAAATCACCAAGAGATAAAGCATCAAGTCATCTATAAGGGAGTCCTCATCAGAGTAACAGCAGACTTCTCAGCAGAAACCCTACACACAGAAGAGAATGGAATGATATACTCAAAGTACTAAAAGAAGAAAAACTGCCAGCCAAGAATACTTTACTTGGCAAGGCTATCCTTCAGAAATGAAGGGGAAATAGTGTATTTCCCAGACAAACAAAAGCTGTGAGAGTCCACCACCACACAACAAACCTGACAAGAAATCCTCAAGAAAGTTCTGCTCCTGGGACCCATAAAACAATAACTACCACCATGAATACACTAGAAAGAACAAACACCAATGGTAGAACCAATACGCAAACAAGAAAGAGAAAGAAACTATACCATACCACCTCAAAAAACCAATGAGCACTGAAGACAAACAATAAAAGGAAAAGAAAGCAACAAAAGATATTTAAATCAATGATAAGAAAAGTAATTAAATGTCAGGAGTAAGACAATACCTTTCAATAACAATCCTAAATGTAAATAGATTAAATTCTCCACTCAGAAGACACATACTGGCTGATTGGATTAAAAACTAGACCCAATTGTATGCTGTATACAAGAGACTTACCTCACTTATAAAGACACACAGACTAATAATAGTGAAGGGATGGGAAAAGATATACCATGCAAATGGAAAACAAAAACAAGTAGATGTAGCTATCCTTATCAGAGAAAATAGACTTTAAACCAAAAACCATAAAAAGAGACAAAGAAGGCCATTATATAATGATAAAGGAATCTATCCAGCAAGAAGAAATAACAATCATAAATATATATACACCCAGCACCAGAGCACCCAGATATATAAATCAAATACTAAAAACCTGAGAGTCTATCTCTTTATTTAGGCTTATAGAAAGAGATAGACCCAAATATGAAAATAGTCAGGACCTGAACACCCCTCTGTCAAAATTAAAATGATAATCTAGGCAACAAATCAAAGAGAAACACAGGATTTAAACCACACATTAGACCAAGTGGACTTGACAGATACCTATGGAACATTTCATCTAACAACCACAGAATATACATTCTTGTCATCAGCACATAGAACATTCTCCAGGATAGACGTCATGTTAGGTCACAAAACAAGTCTCAACAAATTTTTAAAAATTAAAATCATTCCAAGTATCTTTTCAGACCACAACAGATTAAAACTAGAAATCAATAACAAGAGAAACTCTGGAAACTATACAAACATATGGAAATTAAACAACATACTCCTGAATGATCTATGTGTCCAAGAAGAAATTAAACAAGAAATCAAAAAATTTCTTGAATGATGAAAATAAAGACACTTCATACCAAAACCTGAGGGATACTGCAAATGCAGTACTAAGAGGGAAATTTATTTCAATAAACACTTACATCAAAAGAATAGAAAGACTTCCAATAAATGACCTAAAACTAAACCTCAAAGATCTAGAAAAATAAGAACAATCCAATCCCAAAATTAGTAGATGGAGAGAAATAATTAAGATCAGAGCAGAACTAAATGAAATAGAGACTCAAAAAATGATGCAAAATATCAATGAAACAAAAAGTTGGTTTTTTGAGAAGATAAAATAGGCAAACCATTAGCCAGGCTAACTTAAAAAAAAAAAAAAAGATGACTCAAATAACAAATATCAGAAATGAAAAAGGAGACATTACATCTGATACCACAGAAATACAAGGAATCATTAGAAAGTATTATAAACAACTATACACCAACAAATTTGAAAACTTGGAGGAAATGGATAAATTTCTGGACACAAACAAACTACCAAGACTGAATCAAGAAGATACAGAAAACCTGAACAGACCAATAACAAGCAATGAGATTGAGGCAGTAATTGGCAGTCTCCCAACAAAGAAGCCCAGGATCAGACTGCTTTACCGCTGAATTCTACTAGACCTTTAAAGAGGAATTAATACTCTCTTCAAACTATTCCAAAAAATTGAAACAGAGGCCACTCTCCCAAACTAATTCTATGAGGCCAGCATCATCCTGATACCAAAACTAGACACAAATACAACAAAAAAAGAAAACTACAGGCCAATATCTTTGGTATACATAGAGGCAAAAATCCTCAATAAAATATTAGCAAACAGAATACAGCAACATATAATGGAATTCATTCCAAGGATGCAAGGATGGTTTAACATACAAAAGTCAACAAATGTGATACATCACATCAACAAAATCAAGGACAAAAACCATATGATTATCTCGATAGATGCAGAAAAGGCATTTGACAAAATTTAATATTCCTTCAAGATAAATACTTTCAGCAAACTAGGTACAGAAGGAAAGTACCTCAACAAAATAAAAGCCACATATGACAAACCTACCACAAATAACATCCTGAACGGGGAAAAGCTGAAAGCTTTCCCCTTAAGAACAGAGATGTGACAAGGATGCCCAAATTCACCACTCCTATCTAACATAGTATTGATAGTACTGGCCAGAGCAATCAGGCAAAAGAAAGAAATAAAGGATGTCCAGATCAGAAAAGACGAAGTCAAATTGTCCCTGTTTGCAGATAACATGATCCTATATAGAAAGAAACCTAAAGACTCTACAGAAAAACTCTTAGAGCTGATAAATGATTTCAGTAAAGTTTCAAGATACACAATCAACATGCAAAAAGCAGTAGTGTTTTTATACTCCAACAACAAACTAGCAGAAAAAGAAATCAAGAAAGCAAGCCCATTCAAAATATTCATCAAACAACAACAGCAACAAAAAACACCTAGGAATAAATTTAACCAATGAGGTGAAAGATCTCTACAATAAGAAATATAAATCACGTTGAAAGAACTAAAGAGGACACAAAGAGATGGAAAGATATTCCACTTTCTTGGATTAGAAGAATTAACATTGTGAAAATATCCATTCTTCCCAAAGCAATCTACAGATTCAATGCAATCCCCATCAAAATACCAAAGACATTCTTCACAGAAATAGAAAAAAACAATCCTAACATTCATATAGAACAACAAAAGATCCCAAATAGCCAAAGCAATCCTGAGCAAAATAAATAAATAAATAAATAAATAAATAAAGCTGGATGCATAACACTACCTGTTTCAAATTATACTACAAAGTTATAGTAACCAAAATAACATGGTACTGGCATAAAAACAGACACTCAGGCCAATGGAACAGAATATAGAACCCAGAAATCAATTCACATACTTACATCCAACTGATCTTCAACAAAGTCAACAAGAACATACATTAGAGAATAGACTGTCTCTTCAATAAATGGTGCAGGGAAAGCTGGACATCCATATGCAGAAGAATGAAAGTAGACCTGTACTTCTCACTATATACCAAAATCAACTCAAAATAGATAAAAGACCTAAATGTAAGACCTGAAACTATTAAACTCCTAAAAGAAAACATAGGGGAAACACTTCAGGATGTAGGACTATGCAAAGACTTTATGAATACAATCCCAACAGCACAGATAACAAAAGAAAATATAAACAAATGGGATTATATCAAACTGAAAAGCTTCTTCACAGCAAAAGAAACAATTTACAGAGCAAAAAGACCACCTACAGAATGGGAGAAAATATTTGCAAACTATCCATCCAACAAGGGATTAATATCCAGAATATACAAGGAATTCAAACAAGTTAAAAGTGAAAAAACAAATAACCCAATTAAAAAATGGGCAAAGTAGCTGCATAGGCATTTCTCAAAGGAAGATATACAACTGGCCAAAAGACATATGAAAAAAATGCTCCACATCACTTAGCATCAGGGAAATGCAAATCAGAACCACACTGAGATATCATCTTAATATCAGTTAGACTGGTTATGATCAAAAAGACAGAGAATAACAAATGCTGGCAAGGATGCAGAGAAAGGGGAACCTTCCTACACTGTTGGGAGTATAAATTGGTGCAGCTGTTATGGAAAATGGTATGGAAGTTTCTCAAACAACACAGATAGGACTACCATATGATCCAGTAATCCCACTACTGGGTACATTACCCAAACGAATGGAAATCATCATGTCAAAGAGATACCTGCACCTCCATGTTTATTACAGCTGTATTTATAATAGCCAAGAATTGGAACCAACCTAAATGTCCATCGATAGTGACTGGATAAGAAAATGTGGTATATATACACAATGGAATCCTACTCTGCCATAAAAAAGAATGAAATTCTGCCATTTGTAGCAACATGGATGAACTTAGAGAAAATTATGTTAAGTTAAATAAGCCAGGCACAGAAAGAGAAATATCACGTCCTTACTCGTTAAGTGGAAGCTAAAAAAAATAAACAAATAAATAAAAAAGATAGCTACAACAATCACAATAATACATTGAATTTTCAAATGGAGAGAGCAGAACTGAGGTTACCAGACATAGGGAAGGGGAGTGAGAGGAAAGGTAAAAGAGGGATGGACGAAGGGCGGTGAAAGATGGTAACATTGTATAATACTGAATACACTAATTATCCTGATTTGAGCACCACATATTGCACATAGTGATTGATACACAACTCTGTACCACACAGACACGTATAATCAATTATATTTCAATTAAAAAAAGAAAAATTGTCTGAGTAGATTATATTACCTATAAGTTTCAGTATATAATTTTATAAAGTATTCATTATTAAAAGTTATTATGTCTAACATGTTTAAGAACCTGACCTAAAGAATTATTACATGAAAGAGAAAACTGATCTTCAGAGTACAGCAAGACCCAGTGGTTGGTTAAAAGAGAATGATTCAGCAAAAGAGGCTGAGAAGATAGGAGAGCATAGGGAAAAAGGAGAATGAGATGTAAACAAGGCCAAACGAAGAAAGAGGACATTGATAAGGAAGGGCACTAAGTAAAATGTGAAGTGACAATTCAACTTCAAATTTAGCAATACAGAGGCTGTTGGTGACTTTGACAAGAACTGTTTCTGTTGATGGGTGTGGCAGCGGAGGGCGCAGCATGTAGAAGTCTGAATGGAGTGGATTAACAGAGAATAGAGGAAGAATTGGAAATAAACTGAGGAATTTTGCTTTTGAAAAGGCAGCAAAGAAATGGGTGGTAGATGGGCCAAAGGGGAAGTCAGTAAAAGAAGTTTAAGTGAGGGTATCATAGGGATACAAATCTTACATAGTGCTATAGTTTGAATGTCCTTCCCAAAACTTGGGGTGGAATTTAATTGCCATTGAATCACTGTACATTGTACACTGTGCATTGCTTGCCCTTCTGCCAAGTTATGACACAGAACAAAGACCTTCACCAGATGCCAGCACTATGCTCTTAGACTTCCAGCCTCAAGACCCGTGAGCCAAATAAACTTCTCTTTAAATTACCCAGTCTGTCATATTCTGTTATAACAACAGAAAACAGGCTAAGAGACATGTATACTAATGGGAATGATACAGTAGAGAGGGACAGATTCAACTCGCAGGACAGAGGAGGAACAATTGTACCAGTGAAGTTTTCAATATGCGGGAGTATAGTGGGACAACAGCAGAAGAGTTGACCTCACATAGAAGTTGGCAGCGTTCACCCATTATAACAGTAGGCAGGAAAAAAATCCAGCAGCAGGTTGACTAGTAGGTTTGAGGGTGAGGTGATGTAAAAATTCTTTTGATTGCATTGACAGTATTGAGAGACCACTTGGAGTTTGAAGTCATAAATTTCAAGAGATACCAGTTAGATGGCTGTATTTTTCTCCAACCATTTTCAGCTCTTTAAGGTATAGGTATTGAGTTGGTAGAAAATTAAAGATAATCAGAGTCTGAGTTTTTATGGTGAATATGATGGAGAAAATAGGATTCGGGTGTTTGTGGTGGTGTGCATGGGAGTGGCTATAATGAAGGACTTTGAATCCAAGCTGTGCGAGAGCTAAAATAAGGATGTGAAGATGATTGACAATGCAAAGGTTAGGATCAATGCACTGGATCCTGGTGGGCAAAAAAAATGTTGATCTAATAGTAGAGAGAGGGAGTTGAAAGTATAGGAGGAGACAGAGTGAGACAGTAATCAGTAATGTCTAAGGTATGCCCATAGGAATGAATGGCTGACGGGGGCTGAAGAACAAAATCACTGGAAGTGAGGAAGTCAGAGACTGAGAGGTCAGGGTGTTGGGAAAATCATCTATGTACATGGAAATCATCAAGAATAACCTTAGAAACAGGAGCGTGGAGTATGAATTAAGCCAGGTACTATATTTGACATCATTGGAGAGGCTGTGAACAGATGACTACAGTAAGGAGGGACAGCAGGTACTTCCTAGAAGTTTGCCTTGTTTTGTTGAAGGAGGTGGGAATAACAATGATTCTGCCTTGGCTACAGAACACCTCTCACTTCCTGGCCTAAAGTTACGGAGATATGAGGAAGAGACAGCTACTGCTTACCTTTAATATCTCCTTCTGTAAATATAAGAAATTGTGCGATGACTTTTCAAAGGATTACTATAAACAGCTTAAGAACATTGTGATACCTGAAGAAATACACTTCAGTTATTTGCAGATTTGTTATGTTATCTGCTATTTATGCCCTCATCTCAAAAGGATAATGTCATATTTCAAAGACACAAATACTTGAGCCCTTTTGTAAAAGCAAGGTCTCTACAAAACCTATAAAAAGACAGTAAAAATTAGCCAGGAAAAGCTACATAGCATATATTTGTGTAGTTACTGAATACGTCAGATTAATCATCCTTCTTGAGATTAGGCAGAATTACAACAGATCTAAAAACTAAAAATTAAGGATAAAGCCACTGACTGCTTTGGATAAGTTAAGTCCAGACTGCTAGATGTTGTCATTCTTAAAAGATGACTTATTTATTTTATTATTCCCAAGAAATATATTCAAAATAAATTGAGGGTAAAAACCATGATGACATCCCTTCAGGAAAAATGAATGGGAGAGGGCCGACCCCGTGGCTCACTCGGGAGAGTGCGGCGCTGGTAGCGCTGAGACCGCGGGTTCGATCCTATATAGGGATGGCCAGTGCGCTCACTGGCTGAGTGTGGTGCAGACCACACTGTTCTGAGGGTTGCGATCCCTTACCAGTCACACACACACACACACACACACACACACACACACACACACACGAATGGGAGGTGCATGGGAAAGGGAAATTATGAAATAAACAGGCATTCCTCCTAAGAATTTTCACCCTCTCTGATATATTATATACTAACAATAGAAAAAATAGTAGGGAGAAAATGACAATTTATGTGACATTCTGATTCAGAAAAATGAAAATCCAGCTAAACTGACAATAAAACAGTACATTCAGGTTTAAATAGTATTTTAGAATTAAATACATCCTACGCCTAAAATCTGAATCAAAACTACTAGTTTAGTAAAAAGATAGTTTTAACATCAACTGGTAAACTGGCATCTACAATATGTAATAGAAGGTATGCATTTTTTTTTTTTTTTTTGCATAATTTTTGTCATAGAAGCACAGAAGTTTGTACACACTTGGAAGAAAATCAGCTGACATTCAAGTTATCACCAAGGAAGCCCATGAATAAGACAAGATTGCTTCAGATACCAAACCACTCTCCAAACTATAGCATGGTGATTTTAAATTGAAGATGGCAACACTGTGGGACTGCCCAGTGGACTTTGTCTAGAGGAGGTAACAGATGGAAACCCGGGTGACAGGAAAAAAAAGGGGGGATTTTAAAATTTGCATATGCTGCTTGTCCTGCTGCCTCTGTTCTGATCAGCTAGAATTAAACATCCACATCTTGTTCAGCTTGATAAAACCATGGACCATGTCAAGACGGGACTCACTTTCCTGGTGCTCTGCAAATTAATCTGAGGTTGGAGCATGTCATTGATTGCACTGTGGACTCCCTGTATCCATGCCCTTCCTCAGTACTCTCCTACACCAGCTCTGGATTTGGCAACAGTAGCAAGCTTAACTCAGAAGCTTGAAACCTGTTTGCATGTTGTCAGCTTCTTCTCTTGGACCCATGCTTCAACTAAGAAAAACGCCTGGGCTAGCCTTAAGAAGCATGTGAGACTTACCATCCCACCCCTGACTGACATGACCAGTACATGACGAAGTCTAGCCAAGACCAGCAGAACCACCCAACCAACTTGCAGATGCACAGAAATAATAAAAAGCGTTGTTTAAACCACTTACATTTCAGGGTGTTAATGCAGCAATAATTGCTGATAGAGTGCTCAGGCTACTCCATTTCTTAGACTGTCCTCCCTGCTTCTGGCATAACCTGGGTGGGTTAGGGCCAGCCACTATAAGGAGTGGAAAATGATAGTTAAGACTGATGAGAACTAAAAATAATAGTATTACAGGTTCTTCACAAATTTACAAAACTGAGGATTTTCTTCGAATTGTACCCAAGCTCCATAAGCTATAAATTAAGCCTATTTACATTAAGTTCATGATCTTCAAATGTGCGAGGTGACACTGTTTATTCCTCCACAGACTAACAAATGTCAGTGTGATGCTTCCAAATCCATTTTCCTTGTGCCCATCCCAAGGCACTTTGTCAAATTATATTAACTTGTAATTAACAATAATAACTTTAAAGATCTTCCTAATTTCTCTTAGAAACATTTAGTTCTGATTTTCAACATTTCAGGACATCTGAACCAATTGTACCATGTCACTTACACCCAGAGCATCTCTAGAATGCTGTTAGATGGCAAGTACAACATAATTAACAATTAATTACCTTGTTGATTATTATAATTATATATTGTAATTATTGACTGTAATTAGCATATTTAGAATGTTTTCTTCAGTTGGCAAAGTAGTCATCATTCACAACAGACAAAAGGCCAATGGCACAAATAATAGAAAAGAACAAGTCTATTACAGGACTCCCCAAACTTGTTGCAGTAGACAGGACAACGTCCTGACACAGCTGACGAAATTTTCCTCCAATTGAGAATGGCTGGTATTATCTTGAGCCATTCATTGTTGGCTGTATTTTCCCACACCCTTAATCCGTTTCTTCGTGTTGCCAGCCCTCTTGGCTTTCAAACACCTATGGTTGGGTCTTTGCTCAGAGAGGTCCAAGTTCTGTTGTATGCTCCACCCACAAGGAACTTTTTGCAAATCTTGCTACTCAGTGCGGTCCATGGCAGAGCAGCATCACAGACCTCATCCCGGCCTACTTAATCAGAATCTGCACTTGAAGGAAATCCTCAAGTGATTATTTTCACTTTCACTGTATTATAATTATTTTCACTTATTTCAGCTTTTTAGTTTTTACACTAAGCTATAACTTGCGGGCAATGACAGTGAGGTTCACTGTTATTTTCAGCCATCAGGCAGCCAGTCTTAAACCAGAACAAGAGACAAAACTACTTCACACAGTATTGCTCCTCCCCATAGTATATACACAGAAGAAGGCATAAAGGAGGAAGTCAGTACAAGTATATCTTTCTGGAGCATTGACTCCCAATTGCTATGATGTTATGAATCACACACCCTCTTCTTCCTCTTGCATGCTATTAGAACTGACTCCCCTCTCTTTCACAACCCTGCTGGATATTGAGAATCATAGCCCCAACATTTTATCCTACATTTACAGGAGTTTTTTCTATCAGACAGTACTTATCTTGAGAACAGATACTGAATCTTAATCACCTTTTAAAATCTCCAAAGCCAAACATAGTGCTTGGCAGCAAAGGAAACAATCAACAAAGTGAAATGACAACCTACAGAGTGAGAGAAAATTTTGCTAACTATGCATCCAACAAGGGATTAATATCCATAATATACAAAGAACTCAAGCAATTATACAGTAAAAAAACAAATAACCCAATTTAAAAATGGGCAAAGGAACTGAATAGACATTTTTCAAAGGAGAACATACAAATGGCCAAGAGGTACATGAAAAAATGCTCAACATCACTAGTCAACAGGGAAATGCATATTAAAACCACATTGAGATATCACCTCACCCCAGTTAGACTGGCCATAATCAAAATGACAGTGAATAAGAAATGCTGGCGAAGGTGTAGAGAGAAGGGAACACTCCTACACTGTTGGTGGGACTGTAAATTAGTACAACCACTATGGAAAACAGTATGGAGGTTTCTCAAACACCTATATTTTCCCTTAGTAATTTTACGGCTTCAGGTTTGACTTAAGTCTTTAATCCATTTTGAGTTAAAACAGTGTGGAGTTTTCTCAAACAACTACAGATAGATCCTCCATATGATCCAGCAATACCACCTCTGGGTATATACCCAGAGGAATGAAAATCATCAAGTCAAAGAGATACCTGCACTCTCATATTCCTTTCATCACAGCTCTGTTCATACTAGCCAAGACATGGAACCAACCTAAATGTCCATCAATGGATGACTGGATAAGGAAAATGTGGTATATATACACCATGGAATACTACTTTGCCATAAAAAAGAATGAAATTCTCCCATTTGTAACAACATGGATGAGCTTGGAGAAACTTATGTTGAGTGAAATAAGCAAAGCACAGAGGGTTAAATACCACATGTACTCACTCATATGTGGGAGCTAAAAGAGAAAGAAAGAAGGAAGGAAAGACCACAGTGGTGCATTGGACTTGCAGAGGGAAAGAACATAACGAGGTACACAAAATGGAGTGGAGAAAGGAGGATGGGGAGGGAGGTCGGGGATAATTGAAGGGATAACTGGATGGGAGACAGAGGGTATGATCACAACTTGTGGTAATGGACATGCTGCCAGTACAGATCTGGCCATCACATCTTAGGCATGAGTGGTGACAATTTGCTTTGTACCCCATGAATATTCATAACCAACAAAAACAAAACATTAAAAAAAACCCATTTCACATAAGCTACTTTGAACTGGGTTTCCATCACGTGCATGCAAAACAGTTCAGACTAATACATGATTTCTGATAAAACCTTAAACAACCTTCAGAGCTACTGAGGGAGCTACCCTCCAACCCAGTGGAGCTACTGAAGTAATAAAGGCCCAAAGCTTAGAAATAAAATTAAAAAAAAAAAAAAAAATCAAATACAATGCTTGGTAAAGAGTTAGCATTCAACAGTGCTCTCTTTTTAATTAATTAATGAAAAGAACAACCTGATTACTGATTAGGTAACCGATTCATAAAATTTCAAATATGTGCAAAAAATACATTGCCCACATCTTAAAGTTTTAAAATCATATTGTGTGTTTTCACAGCCAAGTCAATTTGTTTCTCCTATAGTCCATTTCTCCTACTAGGCTGATTCAAAAGATTTTAGTTCATATGATAGAAATAAGTATTCACACAAAATAGTTTATATACTTTATCATTTCCACCGTGAATGCTTATTTCTACTAACACCCTGTCTTAATCATCTTTGAATCTTTCCCAAGTGATTCTCATAATTTCTGGTATATAACATGTACTCAAATATTTGTTGAATGAATGAGTTATTTTTAAACTACCATGAGTTTGTCAGCATGTTACAACGAATGAAAAAAAGCTCCAATGCAAAACATTTTAATAGGTTGTCAAATATACAGTTATTAGAATTACCTAAATATCACTTATAAAAATCAGTATATCACATTAAATGATTCTATCAAATAAAAACACAAATCACACATTGACAATAACCCTTGCAGTCCAAGAATACCCCCCATCAATAGTACAAATTACAAACACATTAAAAAAAAAATTAGACACATTATTTAGACATTTAAATCAAAGTAACTGTGACTAGACTAAATACATTCATTCATCAAGTACAATAAATTTAGCATTGCTGCTTATAGTTACTAACAACACAATTTTAGGTGCAGTTTCACATGCTTTCATAAGTCTTCCAGTACAATTCCCATAGTAAAGTGTCTTTGTGCACACCATTTTCATTTATTTGCAGGTGCATCATACATCACACTTAAGACTGTTTCACTTCATAATTAAACTGTTAATACATATTGTAAGTGAACACCAGGCCAAAATTTAACCCCAAAATTTAAAAATTAAAAGAAATTCTTGAAAATATATACCAATTTGTTTAATTGCATGAGTATCATTTCCTCTTACCAGAGGCCATGAAATTAATAAGATTTCAAATATTAACTCAAAAAAAAAAAAAAAGATGGAGCCTCCAACCTTCCTAAAATATTAGCAAGCATTTTAAGTAACAATACAATCACTCTGTAAGTAAAATAATAATTTCACATTCATTGCCAAATTTAAAATATCAGTGATTTGAAAATAAGATTGAGGCCTAAAATATTTGTAGTAAATTATAAAATACTACAAAAACTGTGCAGTTAATTTGCTTGTGAAAACATAATGGAATGTTTTTCATAGTAATGTTGTGTTAAACAGTACTCTAAATGGACAGTCTAAGTAAACGTACCATTACCAGCAAGAGAAGTGGAAAATTAAGGCTTTTTTATGCTATCTATAACTACTACCCGAACTCAAAATTCAAATAGAGGTTACAATGCTGCAAATTATTATTTCTAACCTAACATGTTAATTGCTTCACTTCAACTCAATACTTATTACCTTTTCTTTACACAAACCCAAATGCTAGTTATCTTATCTTTAAATGCATATGTCTCTTTATCCTTGTTTTAATTAAGCTCTCAGCCCCAACCTATCTAGACAGAATGCTGGAAATGGTTAGGGCCTCATTTGATTGGTTCACAATTGTACACTGAGGGGCTAAAAATCCTTGGCACATGGTATACATCCAGTAAATATTTTTGAATGAATTAAGAAACCTGGCCTATAAAGGCAACCTTGTTTTCCCAAAGCATTAATAGGTAATTGCTACCTCTTTAAATAACCAAATTGACAATTCTTAAAAAGAAATTGATGTCTCCTAGGCTATGAAAACATTATAAGATGAAACAAAGGATAACTGAGGTGACAAATATTATCAAATTAAGGTTAAAGGCACTGGATAAGGAAGATAATTATTACAAAGCATTGCAAACAATTTTTAAAGCAAATCAAGTTTTAAAGTATAAGATACCAAAATGCTAAGGGAAAATGGTACTAAAATGATGACAATGCTTTAAAACAGTAGACATCATTTCTTTAATTTCACCAATAAAATTCTTTCATTGTTCTACCGTTTACGTCGTCTTCAATATTTAAAATCCTAGAAATAAATGTCTTCAGTTGCATAAACAAACTGCAAATGAAATATCTATGGCAATTCCTTTTTCTTAAATGATGTTACAAATTTGATATATAGGCTCTATAGACATGATATGAAAAACATCCTGGAAATCATAAAATACTAAATTATACTCAATCAAAATTCAGAAAAAAAGTTCTCATTCAGTTTAATATAGTCTGGAGCCCCACAATAGCAAACTGTAGTGTAAAGAGGCATAGTAAGTACAATCTTTCAGACACATAAAACAAAGAATAGTGAATACTGAGTTGAAATATCACAAGCTCAATGTTAGAGCTATATAATATACACATTTTCATAACTGCTCCCTGAAAAACTATTTAGATAAAATATTTAGCATTTATCATTGATTTTAATTTATTAGAATCTATGCAACTTTCATCCATATTAAAATATCAATGTAAATACTTTATTATAAAACTATTATACAATTTTAATTTTTATTAGAGAAATGCACTTTTCACATCCACAGTTTCTTAACATCCGTTTTATGAGTGCACTCCATAAGAAATACACTAAAATCTTTACTTACGTTTCCTAGGGGGAAAAAACTATGATAATCCTACCAACCCAAACTATATCCTTATTAGGCTTATTTCTTAAACATTTATATGTTCAAATAAGCTTGGTGAATAGTGATCATTTATCCCACAGTGGTAAATTTCAGCATAATCTTAAATGACTGGATTAGACAGTAAAATAATCACATGTAGATTATATAAACAGATACGTATTCTGTTACATATAAGCTTACTTATAAAGTAACATAAAATGGGCATTGAATAACAGTGATAAAAAAAATGTAAACAGAAATAAATGTTAATCCCTTCCCTGAAAAACAAAAGATAAAAGTGATTCTTGTTTTATTAAAACAAAACAAAACATGATCTATTGTATGAAAAAAGACACTGACTTTACAAACTATATTTCCAAATACAGATAAAGAAAATCTGGAATAGTTAATTCAGATTTTTATTAAGCTAAAATGTGCAAAAGATCTGATAATACTTAAGTTTATTAAATTCATTGTACATAGGCTGATACCATCCACACAAAAATCCTCTTATCTTGTTGAGATTCAAAATAGTGTTTAGTTATCTGAGCTTAAGATTTATTGGACCACTATCCAAATAACAACAACAAAAGTCCATGTTGTAAGGGAAAAAAGTCAAACTAAAAATTTTCTATTAGTTATGACTTGAAATTCATTCACACCAAAAAAAATACTACAGCCAATACCCATTTGGACAGTGGAGAAAAACATGAAATGCCTATGAAAAACACTTATGCTGATTCTAAATAAAAAATTTGAAACAGTCAAATTTTGTTATAGCAAAATGCATATGAATTTTAAAGTTATTCTGGTTTGATAGACTACTAAGTGTAGAATTCATAGAGCATGTAGTACTTCTGTTCGGACTCAGGTATTTGTACAGTTTCCTCAGAGAGGGATGAGAAGGCAAGATAAACATAACATTATGCTACTTTCCTCTACACCACAAAAAGGCGCTTGGATTTAATAGTTTAATTTGTAATTCTAGAGGGGAAAAAAGGAGAAAACAGTCTAATAATTCACAACTCCAAACATTTTCCAGGAATATGGCAAAACTGTTAAACTACTTAGATTATTAGACAATCAGAGTGCAAGCAATGACGGCATTAAACATCAAATGTATTTGCAAATCTAATTTCAAAGTTTTAAATGTTTTCAACAATAAATAACTACTTTTTACAAAGTGGTGGGTTGAAACAAACATCATACTTACAAATATAATTTTTCCAGGAAAAGGAGTACTGCCCCGTCCCCTAAGAAATTAAATTATAATTTCCCTGTTGAATATGATATAAAACTATTTTGACAAAGACTGAAATAGAAGCATGGATTTAGATATGCATCAAACCTTATATGATGCACTAATTTACACACGATACTTTTTTAACACTTACATGATTGGATGTTGTCTTTCACTGCTTAAAAGAATCCTAAGAAACACTATTTTTAGCAATACATATTTATACTACTACTTAACTAAACGGGAACATGTAAAATACATGAATTTGAAAAGGAAAAAACTCTCAAAAGTTATTTAAAGGATAAAAAAACAAAACTTCAATCATCCACCTTTTTGAAGCAGCAGTTAGAGAAAAGGGTATTTATTACACGGTTTATGATGCTTTTCACAATGTAGTAAATATGTATTCCAATTTTCCCAGAAATGAAAGATTTTAAAAGAAAAATATTTTGCTCCTTGCAAATAACACCTCTCTTCTCCTACCCCTGGTAAGAATAATTTGTACTCTTAACTTCAAGATTTTTGTTGTTGTTGCCCATTCTGATTATCTTTTTATACGAAGTATAATATTTTGAAATATATACATAAATGAAAATTAAAGGGAAAACTTTTGGAATGCAACAATTCTAAATCATTTCACTAACAAGCACCTTTTGAGTTGCTGGTCTGAACTTTTAGTATAAAACCTAAACAGTACTTATTTCTAAAGTAGAATTTTCTCCAGTTTTAATAATTTCATACATAGCAATACTAAGTTCTTTCTAGATTTTTGCCAGGTGTTTTAATAATGTAATAGTTTAGATATGGCTCATTGTCAAGGTTGGGTGGACAAAGATTTCATGATGAATTGGCTGCAGAAAGCTAACTAAACTCTTAATGACTGAATAATGGTCTGCATTTTGTTTAAGCCAAAAAGATATTTAAGCCATGTACCACCACATTCCCTGCTTTAACATTCCTAAATTTCTTTATTCTTCATAGTTTTCTAATGAACAAATAATTAGTTTTCCTGAGTAAGATTATAAAAATGTTAACCTTTCTACCAAAAGTATAAAGACAAATAAAATGTCACTCACAATACAAATTTTTTACATAGCATTGCAGATGCAGAGATATTGACTGCTCCTCTTCATAATGATTGGCCCACCCCTTAAAAAGACTGCAGCAAATGATTCAATTGTCTAAAATACTTCTAAGTACAGTAATTAAATGCTTTAGCCCATAAACATATCCCTCATCTATTGTGTTGCTAGGAAACACATGAGCAAAATCTATCATCCGTACTTCTACTTCTGCAATCTCTTGGCAACCAGTGGGAAGATGATAGAAAACCTTTTCCAGTTGGGACAGTACATTTCCATTTAAATGTTCCTGTGACATGCTTTTCCACCCATTGTCTTGCTCCATATTTTCAACTTTCAATGAAGTCTGACTGTGATGCTTTTTGGAATACATTTTTCTGTGACGAGCATACATCTTGGACAAGCTTTTGCCTACTGAAGCCTCTATTTTTCCATTCGCTGTGGAACTCAACAAGTGAAAGTTATTATTGTACTCCAGTACTTCTGTGTCTGACAGTTGTCCTTTGGACAAAAACTTTTCTGCCAAAGTCCTGTCATTTGATTTTGTAGTGATTGGCTGAGATGAACCTTCATAAACAAATAGTAATGAACTTGCATAAAAGTTAAGCTGCTTCTGGCTTTCAAACCACTGCAGAATTTTCTCAATCTTCTGAATACTGGCAGCAACAGCATCTTTTCTTAAGCAGAACCCGTTATGAAAAAACCTGGAGATTCCTATAAAAATAAAAATATTAGGATTGTAATCAAATTAAGAAATAGCTATCACTTGGGAAGTAAACTCATCATAGATATAATTCTTCAATTTTTTTCCCCATCATCTCTTATAATTGAGCAGTTAATTCTAGAATTCTAAGAATTCTATGTTATCAAAACATGGAAACTTAGACCTCAAGTTAATTTTGGGGGAAGATGCTCTGATTAGAAAACATTTCAATGAGACTAATGTAAAGTGAAATATCCTATTTAGATTTTTAAAAAATTATTAGAAGTATACTGGGTAGTTCAGTTCTCTCCATATGTATTCTCTTAAGAAATATGAGTCCAAGATTTATTCTATTTGCTATTGCGAGGAATATTATACTAAAATTTCTTGTTTGTTAAAATGACATTTAGGAGCTAATCTTAAAACCTAGAGTAAAATTATAACCATTATGTGTCAATAGACAAGTACAAAACCATAACTCTTAATTTTTATTTGTTTTCGACAATATTGATTCAATTAGTCTTTCCAAAAAAGTTAAGCTTGCTTTTGGGATAAGCACTTCTCCAGATTAAGTATGTTATTCAAAACTGAGACTTCTAAATGTTTTAACCTGTCAGATTATCAGGCCTCTTTTAAACTATGTCTAGTTTATTATACTTAGGAATGTATGGGTATATATAATTTGATTTCTGCTTTTAAATAACTTATTACCCCACTTTGGAAGAGAAACTGTTAAAAAAAAATACATTCAGATGGGACCAAATTGTTAGCCTGAAAAAAACTACTTAAAAATAGGCAATCTGAATATTACCTTGCTGCTGGTTAAGTATACCAAGGCAAACACTAATTGTTAAGATCGCACTGTCAATGTCTGTTTTCTATACATAAAATAAAAACTCTTCTACAAACTCTTTATATTACACATAAGCTCTTCTCTATCTTAGCAGAGCTAAGAATAAACTTCTGATATAAAATTATTTCCAGAACCTAGGATATTATTGCTTTTGTAATATCTTGGCCACAAATACTTTAGAAGCCCATATGTAAACAGATTTTATTTAAACCAGTTTAATGCCACTTTATTTATTATGTAGCTCTAGAAGCTTATAATATATAGTTAAATTATACACTGGAAATTTCAATAAAAATATATTACATGCTATAACACACATTTCAAAGTTTCTTATGTAAGAATCAGTTTTAATAAAGTATGATCTATAATCTTTACTTAAAAAATGATTTTAAAAGGGCCGGCCCCGTAGCTCACTCGGGAGAGTGCGGCACTGATAGCGCTGAGGCCGCAAGTTCAGATCCTATATAGGGATGGCTGGCGCACTCACTGGCTGAGCGTGGTGCAGACAACACGGAACCAGGGGTTACGATCCCCTTACCAGTCAAAAACAAAAAAAAAGAAATGATTTTAAAGACAACTACTATTTCCAGTATTGAGCTAGATGTTGGTTCACAGATGTTCATTATTTTTAAAGAGTATATTAGTAAGAAATCAATGAAAACTCAAAAGAGTGCCATTCGTGGTCCCATGATTTTGTTGTATCATGAAACAGTGATTATGATTAACCCAATTCTGTGAAAAAAATTTATTCACAGTATTCCAAAGGAGAATTAGTATTCCAAAGGAGAATTAAAACTGAAATAACTTTAAAATTATTTTGTTAGCTATCCAATAATAAAAGTATTATTTTTTAATCCTTACCATCCTTTATAGTTTCTTTTGTTAAGCTTCTTCCATAGTGCTGGTTTTGTGTCTCATAGCTATCAGAATGAACATGATAAACCTGTCAAAAAAAAAAAAGGCACTGAATATTAAAAAACTAATATGCCTTGACCATGTGGGGTTTATCCTAGCAATGCAAGGGTGGTTAAAGATGAGATCTACTTATTAATTCATTCTAATTGATTTGAAAACAAAAAAATCATATAATCATATCAATAGATGTTGAAAGGGCATTTAACAAATTTAACACCTACTATTTATAAAAACTCTTTATAATATAAGGATAGACGAATGTTTCCAATATGAATCTATCCCAATCCACCAAGTTAGTCTTTTTTTTTTTTTCTTTGTCTTTTTGTGACCCGCCGCACCGCGCTCACTGAGCGCACCGGCCATCCTTACATAGGATCCGAACCCGCGGCGGGAGCACTGCTGCGCTCCCAGCGCCTCACTCTCCCAAGTGCGCCACGGGGTCGGCCCAGTTAGTCTTAATTTTAAGGGGGAAATAAGGAAGCATATCTTTTAAAATATAAGAATCTTCCATAAAAGTAATCTACCACAATATCTTTTGTTATTATTATCATCTAATATTATTCTGGAGTTACTAGCAAATGCTAATAGAAAAGAGAAAGAAATCAGATATATAATAAGCTTTCATACATACAAATAACCAGCTAGAAAACGTGATGGAAAAAAGATCCCATTGACAAATGCAACAAAAAATAAAACACAGAAAAAAACTAAATAAGTAAAAGATCTATGTAAAGACATTTCTAAAACATTCCTAAGATACACACACATGCTCTCAGAGAAGATTCAACATCATAAAAGATATCAATTCTACTTAAGCTAATTTACAACTAAAATGAGATTATAATAAAAACACCAACAATTTGTTTAACCATATGAGCTAATTCTGAAGTTCATAAAGAAAAACAAGAAGAGCCAGGAGAAATCGAAACTAACCTTACCATTCTACCAGATATTAAAACATATTTTAGAATCAAATATTCAAGAGAATTTAGTATGTGGTAATGGGACTTTAAATCAGTAGATAAACATGGATCATTCATTAAATAGTGTTAGTCTGATTAAGAAGTGATCTGGGGGGGGGAGGGGAGCTGTACTCATATCTCATACCTTATGCCAGGATAAACCCCATATGCATCAAAGATCAAAATGAACAAAATGAAATTATAACCCCTCCACCTTATTCAAGGAGGAATCCTTGAATAACTGATAACTAGGGAACGCATTTCCAACCGAATTCAGAAATTTGCACTACATACAATGTTTTTTAAAATGACCACAATGTTTCTGGCATGCAGAAATCAAAAGACAAATAGAGAAAAACTACTTGAAAAGTATATGATGAACAAAGAGTATGTCTACACTTCTGGAAAAATGAACAAAGAATCTGAAGAAGTCACAGAAATCAAACAGCTCTCAAACACACCAGGAACACAGCCCTTCCCTGCTAATTGTCACAATCAAAAATGTCTCCAGACATTGCCAAATAGCTCCCTGGGGAACAAAATTGTCCCTGGTTGAAAACCACTGCTCTATTATTAGGCCAAATGCCATGTCTATCAAAATTATAAATGCATGTGAGGCCAGCAATTCCCTTCTAAAAACTTATCCCATTGATATGCTAGCACACTGATGGAATGAGGCAGATCTATGGTTATTCACTATTAATATTATTTATAATAGCAAAAGACTGGATCCTTCAAAGGGAACTGGTTAAATTATGGTAGAGTAACACTGTGCCGCTATGGAAAGATCTCCACGATATGTTAAATGGGGGAAAAAAGCAAAATACGGAACAGTGTTTAAAGAGGGTTTGTGATAAAAGAATACATGCATGCAGTATTTATATATATTTGAAAAACTTCTGGAAGGATACACTGGGGCAAAAAATAACGATCCTGTGTGGAAGAAGACTACTATTCACTGTATATATTTCTATACTTTTTGGAGTTTGGGCCATATAACTATGCATCTTCTCAAAAATTAACTGTTTTAAAGAAGCACTAAGGATATATTTAGAAATTGATATTATACAATTTTCAGTCTGATATAGCTAATTATCATCTATCTCAAATGCTTCACCACAATGAAAACATTCAAATATAACCATGTTCTTACATACTCATATACAGCCTATTTAAGACAATTCTTCTTGAACAAAGTGTTACTATGAATGGAAGAAAGCACTTTATAAACACCAAAAATTAAATTTGATTACGGGATAAATTACTTTCATAAAAACAGTTATAAACATCTAAAATTATGCTTTAAAAATATTCACATTCTCTATATACATAAATATGTTTAAAAGAGTATTCTGAAAATAAAAAGTACCACCATTCTATTATTCAGAATTGTATCATCTGAGCCAAATTAATATTTCACACGAGAATCTAAATTCCACATACAGACAAAAAGCTAAATAGTTTCAGTGGAACTCCTTTACTGACCTTCTCTTCCTCTGTTTATTTTCACTTTATTAAAACTAGAATGGAGTGGGTTTCTCCAATCTCTACCCACTGCCCACTCTTGGCCAGTAGCAAAGATATTTATAACACAGAAGTTACATTTCCACCTAGAAAACCTGTAAATATGTAGCAAAAAATGTATCTTTTTTTTTTTCTTCTTTTTTTTTAATGGAAGAGGGCTGGGAGACATGCCCAGGAGAACAAAATGACAAGCAAAAGCAAACTCCAGCTCTTCCTGGATATTTCACCATATGAGTTGCTTATTTTACATGAACTTACAATGTCAGAATCAAACAAATTCAAACACCTTTAGCAGAACACAGAAATCCAAAGCGTTACTATCCCACACTATTATTTAAAAAACACAAAAAATCAAATAATCTAATTTTTATTTTTAATTTTTTAATTGTCTAAGTTGCTGATTTTTTTTAACATTTATTTGTACATATTTGTGGGGTACAGTATGTTGTTTCAAGAAAATCTGATTTTTAGACAATGTGATCAATAAAGATCAAAAGAGACCTATTTTTTCCTCTAGTAATTAGGAATCAGTGATTAAGGACAGATATTTCTCTCCAGAGGATAAGTATTTCTTGTCAAAAACTTAAGTGTCCAAAATACACTGAAACATCTAAAATTTAATTAATCTTAAATCTTTAATTTCACATTTTTAGAAACTTTCAGGTGAATTACTACAAATTGTATTTTAATTACTTTTGGTAAATAAACATACTAAGTCCATATAATTACATAGCATATGTTTTCAGAATCAGTACAAAACTGGAAAATTAAGCAACCATGTACATAATACTTAACCCATAAGGATACTATCTCAAAAAACTACTAAATCCCAAAGTAAGTTGCTGATATACTAAATTCTCTTAAAGTTTGATACTTCAAGATAACATATACCTCCCCACCTACTACCTGTACACAGTATACTCCAGTCACCCTACATAACTTCCTGTTTCACAATATGCTCTGCTGCTTCTTGGTTTTCCACCTACTATTGTCCCTTGTTGCCAGTTCAAAAATCTACCTGCTCCAAAATCACTCTATACCTCCCTCTTTTGAATCCCTTGCTCTTATAGATTCTATTTTGTTTCTAACTCTTTTATAATACATATCTCAATAAATCTTGAATTAAACTAATGGCAAGTATTACAACCCATACCACCCTGGAATCAAGGAAATATAGTATAATTGATTAAAGTCATTTAAACATAAAAAATTCCTAAATCAGCACAGAAAAGAGGCAAGTTATTCTACCTACCAAACCTACTACTGGTTAAACACGATAACAGAAAAATATTTTTAAACTGATATATTTGATAAACTTCACAGTCTATTCAGTGATATCAAGGAGTATTTTATTTAACAGCATTACTGTCCTGAAGGAAATTTTTTAATTTGGGAATATTAATTCTAATTTTATCCAAGTCTATCTTCATTACCAATCTATAAATCCACTGTGATTTAAAAAGTTCAATGAATTTACCCCCTACTAAAAAAAACTATTTAAAAAAATTAATCTTAATACTACTCCTATCAAACCTCATGGTTTATCTCTCAGTTTAATATTCTCGAATTATATAAATATATACACGCATTATCATTTTCATTTATTTCACACCTGAATCACATAATTATAAACTGTTAAGTACTATATGAGAATGAAAATAGGAGAACCCAAATTGATCTACAGATCCAACACAATCCCCACCAAAATCCCAGCTGGTACATCTTTGCATAAACTGACAAGGTGATCCTAAAATTCATTGGAAAGTTAAGGGACCCAGAAAAGTCAAAACAAACTTGAGAAAGAAGAACAAAGTTGGAGGACTCACAATTCAAAATTACTCTAAAGCTACGTGAACCAAGACAGTGTTGTACTGCCATTAAGGACAGACAATAAGGATCAATGGAACAGAATTTAGAGTCCAGAAATAAACTCTCACATTTATAGTCAACTTATTTTCAACAAGAGTGTTAAGACCATTCAATAGGGGAAAGAACGATCTTTTCAGATTGTGCTGGGACAACTAGATATCCAAATGTAAAAAAGTGAAGCTTTACAGCTTCCTCAAAGAATACACAAAAATTAACTTAAATGCACCATATAAGAGATAACACTATAAAACTCTTAAAAGAAAAATAGGAGTAAATCTTGATGACTTTAGGTTAGGCAATGGTTTCTTAGGTATGACATCAAATGCAAAAGTAACTAAAGAAAATAATAAATTGGACTTCAGAACTAAAAACTTTTGTGCTTCAAAGGACACTTATCAAGAAAGTGAAAGACAACTGACAGAATGGGAGAAAATATTAGCAAATCAAAGGGACTTCTACACAAATAAAAAAAAAAGACCAATTAAAATATGGGCAAAGGATCTGAACAGACATTTCTCTGAAGAAGATACACAAATGGGGCTGGCTGGTTAGCTCACTTGGTTAGAATGTGCTGCTGATAACATCAAAGTCAAGGGTTTGGAACCCTATACTGGCCAGCTGCCAAAAAAGAAAGGAGAAAGATATACAAATGATCGATAAACACATAAAAAGATGCTCAAAATCATTAATCACTAGGAAAAGGCAAATTAAAATCACAATGACATACTCACTAGGATGGCTTATAGCAAAAAATAAATGAATAAATAAATAAAATAAGAGTTGGCAAGGATTTGGAGAAAATGGAACCCTCATATATTGCTTGTGGGAATGTAAATGCTGCAGCCACTTTGGAGAAACTTTGTCAGTTTCTTAAAAAATTAAACATAAACTTAACCATAGGACCTACAAATTCCACATTTAGCAATCTACCCAAAAGAAATAAAAACATATAGCTACATATAAACTTGTATACAAATAATCATAACAGCATTATTATTAATAGGCAAAAAGTAGAAACAAGCCAAAGTCCATCAATGAATGAATGGATAAACAAAATGTGGTATATCCAGCTGAGCCTCTACAGACCTACCAGGAACTGCTGCAACGGTATACATCTACCTACTGACTGACAATGGAGCACCTACCCTAACAAGAAACCCACCCCAAGAAGAAACTGTTGGGGGCCTCTCCAGGTAGGCAACAAAGCACCTACAGACAACTCTAAGCTTAAATACAGGTGAAGAAGTTACACAGAGGCTGCACTGCCCCACCTACCCAGATCCAAACTTAAAACACCCAATCCAACTGTCAATATAGAATATTCTACAGAAAAGAGTCTCCTCCCTCAAAAACTACTCCTAGAATTAAAAGAAGTGACTACACCACCAGATGCCCAGATGTCAATGCAGAGATATGAGAAGCATGGAAAAAAAGGAAGGCTGATTCCCCCAAAAGAAGACTGCAGTACTCCAACACCAGACCCCAAACAACATGAAACTGACTAATCACCTGAGGAGGAATTCCAAAGGGCAATACTAAGGAAACTCAAAATGATGGATGGGAAAATAGAAATCACAATGAAGTCAAAAAGAAATTTGAGGACATGTATGAGAAATTCAACAAAGAGATACAAGCAATAAAAAAAAAAAAAAAATCAAGCACAAATCCTGGAACTGAAAAAAGCATTCAAAGAAATAAAAAATACAACTGAGAGCATAAACAGCAGACTAAAACAAGCAGAAGAAAGAACCTTCAAACTAGAATACAGGCTTTTTGAAATAACACAGACAGCTGGACCAAAAAAATAAAAAAAGAAAGAAAAAAAAAGAATTTAAGAAAATGGAGAAAACTTTCTAATAACCTTAAGCATGCAAACATCCGTATTACAGGTGTACAGGAAGGGGAAGAGAAAGGAAAAGGTATCAAAAGGCCATTTAATAAAATAATTACTGAAAACTTCCCGAATATTGGAAGAGAGATGGTCTTACACATTCAAGAAGTGCAAAGATTCCCAAACAGATTCAACCCAAAAAAGACCTCCCTGAAACATATGATACTCAAATTATCAGAAGTCAATGATAAAGAAAGAATTCTAAACACAGCAAGAGAAAAGCATCAAATCACCCATAAGGGACCCTCCATCAGGCTAACAGACTTCTCAACAGAAACCTTACAGGCCAGGAGAGAGTGGAATGGCATATTCAAAGTGCTAAAGGAAAAAAAACTACCAACCAAGAATACTAAGCCAGCAAAGCTTTTCTTCAGAAATGAAGGAGAAATAATATCTTTCCCAGACAAACAAAAACTGCAGGAATTCACCACCACAAGACTGGCCCTTCAACAAATCCTCAAGAGGGTCCTACATCTGGAATCAAAAGAGAGATATATGTTACCATAAATACACAAGAATAAAAACCACTAGTAAAACAGATACGTAAACAAGAAAGAGAAAGAAAACATATTTTATCACTACTAAAAATCCCAACAGCAAAGATAAACAATAAAAGGGAAAGAAAGGAACATAAATACAAAACACCCAGAGAGAAATTAATAACATGGCAGGAATAAGACAATACCTTTCAATAACAACCTTGAATGTAAATCAATTCAATTCCTCACTTAAAACATATAGACTGGCTGAATGGATTAACAAAACAGACCCAATTATATGCTACCTGCTAGAAACTCTCTTAAATAAAGACACACATAGACTAATAGCAAAGGGATGGAAAAAGACATTCCATGCAAATGAAAACCAAAAACAAGCAGAAGGTGCCATACTTATATCAGATAGAATAGACTTCAAACCAAGAAGTATAAAAAGAGACAAAGAAGGACATTATCTAATGATGAAAGGATCAATGCTGCAAGAAGGTATAACAATCATAAATATATTAATCCAACACTGGAGCACCCAGATATATAAAACAACTGTTATTGGATTTAAAGGAAGGGACAGAACCCACCACAGTAATACTTGGGGACACACCATACTCAGCACTGCACAGGTCATCTAGACAAAGAAACAGCTGAGAAATAATGGATTTAAACAGCACCTTAGACCAAATGGACTTGACAGATATACATAGAACATTTCATCCAAAAACAACAGAACACATTCTTCTCATCAGCCAGCGAATCATTCTCTAGGATAGACTGCATTAGGTCACAAATTAAGTCTTGACAAATTTACAAAGACTGAAATCATGTCAAGTACATTTATTTCTATAAAAGTAGAAGTTAACAACAAACAAAACTATGGAAACTATACTAATTCATGGAAATTAAACAACATACTCCCTAATGACCAGTGGGTCAAAGAAGAAATAAAGCAGGAAATCAAAAAATTCCTTGAACAATAACACAAGCACAACTTACCAAAACCTATGGGATACTGCAAAAGCAGTACTAAGAGGGAAGTTTATTGTAATTAGTGCTTATATCAAAAGAATAGGAAGATTTCAAATAAACAACCTAATGTTAAATCTCAAAGAACTAGAAAAACAAGAACAATCTAATCCCAAAACTAGTAGATGGAAAGGAATAATTGAGATCAGAGTGAAACTAAATGAAATGGAGACCAAAAGAATGACACACCAAAACAATTGATAAAACAAAAAGTTGTTTTTTGGGGAGGATAAACAAAATAGACAAAACATTCGTCAGACTAATTAAAAAAGTAAGCGAGAAGACCCTAATAAAATCAGAAATGAAAAAGGAGACATTACAACCGATATCACAAAAATACAAAGAATCATTAGAAAGTATTATAAACAACTATATGCCAACACATTTGAAAATCTGGAAAAAATGGATACATTCCTGGACACATAAACTACCAATGCTGAACCGAGAAGACACAGAAAGCAGGAAATGACCAGTAACAACCAACAAAATTGATGCAGTAATTAGCAGTCTCCCAAAAGGGAAAAGCTCAGAACCAGATGGCTTCACTGCTGAATTCTACCAAGCCTTTAAAGAAGAATTAACATAGATCCTTTTCAAAATGTTCCAAAAAATTGAAACAGAGGCCATTTTCCCAAACTCATTCTACAAGCTGAGTATTACCTTGATACCAAAATCAGACAAAGACACAACAAAAGAAAAGAAAGCTACAGGCCAGTATCCTCGATGAACATAGTTGCAAAAATCCTCAACAAGATCTTAGCAAACAGAATACAACAGCACATCAAAAAGATTATACATCACGAACTACTGGGATTCATCCCAGGGATGCAAGGATGGTTCAACACATGCAAATCAAAAATGTGATACAACACATCAACAAAAGCAAGAACAAAAACCATATGATTATATCAATAGATGCAGAAAATAGCATCTGACAAAATTCAGCATCACTTCATGATAAAGACTCTCAACAAATTAGGTATAGAAGGAAAGTATCCCAACACAATAAAAGCCATATACAAAAAATCTACCACCAACATTATCCTGAAAGGGGAAAAACTGAAAGCTTTTCATTAAGAACAGGAATAAGACAAGGATGCCCACTCTCACCACTTCTATTCAACATAGTATTGAAAGTGTTAGCCAGAGTTATCAGGCAAGAGAAAGAAAAAAAGGGCATCCAAATTGGAAAAGATGAAGTCAAATTGTCACTGTCTGCAGATGACATGATCCTATGTATAGAAAATCCCATAACCTCTACCAAAAAACTCCTAGAGCTCATAAACAAATTCAGTAAAATTGAAGGATACAAAATCAATGCACAAAAATCAGTAGCATTCTTATGTACCAACAAATAAGCAGAAAAAGAAATCAAGAAAGCAAGCTCATTTCCAATAGCTACCAAAAGAATAAAATACCTAGAGTAAATTTAACCAAAGAGGTGAAAGATCTCTACAAGGAGAACTACAAAATGCTGTTGAAAGAAGTTAAAGAGGACACAAAAAGATGGAAAGACATTCTGTGTTCATGGATTGGAAGAATTAATGTTGTGAAAATGTCCATCCTGCCCAAAGCAATCTACAGACTTAGTGTAATCCCTATCAAAATACCAATGATATTCTTCACAGAAATAGAAAAAATAAAATTCATATTGAAAAACAAAAGACCTCAAATAACCAAAACAATCCTGAGCAAAAATAAATAAATAAAGCTGAAGTCACAACACTACCTGACTTCAAATTATACTACAAAGCTATAGTAATGAAAACAGCATGGTACCAGCATTAAAAGAGACACATGGACTAATGGAACAGAATTGAGAACCCAGAAATCAACCCACATACTTACAGCCAACTGGTCTTCGACAAAGGCTTCAAGCACATACATTGGGGAAAGACTGCCTCTTCAATAAATGGTGCTGGGAAAACTGGATATCTATATGTAAAAGAATGAGACTAGACCCACCCACACCTCTCACCATATACCAAAATCAACTCAAGATGGATAAAGACTTAAATATAAACCTGCAACTATACAACTCCTAGGGGAAAACATAGGAGAACCACTTCAGGATGTACGACTGGGCAGAGACTTTATGAATAAGACCCCTAAAGCATAAGTAACAAAAGAAAAAATAAACAAGTGGGATTATAGCAAACTAAAAAGCTCCTGCACAGCAAAGGAAACAATCAATGAAGTGAAAAGGCAACCTACAGAATGGGAGAAACTATTTACAAACTACACATCTGGCAGGGGTTAATATCCAAAACATAAAAGGAACTCAAACAAGTTCACAGTTTAAAAAAAAAAAAAGAAGAAGAAGAAAAAATTCCATTTAAAACTGGGCAAAGAGACATTTTTCAAAAGAAGACATATACATGGCCAAAGGGTACATGAAAAAATGCTCAACATCATTAAGTATCAGGGAAACGCAAATCAAACACAATGAAATATTTTACCCCAGCTAGAATGGCTATTATCAAAAAGAGAATAACAAATGCTGGCAAGGATATGGAGAAAAGGGAACTCTTTTTTATACTTTTAGTGGGACTGTAAATTAGTGGGGTCATTGTGGGAAAATAGCATGGAGTCCTACAGATAGAACTACCATATAACGCAGTAATTCTACTTCTAGTATATACCCAAGGGATTGTTAATCGTCATGTCAAAGGGATACCTTTACTCCCATGTTCATCGCAGCTCTATTTACAATAGCCAAGATATGGAACCAACATAAATGTCCATTGACAGACAACTGGATAAGGAAAATGAGGTATATACACATAATGGAATACAACTAGGCCATAAAAAAGAATGTAATTCTGCCATTTGCAGCAACATAGATGAGCTTGTATAAAAATAGGTTAAGTGAAATAAGCCAGGTACAGAAAAGAAATATCACTTATTCTCCCCTCATTAAGTGGGAAGAGAGAAGCGACAGAGAGAGAGAGGAAGAGAGGGAGGGAGGGACGGAGGGAGGGGGGAGAGAAAGAGAGACCGACTGACCACAATAAAACATTGAACTTTCAGAAGGAGAGAAGAGACCTATAGTTACTAGAGGTAGGAAAAGGGAAGAGGAGGGGGGTTATGGAGTAATTGGGTAAGGGACACAAAGAATAATTACTTGTAATGATGAACATCCTAATAATATTGATTTGACCTTCACATACTATACATAGATATTGATAGTCAACTCTGTACCCCATAAATATGCATAATCAATTATGTTTCAATTCAAAAAATAAATTAAAAATAAATAAAATAAAGGATAAAAAGAAAGAAATGAGCTGGCAAAGAAGATTGCAAAGTGGCCACAGGAAGAAATCAGGACAGGGGTAGTAATATGGACACAAAGAAGAATGTTTTAAGGAGTAACTGATCAGCACTGACAGTACTTTCAAAGTAAAGTGAGGTGAGTAATGCCATTTGGATTTAGTGACATGGAGGTGTCATTAGGGACCCTGATGAGTAGCCAATCTGGTAGCATGGTGGTGCAGAAACCAGAATGGAATGGGCTGAATACTGAGTGCAAAGTAAGGAAATGGAAATAACTAGTTTGGTTGTGAAGGGGAGACAATTAAATTTGCAGCTAGAGAGCAAAGCAGGGTAAAGGTGGGTTTTGATATTTGCTTTTTTAAAAACTGACAATGATTTAACATATTTAAAACAAAAAGAAAAAAGCCAGCAAAGAGAGACAGAAGTTGAAGATGTAAGAAATACAAGAGAATTAACAGTATAAGGTTCTCGAAGAGTGGGAGGGAATGAGTTCCAGAGGACATAGGGAAGGGCTGTCCTTAGACAGGAGGATGGAAAATTCTTCAATGTGACAGCAAGAAATAATGAGTAAATAAAAACAACTGCAGGTAAGACATGTACATCTGTTAGCAGGAAGTTAAGGAAAATTCTGTCTGATGGCTTTTATTTTTTCTGAAGCAGAAGCCAAAGTGATGTGCTAAAAGTGGGAAGGAAAGCAAGAGAGTGAGAAATTTGAAAACAGTGGAGGTTTAAATAGTTGCCCAGTCAGATTCCTCTGGAATGTTTATCTCTTGCTTGTTTTTAACATTATTCCATTACCCTTTCTTCCTTTTCTATATCCCCACATTTACAGTTTTCTAAAATGAAATAACTATTTTGAACAGTTTCTCTGGTTTTATTTGCAATCAGAATATCAAATTCAATTGTGCTATCATTATCACATTAACAAGCCTATAAGCTCTTCTGTTTAAAACTCAAAATCTGTGTATCGTCTTACATGATGAATTTCAAAATTATCCATTAGGTAGCAATCATTTGGTATATCCATAAACTTTACCTCCACACATGAGAAGACATACCACTTGTTTAGAGGATGTAATTCCACATCACTTCTTGATGGTGGCATACTATTCGCAAAATGGCCTCAACAATTCTTCCTATCCTTGCGCACACTGTGACTCATACTGTGACTTTGCATTTCCCACCATCAGAAGTAGAGTCTATTTCCCTTCTCTCTCAGTCTGGGTCGGGCCTGTGACAGTCTCCTACCTACAGAATGCCACAGAAATGATAGCAAGTAACTTCCTAACCCAGAGTTCAAGAACCCTTGTAGCTCCTGCTCTTGCCTTCTTGGAATATGATACTGTGACATGAAGAAGCTTGAGCTATCCTTCTGGAGGATGAAACCCCTTGGAAAAGGCCCAGCTAACAATTAGTACCAACTTTCAGACATAACGGTGAGGTCATTTTAGACCATCTACCCCAGTCAAGCCATCAGATCACTGCAGCCACAAGAGAGACCTAGGTGAGATCTGTGAAAGAACTGCTCACCTGAGCCCAGTAGAATTGTGAGCAAATAAAACAATTGTTTTAATTCACAAAGTCTGAAACAATGACCTTACTTTAAATTTCTCTTTTCTATTTCAAAAATACAGAAAAATTACTGAATAAATTTAGGACTTTTCTTACGGGAAAATCATAAATAATAGGATGTTTATTTATATTTATTTTGCACCTAAACTTGAAGTTTCTCTAAAACAAAATTACCAAAGTTGTCTCAAGGTTCAGCTATTAGTTCATTTATTTATTAATCACCTACTATGTGCTAGGACCACTGAGATACTGACCATATATAAGTGAACAAAAGAGATAAAAATCCCTGCCTTCACAGAGTTTACGTACTGGAGAGTTATAGACAACCCAATTCCAAAACGCATTACCATCTGATATATTAGTATTATAATGACATCCATAATTTTCAAGGGAAGAACATGTAAAGAGAAATGTGTATGTTATACTAATATCAATCTTACCCTCATGCCAAGCACCAAGAAACCAATCTCTTCCATTAATGGGTACTTGCTGACCTGTTGCTGAATCTTCTCAGATGAAGCAAAAGGATCATAGCTTTTTCGCCCTATCTTTACGTCCATTATACAGGGCTTATTAAATTTATGGGTCACATCTTCCAGTTTTAGATATAAATCTGTTATTAAAGAAAAACCTTAATTAGTAATAGGCAAACATATTACTATTCAAGTAACTGCCAGGGGAAAACAAAATGAGAAAATCATAAAACATAAAAAAGTTAAAATAAATCTAGATTCAACAATCACTATTACTCCACCCAAAAGAATGACCAACAACTTTATAACAAGTATAAATATCACAAAGAAAACTCTTGTAGGAGGTAAATTAAATAACATTCAACTGTAAGCAAAAGGTAGGAATGAAGTAGATATCAGGTTTCCAAGGGCATTAAAAAGGCAATGAGATAATTTCAAAAGCTGTTCCAGAATGCATTCCCCCTTTGAATATAATTTATGTCATCTATGCCTCAGCTGATCTCTTAGTATTTTAATAAATGTTTAAAGTTTATTCTTCATTTAAAATTAGTAATAAGAATAAATGCTTCCCAGAGAGTATACAACAGAAGTTTAGGTTAAGAAAGGGTAAATCAATCCAAATGATAATCACTGCCAAACATACATTCTAGTCTTACTAGTTTCAAAGGAAAAACAGTATCCAGCATTTCAGAACACAGGCATTCCCCAAAAGTTAGTCTGTAAATCACTTTGGCATCCTGCATACATCTTCCCAAGCAAACTTAAGCGGAGATTCAAGTATATCATAAAAGCCTCAGTTATCATACACAGCTGAATTTCTTACAGTTTTAGCTTGAAAGCAAGGGACCAGCTCCACAGAGGGAAGAAGGAGTGAAAGAAATTCTTCCCCCTTTCCTGGGTGAAAGGATCTTCTCAAAGTTCTGAATGAGAATGTGATTCACTTTCTAGTTATGAATGTAACATGAAGCACTTCTCCTAAAAACTTCTCCTCAAAGACAGAAAAGATTATATCCTGCTATCTATTAACATGACAAATAAGGTTAGAAAAGATGTATTTTTTTTTTTTCTGAATTAGATAAAAGATTACCAAGGGTAAGAGAAGCCTTACCCTCTAATGTTCTTTCTTTGTCCCTGTCTCACCAAGACTGGCACAGTTATTAAATTACAACAAAGAAGTTTGTGCTGAGCTAAAAGTGAGAACAGCCCAGTTGGGCCTTGAAAAAGTTTTAAGTTCCTCATATTTAAGAGGCATCAATCTTCTCCTTCAATGGATAAGAAATAAGAGATAAATTTTATTCCTTGTCAAAGGAAGATGGGAGGAGGGTTATGACTGTGTAGAAATAGGTGAAGTTAAGCCCAAATATGACAAAAAAAGGAACCGCAGCCCAAGAGAGCAGTGCTGGCAATATAAGGAGCCCTTTACACTTGAAAGAAAGGTTCTCACAGACAGACATCTTCAACAGTGTAAGAGAATACAAAAGGTCTGGGTATGGACATGCAACTGCTGGCAGTGAAAGGTAATGGCACAAGTGGGAATATCCTGATCAAGGAACTGGAACCCACCCAAGCTTCTGTGCTCTGAAAAATAACCACAATATGGTATGAGAAGATGGGGAAGGAAGCAGCACAAACCAGCTCCCTCCAAACCCTCTCCTCCCATCCCCAACCACCTTGAGCAAAAGGAAGGAAACAAATCCATCTTGTCTCTATAGCTGTATAAGAATTTCAGTAATAAGGCTTGTATTTCAAATATCAGAAAAGAGTAATTAGATTCTAATACAATAGATCCTTGGCATTCACAAATTTAAAATCATTTATTTGGAGTCAAGAGACCCCCAAAATTTTACTGATGTCAGGCTTTGTACAGGAACATAGATAGTGAGTGAACCTAACTAACTATCACAGCATCTATATCTATCTCAGTGTAGGACTGTTATTTTCTACTTGTCAATTTGGTAGTGATTGAAAACAGTAAACTTTTTATAAGATAGAGACGACAAGTTACAGTAGAGACTTTGCAAGACTGAATATAAAATCCCTATTTCTTCCTTCTTTTCTTAGAAAGGAGGAAAATACAAACGCAAACTCTATAGCAAAAATACAATAAATGTCTGCTGAATGAGTAAGTGCTTGCCCTTCCATTTCTACTACCCAGTGGAACACTGGACTTGGCCTTCCTCACACTATAATAAATTGAGTGATTCATTCAGTAAATAGGGCTGAGTATCATGGGTTTTGAGATTTGTTTCGACTGGCCAGATGCATTTTTCTTTACCCTTCTTTCACGTTCCTAATAAGTTTTATATGATAGAATTACCAAACAACTGCTAGATTATTTATTATTAGCCTTCAGAAATAAAACCTTACTTTAAGGCTTACTGAGAATTGGTTTGGTGTTTTCTTTTAGTTAAATCTGGCCTCAATTTCTTTTTAAGTGAAAATAAGAATTTGAGATTTCCATTTCTATCTTTCCCTCTTAGTTATAAAAACAAACCTCAAAACCTTCTTTAGAGATGTAGAGTTCTTAAGAAAGAATGTGATGTTATAACCTAGCAGCTTACCACAGTGCTTTTTAAAAAGGTAAATAGGAAGATGGGGCATGATCTAAGCATGTTGCTCTTCAGTGATTTTTTTTAATAGCTCATCAACAATAGAAATAAATCTGAATGTTAATTCACTCTAAAAAAATGCTATTAGCAAATGCTTTCCTCAGAAAAGTGCTTAATTCAAGGTAGGTCAATCTTGAGATTCAGTTACTTAAATGATCAAAGGCTTTTGTACTACAGGGCAGCCTCACTAGCAAGGCAATGCCACAGAATGGATAACAAAGGACATCTTTGCAGCTAGGTCCCTCTGGGTGTACAGTGGAGCAGTATTTGTCCATTTGTAGGCACAGCCTATTACTGAATTATGAATTCAACTTAATGGGTTGTAACCAAAAGATTCTTGAATGAAAGAGAAAAGGGAAAATATGAGACTGTGTCACATACTGTAAGACTTGATATTGTTGTGTGATTTGTTCTTAGTCTTATAAATATTGAGTTGCAATGCAAAAATATATTTAACACATGTGATAGACAAAGAAGTTTTAAAAAAACATTTGAATAGATAGAACATCACTGTGTTATGGTGTCTACCCAGGTCAAGAGATATCCTCAGACCCACAGAAGTGGTTCCTTTATAATCGCTGTCATTCTTAGGGTATCAGCGCCCTGGCCATAGTTCACTGGAGCAGGAACAAATATCTCATACAAGCTTGGCCACTCTTGCCAATTTGGAACCTGGGACTCAGAGACAACCTTCTGGTGAACTCTGTGGGTGACTGGTGCTATAACATGTAAACGACTTGGTGGGATGGAAAGCAGGGATAGCAAAAGAAGGCAGAGGAGATAATAGGAAGGGTTAAAAAAATGAAGAAAATATGCAAAGAGAGATCTCCCTGGGCTCTGATAGGGTTCAGTTTCTGGTCCTAGTCCCACCTTGGGCTCAAATGCACAGCTCTTGGCTTTCATAAAACATCCCTATATCTTTATAATAAATTCTTCTTTTTTGCTTAATCAAGTTCAAATTTATTTCTATAACTTGAACTCCCAAAATTCTTAACCAAAATGATAGCATGTAAAGCAATTGCTTTGGAAGCAGAGAAAGTAGATTCAAATCTCAACTCTACCACTTACTAGCCTGTGTCCTCAGCACCACCTCTCTAAACCTCAATTGTGTGCAAAATGAAAATAATTATAGAATCTAACACAGGGGTAACAGGAAGACTAAACGAGATAATTTACTGTAAAAGCGTTAGTATATTATCAGTACTAGTTTCATAAATGGAGGTTACAATGTTCCCCCACCCCCTCAAAACAATTTTCATACGTTCAATATACAATTACTGTCCAAGACACTGTTCTGGTGATAAATAGGTAAATTTTGATAAAATCCTGCCTTCATAGAGCTGCTTTTTAAGAATAAAAATAGCATTATATTTAGCATAATGCCTGGTGAATATATGTTACTCACTGAACATTTATTAATTTTACCTGCAAGTATACATAAATATTAAACATGCACACCATTGATAAATATTAAAATCTGCTAACCATGTTAGGTCACCAATGGGTCCAGGATGAACTTTAATATTCAGTATAAATAAAATTTAAGATGATTCTTTGGAGTCTACCCTTACCCTTTCAGATAAGATTTGTATAATTTAATAAACACAAAATAAAAAGATGTAGTAAGAACTCAATTAGGTGTTTGATAATGGATACTGTCCAATTCTGACAGTAACGTCAAGCCTTAGCCTACAGGTAAATATTAACAAGAACATCTATTTATTATATACCGATTTTATCTCAAATTAAAATAACTGTTTCTATGTGTCATGACTACAAAACACACTCAATCTGATCACTAACCTCAAGCACGCCCTTAAAGTTGCTCAGCTATTAAACTGTATTTCCTAAACCTACTCAATTTTCCATCCTCTGAGACTACTATCTCATACTTCTCTCATCATCCTATTCCCAGCTTCTGTCTCTATTTTTTTTTTTAATTCTAAAGAAAAAGCTACAGACTAGTTAAAGTTATAAACGGTAAAGATCACTACAGTAGATATAGGAGCTGTTTTGTTTTCTTGATGATATTAATGATAAAAAGATGATAACAGCAAATACAAAATATGTTATGAAACTCAACAAAAAAATCTGATGGACTAAGAATTAGATATGTTTTATCTAGAATAGTCCAGGTTCACACTGATCAAGGTCAAGAATATAAATTACATTATACTAATACTGTGTTTAGAATATATCTTGTAAAATAATCATGATTACTTCATATGATATAGCTTGCAAAGTAAATTTTGAATATGAAAAAACAGCTGATTTTTATGTGTGTGTGTGCATGCATGTGTATATAAATTGTAAAGATATATAGCATAATTAACTAGATTTACTTTTTTAAATTCTGGACACTATTTAGGACAACTGATTCTTATGAAGCCAGTCTTTCAGAGAGGTCTAAGGACTGGAATTTATAAACCCCAGATCTAAGAGAGATATTCTGTAAAAGCTTAGTGCTGGTATTTGCACAATAAATAAAAGGACAGCTACTCTTCATAAGTATGCGGAGTTCATTTCAGGAGGTCACAGTGACCAGAAATATAGTTAAAAGGCTATGACCATTAATCTATTATTTATCTATTATAGAGAGTGTATGTGGAATTTCTATAGTTCCTTAATTTACCTTAGGTAAAGATCATGAAAATAACTACCAGGTGTCCCAAAATACAATACTTCATGCTGTTTTAAACAGACCATTACGTAAGATTTCTCAGTGGCTCTACCAAGGACATTTTTAGAATACTCAAAATATTTACATACTTCATTCTGTGGATGATAGTATAAGATTACACAAGGTTACTATGAATGAAGGAATGTTTCCACCTTGTTAAATACATATAATTAAATATAATGATCTTAAACATTAATTAAATACAACACATACTGTTTTACAATATGTTAGGTATAAAAAATTCCTATAGCAAATTTCCTGTTAGACTATAGTCTTGACATACTGAGAGGCAAAAAATTCTGCAGTATCAAAGGAGGAAAAATGAAAACATTTGAATTATAGAAGAAAAAAAAAACTACAGAAAACTACATAGTAAAGTTAAGATAACAAGTTCCTTTAAAGGAAAGACTAGAGAGAAGGTGTTTAGGAAATTGAAAGAAGACTTATTTAGATCCCTTTAATGAATGTTACTGATTTTATAAATTATTAAAATATGGGTTCCAAGTTTCATTAAGTTTTTCCCTTCTGTATCTTCATTTCTAAACCTCCTAAAAAAAAGAAGAAAGGCCAGATGGGGAACCACTGCCTAACTATTAAGCCAAATGGAAAAACAGAGAAGACCTTGCTTTTCCCTATCAATCATCAGCCACTTCTGAGAACAACAGAAGTTGAAAGTAGAAAGAATTGTAAGTAGACACCTTGAGCCCCCAAATTTGGGACAAAGGAGGTAGGGGGAAGGGACAGATATATGTGTCATCTTGTTTCAGTACATGCTTCCTGAAACTTGACCAATAGCTGGATCCAGAAACCTATCAATCAATGAGACTGCAGATTACATTTGAAAACTCTCAAACCTACTTAATGTTATGTTTTTCTATACTTCCAAATAACTATCGATATTCTAAAAGTTTTTAATGGTACAGGTACTGGGTTTCTATGTGTTTACACACAGGTACAAATGAGATTTTTTATCCTGGAAATCTTCAAAGATCATTGCAAACAAATGTTACAGTAAAAAAAAAAAAAATCCCACTGGTCTATCTAAAATTAGATAAAGGTTATACAACTCTGTGAATATACCAAAAACTACTTTAATACACTGTACACTTTAATACACTGGGTGCATTTTATGGTATGTAAATGATATACCAATAATTTAACAAAAAAAATAAAAGAAAAAACCTTATTGGCCAGCACATTCTTATGCTTCAAATTATTATACAATAAGTTGTTGAGCAAGTTGGCTTTCAGCATTTTATTACTGTCAGCATTTTACTTCTTTGGATTATAAAAAACTGTATCAACTTTATAAAACTCTACCCTGAGCACATGAGAAAAGATGTCCAAACAAAAAGAAAAAGAAAAAAACAGGAAATAATGTCATTAATTTAAAACCATGTAAAGCACAGTAATGCAAACCACAGTATTCTATTAAAATTGAAGAAAGTGTTTTTATGACTCTCTGAGCTAAACATGTACGTAAGTTTACCCTCTTATATTTCTTATATTTACAATCAAAAGGATAAAAACAGAAAGAAGTCTTAAGCAAAATCAAAACTAAACAATCTGCATGGTACAACAGTTTTGTCCAACTACTTCCAGAGCTAATAAAGTAGGAAAGAAATAGGAAATCCCCTGAGGCAACTGTTGTTATTACTGGACCCTTCTATATCATGTAGATAATGCATTCTTATTCCCTGTCCTTTTTTTCCCCTTTTGTTTACACTTTCATCTCTCTTTCATTTTCCTCACCTCATCTTTTCATTGTAGTAGCACCAATATCTCCAGTTATATTCAAATAAGAGAATGAGAGTTTATAAAATATTCTCACATAACATGCATCTTCACAACTCTATGTGGTTCAATTTACCACATGAATTGAATATTTTCAATTTACATAAGAAAGGATACAGCTCAAAAAGGTTACTGAGTTAGCCAAGTTCACAAAACTTGTAAATAACTAAGGTAGAAGCCAAGTCTTTTGACTTCAACGTTACTGCTCTTATATTAGTGTAGACAAACCTCAGAATTATTTAGTATTGAAGAATAAAAGTTTGTTGATTGCTAGCAAGTCCTTGATTTTTAAATCACATGCTAATAATTCTAAACTATAACATTGACTTTATATTTATTTTATACAAATTTATTTTTAATTTATTTAAAAATTTCTTCTTGTATACAAATTCTTTGATACTCTGCTTTTCAAAGTAATAATGCTATGTTTGCTCAGTTATTCTATCCTTTCCAAACAATCTTTTTAAATTTAGCATTTAATTATCTAAATTTCTAATCTAATACCACCCTCAGCAACCTTTGTTAATCTTTCAGTGTCACTTTACTGAGCAATAATGATTTTCTCTAAATTAAACAGCAATCAGTAGCAAAGTTCATAGGAATCCAAATACCTTAACATCTCCTTTCCTTTATCTCAAATGTAGCATTTCTAAAAGCGCCACTTAGAGTGAGGGAAAATGAAAACAAAAACATTACAATACAAAGCTCTACAAAGCAGAGTGGTTTCTACAAGCATGTGTGCAAGAGATTATAAAGAGAATGATGAGCAAAAGGCAATCATGATTTGTGAAGTAATTTAAGCAACATGCTGATCTGATTATAGACATATATATTTGGGACTAAAAGACCTCTAAGTCAGGAAGGGAGAAAGGGAGGGAAGGGAGGGAAAGGAGGTGGAAAAAAAAAAGAAATAGTTAATAGAGCCTCAGCCCACTTTCTTTTTTTCATACAGTTAAAGTGCAAGAGAATCCTAAATACCCAAGGAGCCATGGATTTATTATTACCTAGCTGAGGATAACTCACAGGGAGACACCATGATACCCTATAAATGAAACATGGAACACAAAGCCAATGTGTCAAAGGAAGACGAGAACTGAGGATAGGGACAAGCTCAAACTGGAGGCCCCCTTCTCTTTCTGTTCTCAAATATGGTTCAAGAACTATCTACACCAGAAAAACCTGTGGTTTTTATTTAACAAGAATATCAGGAAGCCCCACCATCGACCTGAATAATCAAAACGTCTGGGAGTTGAGCCTATAAAGTCATATTTTAATAAGACCATAGGTATTCTTAAACCCATGCAAGTTTGAAACACTTTTCCCTCATTCACCTTTGTCAATGGTTAGGAAGTCAAGTGTTAGTTTAATTAAATTCTGCCTGCTCTAGCAAAGGCCTTCAAGAGGCAAATACTGCTTCAAGTATTAACTACTCTTAAGAAAGAGATATTCTGTGCCCTTATAGATCATTTTACCCTCTATGAAACTTACCACTGTTTTTCAAGAGACTGCAATTTAAAGCCTAGAGGTGGGGGATGAAAAGAGTAGGATTGGAGGAGGGAGAAAGTCATGCAGAGAAAATATTTTTCCTGATTTTTTTTAATTACTCAAAATGGGAAAAGAAATTGCCCAACAAATTAGGAAAGAATAACATCTGTAGAGTAATACAGTATTAAGTACTAGAATATATACTCTCATTCAATTATAAGATTGGTCATTTTCTTGTGTATGCCATTTAAGAAAACAGCTATGAAAAGCAAAAGTATAAATTTTTTTAGTGAAGTAGAGGATTAGAAAGAAAATCACATATATTCTATGTTTTTATAATCCATACTAGGTTTAATACTACATAAAGCTTTTAAAAAGCCACTCTCATGAATTAAAACTAAAAGACAGATTTTTAAGAAAAGATTACCATTTGGTGCAGTGGGAGGTGACCAGATGCCATAATATTTGGGCAAATATTTTCGTAGCTCTAGAAGAACACCGTCACTACAATCAGCAGCATAAACCTGAAACAAAGAGAAATATAACATGTGTTAGTTTCTTATAATGTTTTATAACTGCCCTGTACATTTCTCAAATAGAATACAATACTACTGAATCATAATTTTTATCTGGTATGAATTTCAGTTGGAAATAAGTTGCAATAAGCAAAAAAGATTACTGTGTGTCTCCAATCGAAAACTATGCATTATTTAGAGCACACTCTTCTTGGTTATCTAATTCTAGCCTTTCACTGTCCTTGAACTATTTTACAACAATAACTGATAGTAAATGCAAAATAATTCTTGTCCATAGACATGCAAGTAAATTCTGGTCAGAGAAGGTTCAACTGACTTCCCTCCACAGCCCATAGAGAATTTAGTGTCATATACAAACTCATTTCAACTGCTCTTTATTCCATACAAATTTGTGCTTCTTTGATTTCTCTTTTGAATCAGTTTTAACATCTGCCTGTTTCCCTCATTAAATAATGAGATTAATAAATCTTTGTATTTATTTTATATCTGTAACAGAATTGTGATTTTACCTTTTTACCAAAAATTATCCTTTAACGATAAAACATAAGTCTAATTATTGCCCACGTAATCCCTTGATTTATAATCATTAATAATTCTAGAAGATACTAGAAATTTCTAGATATCCTGGAGCTAGGTTCTAGTTTTGTTCCTAGGAGTGCAGTAGATTGAATTATGTCCCCCCAAAACTCCCTGAAGCTTGAATTGTATCCCCCACATTCTAAGTATTAGAAACTTAGCCCCCACTGTGACTGTTAAGATGGTGGGAAATCCTATTATAGTAATAGTAAGGTGAGGGCCTTAAAAGAAGTGATTGCATTGTAGGGCTGTGCAGTAGTGAATCGATTAAAAATGGTGGTTAGGGCCGAGCCTGTGGCGCACTTGGTTGAGTGCTGCGCTGAGAGCGCGGCGACGCTCCCGCCGCGGGTTCGGATCCCATATAGGAATGGCCAGTGCGCTCACTGGCTGAGTGCTGGTCAAGAAAAAGACAAAAAAAAAAAAAAAAATGGTGGTTAGAGGCATGGTTCTGAGGACTTTAAAAGAAGAGGAGAGTCTGTCTCTCTGCCCTCTCTCTGCTCTCTCTGCTTCTGCCATCTTGCAATGTGAGACCCCTGGGTCACTGCTGCCGCTACCAGATGGACTTTGGACTTCCCAACCTCAGAAACTGTGAGCAATAAATTTTCCTTTTCTTTATAAATCACCCAGTTGCAGGTATTTTGTTATAAGCAACAACAACGGACTAATATAAGGAGAAAGAAAAAATATTTTTGTTTTAAAAATTACTTGTATGACATTTCATCCAATTAACTCTCTCTAAATATGCTCTCCCTAATTATCTAAGACCACTAGAACTTACTGGTATAAAATGTTTATGAAAGCTTAGTATTAGAATTCTAACTATATGTCAAACCATATTCATGTCAAGTAGCTGTATAAAAAATAATTCTACAGAATAAACTCAGCTGTGGCAGACTCACTAAACACCCACGTGGTATACTTTATTTCCCAGCCTCCCCTGTTAACATGTGAGTAGAAGTGATATCAGACACTTCCAGGCTAAGGTAATTAACATCCCTCCATTCCCAGTACAATGACTGTAAAGGTTGAATGTTTATGATTTAATTACAAATTGGAGGAATGAAGTAGATCTCCATGGACTGACCTAAAGAAGTCCATGATATACTTATAAGTAAAAAAGATAAAAGTCATGTTATATACAAATAGCAGGTCATAGAATTAAATAAGAAATGTACGAGTATGTATGATCTCTGTAAAAGCACAAGAAAAATTATAAGTATGCACTTAAAACTATTCATAATTTAGTTCTGAGATGGAAATGGAAGAGTAGAGAAATAAACTTCCTCTTCTTAAAATATTTTTGTTAAAAGTACTAGTGAGTGGGACTGGTGTTTACTGTAACACTCCAGACAAGATAACCTAAAAACCATTCTAGGTAGAAATGTAGAATAAAATGTAACAAATACTTTCTCAAATGCACAGCTGAGCTCCCAAGGAAAAAAAGGAAACTCACAGGCATGTAAAACTAAGAGGAAACAAAAATTGTTAAGCTGAGCAGTATGTTTGGGCTTCACAGAGGAGCACTCTGAAGACTTGAACCAAAGGATCTCAACTCTAAAACCAGGGAGATCTGAAGGTAAAATTACTGTACTGAAATGTGAAGAAAAATAAAATTCTAAATACTTAACAGTTATAACCTTGGCTTCCCCCAATCACTACATCCCAAGAATGCCGGCAGCCAAGCTGACTGAGAAACACTGAAAAGCTGCAAATAAACAACATTAGGAATAGAAAGGAAGTCATTAGTAGATAGAGCAGAGATTAAAAAAAAAAAATACTATGAAGAACTTTGCCAAGCGGGCAATTTTTATAAAAAAAATATAAGCTAACTACACTAAAAAGTAAAAAAAATGTAAGGCTTTTAACAAACTGAATCACTGGTTAAAATCTATTCCTTCCCAGGAAAAAAGAAAAGAATAGAAAGGAAGAAAGGATAGAAAAGAGGATAAGAAGAGAGAAAAGGCAGACAAAGGGAAAGAGAGAGACTGACAGACAACAGTTGCTCTGATGAATTTATAGATAAATTCTATCACAGCTTTAAGGAACAAAATCCTTTTCTGATACTAATTCTTCAGCAAAATAGAGAAGGCAATGCTCCCCAACTCACTGTATGAAGCTAAAAGAAACTTGATATCAAGACCAGATAAGGACAATATGTCAAAAAATATAATATTTCAATCTCATTTATACACAGGGCTGGAAAAAATCTTAAACACTAGCAATCAAAACATAGCAATGCATATTATTAAAAAAACAAATAAAAAGACATGTTCGAGTAGGTTTTACTCCACACATGAATGGTGATGATGATATAGAAATCTGTTATTGTACTTTACCACATTAACAGATTAAGGAAGGAAACTCATACATCTATTTCAATAGATACAACAAAGGTAGCTGAAAAATATTCGATAACCATTCATGTTTCAAAATGTTTAAAAAACAGAAAATGCCGTTTAACTTCCCTTTTCTCCTCCACCCTTTTCCACCCAAGAGGCTGACTTGAGTCAACTACATCAATGGGAACCAGTGGTCTCTTGCCCTCTTGCCTTTGGAAGACACCAGCAAGAGACTGGAGAGTAGTAGAGTTTAAGTCAGGTTATTTACTTCTCTTGCTCCCTCCTTACCAGGTCATGTCCTCTCGTAAAGTTACCTTCCCTGGGTTCTAATAACCACTCTCTCCCTCCTTGGCCCTCAGGCCCAGGGATGGTATAACATTATCTTTTGCAGGTTGCCTTAAGCCCTGACCACACATTTGTAAATAGTCCCTTTATTAAACTAAGAGCACACCATTTGTTTATTGACAGAAACTTGACTCACACAGAAGGTTATTTCCTTAACCTGAGAAGAGAACGACAAACTCAAAGAGAAAGTCATACTTTAATGGGGAAATGTTAGAAGCTCTTATGTTAAATGAGTTAGATTCCCCATCATTGCTCCTACTCAGCACTGATTAACAGAAGCATATGAATTCAAAAGGGACAAACAAAACTTTAAATCACTGAAAATATAACTATCTATATAAACCCTAAAGAAGCTCAAATAAACACGAATTAATAAGAGTTCAGAAAAATTACTAGATATAAAAAACTATACAAGTATCTATTTCATTCCTATGTACAAGGGGATCTTCAAAAAGTTCATGAAAAATGCATATTTAAAAAAACTATGCATAGACTGCAAATTTTTTGCACCAAAATAAAAATAAACTTGCACCAACAAATTATAACATTTCTGAATAGGATCTAGTCTGAGGCACTAAGAAAGATAAAACAGTTTGAAAAGAGCCCCTATCAGAGCAACATAAATTCTGCTAAAATTGAAGCAAGAACAAACATCAAATTTATGGCGAAACTTGGGTGGAAGAATGGCAAAATCACTGACACTTTACAGAAAGTTTATTGAGACAATGCCCTAAAGAAATCAGCAATTTACAAATGGATGACTTGTTTTAAGAAGGGGCAAAATGATGTTGAAGATGAAGCCCACAGTGGCGTCCACCTCAATCTGTGAGGAAAAAATTAATCATGCTTGTGTCCTGGTTGAAGAGGACCAACGAATAACAGCAGAAACAATAGCCAGCACCATAGTTATCTCAACTGGATCAGCTTACACAATTCTGACTGAAAAATTAAAGTTCAGCAAAGTTTCTATTCAGTGGGTGCCCAAATTGTTGCGCCCAGATCAGCTGCAGACAAGAGCAGAGCTTTGGAAATGGAAATTTTAAACAAGTGAGATCAATATCCTGAAGCATTTCTTGGAAGAACTGAAACAGGAGATGAAACATGGCTTTGCCAGTACACTCCTGACCATGGAGCACAATCAATGCAATGGCTAACAAGAAGTGGAAGTGGTCCAGTCAAAGCAAAAGTGGACTTCTCAAGAGCAAAGGTCATGGCAACAGTTTTTTGCGAAAATGCCCATGAAAGCTTCCCCAGAGAGTCCTTCTCCACCGCAATGCTCCTGCTCATTCCTCTCATCAAACAAGGGCAATTTTGCAAAAGTTTCCGTGGGAAATCACTAGGCACCCACCTTATAGTCCTGATTTGGCTCCTCCTGACTTCCTTTTGTCTCCTAATCTTAAAAAAAATCTTTAAAAGGCACCCATTTTACTTCAGTTAATAATGTAAAAAAGACAGCATTGGCACAGTTAAATTCCCAGGACCCACAGTTCTTTACAGATGGACTAAATGGCTGGTATCAACACTTACAAAAGAGTCTTGAACTTGATGAAGCTTATGTTTATATTTATGAAGTTTATGTTTTTTAATTTCATTTTTCCACAAACTTTTTGGAATCACTTCTTATTAGCAATCACTGGAAAACTTAATTCAAAAAAATACTATTAATAATAGAAACAAAAAATAAGGTACTTAGAATGAATCCAACAAATTGTGTACAAGACTTTTATAGAGTAAATATAAAATACTTTCTTCAAAAAAGAGGCAGTGTATAGCAGCTGAAAGCACAGAATCTACAGCATGACTGCCTACATTCAAATACTGGGGCCACCATTTACTATTTAGATCATCATGGTTAAATCATTTAATTATGCCTTAGTGCATGCATTTCTAAAATGGGGATAACAACAGTATCTAACTCACAGATTGCTGTGAGGATTAAATGAGTTGATTTTGGTAAAGCACTTATGGCAGTATCTGGCACATACTGTTATGTAAGTGTTAAATAAAATAAACAGTGAAGAATAAATAGAGATAAGTGTTATGGAGAGGAAGACTCAATACAGTAAAAAACATCAATTATCTTCAAATTAATCAATAATTCATATATTTCAGTTAGAAAAACAAGAGAAAAATGAGTGAAAGATATAAATAGGCAATTCATAGAAGAACTGTAAGTAAAAACAAAGAAAATATGATGGATGCCAACAGCAATTAGACAAACAAATGAGAGTATTTCTGATGCATTAGATTTGGCAAAAATTGAAAAAGATAATATTCGGTATTAACCATATTCCAATATACCCTTAAGAGTCTGTTGAAGTTTAATCCAAATGGCAATTTAGCAGTATCTACCAACTTTCAAAATGTGAACGTTCTTTGATTCAGCTATTTCACATCTTGAAATCTAGCCCATAAAAAGCTTCACATGTGTACACAAAATTGCTTACTGGATATCACTGTTACATTGTAGTAGCAAAAATTCTGGAAAAAACTTAAATATCCATTTATATAGTCAATCCATCCATTGAAATATCATGTAGCTATTAAAATAAATGAAGCACAACTATAAGTACAGGTACGGTATATTATTAAAGCAAAAGGCTGGCAGGGTAGCTCACTTGGTTAGAGCACGGTGTTGTAACACTAAGGCCAAGTGTTTGGATGACCTTAAGGGCCAGCCACCACCCCCCTGCCAACAATAAAAATTTTAAAATAATGCAAAAAAAGAAAAAGCAACTTATAAGATCTTATATATGATTTGTGATGCTAAAAAATAATTATACACATTTGATAAATGCATACACCTTTAAAAATCTCCAGAAGGATACTCTCTAAACTATTTAAAATACTTCCTCATAGGAAAGAAGATGATGTTGAAAAAAAGGGAATTATTAGTTTGTTTCTGTTGCTTATAACAGAAATACCTGGAATTGGGTGATTTATAAGAAAACAAAATTTATTGCTTACAGTTTCAGAGGCTGGGAAGTCCAAAGTCCAGGAAACATAGCTGGTGAAGGCCTTGGTGGTGGCAACAGTGACCCAGAGGCCTCACATGGCAGAAAATGGTGGAGCAGTGAGAAAAGAGACTCTTCATGCGCTCCCCTTCTAAAGCGCTCAGAACCACACCCCTGACCACCATTATTAATCCATTCACTAAGGCATGGTCCTACAATCTAATTACCTCTTCAAGGTCCCACCTTTCAATTACCATAATAGGATTTCCTACCCTCTTAACACTGTCACAGTGGGGGTCAAGTTTTGGGGACACACTCAGTCCAACGCAGGGAATTATTTTTTAAAACCTCATAATTTTTATTCTAAATACTAATGTATTATGTAGATTTTTTTTAATAAGGGAATAAGAAAAAAAGTTTGGAAATCAGTAGTTGTGATAACTTTGTGATATAATGCTCAGAACAGGCCTTGGCATGTACAGTTATTAGCTGTTACTGTAAGGAAACTAAGGCTTAGTAAGTAATACACTCAAAGTCACACAAATATTATGGTAAAACTAACTGAAAGAGAGACTTACTGTTTGAACCTAAACCATTATACTGTACTATGTATAATGCCTTTCTACTGTATCAGGAAATTGGGAATACTTGATATCATATTCGCTTTTCCTAAAGCGAGAATGTAGATTACATATAGTAAGTAACCACATTTTGCAAACCAAAACCTACAATTTGTTATGACATGAGTAAGTACACTTACACCAACAGGACAGAATACTTTAAACCATGTCTTTTCAAAAGAATATATGATAGATAACTGCCCAAATATATCTATGCCCACCTATTCACTGTCACCCCTGGTGACAGTGACCCAGGGTCTCACATTGCAAGATGGTGGAAGCAGAGAGAGCAGAGACAGAACAAGACAGACTCTCTTCTTCTTTTAAAGCCCTCAGAACCACACTCCTGACCACCATTTTTAATCCATTCACTACTGCATGGTGCTACAATCTAATCACCTCTTCAAGGCTCCACCTTTCAATTACCATAATAGGATTTCCCACCCTCTTAACATTCACAGTGGGGGCTAAGTTTCTAATACATAAAACTTGGAGGACACAATTAAGCTTTCAGGGAGTTTTGGGGGGACATAATTCAATCCACTAAACCATGTGTCTTTAAAATTACAATTCCATACAAATTTAATGGTTATTAAGTCTATAGGTATGTTCTTGGCTGATAAGTAAACAGATTCCATTATTCTTAAAGTGTCTAATGGGGGAAAGAGAAGTTCTTTGCTTTATGGTAAATTCTAAACCGCAAGTGAATTTACAAGTGAGCGTATTTATACAGGTCAAATCCCATTACAATAAACTTACTAGGAAATCTATATTATGATAGAATTTTATCTTACCAGAAAATGAATTCAAATGTAAAAGGAAAGGGAAAGAAAATAAATTACTATTACTGTCTCCATGAAAACAGCCCTGAAAAAGTGAATATGCAGATAAGAAAGGCTCTGTACTGAGCAAAATAAGAAGATGGCACCATTATTTAAGCATCATATCTGGATCACAGTACATTATCTAAATTTCATATGTTAATACTTATAAATTAAGTATTAACATATATATGGGGTTATAAAGCTATAAGAAAATCAGTCATGTTCCGCAGACATACAGCTAAATGGTGGAACTGAAATTAGAACACAGATCTGTGTAATTTCAAAGCCTATGCTCCAGTGCCACAACACCTCCCACAAGAGGAAAGAAAACAAAACTTCACTTTCAAGGAATCTAACACATTGTTATGGGCTGAAATGTGTTCTGACAAAATTCATATGTCCTAACCCCCAGTGCCTCAGAATATGAATGTATTTAGAGAGAGTCTTCAAAGATGTTTAAAGTAATTATGGTTAAATGAGGTGATTAAGGTGGGCCCTAATTTGATGTGACTGGTGTTCTTATAAGAAAAGGAGATTAGCACAGAGACACATAGAGGGAAGACCATGTGAAGACACAGAGAGAAAATGGTTGTCTACAAGCCAAGGAGAAAGGCCTCCATAAGAAACCAACCTTGCCGACACCTTGATCCTGAACTTCTAGCCTCTAGAACTGTGAAAAAATAAATTTCTGGAGGCCAAACACTGTGGTACCTTGTTATGGTAAGCCCAAGCAAACAAATATATCCACCTTCCCCTTCCACTATCATCTATTAAACTTCTGGTGTTTGTAAGAGGATTTTCATGGGTAAGAGGATATTCATGGGATAAGAGAGATTGTTGAGATATTTAATATTGGAATGATGGAAGAGCTTCTAATGGAAAAAATGTGTTACACATTTTTCCCATATATAGTATTCAGTGCAAGCAAAAGACAATACAAGCCAAAACAAACAACAACAACAAAACTATAATACAAAGGGCAAAAATGAACAAGCAGAATTTACTAATAGACTCACAAACTGGATTAAAAATCATAACAATTTTCAAAGTCAAGCAAAGATACTTCATAGAGCTTGGGCCAAACCAACACAGAGATAATAATAAATCTCATTGATTACGTGCCCAGGAGCCACATGTATTAGCTTGGAAACATTTTAGACCAATGCAATGATTAAATATTTATCACAAGTAAACATCACCATATTTATTGTATAAAATGAATAGAGTAGTGTAAGCACACAGCTGTGGAAAGCATTTGGGTTTTCTATTCAAATACATTTAGATAGCACGGCAAGATAACATAATGAACGCCTCTTGGGTATTCCAGAAATTACATAACTGTGTATGATTTCCTAACAGATGACTTCCCCCATAGAGAAAGTGCATCAGTCCGGGGTGAATAAGGAGAAAGAAACCACACAGTGAGTATTAAGCCGTGAAAAAGGAGCAACCAAAGAGAACTCTCTAAGGTACCCTATGACTGTGCGAGTGTATTCAAAGAAGGACAAATGTGGATAGTCGGCCTGCTCCCTACATAAACCTTATTGGAAAAGGCATAATTGTAGCCCACTGGATGGCAGAGAAGTCCACTTGGTTATCCAGCCCAGAGATGTCACATGGTCACTGGGCAAGCATGAAGCAACCATCCAGGGAGCAGGTAAGACACAATCAGTGGGCAAGCACATGGGTACATGGGGGGAGTTGGGGATACCACAGTAGGCAGGAAGCCTGGAGAGACTGATGTCCACAGCAGGAAGGAAGCAGGAGACAAACCTCTGAGAAGATGAATGTCAATATCACTATGAATAAAGATGCAAAACACCTCGATAAACTGCTACCAAACCTAATCCACTGACATATAAAAAGGATTACACCATGACCATGTTCAGTTTATTGCCAGAATGAAAAGTTGGCTCAACATATATAAATCAATCAATGTAATATATGATATTAGAAGAATAAAGGACAAAAACTACATGATGTCAATATTTCCCAAATTGACCTACAGATTCAACAAAATCCCTAAAAATCTGCAGCTGACATTTTGGCAGAAATTGATAACGTGATCCAAAATGCAAATTGAAATGCTAGGGACCAGAATATCCAATACAATTTTGAAAAAGAAAAAGTTGAAGAACTCATTTTCGCAATTTTAAAACTTCCTACACAGCTACAGTAATCACTAGAGTATGGACAGACATTTAGACCAATAGAATAGAATTGAGGGCTCTGTACCAGTTATCAATTTACTGCCTCTCAATTCCAAATTCACCCTTCATTGCCAATATTGGACAGAACTCCTTTAAGCATTTCTCCTTTACATATATGGTCAACTGCTTTTTGACAAGGCTGCTATGACAATTCAGTGGGGAAGTTTAGTCATTTCAACAAGCTTTTGGGACAACTGGATATCCATATGAAAAGGATGAAGTTGGATGCCTTCCTCATCCCATACACAAAAATGGATCAAAGACCTAAATCTAACAGCTAAAGCTATAAAACTCTTAGAAAAAAACATAAGCATAAATCTTCATGACCATGAATTAGGCAATAGTTTCTTAGATACAACACCAAAAGCACAAGCAACAAAAGAAAAAATAGATAAATTGGACTTAGTCAAAATTTAAGTCTGTGTTTCAAAGGATACTATCAAGAAAATGAAAAGACAACCTGAAGAATGGTAGGAAATACTTGTAAATCATGCATCTGATAAGGGATTTTTATCTAGAATATGTAAAGAACCCCTACAATTAAATTTTTTTAAAAAGAAAACCCAATTAAAAAACGGGCAAAGGATCTAAATAGATACTACTCCAGAGAAGATACATAAATGGCCAGTAAGAATATAAAAAGATGCTTAATATCATTAGCCATTAGGTGAATGCAAATCAAATAAGCCACAACGAAATGACATTTCATACTCAATAAGATGGCCATTAAAAAAGAAAGAAAATAGAAAATACAAGTGTTGGTGAAAATATGGAGAAACTTAAGACCCTCATACACTGCTGGTGGGAATGCAAAATGGTGCAAACACTTTGGGAAACGGTTTGACAGTTCCCCAGAAAAATTATATGTAGAATTACCATGTTAGTCAGCAATTCCACTTTTAGGTATACACATATATCCAAAAGAATTGGAAACAAGCTTTCAGACACTTAAATGTGAAAGTTCATAGCAGCACATAGCAAAATGTAGTATGTAAGTATAATGGAATATTACTCATTCATAACAAGGACTGAAGTACTGAAGCATGCTATAATGTAGATGAACTTTAAAAACATTACACTAAACAAAAGCCAGACACAAAAAGTCACATATTGTATGATTACATTTATATGAAACACTCTGAATAGGTAAAAGTCCAGAGAAAGCAGATTGGTGGTTGACAGGAGCCAGGAGAGGGAGGAATATGGCATCATGCCTTAATGAGAAGAGGGTTTTCTTTCGGGGTGACGCAAGTGTTTTGGAATTAAATAGAGGTGGTGGTCACAATACATTGCGAATGTATTAAAAAATATTCCTAGTCATATCGTTAATTATATGTTAAGTATGCCCCTTTCCTCTCCCCTTTGGAGATTCATAGTGCACATTAGCACATTTAAGACTCAGAAATTCTGTAGTAAAAACACTTATTTAACTTAGCATTTTTGAGAACTACAAATAGTCTCTCATCTAAGAGTTTTTCAAATTGTGGTTCACAATCCATTAACTGAAATCAATTTAGTGGCTCATAATAAGAATCTTTAAGAAAAGAAGTAGAATAGAAAATCTAGACTCTATCACTTACAGTAAAAATAAGCATTGTTTTTCATGACACTTTTTGTTTCTGTTACACACATACAGCGAACTAGGAAATGCTGTCAAATGTATTTCTTACTGTGAGTCACCACCAGAAAACTCTGAAAAACACTTTGAATACAACAAAACAAATCTTACCTCACTTACCATATTATAGAATTCCAGCTCTCTTGGGCCCCTTGGAGGTGGCTGTAACTGTTTCAAAACTGTGCCATCTGGATGTTGTAATATACCTATGGAACAAAAAATAGAAATGTTTTAATGTTTTAATAATAGTGTACCTTGCTTCATGGAGAGATTTGTTCCTGAAGTGACAGGTAAACCACTTTCATAAACTTAAGAGTTTACTTTTATTTATTTCAGAAATTTTAACATTCAACCAGTATGTTTCAGTACTTGTTACAGGCAAAGCACAACACAAACTATAAATAGCTTAGTTTTACTGTCTCCAACCAGTACTCCCTTATCGCCCCCTCTTTCTAATAAATAGAACATATGTATACATTTTTACAAAAATTCTCCAGTAACAGACTTTCCATGAGATGTTAATTTACAGTTAAACAAAAAGCAAGTTAAAACCAGTAGCACAAATAAACCCCACTTCTATAAACAGAAAAAAATACATGTTAACAGTGGCCACATACGAATTTTCTACTTGGTAATTTTTTATAAGTGTCTCGTAACAACTTAAAAATTTTCCTGATTCAGATGCACTGTACATACAGTTTTACAGATAGTACAAGGGCATCTAGCAAATTGGAAAAGTGAAGACTAAAATCAGGTACCACAACTGGAGCAGGAAGAGGAAACTTTTTATAATCTGTCCACTCAAAGGGGGAGTCTTTTTCTAAAGTCACCATATACATGTATATCTATCTCTATACCATGAAGACTCATTTAAAATTTTAAATTTTCATGTATTGGGATTTCACAATCAAGCGAGTTAGAACAGAATATGGCTCAAATAAATATACCATATGTAGAATTGTGATAAAATATTCCACTTGAATTTCTATTTCTTTCTAGCAAGTGTCAGAATCTTTAACGAGGGCAAAAATACAGAATTTAATCAACAGAAGTAGAAAGTCTCAACTTAAAAGATCTAACAATCAAGTTTGTTTTAAGACCTACATAAAAAATAGAACGAAGGTAAATATTAATCCACATGGATAAGTTTGGTTGGTAAGCAGTCAAAAGATTCTGGGACTTCAAGAAGTAGTCTCATGTAACTAAAAATACTGTAGAGGAACTATGTTCCTGAAAGTTGGGATAGAGAACAAGAAAGGCCTTTACTCCCATAGTTATGATATTTTCTATGGGCCTAATGAAGAGTGGTAGATGTAAAGAAGCCCTGAAGAACAGAATTCCAGAGGAAAAAAAGTGGGGCACTTATATGTGAGCAGAGAATCCCAGCAGCTTCCCTACCTTGAGACAGGCACCTGCTCTAGATAAGGTGAGCTTCCCATTAGACAAATACATTTTATCACGGAAGCAGAAATCAGCTAGACTGCAGACAACAGTGTGGGCAGCAGGACAGATAGAGACCATAATAGTTCCAACACAAAAACAGGTTGCTAGGTCCAGCAAGTCTCCCACACCACTTACCCTGCAACGGAATCCCTCAAGTTTCTTGAGAAACCAAAAGATGGTAATTTACCCAGGCATTCTCTGGGTGAGTACATTTCAGGACCCAAAGTAAACGCATAATATCTGACACTGCAGCCAAAGCCCACCACTCCTAGGTCAAAAACTGTCAAGATAAAAAAAGGCATCGTGGAAAGTTAAGCCATTAACGGATTAACTGAATCTAATACTGAAGCCTAGCACCAGTTCAACCAAACTCTAGGAGGAAGATATTTATCAGCCCCTCTCTCTATACAGAGGAAAGGACATATACTCTACGGAGAACAAAAAAACAAAAAACTAGTACACTTCACTCCCCACTGTTCTTTAGTTAAGATGCTCTGAATTCAATAAAAAACTATGAGACATATCAAAAATTAGGATACATGACCAAAAGTAAACATAGTAAATAGAAACTGACACACAGATGACCAAGTGACTGTAATTAGCAAACAAGGATATTAAAACAAAAATTATAAATATGTGAAAAAAATTACAGGTAAAAATGGATATAAATGCTGAAGAGATGAGGAATTTTGGAAGAGAAATAAAGATTCTAAAAAAGAATCAAAAGAAACTCTGGAACTGAAAAGATACAATAACTGAAATAAAAAATCGAATTAGTAGGATTAAGTCAACAAATAAGCAATCACATAAGAGCAATGAACATTAAGAAAGACAAATAGAAAATATTAAATTAAAGCAAAGAGAGAAAAAGTATCTAAAAAAAAAAAGGAATAGAGCATTAGAAACCTGTAGGGTAGTATCAAGCATTTTAACAAATATGTGGTTGGAGTATCATAAGGAGAAAAGAAAATGGGTCAGAAAAAAATTCTGGGCTTCCACTTTTCACCTAGGGCACAGAAAGCTGGAAAAAGCATTGTCCCCACCTAAAAACAAAAAGCTGGATAATCTACAAAATCATTATTTCTCCTGAAACCATCAAACAACTCAGATCATAAGCAATGAACACAAAATCTCAGATCATAAGCAATGAACATGAAATCTAAGACGCTACTATGAAGAAGTAGATGGGAACACTGGCTTCTGTGGAAGTACATGGGCAGAAGATGCAGCCACCCTACAAAAAGGTAAGAATAATTCAGCTTAAAATTTTTAACAAATGGTTAAAAGCCAAGCGTAGGTTAGAGTGAGAATATTTAACTCCTAGAAATTGCAAACACATGCAGCCTGAGACCTTCTCCAGAGACCTCGCTTCTAGGCCTTCTGGCTGAGGGAGAAAAACCAGAAAAAGCAACACTCAGTAGTACAGGCCTGGAGGAAGGGAAACACCACTACCATAAGAAAAAAGGCCCTTTTCCCCTGTAAAACAAGAGTCTTAAGCTATCGGGGTAAGGGCAGCAAGTCATGTTGTCCCCAACACAAAAGAGAAGATCCTGGTGGATGAAAGGGGAAAAAAAAAAAAAATCCTCTAACACTGAGAGGTGAAAGGAAACAGGAAACCATCCATACTTGGTCCTGACTTTAGAGGTCTCCTGTTGCTGGGAGAGGGAACGGGGAACTCTCACACAAAGGACCCACTGAAGACTCAATGCAGAGTTTGAGTCCCATGGGAAAGAGGGGCAGGGTCACTGAACAAGTCCCATTCCCCAAGACTCAGGATAACAAGACCTACCTAACATTGAAGCAGGACCAGGACAACAGAGAACACCCCTACAGCCTAGCATCACCCTAGCAATCACCAAGTAAAAAGTAACAGTGATCTACATTTGCAGGAGGGGCATGAACATGGAGAAAAATCATCTCTGAGGCAAGGGTGCACAAGACCTAAAACAGAGAGTTAAACAGGAATACAGTCATGTGCCACATAAAGACATTTCAATCAATGATGGATGGTATATACAATAGTGGTCCCATAAAATTATAATGGCTATCCCACACAGACTAGGTGTGTAGTACGCTATACCATCTAGGTGTGTGTTAAGCACTCTCTATGATGTTTGCACAATGACAAAATTGCCTTATGATGCATTTCTCAGAAATATATCTCCCGTCATTAAATGACATACACTGGGAAAAACTCTCTAACAAATCAGCCCCACCCTAAACATAAGATAACAGCCGAGGAATTTCAAATCCTTGATGCACTGAAGGTGTATTAGTCACCTCGGGCTGCCCTAACAAAACACTGTAGACTGGGCAAATCAAAAAGCAGAAATTTATTTTTCCACGGTTCTGAAAGCTAGAAGTCCCAAATCAAGGTGCTGGCAGATTCAGTTCCTGGTGAGGACTCTCCTCTTAGCTCGTAGAAGGTCACCTTCTCACTGTCTTCTCACATGGTGGACAAGAGAGAGCAAGCTCTCTAGTGTCTTTTCTTATAAAGACACTAATCCAGTCAGATCACCTCAAGAAAGGTCCTATCTCCAAACACAGTCACACTAGGGGGCAGGACTTCAACATATGAATTTTGGGGGACACAAATACTCAGTCCATAACAGAAAGTAACTATAACAACAACAAAACTCAAATGGCTCTACTCCTGACTAGATTGGCTCAAATCATCAACACTAATAGCTGAGTAGAAGAGATGTATTCATTTCAAGAATAAATACTGTTTGCCTCAGTTGCTATAGTTCTACACTGATGTCCACCAGAATTTAGTAAAAATTACAAGACATGAAAAAAACAAGAAAAAAACACTGTGAAAGATAAAGCAATGCACAGACCAGTTTCAGGGAAGACACTGATGTTAGAATTAGCAGACAAGGAAAGTTAAAATAACCATAACTAACGGGTTAAAGGCTGTCATACAAAAGGTAGATAACATGCATGAAAATACGGGGAATTTCAACAGAGAGGAAGTTTAAGAGTCAAATGGAAATAGTAGAAATAAAAAATGTGGTAACAGAGAAAAAGAATGTTTTCTACAAGCTAATCAGTAAACTCAAAACAGCCAAGGAAAGAATCAGCAAATTTGATGTCAGGTCAATAGAAATTACACATATTGAAACACAGAAAGAAAGAAAGAAAAAAAAAAAAAGAGTGGAAAAATCAGAAGAAAGCATCCAAGATCTGTAAAATAATATCAAAAAAGTCTAAGATAACTATCATTACAATCCCAGACAAAAATGAAATATGTTGGTTGCACTGTTATTCACAATAGCTGAGAGATGGAAGCAACCTAAATATCCATCAAAGAGGAATGGATACAGAAAATGTGTTATATGAAAACAATGGAATACTATTCAGCCTCAATAAAGAAATTCTTATGCAACATGGATGAACCTTGAAGACATTATGCTAAGTGAAATAAGCAAGTCACAAAAAAATTAATTCTGCATGATTCCACTTACATGAGGTATCTAAAGTAATCAAACTCTTAGAAACAGAAAGTGGAATGGTGATTGCCAGGGGCTGGGAAAGGCAGAACAGGGAGAGTTGTTCAGTAGACAGAATTTCAATTTTAAAAGATGAAAAAGTTTCAAAGATCTGTTGCAAGACAATATACACATAGTTAACAATACTCTACACTTAAAAATGGTTGAGACAGTAAATTTTATGTGTTTTTTATAACAATAAAAAATGTGTATTTAACAGGATTAAAACTACATAAAATATGTGTATGTTAAAATTTCTATTCGTGGTATCATCTCATTCCAGTTATTAAGGATATTACCAAAAATACAAAAAACAGATGCTGACAAGGATGTGGAAAAAGGGGAAATCTTGTACACTGTTGGCGGGAATGTAAACTAGTATAGCCATTATGGAAAACACTATGGAGGTTCTTCAAAAAACTAAAACTAGAAATACCGTATGATACAGCAATTCCACTGCTGGGTATATATACAAACGAAAGGCCACTGGTATATCAAAGAGATATGCGCATTCTCATGTTTATTGTAGCACTATTCATAATAGCCAAAATGTGGAATCAACCCAAGTGTCCATCAATGGATGAATGGATAAAGAAAATGTGGTACATATACACAATAGAATACTATTCAGCCATAAACAAACAAACAAACAAACAAAAACCAATAAAATCCCGTCATTTACAGCAAGAGGGATGAGCCTGGTATGTTAAGTGAAATAATCCAGGCACAGAAAGACAAACATTGCACATTCTCACTCAAAAAAGTTGATCTCACGAAGGTTGAGAGTATAATAGTGGTTACCAGAGGCTAGGAAGGGTAGGAGGAAGAAGGGATGAAAAAACGTTGGTAAATGAGTACAAAAATACAGTTAAATAAAAGGAATAAGTTCTCATGCTCGATAGCAGAGTAGGGTGACTATAGTTAACAATAATTTATTGTGTACTTCAAAATAACTAGAAGATTTAAGATGTTCCCAACAGAAAGAAATGATAAATGTATGAAGTGATGGATATCCCAATTACTCTGATTTTGTCATTATACATTGCATACATGTATCAAATTAAAACAAAACAAACAAACAAAAAGGATTGGAATCATACAGAGAATAGTTTGTGACTACAATGGAAGTAACAATAAGATATTTGGGTTAATACCAAATAGTTGGAAAGTAGACAACACATTCTAATTATCCATGGATCAAAATTCACAAGGGAAATTAGAAAGTACTTTTAATTAAAATGATAATGAAATCTCAACATATCAAAATTTGTGGAATGTAGCTAAAGTACTGCTTAGTACTTAAAGAGAAATGTGTAGTTTTAAAAGCTCGTTTTAGGAAAGAAAAAAAAGTTTCCATCCTCAGATGCTAGAAAAAGAACATATTAACCTCAAATAAATAGAAAGATAGGAGTGAAAAATCAATGAAATAAGAAACAGACAAAGGAGAGAAAAATCAATAAAATCAAAAGGCAGTTCTCTGAGATCAATAAAACACATAAACCTCTAGCTAGATGAATCAAGGGGAAAAAAAAGAAAACATAAATTACCATTATTAGGAATAAATGAAAGACTACAAACATTAAAAGGACTGTAAGAGAACTATGAACTTCATACTAGTAAATCCAACAACTTAGATGAACAAATTCCTTTAGACACAAATTATTAAAACTGACACAAGAAGAAATAAATTTGAATTGTTTTATGTCTACTAAAAACACTGAATTCATAATTTAAAACCTCCTAAGATAACTACAAGTCCAAAAGCCTACACTAGTAAATTTTATCAGACATTTACAGAAAAAAAAATACCAATCTTACTAGATTTGTTCAGAAAATAGAAAAGTATCACTTCCCAACTTATTTCATGAAGCCAGTATAATTTTGATTTGAAAAAACTCCAACAGACTTAAAAGAAAATTACAGACCATGATCTCAAATAAACAAAGTCACAAAAATCTTTAACAAAACATTGGTAAATCTAGGCTGGCAAGGTGACTCAGTTGGTTAGAGCATGGTGCTAATAACACCAAGGTCCAGGGTTCAATCCCTGTACCGGCCAGCTGCCAAAAACAAACAAACAAAACAGTGGTAAATCTAACACAGCAATAGATCCAAGATAATTTATCATGACCATGTGAACTCTATGCCAGGAACTCAACTTGGTTTAAGTATTTCAAAATGAGTAAATATATCAATGTTTTGAGGAGACAGAGTTCTTAGTGAGGAAGAAGGGAGATAAAAATATAGAACAGGGGGAGACAAAGAATAATTCTGTGGTGTTAGGTTTAAATTATGGGCATGAGGATAAATGCAAGTCTTTAAGAATATGAAATTATATATTTCTTAGTCCAGTATGCTGAATAGACAAACAGCAACTATACCCAAGAAGCAATGAGCACACCTAGTGCCCAGATCGTGGTTTCTAAACACCACCTGCCCCTAAAGGAACCATGGTTTCTTGAAGAAAAATGGCTCATTCCACGGCTGGGACAGGGAAAGCACAAAATAAACATGAAGCATCTTTTTATGCCAGAAAGTGAAAAAAAAATACTTAAGAAAAAACAAGAAATGTCAAAAAGACACAGGAGCCAGCTTGAAGAAGCTCCTACTGCCCAAATCTGGGAAACTGCAGCATCAAAAGCAGCAGCAACTATAATGGATAATTTCCATCCATTGAAGTCTGCAAAATCCATAGTCCATCCTAATAAAGAATTAATGACTGAGGAGGGAAATCTATTCCTTAATGTAGAATGGCAATTGACAAATGTAACAGGAAAGAAAGAGAGTATTACCATTTGCAACTATCACAGAATAAATCAAATTATGATTAAGGGATGCTTATACCATTGGATGTAAAATTTGATGAGGAACAGGATATGTACTGGTCTCAAAGTATTTCTCTCAAATTACTTAATTACAATAGCAAAACATAACTTTATAGTGGAAAAACCTGGAAGACATCACTTAACCAAGTGATCAAAGTTACATCATCAACAATGCAACTGACATCCTCTGCCTTATGATATGATATTCTGAGGAACACAACATAACTCATTTAGTACTCTTACCAAAAATGCATAATCTGAATCTAATCATGAAACAATAAGATAAAACTAATTTAAAGGGAATTCTAAAATGCCATATACTAATACTCTTCAAAAATTTCATGATTATAAAAGATAAAGAAAAAATAAAGAACTGCTCCAAATGACCAGAAACCAAAGAGTCATGACAGCTAAATGCAACATGTGATCCTGGATGGGGAAAAAATTGCTATTAAGAATATTACTGGAACAATTGCAAAAGCCAAATGTTACATATTCTGAATTTAATCATTTTACCATGGTTAGGTAAGAAAATGGTCCTATTTTTATAAGACAGACACTTAGAGAAAAGGGGTCACGATGTCTGCAATTTAACCTTAAATGGTTCTGCAAAATCATCATCTTATACAGAGTGATAAAGCAAATGTGGCAAAACAATAATAATTGGGAAATCCAAATGAATAGTATACATTAGTTTATTGTACTATTCTGGCAACTTTTTTTTAAGTTTGAAATTTTTTCAAAATAAAAGTATTTAAAAAGACAGTACAATTTACAATAGCTTCAAATTAGGGAAAATCTAGTGAATGCTGTGGAAGACCTCTATACTGAAAACATGACTAAGAGAAATTAAAGTACTAAGTAAATGAAGAAATATACCATATTCAAGTATTGGAAGACTCAATATTATAAAGAAATCAGTGCACACCACAGCAATCTACTCACTCAAAGCAATGCCAAACAAAATCTCATCAGGTTTCTTGGGAAATGTGACAAATTGATTTAAAATCTATATGGAAAGGCAAAGGGCCAGAAAAAATCAAGACAATCTTGAAACAGAAAGTGGGATGCTTACTCAAGAATTATAAAGCAACTTGAATCAAGATAGTGAGGTATTATTGCTAGGATAAACAAATAAACCAATTAAAATAAATAAAAGACCAAATGCAAATCCAGGAAATTTACTGAATAAACTGTAATATATGTGCACAATGGAGCACAAGTGAGATATAAAAAGGAATGAAGACTGAGTTCTATGAACTGATACATATTGTTTCCTACAATACACTGTTAATTTTTAAAAGCAAAGTGCAAATGAGCATGTATAGCACACTATCTTTTGTGTCAGAAAGAAGGGGACATAAAACTTATATAAATCTGCTCATTTTTGAAACAAGAAACTCAGGATAAATCAGAAAACAATGAAATTAGTTATTTACAAGGGATGCTGGGAAACGGGGTTAGGGTTACTTTTCTGTAAAGTTTGACTTTTGGAAGCAGGTTAATTTTATAAGCATTCAAATATATAATTAAGTAAGCAAAAATGATGGGGGGAGAAACTGAATTTAAACAAAAACAAATGAACCCAAGTGCATTTCAAATGAATAATATTACTATAAAGAGGAGGAGGAAAAAGTAGTTAGCTCACTCAGTTAGAGCATGGTGCTGATAACACCAAGGTCAAGGTTTCAGATCTCTGTATAGGTCAACTGCCAAAAAATTTTAAAAGTTAAAAAATAAAAGAAATAACAACAAAAAACCCAATCCAAATAACTGTTGAACACAGTTTTATTTTGTTTTTTAATTAATTATTTTATTGAATCAAAATTGATTATACATATTTTGGGGGTCCAAAATTGATATGTTGATCAAATTAATATTATCATATATATTGTTACAAAGCATAATTATTCTTTATGCCACTTGTCCACTCTCTTCCTATCCCCCTTTCCCTCCCCCCTTCCCCCTCTAATTACCCTAGATTTCTTCTCTCCTTCTGAAAGAATGGTTACTCTGCTGATTTGTTGCCTAGATATCTGTCCAATGCTGAGAGGTGTGATCAGGTCCCCCATGTTATCACAGAGCAGACACTTCTTCTGTCACTCTGGAATGAGCTTTGTGGAGAGAAACATCCTCTTCTTTACCTCCACTGGTGACTCTCCTTGTGTCAATGCACTCCAGTGGTTGGCGGACCATCTGCATGGTGGTTGTAGCATCTAGCCAATTTCGCAGCAGCCATGGTTATTGTGGTGGCTGTGGTGGGCCACACACATGGAGGTGATGTTTTTGGCATGTTCCTTGGTGATGGTGGTGTGCCTGGTTGTGGGGTGTGTCTGGTCCACAACTCTATTCCTCAGGTCCCCAGGCGGGCCCCGAGGTGCTGCTGTGGTATGCCTGGTTGTGGGAGGGGGGTTCGGTCCCCACTCCATGCCTTGGGGTCACCAGGCAAGCCCTGAGGTGCTGTTGCAGTGTGCCTGGTTGTGGGAGGGGGATCCGGTACACTTCTCCGTGACTCGGGTCCTCGGGCAGGCCCTGAGGCGCTGGCTCAGTGGGCCTGGTTGCAGGAGGGGGATCCAGTACCCTTCTCCCTACCTTGGGTCATCCGGCAGGCCCCAAGGTGCTGGCGCAGTGTGCCTGGTTGTCGGAGGGGGATCCGGTCCCTGGCTCCATATCTCTGGTTCCCAGGCAGGCCCCAAGGAGCTGGTAGTATGATTGCACCAGAACTAATTTGTTGTCCTTCACTTACTTCTAAAATGGGGGAACTTCCTGTGGGAACCAGTACTTAAGCTCTGTGGTAGAGCTCAACTGCTGCTTTGCTGCTGTTTCCCTAGGGAAGGTTTTTTGTGCAACTCAGGGTTTAATGGTTGACTTTGCAAGTACTTCCAGCTCTCCAGAGACCTGGTGTACCTGGGTTGTGTTCAAATTCTGATCTGGGCCCGAGTCTTTTCATCACACTGCACCCCATGCAATTCTGCATTCCCAACCCGTCTCCTCTGAGTGGTCCTGCACTGATTAAGGAACAGATTGGCTGTCCTTGCTGTATGCCAGTGTTCTCCCAGTGGGCCTGTCTCCCCCACTGCCCATGCTCCAAACACTTCCCATGGGACGGTCCGTGCGCCAGTCCCTTGTGATGACTCACCGGTCTCTGAATGGCTCCCCTTTTTCAGTTGTTGTGGCTCCTTGCTCCTGCATGGGTCCATGGGACCTATTAGTGGTCTTGCTGTCCTGGGTGCCACCAAGGCCCTCTTCTCCCCTGCTGCCTCCCAGTAACTCCATCTGAAAGGCACAGCTGCGGCTTCTGCCGGCTCCTGCTCCATGCGCTCAGCAGCTCCAGCCTTAAGGAGGCCGCAGTCCAAAACCCTCAGAGCGGTTTTTTCTTTCTCTTATTATGGTTTCTCCTGCCTTCTTGAACTCTGTAGGTCTCTCCTCCTCTTCCCCTGAGCTCCAGCAGCCCCATCTTGGCTGATGTTACATTTTTATAGCTCTAAATTGGTTGATCTATGGAAGAGAGTAACACTGGGGACCGTCTACTCCGCCATCTTGACCGGAACTCTGAACACAGTTTCCAACCACATACCCTCAAATATAAGGAAATCTCACCTTGAGTTCTACATTTTAGGTTTCTATTCTGCAATAGTAAGGGTATAGAAATGCTGAAAATTACTGTATAGGTTTGAGCAAAAGAACTGATACCATTGGAAGCCAGGGTTCTCACTGTGAAGATGGGGAAATACAAATTCAGAATGAAGTAAGGAAAGGAAGAACTTGGGATGGAATGAAAAGTATTAAATTATGATTTCTAAAATATTTATCCATACTTTTAAATTATGTCCATTGAAAGGGCCTGTAAGCAATGACACCCCAGTAGCAAAGACCACACCTAGCACATAGATCTTGGTTTCTAAATACCATTTCCCACTAAAAAGGAACCAGGGCTCCTCAGAGAAATGGCTGATTCTAGGGCTGGGAAAGGTATGAGATAAGTCTAAAATAACTTGTGACAGAAAGGAAGCAAGTGCTTGCAGTGGACAAATTTGGGGCAACTTGAGCAGCAAAATAAAAAAGTTCTAAAACAGGTTACAATACATGTTATAAAATAAGAATCCATGAGCTCAAACTAATCATAAATACGGACATACATACACAAAAGTAGAGGGAAGCACATTTCTATAATAGAATGCTAACTTAAAGTAGGGAGCAGCAGAAGTGGAAAAATCACAATTTTGCAACAATGAGCGTAAAGACTGCTCAGGCAAGAATCATCAATAGATGCCAAATCTACAGGTGAAGTTTGATGAGGATCCAGATGTCAGCATGATCTTAAAACGTGTCTCACACTTTAATAAGCTATAGTTGCCAGAAGGAAAATATTAACTATACTGAAGAAACCAGACCACGCTTGGACCAGATGATCAAAATTAATACTACTAATAAGCAGCAGATGAACATTGTGGGCCTCCAGATGTGATGTCTTAAAAAGGACATACATACAATGTTCCAGCCAGAAAAGCATCACTGAATCTCATCATAAGAACCTATCAGAAACTCAAATTGAAGAACATTTCATAAAATAACTGGTCTGCACTCTTCAAAATGACAATGTCATAAAGGACAAGAGAAAGGCTGAGGATGTGTTACAAATTAAAGGGCACTAAAAGATACAACAACTAAATGCAATAAATGATCCTGAACTGAGAAAAACAAATGTGATAAAAGCCATTACTGGAACAGTTAAAATTAGAATACGAACTACAGATTAGATTCAAGTATTGTATCATTTAAATTTCCCATATTTGATAAAAATGGCTGCACAAGAGAATACGCTTGTTCTTAGGAAATACACACTGAAGTATTACCATGTAAAGTGGCATACAGCCTACTCACAAGTAGTTCAGAAAAAATAAATAATGTGCATAGAGAAAGAGAAAAAACAAATTTGGCAAAATGTTAAGCTCTCTCTATCATCGTCGCAACTTCTCTGTAAGCCTGAAATTATTTTAAGTCAATTAGTTTCAGAGGGTATTTAAAAAGGACAGGCCAGTAAGCCAAAATAGTTGTGGGTCTTCCCGCCATAACAATGTTTAAATCCTTGTTTTCTCCCACAGACATTTCTACATCCTAAATTGGATCAAGATGCAAATACCAGATTTCACCCATTTGTTTAAAATTTTTTTTAAAAACTAAGAACTTTTGAAAGAAATTAAGGTACATACTAAATATTAAAACAGAAAAAGAATTTTATACTAAATTTAGCGAGTTCAGGGAATTTAAGTTGACAGATATTAGACTTTTAAGAAATCTTCCTGTAGAAATAGTTGCACAATGTGCAAGGTATGCCATAACATACAAGAACGTTTAATACATTACTTATAATAGAAAAAAAAAAGGTGAAAATCTAAAAATCTACTGCTGGAGAAATAGTTAAATAAATTGTGATACATCCACATTGTAAACTATAACACAGTTTTTAAAAATAAAGTATATCATAAGTACAAAAATATGGGTGTATTACATGACAGAATACAGGCTGAAAAAGAAAAATTGCTGATGTATCTATTCATACGAAAAATCAGAATTGTGGTTAACGTGTTTATGTATGGGTCCTGAAACAAAAGCCTTAAAGGATGCACGGGAAATAGTTACCAGAGATTGCCCCAGAGAGAATGGTATAGGGGGAAGGGCACTACTTAAACTGTTAGAATTTTTTCCCTAAAAGACCATGCACTATTTTTACAATTTTAAAAAACCAAACACTTTGTATTCTTAGAACTTAGATTTAAATGTACTTTGATAAAACATGGTTTCAGTGAAGAATATAAAATATAATTTTGATCTCAAAACTACTAACATATTCTTGTTACTTAGCTATAACCAGATCTATGTTTCTGTTAAAGCACCTTTGTTCAACCAAGTTCCAAGTTTTAAATTTTTAAACTAATGAAGCCAACAATTCCTTTTTGGAAACATATAAGATACCAATTCTAAGCTGAAAAAGCCTGGTTAGTGATAGTAACAAAAATTAAAAAACAAAACAAAAACAAATATCCACACAATGTCTTCAACAAAGCTTATCCTGAGAATTATTTCAACTGACAGATCAAAGTATGATCTAAACTATGTACTTTAAACTACTGTAAGTGATTTACAATGGAGAGAAATAATAAATTGTTGAACTTTGAATTACTGACCATTTTGTTATCAATTTTATGAACAGGAAAGATTATCATCATTCAGGTGTCCTTTTACTAACAATATATGCAGGACTGTGCAAATACCTAAGAATTAAAGTCAACAAACATTTCTTAGGCTGCTAGCACAGTATGTTTGAGGCATTGTACTTTGGTGATATAAAGACAGTCCCTACTCAAAAAAAACCCTTATGAAACTGAAAAGAAGTTTTATTTTAAATTGAATGCAATAATAAAATTAAGGACTGCTTCCTCTAAAACCTAAACTCCTTTAATTAGGCAAATTGGGTGACTAACTCTTTCAAACACTGTTAGCAATGTAGTTTTAAGTCACATTCAGGGTACATTTGTAATTAGACAGCGATAACTTTCTGGATAGGATCACTACTACATACTTTGATAAGCAGTGCTTATACTATCAAGTGACAATCATAATTGAGACATTTTGTTTACGATGTGATGTTTGCTTACTCTCCTTTGCGCATAAGTCAATTTCTAGAAACCCTTAGGGAAGCAACTACTTTTTCAGGCATCCAGAATATTATTAGGAACACTATCACAACAACTTATTAATATAAATCAATAGGCATGCTTCTGTTTACTGTAATTCCATGAATACTCTCAAACTCTCATTACCAGACGTGACGCACAGGAGGAAATGTCTATGCTAAGCACCTTGAGAACGCTGTTTCTTTACCTCCGTGTACTAAAAGAACTGTCAATTTTCACTTTCAACATTTCCTGAACATAATTGAGTCCCAGTATGTGTACAAGTGTATGGGAATAACAGATCTGGTCTCTAACCTTAAGAAGCTCACAATTTAGTAGGGAGAAAAGCGCACAAAAAATCTAGATGACAACATCATTAACGCCTAACTTTCAACAAGAGAAAAAAAAAGTAGATAAAAATCAAAACAGTGGAAAATCTTGCTCTTTAAGAAATAACATACATTCATACTAGTATTCATCCATTTTCAAAAAGCCTTGTTTGAGTCTGCAAGCCCAATACATTGTGGTAAAAAACGATACTCCAAGAACCTTTGGTTTCACGATTATATGACTTTAGCTTGTCAATCAGTCAGGTTTGGCCTCAGTTACCTCCCTAAAAAATGTATTATCTTACCAGCCTAAACCCGAATCATTTTACCAGCATAAACCAAATTGTCTCCAGTGGCTCTTCCCGCAATATTCATATACGCATCCATCAGATTCCCCACGTAATCATGGCCCAGGGAACCACTGTGAGCAGCTACGTGAATTACAGTTTGTAAACTGAGATAGGCCCTGTATTGTGCTTTAAAAGTTGTGAACTCACAAAATGTATCACAGAGGCCATGATACACTCGTATAAAGATGAACAAGAATAACTGAATATTTTCTCTGTGTACCATTCTAGGACAACAGCAGGGTGTCTTTCCAACCATGAATCCGAGTTTCTGCACTACGAGAACCACGCCTCCCAGAGAAATCAAGGAGACAACAGAAAAACCTCAAGGGGAAGAGAGAGATCTTGGATAAGCCAAGACAAGCCGCTCCCCACCCCCACCCCCAAAGCCCAGTTTTTTTTCCCCCTCCAGCTATGCAGCTGCATCCAGTAGAGAAGCTCTAGATTAGCATCATCTGCACTTCATTCCTTTTCTTTTGCAATAGCTACTCGCCTATAATAAACAGACCTTGTGCTCAAGGGAGAATTTACTTCCCCGTCCAGCAAAAATGAAGTTCCTTATTTTTACTAACAACGTCTCCAATCAACACCCACCCTCTCTGGGGAGACCAGGCACGTCTCGCCCCGCCACCCCTCGCCCCGCCACTCCAGCTACAAGCCTGACGCCCCACACCCTAGAAATCGCCCCACTTTCCGAGACCCTTCTGCACGGGTGGCGGGGCTCCGGGGAGAACGGAAGAGGCGGGGGGAGCGGCGTGCAGACCCGGGGAGGGGATACAGACCAGCCGGTAAGCGCCAGGCTGCCTCGACCGGCCAAGGGGCTCGCGGAGCGGAAGAGGAGCGGTGAGTCCGTCCCACCCCCACTTACCCACTTTGTCCTTCCCGTACATGTGCCCGGCCACCTGATGCGAGAGGGGCACACAGCCGTTGAGGAATCGGAGCCTGCCGCTCGCCGGCTGCGGGGTGCCCTCGGGGGCGGCCTCGCTCGCTGGTGGGGTCCGTATTTCTGGGGGGCCGGGCGCCTCGAGCCGGAGGGGGGATGGCGGCTCCGTTGCCATAACGGACAGCAGAAGCGTATGCGGTGGAGAGAGCAGGTAAAATAGGGCGGAGGGAGGGGACGCCGTAGAACTCGGGGGTCGCTCAGGCTTGGCCGCGAGGAGGCCCGGGGGTTCCTGCGGCTGGTGCCCGCTGAGGCCCGGGGAGGGGACCCATGACGCCGCGGAGGCGCGGGTGCTCCCCTGCCCAACTCCGGCGGAGCGCGGCTCCCGGCTCCTCTGCCGCCGCGCCCGCCCGCCCCGGCGCTGCCCAGGAGACGGAACCGAGCCGAGGAGCGGCTGCGGCGGCGCCCCACGCTCCCCGGGGCCCTGACGGCGACGGCGGCCCCACCTCCCGCGCCCCCGCCCCCTCCCGCCGTCCTCCAGTCCCCTCGGCTGCCGCGCGCGCGTCAGCACCGCCTGTGCCGCCGCCGCCGCCGCCGCCGCCGCCGCGAGCTTCCGACTGCGCGACCCACGGCCGCCGCCGCTACTGAGCATGCCCAGAGGCCGCCCGACGGGACCCCAGCGGCTGGGCAAGAGCCAGCGGAAGGCGACCTACGCGGGGCTAGCGCAGTGCGGCGCCTCTCACCCCCGCCCCGAGGCTGGCGTTACGCTGCCACCGATGCTGTTGTGCCTTCATTCATTCAACGCGCGTTTCGGCGCTTCCCGGGGGCCGGTTCAAAGGCGCCAGGGGCTTCCAAGTGTGAGGAGCAGTCAGGTACCAGGAGAGTTGGCAGGCGGTAGCACTGCCAAAGGTGGCTGGGGAGACCACCCCTTAATGCAATCAACACCCTCCAACTCCCACCAGCACAGAAACACCAGAAATCAAAACAGGCAGCCTGTTAGAAGCACCTTCAAAATACCCTTCAAGTTAATCCTAGCCCTCCTCCCCAAACTGCTGCCTTTAAACCACTCATAAAAATATTGGAATCGACACTAATCTTAGGGTGTAGAGGTTAGAGCATAATCCTAATTCTTTTTTCTAAGTGAACACGTTTTTTGAAGAAATGAGCACGGTTTTTTCTCTCTCCCACTCGACCTTTACATAGCGCAGGTTCCAAGGTCTTGAGTTGGTGACTAACTAGGTCAAAGGCAGAAGAAATGGATGGATGCACACTGGGAGCTACGGGAGGTTCTGGAATGGGGCTCTATCATTGATTCCTGCCAGTCTACCACTGGCATCTTATCTGAAAACTGTCTTTGGCCTTGCAAGTAAAATGAAACAAGAACCGAGCAAGAAAATTTTGGGATTGGGGGTAAAATCTTAGATACCCGATTAAGGCCAGTGTCCTACTAGTACCTGTCCTCTGCCGCTAGAAACCTACACACCTGGGACAGATGTAAAACCTGGCCTGGACTCCCTATACCCAGGGCCCTGCTCCCAAGCCTCGGGGCCCCGCCCCCCGGAGTTGCGCAAACTCAGTTGCTATCTCTCTAAGTCTTCCTCCTCCTCCCTCCAGCGGTTGTCAAAATCCGGACTCTAAACTTCCCTAAGGCCCAGGGCGCAGATCCACGCATGCTCAGCATCAAGCAAGGGCGTTCACACGCACGTGCTTACGGCACGCCTCGGCGCCTGCGCGGTAGCAGCCGGGTGTCGGCGCTCTTAAAAAGCTTCTCGCACTTTGACTCCCGCTGTCCGCGGTAGCAGGTTTGAGCTCTGCGTCCTGTGCACACGCCTTGCAAGCGACGGCGCCATGGGTCTGACTAACAATTCCAGCGTACGAGGTGAGGTGGGGCCTGGGAATGGGTGAGGCTGGCGGCCTGCTCACCGGTTGCAGGGTTCGCAGCTTCTCTGGGTTGTTACCGCTGCCCGACGCGCCCGCCGGTCCCGTAACCTTGAGATGCAGAAGGGCAAGCGCTCCTGGCTGCGTGCTCTGGACGGGATGGGAAAAGGGACGAGGTTAGAGTATGCATTGCTGGTGCACCGGGCATAAGTGGTGTGGGGCCATACGGGCATCTACCCAACTCTGGTCCTCGTTTCCCCTAACTAGCTAAACCCTAAAACCTAATGGCTCTGCTGCTAGCTTTTCTTGTTTTCTGCTTAGGTGGTTCTGTGTCCTTTAGTCACAGGGCCTGGGGGGTGGGGGGAACAAAAAACATGTTCTCCCTTCTCACATTTAAATCTGAAGCCAGAACGTCGATTTTCTGCGGTCCTGAAGCGGTGCATGACTAATCACATCTTAGATTTGCAGATTTTTTTTTTTTTTTTTTTTTTTTTTTTTTTAAGAGGGAAGAAACCCGATCCGAGGTCTTCAGTTTTCCCAGTTTTTTATTATGCCACTGTCCGGCGGCAGTAGTCCAGGATAGAGGACTGAAAACCGAGTTCGTTGAGCTTTCAGCTTTCCCAGCCTCCTCCTCTGTGCTAGTACCTAGGATGTGGAAATAATACTTCGCGGAAGGTCCAATTAAAATTAAGGGAATTTATAGAAGTCGCTTAGTGTGGAGTTTCAGTTTATAACAGTTCTCGGTAGTTGATAATTGTTAGTATAATACTGTGTACTAACTACATAATATATGTGATCTCTCTGCCCAGGTATAAAGTGCCACTCCCCAGGGTTTGGTTACCTGTAACTGTAGTTGAGTAAAGGTAAAGAGATTGTCCAGAAGTTAATTTAAAACAGCCCCGTTGATTCATTCAGAACATATTGAGCATCTGGTGCCAGGTTCTGTAAAAAGTCCCTACTAACTTGAGTCCTAATTTTATAATAAAGAGGTAGGTTCCATAAATTGGAGAGTTCCACTTCAGTTAACAAAATTTACCTTGCAGAGTGAGGGTGATAATCCATGACTTTTCTGTTACTTATGATAAAGAGATGATCATTTGCAAAAATTATTTCAAAGGACACTCATTTGAGACTCCTTTAAATAGAGGTCCCTTGATGCATTTAAAATAGGGAGTGATTTTTGTTTGTGTTTTTGTTTTTTTTAAATAAACTTTTCCTAGGATTACAAAGATTGTATAAAATAAGATGTTCATGTGACTGGTGCTGCTGATGTTTTTACTTTTATAGGAAGACTGTTAGCACATGTGAAAGGTGGGCCAAAAGATCCCAAAATGTATTTTTTGTTTAAAATGTGGGGTCATTTTGTGTAAATGGGCACTACACTCTATTTAAGTACTGTTGAATTGTGAAATAGGTGAACCCCTAGGACTTCTTATCACTGTCTGTAGGCTAATCTTTCCTGCAATCAAGACAAATTTTTTGTTTTTTAATTCTAACCATAAGGGAGTTTAAAGGTGACTTTTTCACTGGTTTGCTGTTGTCTAAGGGACAGGAAATCTCTTGGTGAAGCAGTTATTAACTTTAAAGTGAAGTACCCAACTTTGTAATGAGTAACTACATTTTACTTCACTGAAAAGCATAAAGGTTGTTCTGAGGATTATAGGTAGAGGCCCGAAGCCTTTGTAAATCTGTTCATCAAGGTAGGAACAAAGAACTTCTTGGGAATCTACTTTTCAATGTTTAGATGTCATAAAAGTTTGGTTGTACTCTCAATTTTTGAACGAAGCTTGTTAATTCCTATGGGTTGAAAATCATTTTAGACCTTTTAAGCTGGGAGACGATGATCAGGTCTCTTCTCAATTAAATAAATTCATAATTCTAAAGGGTTTAGAATGGTATGAGACAGTGGTAAGCACTATATATATGTTAAATAAAAAATAAAAGGATGTGTGTATGCATGTATATTTCTTTTATATTCAGAAGAAAAATAATGGGTGGTTTATAAATAAAAATTAATGGAGATGAGGCCAGGACTCAAATCAGGGACAGACAGTGTGAATGAATGATTGAATTAAAATCCTGTCAAAGAGCCCAATCAGTGGATGGCTTTTGACACCAGTTTGGTGTCAATGAGACCATTAGTTTATTACTGTTTCTAGCACTAAGTGGTCTTCATTGCCCAATTCCCCAGTCTCTTATGATTCCTCCTTATGCCCAGAAGGTGACCTTTTTAACTGTCATCATGCTCATTGATACCTCTAAACCTCATTGTATCTGCTCTCATCCCTTTTTTTATGGGCTGGACAGCAGGGGATCTGAACCCCTGACCTTGGTGTTATCAGCACCATGCTCTTACAAGTGAGCTAACCAGCCAACCCTGCTCTCATCCTTAACTTCTTCCCTTCTATTTGCAAGGAAGAAATTAACTCTGAAGCCATTTTCTTCTGCTTCCTTAAGCAGTTGCCTCGGTGATACCTGTTGCTTTTAAATCTTTAGCTCCTCATAGGTTTTTCTTGTCTTCAACCTAAAGTCACTCATAATTTACCCTCATCTTGAAAAAAAAATCCAACTAAACCAGATATCGTAAAAGGCCTTTCTTAGACTGCCTTCCCCTCAAATCACTTTTTCATACTTTGCTTTATCCTCATCTTACAAAATAGAAATGTGTCTGCGCACTTTGTTTTATTTTCCATCCCAAGCCCTGATCATTACAATGCATGTAACCAAAACATTTCATGAATTCTTATTCTCGAACTTTTATATCCTTGTGTATTTTATTGAAACTAATTCTTAATTTTCTAATTCATTTAAGCTCAACATATGAAAATATTGTTTTGGTTTAGTAAATTCAGAGTCATTTAAAGTAACCATGTGAGGGTCTTTGTCTGAAAAGGAATGTGCAGATCATACTGAGAATAAAGGAGATAGGTCCTATATACAATAAACAATAAATAAATAATGGGAGATGGGGGGATTTGGAGCTATCAATGAACCAAGATTGGCCGTCAATTGATACTTGGAGCTGGATGAGGGTAAATGAGGGTTCATTATAGTATTCCTGTGTATGTCTGAAATGTTCCATAATAAGGTGTTTTTTGGGTTTTTTTGTGTGTGTGTGTGTGACTGGTAAGGGGATCGGAACCCTTGGCTTGGTGTCGCCCGCACCGTGCTCAGCCAGTGAGCGCACCGGCCATCCCTATATAGGATCCAAACCTGCGGCCTCGGCGCTACCAGCGCCGCTGCGCTCCCAGCACGGCACTCTCCCGAGTGAGCCACGAGTTCGGCCCAAGGTGTTTTTTTTTTTAATTTGAGGAAATAAATTCCACACTTTGGTACAATAGATTAAGAATAAGTCATTTGGTGTAAGAGCAACGTGAGGGTAGGATGAATGGATGGAATTGCAAATTCAAATTAGCCATCCATTATTTCCTCTTACTCAGCTAACACTGACACCACCTGTATGCCAGACCTTGAGAAAAAAATGTTACCAGGCCCAGCCTATCAATTTGGCAGAGATCTATGGGAGGAAAAGATTTAAACACAGTTTCTCTCCCCTTCTCCTGATATAAAAGGAACATTCTGATTCTGTGGCAGTTGACAGTAGACAGAAGAAGGCAGTTTGGGGCAAAAGGGGGCTAAAGGAAAAGAAGCAGGATAAGATTTCTGTGTAAGGTAAAGCAAAGTAATCTTCACAGTAAAGAAAAGCCAGGAATGAGTTATAAACAAGGGTGTGGGGTTTGGGAACAAGTCCATGTTTTCTCCATCTCTGAATAATTTTAAGAGAAAAAAACAAATATTATACATCACTAGGCCAAGAGAAGAGTAAGAAAGGAGGCATTATTTAGAAATGTTATCTTTCTCTGTATATTTGTTCATTAATGGTGTTTGTGTAGATTGAAAGCATTGTTAAGCAAAGTTGAGTAGGATGGGTTTTATCTAACTCTAGGAATAACTGTACCTTGAGAAATGTCTATAGAAAAGGAAAGTGAGGAAATGAGAAGAGGCAGAAATAATGCTAAAGATTTTTCTAGACCTCCATTCTGAGCCAGTGTCTAAAAGGTCCCAACTAAAATATCTTTATTGGTAAAGTCTCGTCTTGGTAAAGTCCCTTGTTGTCTCTGAGATTGTGACTATTCTTAATAGGCTCATACCCTATCAAGGACTGAATGTTATTTGGATTTTATTATTTTTATTTGTTTACTTTCTCAGGTTTTGAGTTCTTTATCCTAATTGTTGATTTTTCACTGTCATCATTTTTGTCTATCTCTGCATAGTTTCCTTTTACTTTTCACTAGAGTTGCCAGTGGCATCCACAGCTTTTTGCCAGAAAAGACTGATTCAGTCTGCAATAATGAAATGATAAAATAGCAACATTTTTCTTACTTCTGGGAACTCTTACATTTGTCCCTAAAGAGATTAAAGAATTAGGATTTGGGAAGGGAAAAAAAAATAGAAGTTCTTTTCTTAAGACCTTATCTAGCTCTGGGATTCTAAAAAACTCATCCGAAGCACATACAAAACTGTTTTCCTAGCACATGTATGGTACTGTGACATTTGCATAGGGTCCTAAGGGACCCTTACAAGAAGTACAGTCACAGTGATTCCTCGTGGGGCAGCCACTCTTGGGTAATATCTAGAGTCAGCTCCCACTTCTTTCAATGATGTCTTTGGTGTTGCCTGTTTTCCATGTTGATTATTCTGTCATTTCTCCCACTATCAAAAAGTCCAGGGGAGGTAAAAAGACTTGAAAAAAAAATGTCCGTCTGGCCAATTAGCTCAGTTGGTTACAGCGTGGTGTTAAAACACCGAAGTCAAGGGTTCGGATCTCCATACCAGCCAGGCACCAAAAAAAGAAAAAAAAAAAAGTCACCATATGGATTCAGCTGGTAAAATGAGAAATGAGAACAGGAGGAGAATGTTTTATTGATGAAAGATTCTTTTGATCTATCATGAGTTTCACATAGAAATTCCTATAGCATTCTCTTTTTGTACCATGAAACAAATTAATATTGGACAATTATAGTTGTTCTTTGAATCTCAGGACTTTTGCAATATGCAGGCACCATTAAAACAAGTAGGTTAAGAGAGTACTTCATAATTCACCTGAAAAGTAAGGTGTTACTAAGATCAGCAACATTTAGGGAGTTGTCTTTTGGGATATTGCCCCCTTTTAAGTTCGTACTAAACATTATTGAGCATATACTGTTCAAAGCAGTGTTCTAGTCCATTTTGTGATAGGTACATGAGCCATTTGTAGTGGCCTTCCATTAGCTGAGAAGTGGATTGCTATAGCTACTGACAGGGAATAGTTTCTCAAGAAAGTTCCATGGTAAATAATGCATCAGAAAAGAAGATCCTGAATCAAGCTGGAAATCACTGCAAAGTCACAGCCCTGCTTGGAATCACCACAGGGTTATGCCATGAAGCAGCTCTAAAATTCAAGGCAAATCTACACAAAATGTGTGTTTTAAAAGGATGCTCTGATGGAGCCAAAGGTTTGAAGCTGTCAAAGGACTTACTAACTTGTTTTCTCAGTCATGAAACACCTGGGAAGCACAAAACATTACTGTTTATTTTAGGGGATTATAGCAAAGTGGAATGGAAATGTTACGGGAAAGAAAATAATCTAAATTACTTTGTAAGGAAAAATACTAGTGTGGCTAAAAGTAGAGTCCAAGGAACATGCCAATTAGAAACATTTGATAAAAACTAAATTACTAAATAAACCAGAAGAGAAGACCAAGGTAAAAGGTGCTAAGTGTGAGAATGGTGGTTCCTTTCTGTTAGAATTTGTAAGATTGAGTTCCAATTTTATGTAAGACACTACATTTAGGTATAGTAATTGATTACATTAGTGAAATAGGAAATTTGACTCAGTAGTGCAAATAAGCTATAAAGTTAATTGTTCGTTATGTGTTTTCATTTGGCCTTGGAATGTGTTTTTTTGTACTTATCCCTCTAGGGCTTTATTCGATAGTCTGGGAACTTATTTCAAACACTGTGAAGATCTGACTCAGGAAGTGCTGGGAAGCAGTCCAGTGTGTTTATCCTGACCCTTGTTCAACTTCTTCTGCAGCCCGCTCCATGCTGGAAATAGACAACTCTCCTCTGAGGCTGAGGCTAACCAGACTATGCCCACCTTTCTTCTCTCCAACATTGTCTGGAGCCGGGGTAGTTGTTAAGCCTTTGGGTTTCTAAGAACTCCTTGGAAAGCTGCGTAATAATAATAAATAGATGGCCTGTTAGTCAAACAAACAATTTTTATTGTTAGAAAATAGATTAATGTCATTAAATTTAAAATGAAGTTTGTAGAGAATTCAGATAATAATCCATTTGTGGATAATAGAAATTTAGGATTTATTAAATGGGAGTATAACTGTAATTATATTAATCATGTTTTCTGCAGAATATGAAATTAGTACATTCTGATTTTTATTTTAATAATGAGAAAGCACGTTCAAATTTTAAAAAACAGACTTTTGAATGACTCTGAAACTTAGAATCCTGCTAGGTATATTCCTTTGAATGTTTAACATTAAGGATGGTTTTGTTTTATGTGTCCTTTTTTGTTTTTTCTTCGGATATCAATTTGGTTTGTAGTTGTGCTTTATGCAGTAGTTGCAATAGAGTTTTGGTAAATTAAATCATTTTAAAATCACGAAGGGATCTTGCTATTTAATGAGCTCTGATGAGTCATTTTGTTAACATAATCACCTCTTGAATTTTTTTTTTTTTTTTTTTTGGTCTTGTTTGTAATCTAAATTTGTATGTTTCACAGTTGTTGTTTTTTTAAGCAATAGGTACCTGCAGGCTCACATGTTATTTAAAATCTATCTATGAACACTTTCAAAAAGATCATTGAAACTTGTTTTTTCTTCTCCAGCTATAAAATAATTTTTTAAGTTTCCCTCTTCTATCTTAACTTAGCTGTCATCATTCAATAGAAAATACACAATTGCCTCATTCAGGGCTGGGGAAAGTCTAAACAAAGGACCATTACACCAGTGTGTTCTGGTGATTTTGTTAACATTAAAAACCTTTGACTGCTGGGATGCTTATACTCAAAAGCTGGATTTCCTGAACATTTGTGTTAGATTATTAGTGTATATTTTGGTTTTAACAATTATTCCTGTTTTCCTTCTCTGTTCTAGTTGAATGGATTGCAGCAGTTACCATTGCTGCTGGGGCAGCTGCAATTGGTTATCTAGCTTACAAAAGATTTTATGCTAAAGATCATCGCAATAAGTCAATGATAAACCTTCACATCCAGAAAGACAACCCCAAGATAGTGCATGCTTTTGACATGGAGGATTTGGGAGATAAAGCTGTGTACTGCCGTTGTTGGAGGTCCAAAAAGGTGAGAAAAACAAGTCCTTCCTAAACTGTTCTATCAAACTTTTATCACCAGATCCTGTTATCCAGTTTTTTCCATGAACTCTTAAGGAATATGTTTACTAAAATGTATAACCACTATGCAGTAAAATTACTTCATACTCTCATTGAGTTTGGGTGAATTTAACCCTATTCTTTGCCAAGCAGGAGAGAAAAATCTTTTTAATTTACTCATAGGATCCTCCCCAAGTGGATGTTAGTTTCCATCCCAGGAAATGGAGTGTGCAGCCTAAAAACAAAGAGAAACAAAAAAAATAAATTCTTTCTTTTTTTTTTTTTTTTTTTTTTTGAGCTCTCAAGCTCTAGATACTAAGACAAGTTTTAGAAATTTCAGAAGAAACTTTTAAAAATTTACCCTTAAAAATTTCTTATCTGTTAAATAGTCTAAGCCTTCTTTCAGTTGCAGCTCCTGTGGTTAAATTTCTAACAATAGGATTCTTAAGGCTGGCCAGCTAGCTCAGTTGGTTAGAGTATGGTATTGTAACACCAAAGTCAAGGGTTTGGATCCCCATGCCCGCCACCAAAAAAAAAATTTTTTTTAATTCATTTCCTTTTATGAGAATTGCATTGTATCAAGGTCCTATTGGAAGTGTTATCTATGACACCTACAGGTTTTAGACGTGATAGCAGCTAGTGTTCCAAAGTTGGTAAAATCCTCTCCCAAGGTCATCTTGAAAGGATTGGTATACCGAACAATTTCAGAATTTCTGGTGTGTTCTGAGAAATACGGTATAAATGCTGTACGTACTGCCACTGTTAGCATTCAAATAAAATGGATTTCACAGAAAACATGAAAAGTCCCCCAGAAAAGCAATAAAAATGATGTATCTATTTCCGGAAGCCCATTATGTTGGGGACTCTTCACAATAGAGAGCCATTTTCATGAATCACATGCCACAAATATGGAAGAAGCCACATACTAGGTAATAGGAAGTGTATTTTACTAACCTCTTTCTCCTGGTATTATTGATGTTGTACAATAAAAGTGAGATAGTGCTTAGATTATGTCATTGTGTCTGAAAACTGGTTGATGAATGTGGAATAGGAACCAAAAATTAACAGGCCCATTACAACAAATTGCACCTTAAGAAGACCACTGTTCATTTGGAATATGGGATTGTTAGTAAGTACTAATGGGGTTGCTAGAAACGAATCTTTCAGTAATATTCCATGGACTAAACCTGGTTTGTTTTTTAAAAGGTGCACCCATCATAGGCTCCATTCTTCTGTTGCTCACTAAAACATGGATAGTAATAAGTTTAGAAACCATGGAATTTTTAAGTCAGAGTTGTATTGGTTCTTTAGTCAGTGATCTTAAATAATTTATTTACTGTCTACTGTAAATACATGTATGAGTCAAGTTAAATAATAAAACAGCAGATGTCATAGATGTATTTGTATAGTAGGTATAGTACAAATGCTATAAATAAAAGTAAGATAAAACGAATGGCTTATGCCATAGGCTAGAATTTTCTGGAAATGCATAGTCATATACTTGGGAGTTAAATTGCCGCTGGAAAGGTTGTTGGTGTTTGAATAAACTTCAAGTATTGGGGACTCTTTCTCAAAATCTGCAAGGAAGGACTCATGAGCAAAGTTGGGAAGGATAAAAAATTTAGTTTGTTCCTTGCCCTATTCTCCCCCCAGGAATAAGTGTAAATTGAAGAGGGACTTGAGTGCCTGTGTGAGGAGTCCGTGCCTCAAGACATGGGTGAGCTATCTGGCAGGGGTTTTAGATATAAAGTTGTGATTCTTATACCAGGGTACTAGCTGTGGAAATGGAGAAAAAAATGAACAGATACATGACACGTTTTGAGGAAAGGATCAGCCAAATGCAATGACTTTTGTGTGGAAAACACAAAAGGAGAAAAACTAAAGCTCATTGAAGGGTCTACACATGTGATGAGAAGAAGGTGGTGCCATAAATAGAAATAAGGAATTCAAGGTGAAAAGCTGATTTCCAGGACAACAATAAGAAGTTTAACTTCAAAGAGTGAATTCGAGGTGATAGTTGACTAGAAATGTATAGCAGACAATCTGAAACGTGGGAGTAAAGCTAAGACATCAGGGTTGGAGATAGAGATCAGAAACCTGATGAGTCAAGTCTAGGAATGCAACTGATCCTTGATACAGATAGAAATCAAGGGCTAAATATGAAATCTTGGAGAATTTTTTGCATTTTGGAAAGAGGAACAAGAGCCAATTAAGGAGATGGAATGGGCCAGAGGGCTTAGAATAAAACTAAAAATATCATGACTTCAAAATGGAAAGAGGAAATTTTTCAAGGATTTGTTACTGTTTTGGCACATCAGCCTGCAAAAACAACCAGGTGAATAGACTATTAATGGTAAGACTGTTGGATTAAGCAATTAGGAAATTGAACTTCTGGTGTCATTTCAACAGCATAGAAGCAGTATCCAAGTGGGTTAAAATGCAAATTACTAATAAATAAATGCTAGAAGTCTGAGTATATGTCACAATTTCAGTAAATTTAACAATGAATGGAAAGAAAAAACATAAGGTAACTGCTTGAGTAAACTCTAAAGCTTGGCTTTGAGGTCAAGTAAAGGATGTTTTCTTTGATTGCGTTTTCCCAGAGAGTAAAGGGTCCAATAAAGTAAACATGGACTTTCATGAACTAAGATCTCAAGTATTTCAAGACATAAGCTAGTGGTTTAAATGTTTATTGGACTTTATAATTCAAAACATTCCAGGATTATTCTTTCATTTTACAATTTAGAGTTTCCAGATGGTTACACTAGGGACTGCCATTTCTCAAAGGTAGGCTTCAAGAGAAGGAATGCCAGACCAGTCATTTTATTTTCAATTTTCTCAATGTGTGGGGTTTTTTTTGTTTTTTTTTTTCGCTTTATCGTTTATACCATTTAGTGATCCTCTTTGCTTCTCCAATTTGCCAGTTCTGAATTTTCACTGAGTCTTTGGCACTTTGAAAGTGCATGAATCAATTAAGAATTCACTGTGAAAAAAAAATTTTTTTGGCAACTGGTCAGTACAGGGATCGAACCCTGGACCTTGGTGTTATCAGCACGACACTCTAAACAACTGAGCTAACCAGCCAGCCCTTTGAATATTATTCAAATTAATGAATGTTCTTATTCTTCAGACACCTTTGAAAACTCCCTGTATTCCTGAGGTTATCACACAAGTGCCAGATCACATACTTAACGTGCCGCTTCACGGAAGACTTGTAATTAATACCTTTGATTAAATGGTTATAGTGTGTTTATATTCAATAATTTTTCCCTCATATAAACCAGTTGTATTTATAATATAACAAAATATAAGCACCTTTCTAACCAATCAAAAAAAAGTTATATGTGAAATAAACTTCAATTTTAATTCATTCTTAAGGTGCAGTCTCAAGTAACCAGTTGTGTCGCAAACATTTTGAGCAGGTTTCCCAAACCTAATGAATCAAATCTCTTAGTAATGTGCAGAAATTACATTTTTTAAAACACCTCATTCTTCCTCTCCTCTTTCCACAATTGGTATGCCCTCTGCTGTTTCAGAAACTGGCCTACTTCATAATATTTCACTAAAGGGCTCTCTATATTTGAAGTGAAAATGAAAGGAGCCAATAGAGAGGAAATGATTAAAGTGACTACAGGGAATGGTGTTACTTGAGACAGTGGTGTCTTGTTAGAGGGTGGAGGGAAATGGGAGTAAGAGCACAGATGTGAAATTCAGCCTTAAAAAGGAAGAGATAGTCTTACTTTCAAAACAAGAATGAAAGAACTTTGATGTAAGAGGGAAGAGTATGCAACATAGTCTTGCTAGATTCTCATCCCCACCCCCCACCCACCCACCCACCTTAGGTAGGTTACATCATTTGCTGAGCAATAGCGTGGCCACAAAGGAGGCAGGGAGGGTTTGAAGGTACAGACTAAGAAATGTGAAATAGAGAAGAGCCTTGCCAGCTAACATCAGGAGCTCAACTGAAATGAAATGAAATGTGACTGGGCATACTGTGTAGAATAATTTTCTTTCATTTACAACTTTGGCATTTGAATTATGATTTTTTGTTACTGTTTTTGGTGGTGTGCTTGTTTCTGGCGGGGGAGAGGGGTGTGAGAGAGAGATGGAAAGCCTTCATCCTGTTGAAGGTTTGGAAGTGGGTTATACTGAGTCCATTCCTTCACAGAAACAATATTTTGAATTTGGTTACATTCCTTGGCCAATCCACATGACGACAATCTTGTAAAATCTTAATTTTTCTTTATGCATTTCCATATTACACTCATATCTATCTTACATTTTATTAAAGTAAGCACCTAAGAATGATGTAAAATGTTATGTTGTTTGTTCTCTAAGGTAGTCTCAAAGATCTCATTATTGTAGTTTTATTTTTTCCCCCAAGGGTTTGCTGTATTTTAACTTATTTTTTGAATTGAAACATAATTAATTATACATGTTTATGGGGTACAGAGTTGACTGGTTTCAGGTCTTATGCTTAAGTCTTTAATCCATTTTGAGTTGATTTTGGTATATGGCAAGAGGTACAGGTCTAGTTTCATTCTGTACACAGTTGGAACAAAAAAAAAAAAGAATTTCAAAAAAATGAAGAAAACCTGCAAAATCTTTCTGATAACCTTAAGCATACAAATATCCATGTAATAGGTGTACAAGAAGGGGAAGAGAAAGGAAAAGGTATTAAAAGCCTACTTAATGAAATAATAGCTGAAAACTTCCCAAATATTGGGACAGAGACGGTCTTACAGATCCAAGAAGTTCGAAGATCCCCAGATTCAACCCAAAAAGTACCTTCCTAAGACACATTGTAGTCAAATTATTCAAAGTCTAAAACAAAGAGAATTCCAAAAACAGCAAGAGAAAAGCATCAAATTACCTGTAAGGGAATTCCCATCAGGCTAACAGCAGACTTCTCAACAGTAACCCTACAGTCCAGGAGAGGATGGGATGACATATTTAAAGTAGTAAAAGAAAAATACTGCCAGCAAAGAATACTGTATCCAGTAAAGCTTTCCTTTAGAAATGAAGGAGAAATAGTATCTTTCCCAGACAAACAGAAACTGCAGGAATTCACCACCACAGGACCTCAACAAATCCTAAGGGGGTCCTACATGTGGATCAAAAGAGAGATATTTGTCACCATAAATACACAAAGAGTAGAAACCACTAGTAGAACAGATAAGCAAATGAAAAAGAGAAAGGAAATGTATTTTATCAATGCAAAAAGACACCAAACAACAATGATAAACAATAAAAGGGAAAGAAAGGAACATAAGAAATATAGAAAGAACCATAGAAATATTAATAAAATGGCAGGAATAAGACAATACTTTAATTTTCTTTCTCAACCAAAACAAGCATATTTCTCAGGGCAGTTTATGGTAGCCAAAATGGCCCCAGGCAACTTCCTTGGGACATATAATCAAGACTCATTAAAAGTACAAAGTTTGGAAAATGAAGATAATTTTTTTAAAAAAATGTTTCAGGTGAGATAAGTCAAGAAGGAGCACTTATTTATTTCTGTCTTGAATCACAGAAAGGTAACTTGAGATGTGGGGCTATTAAAAAGAAGCAAATCTTACATTTTTTATGGAGACTGTGATAGTGTTGCTAGCTTTCCAGGTGGAGAGCAAAGATCTCTAGTGTTTTTTCTCCTAAACCTTTATTCCGTCCTCTTCTCTACCCTTTCTCTCCCAGTTTTAAAGGTGTTTGGGATTTGTAGTTTTCAAATTGGGTCAACAAACATAACAGGATATTTTTGGGAAATATGGGAAATTCAACCAATTTAAATCACAAACTTTCAGTATTAATAAATAGACACTGGCATCTTAGAACAAATTAAGTATTGATATTACATCAACTGAATTAAATATACTGGGTTTTTTTTGTAATTTCAGTTCTTTGCTTGACAATTTAACAAATTTCAGAATTTTAAATGAGTTAATAAAATTCTGATGTTTTTGTTACAATATTATTTAATACAAAAACTACTACACTTCCTAGATTATGTTTAAAAGTATATATTCACCATATATTTTCTTTCTCCTGCATAGAAAGATCAGAAATCAAGGTACTTCTTGAAAAACATAAATATTGTTATATAATTTACCATTTTAATTTTCATGTGAACTAATTACCATTCATTCACTTATACTATATTGAGAATCATGAATTAACTTCAATAAATATATTCCATTAACATGTCAACGAAATATTAATTTCATTCTTAAGAAATTGTTAATCCTATCTTGAAATTACCCATTTTGGCCCCCAGCTGAGAAAAAGGTTTTGGCTTTTTCATTAACTTAAAGTGAGAACTCACTGATTAATAAATATAATCACATGAAGTTTGGGAGATTTAAGGCAGTACTTACTGGAGTTAAGTGATAAAGTACCATTAAAAGATGTCTGTGTCTGAAAAAAATTATTTTTAATATCTGGTTTACAGTTTAAAGGCATAAAAGCTTTATATACTTTTTTTGTTTTTTGGCAGCTGGAGGGTATGGGCATCTGAACCCTTGACCTTGGTATTATAACATTACGCTGTAACCAACTGAGCTCACTGGCCAGCCCTAGCTTTATACGCTTTAAATGCATGCAAGTTTGTTAACAAATAGGCAGGATGTACTACTCATTACTTTTTAAGGAAGCATTTATTTTTTATTTATTTGCTTTTACGAATGGGAAGAAACAAGCTGATTTCAGTTTTTAGGCAGAACTTGATTATTAGAGAAAGTATATTCTCATTTTATGTTGTTTTTTTCTGTGTTCCTCTATAGATTTTTTCCTTGTTCTTGATATTATGTATGGAGGAAGATAATTTGAGACAATACATTAGTTTTCCAGTATTTTCCACATGAGATTAAAAAAGAAATAAAAGTTAATTGTGCCATCTCAGTAAGTTATTGAGGCTTTTTATTTAGAAATATTTCATTTTTCAGAAATACATTTTATAACCCATGTGGATAAAATTGTACAGTGAAATGTTTTGTGTGTGCTATTTATAAAAATGGAGTCTTCTACAATGAAAACTTATTCTCATTGTAAAATCATCTGTGTTTGTTTATTAAACACATGTCACTCTGAAATGCTGTACTTTGCTGTGGGATACATTTTAGTTTAATTTTTATAGCCTCTTTCCTCATCTGTGCCAAGAATAAAGTGAAAGCTTGGGTTCATGGTTTTTGCTGCAAGGACTTGTTTTTAATATGAATATACTGCATACCACATCTTATTGGTCTAAAAAAAAGAAAATAGTGTAAGCTTTACATACATTACACTTACACTGCCATCAACCCCAGGATAGAATTTATATCTGGAAATATAAGATATGCTGATACCTTGAGGCTTTGTGTAATTTTTAACTAATTTAGTACCTCTTAAAATTACATACAGGTAGTAAAATTAAAATTGGATTTCTGTAACATTAGCCAAATATCATTTTAATCTTAGTATAGAGACTTTTGGATACAAGAGTTCAAAATTATGTATGATCATTGTCAAATTTGAGGTATCTAAAATTATACTCCCTTCACTATGAGTAATGAGGTGATTGCTACTCTTAAGGTCAAGTCTTTACTGTATAGGTTCCTTCAATGCAACAGTGTACCTTATACTAAACAGTGACACTCTAGATTCTAGAGTGTAGGTACATTCAAAACATCAAGAGTAATACAAAGATGCTTTTCTATTTTTGACATGAAATAGAAATAAAAGGTATAGAAGGAAATATAGAAGGAAAGTAACAAAAAATATACTAATTGGATCTTAGAAGTATAAAATCTTGAGTCATCTGAAACATTGAATTCTTATTTTTATTGTTTAACAATAGGAAAGATATACTTGCAAAAACTAATGACACTTTTATATAGCAAGCGTATTTAGAAATGAAAATATACCTAATTATAATAACCATAAAAATATATAATGACACAGAAATAGTCTTAACAGAATATGCATAAGAACTGAGGATGAAAACTATAAGAGAAATAAAGTAAAAGTTGGTAAAAAAAAATTCTCAAGCTTATCTGGAAGAATAAATAGGTTAAATTTAATAAAGTTAACAAAGAAGAATAATGAAGAAAACTAGCCCTACCAAATACTGAAACATATTTTATCGTTTTTCATGACCGGCACTCAGCCAGTGAGTGCACCGGTCAGTCCTATATAGGATCCGAACCCGCGGCGGGAGCGTTGCCGCACTCCCAGCGCAGCACTCTACCAAGTGCGCCACAGGCTCGGCCCCTGAAACATATTTTAGACACAACTGTTATCCAAGTGTAGTAGGCTGATTAATATAACATAGCACCTATAAATAGGTACTTTTATATGTGGAATTTATTTTGATAATATTATGAATAAATATATAACAATTATTATTATTATTTTTGGCAGCTGGCCAGTACAGGGAATTGAACCCTTGACCTTGGTGTTACAGGGTCATGCTCTAACCAACTGAGCTAACCAGCCAGACCCAGATATAACAATTTTGGAAGCAACAAGCTCTAATAATACTGAAGCAACAGGATCTTAGAACAGCATTCTGCAAATTATGCTCTATAGAATACTATGATAATGGATATCAAAGTTAAAAGTGTTCAGGGGCTGGCTGATTAGCTCAGTTGGTTAGAGTGCAGCCTTGTTCCACCAAGGTCAAGGGTTCAGATCCCCATACCAGCCAGCCACCACAAAAAAATAAAAATAAAAAAAATATATTCATAGTCTAGTCAGCTTGAGAAATTCTAGGTTAAAATCTTGTTTTTTACAGCAGGACCTCTTTAAAATACTCAGGTATTCTATGAGTCAAGAAGGCCATATGATATGTTTTTTAATCACAGACTGAAACCAGAATATCTTGCAGGATTCAGCTTCTTTAGAACGTACTCTGGCAAACACTTTAGAAGTTTAATTTTATCCCTTTCCCTCCCACTGGACACCAAAATGTCAGTTATATCTAAAACGTGAAATCATGCAAAGGAATGGAAATGTATATTTATCACATCTCTAAAGAAAGGAGTCTCCATGAATGATGTTCTTAAAAAGGGAAATACTGGCACACTTATATGAAAGTGAGAAATTAAGAATATAAAAATAAGCAAAATGAAGAGGTTTGAGGGAAAGATTGCTACAAAGATGATCAATATAGGGGTAATATATACAATTTGATTTCAAAAGAATGAACTCAAACTCAAATAGGAGATGGAAATAGTTCACTAGAAAGGAATGTAAGTAGTACATAAACAATAGAAAAGGTTTTCAACATCTATAATCAAGTATCACAATGAAATTCAGTTAATGATCTGTGTATTATCCACAAGTCAGTTTCTTCCTCCCACTTATTATATGGACTTTACATATGTTCTTTTTTTTCTTGACAGCTGGCTGGTACAGGGATCCCAACACTTGACCTTGGTGTTTACATATGCTCTTTAAGAAAGCCTGTAAAACGTCGCCAAGGAAAATCTTTAAGTTACCATGTTATGTATATGAATTAAGCATCACCCCCCACTCTGCCAATTATAATACTGGTTTTGGGATTAGACATCTCACATTCTCTTTCTCTTCCTAGTTCCCATTCTGTGATGGCTCTCACACAAAACACAATGAGGAGACTGGAGACAACGTGGGACCACTGATTATCAAGAAAAAAGAAACTTAAATGAACAGTTGTGATGCTGCATATCAATTTGTCATGATGTTACCTGATCGTTTAATTAGAATGACCACCACTTTTGTCTAATGCACCTTCCCTGGGTTCTAGATATGATACATTGCAAACTGCAGCTTTCACATTTGTGGCATTTGCCTTACTTGTTGAAACATCGTGGTGCACATTTGTTCAAACCAAAAAAAAAGAAAAAGGAAAAACCAACCTCAATGGGCTGTGGGTTATTTTGGTCTTGTAAGGATTCATTTCTCAAAATTTAGAATATTGAAATTAGAATATAGTTGTATCTTGTATTTAACATATTAAATATTCTTAAAATCATGTATAGCAGATTGTACTTGTAAGTTCAAAGAAAATTTATCACTTTTTCATCTTAGTTAACCTAGAAAATAGAGTGTGATTGAGCTACATTAATTTCTTGACACAATCTGGGAAAAAACTGTTATGACCTTGATTTTCTTCTTGACAGTGATAATGACATTGAGAAAATATCGCTCCGGTATTTTCACAGTTTTCAGTCAAAGTGAACTATGAATGTTATTCTGCTTAATTATCAGTTAGCCAGGTCGGTAATAAAGGGGCATTCATCTTCATGGATATGTAATTGATCTTTAAAGGAACCAATTGTGGAAAATTGGATCCAAGTGATATTAGACTTAAAGTGAGTCATAAAGGATGCCTTAAAATGTAATGTTCCAGAATTCTGGCCCAAGGAGTGGCAAGCTCTTGAACTGAAGACATGGAAGGAATTGGAACACATAATGTCAAGTCTCTTGATTGAAAAGCCTTACATTCATGACAGAAATAGTAGTAACGAGGTTAAAGACATGGGAAGATTCCCCCCACCCCACCCCCCACTATGGCTAATCAAGCACATGGCTTATTCTAGTAAGAAACTTTTGGAAAGAAAAAAAAGAATTTCATCTTCTTTTAATTATATGATCTTTTTCTTAAAAGTATGATTTTGAAGACAAGTGTTTTTTATGTAATACTCTTCAAAGACTCAGACCAGAAACATTACATTTATTGTGATTCAGAAAAAGAAAATGTGAAAATAAAAGAATTAGGACCAATAAAAGAATTAAGGTAGGAGTAGTTGATACATATTTTTTTAGAGATTAGGTTTTTGGATTTTATAGATTAGAAGGAAAAGTCATGACAATATATAATATGGCAAACAGATAATTTAAAATCGGTAAAACAGGTCAACACTCATTTCTTTTAGCACACTTGAGTTCTCAGTAGTGATCACAAGCTTACACTTGCCAAACTCCAGTTACCTTGGAAGTCACTGGAATCAATTCAACCTAACAGGAACATTCCTATATTATGTTCATATATCATCACAGATTTCTAAAAAATGCACAGCTTTGTGTACTACAGTAGTTAAAATTGATACCAAAATTGTGGATGCTGGTTTAAAGAAGCCTGTGTTACTGACCTGGACATGTCTTTAAGGCACATGTTCAGCACAAAATCTAAAATCCTACAAACCCTGATTTTTAGGGTAAATTTTTTTTACGCCTACACCCCCCTTTTAAAAAAAATAAGTATAAATGGGTCAGCAAAAGAGAGGATCATGCTTTGAAAGCTTGTTTTAAAGAGAAATAAATCCATAAACTCAAAAGTTTCCAATAAAGGGACATCCTTTTAACAGACTAAACTGCATTTTTTTTTTTTTTTTTTTTTTGGTACCTGGACAGTACAGAGAATGTACTCTTTATTTTGAATTAGAAATTATAGTCATGAATTTTTATAAATAATTGGTAAGGAAGGCCTAGTAACAATTCTCAAAACTAATTTTCAAAGGTCTAGTATATGAGTGTGGGGGGGTGAAGTTGGAAATGATCAGGTGAAATACAGATCTCCTTGAGCATTTTGATAGTCCAGAATAATTAGGTAAGTGTATTTTCAAGGTTAGCTTGAAGTTTTATTACATTCTTGTGGACTAGAAGTCCTTTATGACATAAAAAACCGTTTCATATTATTTAGCCTAAAAAATAAATTGGGTGTGGTTAGGTTAATGTGAGATGCTCTTATACAAAAATCATTACGTGCAATTTCTGTTAAATACCCTAAATCTTCTAATTGCGTTTTCATTTGAATGAAGTATTAGACAAGTGGAGCTCCCGTCTTTTTTTTCTCTATATCATTTATGTTTCAGTGATTTCTGAAGTGAGATCTTATACTAGGTTGAAAAGTTTCTAATGTGAAGAATCTTGTTTTGCAGTGATTTACTATGACATTCATCTGTTCAAGCAACAGATTTTAGGCATCTACAGAAGGTATAATTGAAAATGAAACATTTTGGACAATTTGAAGCTCACAATTCTGATGACATCATTTATGGCATAGGTTATATAATTATGGTTGTTTATGATGTGGGGTTATTTTCCTTAAATTATAACAGCTACAACCATGTATATCAAGTATTTCCACTGCAAAGTAGGTAGAATTATTTGGTTTTACATTAGTTATGGAGGTTTTTGGTTGTGTTTTGTTTTAAGGTAAACATTGACTAAGATTCCTAATTAGCAGTGTATTTAGTGCTTGGGTATCTGTGAGGTTTTATTACTCTGCTAGTTATCAGAAGCTGTGATTTTAATATTAATCAGACAAAACCACTCACTTCTCAGCCTTTTAAGTTGAAGTGATTGGACTAAATGGGATTTTAGGCCATTGTACCAAATTCTAGGCAAAGATGAAATTTTCAGCTATCCTCATCCACAAAGAAAAAAAAAAACGTTAGTAGGTTATTGACTCTAATTTTATTTTTATTATAAGATTATTCCAACTTTTATGGTATTGAAGTATCCTTTCTTTTATGAAATATTGTTGATATTAGTATTAGTTGCTTTACATATCTTTAAAATAAAAAGTTGGCAGCCCTGTATTGTTCCCTACTTTTTTTTTTTTTTTTTTCCTTATAAAAACTGTTTTGTGAAATCTAGAAGTTGGGGAACCACTAAGCCAAGGTCCTCTCTAAAGTTCTGAGACTTATTAATTATTAAGGTATTAAAATAACATGGTTTTATTGATTTTGATATTTAGTTCGTATATGTGAAATTTTTCATATATGATTATTAGCACAATACATTGAGCCTTTTTGGAAAGTTATTATGAAAAAATAGTTTTTACTCCCATTCAATTTACCATCATGGATCCAAACTAAGGGTAATGCCGGTTCATTCTAATCTCTTCCCAACCTGTAAATGATTGAACAAAATACACAATGTGGAGAATTGCAAAGGATGATTGTTAACTGAACGTCAGCCTTTCTTGAGAAAAGTCCATATTTTTTATGGACTTAAGAATTGTTTTATGCACAACGGAATTGCATATAGTAACTGAAGTTGCCAGGAATCATGCTAAAGGGGAAAGACTAGCAATAAGATTTTTTAATCAGTAAATCAGTGAGAAATGTAATTAAGGTAAAAATTAGAGGTGTTGCTATGGTGTTACCCCTTTTATGTCTCTGAACAACAAAAATGGCAGTTCAACCTCAAAGGTGGAATAGAAGAATGGCAAGCTTAGAATATTTGTCAGCTAGGCATTGTATACTAGATGTTCTTCACTTTTAGTTATATTTGTATCTCTGAGGAGAGTCTAGTTCTTCCAGCCTATCTCTTCCAGATAACTAGACACCAATTTCTGTCAAGACCTCATTCTTTAGTGTGTGATTGTTTTTATTTGCAAGTATACAGAGTCGTATCAATTACCAGCTTTATTTTTCACTTAAAATAATTTTGAGAATTGCCCATCTGCCTAAATGCTCATTTCTGGGGGATAAATTATTTGTCTGCTGGTAATACTGCCTACCAACATTTTCATTTTTAGGTTAGGCTGTGGTTCATCTAACTCAGTATACAATATAGACATGAGAGATGATGTCTCTCTCTTATGGCTCTATTATTCATTAAACTTAGCTAAATTCGTTAAGATTATTTCAGAGTCTTCCAGCTGTAAAAGGTGGAATTCCACTTACATAATCCATCTCTGCACACTAATCCTTTTTCTTCAATCTGAACTTTCTTAACGCAGGCCCCCTCTCCTTTTTTTAGACAATAAGGCTGTGTGTTCAACTTAATACCATTGATTTTAAAGTTTTAAAATTTCTTAGCCTTCATCTTCTACCCTGTAGCCTTCACATGAACCTTTTCCATATCTCTTCACCTTCACATCTGTTCCAACAAAGAGCATTTTGATCACCACTTAAAGATACCTCATCTTTTCCACTTTGACTAGTATTTCAGAGTCCCCAGGGAAGCTGCTGCTAGCACAGAAGCTAAAGTGACATTGGCTTTCCATTGTTGGTCACGGTTTCCACTGGACCCTGGACGCCACCTAGTGTAGAGTCTCTGATAATGAAAATATTAAACCATCAATTATGTTCCATAATTTAACACTGTCATCCAGTATATGCACTTGATTTAAGTCCCTGATCTTGAAGTACCTATGTACCCCCAAAAGTTTGGTCACTTGTAGCAATTTACATTTTACATTTCTGTGACTCCCTTATGCTTTTGCCATCTGATTTGGGAAATCATTGGTAATATTTCAGGACTCACTTTTTTTAACCCCTGAGAAATAAAATACTGTTTCAGATTTTGATCACTGCAGTATTCTCAGTACCCAGAACAGTTTCAATTACATAGTAGATGTAATTTTAACTGTATTTAATAAATATTTGTTTTAATTAATAGGAGATTTGAATGAAATTTGTAAAGGATACAAAGGTAATTGCCAAAAAGTCAATATTTCTGTCTTGTTCTGCCTCCAAACGCTAACTATCTTTTTTTTTTTCAAATTTGTTTTTCTACATCCAGTATTCTAAATTTTTGAACATGCCTATTAGGAAAATTTACTGAATAGCTATCATATCTTGACAAGATTGCCTATAATTTAGTCTACCAAATCAACACTTCTGTGGCTAAGCTTGTGGTATAAAAACCATTCAACCAACAAATACTATCCAGGTCGGCTTGTTTTAAGCCAGTGTGCATGTGGACATCATAATTGAGGAGAAGTACGGTACTTGAGTTATTTCAAATCTATAGACAGTGCTTTGGGAGAAAGCCACTGTAAAAAAAGAACAAAGTTTCTGGTGTTTTTAGCCTGGAAGTTCTGCTAATTGCACTTATTACCTCTTGGGGGGTAGTGTAAACTGGTAGGCTTCTAAATCAGACCTAAGTTCAAATCCCTGCTCTGCCCCTAATTAGTTGAGATCTTAAAGAAATTATTCTCTGTGATGGTTCAATTTATGTGCCAATTTGACTGGGCCACAAGGTGCCCAGATATTTGGTCAAACGTTATTCTGGGTATTTCCATGAGTGTTTTTGGATGAGATTAACATTTAAATCGGTAGACTGAGTAAAGCAGATCACCTTTCCTAAAGTGGGTGGGCCCCATTCAATCTTTTGAAGGACTTAATAGAACATAAAGGCTGACGCTCCTCCAGGAGGAAAGAATTCTTCCTACCTGAGTTCAAACTGAAACATGGGCTTTTCCTGGGTCTCCAGTTTCCTAACTCACCCTGCAGATCTTGTCTGCCTCCATAATCCTGTGAGCCAATTTCTTAAATAAATCTCCATCTCTCTTTTTCTCTCTCTCCATCTCCATCCTATTGATTCTATTTCTCTGGAGAACACCGACTAAACAGCCTCTTTTATTTTTATTTTTTTAAACATGTAAAAAGGGGATTGTACCTATCCTACAAGAGCTAGAGATAATGAATTTAAGAATTTCTTATGGTATCTCACACATGATACAGACTAGTTTGGCTTCCTTACCTTACATGTCACTTGCTCAAAAGAGTGCAGAGATTCAGAGTTGTTTCCTACATAAATAACAGAAATGATTGAACACTAGCAAACATTTTATTAACATTCCCAAGACAATTTTCTAAAAAGGTCTATTTTTCTGCATGAGAAAAAAAAATTAGTTTTTAAAATCGTGGGGGGGGGGGTCTTTCTACAGTAATTTTTACAAATAATTATAGAGCTTCTACTGTTTGCCAGGCTGTAAGAAACAAGACAAATAATTCCTGCCCTCATGTAGTTTAGCAATTTATCAGCACCCTCCCCACTCTAAACTTTTAATAAGAGGAAAAGTTAGTGTTAGAGACAAGGTATCGGGCCATTACTAATTAATATGATTAGAAATATGAGGTGGGAGAGCTAAGTACAAAAGCTATAAGAGCACGAGGTTCACAGCTTCAGAACTAGAGGTCAGAGCAATAAGAACTGAAGAGTGGTTTTTGAAGGGGAAGAGAGGCAAGCAAGTTTCAAGGCTGGGATAACAGTTCAGAGACTGAGATGGCTCTGATTGGTTCTACCACTGGTTGTCTGCAGTGTGCTTTCCTGTGGAATATGAATAGTATTTTCTCACCTGGATTTTAATGTGCAAGATGGAATCCAGTTGCCATACCTGGTTCGTTAAGCAGGACGAAGTCAGGATTAAACCAAGGTAGAAGAGGCTGGCCCTTGTTGCCTTAGCCAAAACTTAAAGGTTTTCTATTCAACCATGACCACTTCAACAGAAAGGCTAAAATGTTGAGTCAGTGGTGGTTATGTTTTGTTGTCATTGCCTGATGAAGAAATACCTGATGTGGATAGAAATGTTTCATGATCTCCATTGGGAAAAATAGGAAAATGTCAGGGCCCCTCAGATGTTCAGAATCTTGCCGAGCATGTGCTGTAAATATCCTCAGGTGTTCCTTGTTACTACTTAACGGTAAGTTGTGTATGGGCACCCAGGTGTCCAGGGTTGTGGACTTCAGTATAAAAAACTAACAGCTCCGATCCACAGCGCTTCTCAGAACTCTCAGAGAAGCCGCTGGGACAGTTGCTCCTAGATCTGAATAAAACTCATTCATTTTTCTATACCCACGGCTCCCAGAACCTTTTTTTTTTTTTTTTTTTTTTTCTATTACCTAGCTCACAGACCTGCGTGTGGAGGGTTTGTAACCCAATCTGTGCAACAGACTCTAGGGGTATGTAAGCCCTAGCTTTACAATCTCGGTACAGATTAAGCTGTACCACAATGTAATTCTGAAGAAGAGGGTTATGTGGATGTTTATGCCAAAACCATTCTGTGTTCACTGCCCGTTAATGAGCACCCTGGGTAGATTCCTAACAAAGAGCTAAAGACTCTTGGTCAAGTCATTTAACCTCTGTGAGCCCCTATTAAACAGGGATAGCAAACTGCCTCACAGAGCTGTCATGGAGATGAAATGCATATGACGCATTTCATAGGCAGTTTCAACCAGCTAACACCTGTGCCCAACACCTAGTAAGTGTGCTCAGTTATTCACGATTGGCCATTGTTGTTCAGCTGTTTGACAGCACATCAGAATGCTGTAGGAATCATTACTACTGCATAGCCTTAGCTGTTTCAATTCAAAGAAGCCATCTTCTTAACCAGAAACTATAGTTTGGTCACACGTGTCGTCAACCAACTATAGTTGGTTTGGGGTGTACAGTATCTTTGTTAGTTACACCCTTTGATCAACACTATCTAAAGACCCAGAAGAAGTAACTGGAGAAAGAAGCAATAAACACACCAAAGGTGACAAGATCGGAAATTTGAACTGAGAGGAGTAGCCCAAACATTCCAACATTTTCTAGTTCCCCTTTTGTCCTTTGGTCTCCTCTATTAATATTTGCTGCGTAGAAGGAAAGGCTAGCGAGATATACAAAATTCTGGCGATCACCATGCACTTGTTACCATGCCCACCAGGGGGAGTCCTGGCCACACCTTTCCACTGCCAGGTATGTGGGTCAAAGTCTCTTTTTCATTAAAGTTTCTTATTAACATTTCATCAAGATTAGAAAAACGGCAGTACTGTCGTTTAATGGGAGTGTACCATTTAATTACAAAGAGGCAGTTTCAACCAGCTAAGTTTTTATTGGTGTCCTAAGAAAAGAAAGGGGAAAATGTAAACCCTAAGTGCAGAACCAAACAGCAGACAGGGAGCTGATCAAAGCAAGCAGATCTCAGACTGTTCTTTTATCAGTAGGCACAGAAAAAATGCACATTCACAGGATATCAAATAAAATTTCTGATCTTTCATTGCTTTCAAATACGTCTTAAGCTATAGGAAAAATTTAAAATAATACACTTCCTAGGTGAAGCACATTTCTCCAGCCTTCATCTTCTAATTTTCCAAAGGGTAATAAGTTTTTTTCCTGCTTGGTAAGGATTTCATATATTCATAATTCTTTACTAGAGTAAAATGAAGGGTCAGCTAACTATGTGTATATCTCACTAGTAAATCTAAGTATGTTTATACAAGGTACACAATAAAAAGTGGAAAAACAGAATTTAAAAAATCAGAATCTTTCCATGAACTTAAGTATCCTCATATATGTGGTACGTATTTATGATGTCTTGCAAGCATCAACTGCAAGTCAAAGAGTCACTTTACACATACAAATCAAGGTATAAATTATGTAATCAGGAAAGAAGTAAACATGCCTTTGGGGATTATTATTTACACTTGAAGATGTTGTACAAGCAGAAAAGAGGAAGGGGTTCTTTGGGTTTCAATAGTAGGAAGAGACTGCATGGAGAAAGTCAAACATGAGCTAGGTCTTGAAATATACACAGTAAGTAAGGAAAGAAAAATCTGTCACAGTTGTCTGTTCAATGGTAGTAGCAAAAATAAATAAATAGCCTAACCCTATTTATTTGTGCTACTCACAGCCCAAAGCAATGGAAGAAAGCTCCGTGTGAAATGGAATTGCATGAAAATCTGCCTCTTCTACAAATGCCATCAAATTTTCTTTATCCCCCACTTAATCTCTTGGGCCATCAGTTGAACCCAGATCATTTCATAGGAACCTGACTACCAATAAATACACTACTTCATAACTGCATAGTGTTTTATGGAGATTACAAAGTACATCTCACATATCATCTCAGTTGATCTTCACAACAACCCTGTGAAGTAGATAGGGTTTTTAGTCCAGGTTTTATAGATGCTGTTTTCTGCAGCAACAGATCACCTCTTGTGTCATGCCCAAACAGGTAAATAGAGCTAATTTTAGTTCTTTTTTTCTCTTCTATATATTCCTCTACCTCTGCTCCTCTTTTTTTTTTTTTTGAAGTTCTTTCCTCTATGTTTTCTCCTTAAGCTTACACATTTTTCCCACTTATTTATCTCTTTATTTGCTGTGTCTATCTGAGCCCTCAGCCTACACACCTTTTGCAAGGATGTGGATAATGTCTAATTTGCTTCTGTTATTTTTTCCTACTCATCCTTGTTCTATTCTGACTCTAGAGACAACGGGCCATTTGTCACAGATTTCATGTGCTGGTTGGTTCCTTTCCTTCTTATCTGAGGCATTTAATTATAAGATGACCCAAACAGATATGCCCTCTGCACTTCCATTCATACACAGACCTCCATTTCCACAACATCTAAAATAGTCTCTAAGTGAATATAAGATTTCAGGGTATTTACTGCGGGACTTGCTTGTCACAGGGCCACCAAATCTTCATATTCTCAGGACCACAAATCAAAAATATGACCTGGATTACATTATGTGGATTTACTACACTATGTCTACCCCCTAGTTATATTATGCCCAACAACCATTTCATTCCTGAATAGTAACATACGTGAGCAGTCTTTGGCTTGCTGCTTAATGCTGTTTCCTGTAAAAACTGTTCTTCAAATCTTGTTATTCCTTCAGATGTTTCTTCACACATAAACCATAGGCCTTACATCACACTCTGACATCACAGCATCTCTAAAACCAGGTAAAATGGATTTCACATCAAAGTTTCCCCTACATAATCCCCGAGGACCAGCTGACTAAGAAATTAATTTTAGCAACAGATAATCTTTGCAGAGACTTCTGATCAATTGCTTTTTCCCCGAGACATTGTTGACCTTTCCTTTTTTTTTTTTTTCCCAGTGCCCTTAGAGGAATAAGCGTCTTTTCCAACAGTATCCAAAATACCTTTGGCCTTTCCACGTCCTCAATGTAAAAGTGGAATTTCTCTACCTACTTTTTTTGTGTTCTGTCCTTTATTTGTTACAGGAAGAAGATACTAATACTATGACATTTCTTTTGCTTCTTTTTTTCCTACCTTTCCACTCCCTATTTGTGGCTACTGGACAAAGCTGGCTGCAGATCTTGGTTCCATCCCATTTACGTACTTGTTTATTTATTTATTTATTTGAAGCTTTCAGAGTTTTGATACCCATTCATATAAATGCAGTGGAGTCTCTGCATTCATATAATGTGTAGCTGCATTCATATAATGCAGAGACTCCACTCCATTTATATCACCTGTGTGATCCTCAGCATATTAGTTAACCTCTCTGAACCTCAAACTCTGTGTGTGTAAAGTAGAAAAGGTAATAGCTCCTTCAAAGGGCTGCTGTGAGGAACAAATCAGGTAATATGCCTAAAGCACTAAGCACAGTGTCTGGTACATAATAAGTGCTAAGGGCTACGTTATTATTTATTATTATTATTATCCTGCCTTCTCTCAATTTCAGTTCTTCCTAATGCTCACTTCTCATTTTTTTCACTGCACAGTTTTTTCATTCACCAATTATTTTTCAAGGACTCCATCTATTTTCCTTCAAGGTGCAACACTATCTAGCCTCCTACCAAAGCATTAATTAATAATCAGAATACCAATAATACTGATTAAATATTCACTGTAATGTGTAGTCCTATATTAGACATGATGACCTCAGAGAAGTAAATTGAGCCCAAAGAGAAAACCTCTTGACCGATGGAACTCGAACTCTTTGAACCCTGGCAATCCACAAATAAATATCCAAAGTAGGATACATTTACATTTGTCTTCCCACTCTTTTTTGATTACACTATTTTTTTAAAAAATCTGAAAATCTACTGCATTTATGAATAATATCCACATTAACTAATGGATTAAATCTGAATCCTTCACCTGGACTTTCAAGGCCCTTCATAATGTAACCCTAACTTAATTTTCTTGTCTTATCACTGACAATGTTCATTACTTGGTATTCCCCAGCATGTACCTCCTCATTCTGGCCTCTGCATCTTTGCATATGCCATTTCATTTGCATTTCCCTCACTCTTTTTTGTGTATAGTATTACCTATCCTCAACATCCATCTCAAATGCTATCTCCTCCAGAAGTCACTGACAATCTCTCATTCCTTTAGCACTCCCCAGACACTCATATGCAGATATCCATTCATTCGGGGATCAAGTACAAAATATCTTACTGTTGCTTTGGATACAAAAATGAATATTTAAAAATGGTTCTTGACTTTAAAACAATGCCACCCTCGCTGGAAAACTAATAACTATAAAACAAAATAGTACAAAAAATGAAAGTACATGCAAAGCACAGTGGTTCAGTCAATTCACATTCTAGTCTTGAGGGTTACAGGAAGGTTGGACTGTCTTTCCAGAGAAACTGGCATGTGAACTGGTATAAGAAGGAATTACAGAGTGGGGTGGAGAAGAGAAACCACTGGGGGAAAAAAGTTCAGGGGCATTAGGTTGTGTAGTGTAGAAGGATGTTATTCACTGTCGTTCCTCATAACCAAGCCTGACTACACCTATGGAACCATCATATATCATCCAACTCACGCTGTAGGAATTAGCCATTCCAAATGAATTTAGATCCCATTCCAAGCTGTTCTGTCTTCTTGGAATGCCTCACCACTCTTTTTCTTTCTTTTTTTTTTTTTTTTCCTGAAAAAATCTAATTTCTCCTTCAAGAATCAATTCAGATACTGCTTCTCTGGGGAGCATATCTATTCCCTCCATTGGGGAGGGAGTCCTTGTTACACTTATCATAAAACTTTTTACTTCAGCTGTGAAGTCTTTTATAGTTCCCTGCTATCTAACATATGTTAAGTGAATGAAAGAATGTATGAATTGGCACCAATTATGTGCCAGAAACTCGGGTAGCACTAGCGGGGAGAGTGTAGTAAGATATAATCCTTGCTCTTAAGGAGTTTACAGTCTAGGTAAGTCATAAGTGGTGTACCAGTGAGCAAGGTCGAAGGGAGAAGAAAAAAGGAGGCATGCATTCTAGAAGCCATTGGCTAAGACTGGAGGGAGGAGACGGGGGAGGAGTCCCTTCTGTGTCCCCTGCACCTCCTGACATGAAGACTAAAAACTGGTGGACCCATGGCCAAAAGAACCACAGGCAGATCTTGTTTGTTCCTTTAAGCTGACATTGAAAAATTAGAAGATTTTATATAATAAGATGGTGAATTAGTCCATTTCTGTTACTATAACAGAATACTTGAAATTGTGTACTTTGTAGAAAAAACAGTATTTATTGCTTACAGTTTTGGAGGCTGGAAAGTCCAAAGTCCAAGGAACTCATCTGGTAAGGGCCTTTGTTGGTGGGTGGTGACTCTTCATGACAACGCAGGGTGTCACATGGTGAGAATGGCAGAAACAAGATGGAGAGAGAGCTTCTCACATGCTCTCCTTTTAAAGCCATCAGAACCATACTCATGATCAGCATTGAACCATCAATGGATTAATCCATTCACTAGGGCGTGGTCTTCACAGCCTAATCACTTCTTCACGGTCTCACCTTTCAATTACTATAATAGAATTTCCCACCCCCTTAACACTGTCACAGTGGGGGTTAATTTCCAGCATGAGCCTTATGAATGTATCCAGACTTATCAGATGAATTTCTGGCTTCTGAGAAACAGCTGCCTTTTTTAGATAGGGCATTAACTCTTATACTTACTAGTTTTCATTTTAAATAAATTTATTTTGGTTAAGAAACAAGTTACTTGAAAGAAAAATAGGAGGTAAATAACCATGCAGACAGTACTTGGATATGGCCTAAAAAGTGGAGGTGGTTGATAAATGACAGTTCAAAGCCGAGCTGTAGAGAGCTGGGTTCTCTTCCACTGCCCACTTCCAGAAAAAACAATTTTAGTCAAATTGTAAATATAAGTTGGGCATTTCTGTAAGATCTTTATTGTATATTTCACCCTTTATAAAGTGCCATCTTGGGAATTATTTTCCATAATTTAATCTCATCTGATATTCATATTACAAACCCTTACTTTCTCTTTGTTTATATTTCCTCAGAATGTCTTTGTTCATCCTTTTATTTTCAGGTTTTATGAGTAATTTTAATTTAGTGCTGTCTCTACTGAGTATACAATGTAAATGTCCTTTGCTTTATAATTCAACCAGGGTCTTTTTTTTTTTAGGTGGGTTTTAGCATATTTGTATTTCTGGATATAACAGATGAGTCTTAGTTCTATCATTCTTAAGTGATTTATTACTTTCCAGCTTCTTTTTTAACAATATTTCACTATACATTCTCTGCTTGTTTTATGTTGGTATGTGTTTCTTCTGACAACTTGAAAAGTTTGTATTTTTGTTGTAGTTGTTACCTTTCTTATGAAGTGTGGGGAAAATAGAATAATTTAGTCAGGCTCCCTCCACAGTTCTTGTAAACAAGTTGTTTGTGGGTGGAGTTAGTGCCCAGGGTGCACCCATGTATCTTTCTAATTAATTGCTATTGTGTGTTCTTCAGAGTTTGTGAAGCAGAGCTGGCTGCAGAGCTCGAGTCTAAAAATAGAGCCTGTTTACTCTGCTGACAGCTGCTCAGTTTTTCTTTGGACTTTGCCAGTAGCAGTTGAGTTTCAGAGTTTCTCTTTGGACTGCTTAGGTATTAGATGTGTGTGTGCTGAATAAAAACTATTCCTTCTTCAACCAAGGCTCCAAGGACCTTTTTGTCTGGTTACCTAGCTCATAGACCTGTGTGTGAAGGGTTTGTGAATGGGCTCGAGGGGTCTGTGAGCTCCAAATCCTAGCCCTAGCTCTACATGAAGTATAGTTAATCTTTTACTTATTTAGGTGGTATCTAGCCACTGCCTATTAAGAAGTTATGAAATGAGCATATTTACACTTCTTTCTCCCTGCCTCTGATCTCTGCCACCAACTTAATTGGATATCTGAGAAAAGCAAGTTCTAGGTAGTGGGAATGGCAAGTATAAAGGCCTTGGGTAGATTATGCTTAAGTTTGTTTGTGTGTTTGTTTGAAGAATAGCAAGGAGGCCCATGAGACTGGAGCTGAGTGAAAGAGGCAATGGGAAGGGATGAAGTCAAAGGGACCATTAGGGCTGTGTTGGCCAAGGTGAGTATTTGGCTTTTATTCTGAGTAAAATCAAAGGCTACTGAAAGGTTTTTGAGCAGGAGGCTGACATCTGAATTACATACAACCCAGGCTTCTGTGTGGAGACGAAATGGTAGGGACACCAAGCACAGAAACAAGGAAACCATTTGGAAGGCTACTGCAATAATACAGATGAGAGAAATGATGGTGGCTTCATCTAGGATGGAGTACTAGCGAATGGACATCAGATTCAGGATACATTTTGAAGGTAGAATGGATAGGATTTGCTGATGGATTGGATGTAGTATGTGAGAGAAAAACAAAGAATTACTGCAAGGCTTTTGACCTGAGCATTTACTGGAATGTTCTCCAGATCACTGTAGGAGGACAGCAAAACCTATTATTAAACCCCAAATTAACAAGCCAGATAGTAAACCTCTTCTTAAACTACAATAATAATTGAAACAGTGTAATAAACAGAGCATTAAATTTTCAAATATCTATAAAAAAGAATAGAAACTTAGAAAAGAGCTTAATTCAAATGAGCAATTTAATACAAAAGTGAAATTTCAAATCGTAAATTAAAAAGAATAAAAAACTCAAAAGTATTGTGCTAAAACAACTAGATAACCAGCTGGGAAAAAAAATAATGTTGGATATCTACCACTACCTGACATCTTACAACAAAATAAATTCCAGATTCATCCTCCTCCCCAAAACAGTTAAAACAGAGAGAGACTATAAAGTTCTGGAGAAATGATGGAACAAGATTTTTTAACTCTTGAAGTATGCAAAAAACACAAACTTCAACTTTTGATTTCATTTAAAAAAAAAGAAAAAAGAAAATTTCTAAATGACACTAAATAAATAAAGTCAAAAGATGAACAAGAAACTTGGGAAAGGGGTGGATTGTATTTGTAAGTATCACAGACATATACAATGTTATTTCTCGACTTTTCTATATTCATGAAAATTTTGGTGAGTAGGGTGGAATGAGATGGGGAAGATGGGGAGAGAAGGAGGTGGGTTCATTCAGTGATTTTATGCCTTCCATATTCTCTTATTCCTACCGTGTGCCAGGCACCACACTAGTAGACCACTCAAAAAATATATATATATATATATTAAAATCTCATATTACCCTGATTTGATCAGCATATATTGTATACATGTATTGAAATGTAACTCTGGACCCCAAAAATATGTACAATCCATATGTGTTGCTATGGGTTAAATATGTCCCCCAAAAGTTCATGTGTTGGAAAGTTGATCCCCAATGTAAGTGTTAATTGGATGGGAAATACGATTATGGTATTTGAAAGGTGGGGCCTTTGAGAGGTGATTGGATTGTGAGGACTCTGTCCTCATGAATTGATTGATTCATTCATGGATTAATGGGTTAATGTTTTAGTGGGTTATCATGGATGCAGAATGGTGGCTTTATAAGGAGAGCACATAAAGAGCTCATGCCATTCTTGCCTTGTGATACACCGATCGCCATGGGACACTGTGTACAGATCCCACCCAGAAGAAGACCCTCAATAGATGTGCCACCCAGACTGTGGGCTTCCCAGCCTCCAAACCTGAAAGATATAAATTTCATTTCCTTGTAAATTACCCACTTTCAGGTATTCTGTTATAAGCAACAGAAAGTGGATTAATACAAGTGTCAACTAAAAAATTTTCAAAAATTTTCAAAAATTTTCATGATAAAGATATGAAGAAGAAAAATAGAACCCTATGGAGATTCAAGAACATGGTGGGGAAGGGGTGTGGCACCAAAAACAAGGGGACTGACTAAACACCTGACTGGGGAACTGTGGAGATCTCTCAATGAATCCCCCATCAGGCTCATCTCGGCAGATGACTGTCCCTTCCACCACTTTCTGAAAAATGACACAAGGTTTACTCTGGGGGGAGGTTGTCATGGAGGAGGAGTGGACTCCAGGACACTAGATATGGAGAGGAGCTGGATTAAAAATAGAAGAACTAAGTTAAAATTTATACAGTATATTAAATGATGAGACCTGCAGCCCTTTTTTCTGGTGAACTACTTATAACACCTTCCCTCGTCCCCTTCCCACCCAGCCCAATTGGACAGCCAAGAGAAAACACTAACATTTGTAACACAAATAAAAAACCCTAACATAATACCCATCAGTTACTCTTAAAAGTGTACCCATAGCCAGTGATCACCAGACCTGTGAAGTAGACCTCTTACGTGAAAAACAGAAGCAAACAAACAACAGAGAAAGGAATTTTGGAGTTAACAGATGCACTAGAAACTCCAAGACAAATAAATATGACACAAGAAAAGAAAAGGTTGTGTGTTTCTGCTGTGAACACTACTTATCTGATTATAAAAACTAAACCATTAATTTTGATTTTACCAAAACTGTATAGATGGAAAAGAACAGCTGTTTTTTCTTCAGAACCTTATTGTATTATTTGATTATTAAAACTATGGACAGGCAGGTCCCTGGAGGTCCTAGTCAGTGTGAGTGTGTGTTTGTGTGTGTGTTGTGGGGAGGGGAATACTGGAGAGAAGACCAAGAAATTTAAATGAGACAAGAGGATTGTAAAGGATGAACACAATTCTAGTCTATATGTCTGTCACTTCTTGATTTCCAGCTTCTCAACTATGACATTATAATAAGTCTTGACTTTGGGGTATATATGGTGCCCTAAACATTGTTGACATGGAAATTTTGGAACCCATTAGAACATATAAGATCATGCAGGTTTGCTGGGTACAAGATCATGACACCAAAATCAATTACATTCTTGTAATCTAGCAATCAATAATTACCAAAATACCAAGAAATAAATTTAATGAAAGATGCAAAAATCATTATAAAGGAAAGTATACAATTTCAGAAAGAACACATAATAAGATCTAAGTAAATGGAGAATACAACATATACAAGAATGGTAAGAATTGCCATCATAACCATGTCAATTTCTCCCCAAATTAATCTTTATATTTAATGCAATTACAATGAAAATCCTTACAAGATTGTTCATAGTCTTTGAGAAGCTGATCTCAAAATTCATATGGAAGAGTAAAAAATGGGCAACATGATTTTCAAGACATATAAGAAGGGGACACTTGTTCTACAAGAAAGCAAAACTCATTATAAAGTGAGAGTAATTGAAATAGCATGGCTCAGTGTGACACAAAAATATCAGTGAAAAAGAATAGAGAGCCTAAAACAGATCCATACTGATATGGACAATGGAAGGGCAATTGCCTAACCAAATGAAAAAAGATAAAATTAGATTTCTATATCATTCCATACAAAAATAAACTCCAAGTAAATTAAAGATCTAAGACAACCAAACAATAATCAATAAAAGGCTAGGAATAAAACAACACTTTTCAATAACAACTCTTAATGTAAAAGGCTTAAATTCCCCAATCAAAAGACACAGACTGGCTGACTGGATTAAAAAGGAGGACCCAACTACATGCTGCCTTCAAGAGACCCACCTCACCTATAAAGACTCACATAGACTAAGAGTGAAAGGGTGGAAAATGATTTACCATGCAAACAGAAAAGAAAAACGAGCTGGAGTAGCTATTCTTATATCTGATAAAATAGACTAAACTAAAAACCATAAAAAGAGACACTGAGGGACACTACATAATGATAAAAGGATTGATCCATCAAGAAGACATAACAATCATAAATATATATGCACCCAATGTTGGAGCAGCCAGATTTGTAAAGCAAACTCTACCTAAAGAAGGAAATAGACATTAATGCCATAATAGCGCGGGACCTGAACACCCCACTGTCAATATTGGACAGATCATCTAGGCAAAGAATCAGCAGAGAAACACAAGAAAACTACAGGCCGATATCCTTGATGAATATAGATGCAAAAATCCTCACTAAAATACTAGCAAACAGAATACAGCAACACATACGAAAAATTATTCACCATGATCAAGTGGGATTCATCTCAGGGATGCAAGGTTGGTTCAACATATGCAAATCAATAAATGTGACACACCATATTAATAAAATCAAACACAAGGACCATATGGTCATCTCTATAGGTGCTGAAAAAGCATTTGACAAAATTCAACATTCATTCATATCAAAGACCCTCTATAAGTTAGGTATAGAGGGAAAGTATCTCAACATAATTAAAGCCATATATGACAAACCCACTGTCAATATCATCCTGAATGGGGGAAAGCTGAAAGCTATTCCTTTAAGAGCAGGAACTAGACAAGGATGTCCACTCTCACCACTCCTATTCAACATAGTGTTGGAAGTACTAGCCAGAGCAATCAGAGAAGAGAAGGAAATAAAGGGAATCCAGATTGGAAAAGATGAAGTCAAACTGTCCCTGTTTGCAGATGACATGATCCTATATATCGAACAGCCTAAAGCCTCTACAAAAAAACTCTTTGAGTTGATAAAGGATTTCAGCAATGTAGCAAGATACAAAATCAACACACAAAAATCAGCAGCATTTCTATTCTACAATAGTGAACATGCAGAAAGAGAAATCAAGGAAACTTGCCCATTTACAATAGCCACCAAAAAAAATAAAATACTTAGGAATTGAGTTAACCAAGGATGTGAAAAATCTCTATAATGAGAACTACAAACCACTGCTGAGAGAAATTAGAGAGGGTACAAGAAGATGGAAAGATATCCCATGCTCTTGGATTGGAAGAATCAACATAGTGAAAATGTCCATACTACCCAAAGCAATATACAAATTCAATGAAATCCCATCAAAATTCCAATGACTTTTCTCTGAAAGGAAAAAAACAATCCTAATGTTTATATGGAATAACAAAGGACCACAAACAGCCAAAGCAATTCTGAGCAAAAAATAAATAAAGCTGGAGGCATAACACTACCAGACTTTAAGCTATACTACAAAGCTATAATAACCCAAACAGCATGGTACTGGCATAAAAACACACACACAGATCAATGGAATAGAACAGGGAATCCAGAAATCAACCCATACACCTACAGCCATCTGATCTTTGTAAAAGGCACCAAGTGTACACAATTGGGAAGATACTCCTCTTCAGCAAATAGTGCTGGGAGAACTGGATATCAATATGCAGGAGAATGAAACTAGACCCATACCTTTCACCATACACTAAAGTCAACTCAAAATGGATTAAAGAATTAAATATACAACCTGAAACAATAAACTTCTTAAAGAAAACATAGGAGAAACACTTCAGGAATTAGGACTGGGCACAGACTTCATGCATATGACCCCAAACACATGGGCAACAAAAGGAAAAATAAACAAATGGGATTATATCAAACTAAAAAGCTTCTGCACAGCAAAAGAAACAATTAACAAAGTTAAAAGACAACCAACAGAGTGGGAGAAAATATTTGCAAAATATATATCTGACAAAGGATTAATATGCAGAATATACAAGGAACTCAAACAACTTTACAAGAAAAAAACAAGGAACCCAATTAAAAAATGGGCAAAAGAGCTAAATAGGCATTTCTCAAAGGAAGATATACGAATGGCCAACAGACATATGAATAAATGCTCAACATCACTCCGCATTGGGGAAATGCAAATCAGAACCACACTGAGATACCATCTCACCCCAGTTAGGATGGCTAAAATCCAAAAAACTCTGAACGATAAATGCTGGCAAGGTTGTGGAGAAAAAGGAACTCTCATACATTGTTGGTGGGACAGCAAAATGGTGCAGCCTCTATGGAAAATGGTATGGAGGTTCCTCAAACAATTGCAGATAGATCTACCATATGACCCAGCTATCCCACTGTTGGGAATATACCCAGAGAAATGGAAATCATCAAGTCGAAGGTATACCTGTTCCCCAATGTTCATCGCAGCACTCTTTATAATAGGCAAGAGTTGCAACAGCCCAAATGTCCATCATCAGATGAGTGGATACGGAAAATGTGGTATATCTACACAATGGAATACTACTCAGCTATAAAAAACAATGAAATACTGCCATTTGCAACGACATGGATAGACTAGAGAGAATTATATTAAGTGAAACAAGTCAGGCACAGAAAGTGAAATATCACATGTTCTCACTTATTTGTGGGAGCTAAAAATAAATAAATAAATACACACACACAGACACACACACACACACACACACACATATACACAAAAACCGGGGGGGTGGGGAGGAAGAAGACATAGCAATTGCAATTCCTTAAAATTGATACAACAAGCATACAGAAAGTACATTGTTGGCAGGGAGGAGGGAGAGGGAGTTGGGAGGGACGTTTTAGTAATTGGCCACAATAATCAACCACATTGTATATCGACAAAATAAAATAAAATAAAATATTTTTTTAAAAGATCTAAATATAAAATGCAAACTTTAAAACATTTAGGAAAAAATATAGCAGTATACTCTGATGACACTTAGAAAAGGAGAGATTTTTTTTAATGGGGATCACTTTTTTAAATTATTTACGTATTTTTGATTAATTTATATTTTATTTTAATTTATCAATATACAATGTAGTTGATTTTTGTGTCCCTTTACAGATTCCTCTTTCCCCACTCCCTTTCTTCCCTCCCACCCATCAATATCATATCTGTTCACATGTCTTAACAAGTTCATGGAATTGTTATGATTGTTGTGTCTTCTTCCCTGCCCCCCCACTTGTTTGTATATTATGTATTTATTTATTTGTTTGTTTGTTTGTTTGTTTGTTTGTTTTTGGCTCCCACAAATAAGTGAGAAAATGTGGTATTTCTCTTACTGTGCCTGACTTATTTCACTTAATATAATTTTTTCTAAGTCTATCCACGTTGCTGCAAATGGTAGTATTTCATTCTTTTTTACAGCAGCATATAGTTGGGTCCTCCTTTTTTAATCCAGTCAGTCAGTCTGTGTCTTTTGAGTAGGGAATTATCCTTTTACATTGAGTTGTTATTGAAGTGTTGATTTACTCCTAGCATTTATTGATTTTTGTTTAGATGTCTTAGCTATCTTTTGTTTCCTTCTTTCTGATTTACTGTTCTTCTTCTGTATTTGTTGGTTTCTTGGGGTGGTAGATAAAATTTATTTTCTCTTTATTGTTAGCATTTTTATTTTACTTGTGGGTTTTGTTCTTTCTTGAGTATTTGTGGCAGTGGTGGTTGTTTTTCAAGTACCAAACCCAATACTGCCTTGAGAATTTCTTGTAAGGCTTGTAGTGTGGTAGTGAACTCCTGCAGTTTTTGTTTGTCCGAGAAATATACTATTTGTCCTTCATTTCAGAAGGATAGCCTTGCGAGGTAGAGTGTTTTTGGCTGGCAATTCTTGTCTTTTATTATTTTGAATATATCATCCCATTCTTTTCTGAGTTTTAGGGTTTCCAGTGAAAAGTCTGTTGTTAGTCTGATTTGGGCTCCCTTATAGGTGACTTGATGTTTCTCTCTTGCAGCTTTTAAGATTCTCTGTCTTTGAGTTTTACCAGTTTGACTATAACATGTCTTGGTGAGGACCTTTTTGAGTTGAATATGTTTGGGGATCTTTGAGCCTCCTGAATCTGAAGATCTGTGTCTTTCCCTATACCTGGGAAGTTTTATGCCATTATTTCATTGAATATGTTTTCAATGCCCTTTCTTTTTTCCTCCCTTTCTGTAATACCCATGATTCAGATATTTAAGCACTTAAGGTTGTCTGTTATCTCCTTAGATTTTCTTCAATTTTTAAAATGCTTTTTTCTTTTTCTTTCTTTCTTTTTTTTTTTGTCTGTCTGTGTTATTTCAAACAGCCCATCTTCAAGGTCAGAAATTCTCTCTTCTGCTTGTTCCAACCTGCTGGTGAAACTCTCAGTTGTGTTTTTTATTTCATTGAATGAATTCTTCAGCTCCACAAGCTCTGCTATATTCTTTTTCAGGGCATTGATTTCTTTGTACATTTCTTGTTTCAGGTCCTATCTGCGCTTTCTCACTTCATTGTGTTGTCTAACTGAGTTTCCTTGTATCTCATTTAGTTTCCTTAGAATTGTTGCTCTAAATTCCTTGTCAGTCATTTCAAGGACTTCCTGTTCTATGGGATCTAGAGCTTGAGAGTTATTATTATCCTTTGGTGCTATTGTACTTTCTCGATTTTTCATATTTCTGGTATCTGTCCTTTGGTGTTTAGTCATTGTGGCATGGGATTTCATGGTCCACTTGTTCAACCCTAGTGTCTGGCTAGGATCCTGCAGGGACTGCTTATTTGGCACTGCTGCCTCAGTGTCTGTGGCTCAGCCTCTCTGGGCCATGGGGACTGGCCTGGGCTGAGAGTCCCGCAGTGGTGCCTACCTGTTCTGGTACAGGTGGCTTGGAGCCCTGTGGGCCTGGTGGCTCTTGGGCCTCTCTGGGTGGCATGCACTCAGATTTCCTACACAAGACCACAAAAGCACAAACTCTGAAGATACAGATCCTATTACATAAATCACATAGATATTTGATAACATAGATATTTAAAACTTCTGTTTGACAAACACAATCTAGTATCCAGAATATATAAAGAACTTCTACAGCTTCATAAAGAAAGGAAAAGACAGAAAAATTGGCAAAAGATGTGAAAAGTCAATTCACATACAAGGACCCCCAAATGATTGAATATCAAATAAAGATGCTCAATGTCTTGAGTAATCAGGGAAATGCAGATTTTAAAGTAACAGTAAAATACCATTTGACATGTATCCAGTTATCAAAATAAATCTGATAATACTAAATGTTGAGAGAATGAGGGAGTGCTAGTTGCCACAACCAGCTTAGAGAGCAGTATGACGAGTATCAAGTGAAGTTGAAGATGCATCTACTCTATGACCCAGAAATTTCACATCTAGAATTTAAGCCAGAAAAACTTTTGCTCGATTGTAAGATCTGAAGAGCAAAGATCATTAGTGATATATTTGTTATTACATTAGTAATAGTAAAAACTTGGAACAATCTAAACGTCCACTGACATGAACTGATGGATAAACTGTGGTATATTCATATGTAATATGGAGCAATTAAAATTACTCAACAAGCTCTATATGCATCAAAATGAAAAAAAAAACAAAGCATTTTTTGTTGAGCAAAAAAAGAAGTTGCAGAGTGATGAAGTGTGGTACGATTAATGTGCAATTTTAAGACACAAATCACTATCATATATAGCTGATAATACTATAGCTATGTGTTCACAAATGTGTAATAAAGCTATAAAAACATACACAGGAAGCGTCACACAAAACTTTAGCATAGGAGCTACCTCTTCAGAAAGAAGGAGGGGAATGAAATATCTTTAATTTTATCTGTAACATTAAATATTGCAAATATATACATTCATTAAGCCTAGTGGTGGGCATAGGAGTAGGAGTCTTTTGTATAATTTTGTCATTTTCTAAAAGTTTAAAATATGTCACAATTTAATGAGAGAAAGAGAAGCAGACAAATTTAACTTAATACCAAAGCCTTAGTCATCACTGAGAAGGAATGATTTTGAGAAACACATGATGTTTCTGCTCACATTCTTCACTGAGCCAAGCCTCCACCCTCACCATGGGCTCCTGCCCAAAGTTTGCTGGGGAGGACTGGAGGCTAGCAGAGGAAGAGGGAGGAAAATGCTGTCAGTATACACTGCAAGTATGGTTTCCTTAAAATTCTAGAACACAGAGTAGTGCAAGGCACAGCAGGACACATTTTTTTCTTGTACTTCTTTTTTTATCCCTGGTCCATATTAAGGCTGTTAGAGGAGCTTTGGCAATGCAATTCAAGGCCAAGAAGGAGACGGCATCCTTTCACTATATTGGAGCTATTCTGGTAGGAGGCTAATTTCAACAGTGTGAAAAGTTAGCTTTCTTTTAGGTACTCTACCAGGAGTTAACACTAGCTGGCATTACTGGAGAGAACCATTATCCACCAACCTTGCCATTTCCCAATCAAGAGCACATTCTTTTTATACCCATTTACTGCAAGTAAAGTCCAGTGAGTTGAAATAACTTGCCCCAGTTCACATAGCTGTTAAGTAGAGAAGTCAGGGTTTAAACCTGAGTCTCCCTGATTCCAAAAATCCACGTTCTTACACACAATTCATTTTTTCACTCAAACCTAGACAAAGATGAATATTAAAGTTTTACTTGCTGTATTTCAAGAGAGAGGGATCTATCTGGATTAAGGTTGGCAGAAGAGTTTAGTTCCTTTCTAAAAATTAGGGCAGAGAAAGAATACAGTGAAGAAAGGAGATACTTCAATAGAAAGAAGATAATAAAAAGGGGGGAAAGGAACAGGAAAAGAAAAAGTGACAGGGAAGTTTATTAGTTATTTATTGCTGCAAAACAATGTTACCAGAAATTTAGCATCTTAAAATAACACACATTTATTATCTCATAATTTCTGTGGGTCAGGCATACAGGCATGGCTTAATTTCAGGTCTCACAAGGCTGAAATCAAGGTGTTGGTCAGGCTGTAGTTTCATCTCAAGGTTTGATTAGGGAAGTATCTATTCCAATTCAGAGGGTTGGTAGCAGAGATTAGTTTCCTGTGGCCTGTTTGACTGGGAGCCTCCTTTTCTGGCTGTCAGTGGAGGCTATTTTCACTTCCCGGCTTGTTGTTGGTCAAAGGAAACCCTCAGCTCCTTGCCACATGGGCCTTCCCTTTGTGACCATTTGCTTTATCAGTGCCAGCAAGATGGGTGCTATACCTTATGTAATATCATGGCAGAAGTGACACGCTAAAGGTGATAACCTTTGCAGTATTCCATTGTTTAGAAGCAAGTCATAGGCCCTGCCCACAATCAGAGGGAAGAGATTACACAAGAGCATGAGTACCAGGAGATGGGGGTCATCAGAGGCCCTCTGAGAGTCTGTTCACTACAGGGAACAAAGAGTTTTAGGCCTCCAGACTCTGGTTTGCCTCTGTCATAGGCCTAAAAGATATCCCCCAAACCAACTCCTCCTAAAATTCCTTTCCCATTTCTTCATCTGCCAAATGCACAATCAGCCTTCAAAATCCAGATCAAATATGTATTTAATATGAAGACTTTTTTTTGGCCCCCCCATCTACACATTCCATTACTCCCTCTTCTGCTGTCCCATAGTGACCTGTTCAATCTTCTAATAGGGATAGCACTTAAAAATTGTTTATTATTATCTACTTATGTGTCTCATTCATACTCTCCGCTTCTGAGGGCATGGTCCTGTCTTAGTCATTGAAATATTTATAGAATGTGGGCCAATGTCTTCCACATTGTGGATCGTTCATAGGTATTGACTGATTAATTATTATATTAAATTTCTCAATAAGCTGTAAGTCCTAGAGAAATGATATGGACAGTAAATACAATAAGCATTCAGAGGAGTGAGAAGTTATATTTATTTCATATGACTCCAGATATGACAACTGGACTAATGGATAAACATTACAAGGAAAGCAAATTTAGTCTCACCATAAGAATGAATGTTAATGAACTACTCTAGGAGGTGATCTATTCCTCAAACTCACTAGAGTTTCTTGTCATTACAGATCAGTGGTCTGGGGATTTCTGTATTTGTTGAAGTGTGGAATCATCTGACCACTCACATCTTTTCCAAACTTCTGATCTTGGACTTTATGAAGTTACTGGGCTTTTGCTTCCATTAGACACCTCTTCTGCATTTTCATCTTGGGTTTGATACTGAAGAGGACTTTTTGGAGGACATTATGAAGGAATTGGAAACAGGAAGCACTCAGAGATTTTTTTCAGTAAAGAAAACAGCCTGCATTCAGGTGATTGATTTACCCCACATTGTGCATCCTGCCTGTGAAGGGGTACACAGGTAAGAATTCTGGTTCACAAATGGGGAACCCATCTGCCTAGGTCTGTGCAACCTTTTGATGTAGAGAAGGAAAGAAGTGGAAAGAAGAGGGCAAGACACCAGATGCCTTGGCCCATGTCACATGGGAGAAGGACAAAAAGAACCTTTTCAGTGGAAAGAAAACGTAGACAACTTGAGTCTAGGTGGTAGGAACTCATTAAAGTGGCTTTCAGCAGACCAAGCCTGGGAGATAATGACAGGAAAGAGACAGTAATAAACCTTTTCAACAAACTCTACCCCTCTTTTTTTTTTGTATCCTGCCTCTAAACTGCCCTTCTGCCCATGAGCTTTCCTCTCTGCCCACCAAGAAGTCCAAACCTCTCTTCCCCTCCAAAGCCTTCTTCCCCTTCTGCACCCCCAGCCACGCAAACTTTTTCTTGGCTGATCACTTACGTGCGTTCATTTTCTCAGGGTACTTATTCCAAGTTTGACCTCAGTTGCTGGATTCTCCTGCCTGTCTTAAGCCAAGACCCCGTCCTAGACTTCTCAAAGCTTTGAGAAGGAAAGAGCAGAAGGCTTCTCAAGGGAACAGCAGAAAAGGCTCTTCTTTCAAGATTTCTCTGCACTCTGTTCTTAGCCCTTTCCACCTGTGTGAAAGTAGATGTTTTTATGCACTACATAGTTTTTTCTTTAGTATTTGCAGTATGTCTCTAACTTTCCCCCTTACAATCCATTGGGGGAGGGGGATGAAATTGATTTTAATAATATATTTTGTTCGACCCAATATATCCAACACATTATCATTTCAATATGCAATCAATATAAAAATTGATTAATGAGATTTTTACTGTATAGAACAGGGCAGTTCTAACTGCTGAGTCCATTTCCTTGCTCACTGTTCTAAGTTATGCTTTGCACGTAGCACAGAATCCAGTAACATGGCATGATATGAATTGAAAGTGCTTTCATGGTAGGCTGCTTCAGTGAACCCAGCAGACAGTACAAAGCATTATTGGATCAATCTTTTGTTTCTACAAGAAAATAATTTGGTCCCAGATAAGTTTTAAAAAATCAGTATCAACCTCTATGAGAGGGATTTTGGCACTATCTTTAAAAATTAAAAATGCACACACCATTTGACTCAGAAACTCCACTTCTAGGAATTTGTCCTCTTTATAGATTTATTCACACATGAGCAAATGCTATAGGTTTAAAATTATTACGTGGCATGCTGTTTGTAATAGCAAACCAAAATAAACAACCTAGAGGTCAAAGAATAGAGTTCAGAGAAATAAATCATAGCACATGGCAACAATGAAATAAAATGCAGCCATTAAAAGAAATGAGGCAGAGCCAGCCAGTTAGCTCAGTTAATTAGAATGCGGTACTGATAACATCAAGGTCAAGGATTTGGATCTCCATACCACCCAGCCACCAAAAAAAAAAAAAGAAAGAAAAAAAAGAAATGAGGCAGATATTTCTATACTGATATCAAACTCTCTACAATATACGTTAAGTAAAAAAAAAGCAGGGTGCAGAAGAGTATGTGAATGCTCTATTCATAGCTACCATTTGTGTGAAAATACGTATTTGTGTGTATCTGTATATTTATTTGGTATTTTAAATATTATAAAGCTTCAAGAAAAATCAGTCTAAAGCTTTATCCATAGCTACCATGCTCTAAATATTTGTTACATTGAATGCAATGGCATTAGCTTCTGAAATCCAATCCTAAATTTGAAGATGGTTGGAAACCATCCAGTTTCCATAAGTGAAGCAAAAAGAAGGGCACTTGGTTAGCGTGTAGTATTGAAACACCAAGGTCAAGGTTCAAATCCCCATACCAGTCAGCCACCAAAAAAAAAAAAAATAGAATTAAAAGATAATATGAATTTTTCTATGAACTTTTTGAAGTACCTTGGTGTAATGAAAATAGCTAGCCAACACCTGTAGGGACAAAAAAAGCAGGATTTTTGCCTCACTTATGGAGGTAGGCTAAAAGCACATGAACTTTCTCCTCTATGCAGGTCTCTCTAAATCAAATAAATTCAGCTCTTAAAGTCCTGAGGGGCCAAGATCAGACCCAACTTTTCCTCACATTGTTGATTCCCCTTTCTTTGAAAGTTCTAAACCTGAATACCCCTTTTCAGGCCACTCACCCTTCCCCCACAAAGCCCTCTCAACTGTGAGACCCCTAGTGATGGTTTTCTTTCCTGACCCTATAGAGGTTTTGATCCAGGTCTTTTTTTTTTTTTTTTTTTTTTTTTAATTTTATTTTGTCGATATACATTGTAGCTGATTAATGCTCCCCATCACCAAAACCTCCCTCCCTTCTCCCTCCCCCCCTCCCCCCCAACAATGTCCTTTCTGTTTGTTTGTTGTATCAACTTCAAATAATTGTGGTTGTTATATCTTCTTCCCCCCCCCCCCGCCGGTTTGTGTGTGTGTGTGTGTGTATGTGTGTGTGTGAATTTATATATTAATTTTTAGCTCCCTCCAATAAGTGAGAACATGTGGTATTTCTCTTTCTGTGCCTGACTTGTTTCACTTAATATAATTCTCTCAAGGTCCATCCATGTTGTTGCAAATGGCAGTATTTCATTCGTTTTTATAGCTGAGTAGTATTCCATTGTGTAGATGTACCACATTTTCCGTATCCACTCATCTGATGATGGGCATTTGGGCTGGTTCCAACTCTTGGCTATTGTAAAGAGGGCTGCGATGAACATTGGGGAACAGGTATACCTTCGACTTGATGATTTCCATTCCTCTGGGTATATTCCCAACAGTGGGATGGCTGGGTCGTATGGTAGATCTATTTGCAATTGTTTAAGGAACCTCCATACCATTTTCCATAGAGGCTGCACCATTTTGCAGTCCCACCAACAATGTATGAGAGTTCCTTTTTCTCCGCAGCCTCGCCAGCATTTATCGTTCATAGTCTTTTGGATTTTAGCCATCCTAACTGGGGTTAGATGGTATCTCAATGTGGTTTTGATTTGCATTTCCCGGATGCTGAGTGATGTTGAGCATTTTTTCATATGTCTGTTGGCCATTTGGATATCTTCCTTAGAGAAATGCCTACTTAGCTCTTTTGCCCATTTTTTAATTGGATTGCTTGTTTTCTTCTTGTAAAGTTGTTTGAGTTCCTTATATATTCTGGATATTAATCCTTTGTCAGATGTATATTTTGCAAATATTTTCTCCCACTCTGTTGGTTGTCTTTTAACTCTGTTAATTGTTTCTTTTGCTGTGCAGAAGCTTTTTAGTTTGATATAATCCCATTTGTTTATTTTTCCTTTGGTTGCCCGTGCTTTTGGGGTCGTATTCATGAAGTCTGTGCCCAGTCCTATTTTCTGAAGTGTTTCCCCTATGTTTTCTTTAAGAAGTTTTATTGTCTCAGGGTGTATATTTAAATCCTTAATCCATTTTGAGTTGATTTTAGTATATGGTGAGAGGTATGGATCTAGTTTCATTCTCCTGAATATCGATATCCAGTTATCCCAGCACCACTTGCTGAAGAGGCAGTCCCTTCCCCAGTGAATAGGCTTGGTGCCTTTGTCAAAGATCAGATGGCAGTAAGTGTGTGGGTTGATTTCTGGATTCTCTATTCTATTCCTTTGGTCAGTGTGTCTGTTTTTATGCCAGTACCATACTGTTTTGGTTATTATAGCTTTGTAGTATAGCTTAAAGTCAGGTAGTGTTATGCCTCCAGCTTTATTTTTTTTGCTCAGCATTGCTTTGGCTATTCGTGGTCTTTTATTGTTCCATATAAATGTCTGAATAGTTTTTTCCATTTCTGAGAAAAATGTCTTTGGAATTTTGATGGGGATTGCATTGAATTTGTATATCACTTTGGGTAGTATGGACATTTTCACTATGTTGATTCTTCCAATCCAAGAGCATGGAATATCTTTCCATCTTCTTGTATCCTCTCTAATTTCTCTCAGCAGTGGTTTGTAGTTCTCATTATAGAGATTTTTCACCTCCTTGGTTAACTCTATTCCTAAGTATTTTATTTTTTTGGTGGCTATTGTAAATGGGCAGGCTTTCTTGATTTCTCCTTCTGCATGTTCACTATTGGAGAAAAGAAATGCTACTGATTTTTGTGTGTTGATTTTGTATCCTGCTACTGTGCTGAAATCATTTATCAATTCCAACAGTTTTTTTGTAGAGGTTTTAGGCTGTTCGATATATAGGATCATGTCATCTGCAAACAGGGACAGTTTGACTTCATCTTTTCCAATCTGGATGCCCTTTATTTCCTTCTCTTCTCTGATTGCTCTGGCTAGTACTTCCAACACTATGTTGAATAGGAGTGGTGAGAGTGGGCATCCTTGTCTAGTGCCTGTTCTTAAAGGAAAAGCTTTCAGCTTTTCCCCATTCAGGATGATATTGGCAGTGGGTTTGGCATATATGGCTTTAATTATGTTGAGATACTTTCCCTCTATACCTAACTTATAGAGGGTCTTTGTCATGAATGAGTGCTGAACTTTATCAAATGCTTTTTCAGCATCTATAGAGATGATCATATGGTCCTTGTGTCTGAGTTTATTAATATGGTGTATCACATTTATTGATTTGCGTATGTTGAACCAACCTTGGATCCCTGGGATGAATCCCACTTGATCGTGATGAATAATTTTTCGTATGTGTTGCTGTATTCTGTTTGCTAGTATTTTAGTGAGGATTTTTGCATCTATATTCATCAAGGATATCAGCCTGTAGTTTTCTTTTTTGGTTATATCTTTACCTGGTTTTGGTATCAGGATGATGTTTGCTTCATAGAATGAGTTTGGGAGATTTGCGTCCGTTTCAATCTTTTGGAATAGTTTGTAAAGAATTGGTGTCAATTCCTCTTTGAATGTTTGGTAAAATTCTGCTGTGAATCCATCTGGTCCTGGGCTTTTCTTTGTTGGGAGCCTTCTGATAACAGCTTCAATCTCCTTTATTGTTATTGGTCTGTTCAAATTTTCTACGTCTTCACGGTTCAGTTTTGGGAGCTTGTGTGTGTCCAGAAATTTATCCATTTCCTCCAGATTTTCAAATTTGTTGGCGTATAGTTGTTTATAGTAGTCTCGAATGATTCCTTGTATTTGAGATGAATTAGTTGTAATATCGCCTTTTTCATTTCTAATTTTTGTTATTTGAGTCTTCTCTCTTCTTTTTTTTGTTAGCCATGCTAATGGTTTGTCAATTTTATTTATCTTTTCAAAAAACCAACTTTTTGATTCGTTGATCTTTTGAATTGTTTTTTGGTTTTCAATTTCATTCAGTTCTGCTCTGATCTTAATGATTTCTTTCCGTCTGCTAACTTTAGGATTGGATTGTTCTTGTTTTTCTAGTTCTTTAAGGTGAAGTGTTAGGTTGTTCACTTGCCATCTTTCCATTCTTCTGAAGTGAGCATTTAATGCAATAAATTTCCCCCTCAATACTGCTTTTGCAGTATCCCACAGGTTTTGGTATGATGTATCATTGTTTTCATTAGTTTCAATAAACTTTTTGATTTCCTGCTTGATTTCTTCTTGGACCCATATGTCATTAAGTAGAATGCTGTTTAATTTCCATGTGTTTGTATAGTTTCCAGAGTTTTGTTTGTTATTAATTTCTAGTTTTAATCCATTGTGGTCTGAGAAGATACATGGGATAATTCCAATTTTTTTGAATTTATTGAGACTTGATTTGTGACCTAATATGTGATCTATCCTGGAGAATGATCCATGTGCTGATGAGAAGAATGAATATTCTGAGGTTGTTGGGTGGAATGTTCTGTAGATATCTGCCAATTCCAATTGGTCTAGAGTCTTGTTTAGATCTTGTGTTTCTCTACTGATTCTTTGCCTAGATGATCTGTCTAATATTGACAGTGGAGTGTTCAGGTCCCCTGCTATTATGGTATTAGTGTCTATTTCCTTCTTTAGGTCTAATAGAGTTTGTTTTATAAATCTGGCTGCTCCAACATTGGGTGCGTACATATTTATGATTGTTATGTCTTCTTGATGGATCAGTCCTTTTATCATTAAGTAGTGTCCCTCATTGTCTCTTTTTATGGTTTTTAGTTTAAAGTCTATTTTGTCAGATATAAGAATAGCCACTCCAGCTCGTTTTTCTTTTCTGTTTGCATGGTAAATCTTTTTCCATCCTTTCACTCTTAGTCTGTGTGAATCTTTATGGGTGAGGTGGGTCTCTTGTAGGCAGCATATAGTTGGGTCCTGCTTTTTGATCCAGTCAGCCAGTCTGTGTCTTTTAATTGGGGAATTTAAGCCTTTAACATTAAGAGCTGTTATTGAAAGGTGTTGATTTATTCCTAGCATTTTATTGGTTGTTTGGTTGTCTTAGGTGTCTTTTGTTCCTTGCTTTCTGATTTACTGTTTGGTTTCTTTGTTTGTTGGTTCCTTAGGTTGTAGATAGTGTTTTTGTTAGCTTGTTTTCTCTTCATGAATGCCATTTTTATTGTACTAGCGGGTTTAGATTTTTCTTAGGTTTTTATGGCAGTGGTAGTTATTTTTCAGGAACCAAACCCAGTACTCCCTTGAGGATTTCTTGTAAGGGTGGTCTTGTTGTAGTGAACTCCCACAGTTTTTGTTTGTCTGAGAAATATACTATTTGCCCCTCATTTCGGAAGGATAGCCTTGCAGGGTAGAGTATTCTTGGCTGGCAATCTTTGTCTTTTAGTATTTTGAAAATATCATCCCATTCCTTTCTAGCTTTTAGGGTTTGTGATGAAAAGTCTGATGTTAACCTGATTGGGGCTCCCTTATAGGTGATTTGACGCTTCTCTCTTGCAGCTTTTAAGATTCTCTCTTTGTCTCTGAGTTTTGCCAATTTGACTATGACATGTCTTGGAGAAGGCCTTTTTGGGTTGAATACGTTTGGAGATCGTTGAGCTTCCTGGATCTGAAGATCTGTGATTTTTCCTATACCTGGGAAGTTTTCTGCCACTATTTTGTTGAATATGTTTTCAATGGAATCTCCATTTTCCTCCCCTTCTGGAATACCCATGACTCGGATATTTGAGCGCTTGAGGTTGTCTGATATCTCTCTCAGATTTTCTTCCATGTCCTTGATTCTTTTTTCTTTCTTTTTGTCTGCTTGTGTTATTTCAAACAGCCCATCTTCAAGTTCAGAGGTTCTCTCTTCAACTTCGACAAGCCTGCTGGTTAAACTCTCCGTTGTGTTTTTTATTTCGCTGAATAACTTCTTCAGTTCAGCAAGTTCTGCTACATTTTTTTTCAGGACATTGATTTCCTTGTATATTTCCTCTTTCAGATCCTGTATACTTTTCCTCATTTCATCATGATGTCTAGCTGAGTTTTCTTGTATCTCATTCAGTTTCCTTAGAATTATCACTCGAAATTCCTTGTCAGTTATTTCAAGGGCTTCTTGTTCTATAGGATCTAGAGTATGAGATTTATTAACTTTTGGTGGTGTACTTTCTTGATTTTTTGTATTTCTGGTGTCTTTTTTTTGGTGTTTATTCATTGTGGCAGGGGGTTTCACAGTCCACCGGTTTGAGACTAATGACTAACTAGGATGTTGCTGTGGTTGCCAATTTGGTATGGCTCCCACCGTGACTGCTCAGTTGGCCTCTAGTGTCTTGTGTGTGTGGTTGCCTCGGGTCTTGGGCTTCTCCGGGGATCCACCTTTCTGGTCAGCTTGTACTCTGCTGGGCTGGTGGATCACGTACCACAGGGTGTGTGATCTCTGTTGAGCTTTCACTTTCTGTACAGGACTTCTCCCCGTTCCGTGTGCTCTGGCCCAGGCTGTTAGATCGTGCAGTGGCGATCCCACCAGGTGTGTGGTTTCTGTCGAGTCTCCGCCTCCCTGGCCGCACGTCTCCCCCCTCTGTGCACACTGTGCTGGGCTGGGGCGTGTCTTCTGCACCCCTCGTCTATCAGCTGGGCCTTCAAGACCCTGCTCGGCACCGCCTCGCCCAGGAAGTCTACCAGGTTTCTGCTAGGCACAGACGACCGGTCTCTCTGGGTGCCTTTGTAGCACTGTGTAGATCTTTCTCGGGTCTTGTTCACCTTTGTATCCCCCCGGTATAAACCGAGCCTAGCGCCCGCCTGCAGCCTGCTCTCTGGCAGGTTCAGGCAGACCTGGGAACTCTCCTACCACACTATTCCCAACCAGAAATTCGTTAGGCTTTTTTCCAAACTGGTGGTTGCAGAGATGGTATCTGCCTCCCAGTAACAGGAAGTTTACCAGGCCGGAGTCCAGGGTGTGGTGGAGTGACAGTCGGCCCCCCCGTACTTCCTAGCCCTCCCAACACTGGTCGGGACGCCCCACACCCCCAGCCCCGCCAGAGAACCGCGGAGGGAGTGGGAGAGGCGGCCGGCCCGCAGGGTCCGGAAAGCCCCGCGCCAGGCCAAGCAAATGGGCTCAGTGATGGCCGAGCAGGGCGGAGCTGCCCGCACCTGGGAAAATGGAGGCAGCACCGGGGCAGTGAGTGGCCTGGTGGTGCAGGCGGGAGCCGCGTGGGCATCCACCCCCCGAACAGAGCTGTGCCAGGGATCACTCACAGTGCTGTGCCAGGTCGGGCGCTCGCTCTGTCTCTGGTTTGTTGCCTTCCGTGTCCTCGGCGCTGCCGCCTCGGGCTGTTCAGTCGCGGCACGGCTCGGGCGCTCCCAGGAATCTTCTTTAATGCCGGCCTGAAACCTCGAATCCTGAATAGGGCAGCTGGCCGCCTTCAGTGCGGCCCCAGCCTCCGGGATCCTGGCTGCATCCACAGCAGCCCTGGCGCCGTGTTCCCTGTTTCAAGACTCGCTTTTGCAGCTAAGAATCAGTTCTTTTCCTGCTCCACACTTCAAAGCTGTTGCCTGTAAATGAGGCAGCCTCTCCTGCCGGGGGCAAAGTGGCGTTGAGCCCCCACGACCGGCCAGCAGCAGCAGTCCTCCCTTAAGAGATGGCCAGAGGAAGGTCCACAAGTTTCCCGGCTGCCTGAGGCCCAGTGGCCACCTTTTCCACCTCAGCTACTCCGCGCCAGCCGCCGCAGCCGCCGCCATCTTGAAACTCTCCAATCACATCTTGATCCAGGTCTTTACTGAGTATGTGGCATATATTATTTTGTCTTCATGTCCATGTTCTGGATACCCAAGTAGACTGTGAGTGCCTGCAGAGCAATACCTGTCACTGGAGGTAGACATATCTGGATTCAAATTCACTGGCTAGAAACCATGTGTTACTTTGTAACATTGCTTACTTTGTTACGCCTCTCTAAGCCTCATCTATGAAATGAAAATAACAAAACCTGCTTCATGGGGTTGACATGATGATTGAATCAAGCGACACATGTAAAACTGCCTGTCCTAGCATCTGGTATGTGTGAATATCAGATGTGAGTCTTTTCAACCCCAGGTTCTTACAGAGTAATTTGCAGGAAGAAAGTTACTTAGTATATATTTATTTATGATGTATTTATTTATAATAGGTTTGAAAAAAAGAATCCAAACATAAAGGCAGTTTTCAAAGATGAATAATACAGTGGTTAAATACCTTGAAAAGCAGAATTTTTAACCCCTCCTTTCTATATGACAAAATTAGTAACACCATAAAAAGAAATGAATAATAATGGTGAGAAAAAATGCAGATGAAGAAATTTTATTTAACTTAATATATATATAATCATGTTGGTAAAAATAAGAATAAAAATGAAATAATTCAGTAAAATAAAGGAAAAAAGTAAAGCATTGATACTTTTTAATTACATTAGTATATTTTTTGAAATAAAGGAAAATACCTACATATTGGTGCATGGTAGTAATGAGTAATGTTGCATTTTACATTTTTGAGTATTAACTTAGAAAACTTTGTCAATGACTTCATCAAATTTGACCTTTTTTGCATCTTCACATTCAATAAATTTTATGGCCAAATTTACCAATCAATCTTCAGAGGAAGCAATGTGTTTTAATAATTTTAACTTGGAAAATTTTCTTCCACATGAAACAAAAGACATATAGTTAGGGAAAGCCTTAAACATAAGGATAAGTTTAACAGAGTCATAAAAGTCATATCTAACAAGAAATTCCAGAAATTGCAATATTCTTATGTCTTTGTCTTTAGAATTAATTCTAGATGCTTTCAAATGTCTCAAAAAAGTTTTCATTAAAATGCTATATTAGTCAGAAAAGTTGCCAGACATTACTTTCCTGTAATTTAGTAAAAACATCTCACACATCTGAGAAAATAACTGAATAGTAGTAAAAATTGGCACGTTTTGATTCATTGCTTTAAAAAGGGGGTCCAGTGCTTGGTATTCAAGCACCGACTTGATTACTTCTAGCAATGGAAGACCAGCATCTTTCATTGTTTTTGTTGGCATTCTTCTTTGAATTGTTATTCTTTTTTTTTTTTTTAATGTAAGTGCCCAATTTCCTTACATTTTGTTTTTGTATAGCCTTCTCTAAAATATCTGTGCACAGATCTTTAAGAAACAATTTCAAATCTTCATATTTCATTGAATATTATCCAAGTCTGATTCTGGCTGTTTGCAAATATTTTTGTATCTGATTAACTTCATCTAAAAATTTCATATCAGGAAAAAATGTAACTCAAAAAAGATTGCTTATGTCTGTCATTGTTTATTTTGAATCTACCATTTAAATGTAGGAATATGGGAGATGGCCGATTAGCTCAGTTGGTTTGAGTGCAGTGTTCAAGGGTTCAGATCCCCATACCAGACAGCCCCTCCCCGTAGAAAATGTAGGAATATGTAGATGAGAGAGAATGGAGGCAAAACTACCCAGAGACCACAAACAATTCTAGACCATTATGAACTTACTTTCAAAACAAATGTGTATAGCTAAATACACATCAGGGGCCAACAGTATAACAGGGAACTCTCCAAATTAATTTCCATGTGGTATGCAAAGCTATTAAAGGGTTAGTAATAAAAATGCACTAGCTAGAAGCTTGCATATGTATTACTAAAACTCAACAGGTGATGAAAATGTTCTAAACTTAGATTATAGAGATGACTGCACAACTCTGTGAATATACTAGAAACCATTGAATTCTGTACTATAAAAAAGGTGAATTTTATGGTATGTGAATTATATCTCAATAAAGATGTAAAAAATAATCAACTCAAGAGGAACTACATCGATTGTTTAGAACTTAAATCAGTGACATATTTTCGGTGATAGGAGTATCTTATCACTGGCATTCTTTAGAAGTGCTGGACGTTTTATATTATTCTTAAAATCTCTGCAATGAGTCTTCCATAGTCTGCACCCAGAATGAACAGCGCCCATATCCCTACCCTTGACACATTATTAGATCAATTAGTATATCCATAATTCTATGTAATGTAATTACTATTAAATATTACTCCTTTAGACTCTAAACTTGGGGCAGGGATCTAAGTATACACTGTGCATATTATGGCTGCCCAAATGCTAAACCACAGTAACCCAGGGGATTGTGAAATCCAACACTAAATGACATATGAATTCAGGCATGACCTTCCAGAATCCCTGCCTCTGACACCGAATTTTCTTTTAGTTCCTTATCTCTCTTTCTCCTTTTCACTCTTTCTTTCTCTATCCCTTTCCCCATCCACCATTCTGTGTTAGAAATATCTGAAAAATTTCCTGAGGGATTTATTGTTCTTAAACCTGTCAGTTGCCTGAGAATTTTTTAACATCAGCAGAATAAGGTGATCTTTCTTACAGTGTGAAGGCTACAGCAGCTGTGTAGCATACAACATGGCATTCACACTAATTCCACCCTTTTCCTGCAAAGGCAAAAGAAACTTCAATCCAGACACCAAAAGTTTGCTTTGTTTTGAGGTGGGTGGGATGCTAATGTTAACATGTGCCTCAGTTGTTTCCCATCCCCTGCCAGGGTGGTGGGCTGGGGGAGTTCAGACATGAACAACATAGCAGTCAGTTACGTAAGTGCACCCTCTATGGATGTTTCTGTCCAAACTCAGAAACTGTGGCTCTCCTTCCCATTTCTGATCAATTGCCCTCCCCTGATTCCCCAGCAGGCAGGCATCAAGACAGCACAGATATCCCCTAGCCAACCAATGGCCTCTGCCCAAAGTCTCAAGCTTTTTCTCCTGGTCAAATATGCTTTCTCTTCTCTGTTTTCCAGGCAGCTATACTCTTTTTACGTGTAAGTTTCACAAAGTGATTGACCCCCTCATTTTCAATCTCTTCTCATTTCTTCCATTTCCTGATCACCTAATGATAGAGTGTGTCCCTTTTCCCCAGAACAGCAATGGATGATGCCTCCTGAAAAGTAAAACCCGAAGATACAGACCCCCAAAAGGGACTGGCTCACAAAGTTGAAGGTCACTCATCGGCTTCTCCTGCAGTAGAAGGGGTAAGCAACACTTGGCCTGAATGGCCAGGGCCAATCAGGGCAGACTGAGTGAAAGATAAACTCTTTCCAAAAGAGGGGGGTTACGTGTGGGGAGAGCATATATATTCTGAGAAAACATCTTACAGCGTAGTGGAATGCAGGACGGTGCCATGGTGCATTAGTCCACTTCTGTTGCTTATAACAGAATACCTGAAACTGGGTAATGTATAAAGAAAACGAAATTCATTCTTACAGTTTGGAAGGTTGGGAAGTCCATGGTCCTGGAGGTGCATCTGGTGAGGGCCTTCTTCCTGATGGGAACTCTCTACAACGATGCAGGGTATCTGTCCCATGGCAAGAATGGCCTGAGCAAGAGAGCTAACCTTCCCGCTCGCTCTCTTTATAAAGTCATCAGAACCATGCCCATTACTCCATGAATGGACCAATCTATTCACAAGGGCACAGTCCTCACTAATCACTTCTTAAAGGCCTCACCTTTCAAATGGCATAATTGTATTTCCCACCCTCTTAACATTGTTACCACAGGGATCAAGCTTCAATGAGTTTTGGGAGAACATTCAATCCACAGCACATAGCTAATAGCATGACCATTAGTGTGGTCACTTATGGGCTGTGTGATGTTACAAAATTATTTTTTCTCTCTAAACCTCAGTTTCTGCATACATAAAATGGGACTAATAAAGTATTTCTTTCATTCAAAGGCAGACTTTTAAAAATATTTCAGTGTTTATAAAATTGGGATATCTTATAATCCGTGCTGTTTTATATTATATGTGTGCTAGTGATTGCCTTCTAGGTTTGCTGTGAGGCTTAAAAGTGATCATGCCTGTAAAATTCACTTCACTGATGGGGATTCTCCAGTGACAGAGAATGGTCTTTACTATTAGATGGCAATATCACTTGCAAAATGTGCAATTGTGATATAGAGCAAAAGTTCTCAGAGGGTATGGGGGTGGAATTAAAAAGCTTCATCCAGAATATTTATATCATAGTCTAAAATGACAATTCGTATCTTCTGAAACGTAGCAGAGGCATGCTCGAATTGTGGGAATACAAGATTTTATGTATATTAGTGAGACATGGGTTTGTGCATGTGTGTGGACTTACTTTGTCCACAAATCTTCAACTTGGGCAGAGCTCAGCTGTGTAGCTCCCTTTTGCTCCAGGAGATGCCAGCTCAAATAGGGCTGGAGGATCTGCTTCCAAGATGACCTACCTATATGTGGGTCATGATGTTTTTAAAATTTTTTAATTTTAAAATTTATTTTATTGAGGTATACATACTATAAAATTAACCAGTTTAAAATTACATTTTGATGATTTTTTAGTAAATTTATACAGTACAACCATAACCATCATCCACTTTTAGAAAATTTCCATCACCCCAAGAAGTTCCTTCATACTTTTTAGCAGTTAATCCACTCTTATATTCCCAAGCCCAGGCAAACACTGATCTGCTTTATTTTGGTGTTTGTAAATTTGCCTTTGTTGGACATTTTGTGTAAATGAAAATCATATAATATGTAGGTCTTTTGCATCTAGCTTTTTTTCCACTTTGCTTATTGTTTTTGATGTTCATCCATGTTGTAGCACATATCCGTAGTTTGTTCCTTTTTGTTGCTTAATAAAATTCCATTGTATGGATATACCATATTCAGTTCATCTGTTCACCAGTTGATGGACATTTGAATTGTGTTTAATTTCTGTCTATTATGAATAATTCTGCTATGAACATTCACGTACATGTGTTTGTGTGGATATGTGTTTCATTTACCCTGAGTAGATTCCTAAGTGTGAAATTGCTAGGTCATATGGTTATGTTTACAGTTAACATTTTAAGAAACTGCCGAAGTGTTTCTCAAAAGTGGTTGCACCGTTTACATTCCCAGCAGCAGTGGATGAGGGTTCCAGTTTTTTCATTTCCTTTCCAACACTTGTTTGTCTTTTATTTTACTTTATTCTATTTTTTTGGCATCTGGCTGGTATGGGGATTGAACCCCGGACCCCGGTGTTATCAGCACCATGCTCTAACCGACTGAGCAAACCAGCCAGCCCATTTTCTTTTTATTTTTAATAAAACACGTTCTTTTCTAATTGTGTTAAAAAAACATAACATAAGATTTACCATCTTAACCATTTCTAAGTATACAGCTCAGTTGTGTTAAGTGTATTCACATTGTTATGCAACCAGTCTCGCAAAACTGAAACTCTATGCCCATTGAACAACTCCCCATGCCCTGCTGTGCCCCCAGACACTAGAAACCACTCTTCTACTTTTTGTTCCCATGCATTTGACTACTCCAGATACCTCATATAAGTGGAATCATACAGTATTATTTATTTTTTGACTGGCTTGTTTCACATAGCATCATGTCTTCAAGGTTCATCCATTTCATAGCATATGTCAGAATTTCCTTTTTTTTTTATGACTGAAGGCATGGATTTTTTAAAGGCTAAGTAGGCAATGCTGTATTTATCATTCTTAGAGTTAAGCAAAGTCTCTCTTGCAGTTCTGGTTGCAGGAGAGGGAGAGGGAAAGAGAAGAGAATGGAAAGGGAAGGAGAAGAATATTGGGGAATAAAGGTTCTGAAAAGCAGAAAGAAGTACAGAAAAGAATTAGGAATATACATTTTTATCCCAGTTTTTCCCAGGATGAACCCAACCAGCAAACTCTCTTTGGCAGTAAGAATTAATCACCTTTCTCTGCCTTCTCACAAGATTCTATATATACATATACATGTATGAGTGTATGGATGTATATATACACACGCATATATATATATACACACACACTCCTAGGCTGACTGGCTTTTGGAGTCCTCATCACTCTTAATTGATTGTAAAGTTGGGTCTGCATTTACTGCCTGTAATTAGATCTTGTTAGGCTTTGCAGAAAAGCATGACCAACCATGATTCAGGGCACTTGTAAATAAGTTTGTTTGTTAAAGGGCTGTATCATGCAGGCTTGTTTAACAATTTTTATATCATTAACATGTTTATTACTGATTAAACTGGGGAGTAAAATAACAAACATACTTCTTTTTAAGTAAATTACAATATATTGTTCTGGATTACTTAAAGAATTAACAGAGCAGAGTACTTATGTATTGGTCTAAAGAATGGTCTTTGCTATTAGGTGGCAATATCAGATGCAAAATGTGTAATTGCAATATAGAGCAAAAATGTCCAGAGTGACAGAGTATGGGAGTGGGATTGAAAGGCTTCATCCAGAATATTTATATCACACAGGGCCCTATTGCTCAGGGGTTAGAGCACTGGTCTTGTAAACCAGGGGTCGTGAGTTCAGAATATTTATATCACAGTCTAAAATGAAAAGGCTAAATTTCTGGAAATGCTTGTGGAGAGTCGCAAGATTTTCAGGCATAGGAAAAAATTGTTAAATTGAACTGCAAAAAAAAAAAAAAAAAAAAAAGGAGGCACTCGGCAAAAGAATAGAACACATCTAATAAGGGAATAAAATTCTCTCTGCATGTAACTTTCTGCTCAAAGACTATCACTGCCTTAAGCTTTTTTACATCAAAAGTTTGAACTGAATTGATCAAGGACATTTTCCCATAGAAACCTTTTTTATTTTAGAGAAGAAATCATGGGGGGGAACTGCTGTATTGTTATTGTTGTTTCTTTGTGAAATTTTTTACACAAATGAAATCATGTACTATTTATATAATTTATCAAAACATGTTTTTCCTTGTTTTAACAAGGACTGTGAGCCCAATCAATGATTTCTAAACCTGTTTTTCAAGTATTAGAAGCCATTTTTCTAATAAACTCTAATGTGGATCCAAGCACAAGAGCAGCTAACATTTTTCTAATGAGAGCCATATTCCCCACACTGTGTTAAGTGCATCATGCATTACCTCGTTAATTGTTCATACAAGGTAGGTGCTATTAAACCATTTTTTTATATGAGGAAGCTTATCCAAGTCCACTCAGATAGTTTAGAAAAACAGAGACACACTGAACTATTACAATTACAGTTGGAGGTGACGGGGTGACAGGCCTAGAACCTCATCCACTTGTCCACCCATACCACTACCTGTCCCAGTTCCCACATTCCCAGTCCTAACATCCTGGGACTTCAGTGACATCCCTCTCTGCCTCACACTGGGCTATCAGGAGCCTGCCCACTGGGCACTGTGCTTAAGAAAGGTGATATGGCTGTCTTATTTAAGAAGAGTTCTAGCTACCAAGGGCCGCTCAGAACTTTACTAAAATAAATTATGATTAGAGCCACAGAGTGCTTTTTCTTCTCATACCTCATCAATCAAACAAACAAAAATGTCTAAACACTCTTCTTGCTGTTCAGTCTCAAAACTGGTTTCTATTATCAATGACAATAAAATGGGCTATGAAGTGGACAGGACCAGTCTCAAAAGAAATGTAGGCCATAGAAAGGTACACATAACAGAAACACCCTTGAAGGAAGCCCATGTCATTCCTGAGAAGTTCATGGTTGGTCCTACCACCACAGTGGCTCTCCACTCTATGCCCTTCCCAAACTACAGTTCCGGCCTAACTTCAAATAGACACTCATTCAACACCGCATTCTAACCCTATGGAGACTTGTGGGGTACAAGGAAATTCATGCATCAACCACAAGCTCCACCCAAGAATGGTCCCCCTGAAACCATGTAGCCTGTAGCTGGACAGTTACTGTGGGTAGGGTAAAGATGAGATCTATGAGCCAACAACCAAGACAGCTGTTTGGAAAATATGTCACAATGAAGACCGCTTGAATTACATATGTGCCAAACACCTGTCCTGAGCCATTCACAACTCTCCTGACTGGGCACCACCTTCTTGTGATTCCGATTTTATAATTATGGGACTACCAAACCACAGGGGAAAAGGCTCTGTTGTACCTGAAGACCTTGGTGGCCTTTCAGCTCAGAACTGTCCCAGGTCAAGTGACAGTTCTCACCAGCCCAAAGAAAGCACCCACAGGTCAAAAGAGCTGGGAACTCTGGGTGAGGTGGCCCTCTCCAGACAAGAAGGACTACTGCTGGACAGCACAGCCTCGAAGAGGCACAGGGAGAAAAGAGAGAGGAGCCGTTGTACTTGCCAAGACAAACACTTCATAGAGAAGAGGTGGAGGAGAAGCAAAATTGGTGGAGGAAAACCACATTGGCAATCTGCCAACTGTCCCCAGCAGCACCTGAGAAATCGGGTAATTTCTGTTCCAGAAAGAGCAGAGCTGACGGTGGTCTGGGCAGCACAGCCACTGCCAGCTGGCTTCACTCGGCCCCACCAAGTTCATGGACTGCAGCCACTGGACTCCTGGCAGATGTCGTGCCAAACACAGCCAGGAATGCCTGAGTCTTTTCACCGAGCCCTTTCTTTCACTCTGCTCTCTGAAATTTCGGGCTGCATCAGTGGGTCGATTCCTCCAAGGTCTTCGTAAACTGCCCGATTGTCGCTTTGACTCTATCCAGATGTGCCTTGGTCCTCGCGCCCGGTCTGGTCCCAGGGTGCTCCTTCTTGTCTCTCCCACTTGGTCAGCGATCATCTCCACAGACTCCCCCAAATCTCTCAATCTCCTTAATTCAACCTCTTCCCTTTCCCGCTCGTGATCTGGGAACTACTCCGTATTGCAATCGCTGACAATGGCTGCTCCGTACCCTGCGCTGATTTCCCCTGAAATCTGGGTTTCTGAAAGGTGGCGGAGTCGCTGTGGCCTCCTCAGCAAGCCGGGTAAGTGTCGAGAACCGGCCTGCGTGCTCCGCCGCGGGTGACACGAAGGTCAGGCCCCTCGCTGCTGCGGGTGGAGGTCACGTGCAGCCGGCTCGGCCGCGGAGGACTCGCCAGTGGCCCAGAGGAGCAGCGCGTGGACTCCGGCGCTGGCGCTCCTTGTGTCCTCAGCCCCAGTCTGGGTCTGTAAACGGTGACCCTAGCTATTGCGACGCAAAGGATGCAGAACTTCTGCCTTACAGATGGTGGGACTGGAGGATTCTGAGGTCTTTCCTTTCTTGTTTGGAAAGAGGAAAATACAGAAACGGCAACCTGGAGATGGAAGCTACAGGCAGGGCTGAGCTCAGAAGAATCCAGGGGGAAAAGAGTGACAGTCATGAGGCCCGAAGGTTCAAATCCCAATGAGGACAGAACTGACTTTTTAAAAGAAGTCTTATTGAGATATAATTATGTACCCTAAAGCTTAAAGTGTTCAATTCAATGATTTTAAGTATATTTAAGGAGTCCTGCAACCGTCACCATAATCTAATTTTAGAACAATTTCATCAACCCAAAAGGAAACCCCATACCCATTAGCAGTCGCTCTTCATTCCTGCCCAAACCTCCCCACCTCCCAGCCCTTAGCAAGCACTAACCTACTTTTCAACTCTGTAGATTTGCCTGTTTTGGGCATTTTATATAAATTGGATCATACAATATGTAATCTTCTGTGACTGGCTTCTTTCACTTAGCATGATGTTTTGGAGGTTCATCCATGTTGTAATATGTATCACTATTTTATTCCTTTTTATCGCTTAATAATGTTCCATAGTCTAGATATACCACATTTTGTTTTTCCACTTACCAGCTGTTGAACACTTGGGTCATTTCCACTGTTTGGTTACTATGAATAAAGCTGCTATGAACATTTGTGTACAAGTTTTTGCATCAATGTGTGTTCTCATTTCTGTTGGGTCCTACGACTGGAAATGCTGGGTCATATGGCAACTTTATGTTTAACATTTCGAGGAACTGCCCAACTGCTTTCCAAAGCAACTGTGCCCTATTACATTCCCACCAGCAATGTATGGAGGTTCCAAATTTTCTCCACACTCTCTCCAACATATTGTCTGTTTTATTCCAGCCATCCCAGTGGGAGTGAAGTATTATCTCATTGATTTGCTTTTCTTTAAAGACTAAAGATGTTGACCATTTTTTTATGGATTTACCATCCATCTGTATAACTTCTTTGAAGAAATGTGTATTCAAATCCTTTGCCCATTTTTAAATTGAGTTATAAGGGTCCTTTACATTTCTGGATACAAATCCCTTTTCAAATATATGATTTGCACATATTTTCTCCAAGTTTTGGGGTTGTCTTTTCACTTTCTTGATGAAAACTGACCTTGAATAGTTTTGTGGTATATTTGTTTTGAAGAATTCTTATAAATTTTCACGCCACTGTTGTTAATTAGGTATGTTAACTTCATCAGTTTCCCTGTTGTTACTAGTACTAAAATACTTTCTGAAAGTCTCAAAGTAAGGGTGTCTGTGAATTTAGGGAAAATAAGTGAGAGGAAAAAGTAGGAAATTTACTGTAGGTTTCTAAGAAGGTCTAGGAGAAAAACAGAAGAACTTGAAGCAAGGGTGACAAAGGGGAGGGAGACAGACACTGGAGATGAACAGCCAATACTATGCATTAGGGTGGGCATGGGGGTAGTCCAGAAAGTGATGTCCAGACAGCTGAATCTTAGGTAGGGTCAATACCAGTCACAATCCCCACCTCTCTTGTGCAGTTGGGCTCTATTTTTTGGCCAGAACTACATGCCCAATACAGCACTTATTATTACATCAACTTTGAGGAAATGAAAGAGGATTCAAGGGTCTTCCAAAATATATATGGTTTTTCATATATGTACTTGCAAGCATAATGTGCTCTCTCTAATAAAACCATAAAGATTGAGACTGGAGAATCTAGAGAATTAAAGAGAAATTCCCCCCAAGTAACAATCATGATTAAAAGACCAAAAGATAGCACCTACCTGAAAGAAAAGAGGCAAAGGAATGAAAATAACTCACTACATGCTTATTATGAACTGGGTGCTTTATATAATTTGCTTAATTCATCTTCTCATTCACTCTATGGAATTGGTATTACTGTCATCATATTATATATGAAAAAAGTTAGGAACAGGAGAGGTTAGGAAATTTGCCCAAGGTCCCACAGCTAATTAGCACTGGAATCAGGATACAAGTCCAGGATTTTTATTCCAGTGTTGTGCTATTTCCACTGCATTATATTACCTCTTGAAGAAAACAGGCTTATTTATTTTTCATTAAGTCTTCTAACTTCGTTGTAGGTTCTCTTAACTGCTAACTTGAAGTGGCAAGCAGTCACTAACTTTATAGACATTGTCATTTACTTCCTTTCCCCTCTGTTACAAGACTCACTTCTACTCTTGTTTCCTTCTGCAGAAGATGCAATTTCCTCCTGCAAAGCCAATCCTTCTTACTGTACCTTGATCAATGTTTCTTAAAATTTAATATGCATATGAATCACTCAGGGATCTGGCAAAAATGCAAATTCTGATCTTGTAGGTCTGAGGTAGGACCTGAGATTCTACATTTCTAACAGTCTCCCAAATGATCCCGCTCCATGGACCATGCTTTGAGTAGCTAGCACTTAGACCCTTCCTTTAATACCTTTTCTATTCACTTTTCATTCTCTCTCTTGAGGCTAGACTCTAAGATGACCACACCGTGATTCCCACTTCCTGGTGTCCATAGTTTGTGTAGTTCTCTTCTGCAATGAGTAAGGTTGACAATGTGTAACTTCTGAGGCTTTTTTATAGAAGACATTGTGACTTCTGTCTTGCTCTTTCCTTGGAAGAAGGAATAAGGGTGAAACAAGCTGCCATGTTGTGCAAGCAGCCCTATGGAAAAAGACTGGATGGCCAGAAACAAAGACTATCCTGCTATTTATGTGAGTGAGCAATCTCGGAAGTGGATCCTCTCCATTTCTGATCAAACCTTCAGATGACTGCAACCCTGGCTGACATCCTGACTGTAACCTAATGAGAGACCCCAAGCCAGAATTGCCTAGCTAAGATACTCCCAAGTTCCTGACCCACAGAAACTATGTGAGATAATAAATCTTGATTGCTGATTTAAGCTGCTAAGTGTTGGGCTAATTTGTACTGAAGCCATAAATAATAGACCCACTAACTCTTTCATGTCTACCTTCAAGAATGCAGAGATCTTACATGAAAAAAACCATAGGGCCTCTTTCAGTTCCTATTCCAACTCTTTTCTCCCTCACCAGCAAACTTCTTGCAAGTGTGTAAGCACTGGATTGACTAGATTTAATTTACTCCTCTGCCCCTCACAATGCATCTTCTTTCCCAATTGCTCTTCTGAAATACTATCCTTGAAAGTCAGCACCTCACTAATTCTGACATTTGTTTCCTGTTCCTTTATCTCCTAGATACCCGTGGCATAACATACCTTTCTGAAGTTCTCTTCCCACCCCGAGCTTTCATTGCTCTTGGCTCCCACTACACAGAGCTTTCTTGGTATTCCACCTACTTTTCCACCACTGACCCTTCTTTTTCCTCTTGTGTCTTCACTATAGCTATCCCCAAAGCTCAGTGCTTAGAGTCTTACTCTTTCTCTATTTCCTCCCTACCCCTCTAGGGAACAATTTATATCTTTTAGTTTCAAATCCATTCTCTCAAATAATTGTTCTCAAATCTCTATTTTTAGCCCCATATCTCTACCTACCATCAGGGAAATTCCACTTAGATACCTCATACATTTGATAACCTCAAATTGTATGTGTCTGAAACTCAATTTACCATCCCCTCTTCAAAAGATCTTTAATGTTAACACCTTTATCCTAGTCACCCACTCTCATAAATTTAGAGTTCAGATTTACTCTTCTGTTTTTTGATTTCTATATCTAACTGTAGCCAAGTTCTGTGGATTCTTTTTTAAAAAGAGTCTTCTTTATGTCTTTAGTGCTATCATCCTTGTAGAGGCTCTTATTACCTTGGCCTTAAATACTGCAATAGCAACTAAACTTGCTTCCTTTTCCCCATTCCCTCCACATATTCCATCTTATGTCCCTCCACTAGACTAATCTTTCATTTAATCCATAACTGTCACAGTATTACTGTCCTGATTAAAAATCTCTTCTTGTTGTATTTAGGCTCGACTTCATGTTTCCAGGACTGTAGTCAATGTTCTTGCCAACTATCTGTTGCCAGCCATTGGACTATGCTAGCTGTATTTCCTTGCTAGTTCCCAACAGGAACCTCGACCTCCACGTGGACCATTTTATGCTCATTTCCATGTGTGTTTCCTTACGTTAAAAAGTTCTTCACCTACTCCTCTGCTTCCCTCCGTTCAAGTTCCATTATCTCTACAAAGATTTCCTTTACTCTCCAGTCCATGATGATGCCCTTTTGAACATCTTTAGCTGTTATCCTCTGCATCATTTATTTGGATCTCAGGAAATTTTGTTGTTGTTGAATGAACGAATGAATGGGTGAATGAATGTGTGAATGAATGCATTGATATTTATTTATTTCATGTCTCTTCTCTTCGTATCATCCTCTCATGTAGATTTTAAGTTTATGGAGAATAGGAACAAGTCTAATTTTTCTTTTGCATATCTTTTACCACCTAACAGAAGTGTATTGACCCAAATAAAGGTAATCCTGTGGGCAAGGATTATTCATTAATAGTGTGGGCTGACGCTCAGAAATCTGCATTTTTAACAAGCTTTTCATCTCATTTCCCATCCCACAGGATTTTGATGTTCTGTCTGAGAGTAGGGATCTTGTCTATTTTCTTCAGCATGTGTCTTCAGAGCTTGGCATCTAGTAGGCATTAAGTAACATTTTTTAATTAATTATGCAGTTGACTACAAGCCATATTTTGAAATCATGCAGTGGGAGAAAGAGTAAGAGACTAAAAAAAAACTTTGAACTACTATATGCTGCATATGTATCTGCATGTTGCAAAAACGCATGTGAAAACTTTTGAAAAGTTTAAAGCAATCCCCAACTGTAAACTATTATTGTAAGGTGCCAAAGCAGATCTTTAAAAAGTGTGATTTCTCTTTTATGGGAGGAAAATTTGCCCTGGGAAAGACAAAAATAACCTTGTAAGCTTTCTTTTTAGGTTTCTTATTATTTATAATGAACAGGATACTCAATCTTTTGGGGGGTGGGGTGCTAAAAATAATAAAAGTTTCAGTTGGAAGGGTACCAGAAATTTCAGCTCCATTCACTTTAAACAAATGCAACATTTATTGCATTCGGTATAGGTGAGGAAATTGGGGCTTAGACAGATTTAAATATTTGCCTAAGTTGTTGTCAAAAGTGTTGTTTTCAGACACCTGCCTCAGAACTTCCAGGGACGGTTGTTCAAAAGTATAGACTCCAGATCTTCACCCAAGACTTGCTAAATTATGTTCTTTACAGGAAAACTGCATTTTCAATAGCTCCTTGTGTATCAGTGGCTTCCAGCATAGTGCTTCTCAAACTCTAATGTTCCTCTGAATGACCTAGGGATTTTACTAAGCTGCAAAGTCTGATGCAGTGTGTCTGGAGTGGGGCCCAAGATTCTTCATTTCTAACAAGTTCTCAGGTTTTCTGATGTTGCTTGTATAAGGACCATAATTTGGGCAGCTGGCCAGTACAGGGATCCAAACCCATGACCATGCTGTTTTGAGTCTGTGCTCTAACCAATTGAGCTAGCTGGCCAGTCCAGTACCACATTTTGAATAGTAAAGATTCAGAGCAATGGTTCTCAAAGTGTGGTTCCAGACCGGTGGCATCAGTATCACCTGGGGACTTATTAGAAATACAACTTCTCGGACCCCACCCCAGACCTACTGAATCAGAAACTCTGATGCACATCAAAATTTCAAAACATGTTAAAACATGAGAACCACTGATTTAAAGAACTTTTATTGCAAAACCCTTGCCAGAGCCTACCACATAATGTGACTGAATTCACCCAGGTGGAGGTCTGGACATTTGTATTTTTTTAAGCTCACTAGTAGATTATAATATGCATTCAGGATTTCACACTGTAGTTTGAGAATGACCTTCTTATGGTGACACCAAGTCTTTTGCATGCTGGTGACCTCTTCTTTTCACTCTCCCTGTGGTTCCTAAACACCAGCTCTTCAGAATACTGACCTGTGCTGGGTTGCTGCAGAAAAATGTGACACTCTCTGCCCCAGCACCCACATAGGGACAGAGTGGGAAGGGAGAAAAGGAAGGAATCTCCTCACCTAGGGAAGCTCTGTTAAGATTCAGATTCCAAGTCTGGGTTGGGGTACAGAAATTTGAACTTTTGGAAAGTGCCCTGTTTTTAAACACATTGCTCTGCCTGACCCTGTCTACCCCATACTCTTCCTTTTGCATAGGCTCGGATTATTTCCCCACCTGGAACAACTTTTCAAATAAAAAATGCAAAAGACTTGGTTAGTTCGAGCAAATCAATAGATTAGGTAGACTAAATAATATGGGTGTTGAATAGATTTAAAATCAAACCATGACTTTTAGATGCTCCTGTGATCTGTGGGGCAAAGGCTGAGCTGAAAATGGGAAGGTATTTTTGGATGCATCAATGGATTGAAGTCAAGTCACAATTTTCTAGATACTTGCTTGTGAGAAAGTAGTTTCATCTAATCTCCCATTTTTGGCAATGCTACCAACATTACCACCATCATTATTTCCTTGCAAAATAATGTTACTCTCTTTACCAGAGAGAGGATTCATAATGAATTCCTACTAATCCTATGCAGGTGGTGAAGTAATGTTGTTTGCTTGAAATTTTATAGTTTAATGGGGATCAGAACACCACACTAATATAAGTCCTTATAGTAGAACTCCATAAACTAACAATAAAGTGGGTAGGAGATGGAAGTCAAGGAGATTGTGGGAGTTAGTCTCTGTATTAATTTTCTATTGCTGTCCCGCCCCTCTCCTTGAGTGTTGGTGGACCCCGTGAATACAATTAAATAGTCACTCTTTTGAGTGCTTTGTTATATAAGACTATTTCTTAGCAGCATGGGGAGAGAGATTCTCCTGCTGACCTTGAAGACATAAGCGGCCACATTGTGAGAGGGCCACATGGGCCATCCAGAGGGAGGCCTCTAGGAGCTGAGGGTGCCATCAGGCTGAAAACCAGCAAGAAAATGGGGACCTCTGTCCTACAACTACAAGGAACTGAATTTTGCCTCCAACCTGAATGAGCACAAAAAAAGACCTCAAGCTCCAGATAAGAATGAAGCCCAGCCAACCTCAACTTCAGTTCTCCAAGATAAAGAAAAAAAAAAAAAAATGACACCAAATGAAAACTCAGGGTCTTGTTTAAGGGGTTTCAAGATGGCGGCGGCTGCGGCGGCTGGCGCGGAGTAGCTGAGGTGGAAAAGGTGGCCACTGGGCCTCAGGCAGCCGGGAAACTTGTGGACCTTCCTCTGGCCATCTCTTAAGGGAGGACTGCTGCTGCTGGCCGGTCGTGGGGGCTCAACGCCACTTTGCCCCCGGCAGGAGAGGCTGCCTCATTTACAGGCAACAGCTTTGAAGTGTGGAGCAGGAAAAGAACTGATTCTTAGCTGCAAAAGCGAGTCTTGAAACAGGGAACACGGCGCCAGGGCTGCTGTGGATGCAGCCAGGATCCCGGAGGCTGGGGCCGCACTGAAGGCGGCCAGCTGCCCTATCCAGGATTCGAGGTTTCAGGCCGGCATTAAAGAAGACTCCTGGGAGCGCCGGAGCGGCGCCGCGACTGAACAGCCCGAGGCGGCAGCGCCGAGAACACGGAAGGCAACAAACCAGAGACAGAGCGAGCGCCCGACCTGGCACAGCACTGTGAGTGATCCCTGGCAAAGCTCTGTTCGGGGGGTGGATGCCCACGCGGCTCCCCGCCTGCACCACCAGGCCACTCATTGCCCCGGTGCTGCCTCCATTTTCCCAGGTGCGGGCAGCTCCGCCCTGCTCGGCCATCACTGAGCCCATTTGCTTGGCCTGGCGTGGGGCTTTCCGGACCCTGCGGGCCGACCTCCTCTCCCACTCCCTCCACGGTTCTCTGGCAGGGCTGGGGGTGTGGGGCGTCCCGACCAGTTTTGGGAGGGCTAGGAAGTACGGGCGGGCCGACTGTCACTCCACCACACCCTGGACTCCGGCCCCGGTAAACTTCCTGTTACTGGGAGGCAGATACCATCTCTGCGACCACCAGTTTGGAAAAAAGCCTAATGAATTTCTGGTTGGGAATAGTGTGGTAGGAGAGTTCCCAGGTCTGCTTGAACCTGCCGGAGAGCAGGCTGCAGGCGGGCACTAGATTCGGTTTATACCGGGGGGATACAAAGGTGAACAAGACCCGAGAAAGATCTACACAGTGCTACAAAGGCACCCAGAGAGACTGGTCGTCTGTGCCTAGCAGAAACCTGGTAGACTTCCTGGGCGAGGCGGTGCTGAGCAGGGTCTTGAAGGCCCAGCTGATAGACGAGGGGTGCAGAAGACACGCCCCAACCCAGCACAGTGTGCACAGAGGGGGGAGACGTGCGGCCAGGGAGGCGGAGACTTGACAGAAACCACACACCCGGTGGGGTCGCCACTGCACGATCTAACAGCCTGGGCCAGAGCACACGGAACGGGGAGAAGTCCTGTACAGAAAGTGAAAGCTCAACAGAGATCACACACCCTGTGGTACGTGATCCACCAGCCCAGCAGAGTACAAGCTGACCAGAAAGGTGGATCCCCGGAGAAGCCCAAGACCCGAGGCAACCACACACACAAGACACTAGAGGCCAACTGAGCAGTCACGGCGGGAGCCATACCAAATTGGCAACCACAGCAACATCCTAGTTAGTCATTAGTCTTAAACCGGTGGACTGTGAAACCCCCTGCCACAATGAATAAACACCAAAAAAAAGACACCAGAAATACAAAAAATCAAGAAAGTACACCACCAAAAGTTAATAAATCCCATACTCTAGATCCTATAGAACAAGAAGCCCTTGAAATAACTGATAAGGAATTTCGAGTGATAATTCTAAGGAAACTGAATGAGATACAAGAAAACTCAGCTAGACATCATGATGAAATGAGGAAAAGTATACAGGATCTGAAAGAGGAAATATACAAGGAAATCAATGTCCTGAAAAAAAATGTAGCAGAACTTGCTGAACTGAAGAAGTTATTCAGCGAAATAAAAAACACAACGGAGAGTTTAACCAGCAGGCTTGTCGAAGTTGAAGAGAGAACCTCTGAACTTGAAGATGGGCTGTTTGAAATAACACAAGCAGACAAAAAGAAAGAAAAAAGAATCAAGGACATGGAAGAAAATCTGAGAGAGATATCAGACAACCTCAAGCGCTCAAATATCCGAGTCATGGGTATTCCAGAAGGGGAGGAAAATGGAGATTCCATTGAAAACATATTCAACAAAATAGTGGCAGAAAACTTCCCAGGTATAGGAAAAATCACAGATCTTCAGATCCAGGAAGCTCAACGATCTCCAAACGTATTCAACCCAAAAAGGCCTTCTCCAAGACATGTCATAGTCAAATTGGCAAAACTCAGAGACAAAGAGAGAATCTTAAAAGCTGCAAGAGAGAAGCGTCAAATCGCCTATAAGGGAGCCCCAATCAGGTTAACATCAGACTTCTCATCACAAACCCTAAAAGCTAGAAAGGAATGGGATGATATTTTCAAAATACTAAAAGACAAAGATTGCCAGCCAAGAATACTCTACCCTGCAAGGCTATCCTTCCGAAATGAGGGGCAAATAGTATATTTCTCAGACAAACAAAAACTGCGGGAGTTCACTACCACAAGACCACCCTTACAAGAAATCCTCAAGGGAGTACTGGGTTTGGTTCCTGAAAAATAACTACCACTGCCATAAAAACCTAAGAAAAATCTAAACCCGCTAGTACAATAAAAATGGCATTCATGAAGAGAAAACAAGCTAACAAAAACACTATCTACAACCTAAGGAACCAACAAACAAAGAAACCAAACAGTAAATCAGAAAGCAAGGAACAAAAGACACCTAAGACAACCAAACAACCAATAAAATGCTAAGAATAAATCAACACCTTTCAATAACAACTCTTAATGTTAAAGGCTTAAATTCCCCAATTAAAAGACACAGACTGGCTGACTGGATCAAAAAGCAGGACCCAACTATATGCTGCCTACAAGAGACCCACCTCACCCATAAAGATTCACACAGACTAAGAGTAAAAGGATGGAAAAAGATTTACCATGCAAACAGAAAAGAAAAACGAGCTGGAGTGGCTATTCTTATATCTGACAAAATAGACTTTAAACTAAAAACCATAAAAAGAGACAATGAGGGACACTACTTAATGATAAAAGGACTGATCCATCAAGAAGACATAACAATCATAAATATGTACGCACCCAATGTTGGAGCAGCCAGATTTATAAAACAAACTCTATTAGACCTAAAGAAGGAAATAGACACTAATACCATAATAGCAGGGGACCTGAACACTCCACTGTCAATATTAGACAGATCATCTAGGCAAAGAATCAGTAGAGAAACACAAGATCTAAACAAGACTCTAGACCAATTGGAATTGGCAGATATCTACAGAACATTCCACCCAACAACCTCAGAATATTCATTCTTCTCATCAGCACATGGATCATTCTCCAAGATAGATCACATATTAGGTCACAAATCAAGTCTCAATAAATTCAAAAAAATTGGAATTATCCCATGTATCTTCTCAGACCACAATGGATTAAAACTAGAAATTAATAACAAACAAAACTCTGGAAACTATACAAACACATGGAAATTAAACAGCATTCTACTTAATGACATATGGGTCCAAGAAGAAATCAAGCAGGAAATCAAAAAGTTTATTGAAACTAATGAAAACAATGATACATCATACCAAAACCTGTGGGATACTGCAAAAGCAGTATTGAGGGGAAAATTTATTGCATTAAATGCTCACTTCAGAAGAATGGAAAGATGGCAAGTGAACAACCTAACACTTCACCTTAAAGAACTAGAAAAACAAGAACAATCCAATCCTAAAGTTAGCAGACGGAAAGAAATCATTAAGATCAGAGCAGAACTGAATGAAATTGAAAACCAAAAAACAATTCAAAAGATCAACGAATCAAAAAGTTGGTTTTTTGAAAAGATAAATAAAATTGACAAACCATTAGCATGGCTAACAAAAAAAAGAAGAGAGAAGACTCAAATAACAAAAATTAGAAATGAAAAAGGCGATATTACAACTGATTCATCTGAAATACAAGGAATCATTCGAGACTACTATAAACAACTATACGCCAACAAATTTGAAAATCTGGAGGAAATGGATAAATTTCTGGACACACACAAGCTCCCAAAACTGAACCGTGAAGACGTAGAAAATTTGAACAGACCAATAACAATAAAGGAGATTGAAGCTGTTATCAGAAGGCTCCCAACAAAGAAAAGCCCAGGACCAGATGGATTCACAGCAGAATTTTACCAAACATTCAAAGAGGAATTGACACCGATTCTTTACAAACTATTCCAAAAGATTGAAACGGACGCAAATCTCCCAAACTCATTCTATGAAGCAAACATCATCCTGATACCAAAACCAGGTAAAGATATAACCAAAAAAGAAAACTACAGGCCGATATCCTTGATGAATATAGATGCAAAAATCCTCACTAAAATACTAGCAAACAGAATACAGCAACACATACGAAAAATTATTCATCACGATCAAGTGGGATTCATCCCAGGGATGCAAGGTTGGTTCAACATACGCAAATCAATAAATGTGATACACCATATTAATAAACTCAAACACAAGGACCATATGATCATCTCTATAGATGCTGAAAAAGCATTTGATAAAGTTCAGCACTCATTCATGACAAAGACCCTCTATAAGTTAGGTATAGAGGGAAAGTATCTCAACATAATTAAAGCCATATATGCCAAACCCACTGCCAATATCATCCTGAATGGGGAAAAGCTGAAAGCTTTTCCTTTAAGAACAGGCACTAGACAAGGATGCCCACTCTCACCACTCCTATTCAACATAGTGTTGGAAGTACTAGCCAGAGCAATCAGAGAAGAGAAGGAAATAAAGGGCATCCAGATTGGAAAAGATGAAGTCAAACTGTCCCTGTTTGCAGATGACATGATCCTATATATCGAACAGCCTAAAACCTCTACAAAAAAACTGTTGGAATTGATAAATGATTTCAGCACAGTAGCAGGATACAAAATCAACACACAAAAATCAGTAGCATTTCTTTTCTCCAATAGTGAACATGCAGAAGGAGAAATCAAGAAAGCCTGCCCATTTACAATAGCCACCAAAAAAATAAAATACTTAGGAATTGAGTTAACCAAGGAGGTGAAAAATCTCTATAATGAGAACTACAAACCACTGCTGAGAGAAATTAGAGAGGATACAAGAAGATGGAAAGATATCCCATGCTCTTGGATTGGAAGAATCAACATAGTGAAAATGTCCATACTACCCAAAGTGATATACAAATTCAATGCAATCCCCATCAAAATTCCAAAGACATTTTTCTCAGAAATGGAAAAAACTATTCAGACATTTATATGGAACAATAAAAGACCACGAATAGCCAAAGCAATGCTCAGCAAAAAAAATAAAGCTGGAGGCATAACACTACCTGACTTTAAGCTATACTACAAAGCTATAATAACCAAAACAGTATGGTACTGGCATAAAAACAGACACACTGACCAATGGAATAGAATAGAGAATCCAGAAATCAACCCTCACACTTACTGCCATCTGATCTTTGACAAAGGCACCAAGCCTATTCACTGGGGAAGGGACTGCCTCTTCAGCAAGTGGTGCTGGGATAACTGGATATCGTTATGCAGGAGAATGAAACTAGATCAATACCTCTCACCATATACTAAAATCAACTCAAAATGGATTAAGGATTTAAATATACACCCTGAGACAATAAAACTTCTTAAAGAAAACATAGGGGAAACACTTCAGGAAATAGGACTGGGCACAGACTTCATGAATACGACCCCAAAAGCACGGGCAACCAAAGGAAAAATAAACAAATGGGATTATATCAAACTAAAAAGCTTCTGCACAGCAAAAGAAACAATTAAAAGAGTTAAAAGACAACCAACAGAGTGGGAGAAAATATTTTCAAAATATACATCTGACAAAGGATTAATATCCAGAATATATAAGGAACTCAAACAACTTTACAAGAAGAAAACAAGCAACCCAATTAAAAAATGGGCAAAAGAGCTAAGTAAGCATTTCTCTAAGGAAGATATCCAAATGGCCAACAGACATATGAAAAAATGCTCAACATCACTCAGCATCCGGGAAATGCAAATCAAAACCACATTGAGATACCATCTAACCCCAGTTAGGATGGCTAAAATCCAAAAGACTATGAACGATAAATGCTGGCGAGGCTGCGGAGAAAAAGGAACTCTCATACATTGTTGGTGGGACTGCAAAATGGTGCAGCCTCTATGGAAAATGGTATGGAGGTTCCTTAAACAATTGCAAATAGATCTACCATACGACCCAGCCATCCCACTGTTGGGAATATACCCAGAGGAATGGAAATCATCAAGTCGAAGGTATACCTGTTCCCCAATGTTCATCGCAGCACTCTTTACAATAGCCAAGAGTTGGAACCAGCCCAAATGCCCATCATCAGATGAGTGGATACGGAAAATGTGGTACATCTACACAATGGAATACTACTCAGCTATAAAAACGAATGAAATACTGCCATTTGCAACAACATGGATGGACCTCGAGAGAATTATATTAAGTGAAACAAGTCAGGCACAGAAAGAGAAATACCACATGTTCTCACTTATTGGTGGGAGCTAAAAATTAATATATAAATTCACACACACACATACACACATACACACACAAACGGGGGGGGGGTAAGAAGATATAACAACCACAATTATTTGAAGTTGATACAACAAACAAACAGAAAGGACATGGTTGGGGGGGAGGGGGGGAGGGAGAAGGGAGGGAGGTTTTGGTGATGGGGAGCATTAATCAGCTACAATGTATATCGACAAAATAAAATTTAAAAAAAAAAAAAAAAAAAAAAAAAAAACAAATGAAAACTCAGATCTGTATGAAGAAATAAAGGACATCAAAATAGTAAATATGTGGGCACATATCAAAGACTGTCTTTTTTTCTGCCTGTTTAATGAAAAATTGTGTATTATGGGGTTTATGATGTTTATAAATATAAAATATAACAGCAGTGCAAATAGGGACTTTTGCCTTTGTAAGTTCTTAAATTTTATGTGAACCGATTACATTAACTCTGAAAAGATTCTGACAAATTTCAAACGCATATTTTAGTCCTTACAGCAATTTTTTTTTAATAGGATTAGCTAAAAAGCTATTGGAGGGTTTTCTTCATCATCTTCCTCTTTCTCTCCGCCAGCCCTCTCCGGTCCTTCCTGAGTAATTCAGACCTAAAGCCAACAAACAGGTGGCACCAAGCCAGATCAGGGTCTATTCCAAAGTTTGAAGAAACACAATGGCCCAGATTTGATACCAGAGCCCAGCTAGGGTGGGAAGGAGGTCCACATGGGGGTGGGCATAAGGAGGGTGTGGTAGGCAGAATTCTAAGATGCCCCTCTTAGTTTCCTAGAGCCGCTATAATGAAGCACCACAGCTGAGTGACTTAAGACAACAGAACTTTATGCTCTCACAGTTCTAGAGGCCAGAAGTCAAGGTGTCAGCAGGGTTGGTTCCTTCTGGAGACTCTAAGGGAGAAACTGTCCCATGCCTCTCTCCTAGCTTCTGTGGTTGTCAACCATCCTTGATATTTATTGGCTTATGGAAGCATAAGTCCAATTTTGGGCTCTGTCTTCACATGGGCCTTCTTCTCGTGTCTCTGTCTTCTCTGTGTCTGTGTATCTCCTTGTCCAAATCTCCCTCTCACTTCTCTTGTAAAGACACAAGCCATTGGAGTTAAGGCCCACTCTGAATCCAGGATGACTTGAAATGTTCAGCCTCGAAATCCTTGACTAACCACATCTGTAAGGATCTTATTTCCAAGTAAGGTCACATTTGGGGGCTGGCCGGTTAGCTGAGTTGGTCGGAGTGCAGCCTTACAACAAATAAGGTCACATTCTGAGATTCTAGATAGACATGAATTTTTGGGTGATGCTTTTCAGTCCACTGCAACCCATCAAGGCTTCCAGCCACTAATAATTTAACAGCCTTATGAGACCCTGAACAGAGAGCTTGTCTAGGCCATGCCTGGATTTCTGACCTACAGAAACCATGAGCTAATAAGTAGGTGTTGTTTTAAGCCACTGAGATTGTGGTAATTTGTTACGCAATAGAAAATTAATACAGATGGTGTCTGCAAAATAGAGCTGCCTGGTGCAAGGTGGAGTGAGGAAGACATCTGCTTGGAAGGCATCCCAGCCTGGGTTGTTGGAGTTCAAGTGGAGTGAGGAAGGTGTTTGCACAGGAGGCAGCTTAGCACAGGGTATTGTAGCCATGAGTTTGTGCCTCAGTGTAGGAGGATAGCTCTGGTGACTTGTTAGAGCCTTAGCAGGATGGAGGTGGCCCAGGATGGGGTAAGCTGAATGAGGAAGGTGTCCACATGAAGAGGGCAGACTGATGTGGGTTGGAGAAATGTAGCTCAGTGAAAAAGATATCCATGTAGGAGGGTGGCTTAGTGCCAGGTGAGAGTGTACAAGGTGAATGAGAAGGACATCCCCGTAAAAGGATAGCTAGCTCAGAGTGTCAAAGGACAAGTGGAGCAAAGAAAGTGTCCTGGTGGGGTGCTACCAGGTGTCAGGTATCAGAGCCCAAGTGAGTAGCAGATGGTATCCAAATAGGGGAGCAACACAACGTGGGTTGCCAGAGCCTAAGCACGATAAGGAAAGGTCCAAGGGACCATGCGCAGGGAGAGGGTAACCTGATGTAGGGGGTTGAGACCTGAGTCCAAAAAAAAAAAAAAAAAAAGAAAAGAAAAGGGCTTTCATGCAGTGAGACAGCCCAGAACAGAGAGATGGAAAAAGGACGGAATGAAAAGGGTATCCCCATGTGGTGGAGGCGTGGGACAGCCCAGTGCAGCATGTTGCAGCCCAAGTGGAGTAAGCAGGTAATTTGCTCAGGGGATGGGAGCAGTGGTGATAGGAGATTAATTACATCAGAGAAATTGACTAAATAAGTAAATAATTTGAATATAATTGGAGATGTGTTCTTATTGCAAAAGAGAGTTTAAAATATGGAAAGAAAAAACCCAGAATGAACCTCAGTGTTGGAATTGAATTGCAGATATTGCTGTGAATTCCTGGTTTTCAATATATCTAGATAATTATAGGAATAACTATAAATATGTATGTGCATATACACTTGTGCATATATTCTCTAGCTTTATCCGCTGAAAGAGCCTGGGGACAGCTACACCCAATAACAGTGAGCACACTAAATGCCCAGATTTTGGTTTCTAAATTACATCACCATTAAAAGTAACTAGAATTCCTTGAGGGAAATGAATGACTCCAAGGCTGGGGTGGGGGAGAAAAAGTAAAAGATGAGCCTATAGCTAATTTTTATGTCAGGAAGTAAGGAAAATCCTAAAGAATGAGAGGATATGTCAAAAGGACAAAAAAAAATCACATTTAACCACTGGCCAAACCAGGGACAATTTTAAGAATAAAAATAAATAGTGATAGTAATAGAATATAACCCACTGAAAAAATAGAAAACTTTAAGTCCATACTGATGTAAATAAACAAAAGAATAAATTGATAGTTTGATGAGGAACAGCTTACTGAGTCTCAAACTACCTCCTCATAAAATATTTATTATTTACAAAACAAAAAAGCTGTAACTTTTCTGGGAGAAACCTCCAGACACCCCCTTAATCTAGGGATCAAAAGGAACATCGGTAATGGGTCAGACTGAATTTCAAATTTATTAAGTATACAGCATCACTTCTGTAATATTCCTGCCAAAGATGAATGACTTGGATCTGATCATGACAAGTCATCAAATTGAGGAACATTCTATAAGGTGACCAGCCTATAATCTTTAAAAAAGTGTCAAGGTGAGTAAAGTCAAGAAAAGACTGAGGAATGATTCCAGCTTGAAGGAGTCTAACAAACATGACAACTAAAGGCAATATATGATTCTGATCTCAGTCCTTTCGCTATAAAAAACATTCTTGGGACAATCGGCAAATTTTTATTGGGGCCAGAGGATTAGATATTAGAAATATATTAATTCCTTGATTCTGTTGGCTATGTATTTATGTAGAAAAAATATCCTTGTTCATTGAAATTATACACTGGAAAGAAGTCCCAACTATACATGTCTAAAAGAAACTCACTTTAAATATAAAAATACAGAAAGTAAATAGTTAGAAAAAATATACCAAGTTAAATAGTATCATAAAGATGATGTGACTATCATAAAATTAGACTTCAAAATAAGGCGTACCACCCAAAATAAGAAAAACTTTCTCAAAGTGATAAAATGGTCATTCCATTAAGGAGACATAATAATCATAAATGTATATGCACCTTATTAGAGCTTCAAAATATATGAAACAAAAATTGAAAGAACTGAGGGGAGAAATAGACAAACTTACAATCAGTTGAAGTTTTATTTATTTATTTATTTTTTTAACCACTGTTCTCTGATAATTGAACAACCGGACAGAAATTATTGAGGATAAAGAAGAGTCAATCTGATTGCTGGTTCTTGAAATCTATACCCAACAGCTTGCACAAAAACACCTTTTTTTTTGAGTGTACATGGACTGTTCTGACATAGACCATATGCTAGAGCATGAAATAAGAATCAACTTCAAAAGATTTAATCTTACAGAGTATGTTCTCTGATCACAAAATAATTAGATTAGAAATTAGTAACAATATGATATCTACAAAAACCCTAAATACATATTTGGAAATTAAACATTACAGTTTTTTAAAATTAATATTACTATTTTTTTTTTTTTTTAACATTCTATGATGTTGTTGCGGAGCAGTTCGGGGGGAGGGGGAGAGGGGAAAGGGGAAGGAAATCGGGTGGGAGAAGAAGGACATTCCACTTCTAAATGACCCATGGTGGGGTCAAAGAGAAAAGCACAAATGAAAATAGAATATACTTAAAACAAAATGAAAATGAAAATACAACATATAAAAATTTGTGAATGAAGTACATAGAGAGAAATTAATAGATTTGAAGTTTTCTATTAGAAAAGATTTGAAACCATTGTAGCTTTCACCTTAAGAAGTTAGAAAAAGAAGAGTAAATTAAGCCCCACTTAAAAGATATAGGAAGGACTGGCCTGTTAGCTCAGTTGGTTACAGCACTGCAGGGTTATAACACCAAGGTCAAGTGTTTGGATCCCCTTACTGGCCAGACGCCAAAAACAAAACAAAACAAAACAAAAAAAGTATGGGAAAAAGAAGGTATAGGGATGACTAATAGACACATAAAAAGGTGCACAATATCATTAGTCATCAGGGAAATACAAATGAAAATTATAATGTGACATCTTAAAACCCAAAAGAATGGCTAAAATTAAATGATGGACAACATCAAATGGTGACAAGAATGTGGAACAGCCATACGGTGCTTTGGAGACTTTAAAATTATATAACCATTTTGGAATCCTCTTTGGTATTTTCTTATGATGTTACACATACACTATCCTATGACCCAGCAATTCCAATACTAAGGTTTTTATCCTATACAAATGCCAACATATGTCCAAAAAGGAGGCGTACAGGAATATTCATAGCAGCTTTATTTATAATAAAGCCAACTAGAAACAACTCAAATATTCCTTCACCTGAGAAAAGAGAAAAAAAATTGCAGTATATTTATGCTATGGACTAGTACTCAGCAATTAAAAAGAATAAACTATGAATACATGCAACAAAATGGAAGAATTAAAAATATTGTGATAAGCTAAAGAAGTCAAAAATAAAAAAAACATGTATTTTTTTTCCATTTATATGACATTCAAAAACAGGAAAAATTAATCTATGGTGATAGAAATCAGAGCTGCAGTTTCCTGTGGGGTGGAGAGTGACTGGAAGAAGTCACAAGGGAAGTTTCTGTGGTGACAGAAGTGTTGGTTGTGGTATTGTCACACAGGTACATTCATTTGTCAAAACTCAACAAATTGTACACTTACATGTGTGCATTTCATTGTATGGAAATTTTATCTTACTAAAAAAAGTAAGGCATTTTCCATGTATTCTTAGAATTCATGTTTTAATGACGTACCCAGCCATGAACAAGGTAAGTGATATCTCTAAAGTAGAAGCATCTTGCTTCAGGAATTAAAAGAATAATATAGATATTAATAAATTGACCTCAGTGTATAGGTAGAGAAGGGCATCCTAAGGCATGTACCATGTGAGTTGGGTCTTGAAGGATCTTTAGAAGTTTCTCGAGTGAATGGTGGAAGGTCATTCTACATAGAGTGAATGCATGTACAAAGGCACATGATCTTCATTAACCATAATGTGAGTTAAAGATGAAAAGAAGGAGTTTGGGGACAAATTGGGATGGTTGTTTTGTTCTAAGCTGAGGCTTCCATGACACAAATCCATACAGATTTTTAAGCAATAAAGTGGTATAATCAGTGTGTCATTTAGTAGTATGTAGGATATCCCGGAATAGGGAGAAATTATTGCCAGCATCCTGGGCCCTCCGTGCCTTTTGAACAAAACTTCCCTGTCCATAGCCCCTGCTTAATTGTGTATTTTTGTTATACATGACGTGATGATCAGGATTGTGCACTGAATGACCCCAGAGGTTTTTCTGAGTTGCCTGGAAATGAGCTACCTAGTGCTTCCCCACAGTGGTAGCACCTGAACCTGGCCTCACTTCTGGCATGGTACCCAAATGCTATCCGCATGGGAATGCAACTCCTCAAAGCAGCTGGTGCCTGAGAACAGTCTGCCCCCCACTTGCAAGGACACTATCATGCTTGTCTTTAAAAAAGGAAGAGCGATAAGGAATTAGTGTTCCTCTTTCTGGAGCACAAAAATGGTTCTTCAAACTAGCCCCTCTGCAGGATGGCAAGACCTTGCTGGTGTTTTCTAGAAGCCTTTTTGCCAAACAGTACTTCCAAACTTTCCACAGCTGATTAGAACATGGCTGGTCACCTAACCCAAGAGCAGTCAATTCGCAGTTTGTTCACAAGCTGACAATTTATAGCCTGGAGTAAAAAGATGAGTTGCATCAATGAGATTCTTCTTTTGGGGGGACATGAAATAGCTTGTACCAAAAGGCTTTGCCATTTAGTAACAGGAACAGTTGCTGGAAAAGCATCACAAAGAGGAGTAAAGGCTGTGGCAATCCCAAGCCATGAATAAGAGAAGCTAAGGGGAGACCCAAAAAGGAGGGTGGGCCAATGTGCAGAGAGGAGCAGGGTTCAGTGAAAAGGAAAGAGAGTAGTAGCCAGGCCCCAGACCCATCTTATTTTGGGGGGGACATCTTAGTTTGTACATGCATCCACTCTATGTAGAATGACGTGGGCTTCCATGTTAAGTCTCAGTTCTCATGAATTATTTCTACGTTCTTCCACTACCCATTCTCCATTTTTCTTTTAAGTTACATGAGTGGATTTTTGTTCTTTCCTCTTTGTAAGCCTTTGGAATGCAATGGTAGCTACTGTTTTTGGCTTCCTGGTAAGCTTTCCCCCACCCTCATCTTGTAGCAACAGACTGAGTCCTAGCCACAGGGAAGGAAGGCAGACATGTCCAGTAGTCTTTTGGAAATATAAGACCAAAGCTAATGTGAGAACTCTGGCTGTAAAGAAGGATTTTACGGTCACCATATAGATAAAAATAAGTAAGGAAATGCTATTTGTGTGTGTGTGTGTGTGTGACCGGCCGCACCACGCTCAGCCAGTGAGTGCACCGGTCATCCCTACACAGGATCCGAACCCGGGGGGCGGGAGCGCTACTGCGCTCCTAGCGCAGCACTCTCCCTAGTGCGCCACGGGGGGTCGGGCCAGGAAATGCTATTTATAGAGCACTTTCCGCGTATTAGGTATAGTGATGGGCACATTCTATATACCATTACTAGTTAATTCTTACAATAGTACATCTGAAGGTTAGTATCTCTACTCACAGAAACTGAGGGTTTAGAGAGCTTAAGTGGCTTGGCCCATAGGGGCCAGAGGGATGGTGGTCCATGTACAAAGCCTGATCTCCTCTGACCAGCTGGGCTGTCTCCCAGTTCAGGGGAGGGCACAAGATCTACCTCCTAGGAAGACGGTGGTGGTGAGAGGTCAAGGCTTGGAACTCTGGGGCACTCCAAAGTTTGAGAAGAGGAATTAGTGACAGGAAAGGGGAAGTCAGAGAAACAAAAGACCCAACTACAAGGGTGCTGGGGAAAGCAAAGGTAGGGAGCAGCTTTTGAAAAGCAAAAGGGTGGCCAGTAATCAAATGGTTCAAAAACATCGGAGAGGATGAGGAGTGAGTTGAATTTGGTAATGAGAAGCTCCAGAGTCACCCCGGCCGAAGCTGATACTGCTGGTGCTGAAGGCAGAAGCCGAGTTTTAATGGGTACACAAGTTCAGAGGAATCGAGAGGATGGGGAGTGCGAGTAGACTACTGAGCAGGAAGGGAAGGTGAGTGAAGCTCAGGATTCGGGGTTCGAAGGGGGAAGTTTATGAGGAGGAGCAGACATGAGAGCAGCAGTGCAAGATTTGCAGTGGACAGAGGAGGCACATTTTCCTCTGAAGTAGGAACTGAGGAGGTAAGGAATCATAACAGGTATGAGTCTGTGCATGTGCGGAGGGTGAGAAATTGAGGCAATTCATGTATTTGAGAAGAGACAATGAAATCTGTAAAGGTAAAAATGAGATCAGCTGTAGCACTTATTGGATAAGGAATAATTGTGAAGATTTAGAAATTCCTTTAAGTGACTTGGGAGCTCATTTGGTATCCCAGTTTTACAGATGCACAGCCTCAGGTTCAGTAACTTGCTACAAATCAAAGTGCAGAGGCAAGCCCAGACCCGGGCACTTCTAAGCCCAGGCTGCCTTGTTGAGGTCACCCGTGAGTCACCGGACAGCGCCCGGGGGCCGGCGGCGGCGGACGGGGCTGGGACTACACTTCCCAGTGTGCCCGGCGGGGCGGGGCGCGGCGCGGCGGGGAGGGCGCAGGCTCCTTCCCAGAAGCAAAAGCGGAAACAAAAGAGTCTCGCCGGCGTCCCCGCCCGCACACTCGCGCATCCTCGCGCTCGGGCGCACACGGAGCAGGCAGCGGCGCCCAGAGCGAGCCAGCGAGCGGCGAGCGGGGACCCACCGGGCGGAGCCAGCCGAGCAGCCAGCGAGCCGAGCCCGCGACGACCCACGCCCCCGAGCCCTGCAGCCGCCCCCCGCCGGCCGGTGTCCCCGCCGCCCTCCCTGACCCATGGCGCTGAAGCGGATTCAGAAAGTGAGTGCCGGGGCCGGGCCTGGGGCGGCGGGGCGGGCATCGGCCCCCTGCCCACGCTGATCCGTCTGATGGTCCCAAGAGACGTGCCGGGAGACACGGGATGGGAAAGTGGGCCGGGACGGGGACAGGGCGCCAGACGTGCCGGCCGGGTCAGCGGGCACGGGACAGGTGAGGTGTGAGCAGGGCAGGTCCCGGGTGGCCGGAGGTGCCTGGAGGCGGGGGACCGGCTGCGCGCTCGCGCCAGAGCTGCGCCCGGAGCCCCGGGTGGAGATCCTCCTCGGTGTCCAGACCTTCCCGGATTGTGTGCTTCACGGTCATGGCTGGGTTTTGCCCTCCACTGGTCGAGTTTTAGCCCCTGTCATGCTGTGGTTTCTCCACGCTGCTGTTTAAGCCTGTCCTTTTTTATGTTCTTGCTTTCCCGGGCTCCCCGGGAGGGCATGAAGGTGTGGAGGGCCTGCAGCCTTTCTCCTCGGAGCTGTCGGGCTTGTTCTTTCTCTCCTCTGTGGTTGGTTCTTGCTCCGTTGCCCGAATGGGCTGGAAAAGCCCATGTGGGGCCGAGAAGCCAGGAGGAGGCTCCTGCTCCTTCTATTTTGGTGCCTCGGCTGCTGCCACTTCAGGTCACATAGCTGTAGTGAAAACATAGTTGCTGATACATAACAAGATGACCTCTTGGCTGTGATTCATGGTGAGTCAAGCCAAACAGGTTCTTTTCCCTCATGATAAACTTAGATGTAAAGTTTGAGACACAACAGAAACTGCCACAAATTAAATTGTTTTGATGCTTTGACACAGGGGTATAGAATGAGGAAGAAATGTATATATTCATTCGACAGATATCCATCCCAGCCCTGTGTAAGGAATTGTCTTCATATTATTTATTGCAACCATTTCAGATGTGAACATCTTACAAAATTGGAATTTGGGCATTTTTTTCTGTTCACTTTTATTTCTTGTTGGGTTACTGGTCTGTTCACTGACCCAAGTTTTAGGTTTTACCGTTATGGTCCATGGTGGGGACATTGAGAATTTGTTTGTTTAATAGGGATCGCTTTCAGCAAGTTGAGCCAACAGTGGACGATGTATTTTGTGATTTATTTCAGAAGAAATTGATGCCTACTGAAAAATTTTATCAGCTTTTTCGACCGTCAACCAGTGCAGCAGGAGTATATGTTAGAGTGATAGACATGTATACGTTGTATTCTGGCTCACTACTTTAGGTACAGAGGACAGCAACTTTTAGACCCAGCCTAATTTTCTCTTCTTTTGGTTCGAATATTAAATCCGTCGATTGCTGTTTTGTGTTGTGCTATTTAAGGGTCATCTCACTACAAAATGTACAGTTAACAATCAACACTTATTAAGCTATAGTATTTTCTGGTTTGAAGACAATGCAGTTACACATCTTTAAGCCTCAGTCAACATCTGTACCATACCTTGCATACTTATTAGTGATGATGTAACATTGATTCACATTTGGATCATGCAGCACACATTTTCCACGGAAGTTTTCAAATTTAATTTCCTTCTTTCCTTGTTGTGAGAATTTTACACATGACTTCACACATACAGTAGCGTTTAAATACTGTGGAATTCAACCACAGTAAGTGGACCTTCAAAGAAATATGGACACTTATTTGTAATCACCATACTTGGCAATTCTTGTCAGTGACTATGCTGAGCCACTGTATTTGACTTGTATTTATAATATGGCATATGTCCGTATCTTTTTTATAGTAGTTATTGGTTATTAGATTATAACAGAGTTGTCCAGTACAAAAATATCACTTACATAGAATTAATGTCAAATCTGTGACAAATTGATATTTTGGAGAAGAAATTGAGGATCACATAACATCACATCCCTGTGTGTCAGTCTTTGGCTTCTGTTATCAGGCGAGTTGACTTACACAGATCTCCTTTCCACTAATCGCACATTCAGACCATCTCCTCAGGTCCTAGGGGTGGTTATTTTGATTGATTCCCTACTTTTCCTCCTCTTTTACCTGCCTTCTTGATTAGAAGCCAGTTCCAGGCAGATATGCTGTCTGCCATATCTGTTACAAAGCCCTCTGTGATATCATCGGTATACCGATTTTTATTTGAATCTTGCATGTTCCAACAGATGAGGATGTGTACTAACTTTTAGCCTTTCTTTTTAAGCATGTTAAAGTAACATTGTCAGATAACTTTTAGGTTATTGGGTTGCAATTTTCCTGTAGTAAAGTGGCAGCCTTTAGAGCTGTGTAGGACCTCAGAGAAGTCTGCAGTAGTGTAGCAGAGGGTACCAGCAGGTGAACAGCTTCTAGGACAGTATATCAGAATCGCCTGTGGGACATTTTCAGACTGTCCCTACTGCTGTAAATAGAGAGATATTGACTCCCTCAGATGGGCTGGAGTGGAAAGAAGGTTGAGAACCACTGATGTGCTGGTCTATCCTTGTTCAAAGAAGGAACTTGAGAACTGGAGTGGAGGAGTGCTTTGCCCAAGGTTAATCTCTTAAGTGATTTAGCATATTTCAGAATGTTAAAAAGTTCATGATTTCACATTTCTTCACTACAAAAAGAATAAAGATGGTTGAATTAAAATTGTATGTATGTACAAAACATGTGGATATCATTGCTTAAAATACATTTCTGTACTAGAGTGTACTGAATGACTTAACACTCTAATTTAGACATCCTGTGCCAGTTTTGCATTTCAGCTCATAAATTTACACACCCATGCCCTATTTTTAGATACAGCAAAAGATGTTATCACTGTCACCTAAATCACTAAAGGGAAGAAGTTGAGCAAAGTCAGAGGAAAGATACCTGATACATACCTGAAAAAAGAGGGCAGTTTTTCAGCTGGGCATCTGTTTTCTACAATTAATTTTTAAGTGTTTCTTCTATCAATGCTATTTTCAATCCTTGATACACTTTTTTGGAGATCATTTCTAAAATTACAAACGTTGTATCACAATACTGAATGTTTTGAAAACAAGAAGAAAAAAAAGGAAATCCTCATACAGCCATTTTTATCACCTTAGAATATTTCCATCTAGATTTTTTATTTGATAAAGAATTTGAGATAATGATCATCATACTAACATGATGTGATATGATCGGCTTATTGTCTTTTTTTGTCAATCTTTTGAAAAGTGAAATAAAAGAGTTTATTTTACAAATATAGCCACATAGTTAACTATTCCTTAGTATATAGCTCTGTTCCCAAAATGGAACATTTGTTTTGTTTTGTTTTGTTTTTATAATCAGTTAATCTAAAATGTATATAGAAACATAGGTTACAATACAATTTTATGAATATTTTGAGCTGCTGAATTTTTTGATCTGTAGAATTCCATATTAAGCTGTTTACGTCAGTCTGGAAAAACCTTAGGACACTTAAAAAACCCAGCCCTCTGTGGATGGAATATCAAATGAGAGAAGAAGGTCTGATTTTTAATTCTGGTTCTGTGGCTTACTAGCTTTGGTTTTCTTTTCCATTCAGTGATGCTGCTGATAACAACCAGCATATATATATAATGGTTACTCTGTGCTCTACACTGTACTAAGTACTTGACATATGTTAATTGATTTAATCCTTAGTAGGCCCAAGTGGTAGACAGTATTATCCCCATTTTATTGATGATGAAACTGAGGCACAAAGATGTTGAGTAGTTTACTCAGGATCACATATTTAGTAAGTGGCAGTGCTAGAATTTCAAACCAGACAGTTGCCTCCAGATTCCATGCTTAAACCACTTCAGTCCATAGCTTCTCCTGTCCACATGGCCTCATCTTCTATCTATTGTATTTAAACTGAAAGATGTAGAGTCAAATGAGTTTACCGATGTAAGTGCTTTGCAAACTAGAATGTTCTATACAAATGTAAACTGGTATTATAATTAGGACCTTGGCATATTTAATCATTTTTATTGACGCATTGCTCTGTGTGTTGACTATGCATTGTAAATCTCTGCTCCAAAGTAATGGACACTGGGTCGTTTAACATTGTAAATGAGTAATACAACTTTGTTCATCTTTGTTCCATCACTTTAAATTTTTCTCCTCCAAAAGGATTTAGAAAAATTGTAGTTCATAGTGTTCTGTCAAAAGTATCATTTCATTGTGGGAGTTTTCATTTGAGATAACTGTTTATGAAATGACATAGTTTTTTAGTTTCTGTGGTGGCTTTGAATAGCAAACTTTTCAGATTGTGAGATTTAATCCAATACTCCAGTTCTTTCAAGAAAAAAGGATGTAGCAAGAAAAATAGAAAGGAGGAGCACAGTATTTATACTTTTTGGTAGATAAATGGTATTTCTTGAAATGGGAGAAGGAAAGTGTTCTTTCTCTAATAAGCCACTATGTGAATTTTTCTGCTTGAAATCTTTGTAATTAAGCTTGGTCTTTCTTTTGCCCCCAATATGTATTTTTCTTTCTCCATCACAACAAAGGTGTAAAAACACAAGGTAATATATTATAGTTAAAGTTCTGAGGTTCCTTCTCTGTGGAAATAAATAACATAGAAATAAATAAAACTGTTTATACCTATTTTAGGAAGCCAGGCACATATAAAAACCAAACCTAGCAGGATGTGGGATTGCCTCCAGTAAAGCCGAGTGGCATCCTTACTTGCTTTAGTTCCCTAAAATACACATAGAAAACATGTAGGCACTTTATTTTCATTTAGTGAGTGCTACTAATCAAAATAATAAGCCTAATACTTAGCTATCAAAACGAGTTAATGGTTGTCTACTAATGTATTAGCCCTTCTCCACTTTTTTAAATAGTGGATGAGCCAATAATACATTGAATTAAAAACAGGTATTGAGATAGTTGTCCTCTCTCCTCTCACCCCTGTGAAATACTGGAATAAATGATACTACAACATATGGTATGACTCAGATTTGCAGAATTTGTGTATTGGAGGGATCCTCAGGCCGCCTCAGAACATGTAGAAAGTAAGACAGGTTGTATTTCTGGCCTGTTGTGGTCTAGGAGGCCTCTGAGAAGCTGAGGTTTTTCTGTATTTAATTTAGTTCTGAGATGAATCTATGAAGGTTCGGTTTCACATATTAGATATAGTAAGAGGCTACTATGTTCCAGGAATTGTCCTTAGTTTGGGAGGAAGCTCCTGTCTAGAAGCATAGATAGAGTAGTGCCGACCAGGCGACCACCATGTTCTGCAACCTCCTGTCTTGCCTCTTTCTAGATGTTTCTCCCACGGCTCTGTATTCATGTGATCCTGTTTGTACGGCTTCAGTGACACCATGTTGCTTAGATTCCTGGTTTCCTTTTAGACTTAAGAAAGTCTTTCCAGTGGGGGTAAGCTGGGGTCTTGTTTCTTTCACCTTAAGCTTCCTCGAATTGTGATCTGATTGTTCTCACTCCTGCTGGGAGCAGAGTTTGGAAGTAGTCGTGTTGGATCGCTCCGGGGGGAACCAAGTGGACCCAATGACCTGGGCCCATTGTTTCTCTCTAAACCATCAAACTCTGGCTGTGTTTTTTTCATCTCCCCAATATCGATATCTTTTATTTTCACTTTCATTTATTTAAAAATAGTTTCTAATTTCCCCTTTGATTTCTTCTTTGACTCTTAGGTTATTTAGAAGTATATTATTTTTTTTTTGCCAAATATTTGGGGATTTTATAGGAAATTTTCTGTTATTAATTTCTAATTTAATTTCATTGTGGTTAGAGAACAAATTCCATTATTATTTGACTCCTTTTACATTTTTGAGACTTGTTTTATGGCCCAGAAATATGGTCTTTTTTAAAACTCACACAATAATAAAGTCTTTTAGGTGTTCAATGCCACTTTTGAATGAACAATATTTAAATAACTTCTCGACTTTATTTTGACTTTTTCTGGTTGGTATCTATTGATCCTAAGTTATTTTTAAGAAATGTATGCCACGTTAAACTTTGTACCATCCCTGTGCCTTTATTTACTCTTTCATGATCTTCTAGAACAGTTTAGTGGATCATAAACATCCACTTTTTAAAATGGAATGAGATGTCTTAGTGCTTTGCATGTAGTAAGCCTGTCGTTTCATACAACTTTTGTTTTAGTTATATACCTCTCATATGCGTGTCCCTGTGTGTGTGTGTGTGTGTGTGTGTGTGTGTGTGTGTGTGTGTGTGTGTGTGTGTGTGTGTGTACTAGGTGGTGATGTAAAATGTTTTTCTTATTATGAATTGCTCTAAGGAAAGTTTGAAAAGCACTGTTGCATGGCACAAGAGTTTTAGATAAAATTATTGTTGTCAAAAATACATGCCATACATACATATATATGTATTAGAGAGTGAATGAATATATATATACATGCATACAAATCCATATATAAATTGATACACATAATGTAAAATGTTCTAGTCTTGTTAACATTTCCATCTGATACAAACTGTCAATACTCATTGTTTTCTACTGCAAGTAACAGCATTTTATAGTCACTGATGTGCAACCACAGTATTCAAGAATACTGTGTGATATTAAGAGATTAGTTAATTTATTATGCAAACACTTATAAGTGCCTACTATATGCCAGTTGTTAGGGATAGAGATGTAGGAAGTAATATTTAATAAATATTTGATAGGTATTGGTAGGTACATTTGTGTTTTACGTATGCTTTAAGAAATAGGCATGTAGGTTTTCTTTCTTTCGTTTTTTTTTTCCCTAAAGCACCATCTTTCTTGGTTACTATGAAGTAAATAGTAGGTTTCGATAATGTAGCATTCAAAACGCTCTATGTAGCATATTCCATTATGTATCAGAATTCTATCATGTATTTTTCAAAGTTGTATGTAATTTCCTATCATGTTTTTCTTGCCTCTGAGAGTGTCTTTGGACACAAACACTCTCCTCAAAGCTTTACACTGTCCTCAAAGCTTAGTGTTCATTTCTAACCTTTTATAAGATATAAGGCTCCTGGGAAAAAGATAAAAAGAATTCCTTTTCATGCCTTCAGTCTTCACACTTTTGTTTCTCCTTGAGCATGGTCAGAAGTGTGCAGACAGCCTTGATTCAGTATTGGAGCCTTGTTTGCTCCAGTGTTGGTTGAGAATAATGTTCTGTAGTTACTACAGCCTTGAGGTGAGTATTGAATTGTGCTGGGAAGAGTGCTGGAGTAGAAGCACGGCCAAGAAACTCAGTCTTTATTTTCCTCATCTGGAAATTTAATGGGTTGAACCTGATAAATTCTATAGTCCCTTGTGATTCATAATTTTAAGCAAAACTAAATACTGTTATTTGCTATTTTTGTTCAGCAAACAGCAAAACAGCAAAAGTAAACATTGCGCATTGGCACTATGCTTTGCAGCTATATGAGACTTGAGTTAAAATAGTGTTTACTTTGAAATGGCAGAATTGAAGTAAATGTTGGCATCTTACTGTATAAGGTTAGTAAGTCTTACTCTTTGATTAAAGAACAATAATTTGTGATGCAAATAAGGTGTGTTTCCATTATTATACTGGTAACATAACATGCTTCTCTGATTGCGTTTAGCTTCCATCTGTTTCACAGGTGTCTTTTGTACTTTAAAGATTGTTTTAATCACATATTTAGACAACAGTCTTACACAGCTGCCTTATATGTAGTAGATTTTTAAGATACAACTTAATGCATGTATGGAGTACCTTCCGATATAAGGCATATACTAAATGAAATAAGGAGATATATAGAAAAGTAAAGTATAATCATTATCTAAGGAATTTTAAATTAATAACAGTAAGAAAAGTACTGTAACTACTAGATGGGCTTAGGAAAGTACCATAAGGAAAATACAACATATTTGAGCAAGAAGGGAGTCAAAGGTAGGAGAGGCCAAATTTATTTGGAGGAAATCAGAAAAGATTCTATATAGAAGATGGAATTGAATATAGGTTTGGAAGAATGGGTAGCATTTTAAAAGACAGGGAAACCAGGTTCGTAGAGGAGGCTACAGAAATGAAGACACTAGAAAATACATGACTTATTTGGGAAAGAGCAGATAATCCTGCTTTGGGAAAGCATTCAAGGAATGACAGGCCACCAAGTTTTATACTGTGAAGGACCTTGAAGGCCCATGCTGAAAAATGTGTGCTTAATGCAGAAGCTTGGGGGAAACCATTGAAGGTTTTTGAGTAAGGAAGTAATATTCTTCCTCAGTCACAGTACTAGGTATGCGTCCTTGCCCTTGTAGAACTCAAAATTGTTCACTGTTTTAATTATAATTTTGATGAATGTTATAAGAAGAGAAGTACAGAGTACTTTGGGAATATAGCAGAAACCCATTGAAGGGTTCAAGGAAAACCTCCTTAAGAAAATGATGTTTAAGATGAGACATGAAGGTAAAAGTAAAGTAAGTAAAATGAATGAGTGAGTGAGAGAAAGAGAAATAGATAAAATTCAGTACTTTTCATTGTGTCTAGTAGATTGTGGAAATCTGGGGAGAGAGGGAGGATAAGAGGATGTATGTGTGTATTGGGGAGGGGAGGGAATTAAGAATCTTTTACCTAAAAGGAAGCTATGTTGAAAACTATAGAGGCAAGATAGTATTTTAGGGAATTGAAAGTTATTATGGCTGGTGCAGAGAGCACGGGAGAAGGTGGTTGCAGATATGATTCTAGAGAGAAGCAGTTGGATCCTGGAAGGTCTGGTAAGCCATTTTAAGGATTTGTAAGTCTCTCTTTAAGACAAATGGAAAACATTGAGAGGTTTGACATGGTTAATTTTGGCAACAATGTGTATGTAGAGAAATAGGCCAACGGGTCAATTACGACATTGCACTTGTTCAGGTGAGATCCAGGGAGGGTCTGAGTTAGGGTGGTGGCAGAGGACATTGAAAAGAGGGATATGTGAGAAAAACTACCAGCTGTTTGTACCACCTGGCCCTTTTGAGTTAGTCTGATCCACCTATGTCTACCCCTACTTGGCCCTTGAAGCCAAGTCTCAGAGGCCTTTGGTCTAGGCACTCTCTTGACTCCTGCTATATTACCCAGTCTTTAATAGTGTCTGCCTGTCTTGAACCTTTGGCTTCTTATCCTAAAATGTCTTTCGTCTGGTTCTTCTCAGACTCTTCTTCCACTTGGAGCTCAGCTGTCCCATATAATGGGCCTTCTAGAGCCCTTTCACGGGGAGGGACCTGGACAGGAGAATCTGAACAATGTGGTACTGATTAATGTGAGGGGGTGGGAGGAAGGGGTTGGATTGTAGGGAAGAAGGAAGTAAATGATGATTCCAAGATTTAGAGTTTGGGTTACTGGAATGAATAAATGAATTTTTATTGTAAAACATCATAAAGTAGGTTCAAATATAGCTTTTATTGGGCTAGTTGGATTTGCCTAAAATAGATTTTTATTTATGTAATTCCTCTGGTGGAAATATTATGTATATAGGGAAATGATCAAAAGTCTTCTATTTGAAAGGAAGCATGTTTGAAACCAGAAGCAAGATAACATTTTGGGAAATTAAATCATTATGGCTGTTGCAGAGATCACTGGCAGAAAGTGGTTGCAGATATGAGGTAGATAATTTTCCTAATCCTGACCTCAAACTTTTATTCTAAATTACACTCTTTTAGATCGGATTCAGTAAATATTATTCTGATGTGGCATAGTTAATGGTGTCATTGCTTTCTTCATCTTTGTCCTTTTGTGTGGAATTTGGCCACATTATTATTAATTTTTAATGAACAGCCTTTGCCAGAGATATCTTATCCAAAGAGACAGCAAATCAGCCAGTTTGTTGAAGTGAGTTTGGTTCCTATAACGTAATTAATTGGATGTAGTCAGCATTTTGAAGCGTTTCAGGAAGAATCTACATGGTATAAAATCAAGATGTACTTTAATTCAAGGATTTAAAGAGGTTCTGTATTTGGTGACATTTCTGAGGATTGTTCGACCTCTCTCTATTGAAATAGTGCTAGTCAACTGGATAAGGAGCTCAAGGCCTGAACTGTAAGCCCATGAAATGTTTATTTACAGACAAACCAAATATAGCTCATTTATCCCTTTAGAGACAACATTAAAAATGCATTCCAGTAAGAATCACTGTCTTGTTTTAGGAGTTTTGAGGTAAAGATGATTGAATCACATTAATTAATTGCCATATGAGCCAGGATTTTTGAAATAATACTTTCATATGCTTTGGATTCAGTAATTTAAATTCTGCACTGTAAATCAGCCCCTATGCACAAGCTGTTTAATGTCCTTTACACACACCCAGTGGGGTATATATTATATCTGCTACAAAGATTTAGATCTTCTTCTGACTGTTCAAGCTAGAAAGCAAGGCATGTTCAGTCTGGTCAGCATAATTTTTTAGGGAATACTTACAGCATAGTGTCATATTAAGTTTTATGGTAAATAAGGCAGCACTGACTTGTTAGCTTTCATTCTCCTCTGTTCAGATCAGACTGCTACCCTTCTGGGAGCTGGGAGATTAATACAGGCATCTTCTCTTACATTCCCTTCTTTGTTTCCTTTTATTTGTTTACCTTCTTTGAATTAGGCTGCCTCATCTACTTTTAGATTTTAAGTCCCCTAGAGGCGAGGACTGTGTCTAGGTTTGTTTTATGGAGAACAGTCAGCATATTGTGGGGGTGTTATAAACATGCCATCTGTGCCAATTTAAAATTCAGTTTCAGACCTTTCAATACTTTTCTTTGTGTGTAGTTGGTTATAGAAATTTGAACTAGAATAGAGGTGCTGAGCCATGTAAGTCTATGTAATTATATTAAATACACACTTGTGTGGTCTTAAAAGTGCTTACTGGTTTCAGTCGTGATATAAGAACACTATTCTGTAATCCACCACTCATTAATAGCTTATATTTTTATTTTGAAATTTAGATACCCCTAGCTAGTTTTTTTATTTGAATGTTAATCACATTGGAATAGAAAATTGCTTCAGTGGCACAGACTGCTGTTTTGTGGGGCATACTTTAACCAGTTTGATGATATTTATTGCTTGATCTGTGTTTAGTTATAAGGTTGGTTTGTTTTAAGCTTACTTTTTCTCAAAGGGGAAGAAGGAAATGGAATCAACAGTGTATTTCAATTTTAGATTAAAAGGCACTGGAAATGAAATACACACACAAAGTATATGAGGGGTCTTCAAAAAGTTCTTGAAAAGATTTATGTCATCTTTTAATTCTATTTTTCCGTGAACTTTTAAAAAACTTTTTTTTTTTATTCAAGCATGATTGATTATACATATTTTGGGGGTTCAACGTTGACTACTGTCACCTGTGTACAATGTATGTTGATCAAAGAAATATAATTGGCATATTCATTATTACAAATCGTATTTATTCTTTATGCCCTTTAGCCAATCTCTCCCCGTCCCCCCGCCCCCACCCCACCTCTAATAACCCTAGACTTGTTCTCTCCTTCTGAAAGATTAACAGTTACTCTGTTGACTTGTTCTCTAGGCCATCTGTCCAATGCTGAGAGAGGGGTGTTCAGGTCCCCACTATTATTGTAGAGCAGATGCTTCCTCCGTTACTCTGGAGTGGGCTTTGTGGAGAGAGATGTCCTCTTCTTTTTTTTTTTTTTTTGGTCTCTGCTGGTGACTCTCCTTGTCGAGTGTCTGGCAGGCCACCTGCATGGTGGCTGTGGCTACTGTTGTGGCATCTAGCTGCTCTTGCGGCAGCCATGGGTGGCTACTGCAGTGGCTATGATGGGCCACCTGCGTGGAAGTGGTGTTTTTGGCATGCTTTCTTGCTTGGTTGCAGTGGGGAGGTGGCAGCCCTCGGCTCCTGCCTCAGGACCCCAAGTGGGCCTCCATGAACTTTTTGAAGTATTCTCTTGTGTACACACACAGTGTGCTTACTGTAGTGAATTATTTTCATAAATGGATTCATAACTAATCTAATTACTTGATAGCCATCTTTTACATTATATGAATTCTATATATCCTTGCCCACCTTTTTGATATTATCATTATGTTAATTCATTGTGGAAAAATACACTTAAAAAGTTCTAATGTAATCTTCTTCAAATAAAATATACATACATAAAGTATAAAACTTGATAAATTTTCACAAAGTGAACACACTTGTGAAACCGTCGCCCAGCTATAGAAGTAGTGGTACAAAGACGCTAGGAGTCCTTTCTTCTTCCATCCTAGCTTTACGTCTGCCCTCAAGGTAAAACACTATTCTGACCTCTATTACCAAGGATTAGTTTAGCCTGTTTTTGTACTTTATTTAAAGGGAATCATACGATATGTACCTTTTTGTCTTTGGCATCTTTTGCTCAACACATTTGTGAGATTTATCTATATTGTTGCATGGAGCTGTAGTTCAGTCATTCTCATTGCATGACTATGCTGCAAGTTATTCATTCTACTGTTGGTGGACATTTGGGTTGTTTCTGGTTTGAGCTACTACACATAATGCCAGTATGGTGAGCATGTATTTGCATTTCTATTAGGTATATTCCTGGTAGTAGAATTGCTAGGTCATACAGTATTTCTGTGTTTATCTTTAGTGGTTACTGTCAAACAGTTTTCCTCTTCTACCTCTTCTGTGAGAGTTCCAGTTGCTTCACATCTTTGCCCAAACTTGTCCTTTCTTCTTTTTCATTTTAACCATTCTGTTAGGTGTATAGTGGCATTAGTGGCATAGTATTTTGGTTTTGTGTGTTCTCATTAATTAATGAAGGCAAGCCCCTTCTGATATTACATATACATGTATATGTATATACATGTATTGGCTGTTTGGATAACCTCTTTTGTAAAATGCCTAAGTTGCCTTTTTTTTTTTTTTAATTGATCTGTAGGAATAGTTTTTACATTTTCTGGATGAATCTTGTCAGATATATGTATTGCAAATATTTTCCCCCGCTTGGTAACTTGCCTTTTCATACTTTTAATGTCTTTTGATGAACAGACGTCGTTAATTTCAATCAAATCCAAATTTTTTACTTTTTCTGTTATGGTTAGTGTTCTTTGTGTTCTAAGAAATCTCAGCCTCTCCCAAGGTCATGAAGATGTTTTATGTTTTCTCTTAAAATCTTTATTATTTTACCATTCATATTTAAACCTACAATCTATTTAGAATTAATTTTTGTATATGGCTTGAGGTAGGAGATCCAATTTTTAAAATTAATTTTAAATTTAAAAAGAATTTCCCTATATGGATACCTAATTAACCCAGCACCATCTATTGGAGAAACCTTTCCTTTTTCCTCTACTAGAATGTCACTGTTTTCACTTTTTAATTATGAATTCCAGGTTTGCAGTTGTTGTCTTTCCATTTTCAAAACATTGTTGAAATAACTAAAGTTAAAATAAGTACTTATGGTTCCAGTCAGATGTCAAACACCATCAGTTTTGCTTTCACATCAAAAGTGCTATTTGTGTACTCAAAACAATGATGGCATGCTAAATTGGGTTTAAAGGATATGTTGTTCATTTCTTTTATGTGCGACTTTCTATAATGAAACTTTGCAGAGCTCCTGGGGCACCACTCACATTATAATCTGTGTGAATGGTGTCATTTGGAGTTGGAGGTACCTGGCCTATATGGCAAAATGCAGCAGCCCTGAATGCTACTTTTAACAACAGGCAAATAAAAACAATCATTAACTTTTTCTATGCCTCCACCTCCAGCAATCTTACCTTAACAAATAAGGGTTATTTATTTTTATTTAAGTACAGTACTAAAGTGTGCTACAAGTTTAAAGGGGTGGATAGGAAGTAAACTCTGAGGCAGTCGTTTTCAGAATTTACCAGATCTTACAACCTTACTTTGTAAAAAAAATTTTTAATTGTTTTTTATTTTTTGTCTTGTTAAAAAATCTATTGATTTTAATGGATACGTTGTAACTGTGCATGTTTATGGGGTACAATCTGATGTTTTGAGAGATATGTATATATTTTGTATAACGATCTGGTCAGGGTAATTAATGTAACCATCACCTCATGAATTTTATTTCTTTGTGGCAAAAACATTCAAAAGCCTCTCCTGTATAATATACAAAACCTAACTGTTAACCATAGTCACCCTACTGTGCAATAGAACACCAGAACTTACTCGTCCTCATTGTAATTTTGTAACTGTTAGCCAACCTCTTCCTGTTTTCACCTCCCCCCCCCCCCCCCCCCCCGCACTAACCTTACTTTTTTAATGTTTCATTTATCAGTGTTTATTTTTTATTGGAAGGTAGTTTGTGTCAGTTAAGATATTTTATACTAGTTCCTTAATTTTCAGTCCTAGGAGAAACCTTCTTTCCAGGAATCTCTAGTGTGTTTTAAACTTTAATGAACATATTCAAAAGGTGACCTTTAGGGGCTGGATCGTGGCTCACTTGGGAGAGTGTGGGGCTGATAACACCAAGGCCACGGTTTCGGATACCTATATAGGGATGGCCGGTTATTTCACTTGGGAGAGCGTGGTGCTGACAACACCAAGTCAAGGGTTAAGATCCCCTTATCAGTCTTCTATAGGAAAAAAAGAAAGAAAAGGTGACCTTTGAGGCTTACAGTTCCTCTTAGATATATTTTTGTGGAGGTGTCACTACTGTAGCTGCTTTGAAGCTTCTAAGAACCTTGAGGTCCTCTTTCCAATACCTTTTAAATTACATCTTATAGATATTTTTTCCCGCAAATGAGTAAGTTTTCCTTGAATTTCATGCCCCAGTTTAATCATCAACAAATATGCCTGACCAGTGACTTGTGAGGATTTTTATTAGCATCATAATCGGATACCATTACATTAAATCTGTAAAACTTCAGAAGGGAAGAGTTGGGATAAAAGTATAAAATCATAATGATGCCTGTTAGAAAGGATGTGGAAATACTTAACAAACTTCTATAATTAGTTCAGCTGGTTAAATTGAGCATGGAACAGATTTTTTTTTAAAAAAAACTGTTCATGCTGCAGACTGCAGCCCTGTCTCTGAGCACCTCTGTCACTAAGGATTGCCAGTGGTTAGTAGATGACTTACTTTCAGTCTGGGTCAGCCTGGCACAAACCCCTAAACCTTTTTGGAAAAGCAACCCAAAGCTGTGTCTTGAAAATAGGTCAGCAGCATCTTAAACAAACAATAAGGATGGAATATTCAGACTTTTGAATTTCTAACAGAAATTTTTTGTGGCTTTGGGCACTTTGCTAGAATACATCATGTGTTGTGTAAATTGAAAATAACTGTACCAATGGCATAAGATCTTAATGATTATTCTTTTGATATTCATTTTATGTGTCATTATATGTTATTTAAAAGGTCACCCATTTCTAAAAGATTGAAATTTGAGATACTTATGTTCTGCTGATCATATTATTCCTTAAATTTTATTGCTTGACTCAAATACCAGTAATATCAAACACCTTATGTGAAAAGCATTGTGCTAAGAATTGTAGAGGAATTCATGAGTAATATGCATAAAAGTCCTGGTTTTAAAAAACATTCTGGTAGAAGAGGAAAGGAAGGGAAACAATTAGCGTTTATTAAGCAACTGTTATACATGCCAGATATTAGGCTAGGTGCTTTACCTGTGTGTTTTCATTTTTTTCTCAACACAATTCTTCAAGGTAACCAGTGTCAATCCCATATTACAAATGGTGCACTTGAGACTTACCGAGGTTAAGTTGCCCAAGGTTAGACAGCTAGTAGTGTGAGACAGATTCGATCCAGATCTGACTCTAAAACTCATGTTGTTGATAGTGGCCTTTGAGAAAATAGATAGCCACTGTTAAGGAGAATAGGTAAAATTTGGGCATGGGGAAATGGAAGGAAGGTTGTTTTAGGAGAAGGAAAATTATGAAGTCCAGAAAACCTAGCCATGTGCAGTGAACATCCAGGTAGTCAGGTTAGACCAGAATTTCACAAACTGTTTGGTCTCGAGACCCCTTTATATTCTTAAAAATATTTACAACCTCAAAGAGCTTTTGTTTGTGTGGGTTTTATCTATAGATATTTACCATATGAGAAATTAAAGCAGAAATTTAAAAATATTTAGTGAATAATTTTTTAAAACTACATTTATTACATTTTAACACAAATACTGTTATTTGTGAAATATAACTTATTTACTAGTTATTTTATGATAAATAACTACATTTTTAAAAACAAAATAAGAGTGGCATTGTTTTACCCATTTTCAAATCTCATTATAGTCAGGCTTATCGATGACAGGTGGATTCTCGCATCTGCTCATGCATTCAGTCTGTTACAAACCACATGTCATTAAGCCCCTGGAAAACTCCACTGTATTCTCATGAGATATTGACAGCAAAAAAGGCAGATAACATCTTAGTTTTATTATTAAATTCATTTTCACCTCACAGACCTGAAAGTGTTTTAGAAAACTCATGAGCGTTCTTTGGAGAATATTGGATGGGATTTTGAAGGAGAACCCAACTGAAAGTGTAGGTTTGGGGCCAGATAATGAAAAGACCTTCAGTGGTGGAGTTCAGTCTTTAATAAGCAATGGGGAACCACTGCAATTTTCTAAGCAGAAGAATGAAATAAAAAAAAGCTGTGTAAAGCAATGCATAGAGGTAACTGTGGTAGGCAATGTAACGGGTATTGAGGTAGAATATATTGTACTCTACATCTGGCTGTATATGAAGGACAAGAAAAAGAGAGGAGTGAAAACAGTGCTGCGATTTTGAGTCTGGTGAACTAACTAGGTAACTAATGCCCCATTAACAGATTATGGGGAGTATAGGAAAAGAAGCAAGCTTGGGGAAGAAAATAGTGGTTAGGTTTTGGAATATGTAAAAAGTTTTACATTTTTTAATTTTGAAATATTTTTAGGGGCCGGCCCGTGGCTCACTCAGGAGAGTGTGGTGCTGATAACACCAAGGCCACGGGTTTGGATCCTATATAGGGATGGCCGGTGCACTCACTGGCTGAGCGTGGTGTTGACAACACCAAGCCACGGGTTGAGATCCCCTTACCGGTCATCTTTTAAGGAAAAAAATATATGTGTATTTTTAGTTTTACAGAAAAGTTGCAAAAATAGTATGGAAAGTTTACATATATCCTTCACCTGACCTCCCCTGATATTCACAACTTATATAACCATAGTACAGTTATCAAAATGGGGAAAGTAACTTTGGTACATTACTATTAACTAAACTACAGACCTAATTCAGGTTTCATGAGTTTTTCCACTAATGTCCTTTTCTTGTTCCAGAATCCAATCTGGGATCCCACACTGGATCTAGTAGTTGGGTTTCCTTAGTGTCTATACTCCAATCTGTGATAGTTCCTCAGTTTTCCATTGTCTTATAAAGTTTTTAATGAAAAGAGAAGATGCTTAAAATATATATGGAGAAAAAAGGAATGTCATTTTATCTCTTAAAATGCATAAGAACCTGAATAAAAATCTTAATTTTTTTTTCTTTAAAAAGTTACAAAGATATTGTAAAAAATTGAAAAAATATGGAAGACATGAAGTAAAATGTAGCAATCTACTACCAGAAATAACTACTGTTAACAGTTTGGTGTGTGTCCTTTTATTTATTTGTTTTTTACATATGTATAGTTTGTGTATATATTATGGGATCATAATAGTCATACTATCCTGCAACTTGTGTTTCTCATTCAAACACTATATTTTGTTCACTCAGTATCCTTCAATGTGAGCATATACAGAGCTGTCTGATTCTTTTTAATGGCTTCTTAGTATTTCATAATGTAGCTGTATCATTTTATTAAACCATTCTCTTATTGATGGAACTTTAGGTTAGTTTCAGTGTTTCATACTAGTACAAGATGCATCACTGAACATCCTTTTATATGTATATATATTTGGCTTCCTGGGCAATTACTTCTATGAGGTGAAATTACTGGGTCAGAGACCATATGTATTTTTCACTTGAACAGTTATTACCAAATTGCCCTCCAAAAGATTCTGTCTCAACTTACACTCCCTCCAACAGTGAGTGGCATACTGTTTCTCAAAAGAGCTGTGGATGGAAGTATTCTAATCTGTTCACAATGGTTTGGTCTGGGTAATGGTCTCACAGGGTATTTGACTATTTATATGTTGCTTTTTCTATTTTTTCCCTACAAGTTACGGTTTTGTTTTGCTTTTGTAATGCACACACATAGATACAATACTTAATTTAAAAATGAAAGGTTTTAAATGTTTTGTCTTTGAGTTCTTTTAATTCAGCATGAGGTGAAAACATTGCCATGAGGAGGTCTAGGCAAGAGGCATGAGGGGCTCATGAAACAGTTACTGGGAGGCTGTCATAGGGTGCATCTTCTACTTCAGGGTGGGGGTGGAATAGTAAGTATTCAAGAAGTGGAAGTCTGAGGTCATAAATTGTTCTTTAGAGAGTTTTCCATTAGCTGAGGAATGTGGAGTTAAACCTTGGCTCTTGTGAGGATCCTATGGTCTTGAGCATGTTGTATAATTCAGTGTTAATTCTTACAGAGAGAGTAGGGAAGAGGAGCAAGGGAAAAGACTAATCCTTGCATATCCTTTTGGAATAACATAAGAATCACTAAATTATTTTTAATGCCTCATATGTGGCTCTTATGCAAGAAGTAGATAAGAATGCCAGTTACAGCAGAGAAAGCATAAATCAGATAATAAAGTTTCAGAAAAAGTTGGGGTAATCTAAGTCAAAAGGGAGAATCTAACAAATAGAAGTGATCCTTGATTTCTTGTATCATCTAAAAGTACACTGGCTGCTTAATAGACTAAGCAAAAAGTAAGGTTTTGATGTGTTTGGTCGTAGTTTTTGTTTGTTTTACGTTTTCATCCCATTAGCACATCTCAAAATTTTCTAAAAATCTTCATTTTCCTTTTTTAAGTTTAAAATCTGTATTTTTGTGGATATGCCTATGCCTTTTGTTTTCTGTTTGTCGCTCTGTCTGCACATATGCACCATAGTTTTAGTTTCATACATCCAAACAGTATAACGGGGCATATTTCCAGACACATGGATTGACAAAGGGAATCGTTTGAAATTAGAATGTTAGAAATCTAGACCCTCCTAAAAAGTCTAGGATGTGTAAGTCCCCTTGCCAGAGCATTACTGTAATTATTAGTAGTAAATGATGATCGATGTGAATATTAAGGATGCTCGATATACTGTCAGCTGCCTCTTTCCTAAAGCAAGTGAGCTTCAAGTAGATAGCCTGAACCTGACCTTTGCAGGAGTTTGTTTGTTAGATTTTCTCTCTCACTTCCTTAGCCCTAACTTATTCTGACAGAGGAGGTAGAATCAGGACCTTAAAAAATAATAATAAAAAGAGATGACCTTTATTCTTCTATAATATTTTAAAGGGATTTGAAGAGCAGCCTGACATTTGAAATTTGAATATGGTTCAAGGCTATTCCAACTGAAATATGGTTTTGACTTTTCTTGTTAGTAAACAAAATTAATTTGTGTGTATTGTGTGTATGTATGGTTTATTCACATACACATTATCTCTATGTAAAGTATATACATGCAAATTATTAATAGTTTTTTAAAACCACAATTAGAAACTGTCATTTTCTAGTTAACTAGTTTTCTAGTTAAAGTGAGGGCAAATAAGTCCCATTTACACTAATATTTAGAAAACTCAACATGATGAATAATTTCAGAAGCAATATCCTAAAAGCCCAAGTTAGAAAAATGTTATAAAGCGTAGTCATTCTGAAATGGGGCTGTGACTTGTGGTCTGCTCCTCCCCCAGTCTTTTAAACTATTTAAATAATTGTATTCTACCTGAAAGTTGGATGATTGTTATCAATTCCATGTTATCTTCACACTTATTTGAATCCTTACTATGTGCCAGAGACTGTGCTGTACACTACATATATCATTTCACTTGATTGTCAAAAACTATGGATGAAGGTGGTAATGCCACTTTGCATGAAAGAAAAGTGAGGTTTGATGACAAAAAAATGATTTTTTCAGGATCACGTGGCAAGTGATCTTAAACTTCAAAGCCTTTTACCGACTTCTGTATAGCTAAGCTGAAGACTGAAATCCTTCTCTGTTTTATTTAACTGTACATGGTCCACAGAAGCACTCACCATGTTAGTTAATTCTTGTCAGGAAGAGAAACAGCACCAGCTATTAAAAAAAGAGCTACAAAACAAAAATGAAAGTACTTGGGTCTACTGGAAAAGAACATTAGACTTGGAAGAAGGAGACCTGAGTTGGCACTTGGCTCAGTTACTGAGCTCATATATCACTTTCTTAGGAAAGCCTTTCCCTATCACATCCTCTTCCTTGTTTGTCTCTATTACAGCGCTGAACTCATTGCTATTATTATCATATTGCAGTGATTCTAAGGGTCACATTTCTAAAGTGTGAGTGTGTCTTATAATTGATGGTATCTTAAAATTAATCGGCAGCATTTTTCCTTAATTATTGGTACATGAAATAAAGATGCGATTTAAAGTCAATGACATCTTAGATATGATGAAATGCAGCATTTATTTATATGTGTTCCCACGAAAATGGCTACATCATTCCCACTGTTTTAAATACCAAGTATATATAATGATTTTCTGATTTCTAGCCATACCCTCTTTTAAGCACCAGCCCTTTAGGTTGAACTAAATCTTTTCTTGATGTCACAGGGATCACAGGTTCAACATGTCTACTCTCCAGATCAACTTGTCTTCTAGTGTTCTCTGTCTCAGTAAATGGCATCTACATTTGAGCATTTGTAAAGCTAAAAAGAAAGAAGTTAGACTGCCTGGGTTTGAATCCCAGTTCCACCCTTTAGTAGTTATCTGAGCGTACAGTGAGGCGTTGTCACCTTTGCTTTTCGTCTGTAAAATGGGGAACATGTTAACACCTACCTCTGAGGATTGTTAGGATGACAAAGACACTGAGTAAATTCTAGCTGCCACTAATCTTCATCATACATGTCTGTGACCGCTCTCCTTACTCTGCGTATGTAATTCATCATCAAATCCTATGATAGGTGGGCCCTTCAAAATATCTCAAATTCATCACTTTTATCTCTGTGCCACTTCTCCAGTTGAAGCCCCCATTTTCTTGCCTGTAGTAACTAATCTTGTAGCTCCTCCTCTTTCGCATTTCTAATCCAGTCAGAACCATCCTTTAAATCTGACCGTGCCACTTATTAAACCCTTCCCAATACACTTAGTATAAAACCCCTAATCCTTAATTTGGCATATATTGTTCTCTGTTTTCTGCCTGGCTTCTGTCTACCTTTCCAGCTTCATATAATGCCACTCTGATATCTAATGTCACCCATTTGCCTCAAACTAACTCCTAGTCATCCTTTAGATTTCAACGTAAATGTCACTTTTTCAGAGACATTCTTTGATCTCCCAAACTAAATTACGTTCTTCACTTGTAGTCCTTTATGTTGAATTTATACACTTCTTATTTGGGGGTGATCAGTTTCTTCCCAACTGAGGCTAAGGGAGTTAAATAACTTCCCCAAGGCCATAGAGCTAGTTATGTTAGAACTAGAATTCCAAAAATAAAAAAGAACTAGAATTCCAACCCAGGACCGGCCAACTCTGAAGCTGAGTCCTTTCTATGATCGTTCCTTTGCTGATTTAAGGGCAAGCAAGAGCATATGAATCAATGTTGTAGGTTTCAAATCATGGCCTGACTGCTTTCCTCCTTTCTTTCCATTTAACCTTCAGGTTGTTCCTTAAATATTCATCTTTCTGAGCCTTCACTCTCCCTCATTAGATAGTAACCTGTTGGAAGTAGGACCTGTTTTTTAATATATTATCTACCTAGCAGTTATGTAAACTCCCTTGCATATGGTAGATACTTATTGAAATTTTTGTTTCAGGGATGTTAAAGAAGAACATCATTTTAAACCATTTCATCTTTTCAAGGTTTGGAGCTGCCTTATGATAGAATTTAATACCTTATTCCATACTCTTCTGCCAATCAGTGACAGAGTACATTTTATGTTTTTATATTTTGAAGAGAACAGCCTAAAATGGTTTTAAAGTGAAGTTGATGGTTTGTGTCTTGATGGATTATAATACTGTTTCATTGGAAAAAGAGATAACCTTAAGAATTTTTGCTTTTCTTCAGGAATTAAGTGATCTACAACGTGATCCACCTGCTCACTGTTCAGCCGGACCTGTGGGAGATGACTGTAAGCTTTGTTCTATTGCTGGGATTTTGCTACCATTAAAAGTATAGGTTTGAAGATTTGTTAATGACTCCAAAACTCCTTTGTTTGTTTCAGTGTTCCACTGGCAAGCAACTATTATGGGGCCTGTAAGTATGATTCGTATATGTGAAATTAATCCCCTCAGACATACTTCATTCTTACCGTACACCTGCGATCATATGTTGGTGACTGAGGTTGAATTTTCTTGTACTCTGAGTCACCCAAGAAGTAAAATATAATTTTTTGTATAAGGATTTGTGATGATTTCCTAGAGCATTGGTGGTAAATTCTTGCTAGGATCACTGTGATGTTTCCTTTGCCAAATCCTTGATCATTACATGTAGTAATGGTTCACCCACAATTTGCAACCGAGCAGTGTGTTTGCTTTATCTTTTTTGTGTGTTTTAGTCACAGTTAGTTGTTCATAACTAAGCATGGTAATTCTCACATCCACAGTTTTTAGTACATTAGAAATAAGTCTAATTAACCCAATAATGGAATTCCTACAAGTAACAAGCACCATTTTGCAATAAGTTTCATCACTCTTCTTGTTTGTGAAAGAGATTTGATAAAATACTGTAGTGGATCTATCTTTGCCACCTTATGAGTTTGCTGCTTTTAATTTTATCGCATTGTTCTGAACTCAAAATTACCTACTGTTTTATAACTGGCTCCTCTTAATACTTAATTACCTTTGTTAAAATTACTGTTTTCTACACCTGAGAGACAGTTATAACTTGAAACAGGCTTTTCTTTCTCTGAGCAAAAATCTGATTGCATAAAAGTGGGCACAGACAGGTCAAATCTACTATTTGAGTGAGAGTACATTTAGTAACATGTTTCATGAACGTCAGTCTTTCCTCTCTCCCCTGATGGAGCTTTATCTAGTAAGTTAGAGTTTTTAATCATATTGTCTTGTGTTTAATTTAAAAACAAACAAACAAACAAAAACTACTGAATTTCAAAGTAGGACTCATGGTTATTTGTCTGAAATTACTAAATTGTCATATTAAGTTGAGTTTTTAAATGGTAAAATGCAACATATTTATTTATATAACTTTCCATAAGAATCTAGTTATTTGTTTGTTTTTCAGTACTTACCAGGAACTTTCAAAATACTATCATTTAAAGGCCCACTCTTACCATTTAAATTATAGCCTTTCACAAGTATTTCTTAGGTGAATCACATGTAACAAATGGTTACAATTATAGTATTCATACCTCCCTTATTTTAGCAATGCAAACATATACTCTACAATACTTTGTAGTATCATTTAACTATCTAAGCAGACCTTATCTGTCATTGTAATTTACTTACTTTTTCTACATGTAATTTTGATGAACTAGAATTAATATGTAGAAAGAATAATTATGCAGTACAGTCCTCTAACATATATGCAGAAACTTACAGAGAAAGTAATGATAGTCTTGCTGTTACTACCCAAATGTTAATAGAACATAATATTCTTAATTAACTATGAAGGAATTAAAATAGAATTTTAGGTATAGTTTGATAACATTTTTCTTTTCTTAATTTTTTTTTTTTTTTTTGCTTATAATATAAATATTTTCTAATGGCATAAAGAAACATGAACAAATTTAATTTCTTCCTGTAAAGTTGATTCCTGATTTGATAGTACCATGAATATTGAATTTATTTAGTTTCATTTTGAACTTTTTTGTATTTTCCACATAATTTTGTAAACTGTTACTGAATGAAGATTTGAGATATAAATTTGTACCAGTGTCACTTAGCCTTTCTTTTCGTAATTTGGTCTCTTCAGTGCATCTTCATTCCTGGCCCTTAAGTGACCATCAGAACTTTAAGTTTTATAAATAAAAAGGTAACAATAGTGCCATCCCTTTTTTAAAATACTGATTACTGCTACAGACAATTATCTTTTTTCATAGCAATCGTACATGTATATTGATTTTTTAAAATTTGTACTAATAAACAGATTTGTTTGGGCAAGTCACACCAGTGTGTGTGTCCTATTTTGTTTTGAATTAAACTTTATGGTGTTGGCATAATTGTTGGAAAGTCTTCCTTTATACCTGCAAAGGGAAACTTGTTCTCCAGGTAAGTGATTTGAAGGTATGGCAGGTGAATTTTTTTCAGACTGATAATATTTGATGAAATAATTTTAAATATGATGGCATTTTTAACTATAATAATATTTATAATTATAATTATATTTATATTTATAATAGTATTAGTAATAATAATATTCGGAGCAATCACCACTAATGCATGTTTTGTAATTTCAGCCTGATAGCGCATATCAAGGAGGAGTCTTCTTTCTCACTGTACATTTTCCGACAGACTATCCTTTTAAACCACCAAAGGTATTTTTACTTTTACCATTGATGTGATTCCCATGTCAGGGATTTTACTCTTTATCTAGAGATAGTTTTATGATGTCAAAGACTGTGGGTAGGTTAGCATGTTTAAACTGTTTTCTAAAACCACTGAATCTAAAATATGCTTTCTTATTCCAGTATTGTATTATGTCTGTAAAACAAAAGGCAGTATCTGTTATGCTATAAATTAGGTTCTTAGCTTTTTTTCCCTCCTTATTAGATATGTGTACTTTGGAAAGTTTTTATAGTCAAGAATCAGACTTTTCTATTCATGGGATTATCTTTCCAAAGTTGACCTTTCTGTCTTAGTTTTTATGTATTCAATAAACATTTATTGAGCATGTACCATGTTCTGCTCCATTGGGGAATGCAAAAGTAAATATGACACAATCCCTTCATTTAGTGAAGTGGGGAAGATAAAAACAGGTTTTTATTAAATTTGATTTAGATTCAATCTAAAGAGGAAAAAAATGATGGGGTTATCAAAGAGGGAATAAATGAACAGATACTGCCCCTCAGTAAATAATTATTTTAGATTTTTAAAAACACAACTCTTGTGGAAATGAGGTTTCTTGGTGGATTTCTTAGAACAGGTAATAAGTTTAGGCCCCTTAACTTTGCCCTGAAACAGGGTCGGCACCCTGTTTTTAGATCAAGTGTCACTTCCAGGTATTACTGATAAATTAAGAAAAAGATTGCTTTGAGGTATGATGAAAGCCATGGTTAATTACTTCAGGTTCTATTTGACCAGTCATACCAGCTACTACAGACGTATTTATTACAGTCTCCAAAATACTTCTCAATTCCTTGAGGAAGGAAAAAGGGAAACTGACTTATTTGCTTTCACATTCCTACCAGCTGGAACTACGTGTAGCACAAAGTAGATGCTCATTCAATTTGTGTTGGATGCATTTCTCCTGTAAGGTCATATAAAGTTGAGGATATTTTACCCTAGAGCAAATTGGTTCTGATTTGTTCATAGTTCATGGATTGTCACATTTTTGTTGTTTTATGTTTAGATTGCTTTCACAACAAAAATTTACCATCCCAACATAAACAGTAATGGAAGTATTTGTCTTGATATCCTGAGGTCACAATGGTCACCAGCTCTGACTGTATCAAAAGGTAATTTCATTTATCAGATTTAAAATAGTTGATAATGGTGAGACAGGAAAAATACAACAGAACAGCAAGGTCTCAAATGTTTGGATCCTCATACTAGACAGCTGCCAAAAACAAAACAAAACAAGAAAAATACAGCAGAAAAATCCAGGGATCAAAGTTTTAAAAAATCAGTCTACTGTGCTTTCTCCTATTTTGATTATGCTTTGCTGTCGTAACTCATATGTTACTCTGCCTTTAAGCAGTTAGCTTATGAACAGGGTGTGGTGGGAGGGGAGTCAATGTGGCATGGATAAATCTAAATGAGGAAATGAGAAGAAATTTAAAATATTAGAACTAGAAATTTGGGGATAAGCCTACTGATATACCCTTTAGCTTGGGCTTTCTCTTTTGAAAAAGAGAGTAAGAGATACTAAAAATGATTTGGGAACAGGTGTCTCATTCATTAGGTGGAACTATTGACACTAATAAGTAAAGCTTTACAGCTATTTTACTTCATCCAAGAAAAAATATCAGGTTTGACTGAAAAAATAAGTGATTTAAAATGAAAGAAATATTTCACACTTTAGAATAATGTAGTGCATATAGCATGTTAGTCTAAACTTTGAATAATCAAGAGCATCACTAGAATGACTGACATATAATTCATGCTGATTCTCAACTTTCACAGATGTATATAGCATTGTACTTTGCTAACTTATTAGCTATGTACATAGGTCATCAGAAGCCATTTTTGTTTCATTAGCCAATACTATTTACTGTGCTGGCAATCTTCGTTTGTGTCTTGTTTCTCTAATAGAAGAGAACCAGTTGGAAAACATTGTTTAGGTGAGAAGCATCTACCCCTGAAATACTTTTTCTTTTTTCATAAGTTCAAGAAAATTGTTTCTCTTGAAGGATTCATGGTACAAATTCGTGGTCATTTCTTAATTTTTTTTTTTTTTTTAATAAATGTTACCTGAATGTATAACTTGTTTTTCAAAGTGGTGAGGTTTTTAGGAAGCAGGGTCCACAGCCATAACTATTTCAAGTATTAGATAAGAGCCCTTCAGATCAATTATTTATGAATGGTAGTTTTTCTGACCTAAAATGTTCTCAATGTTCATATAGATTCCAGTATCCTTTTTAAAGTCTTTCACATAGTATAACTGTCATGCATCAGATAAAGGAAAGATTCTGTGTCAAAGCATTACTCAAATTTATGTACTCTTTCCTGGAATGGTTTTACAAAGTGAATGTCATTTGGCATAAACAGCTAAGTCCTTATACATATAAAAGAAATGGAAGACTGCCAGATGCCGAGTACTTATCTTTTGACATTGGTAGCTTTTATAAAGACTAATTAGTATTGTTGGTTTATGGAAACTGTCCTTTGAGAATTTAAACAGCCTCAGTTTCCTCATATGTAAAAAGAGGATTATAATAATATTATGACATAGGGTCACTGTGCACCTGGCACGGAGTAAGCACTCAAATGAATGTTAACTGTTACCTTTTTCCTTATCTTAAAACATTTGGTTTGTGTGCATGATAGTGAAATCAGGGCAAATGGCTCCTGGCAGGGTGAAGAGATGAGGAACTCCACTCTTGCTTATTTTATGAGGTAGCTCATACTTCGCTCATTTGTTTGTACATTTTTCACTTCTCTATATTTTAAATGTCGTTTTGCTTTTTATCATTAGTTTAGTCTGGGAGCATTCTAGAGATGTAAGTGAGCCCAAAAAATCTACCCAATTGGTTTGATATACAAGGCTTGAGGTTTCATTGGGTAAATGGAAGATAAAGAAGATGAATAAAATATTAGTTTTTAGGGCTGGCTGGTTAGCTCACTTGGTTAGAGCGCAGTGCTGATAACACCAAGGTTAAGGGTTTTGATCTCTATACCAGCCAACCACCGAAAAAATATATATGTTTATATATTAGGTTTGTTTTTAGTCTTTAGCATCCCCCTTTCCCTGTTATTTAAGAGTCAACTTTGTCCTATAAATCCACCTTTGGACTTGAAAGAGTAGGAAAAGATAAAGGAACATAGTAGGGAAGAGAAGGGGAGGACAGAAATGGAGATTGTTCCAAAAGTTCTACACACCCCCTCAGAAGTTGTGACATGCAATTGAAGCAGACTAATGAGGAGCCAGAGTCCTTGTTCCTCCTATTTCAGATACTTAGATGGAGTTTTTTAAGTGTAGCTATGTACATTACTATTTTGACGTAGTATAGCAACAACTAAATTTTCATTTTCATTTAGATTTTAAATTACAATTTATGTAAAGGCTACTCTTCACATGATTTTTAAAAGTGTGCAATACAAATAAGCTACATGGAATAAAAGATTCACTGAAAAAAATCTTACAAATCTTCCCTCTTTGAAGGCAATCTATACATAGCACTAAGCCAAAGTAAAAGCAGCACATAAGCACAATGTCCAAGATAAGTTGGATTGTTAATGTAATTTGAATGCTTTGTAGCAAACTCTTAACTTTAAAAGTTGTAAATAGCTGCTTTGGAGGTCCACTTTTTTAAAAAAAATAAATAAAAATTCAAATAGAATTTAAAACTGCAAAAGGTATAATAATTTTCTATTATGTAAACTCTTTGTAATTTTATAATTTAAAAAATTAAAGATATTTACTACCAACCAAAGTTAGTATAAAATGTAATTTGATGTGTTTATTTTATTTTGTGTTTTCTTTATAAGTTTAATATCTATTATCAGTAAAATAATTTTCACGTATGTAATTTGTGTAAAGTAGAAAGATTATTATCTAATACAATGCTCTCTCTTTAAATCTAGTTTTATTGTCCATATGTTCTCTACTTTGTGATCCTAATCCAGATGACCCCTTAGTTCCAGATATTGCACAAATCTATAAATCAGACAAAGAAAAGTAAGTGTTTACTTACATTAGTTTCTGTTTGCATGCTTTTCTACATAGTCTGCTAAAACATGAGTATTATCAGTACATTTTAAGTACATTTAATTATAATGTTTGTATTAAGTTCATCTTATTCCAATGGAATAAACCTTTCTTTTTAAACTCTTGTTTCTTCCCATTTATTGTTTATAGTACGTGTTCTATGTTTGCATAATAACTATGTATAATTCTAGGCAGTGAATTAAAATTTTAAAAATTTAATCATTGGAAAGTATTGAATACTGTATTTCCTGTCTTCTCTCAGGAAGAGAAGTTATCTGACCTAATTTTTCCAATCTGCTTTTTCATCTTGTTTGTATTGTAGGTTTATTTGCAATTTGCAGATAATGCTCATTCTGAGTTGGTTTTGATAGATTTCTGTTTTTCTATTTCAATTCTGTTTCTTAGTTTCTGTGTTTTATTTTTTGTATTTTAGGTACATTTTCATATAGGTTGCAGAGAAATTCATGAGTTAAACATTTATGTTTTCTGTTTTATTCATGCATGAGCCTAATTCATATTGATCCAATAATTGGTATATGTATGGTTATTGCAATTAAGCATGAGAAGGTAGCATATACAGTTCTATATAGAGGGATGCTTCTAAAAGATTAATTTTGTATGTTTTTTACTGTATCCCTTTTATATGCCTACAGATACAACAGACACGCAAGAGAATGGACTCAGAAATATGCAATGTAAAATCAAAAAATTTTTCATATATACCAGAGTACTGTAAAATCTAGGTTTTTTTCAACATTAGCAGTAAATTGAGCACTGTTTACTGTTTCATTGTATCATGAAACCCTTTGATTTTTACCCATCTTAAATATGTTTCTGAAGCAAGACAAAACAAACTTCCAAAAATACCCTTAAGACTGTGATGAGAGCATTTATCATTTTGTATGCATTGAGAAAGACATTTATTATGGTTTTTAAAATACTTGGACATCTGCATCTTCAGCTTACGAGATCTACAGTGCAGCTGAAAAGCAACCAAATTATTTTTTGCTGAAACTAGATGTTTTTACATGAAAAATACTGTATGTGTTGTCTAAGATGTCGTCAGTTTTATAAATCTGTATTCAGATTTCATTCTTTGTTAGCTCACTTTATAATTTGTATTTTTTTACTGTATAGACTAAATATATTCTATTTACATGTATGTCAACTCATTACTTTTTTCCTGTGAACAGTATTGAAAAAACCCAACAGATGATAATTAAATGAATTAACTGTGTCTCCCTTGTCTTAGGATATTCTGTAGATTGATTGCAGATTTCTTAAACCTGAAATGATCTTTACACTGTAATTCTCAATATACTGATTATGGAGAAACACTTGTTTTGATTTTGTTATACTTGACTTAACTTTATTGCAATGTGAATTAATTGCACTGCTAAGTAGGAAGATGTGTAACTTTTATTTGTTGCTATTCACATTTGAATTTTTTTCTGTATAGGCAATATAATATTGACACCTTTTACAGATCTTACTGTAGCTTTTTCCATATAAATAAAATGCTTTTTCTACTATTTGTCTTGATTACTTAAAAAGATAAAAATTACTTTAACTATAAGTAAAGGATCAAAACTCTATATAAAATTTTGCATGAAAATCATTTCCAAATTGTGAAAATGAGGTCTGTTATGTTTGGCATTAATCACCATTAATTATCTAAATCTTACTGTTTTAGTTTAGTATCTCTTTATTAAATTGTCAGTCTGTAGGATGGTATATCTTGGCCACTTGTTGTAGAAGAGAATTTAGAATAAGTTGGGGTTTGTTCTGGATCACATCTAAAATAAATATGCAAAAGTACTGAAATGAGTGAAAGGCAGTGTCACCCACCCTGAAGAAGTCTTTATAGACCTGAGGAATCTTTAGATTAATCCGTTAAAATGCCTCTCTAGATGTAATTGACAATTACATTTTCTTAACATTTTAAAATCTAGAAGTTCTAAAATAGAATTTTAATGCCATCACAATTTGAAAACATTTATTTTTTACTATAGAAGTTACAAAGAAAATTCTAAAATGATGCTTCGCTCTGTTTTTATAAATTGCCAGCTAAAGGTGATATAAATAAAGCAGGTTATCTTTATAGATTTTAAAGAACACTAGAAAGTACTAATGTTTTATCTTGGGAAAAAATACTTCTTTGATGTTTAGCATGCTCATAAAACTTGAGTGAGTGCCATTTTTAAGAACAGTAGCTCTTCTAATTGTTGCAGTAGCTGTGTAAGTGTGCAAGAATCTGTGATGGGTGTAGTCATTAGCAAAGCATTTCACTTGAGTATTTTATCATGGGTTCATTATTATTAAAGCACAAAATAACCTGTTAGAAAATGTTTTTATAAATGAATGTAAAATAATTACAATAATGAATTGTGAAATGGATGTTTAAGAAAATATAGGCTTAAAAAAGTAACTATATTAAGTGATATCTTGAAACAGCCATATCATGAAAAACACTACTTTACTGGATATATTATTATAGGCTACATTTTCCCTGAATTTAAACACTCAGCACCACTAGATTTATATTTTGATAGTAAAGGATTTTGTTTCTTGAGTATCTTTCACCTTTTTTTTAAACTTTCATTTGTGTGGCATTTATTTCTGGAAGTGTCTTTTTTTCCTTTATTAAAGTTTTTGAAACTTGCCTAACTCTTGTTTGCCTTTGCTTACATCTGAATTGTACAATCGGCCTCCCAAGGAGTGAGCACAAGTTCTCATAATTAACTAAAAATCTTGAGTTATATGGTAACATAATGATCAGTCAAATCACCATTTTGGGTATATTATTTTTGCTTAATTCTAACAAAGAGAAAATTCCAAATCTTCTAGCTATTTTGGAATCTACAATAAATCATTGTTATCTATAGTCACTCTCATATTATTGAACACTAGAATTTATTTCTCTTCTCTATTTTTGTACCCATTAACTAGTCTTTATTTCCCCTTTTCCCCCACATACTTCTCAGCCTCTTGTAACTACTATTCTACTCTCTACTGAAATCAACTTTTTTAGCTCACACTGAATGTGAGAACATGTGATATTTGTCTTTCTGTGCCAAGCTTATGTCACTTAACATATTGTCCTCCAGACTCATCCATGTTGCTGCAAATAACAGGATTTCATTGTTTTTTTATGGCTGATAATTTATTTATATAATTTATTGTATATTCCAAAATATCTAGAAGATTTGGAACGTTCCCAACACAAAGAAATAATTGTTTAAGGTGACGGATTTCCCAGGTGCCCTGATTTGATCATTACACATTGTATACATGTATCAAAATATCACATGTATCCCATAAATATGTATAATTATGTATGAATTTTTTAAAACAAATTAAAAATTTATAACTGAGGGTTATACCTCATATTTTTCAAGGAGATATTTTACATCATTTAACTTAGTAGATGAAAATACCTTGTAAGGTTGACATTATAACCTTCACATTTGTAACCTACTCAATAAAATCTACAGCATTAAAAAATAAAGGTGAAGCAATACTTATGCTCATAAAAAGTATATTTTAATTTAAATAAAAAAAGGAGAGAGATCATTAGTTATATTTTACAACTGTAAGTTCAAAGCCAGGGACCTTTTCATAGATTAAGCATTAATTTAGTAGTCTCCTTGGAGTGAAGAAAATGAGTATTCTTTTGAGGATTTAGGATCCTACCTCTTGAAGTCCTGAATGCTTTGAGGCATAGTTGAAAACCATATTCAAATTGGATTCCAGACACTTGTAACCGCCACATTCAATAAATCAGAGATGCAGTTTGTAAGGGCACCCTCACCAATATCCCCCAACTAAATCAAAAGTATATGATTCCTGCAGTACAAGCATTACACAAATGGCTCTGTAAACCATGTATAATTATTCATTTTTGCTTTATTGCTCTATTCCACCTGTTCTCTCCTCCCCTTAAATTTTGATAGGGAAAATTAAATTTTTACTTTGTAAATCAACTACATATCAGTTTCAAAGTACCAAAAGGAACTAGGTGACACACAAACACAGAGCAGAGGGGTAACGCTAAGAGTTAATATGCAAAAATATTATTCATTAATACTACATCGTGGCTTTACATTTCTCTTATTTTATCACAGTGATCAATCTTTGATATGATTCAGTCATTGACATTTAGCAAGATGCTGTTTTCCCACAGTTTGGTATTTTTAAGATGGAGATTAGGGAAATTAATTTTCCTCTCAGATTAAAAGATCCTTGTTCATGAAGCTATTTATGGTACTACATTTATTGGCAGTCAGTTTGAACTGGACTCAGTGTTCAGTCCAGTTGATAATGTTTTAAAATTTGAGTTCTGCAGTAGAATCATCAGTCATGTTTTTCATTTTTATTAGTACTAGCCATGGAAAATATGACTAATGTTTTAGCCATGGCTGTATAAATAGAGCTTCAGTGTATTCAAATAGTCTGAAATATTGCTTATATTTTTTGTTTTTAAAAAATCTCTTAGGTGGGCTGAGCCCGTGGCACACTCGGGAGAGTACAGTGCTGGGAGCGCAGCGACGCTCCCACCGCGGGTTCGGATCCTATACAGGAATGGCCGGTGCACTCACTGGCTGAGTACCGGTCGCGAAAAAGACAAAAAAAAGTCTCTTAGGTAATTATAAATATATTAAGACAATAACAAATCTGAATTTTTAAAAATTCGGTTTTATCTGTAAACTAGAACATTCAAAATTTTTTTGTTCAAAGCAAAGGTTTAATCACAGTTTAGTAGCCCTAAAATGTAATGCAGATTTGTGAAAGTTCTCATTTTTTTAATAATGCTTCTCTTTATTATTCAGACAGTTGTATTAAACAAATAAGGCAGCAGGTAGAGATTTGTCTAATTTCACTTGTGAAAATTGCCATGTATTGGCTGGCTGGTTAGCTCAGTTGGTTAGAGAGTGGCGTTTCTTAACACCAAGGTCAAGGGTGTGCATCCCTGTCAAATCCCAGCCACCAAAAAAAAAAAAAAATTGCTGTGTATAGATAACTAATTATTTATACTTTTTGTGTGTGTGTGTGTGCAGAGTAATGTCTACGCTCTTTTTAAACTGTGTAATTGATGTGCTTCCACCAGTTTTTTCAGCAGTGGTGATAACTGAAAATTTGTAAACAGCTAATGTTTTTGGTTGTAGGAATAATTTGTAATGCAATGGTGTCTTGATAACAGTCTAATAGATTTCATGTCACTTATTTGTATTTTGTTACATATAAATTTCTGCTCCCATTATCCTGTTATATATAAGAATGTGGTTTTAAATTGTAAATGAACTGAACTAATAGGAAGAGAGAAAATTCACCTAAAAGTGTTAGTATTTGGGGGCATTTTGTACAATAAGATACATTTCTTTAAAACTTATTGTAGCACTCTTGGGTCCTACTGTTTTAGAGGTATGGATGTGCCCTTCTTACCTCTGGAGGAAGTTGCTTTTATTCTACGGGCACATGTATAAGGTCTGAAATATGCTTTCCCCATACAATTTACTTGATAGGAAAAACTGTTAAGATCTCGTTACTGCCAAAAGTCACTATGAGTTGTGAACGAAATATTTTAAAATTCTTAATATACATATGGTGGGGAACAGTTGTGACATCACTATGTTACACTTTTGATACACTTGTTTTGGCAGTCCCACTACCACCCACACATTCACTGTGTCAATAGAAGAGTTCACAGGACTTGGCCTACAGTCATACTCAATGCTAAGGTTTATTACAGCAAAAAAGCCACGCAGCATGAGTACAGAGCTGGGTCAGTGAGGGGAGACAGATCAGGCAGAGTCGGGAGGAATCTGCATGCAGGCTGCCTGTGCTTTCCCTGGAGGGGCCACGTGGAGGACACTTGAGCAGTAACACAGAAACCGTGTTTCTGCTCAGAGAAGCCAGTTCGAAACTCAAAGTACAGGGTCTTTATTGGGGGCTAATCATCTAAGTACCCTTGTTCTCCACCATTCTAGTCACTTAGAAGGAAAGCAGATGTTCCCTAGATATTGCATTGTTTATTTCAAAAATCTAGTCAGGCTACCACAGCAGGCACAACCTTATCACTTAGGGCAAGTTTCAAAACCCAAGTTCCCAGACATAGCTAAGGGCAAACCTTGTAAACAGGCTCCTCTAAAGATCAGGCCTGTACAATTTGTCGAAAGACTATTCTTTCCCCTTGAATGGTCTTAGTACCCTTGTTGAAAATCAATTGACCATAGAGGTTTGTTTCTAGACTCTCAAATCTATTCCATCAATCTATATGTCTTATGCCAGTACCATGGTTTTGATTACCGTAGCTTTGTAGTAACTTGAAATGAGAAAACAGGGGTTGTCCAACTTTGTTCTTTTAAAATATTGTTTTTGACTATTCAGGGCCCTTGTGATTCCATATGCATTGTAGGATCAACTTTTCCATTTCTCCTGCTGAGATTTTAATTTGGATTGTATTGAATCTATAGAGCAATTTTGGCAAAGTTGACATCTTTTGTTGTGGTTATCTACTTCTGAATGACAGACCACCCCAAATTATGTGGTGTAAAAGAACAACCATTTTATTATGCGCATGGATTCTGTTGAATCAGGAATTGGGATGGAGCACAGTAGGGATGGCTTGTCTACTCCATGGTATTTAGTGTCTCAGCTAGGGGTTACACAAATAGCCATTTGGAAGCTTCTCCACTCATGTGTTGGCACCTGGGCAGGTACTTCTTATTGGAATACTTATCAATGGTCTTTGATGTTTGAGCTTCCCACAACATGGTAGTTCAATTTCAAGAGGGAGCATTTGGAGATCAAGTGTTCCAAGAGAATGAGGAGTTTTACGAGCTAGCCTTTGAAACTATATACTGTCATTTGTGCTATAGTTTACTGGTTGAGACAGTGAAAAGCTCACTCAAATTCAAGGGAAGGGGACATAGACGCCCACCTTTCCATGGGAAAGAATTTGGGGTCACCACCAAATTTTTATCAGTTCATTTCATGAGTACAGTTATGTGCCCAAAATGACATTTTGGTCAATGATGGACTGCATATATGACGGTGGTCTGAGCAATAGGCTATAGAATATAGCCTAAGTGTGTAGTAGGCTATACTATCTAGGTTTGTGTAAATGCACCCTGTGATGTTTGCACAATGACAAAATTGCCTAAGTATGCATTTCTCAGAACATAACCCCTGTCATTAAGTGATGCATAATGTACGTAGATTGTCTTTAATTTCTAGTTGTCTAATTGTTTTGTGCAATTGTTTTAATTATTGTGTAATTTTCTCTGTAGATGTCTTGCCCATTTTTCATTGGATTCATTCCTAGGTATCTAATTTTTTATACCTATTATAAAAGTTATTTTCATTTCATTTTCTTTTTGTTTGTTCTCGATGTATAGAAAAACAACTTATATTTGTATTGTATCCTGCAACCTTGCTAAATTCGTTTTTTAAAAGTTTGTATAATTTAAAGTTTTCTATACTTATAATCATGTTACCTGCAAATAGTGATAATTTTACTTCTTAATTCCCAATCTGTATGCCACATTTTTTTTCTTTTATTCATTAACTTGAGCTCCAGTACCATGCTGAATACAAACAGTGATAGCAAGGATCCTTTCTTGATTTCCAAGGGAAAGCTTTCATTATTTCAGTATTACATATGATGTTTCCTTCATAATAAGGAAGTTCCCTTCCTTCTATTCCTTTTTTTTTTTTTTTTTTTTTTTTTTTTCCGATGCTGGTCAGTATAGGAATCCAAAACCATGACCTTGGTGTTATAAGGTTGAGCTCTAACCAACTGAACAAACTGGCCAGCCTATTCCTAATTTATTAAACATTTTTATTGCTGTTCAGTTACAAGTTGGATTTAATGTTTTTTCTTCATCTATCAAGATTATTATTGTAATTTTTATATTTTTCCTTGATTAATTTATTGTGAATTACATTAACAGATGTTTACATGTTAAATAACCTTTACATTTCTAGACGAAAGCCCACATTGAGATGTATTATTCTCTTTAGAAAATACTGGATTCTTTTGCTAATATTTTCTTGTGGATTTTTTACATCTATGTTCATGAGAGAAGTTGGTTAGTAATTTCCTTTTTTGAATATTTCGTCAAGCTTGATACCTCAGGGTTATGCTGGCCTCATAAAAAGAGTTGGGAAAGCATTCCCTGTTTTCTCTCTGGAAGAGTTTGTAAGATACGTGTTTTTTTTTTTTTTTTTTTTTTTTTAATTTTTTACAATTTATTAATCCTTTTGTGATAAATTTGCACAATCACCACATATAAAGTCAGTGAAGAATCTTTACTCCTTTTTGCCAGCACCAACATTGGCCTGTGCAGTCCCCCAGCTTTCTTCATTCTGTTCTTGTGTTCCTTTTTCTGTTTTCTTGAGGTCTTTTTCTTCTCATACAGGCCATGTCTTGCAAGTTTATGTATGGGTTCATTTTTCTTTGCATAATCCAAGGAATCATAAATCATGCCAAAGCCACTTGCTCTTGCCACCACCAAAATGGGCTCTGAATCCAAATACAAAGATGACATCTGATGTGGTCTTGTACATTTTGGCTAGTTTTTCCTGAATTTCTGTCTTAGGTACTGTTGCCTTCCCAGGATGAAGAATGTCAATGACCATTTGTTTCCTCTGAAATAGTCGGCTGGTCATGAACTTCCTGGTCTGGATAGTTACTGTGTCATCATGGTGATGGCTGATCCTCAGGAAGCCATATTTCTTCCTTATATTTTGAAGAATATTCTGAAGCTATTTGTGTCTGGAGTTGTGGGGATTTTAGTTTTGGGGGGTTTTTTGCCTAGATTTATGGGAAGATTTTAATAAATTTTGTGTCTTTTATATGCATATAGGATTAAATATATTTCTATATGTTACTCTCAGTTTTGAGTTTTTCAAATGATTTTGTGCAATTCATCTAAATTGTCAGTCTGTTTGGCATAAAGTTGTTCATGATATCCTCTTGTTTTTTTAAGGTAATAAGTATCTGTAGTCATATCTCCTTACATTTTTTATTTTCTTTATTTTTTCTTGATTAGTCTTGTTAGGGGATTATCAATTTTATTAGTCTTTCAGAGAGCCAGTGTTTACATTTTTAAATTTCTCTTGTATGCTTATTTTCCATTTTATTGATTTCTATTTATTATTTCTTTCTATTTCCTTTAGTTTTGATTTTGATTGTTTTCTATCCTCTTAAGATTGAAACATAATTTTCCAGCCTTCTTTTCTAATATATATATTTAAGTCTACATATTTCTGCCTAAGTACCACTTTTGCTGTGCCCTACAAGTTTTGAAATATTGGATCTTCTTTATCAAGTTAAAAATATCTTTTAATTGCTGTTTTCATTTTTTCATTTACCTATGAATTATAGAGAGAGATGTATTGTTCAATTTCCAGGCAATTTTTTTTTTTTTAGTTACATTTTTGCTGTTGATATCTAGCTTAACTTCTCTATGGCCAGAAAACATAATCTGAATGACTTCAATTTTTTGAAATTTGTTGAAGCTTGCTTTATGATCCAGCACATGAAAGTTTTGATAAATGTTCCATTTGCATTTGAAAAGAATATTCCATTATGAGGTGCAGTGTTGACATATGCAAATTAGATCATTTGTTTATTGTGATTACAATTGTTACTGCTTGTTCTCACAGTCGTTAAGGGAGATGTGTTAAAGTTTCCCTTTATGTTTGTGAAATTGTGTATTAGTTTTACTTTTGCTTTATATATTTTGAACTCATTTTATTGGATACATACACACACATTCTCACATAAAGTTGTGATACCACGTTAAGAATGAGTCTTTTTATCTGTATTAACGCTTTTGCCTTAAAGTCCACTTTATCTAATATTAGAATAGCTTTCTTTTGGCTAGTATTTACATTGTATATTATTTGCTATTTTTAACTTTGGACCTTTCTGTGTCCCTTTTTAAAATGTGTCTCCTGTACTCATTGTGTAGTTAGGTTTTATTTGAGTTGGTTTTTATCCGATCTGACCATGTTAGTCTTGATTAGCATATTTCATCCTTTTCATTCAATGGAATTACTAACTTAGTTGGGTTTATACCAATGATGTTTCTGGGTTTTTTTGTTTTTGTTTTTTTTTAAGTCATGTTTTAGTTTTTTTTTCTCCCTTATTGCTTTCTTTTGGATTATAAAATAGTTCCATTTTTTCACTCTTGATAACTTGTTAGACAGTTTTTTATTCTTGTGTGTGATTACTTTAAATTAAAAGATCTATCACTGTCAATTACATTTTAATACCATTTTCTCAGTAATGTGAGAATCGTAGACCGCTTGGACTCCATTATCCCTTTCCTACCTTTTGCATTATTACTGTCATGTATTTTAATTCTATGTAAATGTTTAATTCTATGTAAATTTTACAAGACACTTATTGTTTTGTATGTCAGTGTCATTATATTTACCTCCCTATTTACTTTTTCCAGTGCTCTTCATTGCTTTTTTGTCTCCATCTGGGCTCATTTGCCTTCTGACTAAAGAACTCCCTTTAGTATTTCTTTTAGTGCATATCTTCTGGCAACAAATACTCTGGTTTTGTTTTTCTAAAAATGTTTTAGTTTTGCTTTCATTTTTATAGGATATTTTCACTGGGAATAGAATTCTAGATTGGTATTTTCTTTCAGCAATTTAAAGACATCATTCCATTGTGTTCCAGATCCCATATTTTGTTAAGAAATCAGCTGTTTGTCTTATCGTTGGTGCCTTCAAAGTAATATGTCTATTTTCCTTGACTACTTTTAAGATTATGCTTTTATATTTTCAGCAATTTTACTATATAAGAAGGTGTAGTTTTGTCTTTACCCTGCTCAAATTCACAGGCTTTCTGACAACTGTGGGTTGACACATTTTCATCTGTTTTAGAAAATCTCAGCCATTATTTCAAATACAAGGTACTTCAAAATGTTCATACAAAAATAGGATTAAAGGATAATACAAATCTTTCCATAAACTTTTTAAGTACCCTCATATTGCTTCTGCCCATTCTATTTCTCCCATTTAAGATTCCATTATAAAATATATTAGACGTTTTGACTGTGTCCCACATGTTTCCAAACCTATTTTCTGGTTTTTCCCTTGTTTTTGCTCTGTGCTTCAGTTTGGAAATTTTGTGTTGACCTTTTCTCCAGTTCACAAATCTTATCTTGCACTGTGCTCAATATGCTCTTAAACCCATCCACTCAATTTCAGATATTGTAGTTAATTCCAGGTGTATTTTTCAATTCTAAAATTACCATTTGATTTGTTTTACATATTTCAATTTTTAATGAGTTCTTAAATTGTTTCTTTTATTTTCTCCATGTTTTTCTCTATTTTTTGAAATTATTAATTACAGTTATGTTATAGTCTGTTCTTAACTTCAGTATCTGAATCATCTGTGGGTCTGCGCTTATTGAACATGGGACATTGTATAAAAAACTGTAGAGACTCTAGCTGGTGTTATCTACCACCAGAGATGGCTCATCCTTTGCTCTGCTAGTCAAATAGAATGTGAAGATGATCACTTTAATGCAGTCAGGACCTGTACTTAGTTGCGACTCATCTGCAATTTTATCAGACTCAAACTGCATCTGGTTTACTCTTGTTCATAGTGCATAGCCCTTTAGTACTATCTGTTTCCTCAACTCAGAGAAACTGCAGGAAATTCCACTCTGCTTTTCCTTATTTTTAATTTACAAGGAGCCTTTTGCTGCTTGTAGACCCAGACTTTGGCAAACATCTTGAGACGGAAACTAGCCATGTGCCTCAGGTCTTTCAAATCTGCTATTTTATTACATTTGCTCTATGCAACCACCAAAAGTGCTACTGGTTTTTCTGTCATGAACAGTTACCTTCTGTGAGAGATGAAGCCTGAATTCTCAGCTTTTAGCCACATCCAAATCAACAAGTGCTCCAGGGAAAAGAGATTGTAGAACATCCTCGTCAGTTCACCACTTCAGTCTTTTAATTACTAGTCTGTTCTTTGGGGTCCCCTGCCTCTGGTAGACCTTTATCTTCTCAACACTATGAGATTGCAGAAAATTTCACTGTTTTTTCAGAAGTTTAATTCTTTAGCTTCCTGTCCAACATAGATTAAGACTTTGTCACATATGTTGAGAGGGAAACTAGTTGCATATTGAGGCCCCTTGTCTCGTCTTGTCACTCCAGCACTGTGCAACCACAAAAGACAAACAAACAAAAACCTCTGTTTCTCTGTCCCCCAGCAGTGAGTGGTTCTCTGCCTGTGCTAAGCCCAAATTCTTAGCCTCTAGCCCATACTCCAGGAGAAAAATGACTGCAAATACTCAGAGCTCATCTCTGAGAGTCGCATGACTTCTGCAGCTATCTCAACCCTTTTCAGTTTATATTTTATGAGTCGCATGACTTCTGCAGCTCTCTCAACCCTTTTCAGTTTATATTTTATCTAGCTGTCCTGATTCCCAGTGGGACCACCTATCTGGAAGCAGAAATCCTTACCTCTTCATTCTTTGAGGGCACTGCTACTACAACTTCTTATCTTTTCCCTACCCTCAGGGTGTCCTCAAATCCATCATCCACTGAAGTGTCAAAGTACTCTATCTAATCAAAATCTGATCTTGTGGGTTATCAACTTTTAAAAATTTAAATAGCTCCCTACAGCCTCAGCAGTGTTTTTGCAGAGGGATTTAGAAGAAAAACAAGGGAGATGCTAATAGTTTAGCGTTAGATCCTACAATTTTACTTCAAACAGTGAAGCTTATTTTTATCTAATTGATATGTGAGGTTCCTTTGGGTTTTCAGATTCTTTCCCCTTGTTTAAATTATCAATCGACAGAATGAAGTACGAGTCCTTAAACTCTAGTGATCTCCAGACTCATATGCCATTCCCTGCCTCCCTCTAAACTTCCTGAAGTTCCCCCTTGGCTCCAAACCTCTCCCAACTTCCAGAGAGTGGTGCTGCTTATTCTCAGACTGGCCAAACTGTTCATTCTGTCTGAAATGCTCCCTTCTCCCTATCCTAAATGAATGACTAGGCTTTGGAAGATACCTAGGATTTTAATTGGCATATTAAAGTAGGGGAGGCATTAATGAAAATAGGAGAAATCAAACAAAGGTAACAAAGTAGAAATAAGTGAGTATGGCTTTGGCAGGTCTGTGTGCAATTAATGAGAGAAAGGATTAGGTGGAGGAGACAGAGCCACTGAATGTGAAACCTTGATCTGATAGACATCAAATGTAAGTTTTTAAATAGCAACGTGATATAATGAAAGCATTTGGTTAGGGATATTTACTTAGCAGAGTATACAATTTGAATTGGAATAATCTATCAAGCTAGAGTCCTTAAAGTCATTTTTGGCTTCTGTGTGATTAACTGGTCGATAGAATGCTACTGATTGTACTTAGAAATGCCTTTGGGGTGTGAGTTCAGAATCTCAGCCCCTCTTTTCTGGATCATAGCAATATCCTTCTCACCAATCTCCTTTTCAGTCTCCTCACACCCATCACTCCCTATGCTCCTACCAAAGGCATATTCTAAAACAGGTTTAATTGTGCCTCCAACTTGCCTAAAAAGGTGTTCGCTAACAAACTCCTTAGCATGTTATACATAGTCCTTCTCAATCCAACCCCTTTAGGTTTGTTTCATACCCTTCTTTTTATGTATATTTTGTTCTCATAAGTACACCATAGCCTCATGTATATCTTTGGCTTGCACATGCTGTTTCTTTTTTCTGGAAAGAACCTTTACCTTTCCCCACTCATAAGAAAAATAGTTCAAATGTCACCTACTCTATGAAGCCATCCCTTACTCTCCCAGGCAGATTTATTTATTTATTTCTGTGGGGTTTAGCAATTGGCCAGTAAGGGGATCCGAACCCTTGACCCTGGTGTTATCAGCAACATGCTCTAACAAAGTGAGCTAATCTCCCAGGCAGGTTTAACCAGATGGATCATGCCTTAATCATCTTTGCATGTATTTTTAGAACGTACCACAGTGTCTAATAGTACTAGCTTCTTCCTAGGAACTGAGTTTTAAAAAAATTATTAGCAGAGTATGCAATTTGAATTGGAATAGTCAGCAAAAAGAGCTGCATATTACTATTGCATTTTAGAAAAATATAAAATAATACAGATATAAAGTAAAAAAATGAGTACCATCCACTCACTCCTGCAATAGTCAGGTATAATCACCATTAAACCAAATTTTGTGTGTTTTAGTCTGCACTGTTTTTTGTGCATGCACATCCATGTCTATATGTGTGTGGCTTTTTAAAATTCAAACCTACTATGTGTTTTTGAATGACTAAATGAATGAGTAAATAAAGGAACTTAAGGTATAATTTTAATCCATTCAAAGAAGTCAAAAAACAGTATTTATCTGGATAGAATGGAAATAATAGAATATGAGCAAGTGTTTAAAAAAAACCTAGAATTTCATGACTAATTTTACTATATTGTACCTACATAGAGTCAAATATAATTTCAAAGCTGCAAACTGTGGATTCAGAGGTGGAAATTTTTGTCAACAAGTTGCTAAAAAGGCAAGTATCCTTCCTGTATATATTTCTGTGAATATCAGTTTTCAGGCCTGTCCGATAGAAATAATACCACTTTGTAGAATTTATGAAAGGATTAGAGATAATGTATGTAAAGTGCTTGGCACATAGTTGAGCAATAAATTATAATTATCATTTGTATTGATCAGGCGTTTTACAATAATGTAAGGGCAGACACAGTAGGTTTTGTTGTCTTCCTGTTAATAGCATTATTTCACCAATATAATCATTTTGGATTTTTTCCAATCTTTAAGTCAGCTCTGAGTAATATGAAGTCAGCTTTCAGAAATATTCAGTAATGTGAAATGGGTTTTATAAATTTGCATAAAATTATAGCTGTCCTTTTTGCTTGTCCTACCTCCTGCTGAATCAGAATCAGCTTTAAAATAGAAAAGCTATATTTATTTTTCATAATGCTGCTACAGCAATGGCTAAAAATAATTCTGATATGGCCTTAATAATTAAGGCTGCATGCAGAATTTGTTCTAATTAAGGAATAATTCATAAACTAATTAGGATAGCTATGAACCATTAACATGCAATAAGTCTTTCTTCTAATTTCTCTATTTCTCTCTACTTTTCCTCCTTTTGTATACTGATTTTATTTTATTTTACTTTTGGTAGCTGGCCAGCACAGGGATCTGAACCCTTGATCTTTATGTTACAACACTGCATTCTAACCGGTTGAGCTAAGCAGCCATCCAGTATACTGATTTTAAAGGCAAACTCCAGTGACATGAAGATAGACCCTAAGTACCTGCATTGCTGAGATGTAAAAAAAAAAAAAAAACCATAAGTAAATGAAAATGGTTTGAGAGAAAAAATTATAGGTGGATCGGAGAGCAAGCAGTGGTGTTTACCACTAATTAATCAAAACCAGTTACAGATTTCTTTGTTCCTTCTCCACTCCCACTGCTTCATTTGACTTGCAAAAAAAAAAAAAATTATACATGTATTTTCCCATACTTATAATTTATTAAAATCTTGATTTACAGAAAAGATAAGCTAGTAGATAATTATTCAATTGTAAAAATTTTTCTCCTATTTTTGCAGTGAGTTGCTATACTTTTGTAATTTTCATGTGTTTATACTTGGTTTCCCCAATCAGTGTAACCTCTTTGGGAAAGGAACTCTGTCTTATCCTTTTGTGCTCCTTCCAGTGCCTATCACAGTGCAATATAATTGATGATGAGTAAGTTATCTTTAAATGTGGTGTTTACAGTATATCTTATTTCTAGAAATATATTTTACTTGTAAGTTCAGAATCACATCTATTTGTCATGCTAAACCTATTAGGTGATTGCTCCTAGTGTACCTAAATTATTTATCCATTATAATTACAAAAGCAAAACTGCATTCTCTTAGGACTATTTTTTTCTTCATTTGAGTGATATACATGCATCTAACTCCATTATTCAGTAGGGAATTATCCAGGCCTCTGGCTGCTGCTGCTATTTATTGGTGCTACCTGCAGCTTTAGCAATATGCAAGTTTCGTCGAACCATGATCATTACTTTCATATGTATATTCCAAAATTTTACATGTTCCCATCCCCACACATAACTGTCCCTTCTACTGGCAAATGACACTTCTAACAGGTAGTTGTTATTTTCTATGGAGCCAAATTTGTGTATACATTGTGCAGATTCTAATTTTTTCATATTTGCTATCTATCCATTCACCCATCCATCTTTCTCCCTCTCTGTCTACGCATCTATCTTGCTCAACGTACTGTGCTAGGTACTATAGTGGATAAAAGGAAGCAAAAGACCTAGTTCTGTCTTCAAGTACCTTAACCATCTATTGAGGGGGGAAATGTATACATAAAAAAAGATTAGAAAACAGAATGGTACATGATAAGCAATACAAGCTCACACACTGTAGATGATACACAAATAAGTGATACAAGCTCACACACTATCGAAGATCTGTATTAGTAAGGGTTCTCCAGAGAGATAGAACCAATAGGACCTTTATATAAATATATGAGGGGGTTTATTAGGGGATTTGGCTCAGGTAATTGTGAAGGCTGATGAGTCCTACAAAAGGCCATGTGCAACTGATGCTGGTAGTGTGGATCAGTCCAATCCAAAAACCTCAGAACCAGGGAAACCGATGGTGCTGTTGGTGTGAGTCCTGGAATCCCAAAGCTTAAGAGTCTCAAGTTCTGATGTCCACTGACAGGACAGTAGAGTGTATCCCAGTTCCAGTGGATAAAGAGGGTGATCCACCTTTTCCTCCATCTTTGTTCTCTCCAGACTCCAAGCAGATTGGATGCAGCTCACCCATATTGAGAGCAGATCTTCACCCACCTAATCCACTCAGGCCCACATGCTAATCCCTTCTGGAAACACCCTCATAGACAAACCCCAAAAGACAGCTTTACCAGATTTCTAGGCATTTCTTTATCTAATCAAGTTGACACCAAGAATTAACTGTCAGAAGATTCAAGAAAAATATTTTCGGCTGGAATGATGTGGTGTGTTGACTGAGTCTGGGAGATGGTCTGATTTAATGGGAAAAGCAGAGGACGATGAATTGGAAGACCAGGTTTTCACCTGCACAACTTACTAACTACTGGAACCTTATGACTTGGCTTTCTGAACTTCATTTTTCTCATCTGGAAATTGAGAACAACGATCATGACAACACTTTTTCTTTTTCTTTGATTATGAATCATACAATCAAATAAAATTATATTAAAATTCTCTGAAAACATTAAAGTGCGATTCCAATTTAAGGATGTATTGTTTTAACTTTGGATCAACTACCACAGGGTCACAGTGTTTCTGCCCAAATATTACTCATTTTTTTTGGTGGAGGGGCTGGCCAGTACAGGGATCAAACCCTGGACCTTGGTGTTATTGGCACCATGCTTTAACCCACTGAGCTAACCAGCTAGCCCCAAATATTACTAATTTGAGAAATGTTAAAAGTTCAATAGGCAGAGAGGAGCAATGCTGGTTATTTAATATGTATGTTATTTCATAGGGAGAGAAAATGACAAAAGAAAGTAATGACAGGCTTGTGATGCAAATCTGACATTTTTGTTTTAGGATAATCCATATGGTAACTACAATTACTTCAAAACTAATAACACTTGTTATGAAAATATAAGAATTAAGGGCTGGCCAGTTAGCTCAGTTGGTTAGAGCACAATGTTATTACACCAAGGTCAAGGGTTTGGATCCGTGTATCCGCCAGCCACCAAAAAACAAAAAATAAACAAAGAACAAGAAAATATAAGAATTAAAAATGGCTGCTATTTACTGAGGGTTTACTATATCTCAGGGACTCTGGTAAGAACTTTTTGTACACTATATAATTTAATCTTTACAACAATCCTAAGAATCAACCATTATTGTCCCCATTTTACAGAGGGGGAAATTCTCAGTCAGAGAGATTGTTATTGGCAAGATCACACATCTAGCAAGTAAGAAAAGTAGGATTGAAACCCAGATATGTATCAATTCTAAACCTGTATTCTTACCCAGTAATTTCCATTACTTTGGCATATCGCACAGAAAGCAATGGTAAACTCAGAGCCAAATGAAGTGGTTTGATGTATTTATTATATCAGATGAAGAAATGGCTATTTTAACCATAACTTATTTCAGGAAAGGGTGAAGTGAGGGATGAAGTTATAGAGGAAACAAAAAGGCCAGTTCATGGAGGAATTGTATCCCATGTATGAGAATATGAACTTAATTCTGCAGGTAATCGGGAGCCATTGAAGATTTCAAGTACAGAAATATCACTGCCTGCATGGCATGGGGTTGGTGCTCAATACATACAATGAATGAATGAATTAATGAGATTTGCCTTTTAGGAAGATCAACCTGATGACCGTGGAATACAGTTTGGAGGAAAGTAAGATTACTTTAAGAGCTTGGGCAAAGATGGCAGAGCCTAAACAGTGGCACCTGGGAGCCAGGGGCTACTGGCTTGGAGAGCCAATTGTGCTAACCCCTGACAACTTTAGGTTCAGTGACCTAAAGTTGGTAGCTTGAAATTAGCCATGGTGGTGGAACTGACACCACAGAACTTGGTAAACACTACAAATTAGGGTTTTCTTTTTTGTCGTTTTTCAGTGGCTGGGGGTAAGACTAAACCCTTGACCTTGGTATTACAAGGACACATTCTAACCAATTGAGCTAACCAGCCAGCCCTAGGGCTTTCTTTTTCAAAGAGCTGATTTACCAGCATATTGCTGGCCTGAATAAAAACCACAGCAATGGAGTGGAGAGGAGGGAATACATACTAGAGAGGGATTAATGGGGTAGAACCAGCAATACTCATCATCATTTGATGAGGGTAGAGTGCCAAATGGAGATTCCAAAATGATTTATCAAGTTATTGGCTTGGTTGATTGAAGTGGGAAATTGGTACCTCTCACCAAGAGGAGTTGAAGATAGGGGAAAGATAGTGAATTTTGCTCAGGGAATGTTGAAATTGAAGTATCTATGGGATAAGATGGTGAAGATGTCCAAAAGACTGTGTTTATATGGATATGGAACTAAAAGAAGAGGTCTGGATTCGATATAAAATATAGGAATCATGAGAAAACAACTGAAAGTTGGTCATGGGAGTAGATGAACTTTTAAAACAAAATAAAGAAACAGAACCCTGAGAAAGGTTGTAGTAAGTCTCCAAGTAAATATAAATGAAACCCTATGTCTTTTTGTTCAAAGACAGTTTGAGTAACTAGGTAATGTTTTATTTGTAAATACTGCTTTTAGAATAAAATTATCAGTTCAATGTAAATGAGTTTTAAGGAAGATCAGTATCTGATGAAAACAGAAATATTATAGATTTGAATTATAAGAACTTTACAGCAAGATTTATCAAAATGATACTTGAAAACAAAGAGATTTTTAAAATATCTAAAAGAAGTTTATTCAAACATCAGAAAGAACAAAAACATTCTAGAAAAATAGAGGGGAACCAAATTACTTTAGGAATCAGTTTAAATATAATTATAAGGAATTCTATCCCATACTTATCTCTACATTAGCACTGTGTTGTAATTGTTTACTTCTTTGCCTCTGCTACTAGACTTTAGGGGAGTAGTATGTATGTTTGGGGCCTTGTACATAGTATAAACTCAGAAGAAAAAAAAATCTGTTTCTTCCAGGACAGAATGGGAGGTTTGAACAGATGACCTGGAAGCTTTCTTTTAACCCTGAGAGTCTATGGAAAGGGAACTGGTAATAATTGCTCGCCGCTTAAAAGAAGTAGGCTTAGTCCTTTGTAGCTCCAAAGACCCAATGTTTTGAAGCTACTAAAAGGCAGGAGACTCTCACTCAGCTCAGTATTACTCTTGTAAGAATTTTCTAACAATTACTGGTCCAACAGAAGAAAAGCTGTCTCAGATCGGTCTTTGAAATAACTGATATTTAAGAGCTGAAGGGCTGTTAGATATCTACGTCTTGCCAATTTTCTTTATGCCAATGCCTATGCAGAAAATGGTATTCGTACAAATCAAAAATTGCACAGCACATCAGTCAGTATCTCAAGGCGCATTTATACATTCTCAGGGCTTTGGCTGGGAAAACTCTGATCTAGTATAACCTCCTCCTTTGCAGAGGGGGAAACTGAATCTCAGTGAGGGGATGCGACATTACTCCGTCGAGACGTTAATATTAAGGCTGGGTCTAGAACTGGGACTAGAACTACACTAGAGTCTGTGGATAACCAACTAGCCAAAGTGTCCTCCACTCAAATTGGTCTGGGGGTCAAACTTGAAGAGTACGCAGTAGGTGGGAGGACAGCCTAAATCCATATTGTTTTAAAAGTGGTCCCAACACCACTGGCATGAGAACTTATTAAACTTTGAAAAATTGTAGGTATTAAAAAACAAACAAACTTGTTAGACCGGCGGATTTGTTTAAGACGCAGATTCAAGGGCCACAGAGACATACTGAATTAGGCTCCGCTGTGAGGGCCGACAGCCTGCATTTTTCGGCCCGCGAATCCCCTGCGCTCTCGGGTCTCTTTCTGAACTCCGAGCTCCAGCCCTGGCTTGAGCTGAGGGGCTCCGCAGGACGCGCAGCACCCGCCAATTTGGCCCCGGAGCAGCGCGGGCTGACAGCAGTCCTGTGTCCTCGTCGTAAGACTCTCTGTTACGTACAGCCCTTCTGGCCGTCACAGGCGGACGCCGGCCAGTGCCCGGCAGGCGTGAGGCCTCCACCGACGCTCCATCAGCCTCTTGACCCCGCTGAGGTACAGACTGCGGGGGACGCCCGGGGGCAGAGGCGACTCAGCAGCGCCCCCTCGAGGCCAGGGCCCTCCGCAGGCGAGGATGCCCCTACTGTTTCCTTCCACCGCCCCAGCGCTTCTCCTCCTTTCTCGCAGTCCCGCCCACCGGGGACTCGCTACTGCGCCTGCGCCCATTCTGCCTTGTCCCGCCCCTTGCCTGCCGACCGGATGTTAGCCGACTTCCCATAGTGCCTCTCGAGTGGCGGGCATGATAGCCAAGTCGGGGGGTTTGCACGCGTGTTCGAGTGGTCTTTGTTGGGGGTTGTTGTTTTGTGCCCGGAGGCTCTACGAGATTGGGGCCAGGTCACTGTCTTGTCCGCTGGTGCTATGGCGCTTTTTCGGGGCGTGTGGCGCGTGCTGAGTTCCCTGGGAAAGTCCGGAGCGGAGCTGTGTGCCGGCTGTGGAAGTCGACTGCGCCTGCCCTTCAGGTAGGACCGCTCACCTGCGCCTCTAGAGGCGGTGGGGCCAGGACTTGCGGGGCTGCGGTGTAGACGGTCTGTCCCTCCTAGGAGGTCGAGCCACCGTGGCCCTTTGATTCAGACCTCGACCTTGCCAGGGGGACGGGTGGCTTTGAGACCAGGCCTTACTCCGTTCGTACCCCGTACCTTGCTTCCTGCTACCCTCTACCTCTTCCTCCCCTTCCCACTGTCCAGCACCCGTTCGGCGTCCTTTTCGAGGGCCCGCCAAGAGTCTCTAGGCATTGAGGAGGCGGGGCCCAGGAACTGGAGTACGGACGCTTTCCTTCACCCCCAGCCCTTCTCGGGAGGTAAGGGCTTTGAGACTTCAGCCCTGCAGGCTCTTCCCTCTGGTTAGGAAAAGGTTTTAAATAAGTCATTAGCATTCTTGTTGAAGGTGTCATATATGTATAGCATCTTGATGATACCTTATTTAGGATCTGTGTTCATATGCGTATGACTATTGGCAATTAAATACCTGACATTGGTTATTTTCTTTTTGTTTATATGTAGTTTTGTGTATATACCGAAATGGTTTTCGTCCACCCTGGCTAGTTATCCAAAGAAACCCTTGACTTCATACCTTCGATTTTCTCAAGAACAGCTACCTATATTTAAAGCTCATAACCCAGGTAAGGAGTCTTGGGGCTTGTCCTCTTCTCTAATGTAATAGAAAGCCCACTAAGGAGTAAAACTGCAAACATGATAACGCACTACCAAAGCATCCAGTGACTACAGGAACAATCATTTCGTTTGATGGTCTGTAAAATAGGAAGTATAACATTTTATGCTAAATAAAAATGCTTTAATATAAATGAGAGCTAATGAAAGATATTTTTAAATAGCACGTAGTGTGGAAAGCACCCTGGGAAGAGGATGAAAAAGCTGAATTTGGGGCCTAGTTGCCTTTGGTCTAGAGAACCACTAATGAATCATTTTATCTCTTGCTTATCTTGTTCTGCCTCAGGGAATTGTTAATAAAGTTGTAATGAAATAACTTATGTGGAAGTGTTCTGTAAACTGTACAGTTCTAGGCAAATTACTGCTAGTTTCAAGAGCTTTTTCACTGAAAATGGTTCCTTGTCTAGATTTCCCCAAAAAAGATTTCCAGGTAGGATGTTTGTTGACTACCTAGAAAGGCCTGTAGGGCCTTCATTTTGGGTTGTAGTATAAAGGTAATAGCTAAATTAATGATAGCTAATCTTTGCTTGTGAATTCTAAAGTCCTTTTACATGAAGTACATCACAGGGCACTTGTGAAAATCAAATGAGCTATAATAAAAATGCTCAAAGGAAATATGCGTAAGTACCCACATCTTTTTAAATGTGTGTTGGGACTAACAGGTGGTTTGTTAAATCAGTTGCACCCCATCATGACAGTCAAGATGAGGAAGGAAATGGAGAATAATGGATAGATTTTAGAATAGTTTATTTCCAAAAGGTTTTTCTGTAATTGAAATACAAAGTGGGTATTACGAATCAAGACTGTATTTTGTTGTTTAATTATGTTTTACGAACTTAATAATTCCTGAAAGACTTGAAAAAAATGTTTGTTTTCTTTTTAATGTTTTGATTGAAATATGGAAGTAAAAAACTTGAAGCAATTGATTATCCAGCTGCTTAAACTAGTAATCAATTTTTGAGGACGGTTTTTGGTGATAAGTGATATATTCCTAAGTTATTAAATAATGGACTTTTAACATTGTTGGATAAAGCTTTAAATTATTTAAATTAGTTGGATAAAGAAAAGTTAAATCATTGTATTATGTGTGATGTGGAGATGTCTGTAATATAACTTGCTTTTAGAGCTAATGGATTGTGCTCTCTTGGAAGTCTTTTGGTTTTTGGTTGTTTTTTTTTGAGGCGGGGGGGGGGTGGCAACTGTCTGGTATGGGGATCTGAAACCTTGACCTTGGGGTTACAAGGCTGTGCTCTAACCAACTGAGCTAACCAGCCAGCCCTGTTTCCTAGAAGTCTTTAGATATTAATTCTGAGACATAAGTTGTGAAATCTTTTTTCATTTTATTCTAATCCGTAGATGTGAAAAATACAGAACTAATTAGAAAAATCGCCGAGCTATGGAGGGAACTTCCTGATGCAGAGAAAAAGGTAAGTGTATAAGTTTTCAACATTGCTGGTCAGTTATTCAGTTTTTCTTTTTTTCTTTCTTTTTTTTTTTTTAAATTTGGCTGCTGGCAGGTGCAGGGATTCAAACCCTTGACCTTGGTGTTACAAAGCCACACTCTAACTGGCTGAGCTAACTGGCCAGTTTCCTACTGGCCAGTTTTTCTGCAGTTAGGAACAGTTGTCATGTTTTTTAAAGGACCAGATGGCCCGGACTTTTTTTTTAATAGCCATTATCTATAAAGGCACTTTAAACCTTCTAATCCACGTAAATGATGAGAATGTGGATGTATGGAGACAGAAGTGAAAGGTTGGCAGCAACTTGAAAATGGAGACTAATTGCTGCACTCTCACCTTGGTTAGCATGTGTATGAAAAATGTATGTTTTTAATCCATATTTATCTCATCCCAGAGCACATTTTTCACGTGATTATTCAATCTGTCTTAATCTGAAGTCATGCAGTTGTCTTTTCCTAACCAATGTGCTATGTTGAATTTGCCAGCAACAGTTTATTGACTTTTTATTTGGGTTTTTTATTTATAGATATATGAAGATGCTTACAAGGCTGACTGGCAGGCATACAAAGAAGAGATAAACAGAATTCAGGAACAGCTAACTCCAAGTCAGATCATATCTTTGGAAAAAGAAATCATGCAAAAACGTTTAAAAAAGAAATCATTAATAAAAAAGAGAGTGAGTACTATTGAAATACCTTTTTCCTGTGGTAAACAATTGAAATTTATATAACTGAATATTGGTAGTTTTCCCTTATTTTGGTGATAATGTGTAGATATGATATGGTGGAATGTCATCAGTCGGACTCCAGTAAGGGAAAAATGGGATAGTTCTCTTCTGGTACTAGGACCACTTGCCATTGAGTCTGTCTTGGAAATCCTTGTTGCTACTTTCAAATGATCCAATTAGTAAAAGGGAGACAAAAGAGATACTAAGAGTGAGAAATAGAGTACCTGTGTAGGGGTGGTATTTGGAAAGGTGATAACTCCAGTTTATTCTCTCTCACTCTCCCTTTCTTCTTAATGCAACCAGCCTGTACTAAGAGTGGAGAGGACTAGAAATGAGGATTCGGCAGATATGAGGGTTTTTTTCTTTTTTTTCTCAGTCCCTTTTGGAGTTGTCCTTCCTGTTAAAGACTCCCAGTGCCAGCTGATTCAGAGATCTAATGAGAAGTGTGGGGACCAGGAAGTTGCTAGCGAAGCTCTTAGGAGAGAAATCCTTAGCAGTAACTCTAGAAACAAAGGGAGAAATAGTTAAGTTGTAAAGTGCCTGGAGTCTACAGTAGTTTCAATACTAAGTGACAGAGAAATTCAGGAAAAAGAAAGTGATCTCTAGAGATATATCAGAGGAGCCCTGCTTTTATTTATGAATAAAATTTGGATTTGTTATTGGTTATAATCAAATTGCCATTAAGAGCCACAGAATTTGATAAATTACAAGTATTACTTACTATACAAGTTCAGAAACTAAGTAGGGTAATGCAGAATCCCTTGTCCTTCAAACTCAGGAGCTGAACCTATTTAGATTGCAAAGGATACTTACTCTTTTCCATAGTTTCTTCTCTCCTTTTGGTACTGTGTTATTCTGTTTTTTGTTGCTTATAACAGAATACCAGAAACAGGGTAATTTATAAAGAAAAGTAATTTATTTCTTAGTTTTAGAGGCTGGAAAATCCAAGGTCAAGGAGGCGCATCTGGTGAGGGCTGCCTTCTTGGTGGGAACTTTGCAGGGCATCACATGGCGAGAGGGGCTGATCATGTTAAGGTGCTCACTTGCTTTCCTTATAAAGCCACTAGTGCCACTCCTGCAATAACCCATGTATCCATTAATTCACTAATTCATGAATGGGTTAATCCGTTCATGAGGCCAGAACCCTCATGATCGAGTCCCCTCCCAAAGGTCCCACCTTTCAGATACCGTAGTCAGATTTCCCACCCTCTTCATACTGTTACAATGGGGATCAAGCTTCAATTTGAGTTTTGCAGGGACATTCAAGCTATAGCAGGAACCTAAAAAGAATTGAATTTAATACATCTCTTAAGCTTTAAAGGTTGAAAGACCTTTAAATTTAAATTCAGGAAAGGGAATGAGATGAGAGATTATTAAACAGATAGTTCAGTGTTCATGAGTTATGGTGGAGGCGTGTATTGATTTGGCCAAGGGGATAGTAGTGACCTGCAACGATGGAACTAGAATTGTTTTATCTTTTAAAAAGGTTTTGTACAGTTGTGTAGTTCATGGAGACCATGAAAATAATATGTAAAGGAAATGTTTAGTGTGGAAAATAACTCATGAAATCTATTATAATTTTTAAAACTTTGTGCAATAAAAAAATTTGGACCTCAGGATATTATGATCACGTACTTTATATAAGAATCGCAGCTTTCACTTTAAGGCACATTCTGTAATGCATAGTAGTGAATGAAGTTTCCATAGGTAAAATTAAGTCTCACAGAGGTTAAAACTACATTTGACCCTTCTATTTTTGTTATTCAGGAGTTAACAATGCTTGGAAAACCAAAAAGACCTCGCTCAGCTTATAATATTTTTGTATCTGAAAGCTTTCAAGAAGCTAAGGATGGTTCATCACAGGTAAAACAGAACTGCATTTGTTTATTAGATTTTTGTGTATTTTAATTTTAAAATATTTAGACAGGAAATTAGGGATGCCATATGTCAGATGGTGAAGAAAAGTGTAGTGAATTACAGAAATTAACTTTTTTGATGAGGACCTCTTTACTGTATCAAAAAATCCTTTTTCTTACCACATACAATTAATTTGAGTATGTAGTTGTCAATACATGCATACATTGCCAACTTGTTTTCATTTAAAAAACATAAAAATTTCAGATTTAAAGGTATGTTAAAGTTCTTCTGGAGACTTTTCTACTCTAGCAGTTCTTAAGCATTTTACAGTCACTTGAAAAAATGGAGTGTAACTACCATATTTTGTACTGTACTGGAAATTAAGTATAACCTATTGCTTCATGTAATGTCCTTTAATGAAGTTTTGATTATGCCAGTGGGAATGTGTTATACATGTGAATGTCATCATATAAATGTGTCTACGAAAAAAAAAAATCTTATCAATCACTGTTGTGGCTTAGTCTTTCCTTTTTTCCTTCTTAGAAGCTCCAAATGGGTAATTGTTTTCCTTGTACAATATCACATGTTAAAATAAGGAGATGGATATTCAGATGCCTAAGCCTTGTTAATCTGAGATGAAGTTTTTGGCACTCTGCTTCTTTGGGATTATTTGGATCTGTAGTTCATTTCACAAATCCTGTTTAATATATGATTAAATAATGTATGTGTGTGACATATACGTTACTCCCCTTGGGATTTTGTGGGGGTTTTTTGTATTTTTTGTGGGAGGTTTTTTGCGACTGGCCAGTATTAGGATCAAACTCTTGACCTTGGTGTTATGATACTGTGCTCTAACCAACTGACCTAACCATCTAGCTCTCTCCTTGGGATCTCAAATTCAATTTCTATGGCTCTCCATTACTGAAATGTAAGCCTTTCTTTTTTTTTGTTTTAGTTAGTATTTGCTTAGTCACTAACTTACCTGGGATTTAGTTTTCTTACCAGTACAGGAGAAAAGTTATATGCTAGAGAATCCTTCTAAATCAGTTCTTCCCAGCTCTGACTATACCTCAGAATTACCTAGGAAGCTTAATGTCTGGGCCCTAACCCTGGAAATTGAAATATAACTTGACTATATCATTTTTATTCATTTAAAAAATATTGGTTATCCATCCTTGTAGTTTAAAGAATCAAAATAACCATGTAAGGTATGAAAGATAGTTTTCACTGCCCTGTTATATTCCTTACTCCAGAAACACATCCCACTCACTGTTTCTGCTGATTCTTGTGATATCTACCTCTACATTTTTAAATAACATCCTTATAATGTTGCTTCTGAAGTTTTTTCAATTTTAGCCATCGTCCATCCTGTATTTAAGCATTACTCCCACTGTGGACATTTTAACTCTCATCCCATTGCTCACAGATTTCCATCCTGTACCTTCCAATATAGGTATAATTTTAGTTATATCAGCATTGAGTATATTATTATAATTTTGTAAGCTCTATTCACAGCTGAGCTGTGCCATATGCTATGATGGCTTTTCTTGTCTTACAAAACTTATTTTCCTTGAAGTTGTCTTATTATTTTTTGTTTTGTTTTTGTATTTATCAGTAATTCAACCCCAAACTCCAATATTCACCAGCTTTCAGTACATTTAGATGTATTAGATATTTTTTCAGTTTCAGTCTAAAGTCTCTGATTTGTTCCAGTTTGACCATTACCTTCTTATGCCTGGTATACTGCTAACATCCTGGAATCTTTCTTCATGATCATCCTCATGGTGCTTTTGCTTCTGTTGTCTTTCTTGGTTTACTCTGATTCTGGTATAGCATCTTCCCTAAGAACGGTGTATGGGAAATTGATTTTTTGTTTTGCTTGTCTGAAGATGTCTTTATCCTCATATTTGTTTGTTAGACTAGTTACAGAATTCTAGGTTGGAAATCATATTCCTTCAAAATTTTAAAAAGTGTTGCTCCTTTCTCCTATAGCTTATTGTATTGCTTTTGAGAAATATAAGACCATTTTGATTATTGGTCCTTTGATCTGGCTTCTTTTTTCTCCTGCTTCCTCTCTTGTTTTTTTGTTTGTTTGTTTGATTCTTTAGAACTCCTTTTATTTGTATATGGATCCTCTAAACTGGTCCTCCAGTTTTCTTATCTTTTCTGTACTGTTTTCCATTAGCATTCTTTGTATTTTTTCTGAGATACTGTATACATTTTCACTTAATGTCTCTGTTTGTAGCATGGTGGCATTGCACTCAATTGTACCTGCTTACACAGTGACTATTTTACTCCCTTGAGAGGATATATGTCCTAGAATCTGCCATGGTTGGTATTTAACCTCTTATTGATTTATTTATTTTTTGGTGGCTGGCTGGTAAGGGGATCCTAACCCTTCACCTTGCTGTTACCAAGTACCACACTCTAACCAAGCAGGCTAACTGGCCAGCCCTTAACCTCTTTTTTTTTTGATTGGAAGATAATTGGTTACATGTATTTGTAGGGTACAGATGGGTTTATCAATACATGTGTACAAAATGTGATCACATCAGGATAATTAGTATACTCCTGTTTACAAAACAATCTTTTTGACCCTTAACTGATTTCTCATTAACCCACCTCCCCTTTTCACTTTCCCCTTTCCCACCTCCCACCTCTAATAACCACAGTTCTGTTCTCTTTTTTTAAAAAGTTCACTGTATTATTGTGATTGATCCTTCCTTCCTTCCTTTCTTTCTTTCATCTCTTGTAAAATAATCTTTCACTCAGTCCTCCTGTGTTTAGCATTACCTTCTCCTCTGTTTTACACCTGTTTGGTGCTACCAATTCCTGTGCTGTTTGGAAATTCTGCACTATAAATCAAGTTGCTTTTAGATTTTCCTCACTGCCAACTAAGGAATTAGCAATTTATTTTTGTTAATTTTAACAGTTTAATAGTTTTAGTTTAGAAAGAAAAGGTGTTAAGAACTGATGAGTCTTTGCCTGTAATTCTTGATATTCGAGTATTTGTTATTGGAACAAGTAATGAAAAAAGATCGTTCCTTAATTATTGAAGTTCCCATATATGCTACTTAAACATATATTGTTTTACAGGCAAAGCTGAAGACTGTAAATGAAAACTGGAAAAATCTGTCTAGTTCTCAAAAGCAAGTAAGTATTACAGTTTTTAGTCTCAAGTGTCTAGTTAGAGCATCTTTTTTTTTTTTTTTTTTTTTGGTGGCTTGCCAGTACGGGGATCGAACCCTGGACCTTGGCGTTATCAGCATCATATTCTAACCGTCTGAGCTAAGAAGGCCAGCACCTTAGTTAGAATATCTGTAAGAGAATATATTAGGGCAAGGTTTGATTTATGTGAAAGCAGAAAGCAACCTTATTTTAGTAATAACACAGTTAAAGTAATTTAAAATTATTTTCATATTTTTAGAACCAGTGTGACTTTTCTCTCTTGGTGGTTTTTGACTGCAAATAAAATTAGTATTTAAAGCAACATCACTCATAAGCTTAGAGCATCTACTGTGTATCAAGTGGTGGTACTACCCTGTTTCTGCCTTCTTCCCATACCCTGAGCCCTGAAATTGTAACACCTTCATTAGAAGAGATAACAAAGCTTTATCTCTTAACCTTTTCTTATCTAATTTTTCTCACAAAAACATCCCTTCTGAAATTCCCCTTTATAAGTGTAGAATAGTAATGTTATTTCTAAAGTATATATGGAGGCTTTCCAGAAATTAGTTGCTTTTTCTAAATAAATCATTTTAAAAATTATACTTTTTCTCAGGTATATTTTCAGCTTGCTAAAGATGATAAAATTCGTTATGATAATGAAATAAAATCTTGGGAAGAACAAATGGTCGAAGTTGGACGAAGTGATCTTCTACGTCGCAAAACAAAGCAACAGACAGAAAAATGCACTGAGAAGTGTTAAAATAGAAGATTGAGTTCTGTTTACGATGGAGAGGCACAAGAAACCAATTAGGTCTCAATACCTGAAGTTATTGTAAAATTAGAAAGGATAAAGTTGGTAAACGTTTTATATTCAATTCCTTTTTTCTTTAGCCCATGGACTTCTGCCAGTTCAATACATTTTGTATTAGTATCTTGCTTTGGATACTAAACAGATAAAAAAGTTCACATGAAATTTATTTTGTGTTTAGGAGCTACTGAGGATCAAAATAATCCATGCAAATGAACAGTGAAACATTTTACCTTTGATAAAGGTAAATCAGACTGTGAAGTTTTTTTTATACTGGATGATAACTATGGAAGAGAGTATTCTTGTTTCCTTATATTATGGAGGTAGGAGTTACCTTTTTAAAATTGTCAAAAATTGTAGAAGCCACAGTGCTCTATGATATGTGCATTTTTTAAAAAGCAGCCAGAACTCACTAGGTAAATTCCCCTTCCTAGGTATAATTCATACTATATTTAGGGTTGGTGGTCATACATGCAAATGATTTCTGTTTTCAGTTGCAACTTTTTATGAAGGGACTGAGAGATTTATAAACCTTTTTCTCATTGTCTTTTTTTTCTCTAAAGTAAAAGCTAAGAAATTATGTACAAAATCTGCATATTGTTTTCTATTGCAATAGAATAAAAATTTTAATCTTTAATTTTACATGTTTCCAAATTATATGTTTTAAGGTGAAACATTTGTATTAGTTTGTGGAGTGTTGTTTTTATGGGGTTTTTTTGGGTTTTTTTGTTTTGTTTTGTTTGTTTTTCATTTTTAAGTAGGGAATTATATATTTTTTTCCAAATTATCATCTCTCTCTCTCTCTCTCATAAGAGTGTATTTATCCAGAAAGAAAATTTGTGTGGTATAAATTTAAAAATGAGAAATCTAAAAAAAACGGGCTGGTTGTTTATTCAGTTGGTTAGAGAATGGTGCTGATAACACCAAGGTCCAGGGTTTGATTCTTGTACTGGCCAGCTGCCCAAAATAAAGAAAGAAAGAAAGAAATCTAAAAAAGAAAAATTTCCAAAGTCTCTGCAATTTGAAACATTTTGCATAATATGTAAAGGTGTATATAAGGGATAGCCAACTATGGCCTATGGGCCAAATCCAGCCTGCTGCTTGCTTTTTATGGCCTGTGATCTAAGAATTGTATTTATAATTTTAATTGGTTTTTATTTTGTTTATTAATTTTTATTTTTTTGGCAGTTGGCCAGTGTGGGGATCTGAATCTGTGACCTTGGTGTGTTACACACTAACGAACTGAGCTAACCGGCCAGTCTTTTTGTTGTTGTTAAATAACTTTTAAAAAAGAAATTTTTCTGTGAAAATTAATATGAAACTTAATGTCCATAGATAAAGGTTTATTGGAATACAACCATGCTATTTTTTTACTTATCGTCTGTGGCTGCAAATTTTGTGTTATGACAATTGAGTAGCTGCCACAGAGACTGTAGCCTGCAAAGCCTAAAATATTTACTGTCTGGACCTTTACAGAAAAAGTCTGCCAACCCGTGGTCTACAATGTAGTGTAGTGTGACGACTGTTCCAATGTACTAATGGTTGAGATCGGTTTTTTTTTTAACTGTTTCAAATGTTTTTGTTTTAGAATCATTGTCACCCTTGTCTTAAGAGAAAAAAGGTCATCCTTACATAAGCTAAACAAACTCGCTCCCTCAGTGTTAGCAACAAAAATAATCCTTAGTCTCAAATTATGTTGTAGTATAATGAAAAAGATCCATATGGTCTGGAATGGGATTCTTTTAAATAATTTGATGTGGCTCAATAAAATGTACCTTGAGAGTTTTTCAGCTAGCACATACCATAAAAACTTCACAGTAGTTGGGAGCTATTTTTCTTTAGCATTTATTTATCCTCTTAGTAGAGTCAGCAAAGTCAAAAAAGTCCAAATTTACACCACTTGTTTGAGCAGAATAATTAATCTTTCATCATCAGTTCAAAGATACAGGATAACTTAGAATTTATATTCACTTTATATGTTATGCAAATTATTTAGAAATTGTAGATCCTAGATCTCCAGAAAGACTTTGAAGATTTTTCTTGTTTGTGGATAGAAAATAAGTAAAATGTCACAAAAAGGTGACTTGTTATATACTGAACTTGACAAAGGTAGGAAATGAAGAGAAATACATAGCTTAAGAGGAAACGTAAGGTTTAAATATGTAAAGGTGGGTATTTTCAAACAACTTTCCCCTGTGGGTATGAATACGGGACAGAGTTTGCCATTAGTAAAATAGATACTATAGGTTTGAGGCCAGAGTAGTTTGGGAGCAGAGGGAAAGAGGAGGGAGGGGTATTAGGGTCCATCACAGTCTTTCTCAATCAAGTTTCCAGGAGAGAATTAAGCCCTAATCCCCCATGGCATCTAGAATGGTACTCATTATGTACCATTCTTAGGAGAATGGAGAAAATTTTAAGTTAAATCATTGGCTCTGCTTCAGATGAACTCAGGGAGCATGTAAGAGTCAGTGTCTGTAATGAATATTATGGAATGAGTAAGAGAGATATGAGTTATGTAAACATCTACAGGACAAATGTAACATAAAAATCATCTTTTTAGTTACCCTACAGGGAAATTTCTTCTGAGGTCTTTTAGCATTTAACTACCTGTGCTATTTTATACTTACTTTTAAGTCATACCTTTCCAAATATTTTGGGAAGTTCAGTGTTGAGTAGGTTCTCAAAAGACAACTTAAAAATGTGTTAAACAGTGAAAAGAGGAGAGCAAAACCATTTTATGATAACATCAAATTTTATTTGGTTTTCTTTGTTTCTAAAATGTCATTGTGAGTACTTTAAATTAAGGATAACCTGATTTCCAAACCTTTCTTAATAAACTTCAGTATATGTAGAAGATTGCAATGTCATATATCAAATGCCATCCAATTGTAACAGTATACACATTTTCTGTTATAAAAAATAAGAACTCAACATCAATAACCAGTGGCCACTGACTTATTTTTTTAGACTTTTCTTAGTTTGACCCAACAAAGTAGTTGCTGTAGGAGCTAAAGATGAATATTAGAGGGAAAGAGACTGAAGAAATGAAATAAAGCAGGGTTTACACTATTATGAAAAGTCAAAGAGATTTTTATACTTTTGTTCATTGCAGTACCAATATTAGGTTTCTGAAATAATTTGTTGAGAGGAGAGAGGGTTCTGTGTTTAACTTTCTGATGTTTACCTAAAGGATACTGTATACAAATTCAACCTACTATCGTAAATTTGCTACTGCTTTTGGCTAACTCCTTTTTTGGAAATGCCATTTTCTTTTTTTACAAGGTCTTACAGTTTGGGAGGCTGGAAAGTCCAAAGTCCAGGGAACACCTCTGGTGAGGCTCTTGGTGGGGGTGACAGTGACCCGGGCGTCTCTCATGGCAGAAAATTGCAGAGCAGAGAGAGGCAAACTTCTTATGTGCTCTTCTTTTAAAGCCCTCAGAATCATGCTTCTGACCACCACTATTAATCCATTCACTACGGCATGGTTCTAAGAGAATCTAACCACCTCCTCAAGGCCCCACTTTTCAATTATGATAATAGGATTTCCTATCCTCAGTAGTTACAGTGGGGATTGAGCCTCAATGAGGATTGGAGGGTCATCTAATCTATAGCACAAGGCATATGTTTTTTTCTAGTTACTCTGAATGTGTATGTTTAGATTTCTGAATTTAAAAATTAATGTTACTGAACTATAAATGGATTTAAGGTAACTAGGAAATTTCACTGATTTTTTTTCTGACCTTCACTATACATATAACATTGCCACCAAGTTGTGCTAAAACAGGAAGTTTTTATATAATTAAATGATGGTATCCATTAATTCTCTTAATTTTACCAATTTTCACGACAAGAATATTCTTTTTCTTTTCTCCCCTCACAGCCACTCTCCCTCCTTTTCAAAGCAGCAAGCTATTACAAATTTGAAAATGTTACGAGCACAGACTATTGTGTGGGGTTTTTTTTGGTTCCTATTTTTATATGTTGTATGTTTTGAAATTTTAAAGCAGTAGTGTTCTTTTTTAAATTGAACTTCTGGAAACAATAAGGAAATGAATAAATTTAGTACTTTAAGTTTGTAAAACTTTCCAAACAGAAAGTAAAACTATACAAAGCTGGTATCATCAGTCTGTTACATTGTTCACAAATAAAGTACTTTTGTTAATTGATTAAATCATTGGTTATATTTCATGTAAAATACATAACATAAAACCATTCTCTAGTACATTTCAAAATGTTATACTGGCTAAGAAGCTAAATAATTAAAATTGACCCTAAACAAGAATTTAAAAATTTTAAATCAGCTAAACATTTTTTTCTGTTTGTTTTTTGGCTGCTGGCTGGTACAAGGATTGAACCCTGGAGCTTGGTGTTGTCAGAACCAACTGAGCCAACCATACAGCCCAAATAAGCTAAACATTTTTAATCATCCTAACATCATTTAAATCTCTTTTACATAATGGTTTCTGATTTGCATATGTGATGTGTAAGAAGATATTTGAATTTGTTCTTTTTGCCTATATTAATTTAAAATTTATCTCATTTTCCCCTCCACCTCCCACAAATCATGTATAAAATGGGAGAATAGGGAAGGGAGCACATAGTTTTGGCACAGTGACCTTTTATTATATAGGCTGCCAACTACCAGCCTTCCCATTTATTAAAATGGCAGATTTGATTATACCCATTTCTGAGATTCTATTTAAATCGCTTTCTTTTAGTGGAAATTTTTGTGCATTGAAGATTGGAATAAGTGATGAGAAGAGAGAACCAAATGTGTTTATTAATCATTGAGAAATTGTTGAAGTATTATGACTATCCTTCTCATTTCTGGGTTTTCTTTCCCCAGTCAACAGTCAGAACAGGTCATAGTAGTTGTGTGACTAAGGAGAATAGGAATTTTACTAGTGGTGGATATTTACACTACCAGTAGTTTTTTCAAGCTTCAATTTATACCCTCACTATAAGGCAATATTTAAATGAGAGTAATGGAGAATTCTTAAAAGTATGAATATTTTCTCTTAATTGTGACATTAATAACATTTGAAATTATGGAAGCTTTGCATCAAACATTATTTGGACCTAATTCGGGATATTTTCCCAAAGCTATCCCTTCACACTCAGTTTTTACTTTTGCAGACATCCTATCTGCCATTTGTAATAATAACAGCCTGAATGACAATTTGAAAGGATGGTGAGACAGGTCACAACCTATAATCAGTATTACTATTGACAGTGTTATCTTGGATTAAGAAGGACCATGTTCCTCTTTTTCATGGAAAATGGGAATGGATTGTTGATTCTATTTGTTGCTGAGTGTTGAGAACAAGAAAATGCCGTGAACAAAATGATTAGAACTAGCCCTTGCTCTCTTTATGAAAACCAAATGGTGAAAAAAGGCTTGGAAAGTGGTGAAACTGAACCCTCTTCCCTTCCAAAATTTCATTAAAGTGACTAAAATGGAAAAGTAGGTAGATAAATAAAGCAGCACTAGAAAATAAGAAACAGTACCATCAATAGAGTAACAATTTCTAGGTACTTTTGGAAGATAGGAGGTAGGCGGGGATTGACTGGTGCTCATTGGTGCCACCGTGAACAAACCACGTAAAGTGAGTGAAGCAGAAACACAGAGCTTTCACTAATTCCGAGCAGTGGCGGCTAGTAACAGATTAATCCCAAAGCAGTTGGAGAGAAATTGGGGGTTGCATGGAACACAAGAGAGGTATGTGCAAATGGACATAAAAAGTTGGCTTGTTTCTTTCCAGTTAGTATTTTGTTTAAACTGAGGAAAGTAGAGTGATATGCTCCTGCAGAGTGGACCATAGAGCTTTTAAACATGCAGATGCCTGGGCCAGACTCTGGAGGGTGGAATTGAACATTGGTCTTTTAAAAATATTCTCTAGGTTAAATAATGTGCAGCCAGGATTGAGAACCACTTGGTGGGAGTAGTGGTATAACTCAGAGCTTCCCAGCCTGGTGTAGAGGCGGTTATGGTATTCAGCGGGTTATGTATAGACCAATCATAATCCATTATCCAAACTGGAAGGTTTTTCAAGATAATAGGGGGAACTATTAATAATTCTGCCTGGACAACAGGCAACCTGGGACATATGGTCACTCTAGTTATGGGTGTGCTTAAATATTTATTCCCTTCAGCTCTTTTTGTAACTAGGCTGTTGTCTGGAGAGCCAGAGCTCCATCGGGAGCCTCTTCTGTTTATTTCAGTATGCCTTGTGAATATTAGCATCTTTAATGTGTGCCACGATGTGAAAAGATTGGTAAGTACTGTTTCTAGCTAACCTCAGGCTGCTTTTAACACATGTAGTAAGATGTGAGTTTCCTTTGAAAGAGATGTCACCTCCTTGGTGTTGAATTTCCAACTTAAACCCTGGCTGGTAGACTTCCGGTCAAGATAGCAGACACGGTCCCCAGTGTCACTCTCTCCCACAAATCAATGGATTTACAACTATAAAAATGTAAGATCAGCCAAGCTGGGGCAGCTGGAGCTCAGGTGAGGAGGAGGAGAGACCTATGGGTGTTATGAAGGCAGGAGAAACCATGAAGAGAGAAAGAAAAAACTGCTCTCAGTGTTTTGGGCTGCAGCCGCTTTAATGCTGAAGCACCTGGAGCAGGAGCCGGCAGAAGCCGCAGCTGTGCCCTTTAGATGGAGTTACTGGGAGGCAGAAGGTGAGAAGAGGACTTTGATGGCCCCCAGGACAGCAAGACCACTAACAGGGTTCCCGTGGACCCACACAGGAGCGAGGAGCCAAAACAGTTGAAAAAGGGGAGCCACTCAGGCCGGTGAGTCATCACAAGGGACTGGCGCACAGCCTGTCCCATGGGAAGTGTTTGGATCACCGGCGGTGGGAGAGATGGGCCCACCGGGAGAACACTGGTACACAGCAAGGACAGCCGATCCGCCCCCCAATCAGTGCAGGACCACTCAGAGGAGACTTGTCGGGAATGCAGAATTGCATGGGGTGCAGTTCGATGAAAAAACTCAGGCCCAAATCAGAGTTTCTACACAACCCAGGTGCACTGAGTACCTGGAGAACCGGAAGTACCTATAAGGTCAACCATTAAACCCTGAGCTGCACATAAAGCCTTCCCTAGGGAAACAGCAGCAAAGCAGCAATTTAGCTCAACCACACAGCTCAAGTACTGGTTCCCACAGGTAGTTCCCCTGTTTTAGCAGTAAGCAAAGGACAAAACCTTAGTTCTGGCCCAGGCACACCACGAATACCTTGGGGCCCACCAGGGGACATGAGGTATGGAGCCAGGGGCAGGACCCCTGCCCACAACCACTCACACCACCAGCACCTTGAGGCCCCACCCAGGAACCTGAGGATTGGAGCCAAGGACCGGACCCCACTCCCACATACAGGCACACCACCAATGCCTGGGGGGGACCCGGGGCTAGCAGCCAGGGACCGGAACCCCTTCCCACAATTAGGCTTACCATGCCAGCACCTTGGGGCCCACCCGGGGACCCAAGGCTTGGAGAAGGGACCAGACCCCCCTCCCACAACCAGGCTCACTATGCCAGCACCTTGGGCCTGCTCAGGGACCCAGGATAAGGAGTTGGGACTGGACCCAGCCTCCCACAACGAGGCATGCCAGGACAGTGCATCAGGGCCCGTCCTGGGGCCCGAGGCATTGAGAAGGGGATTGGATCCCCCTCCCACAACCAGGCACACCTCACCAGGGCCTCGGGTCCCAACTGGGGACCCAGGGAATGTACAAGGGGACTGGACCCGCCTTGCACAACCAGGCACCCTGTGCCAGCACCTCAGGGCCTGCCCTGGGAACCAGGACATGGAGTAGGGGACCAGACCCCCCTCCCATAGCCAGGCACACTGCGCCAGCACCTCGGGGCCAGCCTAGGGAGCTGGGGTAAGGAGCTGGGGACCAGACCCCCCCTCCCACAGCCAGGCACACTGGGACTGCACATCAATGCCCTTCTCAGGGGCCCCAGGTATGGAGAAGGGGACTGGACCCCTCTCCCACAACCAGGCATACCGTGTCAGCACCCCAGGTTCCATGCTGGGACCCAGGGTATGCATAAGGGGACTGGACCCCCCCTCCTACGACCAGGTACACCACACCAGTGCATTCGGGCCTGCCGTGGACCTGAGGCATGGAGAAGGCGAATGAAACCCCCTCCCACAACCAGGCATACTGTGCCAGCACCTTGGGACGTGCCTAGGGACCTAGGGTAAGGAGCTGGGGACTGGACCCCCCTCCCACAACCAGGTACACTGCCAGCACCACAGAGCAGGCCAAAAACATCCCCTCCATGTGGGTGGCCCACCACAGCCACCACGATAACCATGGCTGCTGTGAAGGTGGCTAGATGCCACAACCGCCACACAGATGGTCCACCAGCCACTGGAGTGAGTTGACACAAGGAGGTCACCAGCAGGGATAAAGAAAGGAGGATGTCTGTCTCCACAGAGCCCATTTCATAGTGACGGAAGAGACATCTGCTCTGTAATAGTATTGGGAGACCTGATCACGCCTCTCAGCATTGGACAGATTATTTGGCCAACAAATTAACAGAGTAATCACTATTCTTTCAGAGGGAGAGAAGAAATCTAGGGTGATTAGAGGGGGGAGGGCGAGAGGAAGGGGGATGGGGAGAGATTGGACAAAGACCATAAAGAATAATTACAATTTGTAACAATATATATGCTAGTAATATTGATTTGATCAACATATCTCAGTGTTGAACCCCCAAAATATGTATAATCAATTTTGATTCAATAAAAATTTTAAAAAATAAATAAATAAACCCTGGCTGGTAGACTTCTTCTATGAAGAAGACATTCTTCTTCATAGACATTCTTCTATGAAGCATGGAATCAAGCTAAGAACTCTTTCTCCCTTATTCCATACATAGTCAGACATGCATACTTTTTTTTCAAGAGCACATAGGAGTCTAAGGCTCAGAGGGAAGCACACACAGCTCAGCAGCCACTGAGGTGAGCCAAGACCTGCGAGGCACCGGGTTCCAGTCTAAGGTCCTGGGAGAAAGAGAAGTGCACACAGCCTAGCAGGCAGCAAGGTGAGCTGAGACCTGCATGGCACCAGGGTCTCAGTCTACAGCCACAGAAAGCTAGAACAGGAGCCAAGGTGGTGTAATATAGATGCCGTCACACCTGTCACCACAAGGACAGTTCACCACCAGAGTAGCAGTCAGGGCCACTCTACAGGCAACTTGCCACTCACTTGACTACACTGATATAAGAAGAGTCACCAGTAGAGCCTGCAAATAGAGGAGGAAGTCTTTATCCTCAGCCAACCCCAGAGTAACAGAAGAAGCAAGTCCTCTACCAGATGACCAAACATCAATGAAAAAATACTAGAACTACAAATGAACAAGAAGATATGGCACCACCAAAGGAATACAGTAATGCTCAAATTCCAGACCCCATAGAACAGGGAATCCTTGAAATGTCCAAAAAAGAATTCTGAGCAACGATCTTAAGAAAGCTTGAAGAAATAAAAGAAGACTCAATTAGAGAACACAAGGAAACAAGAAAAAATATCCAGCATATGAAGGTGGAAATTTACAAAGAGATTAATACCTTAAAAAAGAATGTAGCAAAACTCCTGGAAATGAAAGATTTACTCATTGAAATAAAAAGCACAACAGAGAGCTTGAGCAGCAGACTAGAGCAAGCAGAAGAAAGAATTTCAGATGTTGAAGATAGTCTTTTCAAAATAACCCAGGCAGACAAAAAAAAAAAAGGAAAAGGAATTAAAAATAATTAGGAAAATCTAAGAGAGATAGCAGCCAACCTCAAGTGCTCAAACATCCAAATTGTGGGTATTCCAGAAGGGGAGGAGAAAGGAAAAGGTATTGAAAATGTATTCAAGGAAACAATAACAGAAAACTTCCCAGGGGTAAGGAAAGATGCAGACCTTCAGATACAGGAAGTTCAAAGGTCTCCAGATCCAATACAAAAAGATCCTCTCCAAGACACATTATAGTCATATTTGCAAAGCTCAAAGACAAAGAATTCTAAAAGCAGCAAGAGAAAAGCGTCAAGTCACCTATAAGGAAACCCCACCAGACTAAGAGCAGACTTCTCGACTGTAACCTTACAGGCCAGAAGAAAGTGGAATGATATATTCAAAACACTAAAAGAAAAAAATTGCCAGCCAAGAATTCTTTACCCAGCAAGGCTCTCCTTCAGAAATGAGGGGGAAATAGTGTATTTCCCAGACAAACAAAAGTTGTGGGAGTTCACCACCACACAACCAGCCATGCAAGAAATTCTCAAGGGAATCTTCATCTGGAATCTGAATAATGAATGTCACTAACACAGATACACAAGAAAGAGCATGTATACTTATGACTGACAGCTTCAAAATATGGGGGAGGAAAATAGTTGGTGCACTTAGGAAACAGAAAGGAGACAAGTGTGGCTGGAGTGTAGTAGATACTTTGGAGAATATAAGATATGGTCAGTGGTAGATAGCTCAACGTTAGGCAGATCTGAGATGCTGACAGATAATTGCTTATCCAACCATCAGAACTGATGATAGAAGGACTTCAAATTTGAAGAACCGTTCATATCTGAAAATACGTTTTAAAATTTTTAGTTGGAGTTTTATTTCTTTAGTTGATGCATTTTAGCAGCCTTTTTGAGATATAATTCACGTATCATACAATTTAAAGCATACGATTCAAGTTTTTTAAGTACATTCACAAAGTTGTGCAAACATCACCACAATCTAATTTTAGAACATTTTTACCACTACTAACAGAAACTTTATGCCCATTCACAGTCACTCTCCATACCCCAGCCATATCCCTAGGCAATCAGCAACCATTAATCTACTTTCTGTCTCTCTATATTTGTCCATTGTGGACATTTCTTATAAATGAAATCATATAATAAATATGTGGTCTTTTGTGATGGTTTTTTTTTTTTCACTCGGGTTAGTATTTTCAAGATTTATCTATGTTGTAGCACGTATAAATACTTCATTCCTCTGGTCAAATACTATTCCATTGCATAGATAGTGGGTATTTCAAAAAGTCTGGGAAAATAGAATTAAAGACAATGCAAGTCTTTCCATGAACTTTTTGAAGTACCCTCTTATACCACATTTTATTTATCCATTGCTCAGTTGATGAACATTTGGGTTGTTTTTACTTTGGTCCTATTATGTAACACTGCTATCAACTGTGTTCAAATTGTTGTGTGGTGTTTGTTTCTGTTTCTCTTGGACATATACCTATGAAATGCTGGGTCATGTGGTAACTCCATCTTAAACTCTGAAGAGCTATGAGACTGTTATCTAAAGTGGTTGCACCATTTTACATTTCCCCAAGCAATGTATGAGGGTTCTAGTGTCTCATTGTCCTTATTAATACTTGCTATTGTATGTCTTTTTGATTTTAGCCATCCTAGTGGGTGTGAAGTGGTATCTCATTGTGGTTTTTTTTTTTTTTTTTTTTTGGCGTTTTCGTGACCGGCACTCAGCCAGTGAGTGCACCGGTCATTCCTATATAGGATCCGAACCCATGGCGGGAGCGTAGCCGCGCTCCCAGTGCTGCACTCTACCGAGTGCGCCACGGGCTCGGCTCTCATTGTGGTTTTGATTTGTGTTTACATTCTGACTAATGAGGTTGAGCATTTTCTCATGAGCTTTTGGCTAGTTGTATGTCTTCTCTGGAGAAATGTTTGTTCAGATTCTTTGCCCATTTTTAAATTGGGTTATTTATTTTTTTTTAGTATAGTTTCAAGAGTTCCTTATATATTCTAGACATAAGCCTCTTATAAGGTACGTGAATTACAAATAGTTTCTCCATTCTAGGGACTGTGTTTTCACTTTATTGATGGTATCATTTGCAGCACAAAAGTTTTAATTTGGGGGCAGGCTGGTTAGCTCAGTTAGTTAGAGCATGGTGCTGATAACACCAAGGTCCAGGGTTCAACCCCTGTACTGGCCAAACACCAAAAAATATATATATTTTTTAATTTTGATGATGTCCAGTTAATATTTTTTTCCTTGGCTGCTTGTTTTTTTGTTGTTATATCTAAGAAACCATTGCCAAATCAAAGTTCATCAAGATTTACCCCCAGTAGTTTTCTTTTAAGTGTTACATAGCTTAGCTCTTACATAAAGATCTGTAATCCATTTGGGCATAATTTTTGTGTATGGTGTGAGGCAGGGGTCCAGCCTTCCTCTTTCATTTGTAGGTATCTGCTGTTCTAACACCATTTGTTGAAAAGCCTATTCTTTTTCTATTGAATTGTTTTGACAACCTTGTGAACAATCAATTGACTATGAAATATATGGATTTATTTCTGAAGTCTTAGTTCTATTACACTGATCTGTATGACATCTTTATCCCACTACCGCACTATCTTGGCTGGCTGAACATCAGTGCCACAGTCTTGATTACTGTAGTTTGTAGTAAGTTTTATAATCAGGAAGTGTGAGTTCTCCAATTTTGTTCTTTTTAAAGATTGTTTTGGCTATTTGGATCTCTTTCATTCCGTTATGAATTTTAGAATCAACTTGTCAATTTCTGCAAAGAAGCCAGCTAGGATTTTGATAGGGATTTTGTTGTATCTGTAGTAGAATTGGTGCATTTTTATATTAAATTCTATTGTTCTTTGTCATCAATGGCATCTTCATATTAACTTGCATATACCAAATATAAAAATTTGTTCTCTACATAGCTTTGGAGCATGATCATGGGTCACCCTAACAGTGAGGGGGGCTACTGTGCAGCTAATAGTCTTCTGTACTTGTGGAAGAGCAGAGGAAATAGCACATTCAAAGGTCTTATGTGGGGATGGAGAGAATTAGCTTGATTCAAGAGATATTTAAGAGCTTGAATCTGCAGGACTTGATAATTGATGGAGTATGAGAGATAAGGTAGAGAAAAAAATAAAAGATTTTGCTCAAGTTTCTTTGGGCAACCAATATGGGGAATGTTGGAGAAGGAGCTGAATTCCTTCAACCTGACCATTTTTATGCCTAGACCTGTGGAATTCTGGTCTCTCAAGGCTATTGTGTCCAGGGCTCAAACGGCAGGACAAGACCAGAATCTAGAAGTCAGGCATGTACACAAAAATTTGTTGAAGCTGGGAGGGTTGATAGAGTTATTGCATTTAACAGAGCCAAGGGTTTATTTGTATAGAGATTATATAGTTTGGATATGTTCCCCCCACCCCAAAGCTCATGTTGAAGTCTGATACCCAATGTGGCAGTGTTGGGAGCTGTGTAAGTCATGGGGATGGATCCCTCATGAATAGATTAATGCCCTCTCTCAGGGGGAGGGTAAAGAGTGAGTTCTCACTATATTAGTTCCCATGAGAGGTTATCATTTAAAGGACCTTGGCATCTCCCCCCCTCCTCGCTTCCTCTCACCATGTGATGTGCTTGAATCCACTGGCAGCCTGCTGCTTTCCACCATGAGTGGAAGCAGTCTGAGGCCTGCACTGGATGCAGCTGTCCCAGAATCGTGAGCCAAATAAACCTTTTTTCTTTACAAATTACCCAGTCTCAGATATTCTGTGATAGCAACATGAAAACAGACTAATACAAGAGACAAAAATAAAAGTTCTGAATGCGCATCCAAGGAAATCCAAGAGTGCACCTAAGGAGAGCAATACTCCTGGGGAAAGAAGGGTGTTACTACAGTACTGTAGGTGAAGATATAGGACCTGAGATGTCAATAGAGGTTAGGCTGGAGTGTCTAATACCAGGTGCTCAGCTGGCAAGTGTGAAGGGCTTTGCTGGGGGAAATGGGAACAGATTCCAGAACTAGGAGAATAGAATAAAGAACATCAACCATCTGGAGTCTGAAGTTCATCAAAATCAATTTTTATCAAATGAAGTTAAAAACAAGAATCATCTGCAAAACATGTAAAATGGAAATTCCTGGGTCACACTCTCTACAGATCAACAAGAAGCTCAAGTGATTTGGCATGTATTAGTTCGTTTCTGTTGCTTATAACATAAGTACCTGAAACTGGGTGATTTATAAAGAAAACAACGTTCATTGCTTACAGTTTTGGAGGCTGGGAAGTCCATAATGTAGGGAACACATCTGGTGAGGGTCTTGGTGGTGGCGACAGTGACTCAGGAGTCACATGGCAGAAAATGACAGAGCAGAGAGATAGTTCCTCATGCACTCTCCTTTTCTTTTTTTTTTTTTTGTCTTTTTCGTGACCAGCACTCAGCCAGTGAGTGCACCGGCCATTCCTATATAGGATCCGAACCGCTCCCAGGGCCGCACTCTCCCGAGGGCGCCACGGGCTAGGCCCTGCACTCTCCTTTTAAAGCCCTCCCTGACCACCCCTGACCACCATTATTAACCCATTCACTACTGCATGGTCCTATAATCTAATCACCTCTTCAAGGCCCCACCTTTCAATGATCATAATAGGATTTCCCACTGTAGGGAAAGTGAAGGAAAATGGTCAAGGCCCCTCAGATGTTCAGAATCTTGCCAAGCATTTGATGTAAATAGGCACGTGTGCCCAGGTGTTCCTTGGTTATTGTCTAATGTAATTGAGCGTGTGCACCCAGGTGTCCTGGGTTATGATTTAAGTATAAAGGATGAGTGGCTCTGATCCTCTGTGCCTCCCCCTCTCCCCGCCCTTGGGATGCCCGAGGGAGGCTGCTACTGTTGCTGGAGGCTGTTGCTGCCAGTGCCCCCAGGATGCCCTGAGAGGACACTGCCACTGCTGCTATTGCTGCTGTAAGCTGCTACTGCTGAGGACTGAGTTCATGTTGTCTGCCAATGGCTCCCAGGATCCTTCCCAATTACCTAGTGTGGACCAGCATGTGAGGGGTGTGCTGACCCAGCCTGGCATGTGAGGGGTGTGCTGACCCAGTCTGTACAATAGGTTTGAAGGTTCTGGGCCCTAGCCCTGACAATACAAATGGAAACTTAGTATAACTGAAATAGTGAAATATTTTGGCTTTGATTATGAATTGCTTTAAAAATACAATTGCCTAGCCATACAGATGGTGTAGTTGAGTAGCTTTACAATTGGTGACCTTGTCAGGATTCTGACAATGGCCCTAACCTGACACCCACCCTTAAGAGTTACAGTGGATATTAAAGTTTGGAGAGACATTCAACCTAAAGTGCTGCAGCAAATGGAATATTGGTCACAATTTGAGAAACACAGATGAAACTATCAAAAAGACCAATTTAATGATGAATCAGCAGACTACTGGGTGATGTGTGTTCTGTTTAGATCTAATGTATGAATGGAGATTGATGTTATCTACCAGAAGTAGAGCTGTATTAGATAGACCTTTGGCCAATCCTGTTCAGTCACCCTCTAAATCAGTGGTTTTTGACTTGGTGGGGAAGTGGGGAGGGCAGGCAAGTTTGCCCCTCAAAACAATTGGCATTATTCTGAGAAATATGATTGTCATGACTGGGAATCACACTACTGGCATCTAGTGGAGAGGACAAGGATGGCACTAATCATACAATGCATAGAACAGTCCCCACAAGAAAGAACTATCTAGTCCCCAATATCAAGCTTGCTGCTGTTAAGAAAACCTGCTCTAAATCCTAGGCCAACATGAGATCTTGGAGTAAAGTGAGGAGTAAGGCTAGCAAGATTCAAGACACATGGCTTAAGGGAGTTCTAACTCATTTTCTTTAGGGTTGCTACTATTAGCAATACCCACACCACTAACAAAAGAAATACTAAACTTTATGGGAAGAGAAGGATTAAGGAGCAGAGTATACAATGAAAGGAAAGCCCTGGGAATGCCCTTAAGCCTTTTCCATGAAAATTTATCCACACAACAGCTATTTGCATGATATTGGAAATCCTTGTGGAAAGTGACTAGGAAGGAGAGCTTGTATTTGCATAACACTTTAGCTTACAAAGCACTCACACATTCATTAGCTTAATTTTTATCTTGGAAGTAACCAGGGTGTATTAGTCTCCTGTTACTGCTGTAACAAATTGCTAAAAATCCAGGTGACTTAAAACAACAGCCATTTACTCTCTAACAGTTCTGGAGGCCAGAAATCCAAAGTCAAGGTGATGACTGGACCAGAATCCCCCAGAGACTCTAGGGGACAATCTGTTCTTTGTTTCCTCCAGCTGCCGGTGGTTGTCAGCATTCCTTGGCTTGTGGGGGTTGCATCTCACTCTGCTCCATCCTCACATCGCCTTCTCTTCTGTTTATGTGTCCCAAAACTCCCTCTGCCTTTCTTTCACAAGGATACATGTGAATGCATTTACCACCCTCCCAGATAATACAGGGTAAACCATTCCACTCAAGATCCTTAATTTAATCACAACTTTTTGCCGTATAAGCTAACATTCACAGGCCCCAGGGATCAGAGCGTTAACATTTCCTTCTGGGGGCTATCATTCAGCCCACTACACAAAGCAACAATGGCCCCCATTTCAGGATTATTTCACTAGGTCACACAGCTAATAAGTTGTGGAATTTGGCATTGACCCCAAATCCTAGTCACATCTTTCACCACCATGTCGTAAATCATAACAAGAAACAGGAGCGAGGGGAAAAAAAAAAGAAAGAAAAATAGGTAAGGCACAAAAAGAGAATAGAAGAGAAATAGGGAAGTGGAAAACAAAATTGCAGACTTGAGATTTTGGACAGTAAGCAAAAAGAAATATTGCTGAGAAAAAAGGTCAACAGATGAGCCTGGGGGCAATTGATGGTTAATGAATATTTGAATCACCCTCTTCTGAGGTTTTTCTTTGTCACCATATCTTCAAGTGGTTGAGTGTTCCAGGCCTGGAACTATCAACAGTGGAAATAATTCCATTTACTTACAACAATTGGAGCAATGCCTTGCAAATAATAGCTTTTCAGCATTGGAAGACACTATAGTTATTAACCCCTTTAACATTTTTGTGCTTAATTTCTACTCGTGTAAGAACTCATTTATTTGATATTTTTATACACCCTGCAAATGGTTATTTGCCAGATGACTAACACTCTCAAGCAAATGGTAAACAATGCAGTTTTCTTTTTACTACTCTCTGTTCAACAGTCATCCTATAGAGAGACCAGTGTCTTTAGACCAGCTGTTTGCAACCTTGCTTATGTATCTCAATCACCTGGGGAACTTTAAGAAAACATGATGCTCCTACCCACCACAGGCCAATTGAAGAGCAACCTCAAAGACTGGAGCCTGAGAGAAGGAGTTCTCAAACATTTTTACTTTTTAAAAAAATTTTCAAATTCACATTTTAAAATTGATGTATAAAATTATGTTTAAACAGTTATAAAGGATTTAATTTCTAGAATACTCTAAATACTGATTTAAAAAATGTCACATCACTTTTAAAAACGTATATCATGGGCTCTAAATACCATATTTAACAAACTTATCATTGGCAAATTTCCCACCATTCCTTTCCATTCCACTCCCTCCACAGAATTTTATCCTATTAATGTAACATGTTTTCATGCTTAGATGTCTTATATTTATTACCCTATCATGATTCTCTGGAGATTTGGATTGAACTTTTAAATTTCCTGTGTACATAGGCTTTAAGTACTTAAAATTTCTGAATTATGTGATCATTTTATTCTTCTTTATTTTATTTATTTATTTTGGTGGCGGGCTGGTATGGGGAACTGAACCCTTGACCTTCATTTTAATTACTATTAGAATACAATCAGTAAAAGCAACATTAATGTATTACAATTTCGGGTGGACAAAAACCAAATTTCTATCAATAGGTGAAAGAATAAACTAAATGTGATATATTTATATAATGAAATGCTCAGCAATAAAAAGCAATGAATTACTTTCATATACCTAAATTACCATGGATGGATTCCCAAAGTGTTGTGCTGAGTGAAAGGAGCCAGACATAAGAGTGTATACAGTATGATTCTGTTTATATTAAAATACTAAAAAATGCAAACCAATCTATAGTGACAAAAAGCAGACTGGTAGTTCCCTGGGACTGGAGGTGGAGGGAGGGACAGATTGCAAAATGTTATGAGGAAACTCCTAGGGATGATGGAGATGTTCTGTAACTTGAGTGTGGTGGTGAGTTCATAGGTATAATCACTTATCAAAATTCATTGCATTTTACAGTTTAAATAAATGTAGCTTATTGTATGTAAATTGTACTTCGATAAAACTGATAAAACATGATTCAGGTTTTTATAAATATTAAATAAAAGGAAAATTTTATTGGAAATATGCAGAAAAATAAATCCCTATTCAATGTAGTAAAAGTCTGTCCCTCCCCTCCACCCAATCTCCTTTCTGTTCGCTTGTCATATCAACTTCAAGGAATTGTAATTGTGTGTCTTCTTCCCTCCCCGCCCCCACCCCAGGTTGTTTGTGTATTTATTTATTTATTTTTAGCTCCCACAAATAAGTGAGAATATGTGATATTTCTCCTTCTGTGCCTGACTTGTTTCACTTAATATAATTCTCTCTAGGTCCATCCATGTTGTTGCAAATGGCAGTATTTCATTCTTTTTTATAGCTGAGAAGTATTCTATTGTGTAAATATACCACATTTTCCATATCCACTCATCCGATGATGGACATTTGGGCTGGTTCCAACTCTTCGCTATTGTAAAGAGTGCTACAATGAACATTGGAGAACAGGTATACCTTCGACTTGATGATTTCCATTCCTCTGGGTATATTCCCAGTACTGGGATAGCTGAGTCATATGGTAGATCTATCTGCAATTGTTTGAGGAACCATTTTCCATAGAGGCTGCACCATTTTGCAGTCCCACCAACAATGTATGAGAGTTCCTTTTTCTCCACAACCTTGCCAGCATTTATCATTCACAGTCTTTTGGATATTAGCCATCCTAACTGGGGGGAGATGGTATCTCACTGTGGTTTTGATTTGCATTTCCTGAATGCTGAGTGATGTTGAGCACTTTTTTGTATGTCTGTTGGCCATTCGTATATCTTCCTTTGATTCATGAAGTCTGTGCCCAGTCCTACTTCCTGAAGTGTTTCTCCTATGTTTTCTTTAAGAAGTTTTATTGTTTCAGGTTGTATATTTAATTCTTTAATCCATTTTGAGTTGATTTTGGGATATGGTGAGAGGTATGGGTCTAGTTTCATTCTCCTGCATATTGATATCCAGTTTTCCCAGCACCATTTGCTGAAGAGGCAGTCCTTTCCCCAGTGAATAGGCTTGGTGCCTTTGTCAAAGATCAGATGGCAGTAAGTGTGTGGGTTGATTTCTGGATTCTCTATTCTATTCCATTGGTCAGTGTGTCTGTTTTTATGCCAGTACCATGCTGTTTTGGTTATTATAGCTTTGTAGTATAGTTTAAAGTCAGGTAGTGTTATGCCTCCAGCTTTATTTTTTTTGCTCAGAATTCCTATGGCTATGTGTGGTCTTTTGTTATTCCATATAAATGTCTGGATAGTTTTTTCTATTTCTGAGAAAAATGTCATTGGAATTTTGATGGGGATTGCATTGAATTTGTATATCGCTTTGGGTAGTATGGACATTTTCACTATGTTGATTCTTCCAATCCAAGTGCATGGGATGTCTTTCCCTCTTCTTGTATCCTCTTTAATTTCTCTCAGCAGTGGTTCGTAGTTCTCATAGAGATTTTTCACATCCTTGGTTAACCTAAGTATTTTATTTTTTTGGTGGCTATTGTAAATGGGCTAGCTTTCTTGACTTCTCTTTCTGCATGTTCACTATTGGAGAATAGAAATGCTACTGATTTTGGGGGCCAGACCATGGCTCACTCGGGAGAGTGCAGTGCTGATAACACCAAGGCCATGGGTTCGGATCCTATATAGGGATGGCTGATTTGCTCACTGGCTGAGTGTGGTGCTGACAACACCAAGCCAAGGGTTAAGATCCCCTTACCGGTCATCTTTTTTTAAAAAAGAAATGCTACTTATTTTTGTTTGTAGATTTCGTATCCTGCTACTTTGCTGAAATCATTTATCAACTCAAAGAGGTTTTTTGTAGAGGCTTTAGGCTGTTTGATATATAGGATCATGTCATCTGCAAACAGGGACAGTTTGACTTCATCTTTTCCAATCTGGATTCCCTTTATTTCCTTCTCTTCTCTGATTGCTCTGGCTAGTACTTCCAACACTATGTTGAATAGGAGTGGTGAGAGTGGGCATCCTTGTCTAGTTCCTGCTCTTAAAGGAAAAGCTTTCAGCTTTTCCCCATTCAGGATGATATTGGCAGTGGGTTTGGCATATATGGCTTTAATTATGTTAAGATACTTTCCATCTATACCTAACTTATAGAAGGTCTTTGTCATGAATGAATGTTGAATTTTATCAAATGCTTTTTCAGCATCTATAGAGATGATCATATGGTCCTTGTGTTTGATTTTACTAATATGGTGTATCACATTTATTGATTTGCATATGTTGAACCAACCTTGCATCCCTGGGATGAATCCCACTTGACCGTGGTGAATAATTTTATGTATATGTTGCTGTATTCTGTTTGCTAGTATTTTAGTGAGGATTTTTGCATCTATATTCATCAAGGATATTGGCCTGTAGTTTTCTTTTTTAGTTGTATCTTTACCTGGTTTTGGTATCAGGATAATGTTTGCTTCATAGAATGAGTTTGGGAGATTTGTGTCTGTTTCAATCTTTTGGAATAGTTTGTAAAGAATTGGTGTCAATTCCTCTTTGAATGTCTGGTAAAATTTTGCCATGAATCCATCTGGTCCTGGGATTTTCCTTGTTGGGAGCCTTCTGATAACAGCTTCAATCTCCTTTATTGTTATTTGTCTGTTCAGATTTTCTACATCTTCATGGCTCAGTTTTGGGAGTTGTGTGTGTCCAGAAATTTATCCATTTCCTCCAGATTTTCAAATTTGTTGGCGTATAGTTGTTTATAGTAGTCTCGAATGATTCCTTGTATTTCAGATGAATCAGTTGTAATATCGCCTTTTTCATTTCTAATTTGTGTTATTTGGATCTTCTCTCTTCTTTTTTTAGGTAGCCATGCTAATGGTTTGTCAATTTTATTTATCTTTTCAAAAAACCAACTTTTTGATTCATTGATCTTTTGTATTGTTTTTTGGGTTTCAATTTCATTAAGTTCTGCTCTGATCTTAATGATTTCTTTCCATCTGCTAACTTTAGGTTTGGATTGTTCTTGTTTTTCTAGATCTTTAAGGTGAAGTGTTAGGTTGTTCACTTGCCATCTTTCCATTCTTCTGAGGTGAGCATTTAATGCAATAAATTTCCCCCTTAATACTGCTTTTGCAGTATCCCACAGGTTTTGGTATGATGTATCATTGTTTTCATTAGTTTCAATAAATTTTTTGATTTCCTGTTTGATTTCTTCTTGGACCCATATGTCATTAACTAGAATGCTGTTTAATTTCCATGTGCTTGTATAGTTTCCAGAATTTCGTTTGTTATTGATTTCTAATTTTAATCCATTGTGGTCTAAAAAAATACATGAGATAATTCCAATTTTTTGGAGTTTGTTGAGACTTGATTTGTGACCTAACATGTGATCTATCCTGGAGAATGATCCATGTGCTGATGAGAAGAATGAATATTCTTAGGTTGTTGGGTGGAATGTTCTGTAGATATCTGCCAAGTCCAATTGGTCTAGAGTATTGTTTAGGTCTTGTGTTTCTCTGCTGATTCTTTGCCTAGATGATCTGTCCAATATTGTTAGTGGGATGTTCAGGGCCCCTGCTATTATGGTATTAGTGTCTATTTCCTTCTTTAGGTCTAATAGAGTTTGCTTTATAAATCTGGCTGCTCCGACATTGGGTGCCTATATATTTATGATTGTTATGTCTTCTTGATGGGTCAGTCCTTGTATCATTATGTAGTGGCCCCCATTATCTCTTTTTTGGTTTATAGTTTAACATCTATTTTATCAGATATAAGAATAGCTACTCCAACTCGTTTTTCATTTCTGTTTGCATGGTAAATCTTTTTCCATCCTTTCACTCTTAGTCTATGTTTGTCTTTATAGCTGAGGTGGGTCTCTTGAAGGCAGCATATAGTTGGGTCTTCCTTTTTAATCCAGTCAGCCAGTCTGTGTCTTTTGATTGGGGAATTTAAGCCTTTTACATTAAGAGTTGTTAGTGAAAAGTGTTGATTTAATCCTAGCATTTTATTGATTTATGTTTGGATGTCTTAAGTGTCTTTTGTTCCTTTCTTTCTGATTTACTGTTTGTTTTCTGTATTTGTTGGTTCCTTGGGTTGTAGATAGCTTTTTATGTTGTTTTCTCTTCATTGTTGCCATTTTTATTTTACTAGTGGGTTTTGATTTGTCTTGGGTTTTTATGGCAGTGGTAGTTGTTTTTCAGGTACCAAACCCATTACTCCCTTGAGAATTTCTTGTGAGAGTGGTTGTGTGGTAGTGAACTCCTGCTGTTTTTGTTTGTCTGAGAAATATACTATTTGCCATTCATTTTGGAAAGATAGCCTTGCAGGGTTGAGTATTCTTGGCTGGCAATCTCTGTCTTTTAGTATTTTCAATATATCATCCTACTCTTTTTTGGCTTTTAGGGTTTGTGATGAAAAGTCTGATGTTAGTCTGATTGGAGCTCCCTTATAGGTGATTTGATACTTCACTCTTGCAGCTTTTAAGATTCTCTCTTTGTCTTTGAGTTTTGCCAATTTGACTATAATACGTCTTGGAGAAGACCTTTTTGTGTTGAATATGTTTGGGGATCTTTGAGCTTCCTGAATCTGAAGATCTGTGTCTTTTCCTATACCTGGGAAGTTTTCTGCCACTATTTTGTGGAATACGTTTTCAATGCAATCTCCTTTTTCCTCCCCTTCTGGAATACCCATGACTCGGATATTTGAGCACTTACGGTTGTCTGATATCTCTCTCAGATTTTCTTCAATGTTTTTAATTCTTTTTTCTTCTTCTTCTTTTTTTTTTTTTTTTTTTTTTGTCTGCCTGTGTTATTTTTGAACAGCCCATCTTCAAGGTCAGAAGTTCTCTTTTCTGCTTCTGCATGTCTGATGGTTAAACTCTCCATTGTGTTTTTTATTTCGTTGAGTGAACTCTTCAGTTTGGCAAGGGCTGCTACATTCTTTTTCAGGGCATTGATTTCCTTGTACATTTCTTCTTTTGGGTCCTGTATACTTTTCCTCGTTTCATCATGTTGTCTAGCTGAGTTTTCTTGTATCTCATTTAGTTTCCTTAGAATTATCACTTAAAATTCCTTGTCAGACATTTCAAGGGCTTCTTGTTCTATAGGATCTAGAGCTTTTGAGTTATTACCCTTTGGTGGTGTACTTTCTTGATTTTTCATATTTCTGGTATCTTTCCTTTGATGTTTAGTCATTGTGGCAAGGGATTTCACGGTCCACTGGTTTGACACTATTTTCTGGCTTGGAACCTGCTGGGGCTGCCAATTTGGTATGGCTGCCTCAGTGTCTGTTTGGTTGCCCACTAGTGCCTCAGTGTGTGGTCGCCTCGGGTCTTGGGCCTCTCTGGGGAGGCTCCTCTCTGGTCAGCATGCACTTGGCTGGGCTGGGGATGGAGTCAGGCGGTGGCAGTGAGGCCTACCTGCTGGGTTGTGTGCTGGCACCGCAGGGTGCATACTCTCCACGGATCTTGGGCCTCTCTGGCTGGGTGCCTCTCTGATTGGCACGCACTCAGCTGGGTGTGAGCTGGGCGGCTGCTGCAAGGTATTTCCCCCAGAACACCTTCGCAACTGGCTGGGAATGTGGCTGGGGCCATTGGAGTCCTACACTCCTTCCTGCCGACGTGTGCTGCAGGGCAGCTCCTGGCTGCAGGCAGTGGGAGGCGGGCGTCTGGATGGGAAGAGGGAGTGGACCGGGCCCCTGTCCCTTGTTTTTGAACCACAGCTATTAGAGCAGCTGTAGATTCACTCCCTGTCCCCAAATCTGACCTTGTTTTCTATTATTCTACCCTAATTTCAACCCACCCACCTCTTTGCTATTTATTATACACGCCAGACCATGTACTCGCTTCTGGGCCTTTGCTCTGGCTTTTCTCCCTTCCTGAAATTCTCTTTCCCCAGGTATCCCCTTGCTTCTCTCCTTCACTTTCATTAAGTCTTTCCTCAAATGCCATCTTCGCTGGGAAGCTCACTCTGAACTCTGTTTCACACGGCAACCTGTATCTCCACGCCCACACTCCCATCTCTTGTGCCCACCTCTTCTTTTTCTTTATTCTGTAGACCATAAAACTTTTAAATACTGTATAATTTACTCATTATGCTTATTATTTATTGCTGTTAGGATGTATACTTCACAAGGGCAGAAATATTTATTTTGTTCTTTGTTTTTCATTCCTGCACCTACAATTGTTCCTGGCACATACTCAGCACTCAGTAAACACTGAATAAAATAATGAATAAAAATAACTGGAGACTTTTCACATTAGCATATATGTGGATCAATAAGATCCGTCGTTAAACATCTTAAATTCTTTTAGGGATGTCTATGAGGGTGCTCTGTCTGGAACAAAAATAAACCTTCCATTCAAAGAGGCTGATTCAGTGTTTTTGAGAAAAAACTAGCAGGTTATAAACACTGTGGAAATCAGGAGCACTCAGTGTGACATTTGATGAACTAACTGCAGTGATAACGTGGGGTTCTGTAAAGATGAGCTCTTGCTCTTCCTTACAGTGTCCAGATGTGTTGAGTTACTCAACAGGAAGTATAGTACCATTGTCTGGGGGAACACAGTTCTTACAGCTTCTAAAGAGATGGTTCTTCAAATAAATTGAAAGAGTAGACCGAATGTGACGCAGAAAAGGAAACAATTGTGGAAGGAGGAGCGGGCAGACGTCTGTTAACCTTCTTCTTCCCATAGAGCTTCTACCACATTTCAGCTCTTCTTTGTGCAGCCTGAGAGCTTTAGGCTTTCAGTCACATCTCTCAACATAGTTTGCCAGTGCCTTTATCATTTCCAAATCAGAGGAATGTCCACCTTTGACACAATAGTGTCACAGCTTAGGTAGATTTGTTGGCTTTGGTGAACCACCCAAAGCCAACAAATAGACATAGAAAGTAAGAATGGGGTCAGGAGAAACTGGCCCAGTTGTGGGTTAATTGTCAACATTTAAAGGGCCAATGAATCAAGGAATCAAGCAGATAACAGTCTCTATCTTAGGAGGTCCAGTCCAATGGCCCAGTTAAGGGTGGGGTGAAGGCAAAATGTGCAGTGTTTGGAGAGAATGCAGCCGACAGGCAAGACTCAAGGACAAAGAGAAGCCACATTGAAGCCTCCCTAAGCCAGGCAATGTCTAGGGTAGACAAACACCCGAGAAGGGGTTCCTAGGGCAAAGGCACAGCAAAATGTCAAGAAGGCTGGGATTCACCCAAGGGCCCCAGTTCCAGTGGGGTCTATCAAGACAATATGCATTTACAGGGACTGACCTGGAGCAATAAAAGACAGTGGAAAGACTCTCTCTTCTGAGAGTACTAAGGAGGACATGGAGAATCCAGATTTTAAGGCCCTCTTACTCTTGGATTTAGGGGAGTTCGGAGAGATCAGTTGAGAAAATTTCAATTCAAGATGGATTTCAGCTAGGGTTAGAAGTCCAACTTGGAAAGCAACGTTGAGTCAACATGGGCTAGTGATAATATCACCTACCTTACAGTCTTGTTTTGAAGATTTAAACAGTTACTATTTATCAAGCATTTAGAGCAGTACCTTATATAGTAAGCACTGAATATCAAGAAACATGTGCCTTATAACAGAACAAAATTTTGTAAGATTGCAGTCCTAAATTCTTACCCTTCTAGTATGTAACAAAGGTTATATTGTACTTTTCTGAAAAAATAAATTTAGAGAATTTGGTGAATAATCACAACTTTTAAAATTGCAAATGAAACTGTGAATATTGGTAGATTTGAAAAATATTGTTGTAGAACTCATGAAAAGGATGATAAAGGGTGTCATAGAAAAAACATATAAATGTTGTGTATTTGCACTTCTATTTTATCCAAGTCACACCTAGAAATAACAGAAGAAGTAAACAAAAGATATAGAAATGGCAAAAGACAACTAATACTGAAATAGATTACAAGAAAAGAAATAAAGATAATTGACGAAACAATGAAGTTACAATACTCACGTACTATGCACATGAACTGCAGTATATACAATACATAGAACTGTATGGAATTGTATGAATGATCATTTAAGGGAATATCTATCTCACGTTGCTCTCTGAGAAGAAAGGTGTCACCATAGAAATAGAAATAGATAAAACATCTTTCAGCCATAATGTGGGCAACCAATTGTCTTGTGCTGCTATATCCAGCTTTTCATCTGTGAATAATTCTGGGTGGCCAACAATTACCTCTGTTGTGGTTCAGTTATGATTATTAGAAAATGATAGAGATATTCTCATGCTCATAAAGGCCAAAATATAAATCTTTGTGGAAGGGCCTCTTGCTTCCATGAACAAATTTGGCAATAGCCACATTGGGCTCTTTTGAGCTTGAGGTTGAGGTCAAATGGCATGGCTGGATTCCCCTCTCCCAGATCCTGCAGCAGACTTCAACTTAGTGAGGAGGCTTCAGTTCACCTCCAGTGCTAGTTCTGTGGTCATTATAGCACTGTTTCTCAAAGATTGGTCCAAGTATCTGCTACATGCTGGTGTTAAAAAAAACCCCACCAGCTCCAGGGCCCAATCCCAGACCTACTGAGTCCCAATCTCTAAAACACAGGTCCCTTAAATTTTCGTTTTCAGCTAGTAACCCAGATGATTCTTATGCCCACTAAAATTTAAAATCTACTTCACTAGAGTACATGCATGTACTTCTTCCTCAGCTAGGGCTGCCCAGGTCACATACTGCTCAGTACCCACCTGACTGAGGCTGACAGCGTTAGGGGCTGACAGCAAACTGGACTGGACTCTTTCCTCTTGCATCCAGCAAGTATTCTTCCTAGGCCCTCTCCCCACTTTAACCTTGAATGGGAGTATAATAAACATAGTGTTCTGTATCATTTTTTTTTTTTTTTTTTTTTTTGCTATTGTTATTTTATATATCAGGACATAGATCGGTTCTTCTGGTTTTTTGTATTTTTTTAAAGACTGTATTATACTCCATTGTGTGGCTATACCATAACTTTTTAAAACAGTTTCCCCAATGATTGTTTCCAAATGTTTGGTATTAAAAAAAAAATGCCGCAAAAAAAAAAAAATGCTGCGAAAAATAGTCTTGCACATGTCATTTTGTACCTCTGTGAGTATATCTGTAAGATAAATTCCTTAAAGCAGAATGCTAGATTAGAAGTATTTTCACCTGTAATTTTGATCTGCAGGGCTAAGATGCCCTCCACAGAGGCAGTATCAGTTACATATCCCCTAGCAATATGTGTGTACCACATAATTTTTTAATGATGCGTATTATTGTAGTGCAGGGATTGTCATGATTTGTTTAATCTGTCTCCTGTTTGTGAACATTGTAATTGTTTCTCTATTCTACATTCATTTAGCTCTCAAAGCCACACTATTTTATTGCCCTGTCACTGAACTACTCAATATGGGGGATTTGACAGTCTTGGGAAGATCCTTGTGGATGGCTTATTATTGTTCTCATTATCATAACAACATGACTAACTCTTTTTCTAAGTGTTTCTCCATGAGTAATCTCACTTTTGTGACTAGACCTCACCTCTAGCCCCTGGGAATTTCTTCTGTGAACCCAGCGGGATGACATCCCTTAAGTCAAATTCCAAAGCCTTGAAGCAGATCAGAAGATCAGGGCCTCCTAATGACTGATTACACACAGCCCTGACCCCACACACAGCTCTAAGCTTGTTGTTTTCTCTAGCCTTTCATCCCTGCATCTCGACGATGAGCCCATCTCTTCCCCAGTGGGAAAACAAACAGGGAAGTGGTAAGAGTGATGCATGTCCCTCAGGCTCTGCAGAGGGGGGATGCTCTGATCTCTGCCTTGTCTTGTTTGCAAATGCCTTTCCCTTAACACTAGAAGATTGAAGAGAGATGTGGGAATGGGGACAGCTGTGACACCTGGAAGCTGAAGGTTGATCTGCATACACAGAATGTAGGAAGTGGTTTCTGCTGAGCAACTCCAGCTTGTTGTATTTTAGTTACTGCTCTAGCCTCAAACTTGGATGGTTTGATACTGTTTGTCAAAGAGTTTGCAAATATTTAGAGGATCTCAGAGGTGGTGGTCTTGGGAAGGAGGCAGTTCTCAGAAAAGAATGTTATAACTCCAGCAATGATGACGTTTGCTCATTAATCTACTTGACTTGCCTAGCCTGAATCCCATTAGAAATCAGAATGAGATTGAGGTGCCGTTAGAAATTACTTGGGCCAAAGACCCAAGAATATTTAAATCTCACCAAACAGTATCCAAGGAAGGTGTATACTGAAGGAAAACAGCAGAGGAAAACATTGAGAAATGTACTTTTGACCCCTGATCCCGATATAGACAACTCAGATAAAGTTCTCTAAAGAGACCAATTTTAACCCACCTTCATCCATTGAAAGATGCCAAACCATAGTTCCAGTTTACCACAAAATGACTGCAAGAAAAGAGGGAAGAGAAGATGACTTTAACCTAAACTTCTGTTATTATGGACTCTGGACCTTACCACTTTAGCAGCTTGGAAGGAAGGCAAGAGAGAACCGTGCTCCTGTGGATGTTACACCAGGCGAAAGTGTGTTCCAGGCAGGGGGAAAGGTAAGGGCACCGAGGCAGGACCGTGCTTGGTATGACCAGGGAACACCTCTTGATCCCTTGGATTTTACTATTTACTCCATAATTCTTGCCGGTGTTTTGGATCTCAATTGATAGCTATAGATTTAATAATTTTAAACACAATGACTTTCACTTCTTGGTTGAACTAAGCAATACTTTATTCAAGAACTTTGTTTTGTCGACATATACATATTCCGTACTGGTGCATAAAGTTCTGAAAATCAGTGATGGCTCGCTTCCTAATTACCATCTGACAGTAGTATGCTTGGGAGGACCTTGTAAAGATAGATTACAAAGAGAAGTCAAATGAACAATACTGGCGATAAATTAAACACTTTTACTGGAAGTCTTTCCTTGGAGTCATAGTTTGTACAAACTGTTCAAAATTTAATTGATCATCTGCTTTCTGACTATTGTATGAACCACAGGAATGCCTAAACTTCTCTACTCTGATTATGGAGGGGGAAAAAATCCCTACACCTATGGGTCTGAGTCAATAACACCTTGGCAAAACTTGACCTGGATGTCAATTGACCAAATCATTTGGAAGTAGTTTTGGTGTCCAGTTCAGTGGATTTTTCCTGGTTTCCATGAGGTTCAGACATCCGTAGCTATTTATCCCAGAAAACCACAGCTAGATGCATTCTCTCAGGCTATTTCAGCTTCTCAAAAGTAGTTTATTCCACAAACATCAGAGGGCAGCATTTGACAGGGATTCCAAAAAGAATATGCTCCTTTGGGCTGTGCTTTTCTCTCTCTTTGCTGTTTCTATTTTCAACCCAGGAAATGCCTTCACCTGTGTCCACTGCCCCCTTCCTCCTCCAGGGACACAGTGAGCTGGCTAAGGCACATGAGGTATCAGTGCTCAGCATCCCATTCCCCTCCTTCTAGGATGCCTTTCTCAGGCTGGAAAGCCTAAAACTCAATTCCTTTATAGAGAAGGTTTCAGATGTGATTTAAGTCTGGCCAATCAGATGGACTCGTGGGACATCTGGAAGACAGAAGCATGCGTGGAGGAGCACTACTGCTGCTTTGTTTCCAGCTAGCAAGTCTGGTGTGGAGGGGCTGGGCCTTCTGTACCTCCAGGGGGATCAGGGCACTGGGTGCTAGGCATGCAGTTTTTGCTGATGCAGTTCTAGCAGGAGCAGTGTGACTTCAAAGGTAACAGCTGCAGGAGTGGGGCATCCTGATTCCTGGATTGCTGTGTAGGCTGTGAGTTTCTGGAGCTCCAGTTCCAGGAGCAATTTCCTGATTCTCCACCTTCTTGATTATGGCAGGGGTAGCTGGTCCCTTGGTAGGCCAGTTCTGTGATACTGTTCTGAGAGCCATTCCTGGAGGCCCAGGCTCAAATTTGCTTCTCCAGCCCTTCCAATATTTTTTATACACCCAATTCTCTGCATTCTTTAATGGTTTCTGTTTTCTGAAACTGACCCCTGAGTGATACACTGACTGAAGATAAGCAAAAGCTGCAGTCCAAATACAGCACCATGATCTATGTCTCTCTGATCTCTGTAGCCACCAGGTGAATTGAAGGGAAATACCACCATGAAACCTCAGGAGTAACAATTTCCTTCTTCCCATGTGCCTTGCTCCACTTCTAAAGTAACTGAGATTCCCACCACTGCTGCTAACACAATGGATATGAGACAGACAACCTTTCAGATTGCATGCTAGAGATCTAGTTCACAGCCATAATTCATTCAATAAGAATTTACCCAGCAGATGACAGCGAGACAGCTCAGAAAGGCTAATTAGGAACTCACCACACTAACAGCAGTGTAGTGTGGCTACTTGGTCCCACAGAGATACACTGGCTGATGGGTTCTGTTATCAGTGGCTTGAAGAACCTGCAGATCTGAGGATGCCAGCCAACTTCTTCAGCTATTCTACACACCTTCCCTGAGTGCGAGGGCACAGCTGGCATGTGTTTGCCGATACTATTCTCACACTAGCATGAGAAATATCTAAACCCACTTGACTTCACAGGATAGGTCTTAAACAAGATATATTCTACTTATTTATGCCTTTCAACAGCTGCTTTTGGTGTGTTTGAAGTCCAAGATCCCTTCACATGAATCCCCAGTATAGCGGCCACCCATAGAATGACACCCAGGTTCAACAGCTGTTATATTGCATATAGAGTTTCTGGTAAGTGGACTATGATTTGATGTGTCCAAATTTTTACACAAGATATTTGGCAAGACTACAAATTCAACTTACAGCCTACAAAATCAACCTCAGAATTTTATTTTCAGGAAATCACAAACAAAAATTCCTCAATTTTCTATGATTAGCATGCTATAAGAATACCTGACTCTTGTAGCTGCAGGGCTGACATTGCTATGAGAATTGGACAAGGGGACCGGTCCATTAGCTCAGGTGGTTAGAGCACAGCCTTATAACCAAGGTCATGGGTATGGATACCCTTACCAGCCAACCACCAAAAAAAATTTAAAAAAAAAAAAGAATTGGAAAGGGGATCAGAATTTATAAGTATTTAAATCTCTCTTTAAAAGTCCACCATTGAAATTTCATTGCATAAGCAGTTCTACCTCCCTCGTCCATAGAAGCTGTTCTTTTTGCCACCCAAGAGTTCTCTTTCAGGAAACTTATAATCCCCTCATGCCTGACATCGACTGTCAGCAGCCAAGGGACTAGAATCAGATTCCATTTTTTCCCTGGTGTTATATGCAGTACCAGACCATTGAAGAGAAAGTTTATATTCTGAAAACACTGCAAGAATTGGCTAACTTGCACCAGCCAAAAAAAAAAATCTACGCAATTTTTTTTTTTTTTTTAAAGATGACCGGTAAGGGGATCTTAACCCTTGGCTTGGTGTTCTCAGCACCACGCTCAGCCAGTGAGTGAAATGGCCATCGCTATATAGGATCCGAACCCGTGGCCTTGGTGTTATCAGCACCGCACTCTCCGGAGTGAGCCATGGGCCAGCCTGTAAGCAATATTTTTAAGAGAAGACCTTGAGGCTGCTTGGCCCACATGCATAGATGATCATTTCAGATGGGTCTAAATTTGTTTCTATAGATGCACAATTTGCTGGTGTTCTATACCCTACAACTTGCTCCCTGGAACGAATTTCCTTATCAGTTAGGGTTCTTTGGTTGTAAACAACACTGATCAATCCTGGATAACTCGTATGGTGTAGTAGTTAATAACTAGGCTTTCCTGGGTACAAACTCTAACTCTTTAACTTGCTAATGTGTCAGCTAGGGCAATCAAACTCATCTCCATTTGCTCATCTGTAAGAGGGAAAAATAAAAATACTGTATAGCTCATATGACTGTGAGGAATAAGCGGAAAGTCACGTGTGAAGAGTTTGGCACATAGGAACTCCTGAATAGATTTTAGCTATGATTTTATTTCTGGCTGGTCTCTCCTGAATTTCTCAAAAGATCTGTTAACGATCATTAAATAAATCCTGTTTCTCTTCACCCTGGAGCCTACTACCTATGAGGATACTTCAAAAAGTTCACAGAGGCTGGCCCAGTAGCTCAGTCTGTTAGAGTGCGGCGTTGGTAACACTGAGATGGAGGGCTCGGATCCCTGTACCAGCCAACCATTAAAAAAAAGGTTCATGTAAAGATTCATATTACCTTTCAATTCTATTTTTCCACAATCTTTTTGAAGTGCCCTCATAGTTCTGTGGATGTAATAAACAAGTGGTTTCCTAATGAACACTGCCCCGGGCCACAAGCCAGGCTTGGACACTGATGCCTGCCACTAGGACTGTCCCACCAGTCACAGCGTGGGCTCAGGGACCATCTGGAAGCCTCGGGGCCCTACTTCGTGGGTTTAGTGGGAGACCCTCTAGCTGATCTGCAGCCCCGCCTGTCACCCAGGGGGCTCCACACACCCCACAGGCCAGCTCAGAGGGGCCTCTAGGAAGCACTGAAAGGGAGAAGTGTGGGGGACACATGGGCTGGGACAGAGGTCAGCATGACCCGAACTGCCTAGGATGTCCACCCTCTTTATTGTTCCTCCCATCTCCTGCCTCTATAAGTAACCATTTTTATTAGTTTTTTTGGTTTATCTTTGCTGAGTATTTTTTTTTCAAAAATAAGCAAATATGCATATATATTTTTATTTTCCTTCCTTCTGACACAAAATATAGCAGCATACTATATATACTGTTTGGTACACACATTTTTTTCATTTAATATATCATGGAGATTACTTCATATTAATACATAGATATCTTTCCCATTACTTTTAAAAACTTTACCTTCCATTGTGTGGCTGGATCATAGATGATTCATCAGGTCCTCTATTAATGAACATTTGGATTGTTTCCAATATTTTGTTGTTATGAGTAAGGCCTCAGTGAAAACCCTTGAACATATGTTGCTTCATACTGGTGGAATATTCCTACAGGTGGGGTTGCTGGGTCAAAGAGTCAATGCAATTGATTAGATATTACTAGATTTCCCTCTATAGAGACTGCACCAGTTTGAGCACTCACCCATACCTGTTTCTCCACAGTCCTACTAACAGAGTGCATTTTCAGACTTGGATTTTTGCAGTCTTGTAGGTGAAGAATAGAATTCACAGTGTGATTTTACTTCGCATTTCTTGAGTTACGAGATAGATTAACCATCCCTTCATAGGTTTAAGGGCCATTTGATATATTTTTCTATAAACTGCCTATTCTTGTCTTTTGCCCATTTTTCTATTAGTTTCTTTTTTCCCCCCTCACCTTTTAAGATCACTTTATATGTTTGGGAGATGAGCCTTCTATACTATAAATTGCCGATATTTTTCTGCTAATTGGGCATTTGTGTTTTGACTTTACTTAGGTGGTTATTGCCATGCAAAAGTATGTTAAAATTCTTTTATGTAATAAAATTTTCAATATTTCCTTGGTTTTTAGATTTTGAGTTATGATTTGAAAGGCTTTCCTTATTTCTAGGTTATAGAAGAATTTATCTTTTTTTTTTTTTTTTTAGCAGTTGGCCTGTGCAAGGACCCTTGACCTTGGTGTTGTAAAAATAATTTACCTGTGTTTTCTTTTTGTACTTGTGTGGTTTCTTTTTTCAGCATGTAGTTATCTGAACTGGAGTTTACACTGGTACATGGAATGAGGTATGTATTCAATTTTATATTTTTTTCATTTATTCTTTTTATTTTTTTTTTGGCAGCTTGCTGGTACAGAGATCTGAAACCTTGACCTTGATGTTTATCTTTTTTTTCAAATGGCTATCCATTTGTCCCAACACCATGTATTAAAAAGTCCATTCTCTTAACCACCACCCCTAAAAAACCTAGTGATTTGAGATGTCACACTTAGTATATATTGCATTTATATGTGTGTTTGGGCCGATTTTAGGATTTTAAATTCTGTCTTGTTGGTCTGTCCAATCATGCACTGACACTGTGCTAATTTAATTATAGAGGCTTTATAAAATGTTTGCATATCTGGTATGGTTCTGTCCCCCTTCCCACCATTGCTCTTGTCTTTCTTGGCTCTTGGCTCTTTTTTCCATGTGACTTTAGAATAATCTTGTCTTCTTTATGAAAAATCTTGGCATTTTTATTGAGATCACAATAAATGAATAGACTAACTTTGGGAGAACTGACATCTTTATGATGATGAATTTTCTTACCCAAGAATGTAGTATGCATTCCAACTGTTCATGTTTAACTTTGTGTCTTTCAGAAGCGCTTATAGGTTTTGTGTGTTTCTTGTTACATTTTTTTCCCCAGATTTTTAATGGTTTTTTTCTGGCTGTTATTTTAAATGAGAGCTTCTCTTTTGTGATATATTCTAACTGGTTCACATTTGTGGATAGGAAAGTTATTGATTATTTGGGTCAATGTTAAATTTACATTTTGTTGTTTTACTGAACTCTTTTTTGTTGGTAATATATTATTTTTTATGAACATATAGTATTGCTTTATGCAGAAATGTAAGTTAATTAACCAATCACTTGATGTTGGATATTTAGTTGTGTGTGTGTGTGTGTGTGGAGGGGGTGTGTATGTGTTTTACATTGTTCCAATATTAATTCAAGGATGTGAACATACTTGAGACTAAATATTTTTTAGTTCTTTGTCTATTTCCTCATAACAAATCCTTAGAAGTAAATTTACTGCTTCAATGGATACTCACAATTGGAAAGCTTTTAAAAAGTATATTTTGTCAAGTTGCTCTATACAGCGTTTGTACCATTTACACTCTCACTAGTGATGTCTGAGAAGGGAAAGAGTTCAATTTTAAAGGGCCAATCAAAATGTCAGGTTCATTAAAGGCCTAGAACAGTAGTTTTCAAATTATCTAGCCACACAACTCTGTTTAAGGGAAAATTTATTTATTTGATTGAATTATATGAAATTGCTCTTTTTTCAGAAAAATGGTTGAATATCAGCAATGTGATATTTTTCAACCTAACAGAATCCCAACATGTAAAGTAGAAAAAAAGCACAGCTGCTCCAATTGACAGAGGAGTAGAGGTGTTGGGAAGACCTCAGTGCCAGAGAACAATTGTCCAGGCACATAGCCCTATTCAGGAAGGCAGGTGCAGGAACTCTCAGGACCCTGGGCGGGGGATATGAGTGCAGATGGGGGTGATGGCCCTGGTTACCTGTGGGATAGGAGCTGATGGAGAGGAAGAAAGCATCAACAGCTAGCAAGGAAACAGATGCTCTCAACATTCGCCTTCACTAGTAGGTCTGACGTTGCTCTTGTGTGGGATTGCAATGTCTGAGAAGCAGCACTAAGTCCCTATAGCACCTCTGTGCTGTGGAAAAAGACAGAGGTTCAATTCCAGATCAATTATTTTTTGACAGTGTGATTTAGGGCAAGCTTATCCTATCTTATCAGTTTGTTGTTAAGATTAAATGCTATCATGTACCTAGATGCTTAACATATTGCATGGTACGTAGTAGATTCTCAAGGAATGCCAGTTATTATAATAATTATTATTATTATATTTATTATTATATTTATTTAATAATTATTATTATATTTATTCCCTGTGCTCTCATCAAAGTTAAAAAAGATGTTCAAATGTATGTCCATTTACAGACTTTATCTTAGGGATTTCATCTCCTTGATATGTTTGTGAACATAAGCAGTAAAATAGCAGTAATCGTCCTCTCATTTTATAGATAGATAAACTAAAGCAGCCTGTGATTTTGCTTCATAAAGACCATTAAACGCTGGGACTCATTAATTCATTATTGTTCTCACAGGCTTCAGATTGAAAAAGATTCAGAAGTCATCATTAGTTCAGGTTCAATCTGATCCCTGATTGACATCTCTGACCCCCTTGAAGAGAGACCAGTAAGCCCAAAGATAACAAAATCTTTGATGCCCACACCATGACTCCCCTTTCAAGATCTCAGGGTAGATATCACTAATGTTTTATGATATGTTTCTATTGAGCCCAGATGGGCCTGAGGATCCTTTTCAGAAAACCCTGGAAGCAGCTAATACTAAACAATCTGATCTGTCACATCGAGCTGAAATCTATGTGCTAATCTGATCTGGCCTCTACCTGAAAGCTAGCCAAAGACTGGGAATGCATTGCTACTTGCAGGAGCTAGTTTCATTTCTGGAAGAACATGCTGCTTCATTTCACTTTGAAACCCTCACTATATACATGTAAATGCTTAGTAAAGATGTACAGAATGAATAAATACATAAATGAACGAATAAAAGATTTGCAGAAGTGTTTCATAACTTGCGTCAGATTTCCCGAAAACTTTGTTGGTTCATCAAACATGTATTGAGAACCTATTATCTTAAGTACTATTTATGTGAAATGGTTGGGAAAGTCTGCAATGAGATAACTTTTTGTTTATTGTGGTAAAATACACATAACATAAAATTTACCAGACTAACCAAATGTACAGTTCAGTAGCATTACGTACATTCTCATTGTTGTGCAACCATCACTCCATCCATCTCCAGATCTTTTTCATCATCACAAACTGAAACTGACCCCATTAAATAAAAATTCCCCATTACCCCCACCCCACCCCACCCACCCCCGCCACCACTGGCAACTATTGTTTTACTTTCTGTCTCTATAGATTTGACTACTCTAGGATCCTCGTAAGTGGAATCGTACAATATTTGTCCTTTCACGTCTGGTTTATTTCACTCAGCATAATGTCTTCAAAGTTCAATTATATTGCAGCATGTGTGAGAACATGACTTTAAAAGCTTTCAAATGAAATGCAACATACAAAGAGAAAAGTGCATAACTTGTTCACAACTTGAACACATCAGGGTAAGCAGCACCTAGATAAGAAATGGAAAATTACCAGCACTGCAGAAGACCTTCTCATCCTCCCTTCCAGTCACAACCCCCAGTGATAACCTCTATCCTGACTTCTAGCAGCATAGTTCTTAATTTGCCTAGTTTTTAACTTTATGTAAATAAAATCCTACAGTATTTTTTTCTATCTGCTTTCTTTTGCTCGATATAATGTTTGTGGTATTCATCCATATTGTTGTGTGTAGTTATAGCGTTTTTATTCTTATTGCTATATAGTATTCTACCATGTGACTATAACACAATTTATTTATCCACCATATTGTTGATGGGGACGTAGGTCATTTGTGTTTTTGTTATTATAAGTAGTGCTGCTATGAAATTCTTGTACATTTCTCTTGGTGAATATACAAATGGCTTTCTATTATGTCTATTATATATTATTTCTACGTATATATGAGTATACTCATATGAAATGTGGTATGCATATATAAAATAATGAATTATTATATACATGCATATGTATGCATATACATATATATTCAGAAGTAGAAATGCTGGATCACAAAGATGTCTATATTAAATTTTAGTAGCTTTCAAAGAAAGGGTCACATTTAAGTTGTGGCCTGAAGGGCAAAAGGGTATGGAAGCTGTATGGAGATTTCTATACTAACATCTCCCCACTGCTCTGATGAAAATGTGACCTTTCTTAAAGTGGTTAGAATCGAATGGGAGAAGTCCTCCACCTCCTTTCTGCTGTGGTCTCCGAGTGACACTTTAGTGAGAGGAGCCACTGTCATTTTGGTCAGACCCAGGGAGACAAGAGACGATCACTGATGACTCAGCCTCCTCGGATCCACTTCTCTGAGCTCCGCTCACCACATCAGTGAGCCCAGCCCTGGGAGAGACACAAAGACAACCGTGGTGTGGATATCAACTCTAGCAGAGATGTCGAGAGCCACAGCCTGGGAAGAGGAGGAAAGAAGCAGGATAAATATGTCAGTGGAAAAAAAGACCAAGTGAGAGACTAGAAAGTCATGTCTAGAAGACTGTTTAAGTAACAGTGGCAAATGAAAACAAAAGGCTTCTGCTGCTAAAATAATCAGTGGTACCTGTTTCAGATTCCCAGGCATCTCTCTGTTTTGGGGAGGTGTTGGGACTCAGGGCTTTGCCAATTGTGTGGCCTGGGATGAAAGCCAATTGATGGAAGCTGGAATTCAGGGCTTTCTTCTCAACAGAAATTAAAGGAAGTTTTAAAACAAAACAAAACTGGCCACAAGTAATGCCTATAAATGCTGTGCAGCATGAGGGCCTGCCTCTTTGTCTTAATAAAGAAGTATAAACCTACCTAAGACGGAGTCCCAAAGGCCTGGTAGGAATGGGTCGTTTTGGGGAAAAGTTTCCAATGCGAAAGAAAAAAGTCTAGTTGTTTTACCCTTCAGTGCTTTAGTTTACTCAGGCTATAGAGACATTTTAGTGTGTTTCTTTAAGGTTCTGCTCAGAAAGTCACATCTTTTAAAGAAAAGGAAGAGATCAAAAATGAGTAGTGTTCCCCGCTCCAAAAAAAATTATAACACCAAGGCCAAGGGTTTTTTTTGACAGCTGGCTGGTATGGGAATCCAAACCTGTGACCTGATCCCTTTTGAACTGCACACTGTCTTTAAGGTGACCGGACAGGTATGCAGCAAACTGCCTTTAGCCTCTACGTCCTGGGTTAGAAGGGATTGAGTCTTAGGCCGAAAATCTCTTTTCGTTACCTTCGGTTTTTTCATGCATACAAAAAAGTGAGATTTTAAATGCATCTCAGAATCATCATTCTGAGTTAAATGTTTGTGTTTATTGATTAGAGGTGTAGATGTAAAAGCATTGAAGATTGGAATGTATATATCCTATAACAGTTGCATATACAAGCATAATTCAAAGAGTTCGTGGAAATATTTAATTAAAAGATAATATGAATCCTTCCATAGACTTTTAAAAGACCCCTCACATGTGTGTTCTAATAAAATTCCTTGTATGGGCCAGCCCCGTGGCGCACTCGGAAGAATGCGGCGCTGGGAGTGCCGAGGCCGCGGGTTCGGATCCTTTACAGGGATGGCCAGTGCGCTCACTGGCTGAGCGTGGTGCAGACCACACCATCCCGAGGGTTGCGATCCCCTTACCAGTCAGAAAAAAAAGAAAAAAAAAATTCCTTGTATGAGATAATTGTCTTTCATTTATTTGTTTCACCTAAGAGTCCTTTAAGAAAATAAAAGTTACACTGGCAAGACAATTTTTATTAGCTGGATATATTGGTTTCTCTCTATATATAAATAAAGGGAGAGAGTAAGGGACAAAGAGCCCACTTAAACATGGGCTTCATGTGGTCTGGTCAATATGACACATCATATTCAAATAAACACAACTTTGACAAGCATGACTAATCAGAAAGTAATTCAAATATTTACCAGGGACTATTGAAGAACGTCAAAAGAATATCTAGCACAAGTCCTAAAAATTATTTCTTCATCTTTGTTTCCATTTCCTACCCTTTCTAAAGTTCATTCAAAAGATTCTCTCAGCTCACCAAATCTCTTTCTCATACTTGCATTGCACTCAGAGGTCTGTCTTTCCCCCTTTTTTTCCTTCCACAACATAAATGAATAAATAATTTTGTCTCTTTCTTCGGTGAAAAAAAAAATTCCCAGTCTGTGTTTTATCTTCCAGTTCTTAGATCCTTCTACTCCTTGTCCTGATGAGCTTCGTAGAAGGCCTGAAATCAAGCTAGCAGTCACAGAGGGGGAAAGTTGTGAACCCCTATACATTAGTGCTTTTAGTCCCAGTTGTACAATAATTTTAAACATTATCCATACAACCTGCCATTTCCCCTTCACAAAATGACAAAATGTTCTTTGCAAGAAGAGGCAAGGCCAACAGAGTTACAAAATCCACATTTCTGAAGACCGGAGGAAGAGACGAGGGAGAGTTGAAATGTGGTACAGGAAGAGCAACGACTTGGAACAGAGAATACGTTCTGCGTAGACCCACCTTTTCCCCTCCTCTGATGACATTGTAGCTGCTGATACTTTCCCCTGGAGGCCCTATTTTTGAAACCTGAGACCATAAACCAATAAACTATCTTCTTGGAAATTTACCTACTTTTTGATGGTTATTTGGTATGAAGAAGAAATCTAAAAGAGAGGGAACAGAACTTCAAGGTCAAGTTTGGCCATTTCCTTGCTAGCTCTTGTTTAATACCCGAGTGTCTTCACTAGGATCCCATCTCTCTATTAAAGTCAAACAGTAACTGATCTCTGCCTATCCAGGGGCTGGTATGGGCCAATGCCAGCGTTTAATGTTGGAACCTGAAGCTGGGACAGGTAAGGGGCTTTACCTGCAGCATCCAAAAATCAGAGCAGGCAGAGAGGGAGTCTACAAGCATACAAGGTAAAAAACATGTAAATAGTATGACTCGATAAGATAAAAGAACAACAAAAAGTTCAAAGACAAAAATACCAAATATACACTAAATGTAGATGTATTGAAGATATTGCCAGATACGGGTTTTCATAGTGTGGCAGAACAAATAAAGAAATGTTTCCTTAGGGAAAAGTATATTTAGAAAATTTCCATGTCACTTGTATTTGTCTAGAAAGAGGTATTTTGAGAGCACCTGATTGTCTTGAGATGAAACTGCCCAGTCCTAGGGAAGGAAGCAATTGCCTGTTCATTCATTCATTAACTCAAAATATATTTAAGTGGAACTTACAATGTACCAAGCAGGGTATTAGGCACTAAGAACAGGCATGGAATAAGACCAATATGGTCCTTACCCTCTTGGAGCTTACAATATAGCAGGGAAGACAGACACTGAATAGGTCAGACATTGAATGATTGTCCTGAGAGTTATGGGAGAAGTGCATGGTGCTATTGAACGTTTTACAGAGGTATGACCAGAAAAGAGGACAGGGCTGCCTTCCCATTCTCGACATAGTAAACCAAGTGAATATCAGTTGAGCAATTCAGGTGCCACTACTAACACCTCTGGGCATGGTCTTTCTCCTTTGCCTGAAAAGAACACATTAACATCAGATTAAGCAAAGAGCTCATAAAATGCACAATGGCACACTGACCAGTCAAAACATACCGAGCGTTCTTTTTCAGAGGATTGGGAAAGAGATTCATTTTGAAATAATTATCTGGCAATAGGTTCGACCTGAGAAAAATAAACATGAAGCCATAATTATTTTTTAACAGAACTGGAGACTTACTCATTCTGCTTTCTGAAACTGTATATCTATTTCATAGCCCTGGAAGCTCAATACTATGTTTTATGTTCTAAGGGTAAAAACACAATGTCTGTTTTATTTCATAACATGAATTGAAAGCATTTGTGGGACAGGATGTTGTTTTGGTTCAATAGGTTGTTCAAGGTTTCTTAAGAGTTTTATCCAGTAACTGCTTTCAGCTTTAAGAAATTAATGTTTCCATTTGGTTTTCAGATCCAAAGACTGCGTAAGCAGATTTTTCTCTTTTTGATGCCTTATCCTACTGCTAGTGTGGTTTAAGGTAATCAATCATGTAACTGAGAGTTAAAGGACTTTGGCTAAGAGTTTTCACATGAATAAAACTTGCATTGGTTTGAGTGGGGATGGTGATTGTTCAAGGATTGCAGGAATAAGTTGGAGTCAAACCTCAAAAATGTTCCAGATTTTCCGTTCATGCTCTCGTTGGGAAGGCTGTCCCTCATGTTAATTCACATGAGATGCTGGCAGGGCTCTTACTAGGAAAAAGGGGATATCTGATGGGAACAATAAAGTGACTGGTTCCCTTGGCTACTCAGCAAGTCTCTACCTCTTCCTCAGGAATCTTTCTGCCAAACTCCAGGAGGAAAACCCACTCTCTCCTGTCTTTCTCTGGGGACCCAAGTCCAGGGTGCATATTTAGGAATACAGTGAAATCAGCCAAGATGGTCACAGATTATCTCTTTTTCAGGACCCCTTCCTCCTCATGGGCCTATCACTCCTATCTTCCAGTACTCAGTACTTTCCCATCACCCTCTAGAGGCCCAGAGTTCATCACTATGGAGCCCTACTGGGTTTGCCCTGCTTGGTCCAGTATTGTTACCTGTTCTGATGCCCCCCCCACCACCAATTTTGTGCTACCCCACTGTATTAGTTTCCTATTGTTGCAGTAACAATTAGCATAAACTTAGGGCATAAAACAGGACAAATTTATTATCTCACTGTTCTGAAGGTCAGAATTCTGATATGGTCTCATTGGGATAAAACCAAGGTGTCAGCAAAGCTGAATTCCTTCCTGGAAACTCTAGCGGAGAGTCTGTTCTCTTACCTTTTCTAGCATCTAGAGGCTGCCTACTTTCTTTGGCTTGTAGCCCCTTCCATCTTCAAAGCCAGCAGTGGCCTGTCAAGTCTTTCTTGCATCATGTCCCTCTGGCTTTGCGTTTGTCATCACATCTTACTCTGATTCTCTTGCTTCCACTTTCACTTATCACCCTTCCAATGACATGGGCCCTGCTGGATAATCTAGGAGACTCACCCTATTTTAAGGTCAGCTGATTAGCAACCTTAAGTCCCTTTGCCACGTAACAACATATTCACAGTTTTGGGGGATAAGGACATAGACATCTTTGGGGGGTCACTATCCTATCTACTATACCCACCTTCAATCCTACTGTCAAAATTTACTTTTATGTTCTCCAACAGCTCCCTACTAAGCTAAAAAAATAGACCTAATAATCAAACCTAATAGAAGTTGATAAAGGGAAATAAATAGGACCTGTCCCTACCTATACTCCTGTATCTGTTTATATGAATCAACCATGGTCCTTTTCTGTGCTGAATCCACATGAACCTTCAGAATCCTTTTTAACATCATGGAAACCACTTCCTTATGACCCTTTTTGATCCCTCCATCCTGCCCCTCTCCACTTCTTTTCCTAAGCAACCACTGATTTTTTTTCTTTTTTATCTCTGTAGATTAGTTGGGATTTTCTAGAGTTGTATGTGAATGGAATCATGCAGTTTATTCTCTTTCACTCAGCTTCTTTCATTCAGCATAAGTAGTTTAAGATTCATCCAACTTGCCATGTCACTAGTTAATTCCTTTGTACTGCAGAGCAGGATTCCATTGTATGGATATACCACAATTTGCTTATCTGTCCACCTGTTGATGGGCATTTGAGCTGTTCCTACTTTTGGGCTACTAAAAATTCATGTGCAACTCTTCGAATGGAGATAAATTTCCTTTTCTCTTGGGTAAATAACGAGGAATCAAATAGCTAGATAATATGATATGTATATGTTTAACATTTTTAAAAACTGCCAAAATATTTTCCAAAGTAGTAGCACCGTTTTACATTTCCCCGTGCAGTGAATGAAAGTTCAGTTTTTCCACATCTTCACTAATATTTGGTATGGTCAGTCTTTTTATTTATTTTATTTATCTTTTTCTTATGGTCAGTCTTTTTCATTTTAGCCATTCTGATAGGTATGTAGTGGTACCTCACTGTGGTTTTGATATGCATTTCCCTAATGATTAATGATGTTGAGCTTCTTTTCATGTGCTATTTTTTTAAAAATTTATTTATTTGTTAATTTTTTTTTTTTTTTTACATTCTCAGATGTTGTGGGGCAGTTGGGTGAGAAGGAGAGAGAAGAAGGGGAAAGGAAATAGGGTGGGAGGAATAGGAAGGGGGGGACTTGGTTGAGGCCCATGGTACCCCCTCATTCTGGCAGGGTAGACCAGGAGGGTTCCAGCAGCGGTTCGGTGGTTGTCACTGGGCTGGTTGTGGATGTTGAGGGGAAGTGTGGCTGAGGCCCACAGCCTTCCCCCCTCCCTGGCTTGGGAGCCCAGGGGGCTTCCAGTCCTTCTAGGTTTTATAAGTGTTCTTTGATGGTGTTAGAACTTTACTAATTAATATCAGACTTTGTCTCTGATCTGTGGGCATTTTGTTTTTCTTCAGTTTTGTGTTGGGTTGTTCAGAGTTGCCACCACAAACTCTGCACTGGAACTAATTTGTTGTCCTTTGCTTACTTCTAAAATGGGGGAACTTTCTGTGAGGGCCAGCCCTGTGGTTGAGATAAATTGCTGTTCTGCTGCTGATTCCCTGGGGAAGCCTTTTTATGCAACTCAGGTTTTAATTGTTGCCCTTGCATGTACTTCTGAGTCCTGTGAAGTCTGGTACACCTGGATTGTGTGGAAACTCTGGTCTGGGACTGAGCCTTTTCAGCAAACTGCACCCCCTGCAGTTCTATATTCCTGACCAGTTTCCACTGAGTGGTCCTGTGCTGATTGGGGGGCAGATCAGCTGTCCATGCTGTGCCCCAATGTTCCCCTGATAGGCAAGTCTCCCCCACCACCTGCACTCCAAACACTTCTCATGGGGTGGGCCATCTGCCAGTCCCTTGCGATGACTCACTGGCCTCAGAATGGCTTCTTTCTTCAGTTGACTGTGGCTCCTTGCTCCTATATGGGTTCACAGGAACCCTGTTTGCAGTCTTGTTGGCCTGGGGGCCACCAAGGCCCTCTTCTCCCCTGCCACCTTCAAGCAACTTCATATGAAGGGCACAGCTGCAGCTTTTGCCTGCTCTTGTTCCAGGCGCTCACCAGCTCAAGACTTGACGTGTGCAGGGCTCGAAATGGTGGGAGTGATCCTTTCTTTCTCTCCTTGTGACTTCTCCTGCCTTTATGCACTCCATAGGTCTCTCCTCCTCTTCCCCTGAGCTCTAGTGGCCCCAGCTTGGCAGTCATTGCTTTTTAACAGTTGTAAATTGGTTGATTAGTGGGAAAGAGTGAAGCTGGGGACCTCTATTCTGCCATCTTGACCAGAAGCCCCCGATTTTTTCCTTCATGTGCCATTTTTATATCTTCTTTGGTGAAGTGTCTGATTAAATCTTTTGCCTAATTTTTAATTTGGTTGTTTGTTACCTTATTGCTGAGTTTTGAGAGTTCTTTATTTATTCTGGATACAAGTCATTTATCAGATATGTGTTGTGCAGAGATTTTCTCCCAGTCTGTGGCTTGCCTTTTCATAAAAAAAAAAAAAATTAAATTATTTTTTTCATTGTACCTGTTTATGGGATATAGTTTGTTGCTTCAATACATGCATATATTCTATAGTGATCTAATCAGAATAGTTAGCATATCTATTACCTAAACATTTATCATTTCTTTGTGATTATAACATTCAAGATCATCTTTTCTGTCTGTCTTGAAATATACTATACAATATTATTAGCTGTTGTCACCCTAGGGCACCAGAACTTATTCTTCCTAGCTAACTGTAACTTTGTAACTTTGTGCCAGTCTACCAACCCTTCTTCAGCCTCCCCACCCCACTCCATTTCCCTGCCTCTGGTAACCACTATTCTACTCTCTATTTCTCTCTTTTTAATTTATTTTTCTTAATTGACCCATGATAGTTGTATATATTCATGGAGTACATATGGCATTTGGGTACATTCATGCTGTGAGCAATGCATCACATCAATGCATCAGGGTGCTTTGTATACCTATCACCTCAAACACTTGTCACTACTTTGTGGATCTCCAATTTTCCCAGCACCATTTATTGAAGAAACTGTCCTTTCTACAATGTATGTTCTTGACTCCTTTGTCAGAAATCAGCTGCCTGTAGATATGTGGATTTATTTCTGAATTGTCAATTTTATTCCATTGGTCTATGTATCTGCTTTTGTGCCAGTACCATGCTGTTTTGATTACTACTGCACTGTAGTATATTTTGAAATCGGGGAGTATGATAGTCCCTGCTTTGTTCTTTTTGCTCAGGATTGTTTCTGCTATTCAGGGTCTGTTGTTCCATATAAAATTTTGCATTATTTTTTCTATTTCTGTGAAGTATGTCATTGGTATTTTGGTGGGGATTGCATTGAATCTGTAGATTGCTTTGGGTAGTATGATCATTTTGATGACATTGATTCTTCCAATCCATGAACATGGGATGTCTTTCCATTTTTGTGTTTGTCATCTTTAATTTTTTTAATCAGTGTTTTACAGTTTTCATTGTAGAGCTCTTTCACCTCTTTGGTTAAGTTTATTACTAGGTATTTTTGTTGTTGTTGTTGCTATTGGAAATGAGATAGCTTTCTTGATTTCCTTTTTCTGCTAGTTCATTTTTGGTGTATAGAAATGCTACTGATTTTTGTGTGTTGATTTTGTATCCAGCAACTTTACTGAAATTGTTTATTTGGTCTAGAAGTTTTTTGGTAGAGTCTTTCGGTGTCTCTCTATGTAAAGGCATGTCATCTGCAAACAGGGACAACTTGACTTCCTCCTTTCCAATTTGGATGGTCTTTATTTCTTTTTTCTTGCCTAATTGCTCTGACTAGGACTTAGAGTACTATATTGAATAGAAGTGGTGAGAGTGGACATTCCCATCTTGTTCCAGTTCTTAGGGAGAAACCTTTAAGCTTTCCCCATTCAGTATGATGTTAGATGCGGGTTTGTTATATATATGGCCTTTATTGCATTAAGATACTTTCCTTCTATACCTAATTTGTTAAGAGTATTTATTATGAAGAGATGTTGTGTTACACCATTCTCTGTGTAACAGAGATGCAAAAAAATTACTCAAAGCAACATGAGTGCATTGAGAAGCCCAAAGGGATTACACCTCAGCAACTCCTCTCTTAGAAGGAGAAACTGGGTACAGCCCCAATTCAGTTTTTGCTTTAGTTTTTACTGAAAAGACAAGGAAATCACAGGAAAAGAACAGATGTTAATCAATCTTAGTTAGAACATACAGAAATTGGCTATGTAACAATCTTCATCCAAGCATGCATGGTTCAAAATAGTTTAAACAATATACCTTCAAAAGTCATAAATTTAAGCTAGGTGACATGCAAAAGAAACAATAAGACAATCATGAAAGTACCTGACTTCTTGAGAAACTCAAAGAAACAGCTTAAAGCAAAATGTGGAACAACCCCCATGTACTAACGAATCTAGCAAAACATCCTTGGAAATATTAACTCACATATTTTCCCATCATTTAAGCTTTGCTGTATTAAGGGTTGTTGCCCTCAGAACAATCCCTGTTTACTTTCAGTTCTCTTGTTCACATTAAAGGCTTTAAACCTGTGTGAGTTTCCTTCTCACAAAATCTTCCAATGAACCCATTATATTAACAATCAGTGTATATAATCCCTTACCTAAACAGTGATTAGAATTGATTTAGTGGGCTCTTGCCCCCTAGCTGTAAGCTCTTGCTTCCTGTCTGAGGACTTTTGTCCCATACATGCATTACATAAAAACCCTATACTAAAAATCAACTGAGAATCAACATATACTTGATTAGAACTGATTGGGTGGGCTCTTGCCCCCTAGCTGTATGCTCTTGCCTTCTATCTGAGGACTTTTGTCCCATGCATGCATTACCTAAAAACCCTATCTAATAATCAAATAGGAATCAAAATTTCTAACCCTCTACAAAGTTGAATTTTATCGAATGCTTTTTCTGCATCTATCAAGATGATCATATGGTTTATTTTCTTTTATTATGTTGATGTGATGTATTACACTTATTGATTTGAGTGTATTGAACCATCTTTGCATCCCTGGGATAAATTCCACTTGATTGTGGTGTACAGTTCTTTTGGTGTGCTGTTGGATTCAGTTTCATAATATTTTACTGAGGATTTTTACATCTGTGTTCATTAGGGATATTAGCCTGTAGTTTTCTTTTTTTATTGTGTCCTTACCTGGTTTTGGTATCGGGGTAATGCTGGTCTCATAGTACAAGTTTGGAAGAATTCCATCCACTTCAATTTTTTAAAATAGTTTAAGAAGTATTGGTATTAGTTCTTCAAATGTATGGTAGAATTCAGCACTAAAGCCATTTGGTCCTGGGCTTTTTTTGTTGGGAGAATTTTTATTACTAATTCTGTCTTGTAGCTTGTTGGTCTATTTAAGTTTTCTTTTCTTTTTCTTTCTTTTTTTTTTTTGCCACACCTCCATAGACAATGGTCATTCAGGTTTTATTTATGACAACTTCTTAGAACATATACATCCAATCTAGGAACAGAAATGTGCAGCATGAGGCTTAAGTAACCTTCATACAATTTGTACAGTCATTGGCAGAGATACAAAACATATATACACCTTTCACTAGCCACATTGTGGAGGAGAGCATGAGCCAAGTGAAACCCTACAGCCTGGGAAGTGGGGTGATTTCTAGAAAAGAAGTGGTGGGTAGGTCAGTGCCCTGATTCACTTCAGGGGTCTTCTCTGACCCTTGGCTTTTCATGGAGCAGTTTCCATTTTCCACATCCCTGCAAGGCCCTCAGGACATGGTTTCAAAGGAATGAACTGGGTTGTGGTGGGAGTTAGGGGGATCATCTGAGTGCTGGGGATGGGCAGGAGTGGGGGGCATGGGACAAAGCAAAGATCCCAAAGGAGAAACAGAACTTTCTCTGCAGATTCTGTCCTTGCATGTACAAGGGCAGTGAAGGATCTAGGAGCCAGATGAGGAGGGTCAGGCCCAGGAAGGCCTGTGTGGGGAATTGGCCATCAAGCAGGAGGCTGTGCCAAATGAAGAGAGCATCAAGCAGTTTCCTGTTTGGGATGACAAAGGGACAGATGTCACAGGTCTGGGCCATGCAGTGGAGAGGAATACATCACCCCTGCAGAACAGGTCCTGCCTACACAAACATGATGGTGAACATACCAGGCACAGGCAGGGTCCGAACAACCAAAAAGATATGCCTGTACCCAGCTGTACTACATTGGGGGTAGCCCCAAGAGTAGGGAGAGAGCAGGGCAAAGACATTACATTCCTCAACTTCACAGCAGCTGCCTGCCTGAGTCTCCAACACATCAGGTGGTCTGAGGAAGTCCCAGTAACTCAGCACCTTCCCTATATTGGTTTTGTGCTTTAAACTGCCACACAGCTCCTGTGGGCAGCAGGGCTGGACAATGGAGGGTGGAGAGCTCCCTAGCCTGAAGCTGGGGTGAAGGTGGGTGGGCAGGAGGGCCACTTCCAGATCCACAGCTGTTCCTGCCCAAGAGGCTGAAGGTGGTACCCTGACTGCTTCAAAGGCCTGGGTGTGCCAGCCTCTGCCTCTACTATTTAGGTTTTCTATTTCTTCTTGGTTTAGCCTTGATAGGGCATATGTGTCCAGGATTATCCATTTCCTCTAGGTTTTTATATTTATTTTATATCCATAGTTGCTCATAACAGTCTCTGATGATCCTTTGCATTTCAGTGCTATCTGTTTTAATGTCTCCATTTACATTTCTGATTTTATTTATTTGGGTCTCTTTTTTTCTTGATTAGTCTGGCCAATGGTTTGTTGATTTTGTTTATCTGTCAAAATAACCAGTTTTTTGTTTGACTTTTTGTATTTTTAGTCTTAATGTATTTCTATGCTGGTTTTTATGTCTTTTCTTCTACTTATTTTGGGTTTAATTTTTTCTTGATTTTCTAGTTCCTTAAGGTGCATTGTTAGGCTGTTTATTTGATATATTTCTTTTTTTTTTCTTTTTCCTTTTTATTTGATGTAGACATTTATTGCTATAAGCTTTAGTCTTAAAACTGCTTGGCTATATTCCATAGTTTTTGGTATGTTGTGTTTCTCTTTGTATCAGTTTTGAAAAATTTTTTGATCTTTTTCATCATATCTTCTTTGACCCATTGGTTGTTCAAGAGCATGTTGTTGAATTTCCATGTATTTGTGTAGTTTGCAACACAAATAACTCTTGTTATTGATATCTAGTTTTATCCCATTATGGCCAGAAAAAATACTTGATATAATTTTGATTTTTTTTTTTTTTGAACTTGTTAAGACTTATTTTGTGGCCTAACATATGATCAGTTCTGGAGAATGTTCCATGTGCTGATGAAAAGAATGTGTATTCTGCAGGTGTTGGTTCACATGTTCTGTATATGTCTATTAGGTCTGTCTGCTCTATGGTGCTGTTTAAATCTGACATTTCCTTGATTTTCTGTTTCCGTGATTTGTCCAATGCTGAGAGTTGGGTGTTAAAGTCCCTAACTATATTTTGTTGGCATCTATCTCTTTAGATCTGATAATATTTGCTTTATATATCTGTGTGTTCTGGTGTTGGGTGCATACATATTTATAATAGTTATATCTTCTTGCTATATTGATCCCTTTATCATTATATCATGCCCTTCTTTGTCTCTTACTATAGATTTTGACTTAACATCTGTTTTATCTGATATAAGTAAAGCTACTCCTGCTTGCTTCTTTTCCAATTTGCATGGAATATCTTTTTCCATCTCTTCACTTTCACTTTACGTATGTCTTTGTAGGTAAGGTGCATTTCTTGTATGCTTTTTTATCCAATCATCTAGTGTATGTCTTTTAATTGGAGCATTTAATCCATTTACATTCAAGGTTGTTATTGATATGTGAGTTGTTACTCCTGTCATTTTGTTGGTTGCTTTCTGATTTTTTTAAATTCAATTTTATTGATATTTATTTTTGTGGGGTACAGTGTCTTGTTTCAATACATGCATATACTGCACAACAATTTGCTTAGGGTAGATAGAATAGTTTTGTGCCCATTAGTTTATCCCTCATCCTCTCCTCTACCCCTACCCTCCCAGCCTCTGGTAACCATTATTCTACTGTGTCTTTTTTTTTTTTTTTAACACACAGCGATTAAAAAATCCTCTTTGCAAAAATAACTCTTTAAAATGAATTAGAAAAATCTAAGCAGAAATTTAGTGAAGGACATGAGCAGAAAAGTCACACAACCCAAAGAAACACACCTGGTTAATAAGCACATTCTAAGATCTTGTTGTGGGCAGGGGCAGGGCTGGCCTGGCCCCCATCTCAAGATCTTGGATGTTATCTGGCTCCATTACTGGCCTGGGTGTGTGGCAGGGGTGGGGCTAAGGCCCACAGCTCCCGTCTCAGGACCCTGGGCATCATCACCTGGCTCCTTTGCTGGCTTGGATGTGTGGTGGGGAAGGGGCAAAGGCCCACAGTCCCTGTCTCAGGACACCCAGATGGCATCAGCTGGCTCCACTGCTGGCCTGTATCTCATTGTTCTGCCTATCCTCTGTTTCTTTCTTCCTCTCTTAATGTTTATCCTTGTGGCTTGGTGGTTTTCAGTACTGGTAAAGTTTGATTCCTTTCTCTTTCTAATTTGTGTATCTAAAATACTAGTAAGTTTTATGTTTTTAGGTATTTTCATGATGGTTGTTATTGTTCTTTCTCTTCTAGTTCTAGGACTCCCTTGAGCTTCTCTTGTAAGGCCAGTCAGGTGGTGACAAATTCCCTTAATTTATGCTTGTCTGAGAAAGGTTTTATTTCTGCTTCATTTCTGAAGGATAGTTTTGCTGGGTATAATATTCTTGGTTAGAAGTTTTTTTCTTTCAGTACTTTGAATATACACCCCATTTTCTCCTGGCCTGTAAGGTTTCTGCTGAAGGAATCCCTTATAAGTGACTTGACGTTTTTCTCTTGCTGTTTTTAGATTTCTCTTTGTCTTTAACTTTGGATAGTTTGGCTACACTGTATCTCAGAAATGACCTATTTGGGTTGAATCTACTGGGGACCTTTGAGCTTCTGGATTTGGATGTTCACATCTCTCCCAAGACTAGGGAAGTTTTCACCCACTGTTTCTTTAAATAGGTTTTCAATATCTTTTTCATTTTCTTCTCTTTCTGCTGTTCCCATAACTGACCATTTGTTCACTTAATAGTATCACATAGATCTTGTAAGTTTTGTTTATTCTTTTTTATTTTTTATTCTTTCTTTCTTTCTCCTTATTTTTCTTTTCTTTTTTTTTTTTTTTTGGTCTTCCTGTGTTATTTCAAAAGTGTTATCATCAAGATAAGACACTCTTCCCTCTTCTTGATGTATATAGTCTGTTGTTCAGACTCTCAGATGTATTTTTTATTTCATTCATGAATTCTTCAATTCCAGGATCTCTGCTTAATTTTTTAATGATACATATCTTTGTTAAATTTCTCATTCAGATCATGAATTGTTTTCATGATTTCATTGAACTATTTGTCTGTATTCTCTTGTATCTCAGTGAGTTTTCACAAGATCATTAATTTGAATTTGTTTTCTAGTAAGTCAGTAATTTCTGATTCTTTGGGATCAGCTACTCGAGCAATATTTTATTTTTGGTGGTGTCATGTTACCTTATTTTTTCATGTTTCTTGTTTCCCTGTGTTGATAACTGTGCATATGTTGGAACAGTCACCTTTTTGAGTTTTGCAGAGTGGCTTTCATGGGTAAAGATTTTCACCTGCAAACCCATTCCAGTGTGTTGATTGGGTAAGTGTAATGGCTTTGTTCTGGATGGATGCAGTACTGTAGACTTTGTGTAGTTTCTTCAGCTGTAATCCACTTTCACTATGTCTGTGTGTGACTCGGTGACCTATGCTTTGGAGATTTGTGGTGGTGGTGGCACAGCTTGGTTGCCAGGGGGGGAATTGTTGTGTTAGTTCACAGGCTGGGGTGTGCATGTTGCACCCTGTGGGTCAGCCATCTCAAGAGGTGGCTCACTGGGGATGCAGTTGCTGGATTGATTCTTGGGCTGGGGGTGTGGGCGTATTGCATGTCAGGGTCTCCAGGACTGGTTTGCCAATTACAAGGTCAACATTCTGCTTCTCTGAACAGGGATAGGCCTGCTGGGGCATGTCAGCCAACCTGTTTCTCACTCATATGCCTGTGGTGTGGTGGCTCAAAGACTCAGGGGTAGGTCTTCCAGAGGCATGACAGCTGAGCTGTTTCTCTGAGCCAGGGGAATGGGTACACTTTGGCTCAGCTAGCTGAGTGCACGTCTGCTGGTGGCCCTTCTGCTGTGCCAGTTCTTGGGTATCAGTGTAAGGTCATGCTTCCCTGTGTGGTTCATGAACTAGACTTCCAAGGACAGAGCTGCTGAAGTGGGCCTTGCCCACTTCTCAGGAAGTGGGCAAGGCCACTAGGCAGGGCTTCAGTGAGGGGGCTCATCCAGCTACTTCTTGGATGGTGTCCAGGGCTGCTAGGCAGGCCGGCAGTGAAGTAACCTGTCCAGCTTCTTCTTGGCAGTGGATGGGGCTGCTATGCAAGCTTGCAGTGAAGTGACCCATCCAGCTGCTTCTGGGCAGTGGGCAGAGCCATTAGGCAGGCCTATAGTGAGAGGGCCAGTGTAGCCACTTCTGGGACTGTTGGCAAGCCACTAGCGGGGATTGTTCAGGATGGAACCACCTGGCCACTTCTCCAGGAAGGGCAGATGCACTTTGTTATCACTGGCGCAAGGGTGTATTCATTACTGTAGAGACCTGTTAGCTGTTTTTCTGGATTGGAGGCTTATGCACACCCAGCTCAGTCAGCTGGCAAGGCTGGGGAGCAGGCAAGGTAATGGGGGGTGGTCTACCTGAGAAGAGTCTGCCTGTCTGATCTCTGACCTGAGATATGGAGGTGCATCAGTTTAGCAGGACTATGATTGGCTTCTCAGGCTGCAGAACTAGAGTCACAGCTGCTGTGAGCCCAGGCTTCAAGCAGCTGGGATCAGGGCATTGTAGCCTCTTGTGTGAGTGGGCTGAGATAAGGGCAGAGTTTTAAGGCTGGGGAAGCACTGTGGCTACTGGTCCCAGGGCAAGGCACACTTTCATAACAGCTCTGGTTTCAAGATGGTGATGTCCTGCATCAGCCTGGCTCATACCAAATGACCTATAGGCCTCTGTGGTGAGAATGGGGTTTGGTGTGGGTCCTCCACCTACCTTTTCACTGCAAGGGAAACTTCTTCCTGCACCAGTCCCGGTGTTGGGAAATGTGGTGGCAAAGGCCGTGTGCCTCTCTCTCCTCTCTATGCCACCATCCTGGGCTTTCTTGCTCCACAGGAATCTCACCAGTCTCCTAATGCTGCAGTCCTGTGCTCTCCCACCAATGTTCCTATCAATATTTAGCTGTCTGTTAGTTGTTCTGGTCTTTTTGTGTGGGAGGAACATGTCCTGGGCATCTCTAGTCTACTATGTTGCCCTACCTCTTCCCTTTTCATTTTTATTATTTCATTTCATTTCATTTTCATTCTTTCACTTAAAAACCAGAGTTTTTTAAAGAGCAAAAGTTTTTAATTTTGATCAAGTTGAATTTATCAATTTTTTTCATGAATTGTACTTTTGTTGTCATATCTAAGAAATCTTTACCTAACCCAAGGTTACCATAAGTATTTCATATTTTTGTTAATATTATACATGTTAATATTTTTAAATTTCAATTTCTCGTTCTTTGCTAGTATATACATGTGTAATGATGTATAATTTCTCTCCATCATGTCAGGAGGCACATAATGCCTGGTTATCCTACTTATTGGAATGTTAAGATTAATTAGTGAGTTGAGATAGTGTCGAAATGATCTGTCCATTAAAAAGTTCTCCATTAACCTTTCACTTAACATTTTTGGACAACTAATATCACCGAGATAAATTATTTCATTAGATGTTACAAGCTGGTGATTTTCTGTCAGTCTTGGTAGTGGATTGAATTATGTCCCCCCCAAAACTCATTGAAGCTTGAATTGTGTCCTCCAAGTCTTATGTATTAGAAACTTGGCCCCCATTGTGACTGTTAAGAGGGTGGGAAATCCTATTATGGGAATTGAAAGGTGGGGCCCTGAAGAGGTGATTAGATTATAGGACCATGCAGTAGTAAATGGATTAAAAATGGTGGTCAGGGGCGTGGTTCTGAGGGCTTTAAAAGAAAAGGAGAGTCCGTCTTGCTCTCTCTCACCACTCTCTCTGCTTACACCATCTTGCAATGTGAGACCCTTAGGTCACTGTCGCCACGACCAAATGGACTAGGACTTCCCAGCCTCAGAAACTGTAAGCAATAAATTTCATTTTCTTTATAAATCACCTACTTCCGTGTATTTTGTTATAAGCAACATAAATGGACTGATACAGTCTTCCTGCATTTATTAGCTGTGATTCATTTGTAAAGAAGAAATTTTCTTGGTCACTTATTTCGTTAGCTTGAAATACAGTATATAGGAAAAGCAGTATAAACATTTAATCTTCTCCTTTTCTTTATTATTTTTACAATAGAGGTTTCATGCTCTAGCAACTTCTAAAAGTGATCAATGAATTTTTAGTTTTGGAATATCACTACGAACACACGCATTTGTATATATTTGATGTATTTCAATTCATTGGAGCCATTAGTTTTCAGATGGTTGAACTGTCCCATCTTTGGCCAGTATAAGCCCCTTCTAAATGGCTTCTGCATACTTTCAGTAGGACACTAGTAGCCTGTAATAACTTTCTTGCTTTCGGGCAGGAAAAGATGTGTCATCTTCATCCTGCATATTTCCTATTCCAGATTTGGAATTGCCATTTCTATCAGGTTCCTTGGTTTCCTTTTTGGACAATTGGTATGAAGAGTTCACAACCTAGATGCTAGGGGCACTCATTACTCCAGCATTGACATTGTTTCTTTTAATGGTTGCATGCTCAGAAACAGAAGTCCTTCATTTTGATTTTCTAAAATGTATTAATATCTTAGTTTATGGTTAATCCTGTGTCTTGTTTGAGGATATTTTCTTGCCCTGAAGTTATAAAAATATTCTCCCGTATGATGTTCTAAATGGTTTACTGTTTTGCCTTTCCTTTTTAGTGCCATGAACTAACTGGAATTGATTTTGTTGCATGGTAAGTGTTCCAATATCACTTTTCCCCCAAAAATAATGCTCAACTTTTTTGTCACTATTGATTGAAAGGTCCATCCATTTCTAAATTCTCTGCAGTACTACCCCTGTCATAAATCAAATATTCATTTGTGTATAGGTTAGTTTCTGAAGTACACATATTTTATTTTACTGATCTATTTCCTTATCCTTGTACCAATGCCTCATCTTTTAAGTACTATAGTCTTTAAAAACTCTTAATATCCAGTAAAGCCAGTCCTCCAATTTCAATTATATCTTGGCTATTCGTAGCTTTCTGTATTTTATATATAATTTAGAATTGGCTTGTCAATATCCCTTCAAAAACCTATTGAGATTTTTATGGGACTGCATTGAAACTTCTGTATTAATTTGTGGAGAACCGCTATCTTTACAATATTGAGTCTTCCAATTCATGTACATAGTATATCTCTTTTTTTCTTTAGGTTTCTTTTAATTTCCATGTTACAATTTGACAGTCATTGCCATAGAAGTCTTCTAAGTCTTAAGTTTATAGTTAATTCTAGTTACTTAATATTTTTGATGATATGATAAATACCACATCCTTTTCAATTTTAGTTTGTAAATGTTGCTCATATATAAAAATAACAAACTTTGTATTAATTTTGTATCTAATAACCTTGCTAAACTGAATTACTTACTCTAGTAATTTATCTCTAGATTATTTTATATTTTCTATGAACACAATCATATCACCTGCAAATAATGCCATTTATATTTTGTGTTTAAATCCTTATATATCATATTTCTTTGTCTTGTTTTACTGTTTTGGCTAAGACTCCCAAGGGGACATTGATAAGAAGTGAGATAGTGGCATCCTTATTTTGTTCTTTATATCAAAGAGAAAACTTTTAGTGTCTTTTCATTAAAAATTGTTTGCTTGTAAAGTTTTAAATTTTATTTTTATTATTTTTCAGATAAAGAAAATTTATTTCTATTTTCTAAGCTTCTTCTTTTTAATCACAAAAGAATGTCAAGTTTTATCAGATTTTTTCCTTCTATTGAATTGATCATATAATTTTTCTTCTTTAACCTCAATATGGCAAATTACATTGATGTATTATTTTTTAAGTGCTAGACCAATCTTGATTTGCTGATATAACCCCCATGTGTAAGTTATATTACCTTTTTGCTATATTGCTAGATTCAGGTTGCCACATTAGTGAGATTCTAAGGGTGAATGAAAGTAGGTGCATGTTTTCAATCTGTCATCTTTAGCACTATATGAGTACTCATTGATTTTTGCAAGTTGATATACTATGTTAGCACCTTCACTTCTATGCAGTATTCCCTGCCACCCCTCTCTTCCCTGAATCCTGACACTGCTAATTGCATTGACTCTTGGTTGAAAATGTAATATGAATGTTCCCAGCCTTGTGTTTATACTACATTGCAAGTATTTTATTTATTCTAATTTTCCTTTATTAGACAGTGAACTCTTTGAGATCATAATATTGTGTCTTTGTCCTTATGTAATAAGATGCCTGACTCAGTACATGACCAGTAAATACATGATGAAAGGAAGCCTGGAAAGGAAGCTCCATCTTCCCCTGATATATATATATATATTTGTGTGTGTGTGTATATATATACTATATATTTTAAATTTCTATATTTATATAAATATATTATGTTTACATATTTTATATATATATATATATATATATATATATATATATATATATATATATATATATATGTCTGTTTGTTTGTTTTGGCAGCGGGCTGGTATGGTGAACCACACTATTGACCTTGGTGTTACAAGGCTGAGCTCTAATCAACTGACTTAACTGGCCAGCTCCCCTGATGCATATTAAAAATTCATTATTATCACATTGCTATTTGGCAGCTGCAAAGAATGAGAGCTGCCCAATGGTGTACAAGAATGTGTCTGAAGGCCTCGTGGGGTGTAATCTATTACGCTAGTAGACACCATTCTTTTTAAACTTTAATGCATTTTCATAATTATCCTCTTATTTGATCCTTACAACTAAGAAATGAGAAAATTAGTCACTTTACCCTGCTTTACACAGAAGTTAATAAGGCCCAGAGATACTAAATATTTACCTAAGACTATATGCTAGTTTTTGGCCAAATTTGGGCTAGAATCCAGGTCTCCAGATGTTTAAACCCAGGCTCTTTTCAATAGGCCCTCTATCTTATCTTACGATCAGAGACCTGGGCCCCCATCTGTGTTCTGCTTTTGTTTCCTTTACATATTAATGTGTCAAATAATTTTTCATTTGGAAAATAGCTCTATTGCTGATAACAACATGAATCCACTAGTCTTTAAGCACATACTTGCTTTCTGGCACCATATGATGTTTCAGGTTTGCTTTATACTTTTCCTGGCCTAGACATGATTTTAGCCATTTCTCCAAGGAGTTCTGGTTCCTTTTGGTGGGAAATGTGATTTATAATTCAATATTTGGGCTCTAGGTGTGGTTATTGCTACTGGTGCCTCATTGCTTCTAGCTCTTTTCAGGGAGCAGTGCTAGAAAAATACATTTAAAAAAGAAAATTCTTCAAGGCCAGGGGTTCGGATCCCATATAGGGATGGCCGGTTAGCTCACTTGGGAGAGCGTGGTGTTGACAACACCAAGTCAAGGGTTAAGATCCCCTTACCAATCATCTTTTTAAAAAAATAATAATAATAAAAATAAAAAAATAAAAAATAAAAATTCTTAGGTCTTACTGGTACTTACAATTCAAATCCATAACCACATGGTTATCTCTTATCTTCTCCCATTCTGTTTTTGTATCTTTCTTCTCCCATCATGAAAACTCTGCTTCCTAAACAACATCACAATCTTTACTCATTTGCTCTGTCCTACAATGCACACAAAACAGTTTCAGAGCTACAACATCAGTACCCCTATTAAAACAAAACCTACTAAATAGAGTTAAAATTTCTTTGCATTTCTTTTTACTCTCAGACTGTATTATACTAAGGGTCAGATAATTGTGTTCAAAGTCAGATAATTGTGTTCAAATGTTACTTGAATTAATTATTTTCCCTTTGTGGTTAAGTTTTCTATCAATTTAATTTATAGGTAACATCCTTTGTTTCTGTTCACATTCAGTTTTAAAGTTTGAGTTTTTAAAATCCATTTCAATTTGACTTAAAGATTTTTGATATATTTACATGTTTCATAGGTGAATATATATATTATAGAGAATTCCCATTTGTATTTCTTCACTCTCTGTTCCCATCTGCTTTATAGAGGTAATCATTTTAATCTGTTATCTTTTTACTGCTTCTTTTTCAACAACAAATGTATATATACTATTTTCTCTTCTTTTTTATAAAAAAAGATAGCATATTCTATGGACACTCTATTAGATCTTGATTTAACGTTTAAAACTATATTTGAATTTACCAATTACAATTTTATCTTAGTATTTTTTGTTTCTTGTTTAAGAACCCCTTACCTGCTCAAAAGTCACAAATATTTTCTACTATATTATCCTCTAAAATATTAAAATTTTTTCTTTTACAGTTCAGCCTTTAATCCACCTAGAGCTGATTTTATGTATGATGAGGGAGGAATCCATTGCATTTTTAAAACGGAAGTCCATTTATCCCATATGCTTTGTTGCAGTCTATTCCTTACCCACTGGTCTTCAATGTCAGTTGGGTTATGTATTAAGTTTCCACATATTCATGGGTCTGCTTCTGAGCTTTCTATCCTGTTTTATTTGTTATTCCATCTATTCCTGAGAAAAGCTCTTATTTTTAAATTTCAGACATATTTTTTAGTTCTAGAATTTCCATTTTAAAAAATAGTCACTGTTTCTCTGCTGGAGGATTTTTCACTTTTTCATTCATTCTGGGTGTATTTTCTTCTGTGTTCTTGAGGATAGTTATAATAAAATCCTTTTCTGCTCATTGCAACATCCAGCCCATCTCCACTGATTGAGTTTTCTCTGGCATATGCATCACATTATCCTATTTTTTCCACATTATCTTAATTCTTTATTCTATTTCTTTCTTTAGTAATTTTGGATTGTATCCTCGACATTGTAACTGATATTTTGCAGAATCTCTTATAGTCCTCTGAACAATGATGATTTTGCATACAATTAGCTTTACTGGACTCTAATTCCTACTCTACTTTGCAGGTGAAATCTCTGTGTAACTCTTTTAGCCTTAGCAGGGCTGTTTAGAATCCACTTCATACATGTATAGTTCAGGGATAGGCTAGAGATTTGGGCAGAGTTTATATGGAAAATTTGGGACTCTTGTTCCTGGCTCTTTCTTTTCCTGAATTTCTCTCCTCACTTTTCTGTGGCATGTCAGCCCCAAGGTCTGCTCTTTGGTATGTTTGGTTGGGTGGTTGTAGGCAGCTGGCCAGTATGGGGGTCCAAATGCATGAGCTTGGTGTTATAAAGCTGTACTCTAACCAACAGAGCTAACTGGCCAGCCCTGCTCTCTGGTTTTTTAAGCCACTAAGATTACAGACTTCTATCTGAGTTTTAGCCAACTAATGCCAGCTCTCAAATAAAAATCTGTTAAAGAATGGAAAACTCACCCAGTTCCATTTTCTTCATCTAAGTGTAGACACCTCTTCACTTCAGGTTTTAGTGGCTTTCCAGTTCTTCCAGGGAGTTTTTTTTGTTTTGTTTTGTTTTTTTTAATATTTTGCCCAGAATTTTAGTTGCTATATGTGAAGGATTAGTCTGACAGGAGTTACTTCATCATTACTGGGAGCATTATATTTATTTTGGCTTTTAATTAGTCTTATATCTTGTATGACAAATCCCCTCACCTTATCCTAAATCTTCAGAGGTATCTTAACTATTCTTATACAGAATCTTATCCAGTACATTCTTCTACCTCCCAGGTCTAATTGAAGGACTTAGGAATTAGTCATACCAAAGAGAGGATATGTGGAATAGAGGAAAGGAATCTGTTTGTTTCTGTTTTGTACATACCTCCCTAATGTCAGAGATCATGGTAATCTGATCTGAGGCACAGACATGATATACACACGCATGTCTGGTGTTTTGGGGAAAGGTCATTTAGATCAAGATAGAACATTTGCGGAAAAGAAGACTTTTGGTTAAACGTAGAAGCAACTGAGAGGTCTGAAAACGGAGACAGAGGTGAGTTAGTAAGCTGCTGGAGTCAGGTGAGATGAGAAGATAAACTAAAATAATGCCAATGAGGATGCAGAAAAGGACCAGATTGAAAGAGAACTAAAAATCCATAAACCTTGTGTGGAGAAATGTGGTATGAAGGAGATATTTATAAGGATAAGAAACATTTTCTCTCATGACCCAAGTCACAACATATGTCAACATCTTACTTTGCTTACACGTGACAACACTATTGAGAATCTAAAAGATGGGGAAAACATAAAAAATTCCACTATCCTTATATAACTACAAATGTTTTATATTATCTTCCAGGCCTCATTTCAAAACAAATGCACGTTCTTCATAGCTATAATCATATCCAAGTTCGGATATCTTTGATACATCATAATTTTGTATTATTTCTATCATCTTCCTTGAATAAGCAAATAAGCAATTCTTATCTTGTTGACTTTTGTAATTGTATCCTTTTAAATGTCTGCATAGTATTCCTTATTTCATACATCCTAACCTTTTAAAACATTATTCAATTTGTTGGACATTTATATTTCTACAACTATAAATAATGCCTCATGAACATGTTTATATATATAATTATAATCTTTCCCTTTTGTGGGGTATAGATTCTTAGGCATAAGATACCTTTGGTAAAAAGTAGGAACATTTAATATTGTTTCATATATATTAATATATAATCAACTAGAGACCTGATATTACAAAGCCCTTAGAGTGATATGTGTAGGAATCTTTGTATTTCAGATCATTACTGAGGGAAGGAACTTTGCCTTGTTTATGGCCATAGCTCCAGAATCTACAGTGCCTAGTGCATATTAGGCCAGTAATAGCTGTGTGTCAAATGAGTAAATCAATGAATAAATGATTAATTCACTTGTCTTATGAAGAGAGTTTCAACCCATTTCTTGCCATCTGGATGTAGTTTGATTTCAAGCGCACCCTGTGATATTGGCAAGGTCTGGAGAACTATTTAGACAAGGATTTTCCTCCTGTGATTTTACAGAAGTCCTGGGTCTTACTGAAGTCTGGAATTCGGCCCTGAGAACACAATCTGGAACGGTATCTGTCTGAGATTTTTGGTTTTGCTTCCTGGACCACTATAGACCGACTTGTTTCCACCGGCTCCTTTCTGAAAAAGGAAACATGATCTTTCCTGGCTGAAGGAAATTTTCCCATTACTTTTCACTTCAGCATACTAGGCAGGCTAAGCCTGGGGTCAGAATGTTTGGATGTCTTGGCTCTGTTCTCTTATGGCCCTCAGAAAACAACTAGGTTCATTGTCAAACTGGATCACTGTTTTTGTTGTGTTGTGTGAGAATCTTTTTTTCTTTCTTTCTTTCTTTTTTTTTTTTTTTTGGTAAAGGGTGAAAATTTTGGTTCAGATCAAAGTGAAAAAAAAGTCTGATTTGGGATTCAGACAATCAGAATCATAGAAGTTTGAGACAAAGACCTTATACTAAGATCATTTGTCTTTTGACAGCAGTGATAATTACCATTTATAGCACTTCGTGCCAGCCCCTGTTCTAGCACTTTTCTTACATTATTTCACTTAGTTTAATCATCACAACAACCCTATCAAGTAGGTTTTATCACTTCCATTTTGTAACCATTAGGAAAATGATGCTTAGAGATCTTGAATCATCCATCCGTAACCACATAGAAATGGTAGAATCAGAATTTAAAGCTAGGTCTGTCTGATAGCAATGTCTACCCTCATATATCCACTTGCAGAACACTTTCATGTAAACTCTATTCTCTAATTTGCTGTTGCAACATAAGAAAGGAGGCTGTGATTAGTCCTGCCTGGCAGAGGTGAAGACAGAGATTTAGAGATTATGTTCTTTGCCATCCAAGTCACACCGGAAAGAGTTACCAGAGCCAGGGCATGAGTGAAGACCTTCTGGTCCTCACCCTGTGCCCTTGCCACTCCTCTCCCTCTCTCCCTAGAGATCTTCTCTCCTAATCCCTTACTTTAGAGTAGAAGAAATGAAGTCCCAGAAGACTGCAGTGATTTACCACGGTCATACAGCTTGTTAGCAAACTAAGGCCACAGCCCAGATTTTCTGCTTCCCACGATAGTGTCTTTTCTATTATATCTATGTGGCAAACAAAAGCTAGTTGTTAAAGAATGTTCAACGTGAGTTACAATCCGAACCAGAAAAGATATTCATACAGGCCATCCAGTACAGAAATCTTTAACTCATCATTTTCATGTCGTTAAAATATCCCCTATCACCTGAAATACCTACTCGATCTGCTAATCATCAAGTATATACTGAATGACTGGTGTGAATGTGCATAGCACCGGTGGCCAGCCACTGAGTGGAGTCCCCATTGTCAGTATATGGAGAATCTCAGAATTAGCAACTCTCCCTCCCCCAGTGTAGTCCTCAAAAGAGCCAAAGTAAATAGAATTTTCAGCCTCAACAGCTGTATTTATTTTGGGCTTTTTCTCCACCTACAACGCCCATTTGCTGTTCCCAGAGCTTCTGAACCTGTTTATTTCCAACCTCCCAGAGGCAGCCAGCTGTTGTATTCCTGTTTCATGGCAGAAAGACGTCAACAAGTTCTTTTGGAGGGAAGCAAGCCATTTCAAGATCGTAAAGGATATTACCCAAAGGAGAGTTTACCAATTGCGGCTCTTTCCTGAGCAAGACACTATCCCTCCTCTCAAATATCTTATTCAAGTAGCTTAACAAGATGTAATTGGAGACACAACTTGAGCACTAAAAATTACACAATAAATAAGAAGGGCTAAGGAGCAATATAAGCTCAGGGTTTAAGAGATATCAAATGCATGTGATTGCACACAGTCTCCCATCAGCAGGCTGGACTAAGCTCATAGAAATATTTTGTTTGGGCTCCAAGTGTGTTTGTGTGTGTGTGCATATATTGTAATGAGCCAACATTAAAAAATTGAGTGAGTTTACCTTAACATCCAGATTTCTGGCATTTTTTGGCTGGAGTGGTAAGTGTGTGAGATGAAACACACTCTCCTCAATTTGCCACAGTCCCCAGCACTCCATGTTTCATTACCAGCACTGAGGCCAGCTCTCAATGACCTTGTATCTTCAAGCTTGCAGTGTTGTTTTTCTTATTCTCACCACTTCAATTATGTGCTGGGCCCCATAGGCATGTGAGTATTCCATACTGGTTGGGGTCATCAAGTGCTGTAAGTTCAGAGGAAGACAAGCCCCTTGAGGGCTGGTGTGGAGGTCACACTCACTGGGCACCTGTTACAATGTGATAATCACTGTGCTAGATATAATACCTCATTTACTCCTCACAACAAAACCCTGCCAGGTAGGCATTGTTATTCCTCCTTTACAAATGGGAAAAGCGAACTAGTGACTTCAGCCAGAAGTCATCTAGTTCATGAATAGCTAGAATTCAGACCCAGGCTGCCTTCAGATGATGCTTTCTGGAGAACTAGGAAATAAAAAAGCTGAGTCTTGAACCCCAGCTCAGTGAGTATTATAAGATGTCATACTGTATCACAGGTGTATATCCTGCTGTATGTAAAGGGATAGCTAGCAAATACCTCGTGATGGATCAAGAGAAGCCAGAAGAAAAGAACTGTATTCACTGGGAAATGACTTTCATGTCCAAGAGTAGCTTCTGAAAATAATATATTGCAATAGTCCTTCAATTGTAAGTAGACCAGCCCATCACCAAAGAGTTGGCCTGTGCTTCTGGAGTAGATTGAAAGTTTTGGCCATCGCAGGGTACTGGGCTACTAGAAAGCACTACTGGGTATTTTGATGGGGAGGATCAAATCTTAAACGCAGCTAAACGAGGACTACAAATTCCAAATAGCTGGAACAAATATAGGAGCAGTAAAACCTATATTGTAGGGCTTGAAGGACAGAACTAGGCAAACCATTCCCTAGGCAGTGACCACCAGAGGCTGGACCTCAAAGAGACTGAAGCCCTCATATCAAAACTCATCAATTTATGTTAGTCCATTTGTGCTGCTATAACAAAATACCTGAGACTGGATAATTGATAAAGAACAGAAATCTATTTTCTCACAGTTCAGGAGGCTGGGAAGTCCAAGATCAAGGTGCTAGCGAGTTTATTTGTCTGGTGAGGGCTGCTTTCTACTTTCAAGATGGTGTCTTGATGACCCCTGGAGGGAAGGAATGCTATGTCCTCACAGGATGGAAGGTAGAAGTGCACATAGCCCAATGCTCTGTGAAGCCTCTTTTATAAGGGCCTTAATCCCATTCACAAGGGGAGGAGCCTGAATGACATAATTACTTAAAGGACCCACCTCTTGAAACTATCACATTAGCAATACCTCCGTTTTGGAAAGGACACATTCAAACCATAGCACTTCATATGAAGCTTTTACTGGATAGTGGAAAGCAAAATATTTAAAGGTCAGTTATTCTGTTTTATATATATTTTTTAAAGTTTTAAGTTGCAAAGCTTGCATTCAAATCCAGAACTCCTTGGGTTCTTTCCATTTTATGCTGCCCTCTAGAAAACAGATGGTAGAGAAGGGAGGGAAAGTCATTCAAGGTAGTAGGGGGATGTTGTGTTAGAAAATTTTATTTTATTTTTATTTTATTTTATTTTTTTTGTCTTTTTCGTGACCTGCACTCAGCCAGTGAGTGCACCGGCCATTCCCATATAGGATCCGAACCCGCGGCGGGAGCGTCGCCACGCTCCCAGCGCCGCACTCTCCCGAGTGCGCCACGGGCTCGGCCCTGTGTTAGAAAATTTTAGATTATGTTTGGGAAGAGAAGGAAATGAAATAGCAGAGGATGAAGCCTCTATGAGACTTCACAAAACTCACCTGCTTTCTTGCTTACCCTGTTAGCACAGATTGCAGTGGACTGACCATGCTTGCCCCCGCTAAGATTCCCAAGGGCCATGTCTCTAATGACCATTCTGCCCTTTTCACTCTCCCTTCTGCTAGCCACGGCCATTTAGCCCCACTCGCAAGATCTACCCTACTCCAAGTTTCTGGATCAATCCTCTTCCTGGTCAAGTGTGGTACATTGCAGTCTAATAGTATGCCACAAGCCAGCTTTAATTTGAATAATGTTTAACAGCAGTAACAGAAACAACAAGAACCAAAATGACTATTGCTGTAACAATAATAATAACTGTTACTTTTACTGAGCTATTTCTACACACTAAACACTTGGTTAAATAATGTGTAAGCTTTACTCCACTTAATTATTTTATCAGCCTGTGAGGTATATATTATGAGGAGACAATTCTCTGTGGGTCTCTTGAATTTCTGCATATCTTGGGAGTGAGGCACTGGCTCCTTTTTGTTCCAGACTAACTTTATAAGGATGCTTATATAACAAACAGTTAAAAGATAGAGGTAATGACTCCTGTCAAAGCAAAGGACAGGCATGTTTATTGACCACTATAAAAGGCTTGGGTTCCCAAAACTCCGGGTTCCTCTTTTGTAATGCAGCCCTCTTTCCATCTCTCTGTGGGAACTGGGGATTAGGGCACTGGTGCAAAAATGCTGAGACTCTGGCGACTGCCAGAGTTGCTATGCATCATGAACTGTCATTAGTCTCTGACCCAGGAGCCTTGTGTCTTTTGCTACCATCCTTGAAACTGTGGCCGGCCACCCTATTAACTTGCAAGTAGGGTAACATCTCAAACCGTACATAATTCTTGAAAGAATTCATTATTCCCGTTTTACAAGTTTTGGGAGGTGTTTTCAACTGCTACTATTTATTACATCCGATCTTATAGCTTGGTCTGTAGTCCAGAAGTTTCTGCCTCGTTGTAGAGATTAAATCCCCATTTCAAAACATGTTTCTGGCATGCAAGCACCAGTTTTATTGTCTGTTCCAGAGATAGTCATCTATCCATTTGTCCCAATATTTATTAAGCACATAATATCCATCTTGTTCTCATCAGTTTTCCTAGAGAAGGAATCTTTCTTTGAATCCCAACTCCCATAACTCATAGAATTGTGGTGGAGATTAAGTAAAAATAATGGATGTAAAAACATCTAATACAAGTGATTCTCAAACTTGAGGTTGCATCTGAAATACTGGGATAATTGTTTTAAAATACAGAACCTCAGACCTTATCCCCAGAGATTCTGAATCAGCAGGTCTAGGATAGAACCAAAACTCGTAATTTATTTTTTAAAGGATTCTCAGGTAATACTGGTGCATGTGGGTCCTAGGGCTCTTTGAGGAACATTGATCTATGGGATAAAATTAAGCTCCTTTGTAAGGCACAGCACAAACTCCACTATCTAGTCCTTGCTCACCTCTTATGCTGCCATTCCTTACTTTGTACTTTACGTTCTAGCAACTCCTAATAGCCTGCAATACTTCCATTCTTCTACTCTGTGGCCATCTTTCTTCTCTGCATAGACTACCTACCCTCCACTTACCCTTTAACTCAGGTATCTTCCTCTACAAAGCCTTCCATGTCCCAGGTAGGGGATATACTTGCTTTTACCTCCCAAAGCTTGCTGTGCTGACCTCTATCATTTACTAACACATTTTATTAAAGTTATCTATTTATGTTTCTGTCTCCATCAGCAAACTATAAACTTTTAGGGGGCAGGCAATGTGTCCAGTTCACCCTATATAGAAGGCTTTTATGGTTCACAATAGGCACTGGGTTTTGAAAACAATTTTTGTGGAATAAATGAAAGAATAAATAAATGGCTGAATGGATGAGGCCATTCATTTGCCGGTAACTTTCAATATAAAATCCTATTAATGATTTTTTATTGGAATGTATTGATTATACATATCTGTGGGGTACAGAGTTGAATATCAATACATGTATACAATGTATGATGATCAAATCAGGGTAATTAGCATATTCATCATTATAAAACATAATCGTTTCTTTGTGATAAGGATATTCTATTTCCTCTCTTCTAGCTATTGATAACATGCAGTAAATTATTAATTATAGATGCCTAGCTCAACTGCACACCCATAGAACTTATTTTTCCTATGTAGCTGTTATGTGCACATTAACCAACCTCTCGCTATCCCCTCTTCCTCTCCCCCTTTCCCATTTCTAGTAACTACAGTTCTGCTTTCTCATTCAGAAAGTTCAACATTATTATTATTGTTTTTTTTCTTTCTGTTCTTTTTATTTCTTTTTCTTTTTCATTTTTTAGCTCTCACTTACGAGTGAGAACATGTGGTATTTCTCTTTCTGTGCCTGGCTTATTTCACTTAACATAATTTTCTCCAAGCTCATCCATGTTTCTGCAAATGTCAGAATTTCTTTTTTTTTTTTAATGGCTGAGTAGTTCTCCATTGCGTATGTATACCACGTTTTCTTTATCCAGTCATCTGTTGATGGACATTTAGGTTGGTTCCAAATCTTGTCTATTGTGAACAGAGCTGCAATAAACACAGGAGTGCAGGTATCCCTTTGACATGATGATTTCCGTACTTTTGGGTATATACCGTAGTGGGATTGCTCCATCATATGGTAGTTCTATCTGTAATTGTCTGAGGAACCTCCATACTTTTTCCATAATGACTGTACTAATTTGCAATCTCACTGACAGAGAATGAGTTCTCTTTTCTCTATCATGACACATTCTTGATTTTCTTAAAAATATTTATTTCTTCTGATATAAGACCAGAAATGTGATGAAAGGGGGAAAAAGCAGGAAGTTAAATTTTAGCATGGGTAGAGAGATTGAAGTTAATTTACCCTGGCTTCCTCATTTTACAGAGAAAGAAACTGAGGTTCAGAAAGGTTTAGTGATTTACCCAATATCACACAGCTTGTTAGTGGCAAAGTAATACTGGAAGCTTCATCTTGTGGCTCTCAGTCCCAAGCTCTTCAGACTAACTGTGGTTGCTTCCACTAAATTGTACCCCTACTCAAAGCCCAGCTGAAGTTTTTACCACCCTGGCTTTTATTGACCTCATTGGTTATTGATCATGTCGCTTCTTCGTATTATCTGAATAATTTATATACACCATGTTTTCTTTACATAATTTGCCTTTGATGTATGCCCAGTTGTATTACTCAGGATTCTCCAGAGAGACAGAATCAACAGGATATGTTATAATTATATGAGAGGGATTTATTAGGGAATTAGCTCTTGCCACTGTGAAGAAAAGTCTCATGATAGGCCGTCTATAAATTGGATGCTGGTAGTGAGGCTCAGTCCAAGTCTGAAGGCCTCAAAACTGGGGAAGCTGATGGTGTCCTTGGTGTAAGTCCTGGAACCCAAAAGCTGAAGAGTCTCAAGATCTGATGTCCATGGACAGGAGAAAAGGGTGTATCTCAGCACCAGCAGGTAGAGAGAGAGCTTCACCTTTTTCCTCTGTCTTTTGTTCTTTCTGGACCCCCTGCGGATTGGATGGTTCCCTCCCAGTCCACTCAGGCTCTCATGCTAATCTCTGCTGAAAACACCCTCATGGACACACCTAAAAAGATTGCTTTACCAGGTTTCCCAGCATTACTTCATCTAACGAAGTTGACACCTAGACTTAACCTTCACAAGTCCACCCCTTGTCAACTTGGTTGTCCATACTATCTCCTTAAATCACACTTAATTTTCACATGATACAATAACATAATAGCTTTGCTTAACATGATACAGTATCCTGCATACAATTGGAAACACGTTAATCCCTTTCCAAGAAGAAAAGGTAAAGTTCTTAGATGGTATTTACCCTTCTCCCAATATCCCATAACTTAAAATTGCAAATACTATTGCAATAAGGTTAGGTTAACAATATTGCATTGAGGTAAGGTTAACAATATTTAAATGTTGATATAAATTCAGTAAGTCTCATGGTACATGATAAAGAACAAGAGGAACAAAAACAAGGATAATTGCTTAGTATATGTACAGTATATATACATAGAGACATATTCTTAACACAACAGGGAGAACAATTACAATCCTTATGTCTATAACTGGTCACGTGGTCAAAGCTGGTATTTATAAACTACCTTCTTCTACTACCCATTCTGTATTCCCTTTGCCTTCAGTGAGCACCTCAGTGGGTCGTGATTCTTTACCTGGTAGAGTGACCCAAACCTTCACCCCTGAAGAGTCTGGGTCATTTGTAGTCTTGCCTAGATTTGGTTGTTGTAATTTTCCTTTGACCTTAATCACAGGGCATGGTAAGGAACATCCTAAGGGATCTCCTATATTCCAGATATAATCTTCCTTACCTCCATTGTGAAGTAGTCATCCAACTTCCCCATGGTAGTCTGGGTCAATCACCCCAGCCAACACTGTAACTCCTTTCTTAGCCTGTTGACTCAGAGGTATGAGGAGCCCAAAGTGGCCAGGTGGCAGCCTTAACTTCCAGTTCCATGGGATCATTTTTGTGCCTCCTGATGGAAGCATTCCTCCCTCTGGAACCAAGACTTCCAGACCAGCAGAGCATAAAGTTGTAGGGACAGGAAGCAAAAATTTTGCTAATGGGTCCCTAGGGGTAATGGTGAGTAGTGCCACTTCCATTTCCACCCCTTGATTCCTGGACCCGTGAATCCTAACTATGAGAGCAACATTACCTTATATTGGGTGCTGACTTAGAGCATATACAGCCTTCTGGAGAACCTTGCCCAAGCCCTGCAACGTATTGTCACCTAGCTGGCACTGTAACTGTGACTTCAAAAGGCCATTTCACCGTTCTATCAGACTGGCTGCCTCAGGATGATGGGGAACACGGTAAGACCAGTGAATTCCATGAGCGTGAGCCCATTGCCGCACTTCCTTAGCTGTGAAGTGAGTTCCCTGGTCAGAAGCAATGCTGTGTGGAATGTCATGATGGTGAATAAGGCATTCCGTGAGTCCACCAATGGTAGTTTTAGCTGAAGCATTTCGTGCTGGGAAGGCAAATCCATATCTAGAGTAAGTGTCTATTCCAGTAAGGACAAAATGCTGCCTCTTCCATGATGGAAGTGGTCCAATGTAATCAACCTGCCACCAGGCGGCTGGCTGATCACCCTGGGGAATGGTGACATATCAGGGGCTCAGTGTTGGTCTCTGATGCTGGCAGATTGGGCACTCAGTGGTTGCTGTAGCCAGATCAGCCTTGGTGAGCGGAAGTCCATGTTGCTGAGCCCATGTGTAACCTCCATCCCTGCCACCATGGCCACTTTGCTCATGAGCTCACTGGGTGATGACAGGGGTGGCTGGAGAAAGAGGCTGACTAGTATCCACAGAACGGGTCATCCTGTCCACCTGATTACTAAAGTCCTCCCCTGCTGAGGTCACCCTGTGGTGGGCATTCACATAGGAAACAAATATCTTCACATCCTTTGCCCACTCAGAGAGGTCCATCCACATACCTCTTCCCTAAATTTCCTTCTCATCAATTTTCCAATCATGTTCCTTCCAAGTCTCTGACCCTCCAGCCAAACCATTGGCTACAGCTCACGAATCAGTATAAAATCACACATCTGGCCATTTCGCCTTCCCAACAAAGTGCACAACAAAGTGCAATGCCCAAAGTTCTGCCCATTGAGAAGATTTCCCCCCACCACTGTCCTTCAGGGATGTTCCAGAAAAGAGGTGAAGTGCCGCAGCTGTCCACTTTCGGGTGGTGCCTGCATATTGTGCAGAACCATCTGTAAACCAGGTTCTGGCCTTTTCTTCCTCTGTCAACTCATCATAGGGAACTCCCCATGAGGCCGTAGGTGCAGGCTGGGGGAGAAAAGGCAGTGTAGCAGGAGTGGGGACCATGGGCATTTGGGCCACTTCTTCACGTAACTTACTTGTGCCTTCAGGACCTGCTCGGGCCTGATCACGTATATGCCATTTCCATTTGATGATGGAGTGCTGCTGTGCATGCCCAACATTATGACTTGCTGGGTCAGATAACACCCAGTTCTTGCAGCTGAAGTTTTTACCATCCTGGCTTTTGTTGACCTCATTGGTTATTGATCATGTTGCTTCTTCATATTATCTGAATAATTTATATATACCAAGTTCTCTTTTGCCTTTGATGTATACCCAGTATTGGGGGTATTTTTAAAAATTATCACTGTGTTCATCTTTACTGTTTAGATTTTTGTTTTTATATACTGTGATTCAAATTTTGACTTCTCAGCTGACTAGTCTCTGATCAGATAGATTTTTCTAGAGAATTTCTTCTTTTCTAGTTATAAGGGGAGAGAAATGAGATATATTAAAAAATAAAATCTCCTTGGTTTCCCAAACTTATCCAGAGCACAATCATCTTCATTTTTGTTTCCTCTCTCACTTTTATAATCAGATGTGGAAAATATTTAACGTCCCATTAAATCCTCCATTTTAAACCAGTACACATAATAAATAGCATGGGGATGTTTAATTTGCCCTGCAATGGAAACCTTTCCCTGGTGGCCTGACTGTAGTTTAATAAAAGAAAGACCTTTTCAATAGATCCTGTGTAATATGAGGTACCAACAAGGCAATTATTACTGTCTGCATAATTTATCAGGCAAGAGTCTTGTTTCTGTTTATGAAATAATATTCTGGAGACCATTAGGGCTAGACCTGTGCAATAGTCACAAGGTTTTTCTTGAGTTTCAGCTAGGAATATACAAAAAATTGTTGTTGCTATAACTCTTCCAACATATGGTTAAGTTCAGGGGAATTTGTTAACTTCTTGTGTTGCATCCAAAAGTTTCTAATTATCAACAAAAGATGGCATACCAACCCAATTACTCCTGATGTATTCCAGTCAAGGATTCCAAGTAACCATAGTTGTGTGGGCGTATGTGGTCTGAAATAACAGGAATCAGTAAAAATTTCAAGCGTAAATACACAACGGAGATCATTTACATATCACAACCAGAAAAACGTATCCCGCTGAGCTGAATGTGCTTTCTACAGGAAGCAGGGATTTTAGGCCACCTCCCAACCCTTGATTCGTAGCAGTTGTAAACTATTTGAGATCCATTTTGTTTCCAGTTTTGCAACAGACTTCCCCAACAGCTTATTTGCCTCATGTGTCAACAAACTTGAAAAACACAGTGCATCTTTCATAAGTTAAGCAGAAATGTAAAAACCTATTGTTAATTATCTGGGTATCCCCAAAGTTGCACAAAGAAATTACAGGCTGTGACAGAGAAGCAGGCTTATCTTGGTTATCTTGACCCCCCGATTCCTAGGTAACTCCTATACTCATTAGTTTGGGATCTTTTTAAAGGTTTTTTATTTTTAGTGATTCTGTGAGCCAAAAACCAGCAAAGTAAGAAAAGGAAAAGAAGACTTGTACAGCTTCAGGAAACACACACTGTCTGCTTTGGAGGAAAATCATCCCTGGGGATGTGGCCGAAGGGAGATTCCTGGAAGAAAATTCCTGACTGCCTGGGTCCCGTGGCCACAAGCACTACTGCCTTTTTCTCTTCAGACATCAGCAGAAACTACCAAGCCCATCTGTGAAAGTGGCAATAATTCAAGCTTTATTATATGTATTTTTTCAGGTCTATGTCACAAATTTTTTTCAGGTCACTAATTTTTTGATCAGCTGTATTTAAACCTTCCTTTGAGTTCAAATTTTAATTATTACATTTCTTATCTTTAGACATTTTATTTGTATCTTTTTCCAGTTTGCCTCATCAATGTTGATACATCAATTACATTTTTATAGTTCTTTAAACTTATTTTACATTTGATATCTGATATTTCTAGTATTTGCTGTCTGGAGCTGATTTTGCAGTCTGTGATGACTTGTTTTTAAGTGTGTTCAGTGACTTTTAAAATTGTGCACTCATATCCTCTGGTACATCTTTGAGACCTGTCTCTAGGTTTATTCCCCAAGAAAGAATTGGCTTTTGCTTCTGTCAGGTGTTTTATGGCATCATTGACTTGAAGTCATATTAGCCTAATTATTCAGCTAGGTTTTTGTTAGGCTGTTTAGGTGGTGTGAATTCTAGCCCGAAACCTGTGTGAGGGTGGCGTCACGATGAGTTAGGAAGTTAGGAATTAACAGGGGATTTTTTTCCACCTAGAGCTGCGGCTGAGATAGCCCAGTGTCTGTACCACCCATTCCTTTGTGATTTCCTCCTTACTTCACCCACTGACTTTGTTACCTTTTTTGGAGTTCCTGGATTTATTCAGTGGTCCATGATACAATCTCCCACAATGCACTGATCCCAGGATTTGTCCTTTGCCACTTGAGCATAGGTCATTAAACCCAAGCTGTCAGCTACTAAAGACTTGTAGATGACTCCCAGTGAAGGGCAGCTTCTGCGTTTGCTTCCTTCTCTGACTTGTGATTTCTCATTATTTCCTTTTCTTTTCTTCTAGTTCAGCCACACACTTAAAAATATAGATTTTATATTTTGTAAAACATTTTTATGTATTCTGTACTGAGAGGATTTCTCTGGAATCTAGATTGCCTTAGTGTCAAAAATACATGTACTGTGTCCAGGCACAGGATGTTATTGCAACAGAAAAATAAAGGAAGAAATAACCACAAACCTTATCACTTCCAGAGAGATAAAAACAACTTGTTATCTCTATAACGAGAGATCACTGCCCTTATTACCCCTTCTTTCCCCCACTCTCCTCCTCTCCTTATCATCTCATCTACTCCAACTAATAAATAATAAGAGCTCCCATTTATTTGAGCACTTGATATGTGCCAGTCACTGGTCTAAGTGCTTGGCCTAACATGTTTTATTTCAGTCTTAAGAGTAGCCCTGTGCTGTAGGTTAAATTTTAATCTTTATTTTACAGAACAGGAGCTAGCTGGAAGTTCAGAGAGGTCAAGTGATATGCCCATAGAAATAGAGTCAGTCTGTTTGCTTGTTCATTATACTGCGTGACTGTGGATGGGCAAACTGACGTGGCATTCCCAAGTGTTTTGAACTCACATAAGTTCAGGACACAGTTAAAGTCAAAGGGATTTTTCTTTTTGCAGAGAAGTCTTAGAACCTTTAATATATTAAATGTGCTCCATGAGTCATTAAGAGAGTAGACAAGAGTTTATACTTTCCCCAAACTCTCTGGAGGACATCTCCAGAGTCTGTAGTGCTATAGAACACACTTGGAACAATGAGGCTCTAAAATAATATTTATCTCTCTCCTGTGAATTTAAGCATAAAAAAATTAGAAATTCCACAGAAATATGAAAAACAGTCTTTAAAGCTTAGAAATATATTTACATTTAAAAAAAAAAAAACACCAAAAGGTGGTAATCCAGCTTGGAAATTTTTCTAATCATGCAAATTTGTCTTCAAATGACTTTTCCAACAACATTGAAGCAGCAGCCCTCGTTGGGAGATAAACATTCAGTGATGCTAAAATTCCAAGCAGTTTCACCAAAAAGAATACATAAAAATTTTAACAATGACTGTCATTGGGTGGTAGGGTTATGAATGATAGCTTTTTTTCAATATATCTATATTTTGAAAAATTTCTACAATGATTATGTATTATTTTTGAAATAAGAAAAGTTTTTGTAAAATGAATCTCATAATCACTTAAAAGGGCAAATGCATTTTTTAAAAATACTTTGTTTTTTGGTGGCTGGCCAGTGTAGGGATCCAAACCCATGGCCTTAGTGTTATGAGGCTGGGCTCTAACCTGCAAATACATTTTTCAAATGGAGGAATCTGAAGCTCAGAGAGGGAGGTGACTTTTCCAAAGTCACACAGTGTGTCAGAGGTCGTATTGGAGTTCTTGACTTCCTGACCAGGGCCCTCCTCAAGACAGTTGCACAAAATAAGCCATTGCTGGATATGTTGCTCCTCAGGAAGGGAGTCCCCAAGAGAGGAGAAACAGGGTTCCCGTGGGTGGCTGGGTCCACTTTCTTCCTAGACCCGCAGGAAGGCCATACTGCCCCTTCCACTGATTCTCTTGCTCATGGTTCAGAGTTTGCTACTATTTTTCTGGTGAAGGGAGTATCATGAAAGGAGGGGAAGGGCTTGCATTAGGAGTACGGGAGAGTCCATTTCTGTCAAGACACCTTCCAGTAATCCATGGAGTATTGTGGCTGCTGGGCTTGATTGTTGCTGGTTTTGGTCTTTTTTTTTTTTTTTTTTTTTATATTAAACAGAAAAAAAAAAGAATTTATTTTGAAGTGTTAATATCTTGTTTTTCGGGCTGTTTATTGCTGTGGGTCCTCCTCAGAAGAGAAGAAGAAAGAATGTCACATGGGCTTGAGCATCCCTCTAGGGAAGAGTGGCTGGAACCACCTAGTATGAAAGTCTGGAGAATCTTCAGCTGCTGAGGTTGAGAGATTGGGAGGTCTGCGGTGATTCATTTTACAAAACAGACAATGAAGTAATTGACTGATTCACTGTTTTTCATTAAGACTGTGTTTTTGTGGCTTTTCTTGTGGAAATAAGAGTTCAGAGCGATGATGGTTTAACATTGGAGAAAGGATGTTGGAGCCTCACCCACCTGTGTTTGCCTTCCCATGCAGCTTGAGAGTGGAGGTTGGAAAGTGTGATATGACGTAAGGACTGAGGCAGATTTCTTCTCTCACAGGGACATAGAACTGGAAGGAGCACTCAGAGAACCTTGGTGCCAACCTCCTCAGTTTTCATACGGGGAAACTAAATCTTACAGATGTGAAATGGTGTTTCACTATTTATTGAGCATCTACATGTACCAGATACCATGCTAGGCATTGAAGGTACATCAAAAACAATACAGATGAGTCCCTGCCTTCTGTGATCTGGAGAGGTAAAATGGCAAAGCCAACCCAGAACCAGAATTCAGATCTTTTAGGTCTCGATTGGTGACCTTTCTTAAATTTTCCATCTAGTATACTTCAGGCACTTAAGATTTTCTATATGACTTTGGGCAACTCACTAAACATCTGTAGGCTTCAGTTTTACTAACATTAAAAAAAAAAGAAATTTATACACTTACTTGTTCATTTATTTACTAAATATTTGCTGAGTCCCATCTATATCCCAGGCATAAACTGACTAAACTAAAAGAATACAAGCCTTTTGCTGAGAGTAAATCTCCATCTGTCAGTGATTCTTTTCGAGCAGTAACCAGTAGGTGACTGGCAATTCCAGAGTTGGCGGTATTTCGTTTTGCCATTCAAAGTTGGCTTACTCCCCAAGTACCTTGAATCCCAACTTTGATTTCCCCTTCCTTTCCTTCCTCCCTTTCTTCCTCCTTTCCTTCCTCCCTCCTTCTCTGCTTCCCTCTTTTCTTTCTTTCTACCTATCCATCTTCTTTTCATTTGATAGGTAAACCCTAACACCAGTGAATTTATTTACAATAAGAGATTTTAAAGTCATAAAGCTGAATGCCTGCATTGGTTCAGTCAATATACTTTTTTAAAAAATTTTAATTGACACATTGTAATTATACATACTTATGGGGTACGATCTGACATTTTGATACATATCTCTGTTATATAATAATCAGGTTAAGGTAGTTAATGTATCAATCACTTCATGCATTTATCATTTCTTGGTGGAGAAAACAGTCAAAAGCCTCTCCTGTAGCTATTCTGTGATATACGAAACTTAACGGTTAACCATAGTCACCCTACTGTGCAATAGAACAGCAGAACTTACTCTTCCTATCTAATTCTAATTTTGTAGCTGTTGGCCACCCTTTCTCTTCCTTCCCTCCTCACCCTCTGTTCTGGTAACCATCATTCCACTCTCTGCCTCTATAATATTAACATTTTTTTTTTAGATTCCACAGATAAGTGAGGTCATAGGGTATTTGTTTTCCTGTGCCTGGCTTATTTCACCTAATATAATGTCCTCCATGTCCATCCATGTTGCCACGAATGACAGGATTTCATTTTTTTATATGGCTGAACAGTATTCCACTGTGTATATATACCACATTTTAAAAATCCATTCAGCTGTTGTTGGACACTTAGTTTCATTCCATATCTTGGCTATTGTGAATTGTGCTGCAATAAACATGGGAGTGCAGATATCTCTTGGTCATACTGACTTCATTTCCTTTGGGTGTATATCCAGTAGTGGGATTGCTGGATCATATGGTGGTTCTATTTTTAATTTTTTGAGAAACCTCGATACTGTTTTCTGTAATGGCTGTGCTAGTTTACACTACCACCAGCAGTATTGAAAATGTTCCCTTTTCTCCGCATCCTCACTAATACTTGTTTTCTTTTGTCTTTTTGATAATAGCCATGCTAACTGGAGTGAGATGGTATCTCACTGTTATTTTGATTTGCATTTCCCTGATTATTAGTGATACTGAGCATTTTTCATATGCCTGTTGGCCATTTTATTTTTATGTTGAGAAATGTCTATTAAGATCATTTGCCCATTTCTCAGTTGGGTTATTTGTTTTTTGCTGTTGAGTAGTTTAATTTCTGTATATATCCTTGATATTAGTCAGTTGTGTAGTTTGCAAATATTTTCTCCCATTCTGCAGGTTTTTTCTTCACTCTGTTAACAGTTTCCTTTGGTGTGCAAACGTTTTTTAATTTGATATAATCCTACTCGTCTATTTTTGCTCTTACTGATTGTGTTTTTGAAGTCTTATTTAAAAATTCCTTGCCCAGCCCCCATGTCGTGGATTGTTTCCCTTGTTTTCTTATAGTTTCTTAGTTTCAGGTTTTACAGTACTGTATATTCTTGCTTGGTAGCTGCTCCACATTGTAACTTTGATTTATTATTCCCAAACAAAAACTTTCCCTAAGTCTCAAGGTTTTATTTAACAGAGGGGATGTCAATATTGGATTATATCCACCACTGTATCAGGAAAACATGTTACTGGCTGTAGTCCCAAAGGGGGCAAGGGCGAGAGGGAAAAAAAGGAAAAATGCAAAATGACATGACTGATTCTTGACAAGTTCAGATGAAAGGGAAGAAAAAAGTACTAGTCCTTATCAGAGCAAATAGTGTTATCTCCCAAAGTACATAAGAATTTCCAATATTAACCAACCTGTACCCTTCAGAAGACATTTTCTCATAGCTGAAGAATCACATTCATGTTGGCAGCTGATACAGAAGGGCAGGAATGTGGTTTCTTGGACCATTGCCTTGTTAGAATGGAGAAAGCGTAGAAATAAATGTTCATCTGTTTGTTTTTTCAGCTCACTTGTATGTAACTTTTTTCTTTCAACTTTCAGGAAATTAATTCAAAATAGTTACTTGAAATTAGCAAGAGTTTATGAGCATACTGCTAAACACTGCGTAGCAGCGCTTTCAGGATCTTATTTTAATAAGTGAACAAGGCTAATTTGCATACTTTTTGTAGACCATTGCTGTATCAGCTCAAAGGACTGACCGTCTTGTTGAAACGACCCTCTTGTTAAGCTGAGAGCTCCCCCAGGCACTCTGCGCTGCGTCCATTCACTGCTAATGGTGTGACTGTGGGTGTGTGTGTTTCAGAAGGCATTGCGGACCCTCAGCAAATACAGATGATGGATCAATGAGCTGAGTGATGAAGAGGCAGGTCCAGGCAGGAGAAGCACAAAGCTGGCCCTCTGTGTTGACAGGATCGCTTGGTTTTTCTCATGCTGTAAGCAGTCTCCAGACCAAGTGTGTGCCATTTCAGGCATTTTCCTATGGGTGGGAAAAAATGACGATTCTCTTAGCTCCATTCCCTCTCCCAGAACAAAAGGGTCGCAACCATCCCACTGTGTTTTTTCTCTTTTACTTAACTCCTGTACTTCTGTTTCCTCATCTACAAAACTGTGCTATTGCATTTCATACACAAAGTACTCTGCAGATGCTACAGGTAAGTGCATAGTATCTTTTAGCCATAACTACTGTTACGAATTACTCTGCTACTACTGCTGTTGCCAGTATTTCTACAATTGCTACTCTGGGTCACTTCAGTACTGTATTTGGACACTCAACAACTATAATATTATTTTGAACTCCATAAAACGATGATTTTTTCTTAGAAGTCTGTCTTTAAGTAACAGAAAACTCAACTCGAACTAGATAAAATTAAAAAAAACAATTTAGAGTTTCACTGCTGGCAACACCGTGAGCCAAGATAACCTGAAATCTTCCCACTACAAGCAAATAGAAATGCTGGATACATTTTTTTCCCAGAAGCTTTTAAACTACAAATTAAAATTTTTTAATAGTTTCTGTACTATTTGCATGGTCTATCTCATCATGAGTCAGTGTTGGCATTTGTGATTGTCGAGGAATTGGTTTATTTCATGTTACCAATTTTTTGTGTGTAAAGTTGCTTATGGTATTTTTTAATCCTTTTAATGTCTTCAGGGTCTAGATGGTATTTTCTCTTTAATTCCTGATATCAGTAATTTGTGTCTTCTGTCTTTCTTTGTGAATTTTGCTATAGTTAATTTTTATTTTATTGATATTTTTACAAAACAATATTTTGGTTGTGTTGACTTTCTTGTTTTTCTATTTTCAATTTTCTTGATTTCTGCTTTTATCTTTAGTATGTCCTTCTTTCTGCTTGTGTTGGGTCTGTTTTGCTCTTCTTTTCCTGGTTTCTTAAAGTCCTTCCTGTTAGCATTTAGTGGTATAAATTTCCCGCTAAACACTGCTTTAACTCATCCCATGAATTTTGATATGCTGTATTTTGATTTTCATTCAGTTCAAAATATTTTCTAATTTCCCTTGAGACTTCTTTGATGCATGGATTACTTAGAAGTTTGTTGCCAAAGGTTTGGAGATTTCCTGTTATCTTTCTATTATCAATTTCTAATTTAATTCCATTACAGTAAGAGAACAAACTTTGTATGATTTCAGTTATTTTAAATGTCTTAAAATGTGTTTTATGACCCTGGATATGGTATATCTTGGTACTCCATGTGTACTTGAAAAGAACTTGTATTCTGCTGTCGGTGGTGGAATGTTCTAAAAATTTCAGTCAGATCCAATGAGTTGATAGTGTTTTTCAGTTCATATATATCCATGTTGACTTTATATTCTCTCAATTACTGAGAGAGGAGAGTTGAAGTCTCTATATTTGAGGATGTATTTATTTCTACCTTTAGTTTTATGCATTTTGAAGATTTGTTGTAAGGTACAAACATATGAGGATTGTTCTATCTTCTTGGTAAAATGACTCTTTTTTCATTATATAATGTCCCTCTTCATCCCTGGTAGATTATTTTGCTCTGCAATCTATGTTGTCTGATATTAATATGGCCACTTTAGCTTTCTTTTGATTATAATTTGCATAAAATATCTTTTTCTATCCTTTATGTTTAATCTACCTATACCATTATGTTGGAAGTAAGTTTCTTAGAGACAGCATATAATTGGGTCATGTGTTTTTTTGGTTTCTTGTTTTTACCATTTTGTCAATTTCTATCTTTTAGTTAGAGTGTCACCACTGAGGATAATTTTGATACCTCCCTGATAGAGTTTGGATATGTTGTTCCCCCAAAGCTCATGTTGAAATGTGATCCCCAATGTGACAGTATTGGGAGCTGATTGGGTCATGGGGGTCAAATCTCTCATGAACAGATTAATGCCCTCATCGAGGTCAGGGGGTGGCTAGTGAGTGAGATCTCACTCTATTAGTTCCCGTGAGAGCTGGCTGTTTAAAAGATCCTGACACCTCTTCCCTCTCTCTCTTGCTTCCTCTCACCATGTGATCTTACACCGCTGGCTGCCTGCCACTTTCCACCATGAGTAGAAGCAGCCTGAGGCCTGCACCAGATACAACTATCCCAGAATTGTGAGCCAAATAAATCTCTTCTCTTTATAAATTACCCAGTTGCTATTTTATTATAGCAACACAAAAATGGACTAATACACTCCCCTCACCCACAGCTGTGACAACCAAAAATGTCTCCAGATATTGCTAAATGTCTCATTCATTCATCCATCCATCCAATTATTCATTCGTTTGTCTTCTGGTCAAATGTCTCTTAACAGGCAAAATTGCTCCGAGTTCAGAACCCTTTGTCCTAGAAGTTTCAACAGGCATCCTTAACTTGTTACAGTGAAGTGTACTTTACCAGTACATGTTCTGGAGAATGTAAGAATCTTTTAACTTCATTCCATTTGCCCCGTCTCCTAACTTATACCTTTATATTTTGTTATATGTTCTGAGCTCCAAAAGATGTTATTATCATTGTAACTTTAAAGTGTTGGTATTATTTTAAGAAAAAAAAAGAATTTAAAACATAGAAAAAAAATTGAAAAATAATATTATTTTATATTTATCCACACATTTATATTCATTTCAGTGCTTTTCATTTCCTCACAATTTTCTGTGTTTCTATCTGAGAAAATTTTCCTTCTGCCTACAGAACTCCCTTTAGTACTTACTTCTATGTTGTGCTCCTGGCAACAAATTCTCTTCATTTTGGTTTGAGAGAAACATTTTTACTTGTATATAATTCTAGACTGAGAGGTTTTTTCCTTTTGCCATTTTAAAGATGTCATTACATTGCCTTCTGATTTCCATAGTGTGTCAGTTTAGGTTCAATGAAAAGAAGATACTAAGATTAAAAATGCAAGAGATTTTGGAAGGAAATGCCTGTAAAGGATAAAAGGAGAAGGAGAGGAGCAGGCAAAGAGAACCTTCAGACAACAAGGCACCTGTTAAAGAAGAGTGAGAAGGGAAGGATTCTGTCAAAGAGCCTCAGACTCCAGATAGTTCTGAGAAATTCTTGGTCAGGCCATGGGAGTTCCCCTGAGCCCAAATTGCCTGTTTGAGAAGTCTTGCATCCCCCAAAATAGCCCAGTTCTAATAGCTCCATCACACTCATTCATTGGCTGGAAGCAGCCCAGGGGAAGTGTGACTTGACATGAAGTTTTCAGTGGATCCAAAAGTATAGCAGCTGTCAATCAGATATGCTCCCCACAGCAGGATAGGTTCTCTTAAAGAGATATGAGGGGTTCACTTCCATGGCTACCACACATAGTTTCTTTTGAAAAGTCAGCTCTTTGGTCTTATTACAGGTCTCCTTAAATATGGGCTTTAAAATTTTTTTCATTCTTTGTTTTTCAGTATTTTCTACAATGCGTTCAGGTATGGTGGGAGTTTTCTTTTGTTTTTGTATTTATCTGGCTTAGGGATTGTTGAGCTTCTTAAATTAGTAAGTTTACATCTTCTGTAATTATTGGAAATTTGTCAGCTGTATGTTTTCAAATATTGCTTCTACTCTATTTTCTCTCCTTCCTCTCCTTTGGTACTCTATTACATGTATAGACTATTTGAGTATGTCCCACTTTAGGACATAATCTTTCTTTTCAGTGTGGTTTCTCTCTGTGGTTCAGTTTAAATGGTTTCTATTGATCTTCCTTTAAATTCACTAATCCTGTCTTCTATGTCCAGTTTGCTTTTAAACTCATTTGATGAGTTCTTAAGTCCAGATATATTTTTCAGTTCTAAATTGCATGTTAACTTTGAAGGATTGTTAGCTCAGGCGTGACATGATCAGAACTTTGCATTAAAAAAGTCAATGGTTTGGTTACTTTGTAGGATAAATTTTTTTTAAAAAAGAAAGTTAATACAGTGGCAATATGACAGATGGATTGAAAAAGGCCAAGGATAAAGTTTACTTACCTCATAGTTTTATTTCTGTTTCTAGTGACCTACCAAGTGAAAGCCAACTCTATTTATGTTTGAAAACATTTTCCAACTTTTCCAATCAGGCTTCTTTTTAGCTGGAAAGTTGATGGCTCAAAATTTTTTTATGGACTCAGTACAGATGTTAGGAGATTTTAATGGCTGCAGTGTAATACATCTGTTTGTCTTACCAATCTTAGCATCTGAGTCAAAAACAGCCAGTTTGTGATTCAAGAATAGAAGGGACAGAGATGGCTATAGTTTCCCCTTAGGGCTCTAGCAGAGGAAGACAATCTGGGGACAGTAAAGAACATGAGACGATGTTTCTGTTAAGAAGAAATCTGTTCCTGTCCCATTCTTGGGCAAAACAGCCATAAGCCTGATAAAAGAATATTGCATGTTAGTTTCAGGAATGTAACTCAGCCATTTCAGTGTTTCCTTTCTGGGTCTCTGTGGACTTCTAACCCTCACTTTAACAGTAAGGCTATATTATCCTCATTTTCTCCTGCCATCACCCGGCTGTTTTTCTTTCTCCTGGGTTCAGTGAGTCATTTCCTCAAGTTCTCCCTGGTTTGGCTTCCAAAATTTAGGATAATCATCAAGAACTGTCCTCTTCTCCCCTTCAGGCTTGAATTCCCCTCAGTGTTAAAGGCCTTTCACTTCCCAGTGTCTGAGGTGGGTGGGCTCCAGCTAATAGCCTTCCTTAAATCTTAGTATGTATGCTAGAAGGAGCCCAGCAGACAAACCACAGGAAAGAGGTAACAAAATGAATTTCCAGGGAAACTGGGGTGTGGGGAGCTGCAGACCCATGCTTTGTCCAAGCTGCTGATATAGTGGATGATTAAAATATGTAAACTATCAAAAGTTTTCTTCAGAATAACATGAAAACATTCAAGCTTTATCAGAAACTTGATAGCTTTCTATTCTGCCTTCTAAGTATTTGTGTTCTTTCACCTGGTGTAGTTGTTAAGCACTTGAGTCCTGAAGTAAGACAAATTTGGGTTCAAATTTTGACACTATCACCTCCTAACTGTATAACTCATGGCAGGTATTTTTGTTTCCTTATCTAAAAAAGTGGAGAGAACAATGGTACCTCCTCATAGGACTGGTGGAGCAATTAAATGACAAAAATCACATAGGAAATGTTTCACAAATTGTAGCCATTATTATTATTGTTCCTATGGGAATTTAAATTAATGCCCACTATTTGTGCTTATGTTTTTCTGAAATGTTCACAAGGTATTAAATAAACAATTAGGTCTAGATCACGGGCCAACAAACTACAAAAAACTACAGCCACTAGCCAAAACTGGCCTGTGCTATTTTTTTGTAAATAAAGTTTTATTGCAACACAGCTACACCCATTTAAAAAAATATGTTGTCTATATCTGCTCTTGCTCTACAATGGCAGAGTTCAGTGGTTGCGATAGAGACCACATGGCCCTAAAGGCCAAAAATATGTAGTAGATGGCCCTTTATAGAAAAAATTTTCCAACTCCTACTCTAGATAATCATATTTTTAAAGTCTTTAAATAAATACATAGTTGTGAACATATTTATAATTCTGCGCCTCAGTTTCTCTAACTGAAAATGCATATATTAGGCAAGATGATTCCTAAATAGGACCTTCCTAGAACTATTCAGCTATCATTGTAACTCATAAAGTCTGGAAATTTGCAGTTGGTTTGGTCTTTCTGGTAGGTTCTTCCATTTGCTTTAAGGAGAAAAAAAGCAAAAAACAACCCACAGTGATTTGGATGTCAAATATCATGGTAAATCATGAGAGGTGATTTATTCCAGAGAGGGTGATAACAGTTTTCTGAGGCTTTTACATTTTTCTCTGCAGCCAAGTACAGGAGGAGATCTTGGTAACAACTGGGCCCCTTCCTGGCTGATTTAACAATATTCTTAATTCTTTGGCTTTCTTTTTTTTTCTTTTCTAAAATCATTCTGTCTCCCAACTACTTGCTCTTCATTCCACTTCCTCTCCAAGTTGGCTCCTGCCTTTTTGTTGTCCTCCAGCCTGACTCCTCTCTTCAGTGGTTTCTCTCCCCAAAATGTGAAGGAGGCAGTCTGCCAAGTCTCCAGCCACCCTTTGCCTTGCCAACTGCAATGCTTCTGGCAGAACCTCCCGCTCAGGGCCCTCCTCTGGGCCTGAACTCCAAGCAGCAGGTGGGACCAGCGAGTCACGTGAAAGGGAAATACCAACTGTTGGGAAAATATAGGAAAATGGTCAGGGCCCCTCAGATGTTCAGAATCTTGAGGAGTATTTGATGTAAATAGGCACGTGCACCCAGGTGTTCCTTGGTTATTGTCTAATGTGATTGCGCATGTGCACCCAGGTGTCCTGGGTTATGGACTTAAGTATGAGTGGCTCTGATCTACGGCCCCCCACCCCCCACCCCGGGATGCCCACGGGGGGCCCATGGGGAGGCTGCTACTGCTGCTGGATGTTGTCACTGCAAGCTGTTGCTGCCAGGGCTGCCGGGACCCTCTGCAAGGCCGCCACCACTGCCAGACCTGTAAGCTGCTGGCCCTGTAAGCTGCTGCTGTCGTTGCTGAGGACTGAGCTCATGTCCTCTGCCAACAGCTCCCAGGGCCTTTCCCAATAACCTAGCATGGACCTGCATGTGAGGGGTCTGGTAACCCAGCCCGGTGTGTGAGGGGTCTGGTGACCTAGTCTGTACAACAGGCTTGAAGGGTCTGAGCCCTAGCTCTGATAATATAAATGAAAACTTAGTATAACTAAAATAATGAAACATTTTCGCTTTAGTTATGATTTGCCTCAACCCAGCAACTGGCATAGTTGTGTGGCTTGACAGTTGGCTACGTCGGCAGGATTCCGACATTTCCCGTACTTTACACCAGCAGTAATCTGTGTCCTTTGAAGTTTAGGGTTGGGAAGGAGGGAAGACTGGGAAATGTTTGACAGTTTCCCAGTGGGCAACTAGGGAAGAGCCTGGCCAGGACTGTCTTCCAGTTCTGCCCCAGACTAAGCGCAGAGACTTTGGGCTAGTCATTTAACTTACCTGAGCCTCAGTTTCTCTCTGTAAAATGAAGAAAATAATTCCTGTCCTGATTTCCTCACAAGGCTTTTATGATGATCACTTGTGGAAGAGCTTTCTGCTCCTTTTTAAAATCTTTTTTTCTATTTTAAATAAATATTTAATTTCTATTTTTCCCATTTCCAAATTACCTTGTGTTTATGTGACATAAGAACATTTATTTCACGGCTACCCAGCAGCACCCATCCTTCACTATAGAACCCCAATTTCCTTTGGGAAGTTAACTTAGTATACCCATTGTGTATCATTTTGATGAGATATAAAATCCAGCTGCCTGTGCCCCAAAGGCCCAGATTGGTCCTTTCCTGCCTTCTGTAGCCAGAAGGTGGACAGTGGCTTCAGCTCAGCTACTGTTCTCTGCTAGGACTTTGACTTTTTCTTTTCTTTTTTTTGGCAGCTGGACTGCACGGGAATCTGAACCCTTGATGAACCTTGGTGTTATCAGCATCACTCTCTACCAAGTGAGCTAACTGGCCAGCCTGACTTTGACTTTTGAGTGTGTAAAATTTGGGGAGTGCAGAGGCTGGCACTCTTTTATGCTGGCCATAACATCCTTTCCAGACTGCTCCCACTATAAAATCAGCATTGTGATTCCTGCTTTCTAGCCCCTGAAGGTAAGTTGGTTTCTATTTTCAAGTCTAATTCTCCAATTTTCTGCACTATTTTTAATAAATCCTCCCCTTTTTTAAGTTGACCAAAATTTCTTTTGGTTGCCTGTAATCAAAAACCCCAACCAACACACATGGCCAATGTAGAGAATCATTTATGGAGTGCCAATTGAGGGGGAACTCCCCCAATTGTATTTAGGGCTCTGTGCACATTATTTAAATTAATCCTCACAAAAAGCCTAGGAGGTGGATATTATTATTTCCAAACTACAGATGGGGAAACTGAGGCTTTGTAAGACTAAATAACCCACTCACATTTGTATAAGGAGCAGGTGACAGAACTGGGTGTTGGAACCAAGGTTTAAACCAAGATGTCTTTGACTCAAACTTTTAATCTACATGCCTTGTGAAAACGGTTTGATAGTGGGCCTTATGTTTTGTGTCCTGTATTTTTGGGTTAGCAATTTGCTATGAATAACACCATGACAATGATATCCTTGAACAACAAGACATAAAATGGCTACTTAATTGTCCATCATTTGGATTCACTAGCATTTACCTAACCAAATTCACATTGATAGACATTATAAAATGCAGTGTAATAAATATCCTCGAACACTTCTTTGTGTACATATCTCAAACTTGCTCTTTAAAATAAGTTCTTATTAGTGAAATTTTTTGAGTTTAGAGCTAATGTATAATATTAAGGTTTTTGACACATATTGACACCCCCAGAAAAATCTTATCAAATTTTGTTCCCACATTGTGCTTGGGTACCAATGTTAAGTGCTTTCTAAATGGAGAAAAGTGGAAAAAAAAAAAGTATAAAGGGCTCATTAATTAATGTCATTCTAATTTCAAGAAAATACAAAATGCCTTTCCAAATTACATCTATTACAACAAAATAATGTGGAAATAAAAATAAATAAGTAAGGGTCCAAAATTAAGATACAACCTGAAATGAAATTAGTATTCAAAGTATAGGCACTGGGTTCCCATACACCTGAAGAAAGGGGATTACTTGGAGTCCAAGGGATTTTTTAGGAGTCAAGTCAAAGAGGGAAGCAAGAGGTGATGATGAGGAGGAGAGAATCCCCTAGTACATCCCTGCTGATGGTAGTAGTTGCTTAGATTTGCTAGATTTCTGAGATTTTGCCTCAGCATTCCTGTAGGAGACAAAAGAAAGTGAGGTTTCTCCTCAGACTTTTGGTAGCCCCTGTGGTAAGAAGGCAGCTGGGCCACCCAGACTTACATATTTGAGGCAATAAACAGTGATCAAAGCAGTATGATTTGAGGGGAACAAAACTTTCCATATACCACCCTTTTTATTCCTCAAATGCACATTGGTTTCGATGGTAAGATAGCCTACATTAAGATGAAAATCTGACATCTGAATATATTATACACTAAGCTGTTAGCCACCATGAAAATTCTAGCTAAAATTAGTTCATAAATTTTATTCCAATCGTTTAGCAGCACCTAAGAGAATGAGAATATAGGACTGGACTATTTTCAAAGAGACAAAGGAGCTAGAAAAGTCAAGATTATTATGGACAGGGCTAAGTGATACTTCTAGGAAGTTTTGAAGACTTTGGGGAACCAGGTGGGAATTTAAAGAGCCATTGGTAGATGGAAAGTGAGATGTGCAATTGGGAGAAATGAAAATGAACTTTGCACTATGTGATAAGTACTACAGGTATGTTGTAGTAAATACCAATAATAGAATTTAAAATAAGAAGTGAGAGTCTCTCACCACCCCAAATACACACACATACACACACACACACACACACACACAGACACAAATATTCCCTGATTCTAGGACCCATATTGTTTTGCCATTAACATCTCTGAAACTGGAATGCATTTTATATTCAATGAAACTGGGATACATTTTTTATTCAATATGTGGTTAGTTGGCAGCATTATTTTCTTTATTAGTGGTACATAAATAAATGGCACATGTTAAAATCTACAGTGTTTTCAGTTTCATATGAAAGAAAAAGGGGGAGAGAGAGAGAAAATATTGTGTTATCACAGGAAATATCTGAAAGAGTATCTTGACTGCTTATTCCATTTATCCTAACAGTTACTATTCTCTTCTCATTTATTCTTTTTTTTTTAATTAAGGAAAAGACCTTAGAGATCACTGAACCCAAAGTCTTTATTTTACTGATGAGGAAATGGGCCTGAGCTATTGGGTGTCTTGTCCCCATTGCAGGTGTTTGGGGAACAGTAGTAGTTCTGTGTGTGTATTTAGAGCATATCTATGGTGTAAGGGTTAGTGTGGTTTAGTTTTGCTGACTGCATCTTTCTTCCTTTCTTTTATCTTTCAGCTTTAAATGGCTGTGAGGCAGGATGAGAGTGAATTTAATAATCCGCTTGAATGAGGAGGCTTCCCTTGCTTTCTTGGCCACAGAAGAGACACCTGTTGCCCTGTGTTCTCCCCCCACCCATGTGGACATAAGTCAGAGCTGCACTTGGTATTAGTGTAGACTTGGGTTCAAGTGGGCATAGATGAGTCAGAATGGTCACACTTTTCCTTCCTGAAAGCCCTGAAATTGTCCCACCTCATTGTTTTTGCCCCCTTACTACGAATGATTTTATAATCTGCCTTCCCTACAATTTTCTCTTTCTCGAATTAAATGACATCCTGACCATCGTAAGGTCAAATTGAGATGTAGCTGAACAGTACCCTCTCCAGTGACTCTCTTCTTTGAGTTTCAGTGTTGTCCTTTTAGCTGTGTGACCTTGGGAATCTCAAACCACAATTTGCTTATCACACACAGGTGCATTGTGAACTTTTTGTTTCTGTTTTTTGCAGCTGGCTGGTACAGGGATCCAAACCCATGACTTTGGTGTTATAAGGCTATACTAGCACTGTGAAGATTAAATGTGATAATGTATGCAAAGTCTTTTCATTTCTTACTGTCAGATACATAGCAAATATTCAACAAGTGTTAGCTATTTTTATTATTTTCTCATAGTAACACTTTTCCCCCTTTATCAAGCACTGAATTACAATTCTCTTATCCTTATAGCAAGCTATTCTCAGCTTTTCATATTAGTTAATTACTGGTATTTGTGTGAATTTGTTGTTATTCTTTCAACAGTGTTTGCATTCTTCTTATTTTTGCAGAGGGTAATGACCCCTCTCATGCTCAAGGAAGTTCAATGAAGTCACTTGGTTGGGTACATTGGTGCGGAGGTAGGGAGGAGGGTCTTCCCACCCGTTCTCTTCCACACTTCCATCTTTATTGAGGCTGATCCTGTTGGCTGCATAGGCAAGGCATTTTCCCTGGTTCTAAATGCCTTCTCTTGTGACAATCCCAGTCTTGTACACACTGATTCTATCTCTTGTCTTTCCAAAGGCTACTCCCATTTAAATCCTCTGTTCCATTTTAGGCCTATGAAGGCAAAGAAACATTCCTTTTCTGCTACCACCTCCTTCCTTTCTCCTGATGATGATATCCCAGCCAAGCTACAACGCAGGTATTTCCACTTCAGACAACTCTGTCACATGTCCTAAATTCTCTTCAGTTCTGTCTACTCAAATCTGCACAAGACAGTGTACTCTTTTTTCTCTTTGTGAATCCAAAAATGACTTTCATCATAAATAATAAGTACAGGAGACTGTGGTAAGACAGCAGTATCCAAGAAAAGGAAGCTGTAATGACTTTTGTATTTTTATTGCTTTTATTCTGATTATAAAAGTAATATGTTCATGCGGGCTTAAAACATTTGAAAATAAAAATGTCTGAATGAGAAAGAGAGAGTCTTATATAACTCACCTGCAAGAGGCAACCACTGGTAACAGTTTGGGACATATTGGTCTGGGGTTTTCTTTCTTTCTTTTTTTTTTCTTAGTGGTGTTAAGTTTTGAGGTATAACCAGGCAAAATGGAGAAGACCTGGTTTCCTGAAACTCTTTAAAAAACTTTTGAAAATACACAGACCTGCTTTTAGGAATCAGCATAAAACCTCCCATAAAATTTGGTCTTCCTCAAAGCAAACATGAAAAATACTTTTTAAAAAAGTTCTTATTCAATTTACTGTTTTGTTTAATAACTACCATCACTACAGTATTTTATCACACTATTTTCTTAATAAACAAAGTGGGCTTCAGATTCATGATAGGCAAAACAGGTTTTTGTGGCCTAATCTTGAAATTCAATCACCATTAAAACTTTATTTCTGTAAGAAAATATGTACCGACAAACTTCAACATAACTTGGGAACAGCCAATACTTACTTTCAAGTAAATACAGCTTTCTGTTAGAAGCATGCAGAAAAGGACCAGAGTTGAAGCAGATTTCACTGCATTAGGTGATAAAGAAAACCTGGCTTAGGACCCCACTCTGGTTTAGGTGGTAATACTCTGGGCAAGTCATTGACCTTTCCTCAGTTTTCGGATCTTGCTATGCAATATTGTAGCAGATATCATCTGTGTGCACGAATGTTACATTGTGGCTACCAGGAAGGCAACAAATAATGATGTGAGAATGAAAAATAGGACTGTTTAAAAAAATTCACCCAAGTTATTTTCAAGAGTTGATTTTAGGGCTAACACAAAGGGCAGCAAATTAAGTACGGTTGAGCCAAAAAAGCAATGAAAGTGAAAAACTGAGAACTGAGTCTATTGCACTACTTTTCAAGGGCCACGTGATCTGCATCCACTTGCTTCGCTCTGCACACTGGCTGTCCCCGATCTCCCATAACGCTGACTTACACGTGATGACTTTGGCCTTGAGTCTGACACGGACCCAGACTTTAATATCTTTGGAAATTGGCTTCCCCAACTAATTGAGCCAGGCTTTCAGAGTCCCAATTTCAAATACCCAGGATGGAAAAATCTGATTGGCTCAGGTCGTGTCAAATGTCCAACCATTGTCCAATCAATTGTGATTAGGGATGCAGTAGGGACTGTAGATGGGAGTAGATTCTCTGAAAAATCTGCGGCAGCAATGACTACTGTCTCTGATATAACTTAGAAGAAAAATGGAGCTTCACATCTTCTAATTCTTCCTTTCATTTCCATTTAATTCAATTAAACAAATACTCAAATCTCTTCAATTCTAAAACATATTTTTTCATAATTTAATGTATCTGATAAGCTAGTCATGCCTCACAATCAATGTCTTCATTCAATGATTTGATGTGATAGCATTTCTTCCCTCCCTTTCCCAAAGCCAAAAGCTATTACTTTACTAGTGAGGTTTTAAAACAGGAAATATGGCATGTATTATCAACAGGGCATCAATTGCTTTCCATGGAGGATATAATTAAGGTACCACTAGATATGGGGCTGGATGGGAAGATGGAGAAATATTCCAATATTTTTTTCCCACCACCCCTTAAATTATGACAGAAAGAAAAAGGAGGCTACATTCCTCTTTGCTTTAAGAGATGAAGTCTATTAAAGGTTCTGAGGTGGTCTCAGAATTTATAGCACTGAGAAGCAAATATTTATTTTATAGAAAAATAACTATCAGTGCTGACTGAGCAGGAAGTCAACACTAGAGCACGTGTGGGCACACAATTTAGCTTCGTATGCAAGCAAATTCCAGGCAATTGCCTCGTCTAATTCACTCAGAATTTTTTTTTTAAAAGAATGCTTCCTTTGGAACTGAAATTCTTTCTACTTGGTTTCAGCCCAAAGGTGAGCATTTTTTTTAAGAAGGTTAAATGTTTTCAGATGTTTTTGAGGTGCACAAAGAGAAAAAGCTAAACTATTCCCTATTATGCATACTTCTAGCTTCATATTACGCAAATGGATTTGAACTTTACTATTTTTATTCAATTTTGAGAGTCCCATGATCTGCTCAAAGAGTAGCTTATGGAACAAAAATATTCTTGTTGAATTAGTTCTTAAAATAGCTACTTTTGTACTTCTTAGAAGAGTAAACTTTTTAAACTATATGAGAGGTACACATAAGACAAGGCCTATATATAGAAACTCACAAAAAGGAAAACTGGCAGATTAGAGTCTGTTAAAGTTCCAGAAAAAACTTGAATCGAGTTTTTAAAAAATAGTTAACCTTTAAAGCATCCATGGATAGGAATAATAGTCTTCAAACTCATAACTGAGGCCGCATTGTGTAGTGGGTCAGCTTTGACACTTACTAGCTGTGTGTCTAGTTAAATTGCATCCCCTTTCTGTGTCTCAGATTTTATTTGTAAGGGGGTCATGATAAAATAACCTACTTCAAAAGCTTGTTGTAAGTATTAAATCAGGTAATGTACATAAAGCATAGAACAGTGAGTGGCACATTGTAAGCTATCAATACATGTTTTCTATTTAAAACCACCTTAAGATAAACACAAATATCATTTACGAAACAAACATTGCCATTTTAGTGATCACTCAGTTTTTAACTCATTATTTTCAAACTCAATGGATTTTTCCCCCCTTATTTCAGTGATTTCATGTTATACATCAAGTTTTTCTTTGTAGTTGGTGCAAATTCTCCCTATCAAATTGCGGAGAGATTGAACCATTTGGAAACGGGATAGTTTCTAAGTATGAGCTATTCAGTATGCATAGTAAAAATCTCATGTTGCTCACTGGATCGCACATTTGTAGATACTCTCCTGACATTTGATACATCTCTGGAAAAACAAAAGATGACTTGTAGAAACAGTACAGTCTGTTGACCCTCAGCTGACCCAAATGGGCCCATCTACACTACATCACCCCACCGTTAGTCTTTCCTCAGAACCATAGCACGTTGGTATCCCTGATGCCACCTACAATTTTAAATGGCTTCGGCTTTTTTTTTGTTTTTGTATGATGCTAATACATTTCTGTGTTTTCGTTTTAAGACTGGCTAGGCTCCATGCTTATAATCAGTGACCATTTTACAAAGTGCCTTGAGACGTGGAAGACGCTCCATTTTTTCACTGTGTTAATAAATGAAGGACAGATTTACATTATGGATGAATGTTGATTTCCATATTATATATGTTCTTAAAAACTGGGCTATGGACTAATTTTCTACAGATGAAATATGTATTATATTTCTTTTTCATAGACGTATACAAGGATACTTCAAAAAGTTAGTGGAAAAATACAATTAAAAGATACTGTGGATCTTTACATGGACTTTTTTTACCCTTGTACTCATATTATAATTTCAGATACTTTTTTACTTGTCTACAGACATTTAACACTTAAGGCTTAAGTGTTTCTTCCCTCTTCCTATTTTGCCACCTGCCAACACCGCCTGCATCCTCCAGGTGTTTGTCAAGTAGTTCATAACATGTAGGTGTCCCTTGTGGATTAGTATAATTCACCCTTCTTCCTAATTTACTTCTTGCAGATTTTAATTTACATGTGACAGACTGTCTCAAAGTAGGAACATAATGGTAACTATGTTTATTTAACCATCGAAAAATCAAATAGAAAATAAATGTAAAAGGTAGATAATGTCCCAAATTTTATAACTCTTTTCTTAGTGGTGATTAGCAACAGTGTAAATCCTAAGAAAATAAAAGATGAAAGTTTTGGGTAAAAATCTCTTCAATGTAACAAGAAACCTTGTTACATTTATGGCACAAAAACCAAGGTATCTATTTTCCCTCAGCACAAATAATATGTGTTGGCTAACTAGAAATGGTTGTAATTATGTGGTATACAATAAAGGGTTACATTGAAGCCAAAAACAGAAAAATGGGTGAACTAGACCAGAAATCATGTATTGGGTAAACAGCTTCCCAGACAAATGAATTTAGCTGATTTTTAAAAAGCAGTTTATTTTACTTTCGGTTTTATGATCTTTACAGATAGATCCAAATTCTCCATTTAAATAAAGTTGAGGTACAATGGTCAGTATCCCATATTTAATTCCATGAAATAATGTAGTGAAAGGTTTAATAGAAAAAATTGACTATACTTTGGAATACTACTTTCAGGACTTTAAATACAGAGCAACTTAAAGCTAACTTTCACACAATTTGTAAACAGGGTAGGGAACCAGTTGGACCACTGTGAATTATGACATTGATATCTTGAGGTTTTTTTTTTAACTTCTCAGGAAGGAGAAAAGTTTAATTTTCTTTAGTAGGAAGATACATAATAATTATAATTTTGAAGAATGTCTGATCAGCTGAGGTTCAATATAAGTGTATGTGTTTAAAATTTTTAATTTAAGATAATTTGTATTTTATTAAATGATGAAATAGAAAATACAGACAGGCAAAAACTTTTTTTTTTTTTTTAATCTGTAATTGTGTCTACCCAGAGATAATCCCTGGTAACTTCAATACATTTTTACAAACAAGTTTTTTTTAGATAGCATATGATTATAATGTAACGCCATTAATATTTTTATGAAATCTGCTTTTTGCAACTTAAAAGTATATAGTATAGACATTTTTCCATGTCATTCTATGGAATCTTTGGCATTTCCTATTTATGAATAGACCCAGCAACTCCCAGAGAATTGGTGGTTCTAAAGGCATTCAGTTACTGTACACTTGTCATAGACATTAGCATTGAGATGTCTTCAAAGCAATTTTATGAGGAATGAATATGGATCATTGGGAGCCAGAACAGTAAATTATGTATGTCTCAATGGACTGTGCTAATAGACTAATATATAAGAATATATAATGTCCTTTTCATGGAACACTTTTAGGTGGGACTAAATTGCTTTAGAAGGTGAGGATGTGCTTGGTTAAATATAAATGTGAATTTCTTATTGATAGAATATAGTTGGGTCTTTTTTAAAAAATTCATTTTGACACTTTATGTCTTTTGATTGGGGAGTTTAATCCATTTATGTTTAAAGTAATTACAGATAGGGAAGGATTTACTATTGCCATTCTGTTCATTGTTTTCTGTTTTGTGATTCTTTTCCTCTCTTGCTGTCTTCATTTGAGTTTTGTGGATTTTTTTTTTTTTTTTTGGTTTATTTGTTTTTGTTTTTCTGGTATTGATATGGTTTGATTTCTTTCTCTTTTTCTTTTGTGTAACTTCTATAGATATTTTGTGTGTGTGGTTACCTTGGGGTTTATATAAAATTTAGTTACAACAGTCTTTTTTAAACTGATAACAACTCAAGTCAATCACATACAAAAACTCTAATTTAACTTTTCCACATACACTGTACATGCTTTACAACAATAACATCACTATCGTCACAATTTACATATATTCATATTGTGTGTATTTTAACATAGTTTTAGTTATTGTTGCTTTTAATACTTTTGTCTTTAACTTTTATACTAAAATTAAAGAGACTTACCCACCACCATTATAGTAAAGCAGTATTCTGTATTTGTATGTAAATTCACCTTTACCAATGAGTTTCATACCTTCATATTCTATAATGTTGCTCTTTAGCATCCTTTCATTTCAACTTGAAGAGCTCCCCTCAGCATTTCTTGTAAGGCAGGTCTAGTGGTGATTAACTCCCTCAATCTTTGTTTGCCTGGAAAAGTTTTTATCTACCCATCTTTTTGAAGGACAGTTTTGCCAAGTTGCCTAGTATAGTACTCTTAGTTGATAGTTGTTTATTTGTTTGTTTTCTTTCAGTGTTTTGAATATATCATCCCACTTTCTCTGGCCTGCAAGGTTTCTGCTAAAAAAGTTACCTAAAAATCTTATAGCCAACTCAATCTTGAAAAAGAAAAACAAAGCTGGAGGCAACAAACTTCTTGGCTTCAAAATATGTTACAAGGCTACAATAATTAAAACAGTATGGCACTGGCATAAGGACAGATATATAGACCAATGGATGGAATAAAGAGGTCAAAAATAAATCCATGTGTATACAGTCACCTGATCTTCAACAAGGGTGTCAAGAATACACAATGGAGAAAGGATAGTCTTTTTAATGATGGGAAAACAGGATATCCACATGCAAAAGAATGGGATACAATTGTACTGTTATCTACACCATCTATGAAAATCAGTTCAAAATGACTAAAGATTAACATTAGACCTAAAATTGTAAGGCTCCTAGCAGAGAACACAGGGAGAAACCTTCAGGACATGGATCTTGGCAATGATTTCATGAATATGACAACAAAAGCACAGGCAACGAAAACAAAAGTAAACAAGTGAAACTTCATCAAATTACAAATCTGCCACACAGTAAAGGAAACAATCAATGAGTGAAAAAGCAACTTACAGAATGAGAGAAAATATTTGCAATCCCTATATCTGATAAGGGCTTAATCTCCAAATTATGTAAGAAACACTTTAGTAAAAAAACTAGTAACGTGATTGAAAAATGGCCTAAGGACTTGAATTGGAACACTTCTCCAATGAAGACACAGAAATGGCCGACAGGTATATGAAAAAAAATGCTCAAAGTTGCTAATTATCAGGGAAATGCAAATCAAACCCACAATGTGATATCATCTCACACCTGTCAGGGTGGCTATTATATTTATATAAAAGATAACAGTGTTGGAAAGGGTGTGGAGAAATTGAAACTCTTGAGCACTGTTGGTGGGAATGAAAAATGGAACAGCTGCTATGGAAAACAGTATGGAGGTTCCTAAAAAAAAGCAAAAATAGAACTGCAGTATGAGCCAGCAATCTCACTTCTGGGTACTTATCCAAAAGAATTGAAATCAGGATCTTGAAGAGATATTAGCACTCCCATATTCGCTGCAGCACTATTCACAATAGCCAAGATGTGGAAATAAATGACCATGAACAGATGAATGGATAAAGAAAATGTGGTATGTACATACAATGAAATATTATTCAGCCATAAAAAAGAGGAAATTTTGCAAGATGCAACAACATAGATGAACCTGGAGGACTATGTGCTAAGTTTAATAAGTCAGTTACAGAAATACAAATGCTTCGTGATCCCACTTATGCCAGGTATCTGAAATAGTCAAATTCACACAATCAGAAAGGAATGGTGGTTGCCAGGGACTGGAGGAAGTAGAAATGGAGAGCTACGAATCAACAGGCATAAATTTTCTGTTAGGCAATATGAATAAGTTCTAGATGTTGGCTGTAAAGCATTGTAACCATAGATAACAATACTGTATTGTACAGTTAAAAATTTGTTAAGAGAGTAGATCTTATATTAAGTGTTCTTACCACAAGAAAATAAAATTTTTAAAAAGGGGGAGAAAAAACTCAGCCCCCCATTATAAATGTGACCCTCATTTGCAGTTAAAGATTGCTAAAGGAGGACCAAGCATCCTTGTTTCCCCATGTATGAGTTATACATTCACAAATCAAATAAGGCATTGAGGCTCAGTCATGAAAACAAAAAACATACTAGTTATTTTTAACAGTTAGAATTTAATAAAGGAAATTGATTAAACAGTATTCACTTACAAGGCAAAAAGGGAACATTAGGGTAGTGCAGATAAATACTCGTACGGAACGACTGTGACCCCCATGACTGGAAGAATCAAAGAAATTGGTAGATTATCAAAACCTGGAAATTGGAGGGGCCCCATAGACTAGGAATGAGACCTCCATGGGGGAGGGGAGTGTGCCACCTGCTGCTGCTACCTTTGAGGGCATGTGATGAGGCTGGTCTTGGCAGTGATGGAAGAAGCTGGAAACTGGAACTAAACTTTGTCCCTGGATTGAAAAGGACGTTGCTGGGGCAGCGATGTCAGGAACAGGAAGTACAAGGAAAGGAGCAAGTCCCTTCTTCCTCCTCTAGTCTTCCTGCCTCCCTCTATTGCTTCCACTTACAGAACCTAACAGAACTGCTCCCACAAAACAGAAATAGCATTTGCAGAGTCCCAGTCCCACCATCACGGAGTAGTACAGAAGGATGGTTTGTAGCTGAGCAACAATAGCTTAATCTAGCACAGAGAGTGCTTGGATATAAATGTCATTCCCATTTTGTAGTCACAGGATGCCAAGGGGGGACCTGGGCATTCTTGTTTTTCTGATTATAAGTTATTAATTCACAATCACAAGCAAAGAAGGCCATGGCAAAGATGAGTTGTCTAAGTAAGCATAGCTTTATAGTAATTGAATTCTCCATTAATCTACACTTAATAAGTAAATTCAATTGTCAATAGACAAACAGCAGTTGTTTTCAAAGTTATTCAAAAACCTTCTGATAGGGCCGAGCCCGTGGCGCACTCAGGAGAGTGCGGCGCTGGGAGCGCGGCAACGCTCCCGCCGCGGGTTCGGATCCTATATAGGAATGGCCGGTTCGCTCACTGGCTGAGTACCAGTCATGAAAAAGACAAAAAAGAAAAAAAAAAAAAAAAAAAAACCTTCTGATAGAAGAATTTAAAATAGAAGAAATTTGTATGTCAACTCAATATTTCTAAATAAATTGGGGACAAGTCAAATTATTTGACCTGAGAATTTGAACACACACCTAACTCTGCATTCTACCAGATATGTTTACAACCAGCAGCAAGCTGATAGTAAACGGCTGTGAATTAGGAATAGGCATCATTTACCAAGGGCTATTTTTCTTTTTCTTTTGTTATTTAATTCCTTCCTAGAAATGACTTTCCTTTTAAGGACTATGAAAATAATCATGTCAAAATCAGGTCTGTATGTCAAAACAGCTGGTCACTTGAGGAAAAAAAAAAAAGAAATCATATTTGTTATTTTTTACTTGAGCAGATTTCCTGATTGTTTCTTCTTTTTCACTTTTTATTTAGTTTCGTTGACAAGTAGAATTTATTTACTTTATTTAGTGCCTTCAGTGTGTCAACTTTAAGTGCTGGAGATAGAAAGATAAAGACAAAAGAGATAGACCCTGCTCTTAAGGGACTCATGATCTAATAGATGAAGATGCATATGTATACAATACTTGAATTGTCAGAGGTGCCATGATAGAATAGACATACCAGAGGTAGACATACTATGAAGATGTCAGAAGAGAGGTTAGATTAGAGGAGTGGTTGATTCTGCCTTTGGGATAGGGATGGCTAGAAAAGTCTCCACTGAGGAAGTGACTAGAGTCTTAAAAATGAGAAAATATCTATCCAGTAGACAGTGTACATACACAAACCAGCCTCCGCTGATGATTCTTCTTTTCTCCACACTCGCTTTATTTGAAGTTCAGATACTGTATGCAGAAATGTCATAGATGCTGTACGAGTGGAAGAGTAAGAACAAAACCACTATTACCAAGGGTGAGAGAAAGAAGAAATAATTCAGAAAGATGAAGATTTTTGCCAAGAAGAGCGAGTTTTTCTACTGTTGGTTTAAGCAATTTGCCGTATTCGATTTGTTGGCATTGAAAACGCCAGCAAAAGACAGGCTAAGCTTTTGTATATCTGACCTTGAGATTTGATAATTCACTATTTCCTCTTCAATTTAGCCAATCACGTGTTCCCTTTGAATGCTATTTTAGCCATCTTGCCTTTGGCCTTATGAAATGCAAATTATAATATTCAAAGGCAATTTTAATGCAGGAATTAAATCCAGATTCCATTTGTTTTCACCAAGTACCCACTGTAATCAGAGAATATTGAACTGTATAACTGTTGGTTGAATTTAGCATGGAGTTAAAATATTGCAGTAACTGAAAGATATTTGAGAGGGAAATTCAATCCCAAATATGTGGGATTTGGGTGGTTTGAATTTTTGAATAATTTACTTGAGCATGGATTGATGAATGGTTCTGGGAGTTTCCCTATTGATTTTCAAGAAGAAAAATACCATCAGAGGGTTTAATTTTCCTTTTTATTAAAAAAAGAAATATGTAATTGGATACCTTATTACTTCAATGAAAGACATATTGCAGGTACTAACTATATTCTGTTATAACTTGAACTGTAGCTGGCAAGACCTGGCTTCAAAGAAGGAATCATATCTGGACATTGAGGTTATGTTTTGCTGGAATAAGAATTGAGAACAGTGAATTTCAAATCAGTTCTGGGACTTCTGGAAATGAGTATCCATTTGTAAACAGCTGATTTCCTTTGGGCATTGTCCCCATCAATTTTCATAAAGGATCAATGATTTCACCATTCTTCTGCCCAAGCTTCATTATAAATTTGATGTTTGTTTTTGCTTTAATTTTAGCAGAATTCATGTTGCTCTGATAGGGGCTCTTTTCAAACCGATGTCTGATCCTTCTTACTGCTTCAGACTAGATCCTGTTCAGACATATTATAACAAGTTAGTATGAGTTTATTTTGGTGCAAAAAGTTTTTGCAATCCATGAAATAGTTTTTTCACAATACACATTTTCCATGAACTTTTTGAAGACCGCTTGCATTTCTTAAGTATATTCATAACAATTTATCTGTACCCTTTTATATCAGTAGGCCAATCTGGCGGGATATAAAATCCTTGGTCTGAGAGTTTTTCCTTTTTTTCTTTTTCTTGAATACCTTAATTTTCCTTTTCTGAATAGTTTAAAAATATTATTTATTTGTCTTCTAGCATAAAGTGTTACCATTGAAAAGTCTAATGACAATCTTGCTATTTTTCCTTATAAATAACTTAGTCTTTTTGCCTGGTAGCACAAATAATTTTTTCTTTTTATTTAAAGTAAAGTACTTTTTACTAGAGCAAGACTCAGGGTTGGCTATTCTGGGTTGATTATTCTAGGTTCAGGGAATTTCCTTTAAATATGTAGACTTATGTCCTCTCTTACTTCCTGAAAGTTTTCTGAAATTTTTAGTGTTTGTTCTGCCCCATTGCTTGATGTTCCTCTTCAGGGACTCCTATTACATGAAAGCCGCTTTCCAATGTTCTCTATTACTTTCTGTCAAATCTCTTTTTAAAAATATCTTTCTTCATTTCTTTTTGATTGAAAATATTTTTCTTTCCATCTTTATTTCTCTTGAGACATAATTCATTGTGTTTATATGCCCTTTTGTTTCTTCTAATTTAGTGCTAATTTTTAAATTTAAACTTACATATTTTAATTTCGTCCTGTGCTCTTTATCCTCTCCTTCAAATCTTCATACTGTCCACTCATATCAAAGTATCCAATTCTGATTTATTTACTTATTCTTTTATTATTTACAACATTTCTTTTTACTTGTTTTGAAAATTTGTTACAGTTTTTACCTATTTAAAGGGCATGCCTTTCTGTCATGTTTTCATTATCATTAGGGATATCTCCTACATTATTTGACTTCTTATTCCCCTTTTTCGCAGAATTGAACCTCATTCTATTTCTGTTGCTCATTTTTAAGTCAAGGTAGATTATTTTTACCAAAGAGATAAAAATATATGCCCCATACTTCTAAAATTTGCCTCCTCTCTTCCCTTTTACTTGTATCTTAACCTTTTCTTTCTTTTGTCCCTATTTCCCTGTCTTACTCAATTCAATCCTATTGCCAGAAGTTTCTCCTCAACAGAGAGACCTGACCTGGAAGAGAGCTTTGGTGTTTTAGTTTCAAGAGTTCACTGAGTCCAGACCACCACGGCACCAACAGTCAGAACTTGGTGCTATGCCGCTGCACTCACGTACAAATTGGATCCTGCAGAACTTCTACCCAGTTTCAGCTGCTGATTTTAGGTTAGCTTTTTGTGCTTCCAATTAATACTTGATGACAGTTTTGGGGTTCTCCCAATGCTGTCCCCATTAGCCTCTATTCTGTGGTTTGTGGGGATACCTATTCACCTAGTTGTCTTGTGTATACTGTCAGTGGGTTTTTGGTTTTACAATCTAGTTGTTTTGTCTGGTTTTTGCAAGGTGGGGGTAGGGGCAGGATTCAGGGAGTTTCTGAAAACACACTACTCACCCCACCTCCATATTCCATTATTTATCTTTTTAGTATATGAATATGTCTTCTCTCCTCCAGTAGATTTCTTAATTTTTCTAGTAAAGCACAAAACTACTAAAAGTAGTATTCATCATTTATTGAGTGCTTACTTCATTCCAGCTACTGAATGAATTGTTTTTTTATAAAATGTTCATTAACCTTTACAACAATTTTTGGATGTAGCTATTTTATGCCCATTTTTAAATAAGGGGTAACTGAGGTTTAGAGAGGTAAAGTATCTGGTTCCAATTTGAAGTTGGCAGCTTCTAGGATGGCACCAATTATCTGTGCCTCCTGGTATTCATGCCCTTGTATAATCCTTTCCCCTTGAGTGTGGGCTGAGACAAGTGACTTGCTTCTAATAAATAGAATATGGAAAATATATGGCATGTCCCTTCTGAGATTAGCTCAGAAAAGAATGTGGCTTGGACACTCCTTCTCTCTTGCTTTCTTGCTTGCTCACTCCGAAGAAAGACAGCTGGCATGTTGTATGCTGTAGAAGGAACTAAAGGAGGCTTCCGGTCAACAGACAGCAAGGAACTGAGGCCCTCAATCCAATAGCCAGTAAGAAACTGAACCCTGGCCATAACCATGTGAGTCATAAAAGTGGATCCTTCCTTAGTTGAGCCTTTGAATAAGACCACAGCCCCAGCTGACAACTTGGTTGCAGCCTTGTGAGAGATCTTTATCCAGAGACACACAGCTAAGCTGTATCCAGATTCCTGACCCATAAAAACCCAAAGATAATAAACGCTTGTCATTTTGAACTGCCAATTCTTGGGGTTATATATTATGCAGCAAAAGATAACTAATACAAGAATACTTTAAAAGGTTCATGGAAAAATAGAATTAAAAGATTAATAAAAAATTTTCCGTGAACATTTTGAAGACCCCTCAGATATCAATCGTACAAGTAGTAAGTAGCCCGAAAGCCAGAGGATCTGATCTGAAGGTCTACATTCCTTATTTCTGTGTGAAAATGACTGATTAGCCTATACCTTTATGAGCTACTATTTTCACCACATTGAATTTGATAGTTTTTCAGTTCTTCTTTGATTCTATACATTCTTTTCTTTTCTTTTTTAAGCATGGAAATCAGCTCTACAATCTTTTTTGAAATAACTTTTTCTAACTAGAAACTATCTGTTGCTGAACTGAGTAGTTATTTTCCAAATGAGTAATTTCTTCAAGTCATGTAAATTTAGGGTTAGAGGAAACCAAAAAATTTACATAGCCCAAATCAACCTAGTCTCAATTTTTACAGATGAGGAAATAGGCCCAACAAAATTAAGAGACTTGCCTACAGTTACAGAACTAGTGAAAAAATGAGAATTAAGCCAACGTCTCCTAATGTCCATTTTAGGACTGTTTGCAGGTACATACTATTTGATAGTTCTACATGGCACAGTTCACTACCATGTTCTGGACCTGTAGTAGATTCAATTTGATTCCCGTTCATTTCAGCTGTACAAAAACACAGGGATTCTAAGGGTACAGCAGAGAGATAATGACCAGGATACTTATTTCCTTTGCTGCTAGGCTCACCTATCCTGCAAGAGGGGTCAACTGCCTGTGTTAATTGAGTGACTGTCTTCCAGTCCCTCAACCACAGCACTGGATCCAACATGGCCACAAAGTTTCATATTGAGGCCAATGTCAAATGATTTGTCTTGGCTGTTTGGATGATTATGGAGAAGCATTTCCTGAGCTGGAGTGGAAAAGGGCTGTTATTAACTAGTCTTGTCAGCCATGAGAGGAGGTTGGGGGTGTGGTAGAGTGTGTGCCATGTATTTTCCCAGTGGGATTTCTGTGGATTTTGGTCCTGGTTCTTCCTTTGATGATCCACTCTCTTCCTGCTATGACCCACTCTTGCCACACACACTGCCCAGGGAGGCTCACTTTCAATGCTCCATTGGCCATAACTTCTGGAATCATTTTCTTCTCATTTGATGTGAGATTTAGCACATAAGAGGCATTGGTGGAATTTACCTTTTAACTGAGTGTGGTGTTAGAAGCAGAGCCAGTTCTCATATCCCTGTGGGTTGGACACTTTTATGGCTTTGTAGTCTTTGTTTCTGGCTAGATCTACAAGTCATATTGCCAGCAGACTGTTGGTCCATCAAAAAAAAAAAAAAAAAACTTTTAGGAAGGTGCAACTTTGCACATCCTTACTCCATTGTCTTTTGAAAAAAACATTTCATTTTTCTCAGTCCCTAAGGGGTTATGAGAATAAATTCACGAGTGAGTGTTAGTCCAGGACTAAAAGGACGACAGAGTAAAATATTGGTACTGTAGATCAAAAGCACAATTAGCATGTACCTTGAAACCTGGACAACTGAAGAAGCTGTGAGGCTGGGGCTTAAATATCTCTGTTGGTGGCAGTTTCAACATAGTATTGCTGTTTGCTTGTTTGTTTTCTTTTCTTTTCTCTTTTTGTAAAGTCCTGTGTTAGGCAATGTCAGAACAAGTAAGTGACTGGGAAAAGTTCATTTCCTTCTTCTACACAGGTACTTCGAAAAGTTCATGGAAAGATTCATATTATCTTTTAATTCTATTTTTTCATGAACTTTTTGAAGTATCCTCACATTCTTCTGCCTGCTCTTTAACTTTCTTCTTCATTATTGATCCATTCTATTTTCCTTCCGATGACTCATGTTTTCTCTACTATCACTTTTCAGCATCAGGGTGTTAAAAACCCCAGTGAAAATTTTTACTTCTCAAATATTCCTTATCAGAAGCTTATTCTATTGAAATAGTAAGAGAATTCTGGGATTCTCTTTATTATCGAGATATCTTCTGCCCTCGACTTCTAGAAAACACAAAATCCCTCCTTTTCTGATGGGAAAGCAATAAAAAGCTGAACATGAGTTGGTGCTTTGAGCTATGTAATTTGAGCGAATCCCTTTGGTTCGGTGTGCTTCCCTTGTACCCAGGCATAAATGTGTGTGTGTGTGAGAGACAGAGAGACAGAGAGAGAAAGGAATCAGCAGTGTTAAGACTGAGCCTTTGGAACCCTGAGATTATGGGAGGAAGATGTTGAGCTGGTGAGAATCTCCTGTCTTTCTTCAACCAGAACAACTCTATTATTATTAGCTTTCTGTAAGGGCTTTCTGCATTGGAGTTAATTTGAAAGACAGTGAAAACTACTAGAATCCTTAGGTTCTTTCCACCTCTAACATTTTACATTACCTGTGTGTAATCAGATGGCCTCAGACGGGAGAGGAAACCCCACATTATGGTTAAGAACACCATCTCTGTCAGATGTCTGTGTGTCTGAATCACAACCACACCATGCTATAGCTCTTTAGGCACGTTATCCTTCCAAGGTCTTACCTATTCTCTTCTATAAGAAAGAGATAACAGTTGTACAAAACTCATAGTATGTGGTGAGAATCAAATGAAATGATTAAAAGTGTCCAGCAAATTCTAAGTGCTCAAATAAGTGTTAGTCATTATTATTAGTGTGAAGAAACATTTGAATTATGCATGGTATGCTCACCTTTCTTTATTACTTCATTTATGTTAATTTCAAATAAGCCTTCTCTGAAAATAAACTCTAAAGTTATTAGAATATCTCATACTTTGCTGCTCTGTTAACTTGACATTGCAGGGAAAATGTATGATTTTAGACTGTGCACTTCATAGCAAGCTGATCTCTAAAATATACTGCATCATACCATAGCTATGTAGATTCTTGACCAAAAGTTTCTATTGAGAAAAAAAAGTTAAGATGAAATGAATGGTTTCTATGCATCGTTTTCCGAATGTCAGCTTTTTCATATATTTTAAGCTATATTTGCAGAATTTTATTTTTTCTTTGAGTCTTTGGGTCTCAGTTTCTTGACCTGTGAAGTCGTAGGACTACATAAGATAATTTTGCACTTTAACATTAATGATTCAAAGTTTATTTCACAAAATGTGTCACTCATCAATTTGTCTTATTTCTCCAGCCCTGTTTCCTTAGCTGCAAATTGAGGAGAGAATGTTCCAATCTATCAGCTGCCTTTAATTCTGGCATTAGTGTTTACCTCTTCTTTTAATGTTCCTCCTCAACTTAGTTACTCTATAGTTACATATTCATGCAAACTGTATCACAAATTAGTTTCTAAACATGTTTCTAGGTGCTCAATTAAATGCTTGTCAACCTGTAGCAGGCAATTGCTGGGCGCCAGAGACACAATGGTGAAAAGATATTTTTCTGCCTTCAGGAACTCAGACATCAGACAGATAATGATGACGATGATAGAGATAATAAGTAAACAATATTTCGTTTATAAAAGATAATTCTTTTAAAGGGAATAAGCACAATATTCACTGGAAATAAATGATAAAGAGAAGTTAAATCAGCCTGCTGGTGGCGTGTTTGTGAAGGCAGGGGAACAAAATCAGACAGAATAATCCAGGTTGGAGGAACACTGCTTGCAAAGAGCTTGAGATGACAGAACAGGACTAGACCAAGAATTAGTGTTCAGTATTGTTGGAGCATAAAATACAAAAAGAGAATGAGGTGGGATAGGCTGAATAGGGGCCTGCTAAGAACTTTGTAAGCAATTTAATGGAGTATGTTGACATTATTCAAACATAATTGAAATGCTAATGTTTTAAATTAAAATAGAAAAGTAGTTTTAATATAAACTTCTGAAACTATTACAAAATACACAAGTTCCGGATTGATATTTTTGTATTTTGCCTTAGAAGAAACAAATTCAGGGAAACTTAGAGTGTCTGGAAAGGAACAACAGTCCATTTTGCTTTAAAATGTTCCCCAAGGAGTTTTTTCATCAGATGATCACTGACCAAGGTTGGAAATATGTTTCTAAGGTAGATATAAGATAACACATCTTGTTTATCTAAAAATCTGGTATGGGTTTCATACTTCGCAAAGTTGAAGATTTTTTGGGATCTTAGTTATTTAAATTTTTACTACTGATTTCTTTTTGAGAGCCTTACTCCATTAAAAAAAAATCTATCCAATTGATTACTTGGCATCTGATCTGTTCCTATACTTTGAATTGATTGAAAAGTAATATTTTCTTGAATGAAATAGAAAAATAAAAACAGATAAAGCATATATGATGTATGAACACAAAAAGATTGTCAATTTTCAACTCTGATTCAATTTTGGTAGAAAGAGCATAGGACTCAGAAGTCACAAATTCAAGGTTCTGCTATTTATTTATCATTTCTATAATGGTATAATAAGCATGCATTATTTCATTTGCTTTTCTAAAATTAAAGTTATTTATCCATATGGTTTAAAGAATCAAATTGTTTTTGAAGACTTGTATAAAAACCAGAAGTACCACATGCCTTCCTAAACTTCCTAAAGGCAACCATTTCTTACACTTTTAACTTGATTCTATTTTTACCTCAGTATCTCCAAATAATATGCTTACATTGCTACTTCTTGATTTTAAAAAAGTTTTTGCCATTATCTATTGATGTTCCCTTAGAGCAAATGAGGTTTCATTTTTCACCACTGTCTCCCCTCCCCTCCACAAAGCCCCCACTACACACACTTCCCAATCCCCCAAATTCCTAATCTAGTTATGTTACGATTTAGATCCATATTTATGTTGCATACTCTAAATACTTTGGCTTTTCTGTGTAATGTTATGTTATCTTGGAGTTAATAATTGTCTTTATTTTTTGTACCATAGTTTTCTATCAACCAATCACTAATTTAACCCCAAAGTCTCCACTAACTGTCTCAATCATGTTTGAATATGTTCATATACTTCAGGAATTCTATTTAATCTAGAAGAAATCTCAATGCTGTGACTTCTGATCTATTCCAATATAAGTGCTTTCACAATCATCATGAGGAATCCCTTTGCCTCTATCATGTGCTGGATCTTTTTTTCCACATTCCACGTTTTTCTCTTCATTTTGATTTAATTCCTCATTCTGGCAGCACATAATCTTCACCAGCTTTCTTAAACAGGCTATAGGAAAATAATTTTTTTTTGTGATCTCTCATACCTTAGAATGCATTTAGCCTCAGGTTTGGTTGACAGTTTTGCTGGGTATAAACTTCTACATTGGAAATTATTTTCCATCAGTCATTGCTCCATTGCTTCTGGCTCCTGGTGCGGTATCCATTTGGCAGGACTCCTGTGTTTCCTCTATGCTGAACCCAAGAAGCTGAGCACTTTTGGAGAACTCCACAGGACAAGCAGGCTGATCCCATTATAAATTTAAGATTGTCAACATCAGCTAAATTCTCAACAGTGCCAATTCATCCTTTTAAATATGCAAAAGGCTATTTTAAAACCTCTCAAGAAACAAAATAAAACAAAACCTTTACTTTCGTCAAACCTCTGTCAGCTCTCCTTCCCCTGCTCTTTGAGCAGATAACTTTGACTCTTTTTGTAAAACAAAAGCCATCAGATGGGAATTCCCTTGCATTCTGAAAATGAAACCTACAAACTGGCTTACATTTGTACCCATCTTGTTCATTTTCTGTTGAGCTGTTCCTCCTCTATTTGTGTCTTGGAATCCATTCTGTTTATGCTCTCAAAGACCTATAATATTGATTCTTTTTTTTGAAGTACTCGATTTCTGTCAACTGGACTTTTTTCTTTTTAAACATGATCAAACCTCACAAACCATTAAATCAATCATACAACTTACCAACCAATGAACACATAAACTACAAACGGCCCTCCCTCTACCCACATTATCCTTCAGCTATTGTTCTCTCCTCCCCTTCTCAGCCAAACCCCTCTCAGAGAGTTGTTATTACTTCTCATTTCACTAGCTATATTCACTCCTTGACCACTCCATTTTGACTTTCTTACGAAGGTCCTAGTGATCTCTATTAAAAAAGTGTTGACCTCTGTTGAAACAACAAACTGTTTTTCCTCTTCTCTCACTTGACAAGACAATCAACACAGAAGACTTCTGTGACCAAATGTGTGGGAGTTTTTCATCACACACCAAGGAATCAAGCAATTCTGCAGGTGATAACAGCTGGGTGCCCTCCAATTCAATTCCAATGCTGTCTACCTGGAGATAGCATCAGATCCCCCAGGTCGACGGCTCAGTCCCACAAGACTTCCCCCGATCTCTGATGCCAATTGCAAGCCCCAGGTTGTTTTACCTGTGCTTCTGACTGATCTGTGGCTATAAATCAGGACTCCTACAACCCATTCCTTGGGTTCAATTTGCTAGAGTGGCTCAAAGAACTTAGGGAAACACATTTACTGGTTTAGATGCACAGGGCTAGGTATGAGGAAGGGCTAGGGAACTTTCATGCCCTCCCTGGATGTACTACCATCAGGGAACCTCCACATGTTCAGCTATCTGGAAGTTCTCTGAACCTAGTCTTTCTTTTTTTTTTTTTAATGGAATCTTCATTATGTAGGCATCATTGATTAAATCACTGGCTATTTGTGATCAACTCAACCCTCAGCCTCTCTCCCCTCCCTAGAGGTTGGGGAGTGGGGCTGAAAGTCCCAACCCTCTCTTCATGTCTTAGTCCTTCCAGTGACCAGCCCTCATCCTGACCAGCCAGCTGTCAGTCATCTCATTAGCATATAATAAGACACTTTTCACTTTGCAGAATCCAAAGATTTTATGAGTTGTATACCAGGAGACTGGAACAAAGACCAAATATATACTTGACAAAATCACAGCCTCCTTTACTGTACAGAGATGATCACATTTTCCTTTTTGAAAGTCTTTTTCTTGGGATTACATGACAAAACTTTATTTATTTTGCTTTGCTTTTTTTTTTTTAACTCTTCTCTCACTGCTGCTTCTATCTCCTTTCATGTTACACTGTCCTCTACTTTACCAGTAAATGTGAGAATTTTTAAAAGGCCCTTTCTTTGATTCTCTTTCCTTTTAACTCTCTTCTCTTTCTCTATGTAGTCATATCCATTCATATGGCTAAAATTATCACCTATAAACAAATAAATCACACATTTTTATCTCTAGCCAAGATCTCTTTACTGAACTCCAGACCCACACATCCAATTGCTTACTTAACATAACTTCTTGGAGGTCTCAATGGCATTTCATACTTGACATGCCTAACTTAGCTTCATGATCTTTCCTCCACTGGAATTCTCTTCCAGTGTTCCCTATTTCAGTTAATGGCACCTATCTCACTCCAATGATGTTAGCCAGAACCTAGAGAAATTCCTGACGTTTCCCTTCCCATCATCACTCCATATCCAATCCATTACCATCTAGTTGGTGATACCATCAAAATATTTCTCAAATCCCCTCCTGTCTCTCCATCTTCAGCACCTAGGTAAGCTACAGGCATCTATTATCTATGCTTCCTTGATAGTCTCTTGATTGGTCCAACTATTTCTCCCCTTGTCCCTCAATCTGTTCTTCACACTATAGCTACAATCATCTTTTAAAAATGCAAACCTAAGTATATAAACCTTCACTTAAAGCCTCCACAAAGCTTTTTTTTTGTTCTAAAGATAAACACAAAAACTCCTTAATTTGGCCTATGGTTACATGTTCTATGTCTTACATCACCTGCCTCAGTTACTACTATCCAATTCCTTGTTTCCCTGAACCAGCTATGCTGGCCTTCTTTTCATTCCTCCAGCAAAGGAATGCACGGTGCCTCCTCCTGCCACGAGGTCTTTCCTTGTGCGGATTCCGTAGAGAGCTGATAGAGCTTGCTAGCTAAGTGTTAATGCACCCGGAGTCTAGTTTTCAGTGGAGACTGACCGGGCTCAAATTCTGTTTCTGCAACTCAGTTGTGCAACCCTTGGGTAGGTCATTTTACCTCCTGTGCTTCAGTTTCCTCGACTATAAAATGAGGATAATTGTCATACCTACCTTCAGGGATGTTACTATGATCAAATGATCATTTGTAGTGATGGCTCTTCCCTCCCCTTTCTTGCCTAGTTAATTTCTTCTCAAACTTCTGTTCTGAGTTCCAGAGGTATTTTTTCTGAGAAGCCTCCACTGGCCTCTCTGAGGGAACCCAGTTATTCTATTACAGGTTTTCTCATATTTTGAGTCTCTTATTTGTAGTGCTTACTATAGGCACAATTTTATATTTATCTGAGTGATTTATTTATTTTTTTGGGCAGTATTCTCTCTTTCTCACTAGAGTGTTAGTTCCAGAAGCACATGGATCGTGTCTATCTTTGCTCACTTTTCCTTGGGCCTAACATCACGTCCAGCACATAGAAAGATCCCAACAATTATTTGTTGACAGAAAAAGATGGTAACCATCCTTGACAGAAGGCAGTGGGGATGTTCCTAGAAAAACCCTTCTGGTACCAAAACTAGTGCCTTATACCATAATTAATAACAGTAATTAACAAGTTCAGAGAAGGAACCCACGGTGGTGAGTTCAGCAGGTAAGCTGTGTGTCTACACTCAGTTCTTCAGAAGGCGACTCTGAGCAGGAGGGTTTTCTGCTTTAGGCAGGATTTTGTGGAGATTATGTATCAGACACACAGACCTGGGTTCAATTCCTGGCTCCGTTATCTGCCACTATGTGACCTTTGTCAGGTCACTTGACTCCCCATGTCTCAATTTCCTTATCTGTAAATTACACCTCAGTACCAGCACAGTCAGTTCTTGTTAACTAGGCAGCTGAACCTGCAAGAATTTTGATTTACTTTAGGCACGATTATCCAGGGGCCCATGCCAACGATACACCTTGCCCCACATATAGGCCAGTAAGCCTCCCTCTGTGGCACAGTGACAAACAGTTATCTCCATCCTCCGTCCCCTCAAGAGTAAAAAAATCTTTGTGCTTTTGGACATAAAACAAAAGAGGGTATGAATCCCTGTGAACTGGCACACCTGGTAAAGCAAATCTCCTTTCCCCTGGTGTTTCATATCCAAGTTTGAGAGAGTCAGTAGGCAGGCTGGCTCCGGGCAGTTAAGATCCGAGGTTACCCACCACCATCTGTGAGACAACAGGGAAGAGCCTCAGTCCCTGACAAGACTGCCCCGCCCAGAGGCCAGCTGGGTCCAGCGAACCGCCACTGCGGTCTCCGAGCCTCTTTTCTCCTTCCCCCCTCCCCCCTTCTTAAATCTTAAAAGTCCATTCCTTGAGAATCACAACGAAAATGATTCCTCACTCCATTCCAGAAAAACATCCCCTTCCCTCAGAATAGAGAGTAAGCCTCCTGTCCACCAGACACTGTGCTGGGATGAGAGGAGGTCTGTGCGTTGAACGTCGGCTGGAGGAACGAACTGCATGCAAGCCATGTCCGTGGTGAAGTCTCATAAAGACGGACGTTGTTTTATCTCCAAGCTCCCTCTCTCCCTCCCTCCTCAGATTCAATTGTGGGACCGACGGGGGCTGTGAGTTTTAGGGTGTAGCACGGGGGTGTAAACAGAAGAGGAATCCCGTGCGCCCTGCGTGTGCGTTCCGAAGTATGCTGTGCTTGAGCCCGGCGTGTGGCTGTGTCTGGAGAACGAGGAGCGTATGCAGGGGACGGGATCTGTACGTGGAAGTGCACACAGTGGTGTGTGCCGGTGATGCGTGTGGAGACGAGGACTTGGCGCCCGCACTCCGCCGCGTTCAGAGCGCCTGTCTGAAGAGCTGCGCGAGCACGCGCGTGGGACGGGCTTGGTACGCGTAAGTGCAGAGAACGGTGCTGTGTACGTGGTGTGTGCGCGCGTGTGTGAGCGCCAGGGGCCGCCCGCCCGCCCGCCCGCCGCGGCTCCCCGTGGGCCGGCCGGGCCAATGAGCGCGCGGCTGCCGGGGCGGCGGGCGGGGAGGGGGCGCTGGGGCCCTGCGGATGGAGGCGCGGGCGGCGCGGCGCGCTCATTCCGCGCGGGCGTTGCTGGCTGGGGGCGGCGCAGCCACTGGCTGGGGACCCGGGCCGCGACCCGGGGCGGCGGGCGGCGTGGGCGGCGCCCGGGGCTGGGATGTGCCGGGGGCTCCGTGGCGGCGTCGGCGGCGGCGGCGTCGTCGGCGGCTGCGAGGGGACGAGCTAGCGCCGCGGCGCGGGGAGCCAGTCGAGCCCGGCCGGCGAGCGGAGGCGGCGGCGCAGGCAGAGCGGCGGCAGCCGGAGCCCGAGCGCCGCGCGCCCACCATGGCCGCCCAGGGCGAGCCCGGCTACCTGGCGGCGCAGTCGGACCCGGGCTCCAACAGCGAGCGCAGCACCGACTCGCCCATGCCCGGCTCTGAGGACGACCTGGTCGCCGGCGCGCCCCTGCACAGCCCCGAGTGGAGCGAAGAGCGCTTCCGCGTGGACAGGAAGAAACTTGAGGCCATGTTACAAGGTAGGCATCCCCCCGCGCTGTCGGACCCCCGACCGAGCCCTCGGACATGCCGGCCCGCAGCCGCGTTAGCTCCCGGCCCCCTCCTCCGCGGAGCCGGACACCAGGGACCGGAGACCTCGCAGGACTCCCCAGCCTTCCGCGTCTCTTAGGTCTCCAGGCACCCGGGGCCCTGCGCTAACTCGCTGCGTTCTAGACTGTGGAGATGCCAACTTGAGCCCGGACGCCTGGGCTGCCCCAGCCGGACCCACTCAGACCGCACGGAGTGTGCGTGACTCTCCCCACCCCACCCCCTGGTGTCCCCGAATTCCAGCTCTGTTTCTTTCACTCCCTCCCCTTGTCAGTATCCACTTCCTCCAGCTGAGGGGCCTCGTCCCGCTGTTGGGAAACGCTCTGCAGATGTCAAGGCTTAAGACGGGAGCTCCCGCCCCCACCCCCCACCCTGTAGTCAGAGGGGCCAGGAAAGGGGTGAGCGGCCAGAGCGTGGGGACTGTGTCAGGGCAGTGCTGCTGTGCTTGAGGACAGTGTGTATTCATCCCCCGACAGGCTTATAAAATACATCTTGAGTTACATTCAGTTCATAAAAATCTTCCTGTGCTGTGGGTTTCTGACTTTTTCACAGTTTGGGATTTTTTTTTTTTTTAACTCCTTAGTTTCTCTGGGGCTTCCTCAGGTAGAAAAGCCTGTGCTATACTGGTCTGGAAACAAATTCTGGTTTACAGTGTGAACACTGGAGTGAACGCTAAAACGTCCAAGGTCATTTTGACCTTCCTTAAAAATGTTAATTTACTAGCCTACCTGTAGCCACTGATGGAGCTCGTTTCCCATATCCAAAGAGAGGAAGGAGGTAGTTTGAATGACTGCCGTTCTTAAGGTTCCTGTAGAGGATCAGGCATTAGTCTCACTAAGGGCGCATGATGAAGATTCATTCAGTAGCTAGTGTCCTTTTATTACGGGAGGATTGGAGCTTTCCAAACTTTCTTTGTGGCTTTATGCATAACTTACTTTGACTTTATCAGTCAATACATCGCAGTATGGGAGCATGGGAGCGATTTAGCTCTCTGAGGAAACGCAGTGGCTTTTTAGAACAATTAAGCAGGTTATTTTAAGACAGAACAACATGTTTTCCAAAACAATAACTTGGTGGAAACAAATAGCAGGAGTGTTTGGCAGGCGTTTTTGGATGTGCTACAAACTCTCCCTTGTTGCTTATTTTTATTGGTAAACATGCCTAATGCTTGTCAGGTCTCTGTCTCTCCCACTCCCTCTCTTTTCTCCTCAAATTATGTAACTTTCCAGGAGAGTTTCTTATTTGATGAGCTGTTCAGATAAGAATGTTGCAAGAATGATTTGCAAAGTAAAGCCCCAGTTGCATTTCAGTAACTCATTTTAGTTATTCATTTGTTCCATGGTTCTTTTTGCCTAGTTTCTGATTTTAAAACAAAATGTTAAATATATGTTAGGAAAATATTGTGAGATTGGATTGAACTGATAAAAGCACATACTCATCCTTTTCAGTAAGTTTCCAATTTGTTTTCTACATCAGTTTGGAGTGATGTGAAAGCTGGTTCTTCCAATAATAGTATGTTGTCCTTACCTGTTTTACCTGTGCGCAGACAAGTAACCACAGTGATGTTAACTTCTGGGAAGCTCACATGTATTACCCGAGCTTGAGAAGTGGATTTCTTTTTTGAATTAATTCATTTCTGTTTTGAATAAAATGAAATATGAGTGGGACTTTTTAAAAATTTGAAGGCTGTTCCCCTTGTAGGTATGATTTTCTAATCTGAGATAGTTCTAAATTGCTTTGCAGTGATAAGTTCTTTTTTTACAGAAAGTCTTAAGCATGAACATTTCTTCAAAAACCTGTAATGAAATATTCACTGAGTGATTGAACATAGTACTTTGGTTAACTTTACAAAATCACCTATAAGTGAATTAACCCTTCTAAGAAAGTAAACTCTGAACACAGTTGACAATAGGACCCAATGCACAGTGTACCAGGGCATTTTATGATGCATGCTTCCCAGTGTCAAATTATGTAGAACCACCATGTTTGAAGGAATAAGACTAGTTTCCTGAACCAAACATAATCATGTACCTTAGTGCTTTATACCAGCTGGCTCTATCAAGTGTGAGCATTGGAAGCACTCAGGCCTGGGTTCAAGTCCCTGTAGGACCTCTGGGTTTCTCTCTGACCTCCGTTTGCCCATCTGTAAAATGGGGATGATATTAGGACCTTTATCTTAGGATTTTATAAGAATTGAAAGAGATAATGCCTAATAAGCTAAAACTTGCCACAGTATTTGTTAAATGATGAGAGCTTAATAAATATCTGTTGCTTTTATTATTATTAATAAAGAATATTACATCATGGATTCAAAAGATTTCTAATGCCTGCCAGAGTTTATCACATGTGAGGGTACTTCAAAAAGTTCATGGAAGGATTTGCACTGTCTTTTACTTCTATTTTTGCATGAACTTTTTGAAGTACCCTGGTATAGTACATACTTAATAAGTAGTTGGGGAATAAAAGAATTTTGCAAGTTTATAATTGCAGATGTAAAATGGGTAGAAACCAAAGTAGGAACTCTGGCAAGTTAACAAGTATTCCAATATAGTTAGATATTCCTGGGTGGAAAAATTTTCATTAAAAAGTGCCAAGTAAGTAAAGTCTGTATTTGCCTGGTTAGGTTTCTGATTATTGTGAATTTGGATTTGCTATTTTTCTTTTTTAAAATCGCCTTAAAATATGTGCAGGTTTCCACTTTAAATCAGGATAAATAAGATTGTCTGCCTTTAAGTCTTCAGAGTGCAAATTGGTGATTATAATGCTTGGAATTTGTTTCCAGAGAGACTGTCCTGGGGGCAAGTTAATCTTTAATGGGTTGTATTTTTATTAGCAGAGAAATTCTTCTATGCAATGGACCAAAAATTCAGTGAGGTTAAAATATGGGTAGCAGACAAAGTAATGAAATACCTTTCTTGGATGATCATTGAACCCTAATAGAATTGATACACATAAAGGCCAAAAATGCAGGGAAAGATCACTAGTTTTTCATGTTTTTTTTTTTTTTTTCCCTAATAACTACTTTGGAACAGTCATGTAAAGTATCTGACATTTTTGTTGGAATCTAAATGAAGTAGAGTGTTAACAAGTGTGGGGGGTGGATATAGGGGCTTATTTTCATGAACAGAGATTGACATCTGGTGGGCTTTTACGATACTGCGGCTAAAGATGTTAAAAACCATGTTGCATTTTTACAATGATAGGCAGAACCGGTATCATTTACTGCTGCTTACTTGAGTAGCAGATCTGGCCACTAAACAGAGGTCATTATATGTCACTGATTAAAAGTATAAGCAGCAATTATGTTATCTCTTTAATTCAGCAAACTTTGGTAAAGATCACCTTATGATTTGGTGAATAAATAATAATTTCTTAGATATTTTTGTGGGAGCAGGAAGAAATATGAAGCAAACAGATATGAAAATATGGTAGTACTGGAAGTGAAGATAAAGAGTGAAGCTTAAATGAATAGAGTTTTCTGTCTAATGCTTGATCAAGGCTAATGAACAACAAGACAAATCGAATAACTTTATGGAACTTAGAGGTTAAGAGCAGAGGGCTCTGGGCCAGGTCTAGATTTGAATCTTGTTGTTACCTTTTAAAAGGGAGCTTGGGAAAATTCATCACCTGCAGCCCTATTTCTAAAAGGTGGTGTAAATAATAGTTCTTCCATCCTGAGGTGGTTGTGACAATTAAAGAGAAAAAAGATGTATGTAAAACATTACAGTGCTGGCCCCAGAGGAAGCGCTGAATAGACTAATAACAATATTCATTGTACACCGTAATGTATAAAGGGCATATTCTTATGTTGAAAATGAAAATCAAGTCTATTGGAAAATGAATTAATGATCTTATGATTAATGAACATTCAGAGCTATCTAAATATTATTATTGGCCTTCCTGGTACCTTGCGGTATGTTGAGTGCATTAGCCATTGTGAAGGTGGGTGAGTACATGCTGAGTAAAGCTCTGTTAGACACAAGCATGGAATTCTAAATTTTAAAGAGGGCTTTTCACTCTCTTTAGTTGTCATTGTTCTTGCTTTGAGTATTATTCATTCTTTGATGGTCCTGAGCCATTTGCTTCTGATATTTTTACTAAAGACTAGCAGCAAAATCAATTAACCTCCCTTCTACTTATTTGTTGCTCTGAGCTTGAGACATTCATTGGTGTCTAGAAAGAAGCTTTTTCAAAGAAAAAGCTGCACCTGGGCTAACATGTTCTACTTGTGCACCTGTAGGATGGTGGTAAGAATAATCCCACCTTATGGGGATCCTGTGAGCTCTGAATGAGAAGACTCATGTAAAATGCTTAGCCCAGTGCCAGGCACATGGTGCTGAAACATTAGTTCAGGAGCAGCTGTACTGTTCCATGTGGTGAATAAAGACTTCAAAATACCAGAAAGCAAATGCTTGCCAGGTTTTTTTTTTTTTTTTCTCCCATTTCATGTGAATCCTTTTTTTGAGGGGTGGGGCGTGTTTGATTTATTATTTAGCTATAGGCTTCCTCAACAAATCAGAAAGTTTGATAGGACAGTGTAGTTGAGTCATAGCAGAAGTGAAAGTTAAAATTGCTTTCTAGACTAATTGAAAAAACACATCCGAGGCTGTGTAGCTGGGCAGTTACGAGCTCAGGAGCTGCTGGCAGACTGGCTTGGATTGGCGTTCTCCTTCAGCTCGTGCTGAGTCCTGTGAGGATGCACTGAGGTGGGCGTCCAAGCCCATCGCTCATGGGTGTGGAGGAAGCTCTCAGGAAATATCACCTCTGTGAACACTTGTGGGGTTTTGGGTAAGTTGATCATTGATAAGTTAGCACATAGCTAGAGAGGTCCAGAATATCGATGACTTTTACAGGTAGGAATGTGTGGCTGTGACACAGAGTGGCTTAAACAAGCCAAGGGTTTACTTTCTTACCTGACAATCTGGGGCTACGTGGTCCATGACGTGACAGCTGCTCAAAGACATCAAGATGCCCGGTGTCTCTCCTTGCCTCCACCATCTTCACCCTGTGGCTTTTTGGCCTTGTTTTTGCAGTACCGTCATGGCTATGCCTTGAGGTGTGTCTGTGGTCTATGCAGAGAAAAGTGAGAAAAACAACAATTGTTTTCTGTTCAAGATTTTGCCTCTTTAGGTGACAAAGAATTTGCTCTCCTGGAGCTTCCTTCCATCTATATATCTTTGGCCACACTTTGCTGAAAGAGACTCTGGGAATTTATCTTCTTTCCAACCTCTCTAGTAGAAGTAGGCAAGGAGAAAGAGGATTAGAATGGATGCTGAGTGAGTTAATGTATCATTTCCCCACACTGGTCAAGGCAGAGGAACATTGTGACCCCAAATTCTAACTTGTAGCTAAAGCCAAAGCGTATCTGTATTGGAGATTTTGGCCTGCACTCATAATCTCCATAAATTTAGTTTATTTGGTAACATTGTATATAGGTAGGATTTTTTTTCTTGGCATATTCCAGGAATAAACCTAAATCTTCAAGAGGAAACACCTTTGATCATCTAAAGCTGTTCTCATCTTGTTACTCCTTTGGTGAATGGGACCAGGGCCTCTAAGTACTAGAACTATCTTTTTTATTTCCATTTTATTCTCCATGTCAAATTTTTTTTTCCCGTCATAAATTACACAATACAATACAAATTTCCATTTTACTTATTACTTTAAGATATGCTTTCTCTCCTCTCTTCTCCCCCTTTTTGTCCATCTCACATTTCTTTTAGAATTGATGGGTTCAATGTAGTTCATAGTTCTACCCTTTTGACTTTTCATAAATTGGTCCCTCCATGATAATCCAGCCAACAAAGCCAGAATTTGTTCAGAAGATGAAGTCATTTTGGAGGCAGCTTGATAGTAGAATTAACATCAAGTTTGTGCCATGTTTTGCTCTTTGAAATTGTCCAGAATGATGAGCTAATGAAAAATATACCAGTTGGCTCAACCTTAATGGTTTATTCCATTTAAAATAGAGTTCTTACTTTAAAAATGCATGGGATAATAGTGACTGTATATATTCCTTTATGTAAAATGCTAAATTGACTACCAGGGATGAGGCATACTTTTGTTACTAATTTATTATGGCTTTTGCAGTGTGTGGGGATGATGTTGGCAAGAAACTCTTATCGTTATGCTGCAAAAGTCACCACATTTGATTTTTAATCCTTGTGCTAGCATTTAGAACAGTCTCCAAAATGCACAAAAACCATCAATTGAAACATTTTGTGGATGTTATACATTTATAAATACTTTTCCTACCTATTAAGCTACTAATAACTGTAGGTGATGAAAGCACCTTTATTTATTTTTATTTCCTTTTTTGTTGATACGTTATTGATTATACATATTTGTAAAGTACGGAGTTGACTATCAATACCTGTGTTCAATATGTGATGGTCAAATCAGGATAATTTAGTATATTTGTCAGTACAAAATGTAATCATTTTTGTGGCCCTTTACCAATTTCTCTCTAACCACCCTCCTCCTCCTGCTTTCCCACCTCTGGTAACCACAATTCTGTTCTATCTTTTTGAAAGTTCAGTGAATTATTGTGATTATTGTATCTTTCTTTCCTTTTTTATTATTTATGCAAACGAAAGTACAAACATATAAAAGAGAAAAACCAAAAGTTATCCCTAAGTCCAGAATCCAGCAATAACCACTGATATTTTGGGAATTTTTTCCTGGCCTTTTAAAATTATGCCCATACGTAAGTTAGTTATTTTTGCAACACATGTTGAATTCTTACCATATGTCAGGTACAGTGTCAGTTTGGGGCTTGTAGGTGAAATAAACATAGATACTAGGGTACTTCAAAAAGTTCATGGAAAAATTGGTATTACCTTTCAATTCTATTTTTTAATGAACTTTTGAAGTGATCCCTACCCTTGTATGACTTAAATTCTAAACTGGGATCATACCTCCCGTCTTTGTCACTTAGCATTGTATAATGGGTATTTTCCACTTCATTAAATATTCTTGAAGAACATGGTTTCTAATGTTTGTATAATTCCATCAATATAACATGCTTTGTTTAAACATTACAACATTTTAGAACATTTTCAGGTGGCCAGAGAGTGGACAGAGCCTAATATTTCTCCTCAAACTGCCTAGGATTCAGGTTCTGGCTCTATATTTATTAGTTGTATGGCCTGGGACAAGTTAATAACTTCTTTGAGCCTCTGTCTTCTCATCTTTAAAATAGGGATGGAAGTATCTTCTAGGCTGTGAGGGTTAGAAATACTGTATGTAAAGCACCTGCAAGTGGCAGGAGTGGAGCACATGATGAATATGAATACTGCTGTCCCAAACACTTTTGCTTAAAAACCTTTTATATATACATCCTTGACTATTCTCTTAGAAAAAATCTTACTAGTGAAATTTTTGGGTTAAAGGGCATGGACATTTCAAAGCTCTTGATCAATTTTTATAAAATTGTTTTCCAGAAAGTTTCTCAAGTTAGGCGGAAGAGAGAACAAATTTGTAGGATATCTTGTACTTGTGGTCCCACAGCCTGGTTTGTGAGAAATTAGAAAGCAATTGAAATACTAATCCAGTATTAGAGTTCTATTTTGCCTTTTTCACTGAAAAGTTTTAATGATGTTTATCTTACCCTATTAGCATGTCTGTGGATCAATATTTCTTAAAATTTGTGTGCATAAAAATACCTGTGGAGTTTGTTTCAAAAGCAACCTCTAGACCTCTCTCAAAGATTTCGATGCTGTAGGTTTGAGGGTGGTGGCAGTGGTAGTAGTGGCAGGAATCTGCATTTTGAAAAGAATCTCTTGTGAGGCTAATGTAGGTGGTCCCAGGACCACACTTTGAGAAACATTGCTAGGTTGTTAGAGGATGGTCAAATAATTAAAGTTAAGAAGATTCATTCTTTTCTTTCTTTCATTTTCTTTACCCTTGAAGCTAGTACTTCTCCCACATTATTAAACCATCTTGAAACATTTTAGTCCAGGAGCATAATTTACAACTGGCATGTTTTTATAGTGACTTGTGCAAGGGACTTGGAAAAAGAACACAAATCTATATAATCCTGTGGAGGGGAGAGATATATTGTTTTTATTACTGCACAGTAGACTGAGAATGCATTCAGTTTTCTTACAGACTCCTATTAAGTTAAGCATAATAGATACCTATTTAATATATTGTAAAATAATTTAAAAGAACACACCCTAGGGCCGGCCCCGTGGCTCACTTGGGAGACCGCAGCGCTGGTAGCGCCGATGCCGTGGGTTTGGATCTTATATAGGGAAGGCCGGTGCGCTCACTGGCTGAGTGTGGTGCAGGCAACACCAGGCCAAGCATTGTGATCTCCTTACTGGTCAAAAAAAACCCCCCAAAACAAACAAACAACCCCCCCCCCACATTTTTGTTACAGAAATTTAAAAGGCAATATGAAGGGCACTTTTAAAAAGAAAAATAATCATCAGTAATCTCACCATCTTAACAGCTATTTTCATTTTTCTGCCTTGAAATATAGTTCTTGACTATTTATGTAGAGTTTATGTAGTTGCTGCTATAGTATTAACTACTGTTTTATATTCAGTATTTTAATCTAATATATTAAATGCTTTTTGTATTTCTAAGCAGTTTTCAAAATTAAAATTTTATGGTTGAATAGTTGCACATTTGGTCAAAAAAATTTTTCTTATTACAGTTATGGACCACCTTATGGTGAATGTGTTTACATAGCTTTTCCCTCTTTTGGAACTATATGCTGAGTAAGAAATTTTTGAGGAATGTGGGTTCTAAGGAATGATGTTGATTTTGAAAGCAGCGCCGATTTTTATTGAGCACTTACTGTGTGTGAGGCACTGTTCTTGGTACTTCGTGCCTGTTCAGACATTTAAACCTCTCAACAATGACCCATGAAATAACAGATGCTTTTGGGATTTGCATTTTACTAAAAAAACCTATAAACTCTTTGAATTTGGAGCGCAGGCTTCTTCTTGGAATTCTGAATGGATCTAGAATCTAGTTTCCCTCTTAAGATTGTTGTTATAGAGTCTAGACTCTTATGGTGTGAAGACATATGAGATCTAAGCTTAGGATGAACTAGTCCAGAATAGGTTGCATTGCTTCTTGAGTTCCTGCTGAAATGCCAGGGTGCTTGGTGGTAGGCACTGGAGTGGGTTAGAATTCTCAGTGAGAATGCAGATGATCCAAAGCCTTCCCTGTGCTTTGTAAAGTTTTCTGTTTCTCCTTTTGTGAAATGGGGATAGTTATACCTCTTTCTTAGGAACATTGTGAAGATTATATGATAATGTTTATTAAGTTGGCTCACAATTGGTACCCTGTAAATGGTCTGTATTTTTCAAATTCATCTTCTGTTCCTCTCCAGGAACAAGCTCAGTGCTGTGAAAATAGCTGGATTGTGTTTATAGAATAAATGACGCATGATGGATCTGGATTAAAAACTTTATCCTGTTTTTGCCCTTGTGGACCTGGCATTGACCTCATGGAAGGAACTTTAAAGCTAGATCATGTGTTTGGCCTTAAGAAACACCAAACATTTCCACATTCCTTATGCAAGCAATTCTCCACATGTATGATGATCTTTCTTCACCCTCAGTCTAGGGGGTATATAGAATTTGTACTATTAGTGATAGTACATTAGTGTGGAGTTTTGAATGAGGATATGCAAAACTTAATTCAAATGGGGTTCATGTTGAATAATTTATATCTGTATCTGATCTGGATTAGTTTTATAATTTGAAATTTGTTGAGGTTAGTATAACTTCAGTATACTTAGTTGCAGATACTGGATTATCTTTTTCTTAGACAAGTCAAGTATCTCCAAATACTTGACTAAATATGATTTTAAAGTATCTCAGATAAGAGCTAATCTACTCTCAAAAATAAGAGCAGTTTTTTATATTTGTTTGCTCATTTCACTAAGACAGTCATTGAGTTACTTTGAGTTGAGGGAAATAAACCATTTCTCTCAGCAGAGTGGTTGATCAGGAGACAGGTGACTTGAGTTTATTACCTAGTTCTTTGACCTGGTTACCTTGGACGACCTCACAGGGTTTTGGATTAGATGCCTCTTGAAATCCCTTCCAGTTCCAGTATTCCAAGTCTTTTGCACAGTACACAATACAAACCCAGTAGTACTTTGAATGTGGTGTTGCAGGTTGGCTGAGCTCTACATACATGGGGAGTTTTGGTAGGAAATTGTCATGATCTGTGCCACACATGTGAGCATTCACAGCATGGTGGAATGAGGATAGTTGTAGTGTCTGGCTTTGGAGGAGCAAGTATTTGTAAGAGAGCTAACCATGAGCTGTTTCCAGACATCTTGACAGTCAGGTTTGCAGTACTCTGAGTTCTGTTTGCTAATTTAAAGTTTTCTACAGTAATTGAGCAGGAATTACAGTGTGAACTGCAGTTGGGACTTGCTAGTGTTGACATACTGTGTTAGATGAACAAAGGAGATTGTATGCTTCCCCAAGTAGCATCTTTCTGTCACATTTTCCTTCTCCTCTCCCAAACGTGTCTAGTTATCAAGCTTCATGTGTCAGGATTTATATCTGGCATCTAAAACACTAGAGTTACATAGTGGGGAAATGTAATGTTCATAAGGGTAAAATCTCAATTAAAAATAAAGACATTTGTATTAGTCCATTTTGTGTTGCTTATAACAAAATACACGGAACTGGGTAATTATAAAGAAAAACGAAATTTATCACTTACAGTTTCTAAGGCTGGCAAGTCCAAAGTCCATCTGGTGGTGGTGACAGTAACCTTACATTGCAAGATGATGGAAGCAGGAGAGCAGAGAGATTAAGAGACTCTCCTCTTCTTTTAAAGCTCTCAGAACCATGCCCAAGACCACCATTTTTAATCTTCTCACTACTGCACGGTCTTACAATCTAATCACCTCTTCAAGGCTCCACCTTCCTTTTTTTGTGTGTGACCGGTAAGGGGATCGTAACCCTTGGCTTGGTGTCGCCTGCACCACGCTCAGCCAGTGGCCTCACTGGCCATCCCTATATAGGATCCGAACCTGCGGCCTCGGTGCTCCCAGCGCCGCACTCTCCCGAGTGAGCCATGGGGCTGGCCCAAGGCTCCACCTTTCCATTACCATAATAGGATTTCCCACCCTCTTAGCAATCATAGTGGGGGCTAAGTTTCTAATACAGAGCTTGGGGAACACAATTCAAGTTTCAGTGAATTTTGGGGGGACATAATTCAATCCACTACAACATCTATTCTGTTTGTACAAATTTCATGTATTTTCAGAATTGTCTTTTTGGAGCTTAAGAAAACAATTTTATTTACAGTAGTATCAGAAGAACATAATTCTCAGTCATAAATTAAAGAAAATAAGTACATAAAATGTACAGTAGAAATAAAATATTTTTGACAGAAATTAAAGATGTTCTAAGTAAATGGAAGGACACTGCATGTTCACTGAATGGAAGACTAAATATTTTTAAAATGGAAATGCTCTCCCAATTAATCTATAGATTCAACGCAAAACCCACCCAAACCTCAGCTGCCTTTTTGGCAGATTTCAAAGTTGTTTTAGTTGCTTGTTTATTGAGAACTAATACAGTATTTCTCTTATCTTGCAGAGAAGACCTCTAAAGCTTGTATTGTTTGTGTTCTGAGTTGGTCCTTTTATCATTTTCTGAGCTTGTTTGTTAGAAGTAAAGTCAATATTTTGGCAAGATTTTATTATCTTTTTAATTTCTTGATTATAATGATTTAATTTAATTTTTTTAATTTTAATTTTTGAAATTAATTTTTTATTAACATTGTACATATTTATGGAGTTACAGAATTATATTTTGATACTTGTATACAATATGTGATGATCTAATCAGTGTAATTATCATATTCATCATTGCAAAACCTAGTTGTTTCTTTGTGATGTGAACGTTTGATCTCTTGTCTTCTAGTCCTTTGATAACATGCAGTAAATCATTGTCAATTATAGATTCCTAGGTCCACTGCACACCAATAGAGCTTATCTATATAGTTATAATTTTGTATCCATTAACCAGCCTCTCATCTCCCCCCTTTTCCCACCTCTTGTAACTACTGTTTTTCTTTCTCCTTTTAACAGTTCAACTTCTTATTGTTATTATTTGTTTGTTTGTTTGTTTGTTTCTTGTTAGCTCCCACATATGAGTAAGAATATGTGGTATTTCTTTTTCTGTGCCTGGCTTATTTCACTTAACACAGTTTTCTCCAAGTTCATCTTTGTTGCTGTGAATGGCAGAATTTCATTCTTTTATATGGCTGAGTAGTATTCCATTGCATATAATACATTTTCTATTCTATTTTTTTAGCATCTGGCTGGTATGGGGATCTGAACTCTTGACCTTGGTATTATCAAAACCACACTGTAACCAACTGAGCTAACCACATTTTCTTTATCCAGTCATCTGCTGATGAACGTTTAAGTTGGATCCATATTTTGTCTGTTGTAAATAGAGAGGTGATAAACATAGGAGTGCAGGTATACCTTCGACATGATGATTTCCATTCCTTTGAGTATATACCCAGTAGTAGGGGTACTGGGTCATAGGTAGTTTTATCTGTAGTTGTCTGAGAAAACTCTATACTCTTTTCTATAATGGCTGTACTAATTGACAATCCCACTAACAGCGTATAAGGATTTGCCTTTCTTCCCATCCTCACCAGCATTTGTTATTTTCTGTCTTTGATAATAGCCATTCTAACTGGGAGAGACGATATCTCAATGTTGTTTTGATTTGCATTTCCTTAATGATTAGTTATGTTGAACATTTTTTCACATATCCGTTGGCCATTTGTATGTCATCCTTAGAGAAATGTCTATTCAACTCCCTTGCCCATTTTTTAATTGTGTTATTTGTTTTTTAATTTTGATTTGAGTTCCTCGCATATTCTAGATATTAGTCCCTTGTCAGATGTGTAGTTTGCAAATATTTTTTCTAATTTTACAGGTTGTCTTATTGCTCTGTTTATTGTTTCTTTGCTTTAATAAAATCTCATTTATTTTTTCTTGCTTTTGAGGTTGCTTGTGCTTTTGAGGTTTTACCCATAAAATCTTTGCCCAGTTCTACATCTTGGAGCATTTTCCCCTAGAAGTTTTATAGTTTCAGGTTTTACATTTAAATCTTTAATCCATTTTGAGTTGATTTTTGTATATGGTGAGAGATAGGGGTCTAGTTTCATTTTTATACACATGGTTATTGAATTTTCCCAACACCATTTATTAAAGAGACTGTTGTTTTCCCAACAGATGCCTTGGTCCAATATCAGTTGGTTCTAAGTATGTGGATTTATTTTTGGGTTCTTTACTCTGTTCCATTGGTCTATACATCTGTTTTTATGCCAGTACCATGTAGTTTTGGTTACTATAGCTTTGTAGTATATTTTGAAGTCAGGTAGTATAATGCTTGCTGCTTTATCCTTTTTGCTCAGGATTGCTTTGTCTATTTGAGGTCTTTCATTGTTCCATATGAATGTCAGGGGTTTTTTTTTTTTCTATTTCTATAAAGAATGTGATTGGTATTTTGATAGGGATGTGTTGAATCTGTAGACAGCTTTGGGTAGCACAAACATTTTCACAACATTAATTCTATCAATCCGTAAGCATGGAATGTCTTTCCATTTTTTTGTGTCCTTTTTAATTTCTTTCATCAGTGTTTTGTAGTTTTTTTGTAGACATCTTTCACTTCCTTGGTTAAATTTATTCCTAGGTATTTTATTTTCTTCTTGCTATTGTAAATGAGATTGCTTTCCTGATTTCTTTTTCTGCTAGTTTGTTGTTGGTGTCTAGAAACACTACTGATTTTTATGTATTGATTTTGTGTCCTGCAACTTTACTGAATTTGTTTATCAGTTCTGAGAGTTTTTTGGTGGAGTCTTTAGTTTTTTACTTATATAAGATCATGTCATCTACAACAGGGACAGTTTGACTTCCTCTTTTCCAGTTTGGATGCCCTTTCTTTCTCTTGCCTAATTGCTCTGGCTAGGACTTCCAGTACTATGTTAAACAAAAGTGGTGAGAGAGGGTATCCTTCTCTTGTTCTTGTTCTTTGAGGGAAACCTGTCAGCTTTTCCCTGTTCAAAATGATGTTAGCTGTGGGTTTGTCATATACGGCTTTTATTGCATTGAGATAGTCTCCTTTCTGCCTGTTTTGTTCAGAGTTTTATCATGGAGCATTGCTGAATTTTATCAAAAGCTTTTTCTGCTTTATTTTATTTTATTACCTTTTAATTGCTTCTTATAATGATTTAATTAAAAAAAACACCCCAGGAAAATATATGTCTGCCTCTAGTGTTGCAGGAGAAATCATTTAAATAAATGTTTATTTCAATCTGGGGAGAATTTTTTTAAATTAACTTTTTTATATGGGAAAAGGAAACCCAAGATTATCATAGACTGATTTTTTTTTCAGGGATCTATAATTTAGAAAACATTGTTGGTACTCATATTTTCACCTAAACAGAAAGATGGCCTTCAAAAATATATTCGTATCAGTAAATGGACATATGAGATGCATTATCTATGTAAAATATATTGACCAAGTCAAAACAATTATGCTTTTGCAATCAAATATTGTAAAAATAGATTTAAATTTATAGGGAGTTCTGCATAAATGATGAACTTTCAAGCCTGTGAAAGTTGTCTCTCATTATAAGTCATTTGGGAATGAGGCCAGCTACAATGGGAGGTTGTTGCATGTGTTGGAAAAAAATCATGGTTACGTATTATGAGACTGCACAAGTGAATGAGGACTTTCACCTTTAAAAGTACACAACCTAGTGGAAGAGAGAAAAGCTACCTGAACTTAACATAAAACGAAAGGAGATCCCATGGAGTAAGGCCTTACTCAACGTGCATTGTAACCTGGGGTTGCCTGTCTCCATGTCATAAAACAAGGAAATGAAATGCTGGAATAAGGAGTCAAAAAGGAAGAAGGCAAAATCAGTACAATGATGTATTATCAAATTTGCTACCTCTGGGGATGACTGCTACTTCTGGTAAGTCCTGGAGACTATGTCCCTAAATAATCCATGTAAGAGATTACAAGGAGTGGTATTTGTCTATCAGCTTTTGTCCTCTTTGAGGAGATTCAAGGGTTGCCCCATGGGGACTGCCTTCCTAGCACTTCTGGGCTGCAAACACATGAGACCTACTGGCCCCCACAGATATCCAACAGGCTCCCAGAGAAGGAGGTGAGAAGTATGTCTGGTACAAGCTTGAAATGAGGCATTGTCAGCACAAGGTGGGTTGATGACTATACAGAGCTGTTTACTGTAGTTTGGGTGAGATGATGGTGTACAAGATGGTAAGTTCAGTACAATGTCTTTATAACTTTAAATGCAATAAAAAAGGGAGAGGTTGAAATGGATATTTAAAATATTTCATACCCTTCTAAATCTAAGAAAATTTCTTACTGTAAGTTATTAATGACTGCTGTTGAATGTGCCTTATGAGATTACAGAAGTATTCCTGTTTGAAGTCAGCAAGATGGTGGAATAGAAAGCCCTGTACATTGCTTCCCAACATAAACACTGACTTAATAACAATATATGGTCCAAAAAACCCTTTATGAGAATGCCACAAATCAGTTACATAGTCACAGTACTCCAGGCAAGCTCAAAACAAAACAATGAATTGAAACAGGTAAGAAAGGCTGTTTCATTTAATCTGAGTCAGCCCCTCTCCCAAAACATGGGAGGAAAAGCCCAATGTGTGGCTTCTCCCTTGGGAGAGAAAGAGAAGAATGGAATGTATGTCCAATGTTTTGGTTTTTCAGGACTACCCAAGGAACTGTTTTCTGTCTTGCCTAACTTGGAGTGCTGATGAGGAACTGGCATCCTGTGATTCTTAGGAACTGCTGAGAACAAAAGAGAGTTCAGTGGCTTGTGGCAGCACCAAAGAACCTGTAGTACTGCAGAAATACACCATAGGGACTATAAATTCTTGAAAAAGAAACCAGAAAATCTCTCTAATTGTGAAATTACACAGATAAATGCATCCCTGAAAAAGGTTTGAGAGGCACTCCAAAACTGTAGGCTGATTGGTGAATGTCTTTTGTACAAAGCCAGACTGTAAAAACTGGGAGAGATGGCTGTTTTTTTGTTTTTTTTTTAAGTGTAAAAATCACAACAAAAAATAACAAGACACATGAAGAAATGAACAGGGAAACATGGCTGAATCAAAGGAATAAAAATCTCTAGAAATTGACCCTAAAGCAATGGAGATTTCTGAATTACCTTACAATTAATTAAAATAAATGTCTTAAATTAACTCAGTGCACTACAAGAGAGCACAGAGAGACAATGATACTATGCATGAATAAAATGGGATTATCAACAAAGAAACTATAAAGAAGAACCAAACACAAATTCTGGAGCTGAAGAATACAATAATTGAATTGAAAAATTAACTAAAGGGAATAAGCAGTAGACTTTATCAAGCAGAAGAAAGAATCAGCAAACTTCCATACTGGTCATTTGGTATTATTGAGTCAGAGGAACAATAACAACCAAAAGAATGAAAAAAAACATAAAGAAAGCCTTAGAGACTTATGGGACACCATCAAGTGGAACAAGTTATGCATTACGAGATTCCCAGAAGGAGAACATAGAGGAAATGGGGGACAGAGCTAATTTCAAGCTATAGTGACTCCAAACTTCCAAATCTGAGTTAGGAAATGAACATCCAAATACAGGGAGCTCAAGGGACTCCAACCAGGATGAAGCCAGAGAAATCCACACCAGGACACATTATAATGAAACTGTCAGAGACAAAAAGAATCTTGAAAGTAGTCAGAGAAAAGCAACTTTTTATGTACAAGGAGCTCGCATGAGATTATCAGTGGATTTCTCAGCAGAAACATTAGAGGGGAGAATAGAGCAGGCTGATAAAGTGTCAAAAGAAAAAAAAAGTACAGCAAGAATAATATATATGGCAAATCTGCCCTTCAACAATGAAGGATGAATGTAGGCCCACACTCTCATACCCACCTAGTGGCCTCATTGACGTCCAAGAAGTGGCAGGCATGGCTATATATGACAAATCCACAGCTGTCAGCTATTCCTGCAATAATTCAAACAAAACAGGGATGCCCACTCTCACCACTTTTATTCGTCATAGAACTGGAAGTCCTAGCCAGAGCAATTAGGCAAGAGAAAGAAATAAAGGGCATCCAAATTGGAAAGGAGGAAGTCAAATTGTCCCTCTTTGTAGGTGACATGACTTTATATAGAGAGAAACCTAAAGACTCTACCAAAAAAACTCCTAGACCTGATAAATTCAGTAAAGTTGCAGGATTCAAAATCAACATAAAAAATAGTGCATTTTTATATACCAAAAATGAACTAGCAGAAAAAGAAATGAAGAAAGCAATCCCATTTACAATAGCAAGAAGAAAATAAAATACCTAGGCATAAATTTAACGAAAGAAGTGAAAGATTTCTGTAGGGAAAACTGTAAGACACTGATTAAAGAAATTAAAAAAGAGACACAAAAAGTGAAAGACATCCCATGTTCATGGATTGAAAGAATCAGTATTGTTAAAATGACCATACTACCCAAAGTGATCTACAGATTCAATGCAATCCCCATCAAACTACCAATGACATACTACAGAGAAATAGAAAAAACCATCCAACAATTCATATGAAACAACAAAAGATTCCAAATAGCCAAAGCAGTCGTGAGCAAAGAGAACAAAGTGTGAGGCATAACACTCCTTGACTTCAAAATATACTACACAGCTATAGTAATCAAAGCAGCATGGTGCTGTCACAAGAACAGACACACATACATACCAATGGATCAGAATAGAAAATCCAGCAATAAATTCCATGTATCTATAGCCAACTGATCTTCAACAAAGAAGCCAAGAACATGCATTAGGGATAGGGCAATAAAGGGCATACAAATTGGAAGGAGGAAGTCAAACTATCTCTATTTACAGAGGACATGATCATATGCATAGAAAACCCTAAAGACTCTACCAAACAGTCACTAGAACAAATGAATTCAGTATAGTGGCAGGATACAAAATCAAGACAAAAAAGTCAGTAGCCTTCCTATGCACCAATAACAAAATGGCTGAAGAAGAAATCAAGAAAGTAATCTCATTTACAATAGCTAAAAGAAAAAAAAAACTTAGGAGTAAATTTAACCAAGGAGGTGAAAGACATCTACAATGAAAGCTATAAAACATTGGCAAAAAAAAAGTTCACAAATAAATGGAAAGATAATCCATGTTCTTCAGTTGGAAGAATTAACATGATCCAAATGTGCATATTACCTAAAGCAATCTGCATATTAAGTGTAATTCCTATCAAAGTACCAATGGCATTCTTCACAGAAATAGAAAAAAATCTTAAAATTTGTATGGAACTACAAAAGGCCCCATATAGCAAAATAATCTTGAAAAAAATATCAAAGTTGCAGGCATCACACTTCCTGACTTTAAAATATATTATAAAGCTATAGTTACCAAAATAGCATGGTAGGGGCATAAAAATAGGCAAATAGACTAATGGAACAGAATAGAGAGCCTAGAAATAAACCCATGCACTTTACACCAACTGATGTTAGACAAAGGTACCAAGAATGTACAGTGGGGAAAGGACAACCTCTTCAATAAATGGTGCTGGGAAAACTGGAGATCCATATGCAGAAGAATTAAACTAGACCTCTGTCTCACAGTATACAAAAATCAACTCAAAATAGATTAAAAATTTAAATGTGAGACCTGCAACTATAAAACTATTAGAAGAAAACACAGGGGAAATGCTTCAGGACGTTGGGCTGGACAAAATTTTATGAATAAGATCTCAAAAGCACAGGTAACAAGCAAAAATTAAAAAATGGTATTATATCAAACTAAAAATTCTCTGCACAGCAAAGGAAACAATAAATAGAGCAAAGAGACAACTTGCATAATGGGAGAAAATATTTGCAAACTATTCATCTGACAAGGGATTAATATCCAGAAAATACAAGGAACTGAACTCAGTAGTAAAAAAATAAAATAAAAAATCTGATTCAAAGGTGGGCAAATGAGTTGAATAAACATTTCTCAAAAGAAGATATACAAATGGTCAACAGGTGTATGAAAAAATGCTCAACATCATAAGCATTAAAGTAATGCATATCAAAATCACAATGAGATATCATCTCACTCCAGTTAAACTGGCTATTTAAAAAGACAGAAAATTACAAGTGCTTGTGAGGATGTGGAGATAGGGGAAAACTTATACATTGTTGGTGGGAGTGTAAATTAGTACAGCTGGTATGGAAAACAGTATGGAGTTTTCTCAAAAACCTGCATATACAACTATCATATGATCCAGCAGTCCCACTGCTGGGCATATATTCAAAGGAAAGGAGATCAACATGTTGTAGGGATACCTGCATTCCCATGTTTATGGCAGCTCTATTTACAGTAACCAAAATATGGAACCAACCTAAATGTCCATCAACAAATGATTGGATAGAGAAAATTTGGTATATATACACAATGGAATACTACTCAGCCATAAAAAAGAATGAAATTCTGCCATTTGCAGCAGCATGGATGAGCTTAGAGAAAATTATGTTAAGTGAAGTAAGCAAGCCAGGCACAGAAAGAGAAATGCTGCATGTTCTCTCTCATATGTGGAAGCTAAATTAGTTGATTTCATAGAAGTAGAGTAGAGTAGTAGTTAGTAGAAAATGGTGGGGGAGGGGGAATGGGGAAAATCTGGGCAGTGGATACACAATTGAAGAGAGATAGGAAGAGTTATATCTTGTGTTCTGTAGCAATGTAGGAAGACCACAATCAACAGCAAATTTCTGTATAATTTCAATAGCTTGTTGAGAAAATTTTGAATGTCCCTAACACAAAAAGATGATGGATAATACTAATTACCCTGATATGATCATTGCACACTGCATAAATGTACCCAAATGTCACATTGTACTCCATAAATATATGCAATTATCATGGGTCACGTAAGAAAACATAAAAAGAAAAAGAATTCAGAGACAGAAAAAGATTAAAGATTAGTAGAAACTAAGGGGGAGGGAATAATGGGAAGTTATTGCTTAATGGGTACAGAGTTTATGTTTAGGGTGACAAAAAAGTTTTGGAAATAGAGTGGTGGTTACACAGCATTTTGAATATAATTAATTGCACAGAATCGTGTGTTTAAAAAAGCTTAACATGGCAAACCTTATATATATTTTACTACAATAAAAAATGAAGGATAAAGAAAGACCTTCCTGGATAAACAAAACCTGAGGAGTTCGCCCCCACTAGATCTGCTTTGTAAGAATTGCTAAAGGGAGTCTTTTAGGTTGAAACAAAGGGATGCTAGATAGTAATGTGAAAACATACAGAAATATAAAACTTTGGTAAAGAAAATACCTATAGAAGATGCACAAAAGAAAATGAGAAAGGAATAAAAGCATGTCACTGCAAAAAAATCAATGAAACACAAAGGAAGGCAGCAAAAGAGGAAAAGAGGGACAAAATAACTACAAGACATACAAAACACAATTAACAGAATGACAATAGTTTGTCCTTCCTTATTAGTAATTACTTTGAATGTAAATAGATGAAACTCCTCAATCAAAAGGCATAGCGTTGCTGATAGGATTAAGAAAATGAGATCCAACTATATGCTATCCACAAAAAACTCAGTTTAGATATAAGTACTATAGACAGACAATACAGGGAGCAAGAGATTACAAGCTCCTGAAAAAGAAACTAGCAAACTTCTCTAATTGTGAAATTACATATACAAACCCAGAGAAGATGCATCATCCCAAAAGACTGATGCATCTTCATACATAGACTGAAAGGGGAAAAATGGAAAAAAGATATTCCATGTAAGTGCTACCCAAAAGAGAGTAGGGGTGGCCATACTTATATCAGACAAAATAGACTTTAAATCAAAAACTGTCATGAGAGACAAAGAAATGGTATTATGCAGTGATAGAAGGGTCAATTCCCTAGGAAGATAGAATAGTTATATATGTAGCTAGTAGCAGAACACTGAAATATATGAAGCAAATATTAATAGAATTGAGGGCAGAAATAGACAGTAATGTAATAATAGTAGGAGATTTCAGTACCCCACTTTTAATAACCAGACAAAATTTTAACACAGAAACAAGGGCTTGAACAACACTACAGACCAATTGGACCTAATAGGCATGTACAGAACACACTCCAAAACAGCAGAATACACATTTTTCTCAAGTGCACAAAGGACAATCTCCAGGACAGATCATGTGGTAGGCCACAAAACTAGTCTTAATAAATTTAAGAAGATTGAAAATACAACATACCCAAACTTACGGGATGCAGCAAAAGTAGTACTAAGAAGGGAAGTTTATAGTGCTAAACAACTACCTTAAAGAAGAAAAAAGATCTCAAATTAACTCCATACCTCATGGAACTAGAAAAAGAAGAACAAACTAAACCCAAAGTTAGCAGGAGAAAGGAAATAATACAGATTAGAACATAAATAAATGAAACAAAAAATAGAAAAACAATAGGAAAAAGGTCTGTGAAACTGAGTTGGTTTTTTGAAGACATCAACAAAATTGATAAATGCTTAGGTAGACTAAAAAAAAGAGAAAAGATTCAAGTAACAAAGATTGGAAATGGAAGAGGAGACATTACAATTAATACCACAAAAAATTTAAAGGATTGTAATAGACTGCTATGACCAATAATATACCAATAAATTGGATAATGTTGAAGAAATGGATAAATTTCTAGGAATATAGAATATACCAAGACTGAATATAAAGAAAAAGAAAAAAATCTGAACAGGCTTATAGTTAGTAAGGAGATTGAATTAGTAATCAAAAACCTCCCAACAAAGAAAAGCCTAGGACCAGATGGCTTCGCTGGAAAATGCTCCCAAATACTTAAAGAAAAATTAACACAGTCCTTCTCAAATTCTTCCAAAAAGTTGAAGAGGAGGTGACACTTCTAAACTCATTCTGTTAGGTCAGCATTACACAAATCAGACAAAGATCCGCAAGAAAAGAAAGCTGTAAACCATTATCCATGATGAATATTGATGCAGAAAATCATCAAAAAAAAGTTTAGCCAACCGAACTGAACAGCACATTAACAGGATTACACATCATGACCAAGTGGGATTTATTTCTGAAATGCAAGTTTGGCTCAATATATGAGAACTAATGTAATACTGACTTATTAGGACAAACAACACATCATCTCAACTGATGCAGAAAAATCATTTGAAAAATATTTAACATGCTTTCATGATAAAAACACTCAATGAACAAGAATAGAAAAATTTACCTCAACATAATAAAGGCCATATACAAGTATGAAAAGCCCACAGTTAACATCAGTCTCAGTAGTGCAAAAAAAAAAAAATCTTTCCCTTAATATCAAGAACACGGCAAGGATGCACTCTCTCACCACTTCTACTCAACATAGTGCTAAAAATCCTAGCCAAAGCAATTAGGAAAGAAAAAGGAATAAAAAAGTATACAATTAGGAAAGGGAGAAGTAAGAGTATCTCTGTTCACAGAGGCATGATCTTGTATTTTAACACCTAAAGATTCAAATGAGAACTACAAAACGTTGCCAAAAAATTTGAAGAAAACACAAATGGGAAGACACCCATGTTCATGGGTTGGAAGACTCACTGTTGTTAAAATGTCCATACTACCCAAAGCGATCTAAAGACTTAATATGAACCCTATTGAAATTCCTTTTTTATTTTTGGTCATTTTTGCAGAACTAGTAAAAAACATTCTAAAATTCATATGGAACCTAAAGACCCAGAATAGCCAAAACAATCTTGAGAAAGAACAAAGCTTGAGGCCTCACATTTCCTGACTTCAAAGAATTACAAAACCACAGCAAACAAAACAGTATGGTACTGGAATAAAGACAGCCATATAGACCAGTGGAACAGAATAGAGAATCCAGAAATAAATCCTCACTTGTGTGGCCAGATTTTCTTTGACAAAGGTGCCAAGTCTACACAGTGGGGAAAGAACAGTCTCTTGAACAAATGTGTTGGGAGAAGTGAATATCCACATGCAAAAGAATGAAGTTGGATCCTTACCTTACATCATATGCAAAAATTAACTCAAAATGGATTAAAGACCTAAATGTAATAACTGAAACTGTAAAATTCCTAGAAGAAAACATAGGGGAAAAGCTTTATGACACTGGGTTTGGCAGTGATTTCTTGGATATGATACCAAAAATACAGGCACCAAAAGGAAAAATAGGCAAATAGAACTACATCAGACTTGAAAACTTCTGTGTAGCAAAGGAAACAATCAACAGAGTGAAAAGCCAACCTATGTAGGGAGGGAAAATATTTGTAAACCATATGTCTGATAAGGGTTTAATATCTAAAATACATAAAGAAATCCTGTAACTTAATAACAAACAGTCTAATTAAAAAATGGGCAAAGGACTTGAATATATATTTTTCCGAGAAAATATGCAAATAGCCAACTAACATGAAAAGGTGTTTAACATCAAATAATTGTTAGGGAAATGTAATTCAAAACCACAATGAAATATCACCTCAAACCTATCAGGATGGTTGTTATAAAAAATGATACAAATCAGAAAATAACAAGCATTAACGAAGACCTGGAAACTGTTGGTAGAAATGTAAAGTAGTGTAGCTGCTTTGGAAAACAGTATGGTGGTTCCTCAAAAAATTAAAAATAAAATTACCGTATAATTCAGGAACTCCACTTCTGGGTATATAACCAAAAGAATTAAAAACAGGATTTTGAAGAGATATTTGCACACCTATTTTCATTATAGCATTATTCCCAGTAGCTAAGAGGTGGAAGCAATCTAAATGTTCATCAATAGATGACTGCATGAAGGAAATGTGGTTTATTCATACAGTGAAATATTTATTTAGCCTTAAAAAAGAAGGGAATCTTGTTATATGCTACAACATGGATAAATCTTGAAGACATTATGCTAACTGAAATGAACCAGTCACAGGAATACAAGTAGTGCATGATCCCACTTACATGAGATATCTAAAACAGCCACAGTCTTGGAAAGAGAAGGTGGTTGCTAGGGTCTGGGGGGAGGGGAAAAGGAGAGTTGTTCAATGGATATAGAGTTTCAGTTTTACAAGGTGAGAAGTTCTAGAGATCTGTTGCACAACAGTGTACATATAGTCAGCACACTGACTCTACCGTGCATCTAAAAATGGTTAATATTATAAATTTTATGTTACATTTTTGGACCACAACTGAAAAGAAAGGAAAAAAAAAAATGGAAAAGAAATAAACCTGTCCACTATCATCTGATTTTTTTTTTAACCTGATGGGACATATTTGCTTTAAATAAACTTTTATGAGCAGGCATGCTCTTTAAAACATGTTTAAAAGTTCTAAAAATGAAAGAACAAGAGCAAAGACAGTTGAAGAGTTATAACTTGTTCTTTGTTTTTTGTTAATAGTTTAAAAACGGGATCATTTTCTATATTTCATAAGGGTGAAAGCATTCATCCATTGGAGCCGGAATCATGAGTATTTCCTTCTGAGACTTACATAAAAATAGGTCTGCATGAAGGCACAGTCCTGCGGTAATTGGAACCTTGTAATAGCATTTACATTTGGTGTTAACATGTGCATAACAGGAAAATGGTTTCAGTTATTTTCAAGCTCTCAAATCCCAAATGTGCTGAATAGACATTTCTTTTAAAAAATAAATATACAGAATGGATTTGTGCGACGTGAAGTTTAAAATAAATGTTCTCACATTCCATAGTTAACAATTGTAACAATATCACTTTCTCAAGTTTCTGTATTTTTAAAGTAGACTATCATGGTTTGGCTCAGCTACTAAATTAAATTATTGCTGGCTTGCACATTCCTGTTGGTTACACTATAATCTTTACCTCCATTGGAAAATATGCCCTATTTTGAATGTTTATTTCAGGCTACTTTGCTTGAAACTCCTCTGTTTAGCATGGATGTATATGTGTGATCTGTGTTACGTATCTAGTAAGGGAAGAAATGGGAATAAATGTTATCCTGTGAATGTTACAAATATACTTTAATAGGGATGCGAGGCACTTCAGATATGGTATGAAAAACAGTATTCAGTGCAATTAAATTCTCTTGACAATTGATAAGGATGGTTCTAGTTATATATGTATCTATATATTTATGTATATGCACATACATACATACATGTGTATATATGTTATGGGTTGAATTGTGTGCCCCCCCAATTCATATGTTGAAGCTCTAACCCTTAGTATCTCAGAATGAGACCTCATTTGGAAATAGGGTCTTTACAAAGGTAATCAAGTTAAAGTAGGGTCATTAGAGTGGGTCCTAATCCAATGTGACTGATGTCCTTATAAAAGAGGAGAACTTTGGACACAAAGAAGTGCATAGAGGGAAGACAGCAGGAAGAGACACAGAAAAGACAGTAGCCAAGGGAGAGTCATGGAATTGATCCTTCTCTCACAGCTTTCAAAAGGAACCAACCCTGTGAACACCTTGATTGTACTTATAGCTTCCACAATTGAAAGACAATGAATGTGTGTTAAGCAACCCATTGTGGTACTTAGTTACAGCAGGGCTAGCGAACTAATACAATGTTTTTGTCTGGTATGCTAGAAATCAGGAGATATTCATTTAGCTATAATACGTGATTAGTTGTTAAACATCTTAACTTACCTTAGTATTTCCTAAGTACTCATAAGAAATTAATTTCTTTGTTTTGAAAATAGAGAAATTAAGATTGGCCATGATGATAAAGCAGTTAGATTTGGAAAGTGGACCCTACTTTGCATAAATAAAAATCAGACTTTTTCTTATTCAGGAGAGTCTAGGAGTTGGTGCAATTTGTAGCAGCGCCAGAGCTCACTGAAAATGAAGTGAAGATATTGGGAAGGTGGAATCAGAAACAAACCTACCCTTATCCAGCACCAAAATAAGAAAAAATGATCAAAATTACACATATTGAGGGGCTGGCCCATGGCTCACTTGGAAGAGTGTGGTGCTGACAACACCTAGTCAGAGGTTAAGGTCCCTTTACTGGTTATCTTTTTTTAAAAAAGAAAAAATAGTCACGCATATTGGAATTAAATTTTCTGGAGATTTAAAAACAGATGTCTTCAAGTGACCAGTTTTCCCACTGCCCCAAGGTGTATGTGCCTTTTACTGTGCTCATTTTGTTGTCAGGAGAAGGGACATTTGAGTTCAGTGCTTGGGAGAGTGGAGGGTGCAGTGTTCCTTCAGTTGTATCCCTTTACACTCCACGATGGACATTTACGTTCCCTGGAACACCTGGGATGTCTGTGCTTACTACCTCCAACCAGTGTGAGAGCTCACCTGGGTGACCCAAACTTCTGACTGGGAAAATCTGAAGTTAGTGATAGAGAAGAAAGCCCTTTTACAATGTTATGTATTTTTCTTGTTGCTGTGGAGACTGGGAAAGGTTAATCTTTAGGTGAAAAAGTTTTCATTATAGAGATTTTTCACCTCCTTGGTTAACTCAATTCCTAAGTATTTTATTTTTTTGGTGGCTATTGTAAATGGGCAGGCTTTCTTGATTTCTCTTTCTGCATGTTCACTATTGGAGAAAAGAAATGCTACTGATTTTTGTGTGTTGATTTTGTATCCTGCTACTGTGCTGAAATCATTTATCAATTCCAACAGTTTTTTTGTAGAGGTTTTAGGCTGTTCGATATATAGGATCATGTCATCTGCCCATTTACAATAGCCACCAAAAAAATAAAATACTTAGGAATTCAGTTAACCAAGGAGGTGAAAAATCTCTATAATGAGAACTACAAACCACTGCTGAGAGAAATTAGAGAGGATACAAGAAGATGGAAAGATATCCCATGCGCTTGGATTGGAAGAATCAACATAGTGAAAATGTCCATACTACCCAAAGTGATATACAAATTCAATGCAATCCCCATCAAAATTCCAAAGACATTTTTCTCAGAAATGGAAAAAACTATCCAGACATTTATATGGAACAATAAAAGACCACGAATAGCCAAAGCAATGCTGAGCAAAAAAGATAAAGCTGGAGGCATAACACTACCTGACTTTAAGCTATACTACAAAGCTATAATAACCAAAACAGTATGGTACTGGCATAAAAACAGACACACTGACCAATGGAATAGAAGAGAGAATCCAGAAATCAACCCACACACTTACTGTCAGCTGATCTTTGACAAAGGCACCAAGCCTATTCACTGGGGAAGGGACTGCCTCTTCAGCAAATGGTGCTGGGAGAACTGGATATCCATATGCAGGAGAATGAAACTAGATCCATACCTCTCGCCGTATACTAAAATTAACTCAAAATGGATTAAGGATTTAAATATACATCCTGAAACAATAAAACTTCTTAAAGAAAACATAGGAGAAACACTTCAGGAAATAGGACTGGGCACAGACTTCATGAATACGACCCCAAAAGCACGGGCAACCAAAGAAAAAATAAACAAATGGGATTATATCAAACTAAAAAGCTTCTGCACAGCAAAAGAAACAATTAAAAGAGTTAAAAGACAACCAACAGAGTGGGAGAAAATATTTGCAAAATATACATCTGACAAAGGATTAACATCCAGAATATATAAGGAACTCAAACAACTGTACAAGAAGAAAACAAGCAACCCAATTAAAAAATGGGCAAAAGAGCTAAGTAGGCATTTCTCTAAGGAAGATATACAAATGGCCAACAGACATATGAAAAAATGCTCAACATCACTCAGCATCCGGGAAATGCAAATCAAAACCACATTGAGATACCATCTAACCCCAGTTAGGATGGCTAAAATCCAAAAGACTATGAACGATAAATGCTGGCGAGGCTGCGGAGAAAAAGGAACTCTCATACATTGTTGGTGGGACTGCAAAATGGTGCAGCCTCTATGGAAAATGGTATGGAGGTTCCTCAAACAATTGCAGATAGATCTACCATACGACCCAGCTATCCCACTGTTGGGAATATACCCAGAAGAATGGAAATCATCAAGTCGAAGGTATACCTGTTTTCCAATGTTCATCGCAGCCCTCTTTACAATAGCTAAGAGTTGGAACCAGCCCAAATGCCCATCATCGGATGAGTGGATACGGAAAATGTGGTACATCTACACAATGGAATACTACTCAGCTATAAAAACGAATGAAATACTGCCATTTGCAACAACATGGATGGACCTTGAGAGAATTATATTAAGTGAAACAAGTCAGGCACAGAAAGAGAAATACCACATGTTCTCACTTATTGGTGGGAGCTAAAAATTAATATATAAATTCACACACACACACACACACACACACAAAAACCGGGGGGGGGGAAGAAGATATAACAACCACAATTATTTGAAGTTGATACAACAAGCAAACAGAAAGGACATTGTTGGGGGGGAGGGGGGGAGGGAGAAGGGAGGGAGGTTTTGGTGATGGGGAGCAATAATCAGCCACAATGTATATCGACAAAATAAAATTAAAAAAAAAAAAAAAGTTTTACAGTTCCTTGAATTTTGTAGACTAAGGTAGTGATGGTTGTGAGACTGGCCTGACAAATGCTTTTCACAATAATTTTTAATTAAGAAAATAAAAGAAACTGTGTTATACTAAAACTAGCTTTCTATCAGTCATGCTATTGGCTGTTTAAGTTGTCTAGTGTTCTAGTAACTCAAAACATACCAAAGTATGCTATTTTAAACTACTGCTTACTATAAGACTATAACGTTTTTGGAGTCATGAGGAATCAAAAGCTTTTGGAAAAATTGTTCTAGTCATTGGCAAACTTTTATAACCTATTCCAAAAGTGAATTTCATGTTTAGAGAATAGGTGAACGAGGGATATTGTATGGTTTATTGTGTTTACGAATTTGAGAATTTTGTGAAACTGAATTTTGGGGATAGATTTATTCTGCATGTTATCACCATGAGCGCCCTTTCTAAATACATGTGTTTTTGTGCTTTTATTATGACTGTTTCCATCCTAAACATTTTTAAACTTTGTTTTTCTTTTTTTTGACCGGTAAGGGGATCGCAACTCTCGGCACGGTGTGGTCTGCACCACGCTCAGCCAGTGAGTGCACCAGCCATCCCTATATAAGATCCAAACCCACAGCCTCGGCGCTGCCAGCGCCACACTCACCCAAGTGAGCCACAGGGCTGGCCCTAAACTTAGAGTTTTCAATTATAAAATGTTCTACTCATTCAGTTCAAAGTATTTTTTGTTTTTGTTTATAATATATTGTGAGGGATTAAACAGATACAAAAATATAGCAAGAATAAATTGTTACCACCAGTCAAATAAAGAAAGTAAATATTGTTGGCTCCCCAGAAGTATTCCCTTCATGCCCACTCCCTTTTCCTTGAAGGTTACAGCTATCCTCATTTTTTTTTTTTTTTTTTGGTGGCGGGTGGGTATGGGGATCCAAACCCCATTACCTTGGTGCTACCAGCACCACACTCTCCCAAGTGAGCTAACCGGCCAGCCCACAGCTACCTTCATTTTTATGGTAATCTCTTTCTTTGATTTCCATGTAGTTTTACTACCTATATGAATCCCTAAATATTTTGTTTGATTTTGCCTTTTTTTAATACTTCATATAGATAAAATTCCACAATACTGTTGGTTCTGGCTTTTCTCAAAATTTGAGATTCATGCATATTATATATATATATTATAGCTATAGTTTACTGATAAATTTTTATAGTATTTACTTTCATCTTTCGAAACTTCCTGTAGCATTTCTTGTATTGTGGGTCCACCGGAGACCAGTTTTCTTTTATCTGAACATGTTTCTTGCTGCACGTTTATTCCATTTTTTTCACTTTGGTGTATTCTGTTGTATGAATATACCACAATTTATTCTACTGTTGACAGTCATTTATGTTTTTATCTTTGGCTGTTATGAATAAAGCTGGTATGAATGTTCTTATACCTGTCCTTTGGTAGGCAAATTTCTCTTGGGTGTATACCTAGGGGTTAAAATGATATATGGCAAGAGTATGTTTAATTTTAGAAGGTGTTGTCAATTAGTTTTCTAAAGTGGTTGTACCACCTTAGACTCTATCTGTAATCTTAGAGTTTTCCATTTGGTCCATAAATTTGCCAGTTAATAGGTGTTGTCAGCCTTTTCATTTGTAGCCATTCTGGTGAGTGTGTAGCAGCATTTAATTGTGGCTTTAATTTGTACAATCTTGATTCTAATGAGATTGAGCATTTTTTTCATGTTTGCTGGCTATTTGTGTAGTCACTTCTGTGACATCTGTTTGGCTCTTTGTATGGTCACTTTTGTCACATCTATTCAGAGTAATGTAATCTTGTATTGCTCCAATGCCTGACTTTCTAGCTCCTAGCTGAGAGGCTGTCAACAGCAAGACCTGGGTCTGTACTTTGAAAATCTAACTGAATTATTCAGAGTGTCCTTATGTACTGCAGGCTGTTTATAAAGGGCATTCATTATACTATAAAGTTAATATATGGCTAATATTGCTGCTTACTTTAGTCTTGCCTTTTAGTTTATTTTAGTCACTTTTTACTTTATGATATATACAAGTGTGCTAATGTCATATTGGGGTTTTAATTAAATACTTTATATTTGTATGTTCATGAATCTCTCGCAGATTTATTTAAAGATCACCCTTTAGAATGTGGATATATTTCTTTATAATAATTTTACTTTTAATGTTTAAAACATAAATTTTAGACTTTGATTTATCCTTAGGTTATCACCATGGCCATGAATTGTTTATTTTATTGTGACTTCTTTATTAGATATGAAAGTATAAGGTTTAATATGAACTTGGTCTTGTTTTTCTCTGCATTTGAGATTTGCTCATGATCTTGTCTCTTGTGATTAGCTTGGACTAGCTTGGCTTCAAATTATTTTTCTTTAAATTTATTGGAGATATATAATAAAAACAGAAAATGTCAAGTGGGTGCTCCATTCATACTAGCAGTTTGGCCCCCTTTAAGCCCATATTCTTTAGGTGTTTGCTCTACACACATTGCCAGGTGAGGCAGACACGGGATGGGGAAAGGGAGGAAAAGTTAGCCCTCTGGTGGCAGCTTTTTTCTCTTATCTAGAAATTTTGCTGCTGCCCAAATTTGCATATTCTACCTAGCAAAATAAACTCACTCCTTTTATTAGTCCTACCCTTCTTTGAAGATGCTTTACTATATCTTTTGTGGATTTCACTGTCTATCCCAATTAGGTTATCAAGTTATTTTTTCCAAAACATGTAGCGTCCCCTCTGAATCTGGTCCTGGTAAATATCATTCTCCCTGTCGTACTGCATTTGACATGATGTGCTAGTGCCCTAGAGACGTGTGAGCGCTTCCGAAGGGTTAACACTCTAAGCAGCAACCCGGTTGGGTTGCACCTTATTCCGGCTCCAAGAGAAGTCTGCACAAGTGCTGGATTCCTGTCCCTTCTTTGTATCACTTAATGAGTCTGTTCTTCCCATATTTGTTCTAGATATCAACACATCTGTAGATAGGAGTTAGCAGAGTGTATGAATTTATATCTTATTTTATCTATTGCATATCAATTCTAATCCATAACTTCTTTCCTGAGCCAGAATTAAGCAATTAATACTGTTTCAGCATTTTTAGTATGGTTGCCCATTATTACCTGTGTAATTCAGAATACTTCTGGGTCATAAAACAAAAATACTGTTATTTGTATTAGCTTATGGATATTGCTGCTCTGTCTTCAAATTTGTTGTTTCTCAAATTCCATGAGTAATAGGTTGGAAGATGGTAAAACTGTAAGTAATAAGTGAAGGAGGCTGGGATATGGCAAATAGGGAGTGGTGGGGATTGAGGCAAACTAGAGAGGCTATGCCTGGCTCGAAGGTGCCACCTCTGTTCTGCTACATCCAGTTGTTGTCTTGTGGGAATGCAGGCTTCATGTGGCCAGATCTTCCTGTTGTTCAAACCAAGAGGTAGAAATTTGAATTTTTATGTACAGTCTCCCAATTTTTATTATTGGCAACAAATTTAGATTACAAAAAATATTTATGGACCAAATAAAATGCCACCAGTTTTCAGCCACAAGTGGTAGGGTATGTAAAGCCAGCTTTTGGTGCCTCCAGGTAGCAGGTGATCCTTATAGAACATCACCACTACTAAGGCATCATTGGTGACCATCCTGTAAGAGTCAGCTCTGGAACCCTGAGTACTGAATGGCACTTATAGTTGTAACAATTACCCAGGTCCAAATGACACCCACTGTTGGCCACAGTTTTACTTAATCAAGTAAAAGGTGCTCTTTTTATTGCAACTTATTTTGTTATGCTGTTATCTTATCAGTAGTTTCAAATGCTCAAGAAAAAAAATCAATATTAAAATATCAGTTTTGCAATCCAGGGGATGTTTGTACTTCTTTTAATGATAGAGTGGTGTTAAAAAATAACATGTTGGCCTCCTGCCTTATAAATGTAGCAGCTTTTCTTTTCTTTTTAATATTTAGGAGATGAATCAAAGTTTCAGATGTGCTTAGTTTAATTGGTACTTAGAGGCATAATAGAGATTTCTAGTTTTCTTCACTGATAAGGATTGTAATTCATTCTAGTAGGATTTTTTAAAATAAACTTTTTATTTTAGGGAAGTTTTAGATTTACAGAAAAGTTGTGAGTATGGCGCATAGAGTTCTTGTATATCCCACACTCAGTTCCCCCTTATTATTAACATCTTATTGTGTCAATTAATGAACCAGTAATGATGCATTAGTATGACCTAAAGTTCATACTTAATTTATGGTTCCTTAGTTATCACCCAATGTTCTTTCTCTGTTCCAGGATTCCATCCAGGATTCCACATTACGTTAATTGTCATGTTTCCTTAGGCTCCTCTGGGCTGTGACAGTTACTCAGACTTTTCTTGTTTTTGATGATTTTGACAGTGTTGAGGACAGTGTCAAGTATTGTGTAAAATGTCGTTTGGTTGGGATTTGTCTGATGATTTTTCTCATTTGACTGGGGTTATGTGTTCAAAACCCTTGATATGATGCAAATGGTAGTTACCTCTCTAAACTCTCTTCTTTGTGCACACTGTTGTGTCGGTGTGACCTGTTACTACTGATGTGAATCTTGTTCACCTGGCTGAGGTAGTGCTTGTCAGGTTTCTCCATAGTAATGTCACTCAAGTCACTCTGTGCAGCCCACACTTGAGTAGGAGTCTCCTCTGTGAGAGGAGAGTATCTATGCATATTATTTGGAATTCTACTGCATGGGAGATTGGTCTCTTCTCCCTCACTTATTTATTTATTCAATCATTTATATCGGTAAGAACCATGCATATTTATTTTATACTTGGAGTTATACTCCAGTACTTTATTTTATTGCTCAGATTGTTTCAGCTTTGGCTTTTGGGAGCTCTTTCAGTTGGCTCTTGTGTCCCTTTGACATGCCCCCATCGTGTTGGCTTTTTTTTCCTTTTTTTGTGAAGCACTCTCATTTTGGCACTTAAGATGTTCCAGGTTTATCTTGTATTTTCCCTGCTCCAGTCCTAGAATCAGCCATTTCTTTGAGGAGTCCTAGTTTCTTTCATTGGAGAGTGGTATTAGAAAACGAGATCTGGTGTGCTCATTGCTGCTGTGATGTGTTGCTGCTAGGCCCTTTTAGTGACAGAGCAAGGAAATATATTGTGTATAATAACACATGTATATACACATATTTATGCATGTTTGTATTTGTATCCATCTATACTTATATTAAACCAAACATTAGTTCATCAATCTGATGGCTCCAACTCTAATCAATTACCACATGCATCATTGGTGGTTTCCTCCCTTGCTTATCTCTACATCCCACTCCAACAGTGAGAAATCTGGCCCCCACGATCCACCATCCATTTACATAATTGTTCAACTCCAGTACACAGTAGTAGTGGTTTTAGAATTCTTAACTAATACCCTGTGAGAAACAATTTTACCAACAGAGCTTATGTGCAGTTCCTTTATTTCTAAGAATACTTAGATCAGCATTTCTCCCGTTCTCCTTCATTAAGTTTATTTCATACATTTGTTAGATTTTTTTTTATCACAGTCTGCATTCCATCTGAAATTCTCCAACTTCCCAAGTGATTTTTTTTACAATTTGCATACATTAAGGTTTGTTCTGGATTCTGTGGGCTTTGACAAATGCACAAAGTCCTGTATCCCCCATTATAATATCACTAAAAATCTCCTGTGCTCCACCTGTTCAACAGTCACCTCTTCCCAAGCCCGTGGCAATGACTGACCTGTTTACTATTTTTGTAATTTTGCCTTTTTCAGAATGTCACATTAATGTAATCATACAACATGTAACTTTTCAGCCTGGCCTCTTTTACTTAGCTATATACATTTAAAAGTCAGTCATCCATGTTTTTGCATGTCTTTATATAGTTCTTTTTTTTTTCCCCCAGTGAGTAGTATCCTATTGAGATTGCTTCCCATTTTTGGCCATTATGAATAAACCTTCTATAAATATTCTTGATGATGGTGTTTGTGTTGATGTAAATTTTCCAATGAATTGGGTAAATATGAGCTCCTAGGAAGATGATTGCTGGATTGTATGATAAGGCTATGTTTAATTTTGTAAGACACTGCCAAACGGGTTTCCAAAGTGGCTGTACTATTTTGCATTTGTACCAGCAATGAAAGAGAGCTCCTGTTGCTCTTCATCCTTGTCAATTTTGGTATTGTCAGTTTTTTGCATTTTAGCCATTCTAATAGATGTAGCAGTATCTCATCATTATTTTAATTTGTATTTCCCTAATGACATATGATGTTGAGCATCTTTTCATATATTTATTTGCCATCTATATGTATATATCTCCTTTGGTAAGGTGTCTGTTCAGATCTTTTGCCCATTTAAGAATTTGGTTGTTTTCTTCTTGTTGAGTTTTAGTAATTCTTTGTATATTTTTTATACAACTTCTTTATCAGTTTTGTGTTTTACAAATATTTTCTCTAAATCTTTGGCTTGTCTTTTCATTTGTGTCTTTTACAAAGCAGAGTTTTAAATTTCATTAAGTCCAACTCTATCTTTTCTTTCACAGGTAGTGTTTTTGATGCTGTATCTAAAAACTCATCACCAAACCCAAAGTCATGTAGATTTTCTCCTATGTCATCTTATAGAAATTTTATAGTTCTGCATTTTACATTTAGGTCGGTGATCTAATTTGTGTTAATATTTAAGGTGTAAGGTCTGAATCTAGGTTAATTTTTTTTTTTTATGCATGGACGTTCAACTGATCTAGAACCATTTGTTGAAAAGACTATCCATTAAATTTCCTTTGTACCTTTTTTAAAAAATTAGTTGATTAGATTGTGTGGGTCTATTTCTGGGCTCTCTATTCTGGTCCATTAATAAGAGAGTCTATTCTTTTTGCCAATTCTGCACTGTCTTGATTGAGTTTGATTTTAATCAGTATAAATTTTTAGTTATGGATTTGAGAAGGGTTCTCATTCAGTTTTATGACAATATTTGTGTGTTTTTAAGACATTAAATATTTTATTCTTGTCATAAACTCTCAGCATTCCACATCATGTTTGTTTTCAAGTGACATCGAGAATGCACATCTCTGGTCTTTCTTCATGTCTCTCTTATAGTAAATACAACCTCTTCCTGATGTATAATATACTTATTTACTTGTTTTTCATCTGTCCCCCTGATCCTTTACTTGAATTGAAGATCTGTAAGAACAGGGCATTTTTTTTGTTATTGTTGTTCACTGCTATATCTCCTTCACCCAGGACTTGTCTGACATCTAGTGAAGTCTCAATGATACATTATGAAGTAGATGAATGAAATATGGTGTCTCATATGTATAACATCCTTGAGCAGTAGGATACAGTATAAAGGTGAATTTGCCAAATGGCTGAACTTTATAACTTTTTAAGCCTCAGGACTTGCATTTTTAATTTATTTTTTAATTGACAAATAAAAATTGTATATATTGTGTATAGCATGATTTTTTCATCTATATGTGTACATTGTGGAACGGCTAAATTGAGTTAATTGACATATCCATTACCTCACGTACTTATTTTTTTTGTAGTGAACACATTTAAAATCTATTCCTTTAGCAATTTTCAAGTGTATAATACATTGTTATTAACTGTAGTCACCATGTTGTACAGCTCTCTTGAGCTTATTTCTCTTGTCTAACTGAAATGTTGTATCCTGTGACCAGCATCTCCCCTGCTGACCTCCATTCTGCTCTCTGCTTTTACGAATTCAATTTGTTTAGATTCCACATATGTGAGATCCTGCAGATGTGTCTTTCTGTGACCGCAGGGCTTTTATAATTGGACGAATCAGTAGTTGGTAATTTCAAAGTGTAATTGTATGTTATTCTTACTTCTTAAACACACTGTACTGAACTTAATTCATTGCTTGTGCTATCCCGTATAGTATTTTGGCCAGCAATCAAGAAATTGGGTTAAGGTTCTATTTCTGTATCTACCTAGCCAAGTGATCTTAGGAAAGTTATAATTTTTCTGCATCTCAGTTGAACACTGGATTCAATGACTAGATCTCTTCAGATCTCAACAGCCTCTAAAATTCTGTTTGATAATGACTTCATTCCTGGTGGCATATTATAATAGATGCTTTCCTCATGATGACATTATGGTATGTGTTACGTTACATAGGCATGGAGCTTCAGACAGCTATGTTTTTAATTATTATTTTAAAAATTCCCTGCCCATCTGCCTTTTGTTGCTAAGTGTTCCTGTGTCTATTTTTTATCCCCTCTGAAGTGTAGTTTTATTTTTTTGTCTTCAGTGTTAAAATGAATCCCATAGGGCTTGTTTATCTCTGCACTCTGTTAGTAGGCTCTCTCAAATTAATAATAGATGTTGTGGTAGGCGGATAAAGTCCTCCCAAAGATGTTCATACCCTCATTCCTAGAATATGTGAAAGTTACCCTGGTACAGGAAATTAAGGTTGCAGGTGGAATTAAAGTTGCCAGTCAGCTGACCTTAAAAATAGGGAGAGTATTCAGGTGGGTCCACTGTAATCACAAGGGTGTTACTTGAAAGGAGGAGGCAGGAGAGTTAGTGTCAGAGGGATACAATGTGAGAACAACTCAACGTTGGCTTTAAAGATGGAAGGGGCCACAAGCCAAGGAATGCCAGCAGTATCTAGAAGCTGAAAAAGGCAAGGAGAGAAATTATCTTCTGTAGCTTCCAGAAGGAATGTAGCCCACTAACCCCTGAATTTTAGCCCAGTATGTCCCATTCAGGACTTGTGACCTCCAAAACTATAAGATAATAAATTTATGTTGTTTTAAGCCATTAGATTTGTGGAATTTTGTTACAGCAGCAGTAGGAAATTAATGCGGATGTCTAGTGCAAGGAGCACTGTGTGAATTAATTTCAGAAATTAATGTACTGAAAACATTTTTTGGGGAAGGGTGTTGGACCCCTATTTTTAGGTTTTTCTTTCATGAGCATCAAGATTTTAAATGTTCATTTTGTATCCTAAAACTTCTGTGTCATTTTCAAGGTTAGCTTTTTAGAAGCTTTGTCAGTAAAGTACAAGAATAAGAAATTTGAAGATACCAGTCTTCTGGGTCATTCACTCTTCATGTGATAACAGTCTTAGCTTCTTGGTCACCGATAGTATTTGAGGGGAATGGTAACCTACAGAATTAGAAATATTGAATAATTTATATTGGAACTAATTAGATGATGTTAAACAAGGATTTTTTAAAAAAAATTTTACTTTTATTTGAATTTTTTTTAATGGTTAGTATTAAAATTTTAATGGTTAATATTTGTATTTTATCAGTGGTCAAGACCATTTTAAATGGACAGATTTTCTTACTGGGTGGCAGGTGGAAGGCAGGAGTTCCTTGAATTCACAGAAATCCCATATTAGAATCAGAAGGAGTTAAGATTTTTAGAGGTCATGCTAGTTCTCCAGTTGAGGAGATCTGAGAGTCAGAGAGGATAGTTTTAAGTGATTAGCTCAAATTAGCTTATCTGGTTTATTTTAGAACTCTGAGCAGAATTTAAGTCTCTGGACTAAATCCAGTCATCTTTTCCTGTCTTGCTGCACACAAAGGTAAGATGAAAAAGGGAGAATTTTAGGCTTTTAATGTTGAACTTCTGTCAAGTCTGTACTTAGGTACTTTTTATAAAAAATAACCTAAAATATGTAGATTCTCTTATTAAATACAGCAACCATTAAAAACACCTTGGGCAAACAGGCATTCTTATTTTATGGTTCAGTTTCTGCAGTTCCTAATTTTATTGTTCTTCCTGTGATGTAACTCCCAACAGCAGTGATTTTGAAAGAAAGTATAAAGAAGGTGCAAAAATCAGACAAAATGCTTGCTTGTTTGCTTGGACAGCCTACATTAGGATACTTCGAAAAGGTCATGGAAAAATAGAATTAAAAGATAATGTGAATGTTTCCACGAACCTTTTTGAAGTACCCTCATACCTACCTGATAAGAATTACTTTGTATTTTGACTCATGAATTTGATATGGCAAAAATGAAGGACCTAATTTTAAAAATTTAACATTAGTGTTGGTTTAACAATCTGATTTTTAAAGTACTTACATGAATTACATGTAAGTTTTTGCCTACTCATCCTTGTTAGAAGTATATTTAATTTGGATATAAATTCTGTTACATATACCTCTTTTTCTATTATACATATTAATATTTTACTATTTTGTTTCCTCATAAGCTTAATTCTGTCATGTTAGTTTCTCTTTTGGCTTTGTGCTGATCAAGAACATAATTAAAAGTATAAACTCTGAACTCACTATTATTTTCAGTTTGTAAGATCGTCTAGATTTTGTGATACATACTTCAGAGACTTTCTTACAAAAGTAAAAGAACTAAGAACTAACTGTAAGTCACTCACATAGTGGGGAGAGTAAAGTCATCATTTTAGTTAAAGTTGTGCAGATCTAGGATAATTATTTGAGGAAAAAGTACAGTTTTGAGGTATTTTTTCACCTATATTTTTCCTTGAATTACCTGTATATAGTGTAAACTTCTGAAATTTGATGTAATGCCCTTTCTTTATTCCTGTGCTTGTGACAACCTTATGGATGTCAGACTTCTGTTTTACAGCTGAAGAGTGGAGATTGTTGAACTTTTTATTCAGGGGACTGACCCTGGGACATTAAGTAGCATACTGAAAGTTTAAGCTTGTGGTCACAAATATTTTAACCTGTTTGATAGGGTTAATTATTACACCTTAATGGCATTACTTTTGTGTAGTGTCAGAGAGATAGTTGATTACCAAGTTAGTTAAAAAGTAGAATAATTGGTAATACTGGGAGGAGTGTTAAAAAAAAAAAAGCTGAGGTCTAGGTAATGAGGTCCTCTGTATGTGAAATCAGTTAATTTTCAGTGAGCAGATCAGAATTCTGATCTCTTCTCACCATAATGATTAGCAATCCTTTGTTAAGGGAAGTTTCAGTGAGTGCTTGAAATATATCCTTGAGTCGCTAGGTCCCTGAGGTCTCTCATGTGAAACTAAATGTTGGCCTGGCATCTCTGGAACTCAGACGGTGGCCAAATGGGTTTGGCCTCGGTTAAACAGAGTTTTAATCATTAAATGGAAATGGATGAAGTTGTTGAACTAATATAGTACCTTCAAAGCCTCCAGCTTTGGTTGGAGGAGAATCAAGTAAAATATTTCACCACCTGTGTTATCACTAAAGAGAATCAGTTCTGTAAATGGTAGTGGTTTCTCTAAACGTGGTGTCCTACACCGAAGATCAGAACTGTCATTTCCAGTTAGGTAGCATGTAAATGAGAATTTGTATTGAATTGTATGTTTTAAAAAATGTTTTCCATTTATTTGCTTAGTTAAGGTTATTTAGATAATTCATAAGTTATAGAATGAGAAAGCCTATTTGTAAGGTTGTGGAACTTCTATTTAGTTATGTTGGGGGATGGTATGACAAATTATTAACTTGGGATGATTATAAAAGTTATATGTCCCAGGTTGTATTCAAAATTCTGGTCTCTTTCTGCTGAATGGGAAACCTTTATTATATCTAATTTTTATTGGCATGGTTGTATTCTTTTACGTAGAAAAAGATAAACTTTACCCATTTTCAGCTTCTCAGAAATTCTGAACTTGCATTACTAGTCTAAAATAAATATAAGAAGTTAATTTGGTCATGCGTCAAAGCATTTTATGTAAGGAAAAAATGTATGTTAAGAGTTACTGAAATTCTTGATGGGCCATAAATCCACTTAGCATAAAAATTTGCAACTTTGTTAAGGGTCTGAAGGGGAAAATATCAAGAAATGTTACTTACAGAATATTGATATAGAGTTAGAATAATTTCAACCCCTCTAATGCTAAATTTTCCCCTTAAAATGAAAAGTAATTTGATTGATAGAGCACTTGATGCAGACAGGCAGGCAGGAACCTTGGGTTTTTTTTCAAATCACTTTTCTGATTATTTGTGAGGTTTTTTTTTGAACAGCATTTACAATATTATAATTGTGTAAGTATTGTTTGCTGCAGAATCAACTAGTGTGCTTGGACTGATTAAGAAGGAAACAATCTTAAATTACTAATTATGCAGGTCAAAGGAAAACGTCTTAGGTATCAACGTCTAAAAGAGTCTCAATTTTTTTCTTATGCCTGTTTCTTCTAAGTCAAACTAGGCTTCCAGTTTTAAAAAAATCTCATGTATTTTTCTTACATTATTATTATTATTTTTGTTTCAGTGAAACATATTCTTGAGTAATTTCTTCATATGGGGTGTGTGGTAAGTAGAATAATGGTTCACCAAAGATGTCCATATCCTCATCTTTGGAATTTCTGAATGTTACCCTACATGGTAACAGGGACTTTGCTGATATGGTTAAGTTAAGAATCTTGAGATGGCGAGATTATTCTGGATGATGATTTTTCTCTATTGGAAAGATTTCCTTTAAGATTTTTTATCCTTTAAGATTCTTATTTTGCCCTTGTTTTTGAAAGACGTTTTCACTGAGTAAATAATTCTAGGTTGACAGTCAGTTTTTTGTTTTTTTTTATCCTTTCATTACTTTAAAGATGTTCCACTGTCTTCTGGCTTGCATTTTTTTCAGATGAGAAATTGGCCATTGACATTGTCTTTGTTGCTTTGTAAATAATATGTATTTTTTTTCTAGTTGTTTTAAAAATTTTGTTTTTAACATAGGTTTTAAACGATTTGATGATATGTCAGTGTTCATGAATATTAATGTTTCTTGTACTTGGTGTTCATTGAACTTCTTGGATTTATAGGTTTATTGTTTTCATTAGATTTGGAAAAATTTTAACCATTATTTCTTCAAATATCTTTTCCCTCTCCTTTGGGAACTCCACTTACATGTATATTAGACTGCTTGAAGTTGTTCCATCACGAATTGATGCTCTAGTAATTTTTTTCCAGTGTTTTAAAATTACTGTATGAATTACTGTTTAATTTTAGATGTATTCTGTTGCTATGACTTTACATCCACTAATCTTTTTTCTGCAAAGCCTAATGTGCCATTAATGCTGTCAAATATGTTTTTCACCCCAGACATTGTAGTTTTCATCTCTAGAAGTTCAGGTGGCATCTTTTGAATATCTTAACATTTAAAAATTTTCCTCTAGCTTTTTGAACACATTGTAACCATTTTCTGTGTTCTTGTCAGCTAATTCTAACATGACAGTTCTGGGTTGGTTTTAGTTTATTGACTTGTCTCCTCATGGATTGTATTTTCCTGCTTCTTTACATGTCTAGTGATTTTTGATTAGATGCCAGACATCATCAGTTTTACCTTGTTGGGTCCTAGATATTTTTGTATTCTTGAGTTTTGTTGTAAGATACAGTTAAGTCACTTGGAAAGGGTTTGATCTTTTCATTTCTTGCTTTTAAGCTTTCTTAGGAAGGACCAGAGCAGCATTTAGTCTATGGTTAATGTTACCTTCTAAGGCATAACCCTTCTAAGGTACTGTAGCTGATGTTATGTTAATTATGAGGTTTTTCTTCTCTGACCAGTGGGAACAGGAGGAGTTCTGTGTGAGTTCTGGAGATTATTCTCTTTAATCCCTTCAGGTGGTTCTTGGGTAGCTTCCTCACATGCATGGGTTGATCAGTACTCAGCTGAAGATTTGAAGGAGAACCCCTGCACATCTCCAGAGTTCTTTGTCTTTGCAGCTTTCACCTCTCTGGTACTCTGCCCTGCAGACTCTAGGCATCTGGGTCTCCTTGGATTTCAACTCTATCTCTTTAACTCAGAGGGACTGCCAGACTCTGCCTGGCTCCCTGTTCTTTGTGCTGCAGTCTGGAAACTTTCTCCAGGCTGTAGGGTGATTCAGTTACATGATTACCTCGTCTGTATCTGTCTCTCAGGAGTCATTGTCCTTAGTTGCTTGATGTTCAATGTAAAACTATTGTTTAAAATATTTTGTTCATTTTTGCGTTTCAAGTGTGAGGGTCCCTGTTTCTCTGTCTTGGCCAGGAAAGGATGTCTCTTGCCTATGAGATCATAATTATCTCCAAGTAATATTCTTATAGTCTTAGTCCATTTGGGCTGCTATAACAGAAAAACCATAGAGATTTATTTCTTACAGTTTTGGAGGCTGGGAACTCCCAAGATCCAGGTTCTGGCATTATAGGTGTCTGGTAAGGCCTGTTCCTCATAGGGCCTGTGCCTCCTTGCAGCGTCCTCACCTGATAAAAAGGGCAAGGCAGCTCTGTGAGGCATCTTTTATAAGGGCACTAATCCCATCTGTGTGGGCAATGCCATCATGATCTAATTGCCTCCCAAAGGCCCCACCTGTTGATACATACCAACACCTCGGGAGTTAGGTTTCAACAAATGAATTCTGGGGTGACACAGACGTTCAAATCACAGCACTTAGAATTTTTGTTGTTATTGTTAAATTTATAATGTATCTTATTTAATAAAAACGCCCAAGCTTTTACTGTTCCACTTGGAGTCTGAAGAATAATATGTCTTTCTAATTGGGAGATTTATGATGACTTATCTGGTGGTCTATATAGTATAGTAAGAATTTTCAGAGTTCATTCATAATGCTGACATATACTGAAGTTTAAGTTGTAAATGACTTGCAAAACTGAAAAATGATAGCATGCTAACTTTTTGTGTGTTTTAAAACATTTAATATTGAAATGTAGCCATTGCATAGGTTGTATGTGTCTGTTTTGTGGAATGTGTAGAATTTTAATTTCAGAAACAGTGGAATATTTAAAGGTTTCCTTTCATGTCCAGCAATAGTAAACAAATAATTTTCTTTGGATTGAATTTTTGTAAGTGATAAGATGTTTAGTGATGTGACGAAGTTATTGAAATTTCTTGAAAAAAGTTGCCAAAAGTTTTTCTAAAGTTTGCCCTAAGAAAAATTGTTTGCATATTTGAGTACCCAAAGGCATGTATTTAATTGCTAATAGAATCCTATGCCACATTTTATTATATACAACTCATTCTTTTGGCTTTCAAGTAGAAAAATAAAAGCCTTGTACTATTTTATGATAACTGTATGATCAAAGTTTGAGGAGAGTGAATGCTAACAACATATTTTAAGCTGATCTTAATCTCAGGTCATTTTGTTTTAACTTCATATTTTTGTTATATATTTAGGCATAGTACAGTAATTTGGGGTGATTTTCAGTCTTTTCCCTTTTTCTTTGTGGACTGTTTTAAAAATTACATGGTTTTGGAACAAAGTCTTTCACAAAGTGCTTTGCTCTCCGTTTTTGTTTATTTGCCGTGGCTCTAAGTCAAGTCCATAAATGAGGAAATGGTTTTGGCTCCCTAAGTGAGGCCAGAAGTGCCAATCGCAGTGTCTGCACCAGTGGGGCTCTTCTTGGCTTAGCAGGCGTCAGGCAGTTTATACTGATCATCTCAAAAGCACCAGCTGTATATGTGGCAGTCTCCCATTTTACAGATGAGGAACCTGATACTCAGGGGTCACAGTAAGCTGCCTCTCAGGTCACTCATTGAGCAAGAGGCTGACATTTGACTTCATGACAACCACAACATCATACTGTTTTCCACCTTTCTCCCTTGGACATGGGCAGAGACAACTATTGGCTATTCTAGTGTCCCTTGTCCCGGAGGTCATTATACCCTCATCCAGGAGGAGCACTGTCAGTTGCAGTTCTGAACTAGTCTGTAGGAGAGTCTGACTGCTTTATAAAAAGGGGCTATATAAAAACTATTTTATATGACTTTAGTAAATGTGGCTGTGGATGGATCTGGCTATTTAAGAAAAATCTATGGATGTGCTGGCCAGTTAGCTCAGTTGGTTAGAGTGTGGTGCTGAGAACACCAAGGTCTGGGGGTTTGATTCCTGTACTAACCACCAAAAAAAAAAAAAAAAAAAAAGAAAAAGAAAGAAAAAGAAAAATCTATGAAATGATGTACATTTAGGAGTAATTTATTTTATTAACTAATTTTAGGAATAATTTAAGAGTATCTATGAAATGATGTACTTTTGGCATAATTTTGTCCTTTTCATTTTACATAGTATTGGTATGAAAGGGGAATAGGAATTAAGGAATTACTCAAGAATCTATGTGCTGGCACTTCCAACATCCCTTCTTTTTTGATTCTTATTTGATCTACTTATGTACAATTTTTGCTTCAACTCGCCTATCAAAGAAACTTTTATTGTGAAACAAATCTCCCAACACTTTTCAGACACACTCATTTGTCTCTCGAGTATAATGTGAATATTCTGACTGTTTATGTCAGTGAGTTAGATAGATGCATTTCACATTTATGCTTCCTCTTGGCATTGAAATAGGCAGGAACATGTGAAGGACCTGTGTCAGTCAGTCATTAGGTATTTATTTATTTTGAATTTGGTACGTCCATATACCTGGGATAGAGCTGAGCCCTCATCTCTGAAGACTTGCAATCAAGGATTACAAGAGTTTTGGAACTTTGACCAGATGCTGAGCAGAGCCTCTTTTCATCCTGTGTTTGGTGAGCTGGTGAGTCCAGTTGGCAAAAATGCTTTGCCTCTGTGCGGGGTTTAGGAAAGAGGGCGTATATGTATGGGAAAAACACAAACTGTAATGTTTTTCCCTCTATGCTCTTACTCAACAACTGTCATCACAGACAGAAGACCACCTCTGACTTCTGTGAACAAATGTGTGGGGATTTCTCCACACAGGAAGCAAGCAAGCAGTTGTTCAGCGGACACGAGCTGGATGTCCTCTAATTATATTCCAACCTGGAGATAGTGCAGATCTCAGGTTGAGGGCTCAGTCCCCAAGACTGCCTGCCACTTTAGGTGCCGGTGGCAAGTCCAGGCTTCTGGAACTTCTGATCAACAAGCTATAAATCGGGGTCCCCACAATTCCCTCTTTGGGTTTGATTAGTTTGCTTGAGCAGCTGACAGAACTCAGGGAAACAATTGCATTTACCGATTTATTATGAGGGATACTACAAAGGATACAGATGAAGAGATGTGTAAGGAGAGGAACACGGGGCTTCTACATCCTCCCCAGGCGTGCCACCCTCCAGGAACCTCCACGTGTTCTCCACAGGGCTGTCTGAACCCTGTGCTCTTGGGTTTTATGGGAGCTTCATCACATAGACATGATTAATTAAACCATTGGTCACTGGTGATCAACTTCACCTTCAGCCCCTCTCCCCTTCCTAGAGGTTGGGGGGTGAGACTAAAAGTCCCATCTTGGTTTTTCCTGTGACCAGTCAGCCATTATTAGCAAACGAAAATACTTAGACTTTGGAGATTCTAAGGATTTTAGGAGTTGTATGTCAGGAGATGGGACGAGGACCAAATATACATTTTCTCAGGATCACAGAGGGTAGGTCTCTGAGTCAGAGTGTAGACCATCCCTCATCTTCCTCCGTAGCTGGATACTACTGTCTCTTTTGGGCCCCCCCATTTCATGCTCTGGGAGGAAAGTACTAAATTATAATGGAAAGGCAAAACACTTTAACTGGGAACACTTTGTCATTTTAAGTAGGTCTCTCTGTAAAGCAAGAGGGAAAAGAAGTGTGTGAGCAAATGGGCTGTCTCTTCAGTATTCCCCATCTTTGAAGGGACAAGTGTGCATCTAGGAGTGATGTTTCAGTGAGTAAAAAGGTAGGATATTGATTTTATTATGGTCTTTTGGAGAGTGAATATACTAATGCTAAGCTTACCTATGTCCCCCTTCTTTCACACCTATGAATTGATTTTGTGATTTTCATACATATTACTATAAAATATTGTTTATATATGTGTGTGCATGCATAAGTCTGATAGTAGCCATATAAAATGCATTTCTTTTCACTTACAAATGGTCAGTGATTAGAATACTAATTCCAGGGCATCCATTTCCCTGAAGCTGAGAGGGCCAATTAATAATCAGAATGTTGCTTGGTAACATTATAATAAAAAATTTAATTAAAAAACAATTAAACAGTTAGTAATCTAATGTGGTCTTATAGCAGAAAGGAGTGTTCTAATTTCATTGAATATTTCCAGGGAACTGAAGACTATACTTTTAACTACCAAATCATTAAAAATTATATTCTATCGTATATACTTATTATAAAAATAATGAATGTTCATTACAGAAAAAGTTAAAAGAAAGGGCAAGAAAAAGTGTTTATTTTAAAAATTCAGCACTACTATTTCATAATTATCACTGTTAACTCTTGGTTATAGCATTATAGTCTGTTAACTTTTTTCTGTGACTATGCACATGTGCTTACGTGTTTTAAAAATCAGGGTTCTGTTGAGCATATTGTAAAACAGTTAAAATTTTTATTATAGCTACTTCTAAAATTTTTTATACACTTCTCTGCCTTCTTGAATACACTTCCTTTGTTTTTTTTCAGATCACTGTTAAGGCTGTTTACTTTTATACTGTAGGGTATCTAGCATTTTATTTTTATGTTTCCCTGTTCTGATGTTAATCTCTCTCCTAAAGTTAGGACCCTGACCTGTCCTTTATTTTCCTTCTACTTTGTGGTTCACTTGTGTGGTGACTTGCTTTAGCAGGTAACTAAGCTTCTTAGGAATTTTTTAAAATAAGAGTCAGTGAAATTCAGGGAAAGGACTTAAAGAATAAAGAGCAGAGGTTTTTTTGCTGAGATTTGTGGTTTTATTTCCATCAGTCTCCTTGGGGGAGCCAGAATAATGGCCCCCAGAGATATCCATGTCCTGTTCCCCAAATCTATGACCAAGTTACCTTACATGGCAAAGAAACTGTGCAGATGTGGTTAAATTAAGGATCTTGAGATGGAGAGACTATTCTGGATTATCTGGTGTGTCCAGTGTAGTTGTCAGGGTTCTTATAAGAAGAAAGGTCATACTAAGAGTGCAGGAGATGGGATGACAGTAGCAGAGGTTGGAGTGATCTTCTTTACATATGGAGGAAGAGGCCTTGAGCCAGGGAATGTGGATGGCCTTCAGTAATGGGAGAAGACAAGGGCATGATACATCCTACTGCCTCCCCAAGGAACATAGCCATGCCAATACCATGTTTTTAGCCTGTAAACCCCATTTAGGATTTCTGACCTCCAGAACAGCCAGATAATAGATTTGGGTTGTTTTGTGATACCACATTTGTGGTTATTTGTTACAGCTGTAATAGGAAACCAATATACCCTGTGTTAGTCTCTTTTTGTTGCTTATAACAGAATATCTGAAACTGGTTAAGTTATAAAGAAATGAAGAGGTTTATTTCTTATAGTTTGGAAGCTGGGAAGTCCAAGGTCCAGGGAATGCATCTGGTGAGGGCCTTTTTCTTGGTAGTGACTCTCCACAGCAATGCAGGGTATCACATGGAGAGAATGGGCTGAGTAAGAGAGCTAACCTGCTCACTTGCTTTCCTTGTAAAGCCATCAGAACCATGCCCAGGACTACCCATTAAACCATCAACCCATTACTCCATGAATGGATCAGTTCATTCATTAGGGCACAATCCTTTCAATCTAATCACCTCTAAAAACCCCACCTATCAAATATCATAATTGAATTTCCCACCCTAACACTGTTACAATGGAGATTAATTTTTTAATACATAAACTTTTGGGGGACACATTTAACCTATAGCAACCCTCCAAAAATCTCAGTTTTTGAGTACAGAACTGTTTCTGAATACAGAACAGTTTTTGAGTACAGAACCGTTTCTAAATCCAATGCAGAATACAGAGCATGCTAGCAAAAGGTCCGGAAGAAAGAATGAAAAAAATAAATACATGAATACTGACGTGAATACCTGAATTTTTCAACTTGTAGTTTTGGGGTTGCATCAAAATTGACAAGAATGATATTGTGAGGTAGTGGATTAAAAATAAAGCCTTCCCTAGATTTAGAAGAATTAGTAACAAATATCTGTTAGTTCATTAAAACTCAGTTGTGCTTAGGGGTATAATTTCCCCACATAATTAAACATTGCTTATGTATTTTAGGACACCCTTGCAGCAACACTTCTTTTCAAGGTGGAGACTTAGTTTAATGCCAGATTTCCTCAAGTGTTACCAATAAATGTCTACAGGCATCAAGAATGGAATTTATTTTCTCATCACCAGCTAGTGCATAATCACTATCAATAGCTTTTGCCAGAAAAAATTCTCTCAACACCTTCTCCTTTCATAGGTCAGTTGACTTATCTAAGCAAAAAGTTCTGTCTGTAGTCACCGTCCTTGCCTGTGAGATTCTGTCTGCTGTGAGAAGGGACTGGTAACCGGCAGTGGTGCCATCTTGGCATGGCCATTCTTCCTGGTAGTAGTACACTGTGCCTGCTTTGCTCATTCTGCTGGCAGGTGACTCTTTCCTATTGATGTATTTATGAGCGAGGCCTTTACTTGGAACCTGTGTGTATTCTGTTATTCAAAGTTTCAGCAAGTTTGCTTCCCTAGTGTTTAAGTCCACAGCGAACTAGAAGTGGCACATTAGAAGCTTAGAGAAGAAATACTTAGGCCAACTACTCTGACATTATCAGCAAAGAGCACAGTTGAGAACCTGATGGGAGAATTATGAACAGGTGTAAGACTAAAAACTGATAGTAGTCTGGAGGTAGTTAGTAGAGCAGCAGCTGCTGCTTGCATCTTTGGGGGCCCTGTGGCATTGTATCAGTGTGCGTGATGGTGAACTGGATTAGACCGTATCTCTTGTACTTTGTGAAAGTTGGGGAAAAGTGTTTTAACATGTTCCTAGAAAACTTTCTGTGCTTACGGTTAACTTAAATTTTGTTGTTGTTTTTCTTAAGGGTATAAACTTAAGTTTTCTGTGATGATCCATTCCCCAAAACTGAGGATTTAGTGCACAGCTCCTTAATTAGCCTTTGCCATAGCCCTCAAAAATTATTTGAAATCCTCTTTGGAGAGTTATGAAGAGAAAGGGTGATTTGTCATCTCTTCTAGAAAATATATATGTATTTCCAGCCCCCCAGTTGGCTAACTTGACTTTGATGGCTCAATATTTGGGTTTTTTTTTTTTTTTGAGCCCCTGCTTGAATGATCTGACCAGAATTGCATAGCCAACTAAGACCACCACTAGCATTTTAAAGTTGAGATTTATATACTTATAGTTGAATAGGTTACTTATATAGCATTTTTAAAGTTCCTGGTATCCAGGAACCTCCCTGACCAGTTCTACCTGAAGAGATGGGAAGGGTGGCCAGGGGAGTTGAAAACATCTGATTCTAAGCAAGCTGCTTAAGGACATTCAGGCAGAGGGACCGGAATGTGCAGAGGTCAGAAGTTGGAAAGAGTGTGGTGTGTTTGGAGAAGACTGAGAGATGTTACAGGATCAGAATGCTCAGGGGAGGGTGGGGAGGAAATGGGGGGAAATGTTAAAATGTTCTCTCCTGGAGTGGGAATTTTACAGTCAGTGACCTTCTCCTCCCAACAGCTTCCTGGCCATCTGAGTTGAGGTAACTTACCTCCTGTCTCTACCTCGGTTTCTTTATCTGTGCAGTTGATGGTGCTAATGGTGTCCATCTCTAGGAGATCTTTTCTGAGGATATACCGAGTAGATACAGAAGCCTAGAGCGTGCTACCTGGAACTAAGTGCTCTACACAGGTTATGTCCTTCTTTTCTTCTTTCTCGTCAGGACCTCTGGACATCTGGTACTTTCAGGAGGCCAGACCCAACTGGCAGGTGCCAAATAGAGCTGCAGAACTTTGACTGGAAGGGGCTGGCTTGGGAATGCCCCAGAGGAAGTGACCTTTGATTTGCTCCTTTCAGAGAAAATTCTCCTTGAGAGCACCACACCCTAAACCCAGGTCCAATTTGTCCCAAGGCCTTCTAAAGCTAATTCTGTTTTATGTAGCACTTATTTTAATGTTCCAGTGGGTTATCTCTTCACCTCAAAGATTAAACTCCTTCTGGCAAGGATGAAAGGAAAGGAAGAGGAGTTGCTGGCCAGCAAAAACAGAATAGAAGAGAAACTTGTGCCCAGAACGCCCACATCAGCACACCACATCCACTCCAAGGAGGCTTCTCAATCCCAAAAATCCAGCCAGGGTTTTTAGGTAAGGGTTGGTCTTTGTGTTGGATGTTTGTCTTGGACTTCTTCACACATTTTCCTACTCCCCCATGCCTTCTCTCAACCCAGTGGATTATCAACAGAGAAAAGGTAAGAATCTCATCTGAACACCCCTCGGTAAGAACTGCATGAGAATGCCAAGACCTTTCTAAGGAAGGGTAATTTTGCCCCAAAGCCACCGGGCTGTTGGCTCACCCCGCAGTGGATTTGGAAGCAGTGAAGTGCAGTGGCTGCTCAGGCTTCTGCTGCTTTACCTTTTGTGTTCCTACGGAAAGATTTTCGTAAAAAGACAAATCAAGATATTCCACTTCCTTTTTTTGTTTGTTATTGTTTGGCAGCTGGCAGGTATGGGAATCCAAACCCTTGACTGTGCTCTAACCAACTGAGCTAACCAGCCAGCCCTAAGACATTCCACTTCTTAGGTTTTCCTTAATAACTCTCAGGTTGGGCTCTTTTTGTTTTATGGCACAGGTAGGGATATGAACCTGGATGGGTTTGACAACAGTGCAGTCCCAATGCTATTTGTGTGTGTTTTAAAGTTACATTGAAAGGGGGAAAATAACACTTCAAGTTAAGTGAGTTATGTGTAGAATATAGTTTTTACATCCAGAAATATTCATTTGGAGATGGTGTTTCGTCTACACAGAGTTTCCTGGAAGCCCTCCAGCCTTAAGCCTCTTTAATTATAGTGTCGAGTTTTTTTCTTGTCACAGTTCCCCTCACCACGGGAACATGTGTACATGTCATAATATTTAAACATCTCGATGGCTCCATTCTGCAATTGAAATGGAATGTCAGGAATGTTCCTGGGGGAAATATTTATTTTATGAATATCCTTCAAACCTATAACTTAAGATGATCTTTAATCAATCTGAGTAGGCAGTAAATAAGCAAACCTGACTGCCTAGTTAGAGAGTAATAAGAAGATGAATGTGTATTTCTTGGTTCTGGGGAGCTCAAAGCACCTTCATCAGAAAATTTACTTAAAAACAATAGATGCAGTGTCCAGTTTTGATGTCAGGGTTAGAGAAATTATCTTTGGCTAAGGTTATCTTCTATCTTGCCTTGTAACTTCAAAATGCATGCTATAGCGTGATGCCTGCATGTGCTTTTCCTGGCTTGCTGCTCTCTTAGGTTTGGCCCTGGTGGTTTTAAAGGTTCTCCAAGTTGGCCAACCCTCATGATGAACTCTTTGAGCGTGATAGGCTGGAGGCGATGGCAGGAGCAGCCAAGATGACTGGATTCTGGTGTTGAAAGAGGATGAAGTGGAGCTATTCAGAACAGATGCAGAGTTACTTATTTCAATTGATCCCATCTTTGTAGGCTTCTTTTCAACTTTAGAACTGCTTCTTACTTTGGCTTTGTATGTTTATCTTTCCCTTAACTTTCTAGTCATAATACATTTGAGTCAGCAGAGCTTAGAATTTGTGCCTAATTTCTGCAAATACTGTTTGGAAACTTAAAGGTTAGGGAAGTTATGTGCAAATAGGAAATTTAATTTAAACCAGAACTGTGTATTTCCCAGACCTGAACCCATTTAACCTAGAATCACTGAGTCAACTGCTAATTTAATGTCAACACAGCCTAAACAGAAACAAATGGTTAGCAAGTGTGGTTTCTGTTGGATTCTTCTGGATGCTTTTACTTTATGTGAAACATAAAATAGGGTCTTAATCACCTGGGTTTTTGAAATGTTTCATCACACCATTTCCCTTTTGGGTTTGCAGAAATACTGCTGCTAATCTTCTTTTGTTCTTTCTGTTTAGAAATGTTTGCTTGACTCTGGTCATTTTCAGTACCCAGCAAATGTATCCACGTCACCAATTTCTCATTTCAGTTACCTTCATCTGTCATTGCTGTGTATCCACTACTTTCTAGACTTGCTTGCAGTTATAGATCAAACAATTTGAATTGCGAATCTGACTTCCTTATTTTCTTATTTCTTCTTTGTGGATTGCAAGTTTTTAGGAACTTTGTAGATTGCAAATTTTTAGAAACTCTGAACAAGTTCTCTCATCCAGGGCTGACCAGTTCTGAATGAAGTACAGTAATAAGAATTCAGAGATTTGTATAATTTTACTGACATGACCTTTGTCTTTCCACTGGGCCTACCAAAGCACCCAGCTTATGGAAGATGATTAATTAAATGTTGAATTGCACTGATATGGTCAAGCAGTATATTATTTTTATAGATGATCTTGTTGGAAGCCAGATTTAAGGAGGCTAAAAATACATTATTTCCATGAGGATTTCATTGTTAATCTAATGTGAAAACAATGTTTATATGAACAAATATCATTTAAAGTAATGTTATAGTTCCTAAAATAATATAGGCATAAAGTTGAAAAGCACAAAACAGAAAGTCTCTTTTAAACATTTATCTCTGTCATCTATATCTATATATAGATATATAGCACATATCTGTATTTAAATATGTAGAGAAAAATGCTAGAAAGGCAAAATATCAACAGGGATTATATCTGGGCAATGGGAAGTATGAGAAAACCAGACAGCCAGAGGAAAAAATTATCATGATGTTGGTTCCTTAACTTGGTGTTACTTGGGGGGTGGGGTAGAGAATAATATTTGATGAAAAATTTCTGTTGTTATCAGGTATTCTTTGATAGTATGATTTTCTGCTATTATGTGATATTTCATCATGTAGGTATTTGGTTTATTTTGGTTTCCTTGGGTATGTGAGAGAAGATTTGAGAGAAGATTTGGTGCTTATGATTGATAATTCTTCATCATTATTAATGGAAGGAAGCCACAAGCAGATAATTCATATTTGACTTTGGATTCTGTGTTGTCTGAGGTTTTATTTCAAACAAAATGGCCACACAACCTTTTGGTATGTCTTGAATTTTGGAAGCTGTATATTCTCCATGCTTGGCTCTTTTCCACTCTTTCTCTACAATCTCTTCCCCTTCCTCCTGTTCCTGGAGTTGTAAGTAGGGCTGTCTGAGTGGTTGTGCAGTGATATTCTGATATGGATTGCCATCTTCTGTGGCATTGGGTTGAGTTTATAGCACATTGAAGTATTCAATGAATGTTTGTTCCTTTAGATACTTTTCTTGCAAGGAGAGGTACCTAGATTCCTCAAAAAATAGTAACTAGATTCTGAATTTCATTCAACAGAAAATACAATTTGGCCTTTATCACTAATAAAGATATTAGCTTTGCAAGGTAGAATTTCTGTAGCTTTTGAGCCCCTTCTAGGCAGTTCTTAGCAGTTAGAAGATGGTGCTGGATGAGAAGAGATAGGTATTTTTGAGGCCCAGATGGTCTAAGAGAGGTTTTGCTAGTGTTCATATAACAATTTGATGGTTTATAATTATTTAGTTCTTTTTGGTAGGTATCAGTAGTGTAATAGATAGCACAGGCGAGGGCTGCAGGTATTCTCCTCAACAGCCTTATTACCACACAGTGTGCACCTATAGAAGAAAATCTCACACTGGATTCTGCCTCACATGCAAATCTTATTAATGACTGTTTTGTAAGCTCAGTGGGTTTCCAGCTCTCTGTCCTTTTCATACTCTTATAGTTCATTTGAGGCAGAAGGAAAGTTGCTCAAACAGCATGATGGACTTCTGGTCATCCATTAGACTTGAAATCCGAAGGCTTGGGTGCCAGTCCAAAGGGGTTGGGGCATTAGACTTTATCAGTTCCTATGCTCTGTTGAATCAAGGGAGGGAGTATCCTACAGTACTAACCAATCCACATTTAAAAAAATCACCATCTTACCTATGAAATTTCTGGACATATACAAACTATCAAGACTAAAAGAAGAAGAAATACAAAACCTGAAAAAACCAAAACCAGGCAATGAGATTGACACAGAAATCATCAGTCTCCCAACAAAGAAAAGCCCAGGATCAGATGGCTTCACTGCTGAATTCTACCAAACCTTGAAAGAAGAATTAGCACCAGTCCTTTTCAAAGTATTCCAAACATTTGAAACAGAGGCCATTCTCTCAAATTCATTCTATGAGGCCAGCATTACTCTCATACCAAAATCAGATGAAAACGCAACCAAAAAAAAGAGCTATAGTTCAATATCCTTATGAACATAGCCACAAAAATCCTCAACAAGATATTATCAAACAATACAACAGCACATCAAAAAGATTATCCAGCATGATCAAGTGGGGTTCATCCCAGGGATGCAAGGATGGTTCAACATATGCAAATCAGTAAATGTGATATACCACATCAAAAAAACCATATGATCATCTCAATTGATGCAGAAAAAGTATTTGACAAAATTCAGCATCCTTCATGATAAAGACCTTCAATAAATTAGGTATAGACGGAAAGTATCTCAACACGGCAAAAGCCATATATGACAAACCCATCACCAATATCATCCTGAATGGAGAAAAGCTGTAAGAACAGGAACAAGATTCTCACCACTCCTATTCAACATAGTATTGGAAGTATTAGCCAGAGCAATTAGGCAAGAGAAAGAAATAAGGGCATCCACACTGGAAAAGATGAAATCAAATTGTCAGTGTTCACAATGACATGATCCTATGTATAAAAAAATCCGTAGCCTCTACCAGAAAACTCCTATAGCTCATAAATAATTTCAGTAAAGTTGCAGGATACAAAATCAATACACAAAAATCAGTAGCATTTTTATACACCAACAATGAACAAGTAGAAATAGAAACAAGAAAGCAAGCCCATTTACAATAGCTACCCAAAGAATAAAATACGTAGGAATGAATTTAAACAAAGAGATGAAAGATTTCTATGATGAAAACTGTACAACACTGCTGAAAGAAATTAAAGAGGACACCAAAAGATAGAAAGACATTCCATGTTCATGGATTGGAAGAATTAACATTGTGAAAATGTCCATAGTACCCAAAGTAATGTACAGATTCAGTGCAATCCCCATCAAAATATTAACGATGTTTTTCACAGAAATAGAAAAAACAATCCTAAAACATAATTTTTAACATCCATTTTGCTAATTAACAAAGCCTGTGTTGTTCAGGAAAGATAAATTCAGATTCTTCCTCGCTTTCTGATGCTGAGGAAGCACTCCTTGGGCCTGTTCTCACTCAGCTGGAGTAGTCCACCATTCTTGGGGCGAGGCTCAGAACAATCAACACACATTTGTCACAAAAACTGTGCTGAAGTATTTTATAGATAATTACAGACAACACAGCAGGAGAGTGATTTGTGATTCTTCTTGTGTGTGAGAATCAGATTGGGAGATGCATTTGGATGCAAAAATGTTAAAATATAAAGAAAATTTTTGTGGTTGATGGGAGAAATTGGAAACACATTTGATGTTAAGACTGTCCTGGAAAACCTGGGACACGTGGTTGCCAGAGAAAAAGCTCTTTCAGTTTGCTTTTTTGTCTGAGCAGACAGAACTGAGAAATAAGATAAAAACACAGAATACAGTCTAATAAACTTTTTACTCCCATGCATATTAAAGTATTGTATATTAACAAATACAAACTTAATTTTATATATATATACATAAGTATTAAAGCATCTACAACCCTTTCACCTTCAGCAACAGTTTTCAGACGTTTTGGTCTTTACATTTGAAAAATGATTGAGGACCTCAAAAGAGATTTCATTTGTATGGGTTATGGCTATTGATTGTATTACAAATTAAATTGAGAAAATTTTAGTATATTTATTAATACTTTTAAACATAACATTAAACCCATTGCATGTTAATAAAAATTACTTTTTAGTGAAAAACTTTATATTTCCCAAAACAAAAAGTTAAGTGATATTGAGTGATTGTTATGTTTTTGCAGCCTCTTTAACATCTAGTGTGTGAGAAGACAGCTGGGTTCTCGTGTCTGCTCCTATGTTCAGTCTGTCCCGCTATCACTCCTCACGTAGCTTCTGAAAGATTCCAGTGTGTATACTTGTGAGAAAACGAGAATGAAGAAGGCAAAAAATGACATTGTTATTATGAAAATAGTTTTGACATTGCAGATCCCCTAAAGGGAACCAAGGACCCCCAAGAGTCCCTGGATTACACTTTGAGAATCTCTGCTCCATAGTTTCGAAAAGTGTTCACCTACTCATTATTTTATTTGGTCCTCATGCTATCCTTGAGAAATAAGTGCTGTCTTCATTCTGTAGCTGAGACAAACCGTGATTCCAGAAGGCTTCCCCGTGAGTGTTTTGAAAGCTCCTCAGCTACTGGTGCAGCCAGGTTTTAAAGGAAGGTCTTCAGATAGCTCTGGTTACGTGACTGTTCTTTTTCAGTGTTTACCTTTATTTACCACAAATTGTGTTTACCTTTTACTCAAACTTAGAATCAGGGAGAGTGAAACATGTGCCTTTTATTGATGCAGCTTCATATTAAGAGATTGTTTGCCAAGGGTTATAGCTTTGGGTGATTTTCGAACATTCTCATATCAAGGTTTTATCTGTTATATTTTAATATTTGATTAGCATTTATGACAAGAATAAGTTATTCTGTTTACTATGTTTTTTCGGAGTGTCCTTTCAGTAGGTTATTTGAGGACAGTTGTTTTATTTTCTCACCTTGTATGGGTTCTATTTCACATCTTAGAAGAGCCGAGTGGATTTGGCAGTGTCACCTGGCCCCTAGTTAACTATATTTACACTCTTTCAAACTTGTGCTCTCCATGGAGGTCAAAGCCTCTCTTTCCCAAGCCTTTCAGGAACAAGTCTGTTGTGTAGGATTAGAGTTTTAAAATTTCAGAACTGCAGTTGGGCTGACACTTTTTGTACAGTGTACTGATCCTTTAATATTCAGTAAAAATGAATCATGAGAACATTGAAAATTGCTAGAAAAGCAACAAAGACATAAAAAATATAAGCGTGAATTTTCATTCTTTCATTCCATATACCTACAACTACTTTTTCAAGTTACTATAAGAGTTTATAAATGCTTACCTCAGCTTTTGCATTATTCTCTATTATCTCTTCGCTGTCTGCAATACACAGTTCATGTACTGGCAACGGACAACACTTTGAATAGTATGGATGTCCATTACTGCCACTGTGCCCTCTTGCATAATTCAAACCTGGAATTTTAGATATGTTCCTGTCTCACATCCTCAACATCAGTTTAAATTAGAGACTGACTTGCTCTCTGCCTCCTCAAATAATATTTAAATGGTGTTATAAATTGCAAACTTACAAAAGTAAGGCATGTGTACTGAAAATGTAACATTGAAAAGGATCACTACTGCTACAAAAAATGCTCAGACAGAAGTTCAAGTGACATTGTTCTCAACCATATTTTCTCAGTTAATAAGTTATCACCTTTGGCTTACTTATTTGAGGGGGATGAGAGAGAGAGAGAGAAAGAGAGAAAGTTATCCCAGATGTCTTGAGTTAAGGAAAGAGTGAGTGCTTATTTTTTCTTTATGGAATTCTTACATAGTTGTTTCATTGAAGACTTGTGGATGAAGGGAGGAATAGAACTATAGCTGGTCAGAAGGTGGGTAGCAGCTGAGAAAAAGAGGGAAAATAGTAACAGGTCGGCTGGGGGCAGACGCAGCTCTGGGAAATGAAGAAAGCACTTTGATCAGATGAGTTTGGTTTCCAAGGTGTCTAACGGTCAGTTGGACCTGGAGTTATCATGGTCAGTGATGGGTTTCCCTGGGCATTTACCATTTAGTGGAAGCCTACCATGTGCCAGGCAGGGACTGGTTCCTTTTCATGGAACCTCACTTAATTCTCACAACAGACCCAAGAGGGAGGATAAGAGACTTTGAGGCTCATGGAGGTAAAATATCTGTTCAAGGGCATAGTAAATAGTATGAGTAATAGTAGTAAATAGTGAGGCTGGGATGGAACCCACATCAGTATGATGCCAAAGCCTCTTGCTCTATTCAGATTTGCTGCAAAATTTAAAGGATGTGGACTTGAGTCAGAGGAGGACCCACAAGCGAGCTGTAGTGTCACCAGCACCTATAGTTTCCTAACAATTCCCACAGTACTTCTCTAGATAAAGAAGATGGAAGATGGTGAAGTATCTGTTTCCAGAAACATTTTTGAGGAAGTCAGAGAAAGGCCAAAAGGGACTTAAGTTTCTCCAGAGAGGAAGTTGAGAAACTCAAGTATAGCAAACCACTAATGCCAGATGTTATTTATCCAAAGGTTTTTGGCTGCATTGCAATACTTTCTGGATCTCTGTTAGTTCTCTGTAGTCTTTCTGAAGCTGCTTTGAGTTTTTAAAATATATGAACCTGAATTTGAAACCATGATCATTTAACCTAAAATATGCTCTTAAAACCCTAACCTTGTTGTAATAACAATGGTGGAAGCACACACGGAATCACTCCAAATGATTATTTCAAGTATTATTTTATTCCAAGTGGAAAAAAAAGATTTCTGGGCTGGCAACTATTTCAGCTAGAGAAGCTGTGTTTTTGCTTTAAAAAAATCACATTTAGCCCTCTCTTACTACATACATGTGGAATGTTTCCTGCTTAAATTTTTAATTATTATTCTTTAATGGAAGGCTCAAAGGAGATTTTATTGTTGCTGTCTTTGACTTTTCTACCCACATGATAACAAAGCTTTTATGTTTAGTCATAAGGCAAAAAATATTTATTTATTATCCTGTAAAGGGTGTGGAGAGGTGGGTGAGAATAAAGGCAATTAAAATTTTCTCTTATAAAATGGGCTGTTGATTTGTGATCTCAATTCTCTAATTATCCTTCTTTTCCTGTGTGTCATCTACAATAACATCGCAACTAATATCTTTACTTTTGAATGTTGTTTTTTCTCTTCATTTACAAAGCATTTTTTAGTTATTATTTTTCATTCCTGAGACTTTAAAGAATCTCTTCTAATTGTTGCTTTTTATTGTTCTAAAAATAAAAAAAATAAATGAGTACATTCTGCAGTCTGTCTCTGTCTTCCCTGGTAAAATTATAGGCCCACGTTGTATTTCACTGCAACACCCTAATTGATAGAAAACTTGGGGGGGATACATTGTTCTGGTAAATTTATTTTTCTTCTTAATAAAGATCATGAAGAAACTTGTTTTTTTTTTTTTTTTTTTTTTTCTTTTTTGACTCTGGCCATTGAAAATGTTCCTAAAATAATAGCCCGCATTCCTGCCTTAGTAAGCACAGTGGAAATGATTGACTACTGATGGCTGAAAACCTTGTAGCAACTGAGAGTGACTCTTGCAGATATCACTTCTCCCTAAGTGTGTGGTAAGTGGAGTTTTGGAAGGTGTCGAGGTCAACGGCTTCTGACATATTTGCCAGAGAGGCAAGGGGTCTGGTTGCTGTGACTGCCTGTGCTCCCTCCCACTCAGGTGTGCAGGAGTTCACCCTCCCTTCACTTGCAAATGTGCAGAATTCTCTCCCTCCTCCTTTGCTGCTGCTTCTACACAGGAGGAATATGTTGGTAGTGCCTTTAAAGATATTGAATGGCCAGAAAGTGGCTATGTTAAAATAAATCCTCATGATATCTAGATTTCATATGAGTTGATAACTCATGAAAGTTCTGGCTCATAAAGTTTCAAACTTGAACTTCATTGAAAATTGGTGAGGAACCCAGAGGTCCCCCACTGTTCTCCACCAGGGACCTGAGGCCTCTTCCCTGGTGAGCTCACAGTTGCATCCTGTCCCCTTGACTCAGTCATGTCTCTGGTTTCCTTGGGACTTTCCTTTGAACTGGTTTGAAAGAGAAGCTCAGTGGGTGTCCACAGGGCCCTAGTCCACTCTGTGCTGAAGAGAAGACACTTTGATCTTATACTTGGGTTATGTTGCTTGCATGAGTAAAATAAAAAATAAATTATTTTTTCCTGCTGGAGCTGAGGTGATCTCACACCCACAGTAAAAGTAGAATTGTTCTAACTAAGGGAGTATGTGCTATATGTATGCAGGGGTTATTTGTGGCAAACTGCATAACATTAACCATCACGTGACAATGGTAAGATCCCAAAGCGTGGCCTAATGGGGAAGAGCTTTTTCCCAGCTGCGTAGCTCTAATTTTGCAATCCAGTCCATCCCAGGCAGAGAAATTCAGGGCCCTCGCTGGATGTCATTTTATCACTGCCAGATTATTACTTCCTTCTTTCAGGAGGGAGGCTGGCTGGGAAGTGTTCATTCCTAATCCTCCCTAATCTTTGAAGTAATGGGAGTTTTTCTCCCCAGCTGCTGAGCCAATTGTGAAGCACTGCCCCTGCCCCACTGCCATGAATCTGCTTCTAGATGTCTCTACCCAGCTGGTTAAAAATGAATATAGCTTACAGGGAACATGATTAGAGAGGTGAATATACAGGGCAAAGAAAGCACTGGAGATCTTCCACATATAAAAGAACAGCTTTTTGGATTATCCATTTTTTTGATAATAAAATGTGTACATTGTAGCCCACAATCACTCCAGTTTTGTTTCATGGCTGTATGAGAATTGACTATATTATATTTTGCCCTGAATTTTGTTGTTGTTGTTGTAAGAACACTTAAGAGACCTGTACTCCTAATAAATTTTAGAAATACATTATTGTTGACTTATATAGATCATGTTGTATGGCAGATCTCTAGAGCTTATTTATTTTATTTAACTGAAACTTTATGCCTGTTAATTAATATCCATTGCCCTGAATCTTGTACTCTGGATTTTTTGGCTCTCCCTGCAACCAGCCTCCTCTTCCCAGTATCAAGCAACATTTTCATTAAATTTGAAAACCTCAGTTACCAGTAGAGTGCAAGTGAGAAATTCAACTCGGTGTTTAACAGAGCTAGTGTTTTATTAAGATCGAACAGTATCAGAGGAATTTGATACTTAACAAATTTTAAAGTTTGCTTAGGATGACTTAATGATGGGAATAAGAACAGAAAAATTTATGTGACAACTGTTGTATTTGATTTTAGGAAAGGTTTAAATCAGGGAAGAGGGATATATGGTATTCAAGTTATGAATTTTAGTTATGTGCAAAAAGTTGCTAGAATTTTAGCCTAAGAATTTTCCTTTAAAAAAACAAATGGTGGCTTTATTTCTGGGTGTTTTGAGATAAGTGAAATCTTTCTATTTTCCATACTCATAAGTAAAGGAGGTAGTAAGAATCTCTTTATAGTTCTGCTTTTATAAAAATAACGTGAAGTATCAGATAATTATCTTCAAGGCATTGTACATTGAAGCGTCTTTTTAAAAGTGTTAATTGAGTTATTTTTAATTAATAGTGTTTTCCTAACTTCACACCCCCACAAAAATTAAGTGATAATGGTAATATTTATATTTAAAATATTTATTAGCTTATTCTGATATTAAGTTATTCACGTTCAACTTCTTTGTCACAATATATACACATTCTTAATGCTATTTTTAAATATTTTGGTGTTCTTGATCCACGGATGTAGATTGATCTGGTCTTTGAGAGAATATATGAAAAATATTCAGGTTTTTTAAAGAGAGGATTTCAGCTTTTCATGTGCTTGTGTTTTGTGGTCCTTAAAAAGAAAAAAACAAAACAAAGGAGCAACAAATACAAAAAGCAGGGATTTGTTTCCATGTTGGTGGGAGAAGCAAATGGACTGGTGCAAGATGTTAGAAATATTCGGGTTTTGGCCTCGAGTGATGGATTTGGTTACTCATGACAATGTATTAGAAAAAAGAGGGGGAAAAGTGCTGCAGGACCCCATATGGGAAGGTTGAGAAAAGCACATCTGTTTGTTTTGAACGGGTAATACATACACATGGCAAATTTCAGAGATAAAAAATATATACACTAAAAAAGTATCTTTCTCCAATCCTTTAATCATCAAATTCCTCAACCCCCCCCCCACCACACACCTTTTTAAAGATAGTTTCTTGTGGTTTATTTTTCCTTCAGAGGTCATCTGTGCATATACAAGCAGATGTTTGTGTAACCTGTTTTTTTTTTTTAAACCAACATTGTATTCTATATACACTTTCCCTAGCTTTTAATTTTTTACCTAATATTTTGAAGATTGCCTCTTATCAGTACTCATTCTTTCTAATGGCTGGCTGGTTGTACTAGTATTATTTAACTAGTGCTCTGTTAGTGGACATTTTTGTTTCAGTCGATATTAGGGTGAGGTATGTGTGTATTGAATTTCAAGTGATATTACAAAATTGATCACTATAAACTGTCCACTTTTTTTTTTTTTTTTTTTTTTTTTGTCGTTTTTTCGTGACCGGCACTCAGCCAGTGGGAGCACCAGTCAGTCCTATATAGGATCCGAACCCGCGGCGGGAGCGTCGCCGCGCTGCCAGCGCAGCACTCTACCAAGTGCGCCACGGGCTCGGCCCTAAACTGTCCACTTTATATTCACAGCAGTAATCACCAATATTGCCCACTTTTCTACATTCTCACCATCGTCATGTAGTCTGACTTTTTGAACTTTGTTAATCTGATAAATGAAAAGCTGTATTTTAATATAGTTTACAGAGGCATTTCCTTTGAGCAAGGTTAAATGTAAAAGTATACCTTGGACCGTCAAGATATTAGATTTGACCACTAATCTCTCAGGCGATTTTCTTTCTGGTTTATTCTCCGTCTAGATGGTGTTATACATTCTTATTAGGTTCAGTTACTATCCACTTAGATGTCTCAAAGGCCACTTGTATTAGCTTCCTATAGTTGCTGTAATAAATTACCACAAATTTACAGTCCTCCAGTTTAAATGAACATAATTGATTATCTTAAAGATCTGGAGGTCAGAAGTACGAAATGGATCTCACTGGGCTAACATCAGGGTGTTAGCAGACTATTTCCTTCTAGAGGCTTTAGCGGAGAATCTGTTCCATGTTTTTTCTGGCTTCTAGAGGCCACCTGCATTGCTTGTCTCCATCTTTATGACTGACTGACTGACTCTTCTGCCTTTTTAAAGGACCCTAGTGATTCCATTGAGCCTACTTCTCAGAGAATCCAGGAGAATTTCCTTATTTTTGTCAGCTGATTAGCAATCTTACTTCCACCTGCAGCCTTTTTTTCTCCGTCACCGTGTAACCTAACTTGTAGGTTCCAGGCATTAGGATGTGGGGGCCGTCGTTCTGCCTACCGCACCGCTCAGATTCCACATATCCAAAACATAATTCAGTCTCCCACCCTAAACTTAGTCTTCCTTTAGTGTTCTGTGTCTTAGTAAGTGGCTCTACTCTCTCTCAGTTGAGGAAATAGGTAACTCAGAGTTCTCCTTGTTTCCATCTTTGTTTTCCTCACTTTTCATATATGGTATAAACTATCAACAACTTTTGTGGATTCTTCTGCCAAGATACATTTCAAATCAAAGAACGACATTGGTCTCTACCACACCTATACCAAAATACCTTTATCTTTTGCTTGAACCACTCTAGGAACTTTCTAACTGGTCTCCCAGTATGTTCTTTTGACCTCCTCCAGATGTTTTCCACGCTTTAGCTAGGACAATCTCTTAAAAATGCAACTGTCTTAGTGTCACTTCTTTTCTTAAAAGCCTCAAGATTCTACCCCGTATTCCTTATCTTATCATTCTGTAGTCTTCTTTCCAGTTTCCGCTCTGATTAAGGGAATTTACGTGGACTTTTCTCTGCCACGATCTTCTCCTCTCTCTCCCACCTCTTGCCATCTTTACTTATTTTTTTCTTTTTGCAATGTTTAGAACATTTTATTAAAGTAGGAAATTGTTGGAATTAAGTTAAATAGAAAGACATAGTAAATATTTACAAAAACATTGATAATATCACTCAAGTCATATCTTACCGTCTTTACTTAGCTAACTCCCATTCTTCATATTTTAATCAGTAGACTTCATCAGGGAAACCTTCCTTCTGCTTCTTGATCTGTATCAAGGACCTTAGTGGAATACTTCCAGACTTCTGTGTACTTTTTCTTCTTAACTACTGTCACTGTTTGTAATTATAACTGTTTTGTCACGTAGTTGGGTACCGTATTCCTTAATGAGATCTCAACCATATTTTATCTTTCTTTTCTCCGTTCAGCATTTAAGACTCAGTCCTCTTCATTTTACATCTTCTGTCTTCATATCAGGGAAGGGAAGAAATAACATCTTCTCATGAATCCTGTTCCCCCCCAAAATGACCGTGCTCTGTGTTTTCTGTCCCCTTTTTGTATTGACTGGGGTTTGGTGGGATGATGATTGGTGGAGTTAGGGCCAATTCTGGTGTAAACTCAGGGAGAAGGTGGTTTCCATGATGTTTGGGGCTTCTCTGTCTGCTCTGTGAACACACATCGTGGTGTAGTTAGCTCTGGGCCTTAGCTATAATTCAGGATATGAGGATCATTGCTGTGATGCTGTTACACGATTTGTCTGTGATTGTTAACTTGTTCCCCTTTCCCTCCTTGGCAGAAAGGTTCATGAGTATAGGAATCATACCAGGGCACCTCAAAAAGTTCGTGGAGAAATAGTTAAGAGATAATACAAATCTATCTGTGAACTTTTTGAAGACCCCACTTATCTGGCTTTTTTCCTCTTCATTTATTTCTCAGAGTAGTGTGACCAACTGTTCCAGTTTGCTCAGGACTGGGGCTTCCGAGAATGTGAGACTTCTAGTACTAAAACTAGGCAACTCCTGGGCAAATTGGGATGAGTTGGTCAGTCTATTTCAGTGTTTTTATACTTAGCATAGTGACTGACAGAGTGGGTATAAACGGAGTGTAGAAGAAATTTGACAGAGGCTAACAAGGCAGGTTATAAATATATTAATGATTGCAAGTGTTTCTGTTTTATTCCACAGAATAAATTATTCTGTGCAACACTGCCTATGTAGTGGTTAATTTCCTTCACCTTAGATCTCTAATTTAGAGTTGCACTTGGCAAGTGGTAATAAGAAGCTATAGAGTAGAATATGAAAAGTGGGATTCAGTTGGCTTAATGCTGTGTGAATCAGGTCAACAATTCATTTGTAGTGTTTAATAAGACTGGAGTACTGTATTTAAGTAGCATTGTGGTATTGCCATTTTTTCCTTTTATTTTGAAGAGTGTTTTGCATTGGCAAGCAAGCCTGAGGTAGTCTGTGTGGTCTGTTCCCATCTAGGACTGTGACACAATTCTTTGGCCATTTTCAAATTAACTTTTTAAAAAAGTTACCTGTGATTCAGTTGGTTGGTGCTTGTCACTTTTGAACAGTTCCTAAAGACAGGTACTGTCATTTGAAGATCCAGTGACAAATGTACCTCAACTCACAGCAGGTTTATACTTAAGGTAGTGATTTATTTTCTGAATATAGTGACACAAATTTGGATAAAAGGATCAATGCTTGTATTTTGATAAATTGAGGACTACTTCTTTTCCAATTTTCCTTCCTGTTTTTCTGCTTTCATTATTGCAGTCTTTGGCATGTGTACATCATATAGCTTACAGGTAGACCAGTAGATCTCATTGTGAGATTTCCTGCCTTGTCCCCACCAAGAACATCTTATACTTTCCCCTTCTCTTTAATTAGAAAATGCAGTTGCAAATTATGCTTTATATTTTTTAGTGGAGTAATCAGGAATAAATGGGTTATCCCAGATATTGACTCATGAATATCGTGTAGTGTCTTAAAAATTGGTTATTATTCAGCTCATTTTAATTATAACAACTCTATACAGCATAGTGTAGGTATTGTTCTCCCACATGTGACAGATAATGATATACTTTAGAGAAGTGGTTAAAATAGTTATATACCCATATAGCTACAACTTTTGTTCTGAAAGGTAGGGGCTGGCATGCTACACATAAAATACACAGCATTGCTAATATTCATTTTGAAGGTTTTCTTCGAGTTATACTTCATCATTTTACCTTATTATTTAAATTTTTCTACAGCTGGAAAATAATAGTTTATATATGCGTAGTAAGAAATGTAGTCATTTGCATCTTCCTTTATGAGGATTAAATCCATTCTAAGTAGAATCACTGAAAATGCTACTTCTTTCTTTGATTCTTTTGTTCATTAACCCATTTATTCATCTATTCATCCATCTATCCATTCAATATGTATTTTATGTCTTCTACATTTCAGATGTTTTCAAAGATTGGAGAATTGGTGGGTAAAAAAAATAAAGTGACTAAGACCCAATTCCTATTCTGTATGAATTCAGGTTCTACGATTGGATATTCTTGGTAATCTTCTATTGACAAGCAATTAACTCTACAAATATTTGCCGAGTGCTTTCTTTGTGTCAGACACTGCTGTTAGCAGTGACATACAGTGTAAGACTTGTGCAGATTTCCTACCCTTACATGGCATATTGTAGATACACACAAACTACAGACTACCGAAGCATGCAGTTCCATACACTTAAGTCTATAAATGTTTATGTGTCTGTTTGTGTGTGTAAATTGATGAGCTCATTAAACTGAAGGTGATTTCAGGAATTGGGCATCAACCAACATCATTAACTTGCAGCCAGGTTCTTCTCTGGTCTGGTCTGGTCTGCCCACTTGTTCTCTATGGGAGAGACGCAGGGATCTGCCAGTTAACCTGTTCACAGCTATGGGTTTTATTTGTGTGTCTTGTGCAGAGGACAGGAATGGATGTTACCACAGGTGGCTTAATTAAAGCCTCATGAATATTGAATATGACATATGTCTCATGTATAATTTGTGCACCATGAATATTTAGCATCTCAGGTGCCTCGTGCATATTTAGGGCCGTATGAATATTAGGTGTCTCTTGTGTGTTTGGTGCCTCATGAATTTTAGGGGCTTCCTGTTCCTTCCACCCCTTTCTGTGTTCACATGCACATGTTCTACTTGCTTTATCTAACATATTTCATTACAATTTCATTACACATCTTATGAGCTTCATCTATCCCCTTCATTTTCCTGTCTTACTGAGCAGAATTGAATTTTCTCAAGCATTATAACAAATTCACCTTATGTCTGTCCAGTTACAAAGTTCCGAGAGCCTGGTGTTCAGAAGCTTCGGGAAAAAGAAAAATACTTTTTATATTCAAAATTTCAAGTCAGTATGTCCAATGTAGGAATTTTTATAAAAACTTGAGTATAATAAGGCTCAAAAATGAATTAAAATTCTTATAGAGAAGATGGTATTCGTGATTTACTTATAATGGTGCGTGGTTTTGCTTAAAGCTCATACCATGAAACTTGTGGAAGGAGATGGTAAGGAAGAAGGAGGTAATCTTCTTTCCTGGATTGGGGGTTTTGAACTTTCATTTACCTGTTTTAGTCCTCTGTGTTGTAAACATTTTTGATATAGTTGCAATTCAAAGTTATGGCATATGGAGATGTTATTTTGTAGGATAAAGTGGCTGACTAATGCAGATAGATATTTGGCTGGCTAAGAAGCTCCATTTTATTCTGACCATGAGTCATGGCTTTCAATTAATCTGGGGGTGTGCTTCAAAGTTTTCAGTGATTGAGAGAGTTGCTTGTATTTTCTGTGTGTTGTGGGAAGTAATTCATTCCCATTTTGTGATTAACTGGTCAGGAAGGGACCTTTAGGATTTGTCATCTTGTCTGCCACCTTCAGAGAGGATCTCACATAGGTTGTTTAAGAAGATATCTTTGAACAGACACATCAGCCACCCCACATATACCTAGAAAGGTAGTATGCAAAGTGGTTTGTGTACAGAAGTGATTTTCCAATGTGATTGAAACCAGAATAAACTTGGTTAAATTAGGGAATCATAAAAGTTACACATACTATAAATATTTTATTATTACCTTAAGAATATAAATATACATTCATTCACCTCCCCTTTTTTTGTTATAGGGACAGGGCCTTTTCTGAATATGGGAGGGTGATTAGAAATATTCATATATTTCGAGATTATTTGAGAAACATAGTTGACAAAAAACATAGTTGGCTCTAGGTGAGTAGATGACACAACTGGTTGGAGCAGAGGTGCCCGGGTGCATGGGTATATGTTTACCTCATGTGTTTAGGGCCCTCATGTGCATCTGTCCCTTTGTTTCATAGGAGGGAAGGGAGATTTGTCAGTGATGTGGAGGTTGAGTAAGAGAACTTCTGTTGTTTTTCACATTTTGGTTCTTTTTTGTCAAACTTGAATGTCGAGCTTAGATCCTCTACTGCATAACAGTGATGGAGCAGGTGAGAAATGCATTTCTTTTGTTGGATGCTGTCATTTGTGGTATTCTGGAGCCATTTAAGCTGGCAGAGGCCTGGAAGCCTGAGGAGTGTTCTCTAGTGGGCCCAGCGCCAGAGGTGGCACCATGCACATGATGGCACAGGCACCATGTGTCTCCTCTGTAGTAAGAACAGATCCCGTGATTCTTACATTGCTTTGAGTATACAGAAATAAGTAACATCCAACACTGATTGAGTGCTATACCCCAGGCCAAGTGCAGTGCATGAAGGAGCTCATTTGAAATTCGGGACATTGGATGGCAGAGCAGACCTGGCCATACCCCTCCCTGCTCGCCATCCTGTGTTGGGATGGCTACTGCAAGCACCAATTAGGGTGACAACCATCCTGGTGTGCTTGGGTCTGAGGGCTTTGCTTTGAGCCTGGATTTTCAGTGCTAACATCAGGACGAGTTGGTTACCTAGTCCCTGTGACTGCTGCCCCAGGATGCCTGCGGCCAAAGAAGCTTGTTGTAATGGAGGCCACCAGTGTCAGTGATTGGTGGGTGAATGCCAGCCTCTGAGCCGCTCGTGGGGACAGCTCTGAGGCATCTCTCTGCCATCTCTGAGAGGTCCCCGTGGCATTGGTCCCTTGGTCCACAGAGAGAACCTACTCACACACACACCTGTGTTGGCCTTCTGTCTTTGCTCTTTCCCATTTCACTTTCCCACCTTGCTACCAGTGTCTCCTGGGATCACCCTCTGCATAGATAACTTTCATTCAAATGCTTCTCACGGGGTCTGCTTCTGGGGGACTCCAGCCTTATACATTCATGTGGGGACTCTTTACCTCCATCTCATATGAGAGAAAATAGGGCTGGCCAGTTAGCTCAGTTGGTTAGAGCACAGCCTTGTAACACCAAGGTCAAGGGTTTGGTCCCTGTACCATCCAGGCACCGCCTCCCCCCCACCCCCCATGAAGAAACCGAGGCTCAGGGAGATAAAGTAATTTTGTTCAAAGGTGCACAGCTGGCACCCAGTAGAGCTAATAGTAAATTCCAGTTATTAAGTTATACCACTTTTGTTCTCATCCTCTCTATTTGTAACTATTTACAAGAAATCTAAAATTTCATTTACTCATATGGGATGAACAATAAGGTATTGGTACAGTGAGGTTATGAATGGTATATTATTATTCTATTTCTGCTAAATTTATTGTCAGCAGATTGAGCATGAAGCAGAAAACTTGATTTTAATGGACTTAGAGGAGTTTCATGGCGCTGTTTTTACTAAGTAGAAGCCCATCTTTTATACATAGTTTCCAAAACCAGTGTAGTAATGGAGTAGGGACCAAGTGCTGATCCCTTGCCCTAGCAATGCTCAGTCCCGCCTTGGCTGGAAGCAGGAATCGTGACATCTCTGACCAGATTGGACGTAAACTGCGTGCTCGTGCTAAGGAGTTATGTCTGCTGTTTCTTGGCACCCATCCTAGAGTTCTCTGTCTATGAAATGACTCATTATAAGGAAGTCTATTAAAAACAAATCTCTCCCTATTTTAGAGCATCTCTTAAAATTTCCTCTTAATTAAAGAATTTTGATGCTTTCAGTTCCAGTTACTGCCAAGAAATTTAATGTGCGTTGAGGAAGGCTGTGATAGTTACTGCTTGACTTTCTTGTAAAGATGGATGCTTCGGGAAGTGAGGGTATTTCCTTCTTATTTTAAAGAGAGAAACTTGGGAAATCTACCAGACTTAAGAAGAAGAAGGAAAAAAAAAGATTTTTCTCAGTTGCAGATCCACACACAGCCTAACCAACAGCAAAAGTGAATCTACTTATTTTAGCATTTGGGTTCTTTCCCATTGTTCCTGATCCTTTGTTGCAGTTTTGTAGGTTTTTTAGATAACCTATGAAAAAGGCAACTTATTTTCAGATAATCCACAGAACTAAACTGTGATTTGCAAAAGTGTAGAATGTAACCATATGCTCATGTTTAGGAATCAATGGGAAATATTTTACTTTAAAAATGACATTTTGCTTTTAAGAAACTGCTCTTTGACTGCAGGTTCTCTCTCTGACTTAAGATAGGCTTGCCTTTTCTAGTCTACTGATCCTTTTTACTAGTTTACCTCTCTTTTCCCTCAAAGATCTAAACGGATGGTTCCCTGTTTTGGGAAATACCCCCTCATTAGTCACACCTGGCCCAGCATTTTTTGCTTCACCTCAGCTTAGCCTCACATATTTTGAGGGTGCCGCATACATGCATTCTCTTTAACATTGCTTTAGGCACTGCTGAGTTGTAAGAAGATAAGCAGCACCAGGAAGGACTCAGTCCCATGTGGTGGTCTTCTCTGTGGGTGTGACTTGGCAGGAGGGGCACTTACTTCCCTTGGCTAAGACTGAAAAAGCAAAATCATTGTACCTGTCATTTGTGTGGTAAAAACTATGGGATGTATCTTAGGCTGTTTGAGCTGCTGTAACAAAATACCATAAACTGGGTGGCTTATAAACAACAGAAATTTATTTCATACAGTTCTGGAGACTGAGAAGTCCAAGATCAAGATGCTGTCAGAATCATTGTCTGGTGAGGGCCTGATTCCTGGTTCACAGAGAAGTGCTGTAATGGTGGAGGGGGTGAGGAGTCTGCCTGGGGCCTCTTTTATAAGGGCACTAATCCCATTCATGGGGGCTTCCCCATGTGACCTAATCACCTTCCAAAAGCCCATCTCCTAATGCCATCACTTTGGGAGTTAGGATTTCAACAATTGAATTTTGGAGGGACACGTTTAGGCCATCGCAGGAAATTAAGCTTAACTGATGGGGAGATTTTGGAGATGCGGTGAGAAGACTTTGTTTTGCCAGGTGCTCTGAATATTAGGCCCTGATGGTGATTTTAGGAAGGCCGGTGTCTCCTTAGGAGTTTATGTACTCTTTCACCCTCTGGACATGCAGCTTTTCCTTGCATACGTCCTACCTCCGTGGACTGTTGAGGGAGTGATGCTCTGAGTTCTTCTTGTACCTATTTCTGTTTCTAACCTGTGCCATTGAGTGTTATACATTTTCTAACCACATGTAAGGAGTGCTTAACATTTCTCAGGAGTTGCTTTTGTTGTTTTTCTAGAATATGTAGAATATATTTTTCAAAATATGACAAATCTCTGTATTCTCTTCATACTTTTTATCATTTTTTATATGTGATTTTATAATGTCTTCAACTTCTGCTTTCTAGAATGAACATTTTCACAAAAAGTTTATCAGAGGGAAAATATTCATCTCATTTATTATGTAATTGCTCTTATCTGGACACAATCCTTTCTTTAGTATCATGATAAGAAATACATGCAGTATTCTATGTATGGCTGAATTTTAGTTTTGGTTAAAATCAGGATGATATTCTTTGCCCTCTCTTGTCATTGCCCATTTTCTTTTTTAGGGGGGAGGTGGTGGTGGGGAAAATTAAGGACAGTTAGATTTTGAGTTAATATCTTTAGAGAATAGTCTGTGATGACATCGACTTACTCCACGTAATTATAGAACCTTCAAATAAATTTTTAAAAATTTCTGTGAATTTTCTTTTCCTTACCTGTCTTCTTCACCTTCCTTCAGTGCCAACCAAGAAAGGGTTGGGCATAATACCAGATCAGTGTTAATTGCCAGATCAAGGAACACCTCCATTTAAAAATTCTGAGATCAGTTCCCCCCATTTCAAAAGTGGGAGGGTGACGGGAAAGGGAAACATATTTCTTATGGGACCTGTTTGTCCCTTAGACAACATTCCTGCTCTAACAACATGATGTTGATTGTCTTTCACAAAATCTAATTGAATGGGGGGGAGAGTGTGGAACCTGTGTGTCTCTGTATTTTGTGATTCGGTACATTTTTGGAAGTTCTTTGAACAAAGATTGCTCCAGAGTTGCTTCAAGATGTGTCCCACTGAAGGTCAAGTTATTGTTTCCCAGTTGTTGATGGGGAACCTTTTGCCCTCTGGTTGTGCTCCTTGCCCCAGGTCATAGCTTTTGAGAGTCAACTTCAAGCACTTGCTGTTATAACAGGCGTGTAACATAGCACCCCATTTTTCAAAATCATTTTTGTTGGCTTGTGATTATCCTCAGAAAAGGTGCTTATTTGGAAGCCCCACAGCTGCAGAGTTCTGTTTATAGCCACTGGGTAGGTACAGTTAAGCTGAGTGCATTTCATGCTGTGAGGGCGAGGGCCAGGGAAGGGGAGAATCAGGCTGTCTCTAAGACAGTCAGGGCTACGGGGAGGGGCTTTGCAGGGTCTACCAGAAGGTCAGCATTCTAGCGTGGATAGACAGTTGAAGAATTTGGGCAAGGTGTTCTTTTTTGTACATTCATTTTTTTACTTTGTTAATATTAAAATATCCTTTAGAAATCAGGCTTTTCTTTAATGGGTTTAGTTAGATATATGAATAAATACAAATTCATACTAGTCCTTTTTTTTCCTTTTTACAAATAGATAATTTTAAATATAATTAGGCTTATGATAACTCTTAACTGATTTTTACGTGTGTGTGTGTGTGTGTGTGTGTGTGTGTACGTGTGTGTGTACACTCTTTTGGAGGTATACAAAATAATACATCTATATCCCAAGAAAATATGGAGAAGTAAAGAAAATGTAATATAATCATACTCTTTCCTAACATACACATTTTGACCTTTTGATGAATGTCCCTAGTTTTTGTGTTTATTTAAAAATAGTAATTACAGCCATACTGCACATATGATTTTATGACCCATTTAAAATTATGCCTTATTTTCTTTTTACTGCATAGTTTATTATAATCATTTTTTCCTTATTGCTTCAAAGACTTTTACAAATCATCAGAATCGTTTTTTCAGATGACCTTAAAATGTTTGAATAAGTGCCTATATCTAAATTTTCTTAATTCTCATATTGCTTTTTCCTTGTTTTTTCTTATTATGTATATTACTAAGATGAATATGTTTGTGCCAATAGTTTTTCCTCTTTTATGATTTGGATTATATTCCTAGGACCTAGCCTCCTAGCAACAGAATTACTGGGTAAAGTATATGGAAATTATAGTTATTCTTTATATAAATCAAATTATTCTCCAAAATGACTGTGTGAATTTACACTTCCACCATTGTGCAAGCACTACAATGATGTAATTGCTAGTTGCTGTGGATGGATTGAATTGTATCCCCCAAAGTTCATATATTAGAAACTTGATCCCCACTGTAACTGTTGATGGTGGGAAATCCTGTTATGGTAATTGAAAGGTGTGGCCTTGAAGAAGTGATGAGATTCTTAGGACCATGCCCTAATGAATGGATTAACAGTGGCAGACATGGGCGTGGTTCTGAGGGCTTTGAAAGGAGAGCATGTGAGAGTCTCTCTCTCTCTCTCTCTCTACTCTGCCATTCCACAATGTGAGAACCCTGCATCAGTGTTGCCACCAACAAGGAAAACCTTCACCAGATGTGTTCCCTGGACTATGGACTGCCCAGCTTCTGAAACTGTAAGCAATAAACTTTGTTTTCTTATAAATCATCCAGTTCCAGGTATGTTGTTGTAAGCAACAGAAGGGACTGGTACTTATGATATTACAGAATATCAGGGTCGTTTCATATAATTATGTAAATTATATAAAACGTTCACCAGAGGTAAAATGTTTTGATTCCCTGGGAAAAATATACCATTTAAAACAGGATGGATTCAATTATTGTATCTGACCCATTGAAGATCCTTTTGAATGTTAGAAATTTATTTTCTAACCTTTCTGAAATTAACCTAAACAGATTTTAACAAAATCTGGAAGATATTCTGAGAACTTCAACACTATATGTTTCAGGATAGGTGCCTCAGGCATAAGCATCTGCAACTTGATAGAGCATTGCCAGCTGTCAGGAGAAGAAAGTTTCATTACCTTTTTGGAAAGGCTTGAATATTTTGAGACTGGTGAATAATCTAGGCCGAAGACGTTTAAGTTCCTTGAACTTAAGAAGAAAAATGAATTTAAACTTTCCAAAATAAACTACAAAAAGCAGCTGAGAAGGTAGAACTGTTTAAGAAAATGAATACATATAGGCCCACTCTGCTATTATAGCGGATTCATTTTAATTGAGATAGAATTTGACTCCTCAACCAAAGTTGCAATTCTGGGAATAAGAATAAAGTTATGGCTTAGAATATGACCACTGTGTTTGTATCATAAATATATGCACATATTTTTTGAAAGGAAATCAAGGTAATGATATCTATTATAACTTTTATCCTAGGCAAAAGACTATCACCTAAAAATTATTCTTCAAGCCTTGTTTGAAATGAAAACCACATTTGAAGGTGGTTTTCTGCCTACTGATGAAAAATGAATTCATGTTAACAAACTGAGGATTTTAAATGGACTAAATTATAGTCAGATGTTAGATTTTGATCAGGTTTAACAAAAACAAATGATTCTTTTGAGAAATGAAAATTGATGGCTTAGCCCTCAAAGCATCTATCTTTTTACAGACTTCAACGTCTTGAGAGGAGGGGATCTGCTTAATTTCATCAAAGTAGGCAAATGATTTATCAGCAGCAAACTGCTGAGTTTAAGAAATAAGAGCTCCCCTAAATGTTTTCTAGGTCTCTGAATGAGGATGCCTTTATTTGTAGTAACTTGGTTATGCACAGCCACGTTTTATAGAAGGTTGAAGCAGGACCGGTTGAGATCTTGGCCAGATCCCCTCCGAACAATTACCATTTCTGCCTTTGTTTGCATATTCCCACTCGTTCCATAAACCTTTGGATCACAGTCTTGTTCCTCTTGAGTGGAGAAGAAAATCCTCTAGTTCCCTTGGCCACCTGCTGATTCTCTTAGCACTTAAGACCTCTTCTAATGAAATGCAGTGAGTGAGGCTGTCTTGGCTTAACAGACATCCAGTAGAGCAAATTTAGGAAGAGACAGAAACAGTTTAAATGTTAAGACCTAAGTCAGTGACTTCTGCCATCCTTTAGGTGGTCCTGAAAAGCAGCCCCTTTAGGTTGTAATGAATTATGCCAAACACCTAGAGCGCTGGCATGGCCTTAATGCCCAGAATGATTTATGTTGTCGGATTTAAAGTCCTTACCTGCCTCAGAGAAATTGTATTTCTCTCTAGTCCCAGGGTTGAGGTAACATGTGGGATAAATGGCAGTGGATAACTGGCTAGGGTTATACAAAGCCAACTTGACTGAGAATTTGGAAATAAAAAGCACTGATGTCACGATGTGATTCCTGTGATGTCATGTTGCTTGAGACTTAACTGTGTGTAGAAATTACCTGGCATGCTTATAAAAATGCCGATTCCTTGTCTCCCACAAAGGTTAAGATTCAGTGGGATCTGTGGGTGCGGCCCAAGAATGAGTTTTTCACGAACCACTTCCCCAGAGTATCTTCAAGTTGGTATGCCTACAGTCCACTGGAGTAGTGTATTAGTTGGGACATTTCCTCGATCAGCCCTACCTCATTTGAACCAGTGGGAGTGTCCAATGAAAAAAAGATAATTTTTTTGATATAGTTAAACTTATTGGCAACTTAAAAGATTATGGAAAGACCATTCACATTAATTGTCCATTTTTTAGTTCACAGGTTAATTTTGTGAGGAAAGTGAAAGTATACAGACTGTACATTAACAGAGGCAAAATTCTCCTTGCAGTGAAAATTTCAGTCTTCCATAATAGCTGTTATTAGGAGTGGAAGGCCAATAACATTCTGTTGGTACACTTTCTAAAATATTTTTATTTTTTTTTAATGAAGTCAATACAAAAGTGGACAACTAGGCACTCACATAGTACTTAAGTAATTAATGAGTAATTTAGTGTTTAAGAGGTAAATAAACTCATACTTAATAAGTAACCTCCTAATAAATAATGTTATGTATCCTCAATATTAGGTAGGCCTGTGGAGTTTTTTGTAATAGTTTTCAAATAAGTTCAGAATGTGTATCTGTTACATGGAAGACATTTTTTGAATGCTGTGGGAGTCGTCTGCCCACTGCCTTTTCATGTTTGGTCTTTTTCTGCTTCTGATTCCTGACTCAATTATGCACTTCCAGGAACACTTCAAATGCTACTGTTATCCCCTGATGTTCCTAGTGTGTTCTTTCCAGTCTTACTGGGGAGAGGCGGGACAGTGGAACTCCTGAGCCTTGCTACTGCTGTCTTGAGGGCTATAGTGATAAACTAACCTTTTCTATTTGTTGTTGTTGTTTCATAGTCTATTTGATATTTATACTACTCAAATTTAAGCAGAATCTTTTAAAATAAAATATGAATATACTGTTAGGTCAAGAAAAAATAAATTAAGCAAAAGCATAATTTCCATCTTTACAAATTATGGGGAGCTTCATCTTATACTTCAACAATGTAGTTCTAGTGGTGTCTTATTCTGTTTGAGCTGCTGTAACAGAATACCATAGATTGGGTAGCTTATAAACAATAGAAGTTTATTTCTCACAGTTCTGGAAACTGGGAAGTCCAAGATTAAGATGCCAGAAAATTCAGTGTCCGGTGAGGCCCTACTTTCTGGTTACATGGTGGAAAGAGCAAGGGATTGCTCAGGGTTCTCTTTCACAAGGGCACTAATCCCATTCATGAGGACTCCACCCTCATGACCTAATCACCCTCAAAAGGCCTTTCCTTCTAATACCATTCATCACTTTGGGGGTTAGGACTTCAACATATGATTTGGGGAGAAACACACATTTAGAACCATAGCAAATGGTCTTAGGTCAGATTATCACCCTTGCCCTTTGTATTCTCTCTATGATGTGAGTACTAAGCTTAAATAGGCTAGTAATATTAATTATCAAATGATATATACACATAGTTTAAAAATGAATGCTATAGTATAACAAGGCTTGTAAGAAAATCATAGTTCCCTTCCCCATAAAACTGTACTCTGTTCCTTAGATGCAGCCACTTTTATTCCTTGAGCTGCTTCCTATTGTTTCTCTATTTTCTAAATAATGTATGTTTATTGCTTTCTCCCAATTCATTACCTTCAGGAATTTTCTATTGTACTCTTGTATGGTAGAAAGGATTTAGTTGTCTGCTTGTGTTCTTCTCTCTTTCTTGAATAAAGTTTAGCCACAAGTTTTGGTTAAATCAATAATCAGCATTTATATCATATTATCTATGCTGTTTTTGTTCCCTGACAAGCTCAAAAATGTACAAATGCTTCATTTCCTTTTGTGTCAGAATTTTGTTTTTCCTGCAGTTTGTAATTGCCTTTTATTTTCTCCCTTGGGCTGAATATTTTCTATACCTGTCAGATTCTTTTTATACCCTCTAATCCTCTCAGTACAATTTTCCACATGGTGTAGATGTCAGAAAATGAATCAGTTACCTTTTTTATTTTCTGACAACTTTCCCACTTAAAGACTGTTGTCCTGCTCTGTTTTTTACCATTTTCCTCTGGGCTGGCTTCAAAGCTGTCATCCTAGGACTTCGCTTTCATCCTGAGAACTTATTACTCAACTATAAGTTCTTTGAGATCAAAGTTGACGGTTTCCATTTATTAAAGGATGGCTTATAGGGTGTTCATTTGCATATCTTAGAGGTAAACCAGAGCCTTTGGGAGACTAAAGAACTTGCTCAGAGTTACACTACCAGTAAATGGCAAGCCTAGAGTTGAACCCAGATTTTTCTGACTCCACAACTTTTATCTCCTCTCTATATGCCTCAGGTACTAAATAAATTTTGTATAAATAAATTAACATGACTATTTTAGAGTAAAGATGAATAGAAGTAGCCCTGATGAAAGCAGGCATGTCTTTTTTTTTTCACCCAACCCCCAATTTTAGTGGGGAAGACGGCAAAACAGACTGTCCTGTCATAGATTTCTACATATAACCTGAGCTTCAAACATGGCTGAAACACATTTGGTTCTGATTTAAAACAAATTGGCTTGCCCCATTGCCATGTTATTACAAACACAAAAGAAATATAAACTTCATTCCATTAAATAGCCATCCACATAAAGTCTTAAATAGTTTCATGGTTTTGGGTTGGGACAAAGCTGGATATTAAGGAAATGATTATTAATGTTACATATGTTATTCAAACTGCTCTAATTCTTTAACCTTTCCACCACCCCCAAAAGTACCAACCAACGTTTTTTCTCCCTTCTCAAAATGTTCTCAGGAGGTTAAGACAGAAACAGCTTTGATTTCAAGTTGCTGACTCCTACTATTTGGAAACATTCATTGTTTTCAGTCCCTCATGGCCTGTGGCTGTGCTGTCTCCTTGAATCTTTTCAGTCCTTCCTGGATAACAGCAAAGTAAGTTATTATTCCCTATAGCAGTGCTGTACTGCTATAAGAGATATAATGTGAGCCACAAATGTAATTTTAAGTTCTACAGCACCATTAAGAAGAATGAAACAGGCAAAATTAGTCTGAGTAATATATCTTTGTTTAACCCAATATATAAACTTAATATTTTAATATATAATTAAAAATTAATGAGGTTTTTACATTCTTTTTTGTACTAAATCTTCAAAATCCACTGTATTTTAATGTTACAGCATATATGAGTTCAGACTAGGTGCGTTTCAAGTTCTCACTAGCCACATGTGGCCAGTGGCTTTGTATTGGGTGGTGCAGCTCTGTGGGAGGATCAGCATGTGCTCACTGTGGTGTATTAGGTATTCATAGTTCCATTAAACTATATAAAGATGATGAACATCCTTTGGCTTTTGATAAAGCTAGAAGAGTGTTGATTTTATTTTATTTTTTTACTTAGCTGATATAATGTAAATACCCAAAGTTGTTAAATAATGTTATGACCTCAGGCCAGACTAACTGATGATGCTTCAGGGATCGGTTTTATAAGAAGAAATACGGTCTTTTTAAAAGTAAAACTTTGGCATGACCAAAATTTCTCTTAATCAGATGGACTGAAATTCCATTGACATGTGTTAGGGTCATCAGTCCACAAGGAAGTTTTCATTATCAGCACAATATATGTGAAGTCTGAATAAACTCTTAGCTAGAATTATTGGAAGAGTTCAAGTGAAAAATTGCTTGAAGTATTGAATAATGTAATTTAGATGTTTTCAGATTTTTGTGAATATTTGTTCTCCTACATTTTATAGCATCAGATGCTTTCTGAAACGAAAATCCCATGGGTTAGAGAAGACTGGCCTTCAGTTGCTTGCTGCTGAGCCCTGAATGTGGCAGTGTCACCACCACAGTCTTGACTGTCCTGAGCACTGGAATATTGCACATACTTTTATACAGAATGGAGGTCATTCTGCGTATTCTGTTTCACACTTTAAAAAACCAACTTACTATTGCATGGGAATTTTTGACCATGGGAATTTAACCATAAAGATAATATTTTAGAAAAAAAAAATATTTAATTTTTTTACAGTTTTCTAAGCCCTTCATAATTTTTTTTTTATTGTAACAGTTGATTGTACGTGTCTGTGTGGTACAGAGTTGAATATTAATACTTGTGTTCAATAAATAAAAAAAATTAAAGTGAGGAAGAAAACCATCCTTAATCCAGCCACTGTTAAAATAAATATTATACTCATTTTTGTCTATTTCTTCTTGATTTTTTTCAACAGGCCTACATAATTTTTTCAGGGAATGTGAGTTTGATTTGATTTGTTCACAATGAACTCTGGGATCAGGTAGGGAATTTTGGGAAAGATGAGGTCTGAAAATTTTCACATCTATCGTAATACACAACATTTATATGTCACTTTTGAAATTTAAACTTGGACGTATTTGAATGATGACTGTGATTTTAATTGAGAAGTGGAAGAAAACTTTAAAAATAGACTAATGTCTACTCTTTTTAAAGTTGATTCTTAGAGCTTTGCATGCCAGTACAAAGTGTTAGGTATAATTCATGAACATAACAAGTTTCTCTGGGAGTATATAGAAGCTACATCTTTTACATCTTTTGCTGATTCTTCTTTAAGTAGAATTGGTCATATTGTCAGGGAAGTTTTCTGGAAATAGTTAATATAGAGAATAAAGTGTATTGCATAGATAGGTCTTTTCACATATGGATTAAATTGATACAGTAAGTGAATATTTTAAATTTCAAGTAAAATATTTTTATAGGAGAATCAGGCTACCTAAATGCTTATATGTATCTTTCAGGAGACCTGCACGAATACCACTAGACTTCCTAGTTGCAAATGTGCTGCAGTTGGGTTGTGTTAAAAAAGAGAGAGGGGAGTGCCCCGAATCTTTACAGATTTGAAGAATTATTTCTCAATTATTTTTTATAATTTGAACTTGGGTTTTTCTTGCTCAAATTCCACCTGGGGGTGGAGGGGGTAACCATTGTTTGTCAAGGTAATGTTTTAATATACTCCATACTGTGTTTTAAATATGAAGTACGTAGTCCTTGTGTTTTTAGATGTGGCTCCATAAAGCATCATATATCTTATGATAAAACAGCATTTCAAAATGTAAAGGATTTCTAAACAGAAGTTTCCATGTGCCGTAAGAGGAATTTAAAATCATGATTTTTTTCCCCCTTTAATTCAGCGATTAACTAAACTTGTCCTGTAGTTTGGGGGGGGAGCTGTAATAGTTTACACCTGTTTCAACTTTTGCTGTTGTTATTGGCGGTGGCTTTTGCCATCCCATATTTCTTATGAAGCAAAAATATGAAATAGAATATGGCAAATCACTGGAGAAATTATAATAAACATGAAAAACGAATTGTTCAGCTTAAAATACAGAATGCTTACCTGTGCATTTAGCCAGCCATGTTTTAGTAGTACTGAAGTAATTTATTCATGACTTCTATGTCATGGAAATAAAGACAATTGCTTTCATTGGCAGGAATAATCCAGGGTTTTTATATTCAAGCGAATAAACTTTGAAACATTAGGCAGTCATACTGTAAAGACAGTTTTAAAAAAACTTGTGAAATCATTATGGTGTGTTCATGTTACTGTGGAATAAAAAAGGTGAAGGAGTATTAGGGTATAAGATTGCAAAGACTCAATAGAACTATTTTACCACAGAATATAATCATATTTCAAAGGTCAAGGAATACCATGACATGAAGTATGGGCTGGCTCATTTTACAGTTACAATTTCCCCCTCCAAACAATGAAAAGGGAATGATTTGAGTTAAGATATTACCATACCTCATATTTTTTCTTGCAATCCATCTCTCAAATGGTCTTCCTAGAAATGCCTGTTACTCTTCAGGTCTAACAGTAGTTGTCCAGCTCCAGAGCTCGGTTAAGAGTAAAATGACTATATTTTTAGTGCATTGTCTAATAAGAATAGCTAAATTAAATTTATAGTAAGTTTAATCTGGACAGAGTTGTGATTTAGGAAAGCTCTCCAGGAAAGTTGTTGGTAGAATTTAATTTTAATTTTGGCTTTGTCTCACTAGCTGGATGGCTTTGAATATTATACTAGTTAGGGTTGTAAGTGGACTTAGGGTAGGGCCTTGCCAATTTCGATTCATTGGCATGTGACCTAAGTATTTGTGGAATGGGAGAGTGAACTCTTTTCTTTGTTCTTTTCCAGGTCTGTGAAATGGACATTTTTGAATGCTTGTTTCTATTGAGAGACAATTATTGTGCAATGTCCCCCCCTTTCCCTCCATCTGTCACTTCTTGGGAGGAATTTATATTTTGATACTGAGGAATTTAGAGTAAATTTGCAACTGTGATTCTCAAATTTTGGCTCAGAAGTATCCCTTTTTGGGGGAAGAGAAGACTTTTGGCTGAATGTCATTCTCCCTTGATTGGCTTCTGTGGCCTTGACAGCTTTGCAACTGGGTCAGTAAAAGTCCTTCAGGAGACCCAGCACTCCTGAAGTAAGGATATTCTCTAGGAAGTGGCAATGACCGGACTAGCCACAATTTGCACCTGAGACAATGATCTAGCCAAGAACCCAACGGAAGCACTTAGGGTTTGGAAAATAGATATATAAAATTTCAGGAAAATCAGGCTCAGATTTGGGGTTTCTTGTACATAAATACTTGGAATAAAAAAGGCCAGGGATTTTTGGTGCCAATGAATATTATATTTCTGGTTCTCTGCCTGCTGTTCCCCTTCAAATCATAAACTTGCTTACTAACAATACAGGTTTCTGGTTAAATTTTAGTGTTTTTCTGGAACATAATTATAGTTTGGATCTAACTAAGGAAATTTGCCCTTTTTTATTCATCTAGGGATTAAAAGGCCATCCTTTCTATGAAGTTTGTTTAATGTTTTGATGGACTTGGAATGAAAGGAGCATTTCAAGGTTATGACACAATCAGTTTGTCATGAGCAAAATTAGTGTCCTAAAGGAAATTTCTGTAATAAAATATAATTGTATCATGAATTTTAAGTGGGTGAGTTCTAAATAGTGAATGAGTTTCCTGTGATTAAAGGAGTGATTATCTACTTTGCCTGATAGTCCTTTGAACATCCTTGATTTTAAGAATTTCTTTTCAGGAGAGAACAGAACTGAGGTCACCAGAGGTGGGAAAGAGGGAGGGGGATGGGAGGTAGGAGAGGAATTGGTAAAGGGCCATGAAAAATGATTACATTGTGTACACTAATTATTCTCAGTACACTTATTATTCTAATTTCAGCATCACATATTGCTCACAGGTATTGATATTCAATCTGTACCCCACAGATATATACAATCAAATATATTTCGATTCAAAGAATAGTTTCCTCAACATCACTAGAATTTTTTCAAATCTCTGTGTCCCTTTCTGCTACTTTCGTTGCCAAGTGACCATTGGTGCCATTGAGTACAGGCTCTTTTAACTATTTTTAGCCTTAGGCAAGGACAGCCCCGAAGCTGGCTGAGTTATGAAGTGAAACCAAGACATGTGGTATTAGGTTCATATCATTAGGTTTGAACTCTGACCATTTGTCTTGCCTGTGTCGCCCCTCTAGCTGGCTAGGGTCAGCCACACTTGCCAGTTTGTTTAGGAATTTGTTCAGCTTTACTTTTTATTTTTTAAGCTTTAATATTGATGTATTTCCAAGTTAGTGAACATAATAGTTTGCAGAGTAAACTGCAAAGAATCTGTGGAACAGTGTGATTCAAATCCCACATCAGTGCTGCTGTTCCCTTCGTGCTGTTGGTGGTGTGGAACTTGTGCACTAGGTAAAATTTAGAAGGTACTGGCATTAGGCATTAGTTTCCTTTTGCTGCCATACAAATTACCACAGCACAGTGGATTAGAAAACAAATTTATTGTCTTACAGTTCTGGAGGTCAAAGGTCTGAAATGGGTTTTACTGGGCTTGGATGGAGGTGTTAGCAGGGCCCTGTTCTCCCCAGAGGTTGTAGAAGAGAGCCCATTTCTTCGACTCTTTCAGCTTCTGGAGGTCACCCACATTCCTTGGCTTGTGGACCCTTCCTCCATCTTCATGGCCAGTGTAACATCGTCAAATCTTTCTCCTTCATTTCTGCTTTTGTTCCTATGTGCCCTTCTCTCTCTCTTTTTTCATTGTCACATTGCCTTCTTGTACTCCGACCCTCCTACTTTCTTTCTTATGAGGATGTGATTATATTGGGGCCATCTGGATAATTCAGGACAATCGTCCTATCTGGAGATCCTTAACTTAATCATATCTGCAAAGATCTCTTTTTCCATGTACGTTAATGTGGTCACAGGTTTCAGGGATTAGGACATGAACATCTTTAGGGGGCCATTTTTCAGTCCTGTTACACATTAGAATACAGTTCTTTATTCTTTATTTCTTTTTAGCTCTTGCTTTCATACATTTCCTCAAACTGTCCTTGGAAATCCTTGAAACACGTACTCTGTGCTGTATTGTTTGGGTGAAAATGTGTTAATAAAAAATCTGCAGTTTTACACAATTGGAAGAGATATTGTATATTTCACTGTGAAATTTAAGTTGGTGAAAAAAGAATTTAAGTCTTTGAGGGTAGAAAGAATATCTTTGAGTCTTGAATCTTCCACCTAATGGAATGTCAAAGTTACCATAGGTGCTTGTCAAAACTTGCTAAGTGACAAATGTGATTCTTAAGTTATTGATCTGCCACACTTCTTGGGTGTTTAATCATTTTAACAAGTGCTCTGGTCTCCCCACCCCCACCCCCCCACCGTGGTGAGGTATTGCCCAGCAGGTATTTGGGTTACCATGGTCTTCCAGGCTTCAATTTTCAAGAGTTCCTGTTCCAGCTCCTTTCTTTGTTCTGGCCAGGGGGTGGCTTCTCCAGTTAACTACTGTTCCACAATACACCTGAATCAGAGTCCTGTTTGGTGTTTGCCCTCTGAAAGATGCAATCTGAGGCTAATGTAAGCAAGATGCCATTGGCTCTTTGTCCCTTCTCTCCTTTTAGTCAAATTCCTTATGCCTCACCACAAATGAATAAAATATGTTCACAGAGTCACAAGACTTATGAACACAGAGAACCAGGTTTGCCTTAGAAGTATAGGCTACCATTTTTTTTTTTTTTTTTTTTGGCAGTTGGCTGGTACAGGGATCCAAACCCTTGACCTTTATGTTACCAACACCAGGCTCTAACCAACTGAGCTATATAGACTACAATTTAGATATAAAAACAGTCTTCAGATACACTGACCTTTAAGTCAGTCTCACATGAAGTTTTATTGTGGCCTTCATCATTGCTATTTAATTCTGTTGTCTCTTTGTCACTCTTTTTGCATGTGAATGAAGGAGAGAATTAAAGTACTATACGATGCAACTGAAATCCAAGTATATTATATAGTCGCTGTAAGGCATAAACCTGAAACAGCTCAGAAGTTTAGCCCATGTCAGGTGAGCCACCTGTTGACAAGGCAACCTCAGACCTGGGACTGGTTACAGGTAGGAAGTGGTTGGGACACCATAGCTGGTTACTTTGATAGTTGCGTTTGTTCATATAATTCCTTAACTAAGAAAGGATGGGATCACTTTCATCTAAGTGTGTAAAGGGAGATTTGTGAGTTTTCAGACAAGGGTAAGATAACCTAAAGATGTGGATTGATTGGATGTATGTTTTATTCTTTATCAGCTTTGTGTCCCAGGCGGGGCACATTACCAGGCACTGAGCTTTGGGAGAGCAAGGCGGGCATCTCATTTACCATTGTGTTCTCATACCTGGTACTCGAGAGTCTTTTGAATACATAAATTGAAAAAAGAAACTATTTTAAACGTGTACATTTTTATTTACAGCTGCTGCTGAAGGAAAAGGCAGAAGCGGGGAAGACTTTTTCCAAAAGGTAAGTTGCTTTTTACTCTTGCCTTGGCGATAAGTGAGGGGAAACATACCTGTCACAACAGCTACACTCGAGCCCCTGAAAGCTCCTCTTCCGTATGAAGGAGAAAAGATTTTGATAATTGAGCTGGAACCACTAAGTGTGAGTGAGAAAAGGGAGGGATACTGTGTGGGACTTAATCATTCTAAGAAGGTTCCTTCAAGGGGTAAGTCTAATGAAGTATTTTTTTGAAGGCAACAAGGCAGTGAGGGCTGCCAGATTAGTTTCTCTTACAGAAGTCAGCAAAGTGTCATCCTGATTATCTTATTTTACTGCTGTTCTCAATTTCCGCCTTCCCCAGACACATACCTGGCCTGGGAGGTGGAGATCAGCATCCCTCACAGCTTTCCTCATTTCCAGTGAGCATGGCTGTGGGCAAGATAATATAATCGAGCACAGAGGCCCCTCTAGACCTGCTTGTCCACGATTGGTAACCATGCCCCTCCTGTCCCTGCTGTCCTCTGAGAGTTTTGACCTTCAATGAGGCCCGTCTGGCCAGACCTATGTATAAGGAGAAATAGGAAGTAAAGCTGATTGAGAAATAATTATGAGAAACCGTGAAGGCTAATCAGCTTTATTTCTCAAAGTGAGTGTTTTATACAAGGGAAGATGCCTGTCCTTTCAAAGAGATCGACTTGAGTTCATGGTCTTCTATCTTTTGTTCAGTTGGGTCTTTTGTATTTGGGTCCTTGTGTTGTGATCCAGAAAGTAGGTGTGGATTAACAGCCATACAGGTGTTCTAGAGGAAGGGAAGCGTGAAAACAGCAGCGACTGTAGATGAGGTTAAATGACACTTGAGAGGGTCACTAAGCCTTGGGGAAACACCCATGTGGGACCATAGTTGGCTTTTTATAAGCCTTTTCATTCTCTTGCCACCTTCGTGGTTTGCTTTTTTTTGTCAGCTTTATCATCATTCATCTGCATTTCCTTCTAAGAATATTAAAAGCAAATATTTTGGGGCTGATACTTATATTACCACTTCTTCATTTTGAAAGTATTTATTTATCACCTGCTGTGCGCCACACACTGGAGAGACCAAAATGAGCCAGGCATGGTCCCTTCCCTAAGGCAATATGTGATGTCTGGTGAGATAGTCACATAAATAGATAGCAGGAGAGTCTGGGGCCAAAGAGGATTAAGCACTTTACTAGGACTTTGGGAGATTAGAAAGGACTTCTTGAGGCCTTAGAAGAGTAGAGGTTAGCCAAGTGAGGAAATCTTGGCTATGCTGGACAGGGAATTCTAGGCAAAGAAACAGAATGTAAGAAGACTCAGAGGTGGATGAGTTCATGCAGCATTCATGCTTCAGACATTTGGCTGGCACACGACATCTGAGAGGTTTATAGTGCCAGATGATGTACACTGTCCTATGTGATGAAGTGCCTTCCTTGTATGGGAGATATTTCCTTAAGGGATTTAAATTTTAAAAAGTTTATAAGTGCTGTGCTGACCAAACAAAATAAGCCAGACCACTACCCTTGCTTTAGGCTTATGCTGTTGAAGTTCATCACTATGCTTGAAGCCCCTGTCTTGGCATTATCTGACATTGGTTAATATCAAACTTTTATTCAGTATCTGGGCATTTCAGAATGTCCTGCCTGTAGCTGGGGCAGGCTTGCCAGCAAGGGTAAGAAAAGAGAAGAAATAGCTAAGTACCAGAAATCATAGATTTGCCTTGGGTTGGCTGTGGTGGTACGAATAGGTGACATTTGTGGAAAGATTTTTTTCTTCGTTGTAGTTCTGTAACTCACAGAAAGATGTAAAACTGTTCAACTTTGTGTGATTCAGACGTTTTAAAAGCTGAATCAAAACACGGTGTATATGGTCATAAAGGACTTTCATTCTTAGAAGATTTGCTAATATTTATCACTCGTTGCAGAGCCATGTATACATTCCAGCAGCTTAAATGGAAACACATGTTGGAATCCACGAACATGTGTGCGTCCCATGAACGATGAGTTGGAATCATAGTTTCCATTCTTGGTTACAGGTTAATGAGGTCTCTGAGTAACTAAAAGGAAGGAAGTAGTTTTCATCTCCTCATTCTCTTCTTCACTTCAATAGAAAGTACCTTCTTGATAGACAAATGTCCATGTATAATTTTGGATACTCATTCTGGAAAAAACAAAAAACAACAAAAAAACTTGTGACTTAGTAAAAAGCAAATATGCCAAATTCCGGAGGAGTAATTTTCAGTGTTTTCACCAGGTGGAAGTAGACATTGTTACATCTACAGTGGAGTGAAGTAATGGGGGAAGTATTGATTTGTCCTCCAGGAACTTTCATTCAGTCATGCATACTCTAGTTTCACTTAATGATGTTTTGGGTAACATTTAAGATCAAGAAATAGGCCTCACTGCTGCTTACGAGCATCTTTGAAGAAGTACCCTTCTCTTCCCAGAGTTGTGCAGATATGAAGGATCTGTATGCTTATTATTGAATTTTTTTGGTGTTGACTCTGGGGTGTGTATGACAAAAATCAAAACCTCTCTTTAGCTGAGTTTAAAGTTCAACTACCCTAATTACTTAAAAACATTTTCAAAGTCTAGAAGGATACCTACTCAGCTTTGTAGTGGCTCTCTCTAAAGTGGGGATTGAAGGAGTGTGAGACTTTTATATGTCACTTTATTATTTTTTGTACCATAAAAGTATATGTAAAAGTATAACAATATGATTATACTAATTAAATTATGCTAATTTCAATAATTATCCTCATTAAGGTTTTTGAGTTAGAAAAAAATAGTTAAAAATATCTTCCAGACTAAGAAAGAGTCTAGATTTTAGTTCAACAGATAGTAAGATTATCAAATACACTGTCTCAAATTTTGAAACTATTATAGTAGTTCAACAGAGAGTCAAAGTTATTGTTTCTTCTGGAGATCTACCTGGTTTTCTATACACTATTTTACTGCATGTATTTCAAGTGTTTTATTTCTCAACACTCTATTAGAGTAAAAGGCTAAGCTGTTATCACAGAGAAACACAACAATATAGTGGCTTAAAGAACAGAGTCTTTTGTTTTACTCTCATGTAACATTCTAAGGAAGGTATTCCAGCTTGGTGAGTCTCTAACTACCATGCTGTCAGTGCTGAGACGTGGCTGAGCTGTTCCTTAAGGCATGGACCTCATCTCCATGTTAAAGCTGGGTCACCACCATGTCCAAATGTGAGCTGTTGAGAAAGAGGAGAGGACTGCCATGGTTGTAAGGCCCAGCCTGGATGTGGCATATGTCACTTCCTCTCACGTTCCATTGGAGAAAACGTAGTTATGTGGCCTTACCTAACTGCAGTAATGAGGGGAAGGGAGAGGCTGGGACATTTGGAGAAAAAATTGATTTTGCAAGCACTATCCACCAAAAACCACATTGTTAGGGAGAAAAATGTACGTGGTCAAAGTGTAATGTCTTTGTATGTCATACTTTGAAACCTTTGTATCAGTTTAATAGGGCTGCCATCCCATAAACTGGGTGGCTTAACCATGAGAAATTTGTGTCACAGTTCCGGGAGACTAGAAGTCCAAGATCATGGTGTCAACAGGATTGGTTTCATAGATTTTAACTGCCTAATCATTTATACTAAGCATGTTATTTCTAAATTGTCTGGAATGAATATATAATTGACATGCAAAAAAAGAAAAAAAATCAGTGATCCTGCCTTTGAAAGAGAACTATTTATATATCCTTAGACTTTTAAAATGTATATTAAAAATGTGTATAAAGAGGTTCTTAATATTTTCTGATTGATGGGATTATAAATGAAACTATTTGCATTGGATATATCCCAAAATGTTTTTCTGTGTTAAAACTTTGTGGAGTTGTCTGGTAACTGTACTTTTTATTCTTTGGTTCTAACTACACTTAAAAAAGAGGGAATGGATATACTTTATCAATATTCTCTCTGGTTCTTTGTCCACTCCTAATGGCAGTTCCATCTAATTGAAACACATGGAAGCAATCTTCCAGGTTTTTTACAATTCTTTGGGCAGTCATTCATGGCTTACTCACTGTCTGTCCTATTTCCTTTTAATCAGTTCTTTTTTCCTCTCTCTTGTGAAATGATTATGGTTAGATCTTGGAGAGGAAAATGTGTTACAGTATATTAGGTGGGGATGGGTACAGTGATTGTGTTACAAATGTGACTCATCAAAGCAAAATACTTTAGGAATCTGTAATCCCTGGGGCTGCAGAAGACAAAATCCAGTCAGCATCATAACTGATGAAGACCAAGTTTTCCATTGGATTGGGTTATGTATAGTATTTCTCCACAGAGTACACGTCGCATATTTTAAATGTAGGGACATTTTATACTCTTAAAATATGTCAGATATTTATTTGGCAAACTGCCCTATAAACTATGGCTTGTCTTAACAGTAAGACTAACATAAATGAGGTACTGGTTGGTGGCTGATGTGGTATATTTTCATTACTCTCACACCCATCCTTTTTAGGCAAGCAGATTACCTTTGGCATTTTAAGACTGAAAGGAGCAAGTGTTGTCTTCTAGGTAAGATTACTGGGAGGAATATTTGGCTTCTTCCCTACCTCAAAATGAGTAAATGAAATGGTCTTAGATGGGTACTACTTGAATCTTTTTTTATTGGGGTACAACAAAGATGAAAAAGCTGTATCTTCTTTTTCCACCGGCCATTATTTTGAAATGTTGAGTGGATCAAATTCCTCTAGTAATAGAAATAAGTTTTGGTTTAATTATTTAAAAGTGAATTCAATTAACTATATTCCATGAATGTATGTTTTCTAACACTGAATCTTTATGTTAAAACATAAAAAATCAAATTTGATTTAAATAAGGATATTTTAAAGCTTTAATTTTAGTATTTTCTTCAGTAGGTAATACATTTACATGGTTCACAATTCAAATGTATGAAATGGTGTACAGTGAAGAGTATTTGATGTCATGATGGTTTCTGAAGGTTCACTGAGAGGACTCTGCAGCATTACAGTGTCAATCCCAAACTCAAGTAAAGATTATCACCAATGGATGTCATTAGTAATGGACACTTAGCCTTAAAGCTAACATTCAGGGATATGGAGTTCTTAATACACGACACACATGATGGTCCTGAGATTTTTTTCAGTGAGAGAATCTGTGAGCATGGTTCTCTCATACCACTGTCTAGGGAGGGATAACTGGCCACTTATAAGACAGAAAAAAGGAATGCCTCCCAACCCCCACTCCCCAAGGTTCTCTGATCATCTTCTAGAAAGTTTTTAAAGATAAAAATTGGTCCTATTTTTACATCTTATGATTTGCTCTCTGACTTCTACAAGAGTCTAGTAGATAAGGGCTAGTAAGAGAAGATTAAGAAAAAAGACTGACTTGCTCATCATCCACTTTTCTAGTGTTCTGAGTTCTGTCCTTGTGTTCATTTGAACACAGAAGCCTGGGTGTTGAACCTGTATTTTCTTAGCATGTTGTAGAGTCAGTCACCTGCATCAAGTTGCACCACAGTGGTGTATTCTTGGCTTTTACTTTGGCAGTCATTTCACACAACTGCTTTATGAAAACCACATTTCCTATTTTATTCCTCTTTCTGGAACCATGGAAGCAGGGAATGTCACTAAGATTCTTTTAAAGTGTATGTTTTAATGGTAGTGAATGTAACCTAATTGCTACTATGTTTTTCTAAGTGAATAATAATCTTAAATCAACATCTGATGAGAGTTTAGTCATTATTGATTAAAATGATCTCTCTTCTTGAAACCAAACTCTCAAAACATTGGATTATAAAGAAAATCTAACTGGATTCATGAAAATAGGTTTTTTAAGAAGGGTGACAAAGCAGGACTCTGGATTACTGACTTACAGTACAAGCGACCATGGAATGGCCCAGTTAAGGGATTTATTGGTGTTAGTTTAAAAAGGCTTGTGTATTATTTTGTAAAATGCTTTCCTTGTATGGATTAAATATCTACCTTTATTCCAGCAGTTGTCAGCATTTCCCTTAACTGAAAGATCTGGAGGATACAAACTTCTTTATTTATGGTTGATATTAAGATTTCAGAAGTATTTCCACATTATACATAAAAAACAAAATTACACTAATAGACTGATAATGTGCAAAATATAAACATTTCTGTGTGGGTCTGAAGCCATTTTTGCAGATAATGGCATTAACTGTTTTTAAGAAAGGATTAAATTTTATTAATTTCCATCACAGGAGCTTTGTATTTGCTTTGGTAGTCTGTATGTGGGTGTGTCGGTGTATATATATTTAATTATGTCTTTTCATTGTAATGTGATTTAAATTGTTTTTATATCTTAGAGGGGCATAGGACAAATTCAGTCTTCTTACATAAAACATTAGCAGAGATATGTCTGAAAACCAATGTAAAACTGTATTTATTATGGCAATACTATAATAATTAAAATTAAATTAAAAAATAACCTAAATGCTCAAAAATGTAGTGTTTGAAATATGGTATATACAAACATTGGATTACTAACTGTGCAGGCATTAAAAATCTTGCTTTTTTTTGCAAATATTTAATGACTTGGGAAATTGATTACTATATACGTACAAAAATTAGGACAAAAAGTATATAAATACCTGGACTCAAATATATATATATATATTATTTATTTATTTATTATTTATTTATTTTTATGCATGCTTAGAAAAATGACCGGGAAGAAATTATGCTAAAATGCTAACAGTAACTGTGTTAGTGGGGAGATTATGGATGTTTTTTATTTTTTATCTGTACTTTATTACGATGAACCTGTTACTTTTACAACCAGGATTAACAACAACTGCTGTCTTATGGAGAAAAGCAGATAATAGTAGCTACAGTAGTTTGCAGTTGCCCGTGATTTATAAATTGTTGCCAATTTATAGGAAATGCAGTATTTTTGTTGAATGAAGTGTAAGAAGTCAGACCTCTGATCAAGTACTGAAATTTCTTCTGTATCACCTACAACAGTTATAAAGACAAAACAGGTCTCAGATATATACAAGGTAGATCATTTTTAGGCAGTGCTAGTATTTAGAAAATGTCCCCCCTCTTTCCTTCATTCATTTGCCCTTATTTTGCCATTCAGAGGCATAAAAAATTTTGAAAACGGTTGTTATGTCTCTATGTCTTCTCTTCTTCAGACTAAAGATATTTATTTTCGTTTTTATTATATGACTTACTTTTCAGACCCCTCATCATTCTTTTCACTTTCAGTAGCAAGATCAATGTCCCATTTTAAATGTGGCAACAATATCAGGGTACAGTATTTTGGATATAGCCTGACCAGTACAGTTACAGCGAGGCCATAATATCTGCACTATGGATGTGATGCAGAAGTACCTAAAGATTATAGAAGCTTCACGCGCTGCTGAATTAGTCACAGACATGAAGAATCGACATTTCTTGCCATTCTTTATGTAATTGAAGATCAAGGGTGGGCTCCAATGTCATTGCTGGGTACCTACATAAAATAAGTATACTCCTGATTTCAGATAGGAGGTAAAGGCCTCCATAGACATAGCTGACATGCTCTGCCTCTCAGTCAGAGACCACATGGCAGATGTGGTGGCCAGAATGTAAGAGTGTGGAAAGTATCACTCTTGAAGATTTCACTTGGTTTGGACTTGACAGTCTCCTATAAGATTTTTTTTTCTTCACTCTGGGCTCTATAGGTTACTTGGAGGAAAGTACTCAGCCATAGGGTGACAGTTCATAAAAGGATGAGATTGGTGCAGTGCCTTATAGTCTGGCTCAAGTGACACTTAGTAAAGAACTTGAAGCTTTACTGATTTAAAATGGTTTCAAGAAAATTGATATACTTTAAAGCTGGTTGGTGTGTGTGTGTGTGGGGGGGGGTGCGGGTTTCTTTCTTCTAGACAAGAATATTTTGATTTTTTCCCCCCCTAAGCTTAGACAGCTAGTTGGAGGTAGCCAGGACTTGAAGAGGGATTTTCTTCCTTTATGCTTGACTATAGTTATTAAAAGATAAATGTTTTTCTTGAAATCAGCAATTATCACACTCTGTTTGGTGGGCTATGCTTCTATAGTGAGCGAAATTCTACGTAAGCTGAAAGCTTTGCTAAGTAGGGCTCTGAGTTAGGGTCATTGTTGTGTATTAGAGGGACAACCAAAAGGCTGGAGGCAAATTAATACAGTAAAATAAATGCTACGAATTTTGTGTTCTTTATATTTTGGTTAAACAGTTGGATTCCAAAATCACGTTAAGTTTGGTTGTTCTGAAATTTGTTCCTCTGATACTTTACTTTTTAAATTCTATCTAGGAAACTTACAGTAATGATTTGTCATCCCATGAATTGGTCCTTTCTTCAAGTTTGGGACTCTTTCTGTTTTTAAAGAATAGTGTTTTGCATGAGGGGTTAATAATTTTACATTTAGATGAAACTCATTGCTTTAGATTTGTTCTTTGGCTAATTCAACTCTCTTACCTTGCTTTTGTCTCTGAATAGTACTTTTTAATTTGTGTACTTTGTAGTTCATGTGATCATAGTTCCTGCCTTCCCACATGAAAAAGGAGAGGAGCAGGCCTGTTTTGCACCACCTATCTCTGCTTCCTTGCTCTTCCAGCCACAGCTGTTTGGGCCAAGATGTGGGCACCTGACCCATAGTGAGCCTTCTGTATACAGTGGATGTGACCTGTGTGACAGGCTGTTAAATTCACCTGAGCCAGACAGACTTGTCTCTAGTGACTTAGGAAACTGAGACCTAGAGTGGGAGCAGAATGGGAAAGGAAGAAGCCAGGCACAGCAGTGTTGGCCATGGGAAGGCCGGAGTTAGGAGGAGGGGAAGCCATGGGTGAGCAGTGGAAACCCATCCGAGGAGGAGAACCTGGAGCACAACACAGAGAGAAGAAGATGTGCTTAGTGAGAGATGCGCTCACCAGCCACCACGGTTTGTGATGCTTTTCAGGTTCCAATCTACAGGTGTCCCTGGGATTCTTCTCTTTTCCTGATGTCGTCGGGAAACTCTACAAGGCCTAAATCAGGAATCAGACTGAAATACATAAGAGTTACTTGGATAATTGCGCAATCACTCTCTCTTCAAAGGACTCACACTTTGACAATTTGGTGTGGGTAGAGTAGTTTAACGCCTCAATGAGTCGCTCAAATTAAGTTATACCTTTAAAGGAGCAATGCTCGTTAGATAAGACATGACATTTTCCTAAAATCTGTCACTTAACATATGTACGTAGCAGCAGTACCACAGTATGTTTTAAAACATTAGACTACACTATACAATGTGAGATGAACTCTGTCTGTGTAGAACCTGTATGCTACATAAGAATAATATTCTGCTTCGCTCTGTGTTTCTCTGTTAGCCAGGTGTCAGCTTTCTTCAAGAAATAATAGGGTCATTGCTGGTTAATAGGTGGGGAAAACAAGTACTGTCCTTTTTATTTTTCAGATGGACTTTGTTAAGGGCTTTTATCCGATACATCAGGATTTCTTCCTTCTCTTTGGCCAATGGCATTAATATTGTTTTCGTCAATATTATAGTTTTTGTGGGAAGCTTGTAGCAAGCCAACATGCAGAGAGGTTAGTACAGCATATAAACATTTTCTGTTTTTCTTAATAATGGTTAAGGAGAACACTTTGTTACTTTATGCCTCTCTAAGTAACATGATCCTTGAATTAAATTATTAGATATCCTGAATGTTACTCCCTCATTTTGTGTGTTTAGCAACTGTGGCTTGTCCTGAGCTGGCTCTTCTGCAGTTTTTATTTCTTTTTATACTCTTTTTGAAAGGATCTATCTTTTGGCCTTTTAAGTGATGGAAAAATAAATTTCATTACCTTTCTACTTCTTTTTTCTTTGGTGAAATCAAAGTGGTTTGCAGGTATGTAAGTATGTCTTTTCTTACTTAGGATTTACTAATTTTGTCCTTTTGTCACCCTAGGTTATCATCCAGTCATTCAGATTTTCTGCTCCTTAATGTCTAAAGTGATGATAGGTATGGAGTGAGGGAATTTAGTCATACATGAAACAGACTGTAGGCAAAATATAGAGACTTTTGTGTTTCCTCTTTAGTTTTCTTTCTTGAGTTCACCGTCAATTACTTTTTTGAAAGAAGAAGAAGAAAAAAAATCCAGCTCCAATTCCCATATGCCTGATTACCAGGCAACTTTAATCCCCTGTGAGTAAGAAAACTTCTAACTCAGTTAGTTTGGAGTTGTTTTTTTAAAAAGAACTTTGTCCTGTTATATTCTTTACGGCATTTGCTAAGACAGTGGTCTGCATTCTTGTGTCAGTCAGTAGGAGGTGCTGTTTGAGAAGCTTCAGGCTGCGTTCCCTGGGTTGTAGATTTGGGGAGCCCTAAACTTTTCCTGGCTTCAGCCAGTACGTTGAGATAGGTGTTAACAAAATTGAGGAAATAGTGTTTTTCAGTACTTAATTGGAACACGAATATATGGTTCTTCTCATTTGAGTATCACTTTGCTTTGTTATCCTTTCCGTACGTTAACAATATGATGAGCTACCTCAGAATTGGGGAACCCAAAAACTCGCCTGCTCTCTTCAGTGTTCCATGGCAATAGTAAAGAGGAAGGCATTTTGACTTTCAAACAGCTTTTATTCTCAAGGGAAAAGATGCTTAGAAGAAGGAGAGTGAATGGGTATGTGGAGACTTCACAGAGATGCTAAGGACACCATTTGTGAGACTCTACTGCCCTTCTTATGAGCCAGACACTGTACCAGGTAATAACCATAGACGGGTAACAGTGGCCGTATGGCTCCTGTCCTTAAAAGAGTCACATGTTAGAGAAGTAGCTTGTGTCACACACTGTGGGAAGACCTTACAGTAGAGGAAATGGAGGGAGTGATTTTTTTCTACTCTGGGGAATCAAGGAAGGCTTCCCTGAGGAGACAGTGTTTGAGCAGGGGTTGAGGTAAAAAGAGAATAATTAGTATGTTGGGTAAGATGAGGGAAGGCTTTTTGTGGAAGAGTTTCTGAGCAGAGAGCAGAATTTTGATTAGGTTAAGAGATGTCTTCCAGACCTGTGTGTGACTCCATGACCTGAAGGTCTTAATTTAGGCAAAAAGGAAAAGCATTTCCAGCAGAAAGAACCAACTCACTGCCTTTGCAAAGGCAGAATAGGGGACACAAGAGACTGATTTTCTGTCCAGAAAAACAGATTTTTATGGCCCAGAACACAGATTAGTTAAAAGTGATAGGTATCATTATATCATTTCCTCTGAGGTAATTATTCACAAATTCTTTAAGTGAAAGGTTTAGAGAATAGGTGGAAGGATTTGGTTAAGTGATTATATTGTTTACATTCACTGTCTACTCAAAGATGATAAGCATTAAAAATGATAGCCAGGATAACCAAACATTTTACAATATAGTTTGCTTTGCTTTATTAGTACTAGTTTTAGGGATGTATCATTATTTTTTTCTTTCTACTACCTTCATTACCTTTTGGATGACAAAATTGTCAAGTTCAGAATGATGGCTATACAATAAATAGCATCATTTAACTAAGTTCTGAATCTTCTATGATACAGTTTTTAAAAATGAATTTTCCAGGAAAGCAGCTGAAAGTTTTGGCCTTTGCAGTTTGGTTTTGGCTTTGCAGTTTGGTTTTGGCTTTGTTTTATGGAAATCAAACTAAAACATCTGAGAAATAGATACAAATTATTCAAATTTGGCAAGTGATAGAAAAATTTGGTTCCATTCATATAAAATTAAAGATTCCTTTAAAGAAATCTTTGGCTATCAATTTAGCATACTCTAGTATTTGCATTAAACCACCATCGTAATGATGAACAAGTACAGAGATGTCCAAGAATATTTGAGATCCAGTATCACATGCAGAATACGTATTGCCAGTTATCAATTTTTCAGGGGTGGATTTTCTAGCTGAATTATTAACTGGCATTTATTTTCCTTTCCCCGTTCTTCCAGTTCTGCCATCAACCATTTTAACAATGGTTAAACTCTTAATCTAGAGCAGTGTTCTTAACCCTTAGTGTATGCTGGTCTGAGAAACTTTTAAAAACTATTGATGCCTGAACTAGAGATTCTGATTTAATTATTCTGGAAGTAAGGCCTGGGAATTAATATTTTTTCAAAAGTGCCTCAGGAGACTTTAGCATGAGGCTAAGGTTGGGAACCACCGATATGGGGGTATGGATAAATACAAAGAGAAACTGGAAGTTCATGTTGGTCTCTACTGCTGATAAAAGGGAGGGAATTATACACACACACACACACACACACACACACACACAGTGTGTGTGTTTTAATTACTAATGGGTTTAACTATCTGTTTACTTCATTTTCTCAGAATGAAATGTTTCATGGTATGATTTCCAAGAGGGTATACTGTGAAACAGTAGTTCTATACTATGTTAATAAATATTATATGAAAAAAGGTCCATGGTTAGATAAATTTGAAAAATGCTGCCATATACAGTTAATAAAAACTTCTCCAAAGCTGCTTGAAGCCTTTAATATGCTGGTTATTTGCATTTTATTAATTTGTTACAGGAATATATAATATGGAGCACTTCCCAGTATTATTTAATGAAATATTTTTTTTTTCTTGGTAGAAACTCCAGGGTACAGGATTAAACAATTAGTGAACAATTTGGAAATTTCCTTTTTTTAGTGAATGGGTGTGATGTAGTTATACAATGGAGACTTTCTTAAAAAGTTCCTCAGTGAGCCTTATGATAGAGGTGAGTGTGTAAATCATTTCAGGGTACACTATTCTTTCCTACGAGATAACTGTTACTATTTTATGTCCACGCTCAGAATTTCTTTGACATCACTCCATTACCTCCCAGATAAAGCTAAATGTCCATCTTTGGCATTAAGCATTTATTACAGTGGGGTTCCTTCCTGTTTATTTAACTTTCTCACCCATTGCTCCTCTACCAGTTCCCCCTTTGCATCAACCAAAGTTGATCATAGTAGCCCCAAGCCATGATCATTCTTGACACTAATGGCTGTAGATAAAAATATCTTCACATCTATAAAGTCTTTTCCTCATCTTAATCTCTGACCCTCTGTCATAGCTGTATAGCTAAAAGTTCACCATTTTCTGGGGTGTTCTGGACTGGCCCAGGCTATGTCAACAGTTCCCATTTCTTTATATGTTACTTGTACATATCTGTATCACTTTGGATTTTATTAAAAAGTTAATTTTCTTGTACCGTTCAATTCTTTTGATTTGATAAACTAATAGTCCAACTAGTTTCTGAATTCTCAAATTGAGGGACTGAAGTGTTTTGTGACTTAACACATTGTTTTGTGTGCGGGTTGGGGCTAAGTAACTTCATGGAATTGTGATGTGGTAGGACTGAAAGGGATCTTAGAGATTTCCTAGTTTAGTGTACAAATGAGGAAACAAGAACCAGAAAATTTAAGTGATTTGTCCAAGGCATGTGACCAATAGTTGAAGCTGGGGGAGGAAACTCATTTCACCCTTCTGTTTACTATACTGACAGTTCGCATCTTGTTAAAATCCTTGTTTTCTTTCAAGAAAAATAAAAATCTCATGTTCATCTTTCTTGGTAATGAGAAAACACAGAAAATTAAATATGTTACTTAAAACAAATCAAAGTAATAAGAGACAGTGCTGTCTTGTTCTGTGCTGTCCACCCCCCCTCCCTCCCAATAAAAAGATGCTGTGGATTTTCTTAAGGAGATGTTGTCTGAGATGGGCCCTGGGAAGTAGGTTTCTAAAACTTGGGTGTTCCAGAGGTGATTATGGTGTCATTCCTCTGTACACACTGTTGTCCTTCCTCTCTCTTTCCCTCCCCTGATTTGTATCATGCTGTCAATCTGAATCAATGAATGAAACAAATGAGAGTTGTCAATACAGTAAAGAATGCTGAACCAGGAGCCATGAGATCTGGCTTTGAGTCCCAGCACAGTCACCAGCTGCAAAATCTTGGATAAGTCATTTGGCAGCTGAGTTTCAGTTCTCTTATTTACAAAATGGGGATAATTCCTCATAGAATTGGTATTAAAATCGGTTGAAATAATGCTCTCAAAGTACTTTATAATCAGTAAAGCATTGAGGGAAATGAAAGAGATGATTTGATTCTTCAGAGAAGACACTTCCATTTCAGGTGGAGGGAAGACTGCAGGGCCGTTGTCATTGCAGGACGAGGCTCTGTGTCTTTAGTTGCTTGGAAAAAACCAGACACGGTTCTATAATGTTTTTCATCTTACTTTACAATTGAGTGATTGTAACTTTTATTTGAGGATATTACTTTTTTGATTCTCAAATGGGGAAAAGATTCCATTTGTTTTTTTATTTAAATTTTGTTTTTACTTAAATATGTTTATATATTTTGTATTTTAGTATTTTAGAGTAAAAATGTTTTATTTCCTACTGGAGATTTTTTTTCTTTCTTTTTTACCTTGAGGTAGTACTGGTGGTGACAAGTTTTCATGTAATAGGATAGTTGGCCACTATTAAAAATATTGTTATTCCTTTGCTATGAAATGAAAATTGTTAGAGATTGATAGGCTATGGCTGGATGAGGTTTGTGACCCATAGAGAATTGTCAGGGCAAACTGAACTTTCATTCTGTATGCAAAAATATTTCTATTTCATTTGGCACAATGGGACGAAAAGAAAATCCAAGCAGATTCTTGTTTCAGGAGCTGCCAGTTCTCTCTGTGGCTCAGGGATCGTTTTGCATCTCAGCCACAAGAATTTGCCACTTTGGTTCTGATGTGCGTTGCCTTCCCTCCTCACGCGTGCTTTGCTTTCAGCTTGTGGCTTCACAGCCCTTTGCTCTGAAGCAATGAAAGTCCTTCAGAGGCTACTCATTAACTCCCCCCTCCGCAGCCCATTGGCCCAGGCATCATTATTGTTGTGAAAGCTTTTGCTGAGTATTGAATGCAGGCACCGTGTTAGACCTCTGCAAGGGCATGATAAGAGAGTAGCTTCTGTCAGTTGTTGACTATGAGTGGAGGTACTTTGTTGGAGATCAGTGGAAGTACCAATGATGTAACTGATAAATTGACACAAAGATGGTAGACTAGAGGGGATTGGGTGACTTAAGTGCTGTGGTAGCCAGGAGAAGCCACTTCAACAGGACCAGTAAGGTAGAGAAGGCCTGGGAACTTTGGGGAGGTATATGAACAGCAAGATAAAAGGACATATCAGGAAGTTGGAGTGGAGAATTCGATAGGATGTAGTGGGAAAAGAATTAAGATGACTTTAAGGTTTCTCATATGAAAATGACAGACATAGTAACATCCTGCAGGAAAGCTATTTTGGAGGACAAAAATGAATATAATTTTAACTAATATGAAGTTGAGGGGGAGATGATTAGAGGAACACTCAGGAAAGAGAACAGGGCTGGAAATAGTGACTTATTAGGAATTAACTTGCATTCCAGAAATTGTGAGGTCGTTCATGTAGAATTGCCTGTAAGCCAGCAGTTTTCTTTTCTTTTCTTTTCTTTTCTTTTCTTTTTTTTTGTCTTTTTTGTGACCGGCACTCAGCCAGTGAGTGCACCGGCCATCCCTATATAGGATCCGAACCCGCGGCGGGAGCGTCGCTGCGCTCCCAGTGCTGCACTCTCCCGAGCGCACCACGGGCTCGGCCCAAGCCAGCAGTTTTCTTATTCATCTCCTCATTGTTGCAGAAAATGACAACTGCACTTTATGGAAGGTAATTATATAGTAGGGAAAAAAAGGCCATTTGGGAAAATAGCTAAAAAATGTCAAATAGGAAATGTGGGGATATGTGTAAGTTGCAGTTAAAGCAGAAAGTCTCATTTATGTGACACTTGCCTTCTTTGTTCCCTTCCTGTCTCAGGCTTCGCCCCGACCTGCTCTACCTTCGGTCTCAGTGCTTGTGAGCTGTAGACCAGTGTCTCACTGCCACATATGCATCAGCACGTAGGTCACCCAGAGTTCACAGACTTGAAAGTCCCCTAATTCCAAAGAGCCCCATGTGTCACATCAGGGCTTTGCGGCATGGGTGTGATAAGAAAAGATGCCTAGAGGCTCCTGTACCAATGGAGGCACAGCTTGTTGTGAGAAGAGCTCTGGGTGAGGAGAAAGCAGAGGGAGGTAATCCCAGCACTGAGTGTCTCACTCAGGCCTGTCACTCCTTACTCATCAAGGGAGGGATAGAGCCATATGGTCTCTAAAGCTCTGAAATTCCGTTTCCTTTTTTTTCACCTTCCTCACTTTCTTCCTTCTATCCTCCCTTTCTCCCTCCTTCCCCGTCCTTCCTTTCAATTGACAAATAAAAATAGTTTACATCTATGGAGTACAACATGATGTTTCAATATATGTATACGTTGTGGAATGGCTAAATCAAGCTAATTAGTGTGTGTGGCAGAACACTTGAAATCTGCTCTCTTAGCAATTTTCAAGTATACAGGAAATTGTTATTGACTGTAGTCACCATGACGTACAGTAGATATCTGTAGTTCCTCCTGTCTAAATGAAATTAAATTCTATTTTTTTAGTGTATAGGAGATCCGTATCCATACCATAAGTGTTCCCAATAAACCAAAATAGGATCTAAATAGTAGTTCATAGAGCTCATTTGTTCATCAGGTGAGATTTATGTAGCACTTTTAAATTTGCCAAAGCTTCTGTTTTCCTAAACTACCCAGTGAAGGTAGGGCACAGGAAGGTCTTCAGTGGTGAGCCTGCCATTGAACTTAATCCAGGTTAATCTTGTTGAATACCATGTGGGAAACGAGAAATGGGGTCAGGTGCAACAAAGAGTTCATGATTTGCCCCAAGTCTCATGACTAGCTCTTGTTAACCAAAATTTGGACAGAAATGGTAATTTTTCATTAAATGTAAGACAACATTTTGTGTTTCTTTTTCTAGTGGAAGCACTGTCCAGTAAGTTGTTAAGCAATGTAATTACCTTAGAAAGGACTGGGGGCGGGGGGGGGCGGGGGAAGCTTGGGTTAGAAAAAGAATTGAGTCCACACATTGGTTTTTGTTCTGGGTTTACACTATATGCCCTGCCTTTGTTTACTGACAATATTCCTTGCAGATTTTATTTACTTTTTGGGTACTGAAAGGTCTTGGTTGTATAGGAAGAAACCAAAGTTACTGTAGAATGCTTGTACCAAAGTATTTACCTATACACAGGTAGGACTGTCATGAAATATAATAATTAATCTTTATTCATATTGAAGAAAGCTATATTTTGGCTTCTTTATATGTAAAATTTTAAGGTGTTGTAAGTCTAAGTTACATTCTAAAGAAATTATAGACTGTTCTTTCCTTCTTTTTGTGACGTCTTATATCCTTGAGACCAAAATGTTTACATATGCACCTAAAAGGCATTTATTAAAGCTTAAGATGGTTGTTACAGCCATAGGATAAAAAGGAACTCAATATTTGTTGAATGAGTGAATGAAATGATAAATTTACTCATTAAAAAAAATTTTTCGAGCCCACTAGTATGTGCCAGGTTGTTTTGGGCCTTAGGAATACAGTGGTGAACAATCCTGACATAGATTCTGCCGTTATGGAGCAAACAGAAATTTTACTGAAGGATATAGACAAAATTCAAGGAAATAAGCAAATAAAAAATTATTGATTATAATACATCTACAGAAGAAACAAATGGGGGGTGAACACATAAAGTAAAAAATTATTAAATGGATGAACACAACAAGTAAAAAAGAACTAAATTATTTTTTTTAAAAAGTAATTTTGGGGGGCTGCTAAATTTTAATCATTTGCTTTGGATAAATAAAATCTTTCTTAAGTACTTATTTCAACTTTCAAAAGCTGTTCTTTGCCTTCCAACTTAGACCAACATTTGAGAAATCTTGCCCGTTAAGGATATAATTGTATTTTCTTTCAATTGAATTGTCTTTATTGGAATTCTTTTACAGTTCTTCCAAAACAATAATACATTCCTTAGAGCTGAGCCTCAGCAGGAATAATGAAGCATCTCATTTGATGTGTTATTTCATTGCCTATGATGTCAAGACAGTTGGTAAATAATTTCTTTTAATAGAGCAACCAAAGTGGGGGTGGGGAGAAAGATAAACAGGCCGATCCTGAGGAAATGATTTAGGGAAGCTGTCATGTGATGGCTGCTATTCATCATCTGCTGTGTGTTGGGACAGACCCGGGGTTTTGTGTGTCTTTTAAATCAGGGCAGCACTTGGACTGTGGTTTTGCTGTCCTGCCCTTTCTTCATGTTGGAATTTTTCTAGGGCTTGTTGCAGATTCAGAGATTAGGGGACGGTTTGGCGCCATCTAGGTTGATTTTTTGCTTTCCCTGAAGAACACTGTTGTGAATATGTTTCAGGCAGTGACAGCAGCTGAATAAAAATGTCATGGTGGTGCCTTCATGCCCAGGGCTTTGCAAGTATTGATTAGTCTTAAAGAGACTAATTATTTGTAATTTTAAACTTATCACTTAAAGATTATCATTTGTATTTTATCACTTGTATTTTAGGAAACCAATACTTCTGTGCTTCCTGATGAAGAAAGTAGGCCATGTGGTTAATAATGTGTTTATACAGAGGGAAACTCCCTGAAGGGGTTCTTTTTTTTTTGAATTATGGTAGTGAAATACACTTAATATAAAATGACTGTTTTAACCATTTTTAAATGTACAATCCAGTGGCATTAAGTACATTCACATTGTTGTGCAACTTAAGGGATTCTTGCTGTGAAATAGCAACCCACCTGTGTTGATATTTTGACATTTAGGTGGCCACATGTTTACAGAGAAAAACTTTTAAAATTGAATCATAGATACAAAATATTTTGCTAGAAAGACAAAATTTGAAGTTGTAAAAGCATTGCTGCAAATTTACAGTAAATCGCCAGGGCTCTTAGAGGCCAGCTTTGCACATTGAAATGAGTAGTACATAGTTACTCTAAAGCTGGCATTTAGAATTATTAATTAGTTGCTAGGTGCTGCATGCCTAGAAGGAAACACAGGGAGGGCTCCACATTTTGTGAGGGGAGAGAGAGGCTCTGCATTTTGGGGGGAGTGAAAATGATCAGCAGCTGCTCAAGTGGCAGCTTATTCCTCAGTTGTGAAAGATGCTAGGGGCAAGAGCTGTGTCTGTCATGTGCACATGGCAGCCTGCCTTCCCTGAAATGTTTATTGGAGCTGTGTGTGCTGCATTCCAGGATGCAGAAGTGAGGCTGTGCTTGCAGAGAGGAGGTTGGCAAGTGAGTCTAGGCTGGCGTTATTCCTGGAATGATGTGGAACTGTTTTTTTGTAATGAGTTCCTGGTGACTTGAGAACATTTGCACAACCTTGCCCTTGTGTCCAGGCTGTGTAATCATCATTTCTGTTCCACTGATCCAGTCTGTCATTCTCCACGCAGCCAGTGGTCTCACAGGAATGTGTGGTTCACTGCACGGTCCATCATTTCATTACACAAATCACTGACTATACATGTGCTCCTGAAAATACCATCATCATCTTTTTTCTTCTTGTACCCTAATGCCTACGAGGTGTTATTTACTAATGGAGCTTGTGAACCAGGTTTCTTTTCTCTGGGGCATGAATGATATTTTGTGTTTTCTGGCTTTCTCAACTAATTATTACTTAAAGGAAAGTCGAGTTGAGCCTCTCAGCTTAAAAACTGGGGAATTTAAATCGCTGCACTCGGTCAATCGTCTGAGGGCTTCATGATGGTGCCACTCTCGGATTGGAGCATGAGCATTTGAGGGAGGGATAATATTCTGCTTACGTGACAGCTACATGCATCCAAGAGCATTTGGCTACCTTTGGTGACTTGAAGCATCCTCATCTGATTACAGGGCTCTTTGCTGTCTTCCTTTGCTTCTAATTTTGTCAAACTTCCCAGGCATTTCCTGCAGCAGTTTCCTCCCTAGTTGTCTATCATCACCTGTCCATTAGGGAAATCTTTTAGTTACGTCCAAATCTGAACTTGGCTGGGCTAGGTTGAATCACAGAATTCTTCTAATTTTAGAGATAATCCTGAATGGCAGAGTGGACAAACTTTATAATACTTTATTTTGTTCCAAAAAGGATTTGAAGTGGCTTAACAATTTACGTTTAGTAATACAGACTTGTATTATTATACAAGAAGAAATTGAGGCAAAGAAAAAATAAGAGTTGGAAAATAATTTGAGGTGAGAAACAGTAGGGTTTGTACACAACACAATCATCAGAGTGTCTCCCATGGCCAAAGCTGAAAAGGAAACCTGATCAGTTATAAGAATCACAAGGTCTATAGGATTAAAATTGAATTAGTGGCTCTGGAAGGTGACAGGCTTTATTGCCACAGGAATATTGGAACAGCTTCTGTTAATTTTCTAAACGAGACACTGCAGTGTGTCTCGTAGAATATGTCCTCAGCAGCAACCACCCTGCTGAAATATAGTTGTTTCTTGTTATGTCTCAGTTTAGGAAATAATACAGTTGCTTCCCATTATGTGCTAATATGACTTAAAGCAATTCTACAAAAGTTAGAAATTTAGGATATCTAGGATGAGGTGTACATCTATCAGACAATTCTCTATGGATATTATTTCTCCCAGCTGAGTTAAGTAAGATGGTTATCTAGCCTTTACTATTATTAATTTTAATGTTACTAATAATTCTAACACCATAACACATAGCTACTTTTTCCTTAGTACCCATATGTGTCAGGCATCATATTAAGGCACTTGTAGCAGAAGAGATTTCTTAATCCTTGTAGAAATCCTGTGGCTTTATTACTATTTTGGAGAAAGAAAATTGGCTCAGAGAATTTGACTGACTCGACCAGAATCGCATGGCTTTTCCTGCCTGTGTGCCTGGCATTGATTCTACTACCTGAGACCCAGAAGTTGTTGTGCAAGGAAGATGGTTTAGCTCTTTTGAGCCAAATCCCTAAAATGGTTCGGTCTTTTACCATATTAGCCTGTAAGGCACAGAAATAGACCCCACCTGCCCCATGCTTGGGAGCCTCTTCTTGCTGTTCAGTGCCATGTGCATTGCACATGCCCTTTGAAGCATTCCACAACTGGTGGACTCTAAGACGCCCTGGAGTTGTAGATCCAGAGCCACAGGAGAGTGACTGGGAAGACTAGATAATAACAGGTATTTTCTTGCTTTGAGTTTTAAATATTCTTAAGCTTTGAAAATATAATTGAATTTAATTTGGCTAACATCGTCAGGAAGGGCAGTCTTATAAAAAGAAAAACATAGCCTTCCATGTAAACATATGTGAAATCTGATAACATTTCTACTATGTCATCTTGATTAAAAATTTAAGTTAAAAGTAATGTATAGATTATATCCTTCTATCGTTTTGATCCTTTAGTATATATTCAAAAGTTATCTTTAAAGCCAGAGGCAGGGTTAACTTGTAAATGTCAGTTCTTTATAACAGAAAAAGTTCATCAGATAGTATTGTGTTCACATTCTTAAAGGCATAATATGTGTCTGAACAAAGAATTTCCTTCATGTGGACAGAAAGGACCCCCAGCCCCACTCCCTTACACTTTGTGTTGTATCTTATGTCAAAGTAGGGAAGCTGATGCTATGTTTTAAGGAGGGAGAAAGTATGCAATTAGAACTATATTGGCATTTTGGCAGGTATTTATTTTTCCAGGATGAACGTGCTTTCAGAAATTGCCAGTAGTTGCTAGGCAGACTTCAACAAACAAAAAGGACATTACCAAAGCATCCAACCTGGCTGGTTTCTCCATTTAAATTTTGTGATTCTGGCTCGAAACGTAGTAAACTCTATTACTATTTGAACTTGGAATACAGAATACTTTTGCCAGCAATCCCGTTGGCATTCTGAGGCAGTCGTGAAGTTCACTTTTCTTCTTCAGGAGGCCAGTTGACTGACTTTAAGCAAGGGCATATTGTCCAAGATTGTGGGCCAGATCATTTGAACTGCCTCAAAGGTGAATAGAAACTGTGTAAAGAAAACGACTCCATCTTGCCAGAAGCAGTTGCCTTTTCATTTGGTGCCTCCTTTCTGATCACTGGGTTTTCCTGCTGAGTTTATGCTTACTGTATATTTCTCTTTTTTCTGGCAAATGGACAAAATTCTCACATTTAGTCATGGTCAGTATTTAAATAACTTTTCTAGGTGAATTTGGAGCAATGCTAGTGAAACTGAAGAAGTGTTTGTTTTTCTGGAATAGTGATTAGATGTGCAAAGTTGTTTTTTTGTGAATAAATGTTTAACCATAGATCTGTCCATTTACTTATCTTTATTGTGTGTGTGTGTGTGTGTGTGTGTGTGTGTGTGTGTGTGTGTGTGTGTGTGTTTTGTTTTGTACTGCCTGTCCAGGCCTACTGTTCCCAAGAATAGTACTAGGCCATAGATGGGAAATACAGACTAATTCTTAAGGCTAAAAGTTTAAAAGACAACACCTTTTAAGTGTGTCAGTCATACTGGGGGCAAAATGCTGATGAGTATAACTTCCCTTCCAAATAGGGTAAACATGCACATTGGAACGATAGTAAGATTGCAAAATATGTAATTTATCTTGATCTGTAATAGGAGTGAATAATCTATTATTTATCTGTGAAAAAATTCTCAATACAGGAACAGAATTTGCTTTACCGTGTTTCCTAGGGAGGTGTGACTGTCATATGAGGGTATTTCAAAAAGTTTGTGGGAAGATTTCATATTTTCTTTTAATTTTATTTTTCCATGAACTTTTTGAAGTATACTCGTATGTGCTTTCAAAAAGGTTTTAGGGTCTTGCAGACTGCATTATCTATTTGGATATTTATTGCATAGAAATAAGGCTATGGCAATTACTGTAAAGATGGATTTCCTTCTGCTTGTATAAAGTCTCATTGCTATTAACCCTTTTTATTTAGTCTCCTGTGTCTGGAAAATTTTGACTGAGACTAGTGTGTTATCTATCTATCTCCTGCATAGAACTTCTTAGGAAACTCACAGCAGAAATGATGGAAGAAACAATGTTATTTTGGGCCTTGGGAGATTCTTGTGAAAAATGTAACAAGTAGTAGTACTGTCGTTGGGAGATACATGCTCTCTTTTCCCTGCTCCTGATTTTTTAAAAAAAATTAAATACTACAGTAGGAAGTTTACATGCTAGTTTAAATACAACAGAAAATGTTTCTTTTCATAGGTTAATATTCCATTTGGAAAAATAGCTCTTTTTTCTTTTTTTTAGTAAAAATGATGTGTACTTGTGGGAAAAAAAAGTACAGAAAAAAGCATATAGCAGAAAGGAAACAGCAGCCAAATTTCCTCCCCAAAGATACTGTATGTGTTTTGGAAGCATCTCTGTAATCATCTTCCTCTGATAGATATGCCAATATATACAATTTTATTTAATTGTCATTTACTGTGTAGTCTGTGTTCTGTTTTTTTCTAGCCATCAAATTTCTTGTTTATAAATATAAATTAATAAAATCCTATTTAGTGACCATCGAATTACTTAATCATTCTCACATTAAAAAATATGAAAATGTTTAGTAAGAAAAGTAGCATTAACCATTGACTGTATTTGCCTATAATAACCATTGAAAAGAGAATATGCCAAATTTCTGCTATAAGAAATTTAGCTCATAAAACGTTGAAAGTGTATTGTTTTAGGAAATAGCATGAATATCAAAATCCCTGTTGCTTTAGAGAATCAGAAATCCTTAGCTTATTAGCTTATTTCAGAAATTCGGAAGACCTTAACGATAATTCATGAGTTCAGGAAGCATTTTAATACCATGAAATGCTAGTTATCTGGAATCCAGAGAAATGAATCACAGTAGTTACAGTATCAAAGAGTGAAGGAATGATTTTTTTCCTAAGGTGATTTTTTTCTACACTCCTGAAAACCTCATCTTCACAATAACCTCTTTCTTTTGGCTTGTCAGCACTTTGAAAACATATGACTTTTCCAAGTCACAAAACCTCTCTGGCTGCTCAAATCTACTTTTCTATCTTGTTGACGGGGTTTAAAGGGCTATCTGTCACCATTACAAGAATGCGTGCTTAAGGGACTTGAGGAGAGCTTTCTAAAAAAAAAGAAAAAAGAAAAAATGTGTAATCACGGTCATGGGAGAGAAGCACAGTTCTGCAAACGTGAAACTAGCTAAAGTTTTATCCAGCTCCCTTTGGTGCTTAGCTTTGACCTGAATTAGGGAAAAGTTGACAAGCTTTATCCAAGATCTACTGATTCTCTAAGTGTTGTAAACTGTTCAGAGAATATACCACATTCAGTAATGTATTTTCCAGAAACCACATTAGTTTTTTTCCAGCTTTATGACATTCTGAGTTTTTTTCAATTTGATCTAGTGTTTTCGTGCCTTATTTATTTTAATTTTGTTTTATTTTAACATTAAAAAAATTTTTTTTCATGCCTTATTTTACTTAGAAAAGGTTTTCAGAAATACACATGATAAAATACACTGCATTAAAAAACAAGTGCTCTGCTTCTTCAGCAAGCTGTTAGGCCATAGGTAAGGGCAGTGTCAGCTCTTTTGACAGAGACCCTCTCCTACAATAGGGCATGGCTTAAAATTGTCTGCTTCATGGGTGTGTGGTGCTTTGCAGTTGTAGATGGTCACAATATGTAAAAATATTTCAACCACTGTCCTTTCTGAGCTGTGCTCTCATGTGCAGCACATTGCACATGAAGTCAGTGCTTCAACTTTGTACTGATCCTTTAAAGTGTTCCTGTGCTCAAACATTTTAAATGTCATTTTCCTTTGCCCTTTGCCAGAGAAACTTTTGAATCCAAGCCATAAAATTACATTTATCATACACAGAGTTTTACTCCATGGCATATACAATACTCTTGTGTGCTGCTCCCTGGACCATGACTTAGTTTAAGAACCAGAGCACTAAGGTTCTTAGTAACGATAATGCTACTTGGTACTCCTGTCTCTGCTCTTACTCACGATGACTTCTGATCACTCTGCTTCTCTCTTTCTCTTGATTGCTCCACTGTGCATATTAGTGTCACAGGATTTGAGTAAGACCTTATCTGTTAGCCTGTAATTGGCAGCTGAGACTCAGAGTGGAGGGCCATGTGTCCCTGGCATTCTGAAGAGAGCTGTGGAGGACCTGCCAACACTTGAGGTCATACACTTCTCCTTCACACTTACTAATAAGTGGCAGAAACTTCTCTAATAGCAACAGCCACCAGTTCAAACTACTCTACACATTGTCTCCCCAATAAGAAGAAAATTAAAGAGGGAAGAAAGAGGTGGAGAGTCATTGGGGATGTAGAGCTGATGGGAAATGGGCAGTTCTCATAAGAGGGGAGAAGGTGATCTCTGGGGAGAAGGGACTTTCCAAGGAATCTCTCATAAATATTGGACATGCATTCAAGAAGAGGACACTGGTGTTTCATTAACTGGCTGCACAACGGCTTAAGTGACAGACCTGCTGGTGTGCCCCAATATGTGAGACTTGAAGATAAAGTTGGGGAGAAACTCTCCCATAGATTAGCATGAATCAGGTAGATACCATTGATGGTAGCTGGGCTTGAGCTATCTCTTTGGTAGTCTACCCATAAGCCTGCCTGCTAGGTGAGTAGAGACCATCAGATATTGTGCTGGTGTCAAAGGGTAAGGAGATATGGGGGATATTGGTTTTCTTATGTCAAGAAAGTATGCAGTGGGAACCCTCATGGGTGTCACTCAAAAATTCATAGACTCCCTACAAGAGATGCACCTGCAGACCTTCCCTGTAGAGGTTTTCAACAGCCAGTTAACATGAGTCAGAGATGCACTGGGAGGCAGTGGAGAGAGATGCTGCTGTACCCATGTGAGTAAAGAGACATTTGCTTTTTTCTTCCATCTTTTCTTCTTCCAATAGCTAATCTCTATTGGCATTATTCTGTGGGCTTTCCATGTATTAAGGCATCTAATCCTCCCAACAACTCCACCGTATAATACTATTATTATTCTCATTTTGTGTATATAGGAAACAAAGACAAAGGTTTATTATGGATCCAAGTGGTCTGGCTACCATTTAGTATTGTCCCACTACCCAAGATTGAAAGAAATTGCTTTCAAAGTTTTGTTGACTATAAGCAGCAGTAAGAAATACATTTACATCCTGACCCACTACACACCTATATAAAGATAAGTGAAAAAAGTTTCATGAAACAACACTTATATGTAATGCAACCTGATTTTTAAAATTCTTTTTTGTTTCATTAAAAAATGCTAATTGCCACCTACTAAACAGATGATCTAAAGATGATCTAAAGGTTTGAAGTGAGGAAAGAAGACCATCCCATTCCCAGTGTACATTCTGTCTTCTCCCCCTTTCCCCACCTTCTTTCCCCCTCCCCCCACCACCCTGAGTTTCCTGAGCAGTAAGTCTAGCTGGTCATAGGGAGAGGGATTAACTCTGAATTCATTGGTTATGGGAGTGCAGTGTTACAGTTCATTACACTGAGTTTCTAATATGTAAGGTGACTGGAACTTTATGGAGTCTTACTTTAATGATAAGACATGGGAAAGAGGGAATCCAGAGCACACAGCTGAAAGCAGTGATGATGGACTTCACGTTCCTACCCCCACTGAACAGTGTGATTCCTCATGAGCCGGTTATATCAGCCTTCCACCATTGGGACTATGAGAAGGGCTTGCAGTTCAACCAGGATGGCCATGTCTTCCATGCGTTGTGCCTGTCATCCACGAAACCTTGGCTACACTCCTGTTATTCATGGCTAAAATGGAGCTGTTGGTATTCTCTTTCCAGACCTCAAGCTATTTTGTGTTACTGGCCCAGAGCAGATTTTATTGAAGTGGCTTATTTTGCTAAATCAGACTGGTTTATTACTGCATTTATTGCTTACAGCACATCATATTCATTCATTCCTCCTTGATTTATAATTTGTTTTCAATAAAACTTAGCCTACTCATATCCTTTTTGTAAGCTTTGAAAGTTCACCTGGAACTCCCCCTGTTAAAAATAAATAAGTCAAGATGAAAAGATGCCTCATCAGGAAAAGATGAAACCAACTACAGTTAGTCCTTGAAAATTTAGAAGACATACAAATATTAATGGCAAAACTTCTGATAGAATTTGTTGAATCGTGCTTTCTGGAGACCCAAAAATTACTGGGCTCCCCCCTCACCCCACCCCCAACTTATAAATTACTTTTGTAGGAGATGAGAAATGTCTGCCTTGAACACTCTCCAGGCTAAAATGATTGAGACCAGGCTCAAAGCTTTGTGACCTTAATTACCCATTTGTCTGGAAGTTGGAGTGAAGCCAGACTCTTCTCTAAGGGAGATTTTGGCCCTCTTCGCATGTGCTACTTTCACAGTGAGACGGGTTGCCTGTCTTGCCTTTACTTGGCGCCAGGCCATCCGCTGTGTTGAGAGACTGAGCAGAACAGACCCAACACACGCCAGCATTGTGGAGGATGTCATCCACCACACCACAGGCTGGACTCTATGAGGAGCCACCAGGGAAATTGCTTGCAGATCTTAACACCAGCAACCTCTGTCCTTCCACCCTGAAAAAGTGGCTTGCTTTTTAGCTTAGGGACATTGTGAATCCTGTCTAAGTGGGGTTTCTCTCTTTGCTTGAGGGAGGCAAAAGTCAAATTAGCAGCCCAAGATAGTGATCACTCAAGTTCTGTGGTATGAAATTCCACGTTCCAATCCTATCCTTGGCTTTATTATTCTCCTATCCTAATTTTCCTTCTGGGATTCTCTCAGTTCTTTATTTGATGCTTTTTCATGTGTGCTGTTTTAGACACCTCCAGTCCTCATGGTAAAATACATACATCCAGAGTGCTGTTGCCAAGTAAATACAATGTGTGTCTTTAAAGCTTTAGCTTTTTTTTTTTTCCTTTTTCTTCTGCCTAAAATAGTGGTTGTGGTTGAAAATAAGTTATGCCCCCAAATTTATAGAGGAATGCCAAGACCACAGTTTTTCTATAAACCTTGAAACTTTGTTCTAGGTTTGGCAAGGGTAGGCATGACTAACATAAAAGTGAATTTTTCTTGAGGTAACAGGAGTAAGATGGTTGAAAGGTCATGTTAATTATTCAATCGAGTTAGTTGATATTAAGATTTAAGGAAGCACAACAGGGGGCCATTTCGAATTCAGTAATGAATTGGGACAGCAAGCATATTTAAAGTTCATGCTTCACAGTTCAGAAGAGAAAGATGGAGTGGTTGGCATTGGTACCAAGAAGCAAGAGATCTATTAGCTGTGTTACTTTGAGAAGTCATGTTACTTTCTCTAAATTGGTCATCTCATCTGTAAAATGAAATCAGACTAGATGAACAAAACATTTCTGCCAGCTCTAAAGTTTTGTAATTTCTAAATGCAACTAAAACAGAACCTCAAAACAAGAATTCAGTGTCACTACTTGTATAAGTATAAATTGGGGAGTCCGGAGTTTTGAGGCTCTTAGAAGTGGCCAAATTAACATGTTAATCCACATGCCTTATTGCTGACTCTTGGCACAGTGTTTGGGGCTCCAGACCCAGTCTCCAGTTGTTCTTCTCATAAATCTGAGTGTGTGATAGTAATTTGTAGTAAAGCAAATTAAAGAAATTGTGTGGGCACACGTATGCATGCCTGTGTGATTACAGTAGTTACCAGAAAGGTTACCTACTAAGTCATCTTCTTGGTAAGTTTTAATATGCCCATCATAGATATTCAAGAAATGTTTATTGTTTTGACTTGGAATTTTACAGCACTATCCACTTAAAATGGTCAATTATATAATGTCTTATAACTTTACCTTGGAGTTAATTTTTTAAAAGTTTCATAGAGATATAAAATTTTAAAGTTGGAAGGGACCTTAGAGTACTACCTTGTTAAACATTTTTGTTTCATGATTTTTGGGGAGGAGTTACTGTCTGATGAAATGTAGTTTGTTTTTAACTTATTTATTTTACTTTAGGAATCTTAAACATGCCCTTTACGTGTAATAGAAGAAAATAAACACTGTGCCTAGCACATAGTTGGAGCTTAGTAAATGTTAATTCTTTTACTCCCTTCCCCAAATCAGTCTTTGCTATTAGTGGAACAGTTCATGATTAGAAATCTGTGCACATGGAGGTTGAGAGGAGGTTTCCTTGATATCATTTTACATACACCAGAACATTTTGATGTTGTAATATAAGGGTTTTAACCACTAATACAAGAGACATACAGAAGACAGACTTAATGCATAGTTATTACCTTAGAGCTAACCATTGATTACATTTTATAAAGCAAATGAGAATATAGTATTTAAAAGGCAAATTATCTAAAATGTAGAGTGTATTTACTCAGGGTGAATCAATTTTGATGGTTTGTGCTGCCACATTTCACAAAAGAGAATGTATTTTCACTGAGAAGGGCAGAAACAAACACTGCCCTGAGTTTGGCCAAGTAGCCCCAAATAGTTTTGGGATTCATGGAATTGTCTCCAAAATTCCAGAGATATTGCATCATCTTGGTGGGTCTGGTTTGTTTTCGGTTCTTTTTGAAATTGAGCCCAGCTGATGGGATGAAAACCCAATAATTTGCTTTGCCCCTCACGGATTTGTCACCCCACTTCCCCTGGGTGACGGAACTGCAAAGAATTACTCAAAGCCCATCTCTTCTGAGCAGTGAGAAGTCCCAAAGTGGTTAACTTCCCTGGAACCTTCAAGCCTTCCTTGGGAAATTAACCCTGAATTGGGGTTTTCTTCCTGCATTTATTCTTCAGCCCAGGAAGTTACAGCAAGAGACATAGGTGGGGTTATAGTTTAACAATATAGGCTGGTAGCTTTCAGTGAAACAAGTCAGATGACATTCTATTAAGGCAATTAAATGATCCATTAACAAAAGCTTGATCTTAGCAAACATTCCTTCTCCCTCCATAGTTTCCCGGTATCTATACATATCAATCAGTAACTAGTCTATCTTTGAGCCAGCAATCTTGCTGTGTTACAGATCTTTATCTTACACTAGAGATTTTATAGCCTGATGAAAATTTCCTGTCCTTTGCAAGGTCAATATTTGAAACTTCAAGGCTTTGGAAAACCAGGCCCTGTGAAGTACATTTGCTTTAAGAATCCTCTAAACCAATAAATCACACCCACACTAAGACTGTGCACACCAAAGGCAGTCACAGATATTTAAAGCCCCTTTTGTAAACATCAAACTGTGTACCCCTCTTTTGAAGAGCAGTTTTATTTCTATGAAAATGTATTTCAGTATTTTTTCAAAATACGTGAAGGTTGATCTCAAAATATTCCAGCATGGAAAACTGCTGAAGTGCAGTCCACACTTTCCATCTGTTCAATCCACAGGTCTTGTTTGGATCAGGGTATGGTGCATCCTTTAACAAGTATCAGTGCTCCTTTTGTCCCAGGAAATGTATGTTTAGCCAGTACAGATTTTGACCTCTGTAAGAAAACACTGTTTAAATAAATCTTAGAGGTTCTTATAAGTTTGGTCTTCCAGAATTTTTATTCCTTAAGTTTCTTGAGCTGAGAATACAACTCTAGCAATTACTTCAAGTTTTCACAGCCAGCTGAAATAATTAAAAGAAAGGACACCTCTATACTCTGCCAGGACTAATGCCAACCTTCAGTAAATTACAGATGATTAATTGCCATCTGTGCATGAAGAAGATTTATAACCTTGGCAATGTCTCCATCATGACTTACAAGGTTGAACACTTACTGAACATGTATTATTAAATAGGCAGTAACCTAGCCTGGGATTTGCTCAATAATTTTAAGCACCTTTGCCTTCTGCACCTGTCTTACCCCAGCCTTGTCTATCTTAGCTTCTCTATCTTAACCAGGTGCTGTTGTCAAAATGGGCTGCTACCTGCTCCTCAAATGCCACTTAGATATACCATTCCATCTATCCAAATCCTCTTCTTCTGTTCTTATTCTTGCCTATTGATGTATTATTCTTAAAAGGCCAACTCAAATGCCGCCTTTTTCATAAAGTCTTTCTTGATCAAAGGGAGCTGAAGTGACTGCTGCTCCTTTGAAGTGTTGTAGTGCACTGTGTACCGCTTACCAGAGTTTTTGTCTGCATGCAACACTGCCTTGCATTATGATACACATGCTATATCCATATAAAGACAGGGATTATTTTTGTGTTTTTGATATGTTTCAGAGGAATATGTACTGTAATAGTTTTTTGGGTTGCAGTAGGAGCTCAATATTGCCAAATGAATGAGTTATGAATGAGCATAAGTTATTCATCTAATCCCGGTTGGTGAATCTTTAAGTTGTTTATAACTATTTATTGTTACAGAGGTAAATTTTCAACCATTTGCAATACTAGTGTCTCCCAAATGACACTTTCTTACATGCACATATATTTATAATTATTGCTCTGTAGCCTCCTTTCCCCTCTAAATCATGCAATCCCCCACCCCCACTAGTCTTCTTTGGCTTCAGACTTACACACTATCCCCTGACTGTCCTGGAATACAAGCATCTCCATCCCGAGAAAGTAAGAGAAGGGAAAGTAAGGGAAGATTGGAGGATAAGGAAAGATTGTCAATTCCAATCAAGGAAATTGACATTGATACAAAAACACCATACAATACATACACCTTATTCAGATTTCACGAGATGTTTCAACCATGTCTCTTTTTCTCTTTCTGGTCCAGGATCATATACAGGGACCATTCCTCAGGCTCTTCCCTTGACAAGCCTCCCATTCTGTAGGACAACCCTGGATTGGGACCATCCAGTGTTTTCCCATGACCAGACTCAGGCCAGGTGTTCTCGGCAGGAATGATGCTTTCTTATTATTAGTGTACAGCATCAGGAAACATACTGTATCAGCCCGTCCCACCACTGGTGGTGTTAACTATGATCACCCTGTCATGGTGGTTGTCATAGTTCATTTGTGCTTCTATAACAAAATACCTTAGACTGGGTAATTTATAAACAACAGAAATTTATTTCTCACATTTCTGGAGGCTGGGAAGTTCAAGATCAAGGCACCAGCAAATTCTTTGTCAGGTGAGGGCCCCAGTCCTCATAGACTGTGCGTTCTGGGTCCTGACATGATGAGAGGGATGAACAGTTCTCTCGTACCTTTTTTATAAGGTCATTAATCCCATTCAAAGGCCCCACTTCTTAATACTATCACACTGGTGATTAAGTTTCAACATATGAATTTTGAGAGAACACATTCAGACCATAATATTGGTGAATTATGAGTTTCTCTACTACATTATCCGCCTTGTGTTGGATTAGTACTTTGTGAGATGTTCCCATATTATGCCAATATCCTGTTCATCAAATCTGTACCTACGAGCCTTAGCATTCATTATGACTCCCTCCTTTTTAGACTACCACTGTGATAGGTGCCAAATATTGGTTATTTATATTCATTATTCAATCTATATTTATTAGATGGCATTCTATAAGAAAGTTTTATTTTATTCCCTATTTATCAATTTACTCATTTAATTATATAAGTATGGATTTATGGATTCCCATTTTATTCAAGGGCTTGTAATCTGATAATCTCATGATTTATTTTAATACTCAAACTATCCCAGTTGGCCAGTAGGTGCCCTTCCAAGTTGGCTTCTGTGTTCTTTTTGACATGTTCTCATCATTCCTTGAGCATTTTCTTGTTTTCTGGCACAGCACAATGTTCCAGGCTTATCTTGTGTTTTCCCTGCCCCAGTCCTGATCCTTGTTCTTTTGAGTGGAAGATGGTTCAAGAAACCATGATCCGAGTCTCAGTGGGTTTATTGGTGTTAGGTTGTCATTGATTCTAGGCCGTCTCAGGCATCTCATCTATGCACACACACACATATCTATGACTAATTCTACATTTATCTGTGTTTATATAACCTGTAAAAAATGAGTTCTGACAGTTCGAATTCTAACCCAGTACCTCAGTGTTCCTTTTAGCTTATCTCTTCTCAGAAGGAGAGAAAGCTGGTTTCCATTATCCTTAGCATATTTTGTGCCCAATTAATTAATTTTGCTTACTGTAACCAGTGGTCCAACTATTCAGGAATCCCTCCTCTGCCACCTTTGTGCCCCCCGTTATCCCCTTCCTCGGCTGCCAGGACACTGCGGCTGACCTCCTGCTTGCCACCCCTGTCCCCTCCTGGCATCACTTCCTCAAAAGGGGAGGGGAAGGGAAAGAGAAAAGGTCCCCCCAGGTAATTTAATGTGCTGCCAAGGTTGAAAAACACTGTGTTTAACATGTTACATGCAGTATGTCTTTTTAAATATTTCAAACCACAGGTGCTTTCATAGTAAAGTAGTTGAGATACAAGAATAATGGATCTTTGTTATCTGCTTTTCTTTTATAATTTGTCCATTTCTCCCCTAAGTGTAATAGAGGTAAATTCTTATTAATTGTGAGACTGTAATGGAGTGTTGATAGCAGATTATATTCTAGTATTTTCATTTCCTCTGTGGTAGTAGGACAGTGGTTTCCAAAATGGGGTGATCTGGAACACTGGTAGCTACCTGGTGCTGTCACATTTTAAAAGGGGGAGGTTCTTCTCTTCAAATTTGAAGATTATCACAATTTCAGATTATCAAGTGAGTCCCGTTTTCATGTCTCTTCTCTGGAGTTTAGAAATGGCACTTTATTTTTATTGTATTTGGCAGCTGACTAGTATGGGGATCCGAACCCTTGACCTTGGTGTTATCAGCACCGTGCTCTACCAAGTGAGCTAACCAGCCAGCCCTAGAAAGGCATTTAAAAGAGGCCAGACATCCCCTAGCCTAACTCCCTCTTTCTCCGCCCTTTAAGAAAACTTGAGGGAGTAGTGGTGGAGAGCCCCTGGCCTAGATTATAAAAATCAAAGCACCAAACCTGAAGAATCCTAGGAGTGATCTGAAGCTAAATTCCATTGCTGTGTGTTTCATGATGATCTAAGAATTTTCATCTGTTTTTCATTTTCTCAAGATTGTTAGGTTGGTTGCTATTATCAACAGTGTTTAGGTTTTAACAATTAAAATCAAGGTATAGAGTTACATACGTATGCCGTGTTCAGGTTTTGCTCATTTGTTGGCACAGTTTCATTCTGCAAAGGTTACGTGGCACAGGTTTATTTTAGATAATCTCTTGCATAGTGGAAAATAGCTACAGTCATTCTAGGATAACTGAGTACGTAAGTAAAATTTCACTTAAAATTTTGGATAAAGTATTATTGAATTTATACTTATTTCAAATCTGATATTATTTGGAATTTTAAATATGAGACTGTGGTATTACTCATTTGACTAAAGATTAAATTCCATAACTTTTAAGATTTGACACAATTTTAAAAGATGAAATCAAAAAAGCAAAAGCATAAAAATTAGAGCGTTGGTTGAGAAAAAAGTTTGGGAAAATATAGAAAAATACACTTTTTAACTTAGAGAACTCTCATATTTTGGAATTAAAAAAATTGTATGAATGAGGAATAAAATGTTCTGTCTTATGTTCTAAATTTTTGTCTATTGTGTTTTCTCTGTGATGAGGTCTTCATGAGACACATGGCTGTGCATCTCCATTGTCTTACTGTGTGCATATGTATTGAGTAGCATCTGTCATCTAGTGTGTTTGAAGAAAACCTCGGTGACTATGGAATTAGTAGGCCCTTCAGGCCAAAATACCATCAACACTGATCACGGAAATCTTCTAGTAGAAGGGTATAAAAGTCCCAATGTCTTCTAAAAAAGATTGGGGTAGTATTAAAGCACAAAATTTATATATATTTTTTCTAAAATTACCTGCAGGAATTACAATCTCTAAAATGGTTTCTTTGACAAGAATATTCTATATTTAAATGCCTGAGTGAAATAAATCCTTTAAAAGGATTTTCATGTTTTCCACTAATGATAAAGGAAGTTAAATAAAAGGCTTTTAACTAAAATGGAAATAATTGAGCTGTCCTTTAGTTTTTTATTAGAAATATGAAACCAGAAGGCATCTAAGTCTCCATAGCAATCATCTGTATTTACAAGATGAATAACACATTTCAGTCTGGATGTTGGGAAAGCTCTTAAAAAGTGAAAAAGTTCACTGAAAGTATCAGGTGTTTTGACTAGAAATTTGGTCATTGTTCTTTTGTATTACAATGAGGTGTGACATGACCACTGATTACTTTTACAGCTTTCTTGCTTCTGAGTCCTTGTCTTTGGAAAAATATGAAAGAACTATTTTGTTGATTACAATGCAGTTTCGTATGGTTCATCCTAATAAATGTACTATAAACTATCATGAAAGAATATAGGATATTTTGTAATAATCTGGTAAGAAGATGGAAAAAGTATTGAGAGTTCTGAACATTCAGTTACATGTGGAAAACTTGTATTGAATGAGTTTATTTCGTTTGTTACTATCAGTTACTTTTCGGAAAATGAGAACTCCTGCAACTAAAATAAAATTCTTTTTTCTGTAGTGTCTAGAGTAATGCCTGCCACATTGTAGGCACTCAGCAAGTATTTGCTGAATAAATAAATGAAAGATATTTTTATTAGTAGTTGTTTTTGAAATTTCAAGTTTTAAGTTTTATTTAAAAGTTTTCTTTCCCCCAACTTCCAGCACCTGGCAACCATTGATCTGTTTTCTCTCTCTACAATTTTGCCTTTTCCAGAATGTCATTTAAAGAGAATCATACAGTATTTAGTCTTTTGTCTTCTCTTAGAGTAAATCTTTTAAGTTTCGTTTAGGTTGTCGAGTGTATCAGTAGTTCACTGTTCTGGTTCTGAGTAGTAGTCTATTGTACAGATATACCACATTTAAAAAAAATTATTTACAAGTTGATGAGCATTTGAGTTGTTTGGTTTATGGCTGTTATGAATTAAGATGCTGTAAAATCCACATGAAGGTCTTCATTTGGACATATATTTTGATTTTGTTTGAATGAGTGCCTTGGAGTGGAATTGCTGGCTCGTATGGTAAGTATATGTTTCACTTTATCAGAAATGGCCAGATTGTTTTCTAACATGTCTTTACAATTTTGGATTCACACCTGTAACGTGAGGGTACTTCAAAAGGGTTGTGGAAAAATAGAATTAAAAGATAATACAAATCTTTCCATGAACTTTTTAAAGTGCCCTTGTATATGACAGTTCCAGTTGTTTCACGTCCTTGCCAACACTTGATTTTATCCATCTTTGTAGTATTAGTCATTCTAGTGGGTATTTAGTAGTTTTCCATTGTGTATTTATTAGTATTTTTGTGATGACAGGTGATGTTGAGTATTTTTTTCATGTACATATTGGCCACTCACGGTTTCTTTTGTGAAGTGTTTGAGATTTTGCTAGTTTTTAATGGGTTGTTTATTGAGTAGTAAGGATTCTGTGTACAGGTCCTTTATCAGGTATAGGTTTTGTAAATATTTTTTCCCAATCTTTAGCTTTGTGCTGCATTTCAAACATTTTTTATTTGATATAGTTTTCATCTCTCTAGTAAAATTCCCTTTCCCCTGTATGTACACATTGGTCATAGTTTTGATTAGATTCTTATTATATTAACTTAATGACAGGGACAAATTCTGAGAAATGTGTCAGTAGACAATTTCATCATTGTGTGAACATCATGTAATGTACTTACACAAGCCTGGATGGTATAGTCTGCTGCACACCTAGGCTATATGGTGTAGCCATTATAATCTTAGGAGACCACCATTGTACACATGATCCATTGTTGAACAAAACATTATGTGGCTCATGACTGTAGTTATTTTAAAGGTCCTGTCTGATATTTATGATATCTAGGCTATTTGGGGATCTGGTTCTGCTGACTATGCCATCTGTTGACAATGGTCCCCCCACATCTTACTTTTTATGTCTTGTGATTTTTTATTGAATGTCAGGTATTGTGTGTTAAAGAACAATAGAGACTGAGGTAAATAAAATTAACACCCATAAATGATTGCTTTTTTTTCTATTAGGTCCTTAAAATAGGGGAGTGTGTCTATATTGTCAGTAGTTGAGCTGGATTTGAATTTTGTTATTGGTACAGTTACTTTGAATTGCAACACAGGCCTCAAATTCCTCTAATGGTAAACTACTGCTGCTACCTTGAGCTTAGTATGAGGCCTGGAGTGTGAGAGGGTTTTCTGTGTTCCTCATTCACCCTTGGCTTTCAGCTAGCCCTGAACACCTGTACCACATGGGTCTCTCTTTGTTCTTGCCATTTCTCTGGCAGTAGACTACTGCTGCTTGTTACTCAGTGCAAGGTTCAGAGTGAGGAAAAGGGAGGGTTGGTATTCCCCTTTCTTCCCAGCCTCAGTTTTAGGCAGACCCTGTGAGACTGAGCCTCAGGAAAGGGGCTTCTCAGTGTTCCCACCGCTCTCATAAATAACTGTTTTTGAAATATGCATGATCAATTTGGATAGTATCTTGTTTCCTCAACATACTTTTGATTATTTCTTTTATGTCCTTAAGCATAAATATTCTATAGCATATTATTATAATAATTGCATTATTTTAGAGATTTTTTTTCTATAGCTTATTGTTTCTGTTGATCCTCACTAATCATGGATTTTCCCCTCATATCTTTAGTAATTTGATTGTGAGCTCATGTTTGTTGGACTTTTATCCATGGAACTTCTTTGAAACATGTGTTTAAATTGCTTTGCTCGAGATAGTATTTGTGTCTTTATCTGCCTGGGAGTACAGCCTTTACCCTAGGACTACTTTAAGCTAATTTGTTTTGTTTGTAAATTCTGTCACCAATAGTGCGTGAATATAGACGTGTTTAGGAATTCTCAGGGGCGACTTTCTTCTCCCTCCACCAAAGCAAAACCAGGCACTCATCTTTACTGTTAGTCTCTAAGGGAAAGTTTTATTTAATTTCATCCTTTGGTACTTTATGTGTTTCAGATCGAAGCTTTATTTTCTGTTCTCTAAACATGGTTTGATAAAATCCAGTCTATAAGCCACCAGGCACTAGTAGACATTTCTGTGGCAAATGCTGGCTGTAAGCCCTCACTTACCCCTTTATTTCATCATTTCTGAACTCTAAGAATTTTTTTTACCTTCCAAAAATATGGTTTTAAATTTTACTCAGCATTTTAAGGTGTTTTCTGCTTAAATGGCTTTATCTGAATATCTAGTTTACCCTATTTCTAGAAGCGCAAGTTTCATATGTAACCTTCTTATCTCTGGCAGTTGACATACTGTGTTATAATCATACGATTTTTTTCTTCAGGTAAAACTTCAATTCTAAAAGATTGCTGATTCTGACTTTTTAATTTTTGAATTCCTGGTTAAGCATGCAGAAGGTGTGAGAAGGTGTGATGTTAATATAAAGAGCTTAGACTTTTCATTCAAGTGTACATAAGCTGGAAATAGCTGATCAGCATTTATTAACTATGTTGTCTTGGGCAAATTACCTAGTTTTTGAATCTCTGTCTTTACCTGCTAAGTGAAATAGTGAGACCTACCTTTTATAGGACTAAAGAGATTACATAAAGCAATTTGTGTAAAACCTCCCACCTTGCATCTCCCCTCCCGCCTTGCATAGCAGGCATTCAATTGTTATTACTGCCCTCCCCCTCTCTTAATTACATGGTGGATTATTCAGCATACACTTGTTTTTCCCTTGAATTCCTCCCTGCAAAGAACTTTAAATAAGATACTAAAAATATCTCAGCCATTTGTCTATTTAATATTTAAACTCCTTTGACAAATATACTGGAACTGATGGCTTATTCTGATTTTTCAATAATGACTTTGATAAGAGAGGTTGACAGTTTGGCCAGCCAGGTGGAAAAAATCTCAATTTAGTGCTGCTTGATAGTTTCAAGGAAAGCAAGGATTATTACTTATCAAATTAGCCTTTTATTTTCTAACTAATTGCCATGTTTTGTACCTCAGGGTATTATAAACAGGATATGGAAGAAACTACTTGCTTATTATCCTTGGCCTTATAGTCCTTTAAAAGCTAACTCATAATGAATGACATTTAAATTTAGACTAGATATACAATTTCTCAGTAGCCATTAATGATATTTCTTTATGAAACTCATTATGAGAACTCAGTAATGATTTTATTTTGTGAAGATGTGAGGCATTTGAGGGAATTTTATGAAGTCTGGTCTCTTTTGTTCCCTGTAATCATGAAAATATATATATATAGCATAAAGTGGTGATCTCTGAATACTCTTATAATCTAATTTTAGGAAGTAGTTTTAACTTTTTTTCTGTTCAAAATTTTTCTTTCCTTTCAAAATGAGTTGTTACCTAGTACCAAAACAAAACTTTTAAGTACTTTTTTTTTAAAAAAAAATTAGCTCCTTTTCCTACTTTTTCATGGAATGAGTAAACAGTGAAATTGGATAAAGGCAAGGAAGACAGGGTAGAGAGGAAGCAATAAATCTGAATACTCATCACCTCCCTAAAAGATCAAATTTACCTTTTAATGTAATTAAAGTGTTTGGTTGATCCTTTTATTTTGCTTGTGAGAAAATGGAGTATCAGAGAAGCAGCTCACATCTGTGAGAACGTATAGCTACTTAATGGTAAAGACAGGACTGAAGGATGCTCCTGACTCATAGCTGCTTGATCCTAAGTAAATTCTTTAATCTCTCTAAACTTCCTTTTCAAATGTTAAATGGGGATCATGCCTATTTTATAGGGTTATAGGGATGAAGTGGAGGTAAAATGTATACATTTATGAAGTGCTGATGTATACCAGGTGCTCAATAAATGTTATTTCCCTGTCTCATCTTGGCTTACTATAAATTACTTTTTTTTTAAAACATAAATTAAAAGTTGGCAGTAAACAGTTTATGCAGGATAAGATATTTTATGGTCTTCCACTCTTTAAGGAAATGCACAGCATGCAGACTGGAAGTAAAGTTCTTTTGAAGATTCCTGAATCATTTTAGCTTGGGGGGAAAAAAAGGAAATTTTATGTCATTTTTAGATGCTCTGATTTTGGGCAGTGCATTATTGCCACGGGCCAGGTGCTCCAGTTTATACAAAAAGCTGTTCTGAAAACTTTTTCTCTCCTTTTCTTCTGTGAATTCCTTTTGTATGAGCTTTTGATCTTCACTGAATGACTTTATAGAATAAAATCATCAGTAGAGCTTAAAACTTAAACATTCCATTTGGTTTTTTTTCCCACATGAATTCCCAGTGTTCTGAACGTCATGCTTAGGTTTGACTCTGATTGAAAAAAAAACAAATCTCAAAATTTTACTTTGGCCCAACAGTCTGTATCCCAGTAGTCCATTTGAACTGTACTGTCTGCATTTGCCCTTTTAAAGAACACATATTACAAGGATTGCATCAGTTTAAACAGATATAGTGTGTAACTAGAAATTCTCTTATTTGGGAAAACCAGTTTTATTTATGACATCGAGTTCTGGTGTTCGTTTACCACAATTATTGATGCCTGTTGCTTCATTTTGGGCCATTGACAGTAAACCAGAACTCAGGAACTTGTAAAACAAGATTTCCTTTCCCTCTTTGAAACTGGTGGGTGCACCTAGCTCAATATGTTTCCTGATCATACTAAAGAAGAGTTTAGGAACCCAGGGTGTGGGACCAGCTTTGAGTTCACTTAGCATTTTTTTTCTCTTCCTTTTAACAGTGGGACTCTCTGAGAAGTATCTAGCTGTTTATGGATGGATTTAAAAACCTTTATTTTGTAATATAAAAGGACTGTAAAATGTTATGTGCAGTTAAAATCCAGATTGATGTTTAGTAAGGAAAACTACTTGTCTTAGAATATTTGCCAGACTGTATGTTAAGAATCTCACTTGTTGAAAATAAGCAATAAAGTATAGTTTCCCAAGTAGTGTATATGAATAGGTAATGAAAATACCTGTACTACTAAATGAAAACTTTAAAAATATAATATCTGTAGTAGTGGTTGCCACATAATAAACTCTCTATAAGTATTGGTTGAATACATGAATGAAAGTTGATATCGAACATTTTAATTTGTAGTTGGTTTTGAAAATTTAGTGTATGAGTTTTCATTAAAAGGACAATGTGACTTTATTTCTTGAAGATAACTTTTTAGTAAAATTTAATTAAGCCTTTAATAGTTTGTAGTTGCTAATTTTTGCAAAGAAAGACCTGGGGATGTTTAAGTAAAAACTCTGTGTTTGATAGTGGAAATTAAGGCTCTAAAAAGTATTCCTAGGGAATCATTTAAAAATACATTAGTGACTAACGTAATGTGACATTTGGTGTGCAAATGACAGTTATCTATGTATTAAATAGGTCCCAAAGAGCTGCCAGAGTATAAAAATAGGAAAACAATTACTTAGAATGTCCCATAATTCAGAATGACCATTATTTTCCCTATGTTAGCTGGATATTTCCCCATGTTTTTTCTTAATTAGCATGGTTTCATTGATTAAAATGTGTTAAAATATTTCAATTTAATTTTTTTTTTTTTTTTGCAAAATACATATTTTGGGCTTTTGATAGTTATTTCAAATGGTATTAAAATATTAGTGTTCTCCATAGTGGTTGTAGTAATTTACAATTCCACCAACAGTGCGGGGGCATTCCCTTCTCTCCACACCCTCGCCAGCATTTGTTATTCACCATCTTTTTGATTATAGCCAGTCTAACCGGGGTGAGATGATATCTCAATGTGGTTTCAATTTGCATTTCCCTGATGACTAGTGATGTTGAGCATTTTTTCATGTACCTGTTGGGCATTTGTATGTCTTCCTTTGAAAAATGTCTATTCAGTTCCTTTGCCCATTTTTTAATTGGGTTATTTGTTTTTTTACTGTATAATTGCCTGAGTTCCTTGTATATTATGGATATTAATCCCTTGTCAGGTGCATAGTTAGCAAAAATTTTCTCTCACTCTCTAGGTTGTCATTTCACTCTGTTTATTGTTTCCTTTGCTGGGCAGAAGCTTTTTAGTTTGATATAGTCCCATTTGTTTATTTTTTCTTTTGTTACTTGTTCTTTTGGGCTCATGTTCATAAAGTCTGTGCCCAGACCTAGTGCTGAAGTGTTTTGTCTATATTTTCCCTTAGTAATGTTACAGTTTCAGGTCTTACACTTAAGTCTTTAATCCATTTTGAGTTGAAACAGTATGGAGGCTTCTCAAACAACTGCAGATAGATTCTTCATATGATCCAACAATCCCACTTCTGGGTATATACCCAAAGGAATGGAAATCATCTTGTTGAAGGGATACCTGCACTCCCATATTCATCACAGCTCTGTTCATAATAGCCAAGATATGGAAGCAACGTAAATGTCCATCAATGGATGATTGGACAAGGAAACTGTGGTATATATACACCATGGAATACTACTCTGCCATAAAAGAGAATGAAATTCTCCCATTTGCAACAATATGCATGAGCCTGGCGAAACTTATGTTGAGGGAAATAAGCAAAGCGCAGAGAGATAAATACCGCATGTACTCACTCATAAGTGGGAGCTAAGAGAGAGAGAAAGAAGGAAGGAAAGACAGACCACAGTGGTGTGTTGGACTTGCAGAAGGAGAGAACATACCCTGGGATACAAAGTGGAGTGGGGAAAGGGAGATGGGAAGGGAGGTCGGGGATAATTGGGTGGGGGACATGGGGTGCAATCACAATTTGTGGTAATGGACATGCTGCCAGCATGGATCTGGCCATCATATCTCAGGCACAAGTAGTGACAATTTACTTTGTACTCCATGAATATTCATAACCAATAAAAACAAAACAAAAAAACAAAAACAAAAAAGAAAAGCTATTGATAATCATTCTCTTTTCAGCCCACAATTACTTACATTTTTAATAGGTAAGCGTAATAAGAAGTATGTCATTCCAGTTTATCTTCAACAAATATAGGGATTTAGTGCTGCAATGTTTTTTAAAGATCATCTAATAATTTAACACCTTCATTTTAGAGATGAGAAAATGAGGACCCAGGGAAGTTTAGAATTTTAACCAGAGTCCTACAGCTAAAGGTAGCAGACGTCAATTTGTTAGTGTATTGGGGACTAAAAATCAGAGAATAAAAAGTTTTTATTAAAAAATAAATAAAAATAAAATATTAGTGTTCCTTGTAATTGAATTGCTTACAAATCCATTAGCAGTGAACAATTCATCGATTCACAGGAAAAGTGAAGATGTGGAGGAGAGGAAGGAAGAAGAGTGTGCTGTGTTTACATCATGGTAAAGTTTTAGTTCATGCTTTTGAAGAAATACAGATTGGTGACTTTAAATTTTCCAACATTTTATTATGAAAATACAGAGAAGTTGAGAGAATTTTGCCAGAAGTACCATATATCCACTACCTAAATGATAAAGTTACTTTTTTTATATTTGCTTTATCACATGGATCCATCCATTCATCCTTCTCTCTATTTATCAACCCATCTTATTTTTTGATGAATTTAACACTAATGTGCAGACATCAGTACACTTCACCCTACCAGTGTGCGTATCAGTAACTGATGTTCAATCCTTGTTCATGATTTTTTTTTTGTGGTCATTATTAAACTTATGTAAAGCAAATGTAGCATTCAGTGTATTTCTACAAATGTATATGTCTGTTTCACCCAAACCCTTTTGGAGACCATGACCAATAAGTTTTCTGTTCCTCCTTCCTAAAAACCTCACAGAATATCTACCCCTGATCACCATGACAACCACTTTTCTGAGTTTTTTCACTGAAGATTAGTTTTGCTTATTCTAGAAGATCATGTAAATGGAAATATGTAGTATGTGCTGTGTGGTGGAAGGCTTCTTTCACTTAGCATGAAGTTTTTGGGTTTCATCCCTATTGTTGCATGTCAGTAATTGCTTCCTTTTTATTAATGAGTATTATTACATCGTATAAAACCCACCACAGTTTGTTTATGCATTTCCTTGTGTATGGACACCTGGCTATTTCCAGTTTTGGGGTAGTATGAATAAAGCTACTGAGAACAAGTCTTTTATTTGCTGAGTGTTTCCACTTGATTATCTCAAAGGAACTTAAAAATCAGAATGTTCAAAATTGAGCTCACCCAAGTGTGTATCTTCTCTATAAGTTCCTGTTTCAGTAAATGGCACTGCCGTTCACTACACTGTTCAGATCACAACACTGGGTGTTGTCCTCGATGGCTTCCTGTCCCTGATCCCTCACACATAATCACACCCAGAGTCTTGCCAGTACTGTCTTCACATCTACTCACTTCGCCATAGAGCCATAATCAAGTATCCTATTTGAGGCCATCACCGTCTTTCTTCTGGACTGCCAGAATAACCTAACTGGTCTTCTTGACACCTGTCTTGACCCTCCCTCCATTCCTTTCTACAAACTACTGCCAGTGACCTTTGAAAAATATATTTGACCAATGATACTTACCTATTAAAAATACCTTTGGACATCACAGTCCAATCAGCAGGATGGAAGAAGGGACCAAAGACATTCACCAGTTGGATGATGAGATTTCTTAGAATCAGCTAATATTTCCTTGGGCGGAACTTAGTTACATGGCTACACCTATCATCAAGGAAGGCAAGGTACTTTTTATTGCAAGTGTCCATGTGGCCAGCTAAAAATGGGGGTTCTAACTGGGAGAAAGTGGATATTGGGGTAGGCTGCTAGCAGCTGCCACACCTCCTTTGACTTCAGTCCCCTTCCAACCATTGTCCTGTTTCTCTAGAGGCAAAACTTCTTGAGGGAGTTCTATACCTGTGATATTCTACTTCTTTAAACCCCTTCTTTTCTCAACTCACTCCAGCGTGTACACTCACCCTTCCACTTCAATGGTTGTGTCAAGGTTATCCATGATCTCAGTATTTTAAAATCAAAGGGATACTTTAAAGTCCTCATCTTACTTAGTTTTAATAGCATTCAGTTTTTTTTCTTTTTCTTGAAAAATACTCTGTGGGGGGATCAGCCTTGAGTTTTTTGTCTTCTATGACTTCATTATTGTCTGCCACCATTCTGGAAACTTATTTCCTCTCATATGTATATGTATATATTTTACCATCTCCTATTCTATCTAATGTCTGAATATTGGAATTTGTCAAGGTTTATTTTGTTTTATCAAAGTGACATATCCATAACATGAAATTCACTATTTTAACACCGTTTTGAAGTGGTATTAAGTATGTTCACGTTGTGCAACTGTCATCACGATTCATCTCCAGAACCTTTCCATCTTCCAAAACCGAAACTCCACACCCACACTGCAAACAGTAACAACCCAGTCCTTCCTCCCCCCGTCCCTGGCAACCACCATTCCACTTTCTGTCTCTGAATTCTCAAGGGTTCATATCTAAATTGTGGATACTTTTATCTCTTCTTCACTTCTCCCTAGGTGAGAACCTCAATTTTCATGACCCTAAATATCATCAATATAATTCCGAACTTTATCTTTCCAGTTTATATTTTTTCCTCTGATTACTAGATTCTCAAAGCCTTAGCTTGATATTTTCACTTGGATGGAAGTCCACTTCAATGGCTCATAGGTTTTTAAAATATAACTTATCTAAAACTTCTATTTTCTTTATTCTCCTTTCTTCCTAATTTCAGTGATGGCACCAGCCACCCAGTTATTTGAACCAGAGACCTGCTTGAAAACTTGATAACTGCCTCTCCCTCACCCCTCCTCAACCAGATCAGTCAGTCATCTTGTCAGTTCTGCCATCAGAGAGTATCTTGATTTCATTCAGTTTTCTTCATCTCTGCCATCCTAACTCTTGTCCATGACACCGTAATCTCTTGCTTTGACATTTGCAGTGCTCTCCTAACTTATCTCTTTCCTCCTGGTCCTGTTCCCTTTCAATGTGATCTTTAAAATGCAAAGCAGCTCACGATGTTCCAGGCTTAAAACCCTTCCCTTGCCTTTCAACCGCTCTTCGAATAAGATCCAAATTCCTTGCCATCCTCTCAAGGCTTTGTATGGTTTGGCTCTTCTTTCTCTTTCCACTTTCCCAGTTGCCACTTTCTCCTGCCATTCCAGCCTCTTTTCAGTTCCTTTAACACTGAGATGTCTCCTGCCTCAGGGCTTTTGTGCTATATCCCATAACCTCTGCCTGCAGTGTTCTATTTTTAGTATCCTTCAAGTCTTGGCTTAAATAACCCTTTCTCAGAGAGAGCACCCCACCCAGTATAAGATACTTGTTGTTCTAAGAGCATGCTGTTCCTTTTAAATTGTTCTTTTACTTTTTTTTTCTATAGATGTTCTCTCTATCTCTATCTCTGTCTCTGTCTCTGTCTCTGTCTCTCTCTGTCTCTCTCTCATTCCCCCAGTAGATTTACTTCTTTGTATTTGTCCGTTTCTCCCAGTAGATTGTAAATGTGATTGGGGGTAGTTTAAATTCTGTTCATTTGTATGTACCCAATGCTTAATGCAAGGACTGGCACGTATTTAGTGTACAGTACATTTTTCTGAATGAATGCTGATCCCTCTTTCTGGCATGACTTGTGTTACCCCCTCTGATGCAACCATGCTCCATATTCAGCTCACTTTTTCAGGGTAGGCTTCCATGATTAATAGACTACATGGGGCCTCTCTGTTAGGTGATATCACTGCACCTTATACATTTCCTTCATGAAGTTTGTTGTGCTTTGTAATTATGACTGGTAAGGGTTGTTGGCTGTTTGTTTCCCTGACTGTACTGTAAGGCTCCCAGGCTCAGAGGCAGAGGCTGTCTTATCCATCCTTGTTCCCCTGGGTGAACATAGTGTCTCACACTTACACCTTGGTTTATGAGTGAATGCATAGTGATGAAAGTAAACCTCACTAACTGGTCACAATTCATAATACATGATGACTATATGCCATTTTATCCTATGGCATAAGTGTTTCTAACACTTAGTATGACTAAGTGTTAGAAATTGGGGGTATGGTGAGAGAATCTTAATTTCTTGAAACCAGGGTTTGGAAAGTTGAGTGGTCTTTAATAGAATTCTTTTTACATGTTAAGAACCTAAAAATTCACAGGAGAAGTGCCGTTTTGAAACTTTTACTTTGAGAATTTTACAGTAATGAAGACATCTGAAATATTACCTACTCCAGTTCTGCACTGTTGTAGATGAATGAAATCCTAGGATGTCTGCGTGTTTGTCTTTCCAGCTCTCTCTTGTGATATCATTAGTGTACAGAAGCCTCCAGAGTAGCTTCTTTGGAAATTTTCATTATTAAATAAGTTTATTTTTGAAATGTATAACCTCATAACTTTTTATGAGCTCCACATTTTTTCTTATATCAGGAACATTTGAAATTATCTTTGCAGAAAAATATAGAGAGTGCAGTAGGTATTTTCTATCATACTGTACCAAATTCAGTAGGGTAACACTTTATTTTTCTGGCGTTCTCTGGGAAGGAATCATTTCCAGCATTTATTCAGGAAATATCATTGAATTCCTACTATGTGCAAGTAAATTTACATATAACCCTTGCCTTAGACCTGATAGGATGCAGTTTTCCAGCAGATTTTAGTCCTGGGCCTCCCCACCAAATACCTTATACCCTAAGTCAGGTGTTGGGTTATAAAACTGTCTGTTCTTTCTTCCTAAGATCAAAGCCCCACTAGTTATAAAATGCCATGGGTATAAGCTTTTCTGACTCTGGTAGGGGCATCATCTATTCACTTTTTGAGTATTACCACATTCTTGTTGTTTTTCTGTTAACCCATCTCGGGTAGTTGCATGCAACAAACTAATAGCTTGCTGGTTGTATTGGCATACAGGTATGTTTAAGCCATATTGTGTTTGTCTGAATAGTAGTTTTGAAATAGATTATTTAGCTACCAACATTTTAAAAATTAAGATGAGTTTACGGACCAACCTAGTTTGTAGCTTCTCTTGAAAAATCTGAATGTCTGGCTATTCTGGGTCAGCTTCTGCACATGCTAGCTGGAGCTAGTGTTTGCCACCTTGGGTGGGACAGGCTCTCTCCTGTTTGCTGCACCCTCGATCACTCCCTATTATTTCCTTGAAACTGAGATCAAGTGTCAGTTACTATTTATCCTTGTCACTTTACTATCAGTTTTCCCATAGTGGAGTAAACTAGTTCTTGTACTCATGTCTATAGGTCAAGGGGAAATATGAGTGTGAGGGGAGCAGTGGATTCCAAGATAATGAGAGAGGGTATATTTCTTTGGGTAAATGAATATTTTTCTCTATGCTTTTTTCTTCTATGGAATGTACATTTGCATTAATAGCATGCACCCTGCCTGTTCATTCTGAACTGTTCCTTGCCTGGTTCCTATGGACATGTGAATCAGGGGCTCTTGATTAGATCCTATAAAAGGGATGTGATTCCACCCTTTGTTCCCTCAAGGGGCCAGTTCAAATGCTATAGTAATATAATGTAACTAGCATAAGAGGTGATATTGCAACTCTGAGGAAGGAGAGATTGCATCTGATTGAAGGAATCTTGAAGTTGCTTTTATGGTTGGTGTTGAACTGAACAACATGTAGAAATTCAGCAGTAGAAGACAATGGGACAGTAGAACAGTTTTGAGTAAATTAGAAAAAAGAAAAGGATTGAGTGTGGACAGGTCAGTGGATAGTTTTGGCCGATTGAAGTAAAGGGACCAAGGAAAGTAAAAGCAGAGTGTTCGGTTGTGGCCTGGGTGTGTGTAGTCTTAACTGTTAGGCCAAGGAGTTTATGCCTAACCTGAGAGACAGCAGATAACCACGGGGAGACTTTTGAATTGAGGGAAATATCCAAGCACATGAATTGGAGGCTGGGAGTGTGGCCACCAAGTGTGAAACTCTCTGTGGAAGTGCTCACGAGTGGTAATTAGGTGGACAGTAGATTGTCTTAGGTTCTGGATACGGTTTTGGAGAGGGAATCACTAGGTCTTTGCAACTTACTGGATATGGTTAGGGTGGGGGGTGAGCAGGGATGGGGTAAAGAATGTAGGAGAGAAGAGGGGACAAGATTTTGAATACAGTTGTCTAAGAGGGGACTAGCCCTTGAACGCAGATAGATGTCTGACAAAAGTATGGAAGTCAAAAGGAGGACCCAGTTTGGAAGATGCACTCAGCTTTAAGTAGTAGGATGCCTTTAATAATATAAATGTGTATTGGCTCATGTTACTGAAAAGTGCAGAGGTACAATGGGCTTCGGAACGGTTGATTAAGAAGCTTCTCACAGATGAATGGATAAAGAAATTGTGGAACATATACACAATGAAATATTATTCAGCCGTAAAAGAGAAGGAAATCCTGTCATTTGCAATAACATGGATGAACCTGGAGGACAATATGCTAAGTGAAATAAAGACAAATACTGTATGATCTCACTTAAAAGAGAGTGCTTCAGAAAGTTTGTGGAAAAATAGAATTAAAAGATAATATGAATCTTTCCGTGAACTTTTTGAAGTACCCTTGTATGTGGAATTTAAACATATTGCTCATAGAAGCAGAGAGTAGAACCGTGGTGGCCAGGGGGTGGGTGAAATGGGGAGATGTTGGTCAGAGTATACTAACCTGCAGTGATATGACGAACAAGCTCTGGGGATCTAATGCACAGCCTGTGGGGGATGGACGTGTTAATTAATTTGATTGTAGTAATCACTATACACTGTAAACATTCATCAAATCATCATATTGTACACCTTGAATATTCCATCTTTAGTTGATAATTAAACATTTTAAAATAAAAAAGACACAAGCATTAAAAAAGAAGAAGTGAAAAGCTCTTGATGTCAGAGATCAAGAATCTTTCTCTGATGTCATCAAGGACACAGGTGTTTCCTGACTCTCAGCTGAGCTCCCACACCGATGGTGGGCTCTCCTCATGGTCATGGGTGGCATGCTATAGCAACAGGGCTACCTGTGTCTTTGTTTACATCTAGTGGGAGAGAACATTTTCAGAATTTCTCTTAGAAAAGCCAGAAAGCTTCCTTCTCAAAAGCTTCCATCAAACCTCTTCTCATTTGTCTTTGACTCAAATTGGGTCACATGCCTATTCTTAAACCAGTCTTCTGTAGTGGGAGTGGCATCATTCTTAGATAATCAAATTATTCCTGGATCCTGGATAGACAGTTTATAATAGCCAGGTGTGTAGAGAAGTTTGAGTTCAGCTTAAACGTGTCTAAGGAGCTGGTGGGATAACAAGATGGAGGTAGGGTTAAAATGTGATGTTTATGAGTTGGATTCTGAAAGCAAAAAGGGGAAGTTTTACTTGGGAATAAATTCTTCAGCTCAGTGATGCTGAGGCCATCTAAGAACTATCTGGCAGAGGCAGTCACACCCACCAAATGTTCTAATTCCTCCCTGCATTAATTACCAGCACCTTTCAGTTGGCAGAGCCATGTGTCCTGGCCTGGCCAGTGGGCTGTGAGGGTGGCGATGTGTTTTTCTTCCAGGACAAGGTGGTAAAAGATCCGTGCAGGATTCTCCCTGTTTTTCTCCCATGGGAAGACCGAGGAGGCCATGGATTCCAAAAGAGCAGCTGTGAAATGGAAGGGCCCCCACTTCCTGTGTAACTGCAGGGCTGAGCCCGTTGGGGGAACAATCAGCTTTGGTTATATTCATCTGCTGACGTCTGGAGTTGCCACAGGAGCACAACCACTACATGCATCTTCATGATTTACTCTTTTTTTTGGAAGCACCTTTCTCAAACCGAATCCCTCCTTCCTTGCCTACTTACCCAGTATAGCCTGCACAGAAGTTCATCTCTTTGCTGTGTCGGACGCCACAGCAGATCTCAGTTACTGTGCTGATCTTTTACTACTCACCAGCATCAATGCTATCAGGGCTTACTGAGCTGAGGAGGATAGTTTGCTTTAAGAAGATGAAGCTGGGTGATAAAATGTATTACCTAAAAATGCATGTAATGTGAGTCCATGCAACTGGAGCAACTAGGCTTATGAAAAATTAGAGGCTAGAAAATTGTGGTCAAGCTTTGGTAACTTGATTTTGTTAAATCAGTACTATTTGCATTCTCCCCCCCCCAAGTTATACACCGTTGTTTGATTTTTTAAAACATTTTATTGAGGTATGATTGACATACAAAAAGCTGTAAATATTTAACGTATACAGCTTGATGAGTTTGGAGATAAGTGTACACCCGTGACCATTGCCACAATCTATGCCATAAACCTATCCATCACCTACAAAGTTTTCCTCCTGCCCTGTTTATTATTATGTTTTTATTGATTAGAGTACTTAACCTAAAGTCTACCCTTTTAGCAAATTAACTGTACAATACAGTGTTGTTACCTGTAGGCACTATGCTGTACCGTAGATCTCCAGGACTTATTCATCTTGTCCAAGTTATACACTATTGTATTCAAGTTATACACAAGTTATACTCTGATAGTTCATGTTTAATAAACCTCTTTGTAAATACTCATGATACCAGAAGATCTGGTTAATCTTTCTTAAGAATCGTAGCAAAGCGATACTTGGAGAATGAAATGGCCTTAAAAATCACAAATTCATATGCCCCATGGGAACCCCCAAATCTCTTCTTCACTGTCATAGGCCATCCGAATAACCCACACACACCCCAGGAAAATTTTCCTTGGTTTGGAGCAGAGGTCAGAAAATGGGGCCCATGCTTTCTTTAGCTCACAAAGTGTTATTTGTGTAATTGGAATCAGTGCCAACATTTAGAGATCAGGAACTTTAACAAAAACCCTAGATTTGTGGATGCTCTTTTGAAATGGGTAGATGTGGCCATGCTGAGCCTGTGCCAGCAGTAGGCTGTTGTGGGAACAGAACTGAGGCTTTCACTTTCCACAGCTCCCTGTGCTTACCTCACCACTTTAGACATTTTGGTTGGAGAGTTTCTTTCCCCAAAATCATGCACATAGCCCCTGGGAGAACTGATCCTGTCAGTGACTTAGAACCTACTTTCATTTAATGAATATTTACTCAGTTCATTTATTCTGCAAAGCAGATGCCTCAAAAATACCATTCGATGAATTAGGTGAAGGGGACTTTGGAGATGTAGCTCTCTGAGCTTCACGTTGGCTGTACTCTATGATGGACCATATGTCACATCATTGGAAAGTCTTATGTAATTGGTGCCTCTCCTGTACCCTCTTGTTATTGCCTTCATCACTATTGGTGGCCATTAAATCACATTAATGATGTTAATTGAGATCCTATGTGCTAGATTCTAAGGGTTTTAAAATGAGTAAGATACAGTTGTTGGTCACCAGGAACCCAACTCATTGGTGAGATTGGTTAAATAAGCAAAGAAATAAGCACTACAGTGTTGCCACAACAAAGTGAATGCAGAGAGGGGAGAGAGACAGGTGACCTCTGATTGGGAGAGTTGGAGGAACTGGGTTTTGACTGATAAGTAGGAGTTCTCTGAACTTCTGAAATATATTAGCTAAGCCTGCCTGTAGCATGGAACACTTTGAGACTCCTTATCAGTAATTCTCAGTGGGGCATGGAAAGTAGTTCTCACTTTGCACAGCACTGTGGGGCCATAAACATGACCATGCAAATTGAAACCATGCAAAACACTCTTAGTCATCAATGGAAAATTTAATGATCTGTGACCTTAAACATGTTTGTCAAAACATTAAAAATCTCTCTTACCGCTGGTCATAAATATATAAAACTAATATTTATTCAGTACAAGATTTAAATGTTAGGAACATTGAGAATTAATGTGTTTTATTTTTATTTTTTAAAAACTTGGCACAGTGCTGGCTTTCTTTTTGTTGTATAACTTAAAATACGGAGTGAGTATCTTTTCTATTCCTTGGGGAATTGTCATACTCAGGAATCTGGATCAGCCTCTAACATTTCATCCTTTGTGCTTTCAAAGTTGTGAAATATCTCCCAGAGTTTCTTTAATGTGAATTTTTTTGCTGACATCACTTCCTCTGGGACATCTTCATTTTTTTTTTTTTTTTTGTCACAACCACCTTCCTAATTCACGTCAATAAATGTGTCTCTACTAAGTTCCTCTGGCTGCACACCCAGACTCTCTCAGACATCGCCAGTGCCAACATTCCCACAGTCAGCTGGTGACATCTGATTTGAATTTCATTTTCAGCACTGTCTGTCACTTTTTCTCTCTTTGCTGCACTTTCACCTTTGTTGGCCAGGTTCACCTTTTGATTACCCATTTTCGTACAAGCCCACTTGGTTTTATTGCTGGGAGACCAGGAGTCACCGTGACTGCTTGCTTTGCTGTCTGTGCAGAACCGATGAACAGATGTGCAGTGAGCAGTCACCGCCAGACTTCCAATGTAATGTGATTGGTTACTGAACCAGATGAGCCTCTGTTATTTGTATAGTCGATTTATGGCCTGAAGAGCTGGCAGTGAAACTTCTATTTGATGCAGTAACTCACAGTTTGTATACCATGGTAATGGAAATGTAAACTTGTGTTGTTGGGGTGTTGGTGTTATTTAACCAAGCTATGGTGACTAAATTCATGGATATCGGAACTGTGTAAGGAGAGGACTGACTGTCTTGACATTTTGAGTGGATTTGTCCAGCTCTTGTTGGAAATTCAGCAACTGTAGCCCTGGTCACTTGGTGCCAGTACAGCCCCCTAATCACTGTGGCATCCAAAATGCTTCTGACATTTTCCATATGTGTTTGGGGTGGGGGCGGGGATACATCCCTGGTTTGAGAACATTCTGGGGCTATCTCTGGGTCACTGTCGCTAATAGGGAATGTTGAGGGATAGCCACTCCTACTTCAGCGTTCGTGGCAGAGTTCCGGGCGTTTGAGCTTTCAGAGTGGCCTCCCCATGAGTATGTGGTGCCTCCACTTCTCCGCAAACCAGGTGAGGCAGAAGAGCCCCCAATGGGAGTCATATGACCTGGAGTCTAGGCGGACTTGCCACATATCCACCTGCCATTAACCTCTTGAATCCTAGTTTCCTCAGCTGTGAAACTGGTTTCACAAACCTGACTTACAAGATTACTGGGAGGAATAGACAAGACATGTATATGAATATTAGGTAAATGTGAGGAATTGTTCTGATGGTGAATAACTGAAACATTGGGAGGCATTTCTTGAATTAAAATGAAATATAACAGAGCCTTCAAATGCTTCAGCAAAATAAACATCCTCAGCTTTTAGACATCCCCTCATGTGAGAATTTCACGACTTTCTCGTCTCCATTTAGTTGCTTTTTCTCATTTGGCTCTCTTTGTCGTGAATTGAAGCAAATTGGCTCTCAGTCCATTAGTGCTTGAAGTAACTTTAAGCAGCCTCTTCCACGAGGATAGACCTTATTTTTCTATTGGTATGAGGAAAATAGAGCACACACAAGCTGGTCTTCCAGAGAAGCAGGCTGCAGATGGCTCCCAGCTGGTAGCCATTTTGAATGATGAATTTTCAATAGTTTTATAGAGTATAAATGTCAAGTTGGAGAGTTCAGCATTCTGTTCCTGGCCCGAGAATGAATATTTCAAGTAGAGTCAGCATAAATTGACTTGTCTTGGGTTGAGATGCTGATTACTTACCTGTGGATTTTTAACTGGATTGAAAAATTTGGTGAATAAGCATGTTAGTAGAATATTGCTGGTTTGGCAAAGATTTGCTTCATCTGTAAAATATTATTCTGTAATCGCTGCAAACCTGCAAAATGTATAGTTGAGTGAACGTTGGTAGATATGCTCTCTTTCCACATGGTGTGCTACTCTGGAATTTGTTGGAGATGGAATAAATCTGTTATGACTTGAGCATTGAAAAATATAAATGGAAATTATTTTTATCATGGATGAAACTACCTGTAGAATTTGATTAGATTTTACTTATTTATTTTATTCTAACTTTAGCAATGTATTTAGATCAGTGAAATTATTTAAATGATTCGGTGTAAATCTCTGAAAAAACTAATAGCTAGCAGAACCTTCTTCCAATTAAAAAAATTCCAAATTCCAGCTTCTAGAAACATCACCCACCCTCTCACCTCTGTCCCCCGCATGTCCTACAGAAACTAAAACTGAAAGAGGAACATACACTCTTATGTTTATAAGGTACTTTTTAATATGGAAAAAGTAGTACTATTGGTCTTGGATCAAGGAACATTACTCTCTGTTTATGAAATGCAAATATGAAGAAGAAAGTTAAGATGACTATTTAGCTTTCAAAACTATTATATAGCCAAAGCATGCTCTCTTCAGATTTTTCATGATGAAAAAATAACTTTTATAGATGATCTATAAAAATATATATTCTTTCTGAGGTCAATAATCTTAATTTTAATTGCTTCATATATTTTTAAGTTGATAGTCTTAGGTCAAATCCTTTCATTACTATAAATATTTGCTATTCATCAAATCTGATAATCACGAAGAATTGTTACAGTTCAGTTATTAATCCCCTGTAAGTAATGAGCATAGAAAGTCTAACAACAGATATTTATAACAGTTATTTATTCAAATAGGTATAATTTTAGATGGACTCCTCTAAAATCTCCTCTCTTCTCATGACATATGGGATTGCTGCTATTATAAGAGAGCAGCTAAAGAAACCTAGCAGAGATTGGAAGAATTGAAAAAAGATTATTTTGTCAATTAGGCTATCCAGAAGATGAAACCGACTTAATTGAAACGTCATAGACATACAGCATCCAGAACTATGAGTTAGAACAAAAGTTTTTAAAATGTTTAAGGTGTGATTTAATGTTTATAGAAAGTGATTCAAAATCAGATGTTTCTTTTCTTGAGCTTTGGTTTTGTGAAGATGAAAACAGACAATAGTAAGATTTTAAGAAACCAGCAGGAATTCACTTTGGGATTTTTTTTTTTTTTTTTTTTCCTGAGACAGGAGATAGTTATTTTCTTCTCAGAGGTTTTGTGGCTTTGCATACCTTGGCATTCCTTAGTTTAACTGACACTATGATATTTATAGTTTTATTTCCATAAGGAAGCACTAGTCATTTCAAGCATGTTTCCCAACTTTCAGATCAAATTTCACACAACGGGGGAGGGGGGGGCATCTGTATCTTATTTTTTGTGGGTAAAGGGTCAGAATTAGCTACTTAATTATTCCTTGAATGAAAACAACATTTTGGACAACATATTGACTTACTTAAGAATTAAGGCATATCATGGGTTTCTGGGAAGTGATTTCCTTTTCAGGTTTTGCAGGAATTAATTGAAATGTAGGAAATGTGTGCTGTCCTCTTGAAAAGGGGTCAGTGTCTTCATCCATTGTAAGGTCTGTAATATTAATTCAGTCTCCCCATCTCCATGACTTTTTAAAAATGTCACTATAATGTTTAGAGAAAATGATTCAAAATCAGTTTATTATTTGAATTTTGGTTTTATGAATAGAAACAGGGACCATAAAAAGACGAAACAAACAAACAAACAAAAAACAACTAGTTGGAACTAATATTAGAATTTTTTTTTCCTGAGACAGAAGATAGTAATTTTCTTCTCAGAGGTTTTGTGGCTTCTGTGATTTCAAACACATCTTCCTGACCTCAGCATTTCCAGTTCCCCTATTTACCTGCCTTGATGACCATTTAAGACACCTTTTCACATAGCTTGCTGTATACAGAATCTATGACCTGTTTACTGCCCTAATTTCTGCCTGTACCTCTGGCCCCTCACCCCTATGCCACTTTTACCAGAGGACGTGGTTGTCAGCCCCTGGCTCCAGTAATCCAGCTCCAGTACTGAGGTTCCTGGACCAACCTCTACCCACACCCCTTGCAAAGAACTGTACTTCCTCCTCCTCCTGATCATGGACTGCTTCATGCTCTACCACTCCTATAACTGGCAGAGGCTAAAGCAAATTAAAAGTGTGAAATGTCAAAGCCTTTTGAACTGACTTGGAGTCATTGTATATGATGGTTTGAAAAGCTCCATTGATAACTTTCCAAGGGAGATTTTTGACTTCCTGAAAATGAAGTATGGCCTCTTCTTATTTGTAGTCACTGCACTGGTCAGAGTTGATTTGCAGTGAGTGACAGCCAAGCACAGGTACTTGATGGCTTTGCTTTGTGTCATGTTTTCAAGTCTGTTATAAGCTTGTCTGTGTGCACAGGTACAGGACATGTGGAGATGACACGAGGCACATTCTCTGTCCTGTGTGTGTGAGGTGAGCTTTGAAGCTCCTCAGCTGTGCTGAATCACCCTCAAGTCCTTGTATATACCTGCCCTCCCTCCTTCTAGACCTTTCCACATGTACTCTTCCTCTGCCTGGGACACTTTCTCCACCTTATCTCCAATTAGCCAATTTTGTTCCTCCTTTAGGTCACAGCATTAATACCCATTTCCTTGAGATAACTTTCCTTGGCTATACAAGACTGGGTTAGGATTGCCTCTATACACTCTCATATTGCTCTCCCCTGTTCTGAAACGTGGCACAGGGTACTGTCATGTGGGCTAACTTGTCTTCTCCTGGAGGGTAGGTACCATTGTGTTTGCTGTTGTATCCCTAGCGTCTAGTACTGTGTCTGGCCAGAAGTAATCACATGTAATGAATACAAGAAGGACTAATATTACTGAGTACTCACTGTGTGCCGTGCTCTCTGCTTGGGGTATTCCCATGTTTTCTCATGAAGTCCTCGCAGCAACTCCAGGAGTAGATACTGTAATTAACTTTACAGAGGAAAAATACAAGACTCACAGAAATTAAGTAATCTGCCCAACATGACACAACTAGAAAGTAGCAGAACTGGTACTTGACTCCAGAGCACCTGCTGTTAACTAGATTTCACACAATGATGAACAGCTAAAAGGATGTCTGCAAAGGCACCCAGTCAGAGCTCCGTATGGGGACTGCAGCCTCATGGATGGCCTATGCAGTTGTTATTGGCTGGCCGCAAATGGTGTTCAATGGAATCACTTCTTTTCTAGTCATATAGGAAATGTCAGTTACAGACACCAAATTCCAGTTACTAGTAATTTGTTCTCTTTAAAGGCTTGGCATTTACTGCGGCTCCTAGAACTTTAGAGATCATTGTGGTAGTAGATAGAACTCTGATTTTAGAATTAGGGATACTAGGCTTGGGATCCCCTTAACACTCCTTACAAACAGCGTTGATGCAGGTGGGTTGAAAGTGGGTCTTTCTGAGCTCCACCCCTTCCCTGCATAGTAGAGACGCTGGGTCGGTGCAGGAGTGAGAGGGACCATGTGAATGAAGTAGGAGTTCCAAGTTGATGGCTCCTGTTCTTAGAATATTTTTTCTGGCATATTATTTCCTATCATGTAGTGCCCGTTGGTGTTTAATAAAAAAAGATCTTATGCAGGGTGACTTCTGGGAAGTTCTGCTAATGATTACGATTTCAGAAAGTTATATCTTCTACCCATATGTTAACACGGAAGCTTTTCTGTTATAGTATCATAATATAGCACCTGATATAATTTACTGGATTAAGAAGCCAGATTACTTAATTCAGAAAAAGAAAATCACATAGGTTATTTATTTACTACTTCCACACCAACAGCATTATAGTAAGACCTTATTTTTCCGTTTTATCTCTTTAGGAGTCTAAACCAACTTAGAGGAAATTTCTGGATCTAGTTATATCTGGTGCTTTCCCTTGTGCAGGGCAGAGAGCTCACTTTCTATTTTACAGAGAAAGACTATAAACAAGTAAACACAGAAAATAGGAGGATTTCAATTGTGATAAGGGTTAAGAAGGAAAGAATGCAGTGAGGTGGGAAGAGTAATTCTGGTTGGGGTGTGTGAGAGTGGAAGGGGACGGCAACTTTCACGGAGTGGAGCTAAAGTCTGAGCATGAGAAGGAGCCAGGACAGGAAGGGCTGGCTTGAGAGAGAATGGAAATCACGCAGGCCCTGCAGCGGGAGGCTGCTGCTGGGCACGTTTTTGGGGTGGACAGTGTGGCTGGAACAAGAGGAGTTGAGGAGGATGGTATTTTCTTTTTTAATATGGATTTAGAACGAACTAACCACACTCATAGTGGAAACAACTAAATGCACCAATAGGGGCAGGCAGGAGAGGAGAGGAGGCAGGGGCTGGGTCCTGTAGGGTTGAGGTGACGAGCTCACCTGCCTTCAAGGCCATTCCAGTATATGGACTTACTGGACAGTGTGGCCTTACTTTTGTTTTTCAATTTTTGATAGAGACACAGGTGTAGAGAAATGTTTCTCTAAGAAAAACAGCAGTGCAGTCACTATGATAAATGGCAAGTGAGCAGTCAGACATGATGAAGATAATGGCAAATGGCTTTTGACCTCAGAGTCAGAGGCACAGTGGGGAGTGGGAGCAGCCCAGAGCCTGCTGGCCCTGACTAAAGGGGGCAGCTGTTCCTCGGTGGCAGCCAAGCATTACCACGTGGGAATGTGGGCTCTGTGTGCTATATCTGCCATGTTTCCCAGAGAACCAGAAATCTGAATTTCTATGTGAAATTACCAGTTTCTGAAATATTGGTGGCTTTAAAAAACCTTTCGATGGACAGGCAGAATGCATCTGTGGGCTGCTAGTCTAAAACATCTACTTGAAGTCCTCTTATGCTGTGATGAAGGGGATTCTGTATATGTAAACATGATGCATGCTAACCATTTAGCCATGTGCCTGGTACACAGCCAACACTGAGGAGACAGAGGTATCTACTGTTAATTGCACCATTAATGTGTTTAGTCGTCTTCACCATCAATTTATTTAGTTAACTGTAATTCCGTATTTTAAAATGAATGTTATCCTCCTGTGATTCAAGTAATTAAATTAATGAATAGTAGTTCCTGTTATTTGTCTATTAAGTTATTTAATTTTTGCTCTATTAGTTTGGTTAATTCTGTATTCATGTTACAGAAGTAAACATCAACCTAGTGTAATTCATGTGATAAAGTTAGTGAGGAAGAGAGGATGGACATTTTGGAGTTACTTTTTCTCTTTACTGTCCGTTTCTACTCCTCTGCAGTCCTTGCTTTCCTCACCTGTTCTTGTGGCTTTGGCTCATTTGGGTCTTGAGTCCTGCTGGTTGGTGTTAGCTGCATGTGTAAATGAGAAGGAACTGTGGCAAAAATGCCACTTTGGACCAGGCAAAGGATGACGGGAAATGCAGCTTTAGGAAGTGATGTGTTTAGAGGCTTTTCATCAATTTTAATGAAACACAAATGTGCCCAAAACAAGTTATTATTCTTTTCCCCGGGGGGGGGGGAGGGGATCTTCATTTAGCATGGCCTAACTCATGTAGTTTTGTATTACAAGAATCATGTTTGGTGTGTTGCAATCGTTGGCAATAGCCTTGGGGAATTTTATTCAGTGCAAGCATCTCTGACGGTTCTGGCATCAAGTTGGGTTAATTACTTGTTCATGTCCTTTTGGTCTTGTCTCTATGTTAAAATTCTGGAGCAACACAGAGAGGAACACTGGGAGAAACAAAATATACTTGAATATTTCTAATAGACTAAAGGCTTATAAAAACACATCTCTTTTTTCCCCGAGGATTTTATTTTCTTGCATTGTTTTAAAATGAGATCATTTTGTTGTATCAACATGAAGCTAGAGACTTGAAAATAAGCTTTTATTTTTTATTTTTTGGTGATTAATCTTATCTCTAAATACAAGTTCTTAATTGATTCAATATTTCTGTCTTAATTTTTGTTACAGATCATGGAGGAAACAAATACGCAGATTGCTTGGCCATCAAAACTGAAGATCGGAGCCAAATCCAAGAAAGGTAAATTGTGTAAGAGAGGAATTAGAAGTTTTGATAACAGAGGTTATGGAATTACGGCAGGTTTGCTGGGGAGAAAAATCAACCTTTATTCTTAACACTTTTGTCCTCAAATACTTGTCAAATAGCAATATTTTGGGAGTATTTTCATGATTAAACATAACGTACAGTTTTTATCCAACAGAGAAATATTTTTAAGTATTAATATTGTAATAGAAATGTTATTATAAAAGATATCATAGCAAGCTGTGGTTTCGAGGATGCCTTTAATCTATTGCTGAGTCATGGTAACTCTCCTCAGTAGTGTGTTTTCAGTGCACAGACTCCTGTTGTTTACATTTTAGTGTTTTTTTTACGTATACCACACAGATTTAATGGCTGCTTTTTTTTCCCCCTCCAATGTGATATGAACCTTAGATTTCCTTTCTTGAGTGCCTTTTCTCTTCATCTATTAGACAGCAGAGGACCCACTAGATTTCTCTTTTAGGATGAGGATTTCCCTAACCTGGCCTTTTCTCTGCCTTATCCTACAGGACACTACCCAATGCATGGATGATCGGAAATGGAAGTATAGGCCCCCTTAGTTTTTTTCCAAGATTACATTGTATTTTCAAATATGACCTGCCAGTATGTATTTTTATGGATAGTTTTTCTCTTTAAAGTATGGCCTTAGTCTTAACAAACTTTGTTGTATATAGTTTATTAATAGTTTATTAAAAGAGTGCAGATGACTACATAGTCATCAGGAGACAATGAAAAATACCTAACAATTCGAAATGCAGTGGTTGTACAAGCTGAGTGTCATCCATTGTGCTCTGGCTTTGTTGCTGTTGTTGCTGTTTAGTTTCATACTTGCTGCCCCTTCTCCCTATGATGTTTATTGCTAAGTGATACTCACTAACCTTGCTAAATGCAAGATTTCTCAATTTCTTTTCTTATTTTAGTCCAGATTGCCACCTTTTGATCTCATTTTAAAGAGTTACTCATCACATGGAATGCAAGTTATTTTGCAGTTATTTCTGTGAGTGGTGTTAGCTGGACTTTGATGGACTGGAATTCCTACAGAAATTCTGATCTTGTTGTCTTTTTATTTGTGATCATGGTGGCAAAGAATTGGGAGTTTATATGCTAAATAATATTAAGAAGACAGTAAATTTCCAAGTTGAATTCCATATCTTTGTATAAGCCTTGCATTTGCCAAGTGCCATAGAAAATATTCTTAATGAATCATTAATTTTTTTGGTATGCTGGGATGTTTTGTATCATTATGCAGAAGAAGAAACTGCCATTAGTGAGTTATCTACCTATTTGTGGCCATTTAAAAATCTCTAACTTACTAGTTGGGTAAATAATTTGAAGGCAAACTGGATTCTTTCCCTATTGTCAGATATTTTTATGGAAAGAATGAAATGACCTTTGTTACTAGTCTAAAGGAAACACGAATATTAAAACAATTCCAGATAATTTTGGATGGCTTATTTTCCTGCTCTATCCACGCTGCAGTTTCCTCCCCCCCCATTATCAACAGAAACTGAGAATTGATTTTTTTGTTCAAAATGTGATTAAAATTTTAGAGATTTTAGAAAATATGGAGATGAATAGTTTAATGGTTTTAGATTGGTTTCCCATCATTGACAGCTTAACACATTCAGATGTGGACAGAAAATAATTTAAAGAAAAATCGATAAAAATAACAATACAGCAATGAAGAAATAATACAAATTAAAAAACACAGTATATATTTATATAACACATTGTATTAGGTGTTAATACTTTACATCATCTCTGCATTACTTATATGGTAGGATGTGTATAGGTTATAGGCAAATATGAGGGATCTTCAGAAAGTTCCTGGAAAGATTCATATTATCTTTTAATTCTATTTTCCCATGAACTTTTTGAAGTACCCTCATACTATGCTGATATAGTTTGGATATCCTCCCAAAGCCAATGTCGCAGTGCTGGGAGGAGTTTGGGTGATGGGGGGTGGATCTCTCATGAATAGATTAATGTCATCGGTTGTTTAAAGGACCCTGGCACCTCCTCTTCCTCTCTCTCTTGCTTCTTCTTGCTGTGTGATCTCTTTACACCTGCTGGCTGCCGTGCCATTTTCTGCCGTGAGTACAAGCAGCCTGAGGCCCACACCAAATGTAGCTGTTGCAGAATTGGGAGCCAAATAAACCTCTTTTCTTAATAAATTACCCAGTCTCAGGTATTCTGTTACAGCAACACAAAAATAGACAAATACCTATGCCATTTTATATCATGGACTTGAGTGTCTTCAGATTTTAGTATCATGAGGTGTCCTGGAACCAGTCCCCCACAGATTCCAAGGGACAACTGTATATTCCACCTTTTGATTGTAGGTTTTGCTTTGGAAATAAGAATATTTCAGCAGTACAGTTGAGGGTATTTGGCATAATTTCCACATGGTTAAAGTTAACCTTTGGAAGTGTGCCTAAGAATTGATCCCTCCAGGCCTGGGTCTACAGACATTTTATTTTTTGTTATTTATGAAGTGCTATGAATGTGCACAGTACTGTAGAATGAACAGAATGTGCCAAAAGAGAAAAAGGAAGAGGGAGAGAATCAAAGTTTGCCTCAGAGGAATTCACTGTTGAGAATTTACTTGAGTTGCTCTTATTATTTAAACACACAGCTGCTGGATCAGTTCTTGGCTAACATCCCTGATATGTATATACCTATATTATTTTTAAATGGTTTAATTCAGAGGTGAAGTTTGTTTGACTATAATTTGTATTTAGTAAAAGTAGAATGAAAATGGCAGGAGGAATTTAAAAAAGTAATTATTTGCTCTTTTCCTTTTAAAAAAAAGATGACCGGTAAGGGGATCTTAACCCTTGACTTGGTGTTGTCAGCACCACGCTCAGCCAGTGAGTGAACTGGCCATCCCTATATGGGGATCCGAACCCACGGCCTTGGTGTTATCAGCACCACACGCTCCCGAGTGAGCCACGGGCTGGCCCTTATTTGCTCTTTCATCTGATGTGGCTATTCCCCCCTGTCCCAAGTGTCATAGAGGAAAGAACTGTTGATCTTTATTTGAAGTCTTCTTCATTACAAATTATTATTATTCAAAAGACAAAAGGGTATAAATGTATTTAGGGACCCATGCTATGTTTTTGATTAATAACTTTTAAATCCCATGGTAAAGTGAAGTTTTGGAATACACATCTAATCCCCAGATTGTGCTAGAGAGAGAATACAGCCATGAGCTTGTGTTATATTTGATTTTCTAGTCTTTACAATTCCTGTTGGTTGAATATTTGAGCCTAGACAAACATTTTTCATGGCTACTGTTGCCACAGTTTGCCCCTTCTTTTCCTTTTGAGAAATTAGTCCTGTGTTTTTCAAATTAGCTTCCAGTAGCTCTGTCCAAACTATTTTTTTAAGCCGTTAATCCCTTATCAGAGTGTCTGTATGAGTGTCTGTGTGGCTGGCTTGGTCAGTGTGCTGGTAGGATGCTGCCTGGCAGAAAGGCAAAAAGCCAACAGCCTGAACTTGCCATCAGTTTAAAAATCCAGATTCTTCTCTAGAGAAAAAGAGTTCTGAGGATGGGACTAGGAATAGCAAGGTCTGCTGATTGTTCTTATGGTCAAGCTGAGTTTGGGAATCATAAATCTCACCACTGGACATGGGAATTTCATGATTTAGTTGCTCAGAAGGCCATGTGTTCAGAAGGCAATGGATGATGACCACTTTTTGAAAAACAGGCAAAGTCCTTCAGCAGTCACTTCTGAATAATGCTTATCTTGGCGACCAAAGAACTGCACTTTTATGGATTCATTAATTTCACGTTTCTGTCATCTTTGTAGTCGGTGAACATGGATAAGTTTAGAGTGATGATAACCTTATTGTTCTGTGCCTGTGTTAAATATAATGTTGAGTAGAAGACTGTCTGGTGTTTGTCCTGTCTCCACCCTTCTTCCACCCTTTCCTACCTTCTCCTTTCTTCCTGTCCACTCTCCTTCCCTCTTGATTATATATATATTTTTTTTTTTTTTGCCTTTTTGTGACCGGCCACACCGCGCTCAGCCAGTGAGCGCACTGGCCATCCTTATATAGGGTCCAAACCCGCGGCGGGAGCACTGCTGCGCTCCCAGCACTGCACTCTCCCGAGTGCGCCACGGGGCCGGCCCCCCTCTTGATCATATTCTAAACAGAATATAATGGCGGGGGGGCAGGGGGGAAGTAATAGAAATGTTTTCATTTATGCAGGACATTTTAGGAAAGTGCATGTGTTGTGATATTAATTAACTGTGGGACTGTAGAATTTTTAAAAAAATCCCTGGAGTATTTGAAATTATTGGACAATTGAATCTTCATTAGAGCTAGAAAGAACTAAGAATTTAAGGTTCACATTTAAATAGGTGACTCTAGGATTGTCTTAATGGGGGCTATGATGAAGAAAAATGAAGAAATACTTAGTATTTTGTCTATATAACAAATTTAATTTTAGTGGAAGAAAATAAAATTGTTTTCAACTTTTGGAGTCAGAATTGTGAGACATTATATTTTACATAGAAAAATCTGGGATTTGTGCCTGTGAAACCAGTATTTAAGGATTAAGGTGTTTAATACTGTAAAACTTTACTCACATAGAATAACTTCAGGCACTCATTAAAATGTTGAATATGCTCCTCTGAATCACAGCCTATTTTAAAATGAATGCAGCTTCATTAAAGTACAAACAGCATTTTGAACAAGTTTGACTGTTTTGCCAAATAGAAGTCCTGCCAGGCCTGCCTTAACAAATAGATAAAAGTGATTTGTAATGAGAATTTATCACACTGGTTTGACTGCACTGTGAACTCCAGGATGCCAGATGAGTTTGTTCTCTTAAATAAGGTAAACATTGTTCTCACAATCATTTTTTGCTCTTAATTTTCTCATCAATCTCTTTCTTCTCAGACTGGTGAAGGCAAATGTGGGTAAAAATTGTTTAAAGTTTTTATGCCAGATTCTTAATAAATGACATCAGCATTAATGAGGCTTTATTGCAGAGTTAAAGCAAGTGATAGAAACTCATGTCTGCAAGTATTCCTCACATGACAACTTAGGATGTCCCAGGACTAGCAGGAATGAAAGGTGTTGACTGGATTGCATGATGTAGATGTATCCCGCTTTGGAGGCAGTTTAGCTCCAAGTTTGGCCATTCTCTTCCTCCCAGAATATGCAAGAGAATCATAAAAATTCCACAAGGTTTTATTATTTTTTGTTGCATTCTATCAGAACAAGTGGATGGATATCTAACAGAAAATCTTAGCATGAGAAACGTCGTAGACTGTTCACTTTATGTTTTTATCCTGGGGAAAATGTTTTGTTGAATGGACTTATGCTTTTGTTGGGTGTTCATAGTGGACTCGTTAGTTGAGTCCTTTAACATAGATGAGCGCAGAGGGCAGAGAAAAGGCCTGGTCCGGCATGCTGGTCCAAAGTGTTTCCAGTGGTGGGTTGCAACATATTAGTGTGCCAAAAGTTAACTTAGTGGGTCACAGCCAGCAGTAAAATACCCCAAACAGATTAGAAAAGAAAACAGAGTGTGAGGGTATTGTTTAATGAAACTTTCAGTCATATATGTGACTGTTTATGTCTATGAATATGAACATACACACACGTATATTATGAGGTCATGATGTAAAGTGCATGACAAAGAAAGGCCATAGAACACTGTGCTGGCTGGTCCGTTTTCCAGAGAATAAAGAGCATGTGGGTTTTGTGAATCGCTGCATTCCTAGTGTGGTAAGTACATAGGTGGCACTAAGTAAATGTTTGTAGAGTGTCTGAGCTCTCAAGTCAATCATGGTTATAGTGGAACCACTAATACTGATAAAGGATGTTGTGTAGGATAAAGATTTAGAATCATGACCGTCACACATGAGGAGCAATCACTATTCTGAAAAATACTGACCAATGATAACGTCTTTCCTATAGACCCCTTAAAGGAACAAATGTGGGATGTGTTTGTGGCTAAACTTTTTCGTGGTTCTGAGTACTGTAGTCCTAATGAGGGAAGTGTTATATCTTTAGGAAGAGACTTTTTGATTTGTCATTAAGCTAAGCAACTTCTAAAAGATGGATTTGGAAGGAAAAGAAGCTCAGAATATGTTATAAACTGCTTGGGGGCAGTTGTATGCTTTTTTGCTTTAAATCTTTGCATGTAGTTATCTTTGACCTTCCAGGGGACCGTTGTATTTCTCTGGGCAAAAGGATTTTTGGACTTAACATTTTTGTATATGTTAAAAAGGTAACTAATCATCACTTGGTGGATGTTGTTGGGGGCCAAGAGTAGGAATTCAGCCAAAGAGCTGGGTAAGTTCTATGCAGTGTACCAACAGTCACTGTGGTTAGGGAGGGCCTGGGTGAGCTAGGACCTCTAAGAGGAGGACAGATACCTGGGCCATTTCTAGTTCTCAAAGCTCTTAGTATACTTAAATGAGAAAAGGCTTATAAAAATGTATATTTTAAACACTCAATATGTCAGTATATCTCTTTCTTCATGAATAACCTCATTTGTAAATAGTGCCGAACATTCACATTTGGGATCCTTTCTGAATATGTGTGCTCTCACATACACAGACACACAACACATGCATAGTTTTATGGATAAGACAATTCATGCTATGTGATCCGTTATCAGGACTGAAGACTTGAGCTTGGGTTCATTTCTTGATCTCCAGCTTGTTTTCCTTTTGTCTCTTCTTCAAGAAGAAAGGCAATCATTCTTACTCGGGTTTTAGAAGCTTGCTGGATGTCTTTTAAATATTTTCAAACTAGATTTATTTTTATCATTCTTGTGCATGTCACAGTATTTTTTCTTTCCTTGTCTCCTTTTTGAGATCCATTAATGGTTTTACTGGAATTTATGTACTTTTGTCTGGAGCAGTGGTTCTCAACCTGGGGTGACTTAATCCCCCAAGGGACATTTGCAATGTCTGGAGACGTTTTTGGTTGTCACAACTGGGAGGGGGGTGCTACTGACATCTAGAAAGCAGAGGCCAGGGATGCTGCTTAACATCCTGTCCTGCATAGGACAGCCCCCCCCCCCCAAAAAAAGAAATATCCAGTGCGAAATGTCAGTTCAAGGTTGAGAAATGCTGAACTAGAGGAGTGAGGTTATTAATATCAGGAGTTTTCTCTCTGCATAGCACTGTATTCCTATTAGACCATTGTGTTCAGCCTGGTGCATTTTTGTAACTGGCTTCCCTTTTGCAGCATTAGCATCAGGATGGTTGATATTAGTGACCACCAAAGGAAGAGCATGCATATGTAACAAGGTAGGTGAACTGACAGAATTTCAGTAAAAGAGAAGATGGTACGATGATAGGTCTATACATTTTAAAAGCAAGTTTGCAATCAATTTTGAGTTACACAGTTTGTCCAATTTTAGCTGCTTGTTTATGTTCCATGAGTGTTTCAGCCAGTGTTTTACTTTGTGTCTGTAGCATCAGTGCTGGGGACAGACATGCTGCTCTCCTAATTCTCGCTGCCTGTGGCTTCCATTGCTCTTTGCTAGAATGTGTAATTGTGATACCTGTGACAGTTCCTAAGGTTTCTGACCATATTTGAACACCACAATGGTGCTGTAAGCTCCTATCTTAGTCTGGAGATGGGCACCAAATTTTGATGGTTTCCCAAACCATGTGTGTGGTGTTTTCCTGGTTTTCCTTTGCTCTGTTAGTCATGGCATTGCTGCACAGAATTCAGTGACATCTATCAGACCTGTCAGTAGCAATTAAATTATTTTCATGAAGGATTTTTGCAGTTGCAAACATTACTGAGCTACCATGTGGCATTACTCATTAACTAAAGAAGATAAATCATGGTGGCATCTTCATTTTTTTCCAGTGTCCTTTTTGTGCTGTTAAAGCATGACTTGTGGCTTATTATTACATTTTTGTAAAAACCTTGGCACTAACAGACATTTTTATCAAAGTGATTAGAGAGATTTCAGGAATGAGGAGTTACGTTCCCTTTGTATCTTGTTGCCAGAAATTACTCTTAAAGCAAAATAAGTCCTGCCTGCAATAAAAATAAAATGAGAACATAGCATATATATGTTTTTGGCTGTTTGATCTATGCAGATAGTTATGTATTATTACTTTATGAAAATGAGCTCATTGTACACACACATTTCTACAATTGGATTTTTCCTCCTAAAAAATAAGGAAAGGGTATCTTCTATAATCAGCACTTAAATAATAATACCATTGTTTTTGTAGCTGTATGAAATGCCATTGTACATATGTGGGGTGTGGCTATATAATACATTTAAACAGATCTGTTTTGACGAACATTGGTTGTTTTTGTTTTTTTTTTTTACAATGAATTTCAAATGTATTTGTCTACTTTTACATGTTTTTATGTTGTATAAGTTGTTACAAGTAGAATTCTTAGGCCACAGGATATGAGCAGCCTTAATATTTTTTACGATTGTCACCTCGTTTTCCCAAATGACTGAACTCCCACCAGGCAGGACTGGATTCTGGAAAGGGAAAACTATTCCCTGCCCTCTTTGCCAACACTGTGCTTTCCCATCCTCAGCCAGTCTAAATAGTGAAGAAAAATCATGTCTTATGTACTTCTTTAATAGAAAAGCTGAGGATTTTTCATCTGTTTATGAAACACTTATTTATATCCCTCTGTGAATTGTTTTCCTTACCTTTCGTTGGTTTATTCATGTCCTTTTCCTATTCTAGTGAGTTGTTCATTCTGGCTGCTATAACAAAACACCTTAGGCTGGATTATTTATAAACAATAGAAATTTATTGCTCACAATTCTGCAGGCTGGGAAGTTCAAGATCAAGCCACCAGCAGATTTGGTATCTGGTGAGGGCCTGTTCCTCATAGATGTTGCCTTACATGTGTCCTTACAGGGCAGAACAAGTTTCCTCAAATCTCTTATAAGGGCACTAATCGCATTCATGAGGGCTGAGCCCGCATGACCTAATCACCTCTCAGAGGCCCTATCTCTTAATGCCATCACCTTGAGAAGCAGATTTCAATGTAAGAATTGGAAGGGTGGGGGACACACATATTCAGACCATAGCAGTTGTGTAGTTTTTTCAAATGAAATAAGCTTTTAAGTTGTTTTCTCTACTCAGAAGTTGAAGACTGCTTTTATTTTTCTCTAACTGTGTTACTGAAACTATTTCTTTTCCACCATTAATATTTATTTACAGTAATTTATCATTTTTATTTCAAACTAGAAAGAAATGAATTGACTTTTAAAATAGCAATAGTGTATTAATTTTTGAAGGATTGTAGAAAAGTATCCATTAACTTTTAGGACATTGGATTTCCAAAGTAAATTATCCAAAAACTAGGTCTTCAATGTTAATAGCATGTAAATGTGTGTGTTTGGCAAGGTATGAGAATTATTTACAATATTAAACGAGTCATTAAATTCCTAAGTTTCTTGGTGTAACAGAAAGAAGACCTAGTAAGTTGTTTGGTTTTAATTCCATGTATTGGGCTTTGATTTCCTTGTTTTCGTGGGAAGTTTCTAAATTTTTTCCAATCCCTTATATTCAAGGGAAGGACACATAACTTAAATATATTATTTTGAATTGACTTACATTCCATTTCAACTCTCCTTTTCGAGAGTGGGATTTATAAATAAAAGTATCCAGCTTTTGGTATAATTTACTTTCTCTTCAACACTCAGTTTACTTAAACTGAGAACAAAAGCCACCTTCTGCACTGCACTATTTCAGAGGTGCTGAAATAGCACCTCTGTATTTGAAAACATACTCAAAACATTTTTGAGTTCTTTGAGTAATTCTTTCCAGCAACATTGATTTATGTTTTGTTCTCCAGCCCGTTAATGCCAGTTCTCACCTTCACATATGCTGTGTCTGCTGCGGAATGACATTACCCATCCTCTTTTTTCCAACTAGTCAGCTCCTAGTCACCCTTCCACATCCATCTTAGGTGGCGTGTCTTCCTGGAAAGCTTCACCCATGCCTCCAGATAGAGTCCTGTACACCATTCCCTCCATGAACTCAGTACATTATATGTACTTACATTTTGGCACTTCTGACACTTGCATTGCATTAGGCTAGACATTTTCCTTTCCTTCTGGACTTTGAGCTCATGAACCTGTGTCAAAGACCAACATGTCTTGTTCCCTTACATGTGTATGGTGCCTGCCAGAAAGTTATAATGATAAATAATAAGTTAAAGTTTACATTATCATTACATTTAGGATAGATTTGAAATTAATTTAATATTGATTTAAGTTATTCTGGTATCTTTTGAATAACTTCTGAGGAAGTGAAAAATGGCCCTGGCAGCTGACAACTAGGCTACAGTGCTCCCATCTGCACGTAAATACCTCTTGCAGAATACAGACAATAAGACAGGACTACTCCTTGAATATGTCTGAAACAAGACTGAGGCAAGGACATTCTCTTACCACAAAAGTAATTAAACATTCCTCTCTTACAACTGATATGAGTGCTGCTTTTTTACCAGTAATGATTCCAGTTCAGCTTTAATCCTCTGCCTTCTAGATTACATTTCTCAAGGTAATACTCTGTGAATTTCCCCTACTTCCTGACAGCTCCCAATTCAATCCTGGCCTCTACTTTCGTAAACCCACATTTGAATCTTGAATCACTGAAAACAAACCCTAATTATATACTAATCATCTGCCAGTTTCTTAAGATGCCCCAGTTCCTTTGTTGTATACTCTTGCTTGCTGAAGTAAGCTAAAGAAAGCTCAATTTATTTACTACAGGTGTGTGTTCCTGGTGGTCTTTGGTTAGCAGGCACTGGTAGTGAGTGTTGGAAGAACTTTAGAAGCATTGATCTTAGTCTCTGCCCTTTGAATACTTAGAGTTTTGCTGTGGATTCCTGTCCAAGTCACTTTAAGCAAATCTTTAAAAATGGCACTGTATACCTTCAGGACTAGAGAAGTTCAGAGGAGGAGGAGATGAGTGCATGTCACAGCCAAGGAAAGTATTCCTCAGGCGTTGACAATTCCTAGAGTGGGTCTCAAAAGGGTGGGCAGAATTTGAATAAGGGAAGGGGTGGGGCATTCCGTGTGGGAAAGACCTAAAGCTGGGAAGGATTGTGTGCTGCAGGAAGAAAGGTGGCTGTTTGGTGAAAAGGAAGTATTGGCAGATTTGGTGGTCAATAAGGTTGGATGGGTAAGGCAGGTCAGCGAGAGCCAGTGTCCTCATGAGAACTTCATGCATCTTGTAGACGGTGGAAAGCTTGGGATTGAGGATGATCACAGAAGATAGTGGAGAGGAAGGGGTTAAAGACTGGGAAATGAGTGTAGTAGATCATATTTGATGATGAGAGATCAGAGAGATTTTTTTGAAAGATGAATCAGCAGGACATGTTGACTTGACGGGTGGGTGGCTGCTGTAGCAGATGCTGTTGATAAGCTCTTGGCCCACCTCTGAGTTCAGGACATTTCGCATGCACCCTGACAGCTTCCCACCTCGAGGGGTGGGTCTTTGCTTCTCTATCTGAGCACTTCGTAGCCCTGTGGGAACTTTCTCCTCTGGTGCAGAGCATCCTAGAAGTGCCCTTGATCAAACTCTCCCACAGGCAACCTTCACCCAGTTAAGGATTGGAGTCAACAGAGATGCTCAGTTCCCCTCCCCTCTGTGGGACAGTTCTGAGGTACATTATTCATGTCTCCTCAGAATAACCCAGGGGGACTGAGCCCCAGCAGTGACTGCTGCATACCACTCCCTTCATTGGCTCTTCTCTCTCCTCAGTCATACTTTCCTCACTCCCTAACTTATGCTCCCTGGAATCACCTACTGAATAAACTATCCCAAGTAACCCAAACTAATCCAAGTTCTTGTCTCAAGGTCTCTTTTGGGGGTAACCTGAGCTAAGATGGGTATCCTGGATAATTGGGATAATTATTATGCCATGGAAAAATAGAGTTGGGATCCTTTCCCAGGTTAATGAATGACTCTGCTGTCTAGTGAAAAAATGACTGCAGTCATCTCAAGTGTATTTATATATCGATGCAGAGGTATGGCAAAATGGTTTAGAGTTCATGGCTCATTTTGAGAAAAAAAAAAAATGCTCCAAACCATCTGCAAAAGTATTAAAATGATCCCAAGTGGAATATAGGCACTTGGAAGCAGTTTCCAGGCACATTAGATTGTTGTCAACAAAAAGAAAAATATACACTGTGGGGAGAAGCAAGAAGCAAGAAGAGATCTAGAAACTCATGATTTTAGCAGATCAGGAAAAAGAATTTCCACCTGTGAGCAGAGCAGGAGCCCTGAGCTCCTTCACCTGGGTGTCATCCACGTGGTTTAGGATTCCCAGGCCACTGGAAGCTGTGGTGTGGATCTTGCCAGGTTGGGAGCATTGATGACCCACCACAGGGGAAAGGACCCAGCCATAAGATCATTCCTGTCAACTTGTACTCTCCTGAAAGTCACAGTCAGTCACTTGAGCCAAGTTAGGAAAATATTTCCGTTGCTAACAATATAGTTGTTAAGTGTGCTCTCTGGGGATTCTGAAGTATTTACTTGACAGTAATAAGCATTAGAATTTCATTCTTTTCCTATTTTTCCTCATGATCACATTAGCATCCAGATCTTTGAAAACTTCGCACTTGAGAAAGTTTTATCGACAAATGGCAAAAAAAATTATTTATAACTAAAGGAAACAGTGAATCCATCCGGTTTCCATGAGCAGTTGTACCTGAGTTCTTCAGCATTTGGAACTGATGCATGACTGAAAAGATGCCTGCCCTGGGGTGGTCCTGTCCATTACATCCTGTTAGGAAATGATGCCCTGGCTTTCCTTAGCCCCGTGTTCTATGAAGAGAAGATATAGTGTATTGATTTTTATTTTCTACCTAAAGTCTTTTAGTTAGAGATTCTTAATTCTTTCAAAATGAATTTAAAACATGTATCATTTATTTACTCTTTAATAAATTTTGGAGAGTTCATATGTATTATTACTTTATAATGCTCTCATCAATTATATGAATTAAGTAATGAAATAATGAAACATCTGAATTTTTCTTAGGTATATGTATTTTTTTTAATTAGTAAATATTCACCTCCACTGTAGAAAGTAAAATTAAGTTATGATCACATTAGTAACCTCTGAGAGAGCAGTTTCTTAAGTAGCAGAATCTAGAAGACAATGATGAGAAAAGGAAGAGGCCGCAGCTAATATTTACGGGTGCCTACCTGTGAAAGAAAATGGTAATTAATAGATGTGGTAGTTTCAGACGCATGAGTGGGTTGAGGTGAAATGGGTTCATTTTTGTTTTATTCTTTTGTTTTTACTTTTCCTGTAAGAATAAAAGCCACTTGCGTGACCTAGCCTGAGAAAGCATCAGTGAGAGATTGACAGTGTTAGGAAATTGGAGGGCTGAGCTTAGCCTGGAGCCTTCCCTTGCAGGGGTAGATTTAAGATAACAGGTGTTGGGGCTGGGCTTACCTAGCTTTGGGCTGTTCGCTTCACTTTGTGAGTCCTTCTAGTGACACTTTGCTCATTTTAGCAAAATAACCTGTTTCAATTTCTGCTTTCCATAGTCTCATCAAATTTTGCTAGGTATGATCACAGAGTTAATGACTCAGGATTCTGCCCAGTACATGCCCAGGAAAATGCTTGGTTTGCAGCAGGTCGTCAGTAAATGTTTATGAAAACTGGCTTGAACACATTTTCCTTAGTTTGATGAGGAGAAGAGAAAAGATTATAATAGATTTGAGGTAGAGGAGTGAAAATTCCATGTAAATTCTCTCCACTTTTATCAGTCTATTTGGAGACAAAATCATCTCCTGGGAGAATAGGGGAATGATTTGGAGACTTGAAGAAACCGGGGAAGGTTTGGAACAGCTGCATATGGAAAATGAATAGAAATAAGTGAAAACTTGCCAAGCTGAACTGAGTATCCAGCTGAGGCTGTGTGGTATGAATTTGTGGCTGAATTTCTTAGGACAGTTATACAGCTTGAGTATCCTTTATCTGAAGTGGTTGGGACTGAAAGTATTTGGATTCTGGATTTTGGAATATTTGCATTACACTTACTGGTTCAGCATTCCTAATTCGAAAATCCAAAATGCTCCAATGAGTATTTTCCTTGAGTGTATATGTTGGTGTTCAAAAAGTTTCAAATTTGGAGCAGTTCTGATTTCTGGATTAGGGATATTCAACTTGTGTGCCTTGTTTTAGTTCTTTGGTCACTGAGAAGTGGAGAAAACAGGTAGAGGTCATCTGTGGTAGAGAGGAGCGAGATAGGCAGAAAGCTTGAGCAGTAGGGATTTTATGGTGTTTGATAGGAAGGTGAAACGTTCAACCTGGGGATTGTGATAGCACAGGAAGAATTGAAACCAGCAGGGAAACTAGAGAGAGGGCATGGGCATGGGACTGGGAGTCTAGGTTCATGATAAGCTAGAGAACTTGTAGGGTTGAGAGTATTCAAGAGTTGTGTTGGTAGGAAGTTGTAGCCACAGAAAGAAATGACAATGTAGAAGCAGTCCAGTTTATGGTTTATCACAACTGGATTGTGATGAAGTCCAGTTTATGGCTGGGTTTTTGGGTTGCTAATATATAATTAGTGTCACAATTTAGTCATTCCTAGCAACTTCAGGAGTGTTTAACAAAATTAAATTGGATTCTTTAAGCAAGCAAGAAGAAACTTGTTAATGAGTTAAAACCAAGTAAGATGGAAACAGTGTCAGTAATGATTCTAGTTTACAAAATTCTGTGTGATTTTAAGACTTGAAGAAGCCAAGCTAATGTTCCTTTAGTAATCAGATTTCATGTATGGAAGAATGCCTTTTGTAACAGCTGATCAGTGCTTTTGCTAGCCAGTTTTTAAATGTTACATGTGCAAACACCTCATAACTTATGCATGTTTTCCAGTGAGAATTACGTCATAGGTCGAAAGAAAATAAATGCATCCATGATTCTCAGATATTATATAATCTAGGAACTTCGTAACTTCCTAGTTACATAATCTGTAGTTATTATATAATCTCATGGTCTTTACAAAGGGGAAAATATTCTTATAGAAATTCAGTAGGATGATTGGATGAAAGAACTCTGTGTGTGTGTGTGTGTGTGTGTGTGTGTGTGTGTGTGTGTGTGTGTGTGTGTGTGTGTGATTTTGCAAATACACAAGTACTTAAGTGCTAGTTAGAATTAGTGTGACCCTCTCTCTGGCTGCTCTTCCTACCCCACCCCAGTGAACATCTGGGTCACTTTCAGCTCCAGAATATCAGAAGCTGCAACCTGTGCCATCCCAGAGCTGTGCACAGGATTCCTTGGAGTCCCAAGGAGCATTCTTCATCCTCCCAGACATTTCCTCTATTCCTGGCCTTTGGCTTTGTCCCTGTGGCTATTTATGCTTAGCCCTACTTGCCCCTCAGCATCCCCTGAACTATGTGCTGCAGGGGCAGGTCCTCTTGGAGACTTGCAGGATATGTAGGCTGTGGCTTACAGACTGGCATTCTCTAGAACACGTCTGCTTAAAGCCATGACTGGCCCTGTCCTGGTAAGCCAGTGATGTTCCTTCAGGTCTCTGATTCTCCTTGCACGACCAGTTACTCATCATGGTGTCTGGTCCTCCCTTAGTGAGGAGGAAGTTCAAGAGATGAAAGCAGTTAGAGTCTCTGAGGATCTCATTGCCTGTCTTTGACTGCACAGAGTTTCATTTGATGCAGGTGTAAGCTGAGGTACTCTACCTTCCTTACAAATACTAATAAAATTTACTCATATACCTCCCAATTTGCAGTGGGAATCTGTAGTCTCCCACAGCAATTTGTTGGGAGTGAGTTAGGGCAGACTTTTATCTAGTCACTTCTACTTTAAAGTATGGCTTAGTTTCCTGTTCTGAGTCTGTTAGTATGCATTACTGGCAAGGAACACGGCCTTTCCTTTTGGAATTTCCTCTTGCAAACACCAGCCATACAAGACATGTACATTTGTGGCAGACTCTTAAATGTGAAGGGAAACGAAGAGGTTTTGGTTAGTCTGCTCTTTCATCTTTGACTTTCTACTTCCTGGCAATCTCTATCCTACTGCAATCCTTGACTCCAGTCTCCACACAAATGTAATTCAGCAAACATTTTAAAACATTAAATGACCTCTCTACTGCCATCTTGACTCTGGTCCCCGTTTGTGCTTCTGTAAAGTAGGATCATCTACCTCAATCCCAGTTTGTGAAGTTACAATCACGTCTTTTACCCACCGTTCTCTAAGTGGGGGGAGGAGCAGTGTGGAGATGTATCCCTCCACTAGTGTGAACACTTCATAGCAGAAGGTAGAAATAACTATTTTTGGAATTAAGCAGCATATGTTTTTTTTTGTGGGTTTGCTTGTTTGTTCTATACAAATTCACATGGTTCACTTTTCAGATTGTGGACTTTGCGGATCCTCATCTAATCTGACTTCCTGTCCATCTCAGGCTTGTTAGACAACCTTGATTGCTAATCTTCATACCATTAATGTGGCAGTGTCTGAGGGAGACATCCTATAGGCTCTTAGTTTCTCAAAATCATGTTTTCAAGAAAAGGGCAATACAAAAAAATTTATATGATGGCATAAGTTCTTGAAAACTTGCTTTATTGTTCTTTTGATTAATGTTTCTTAACAACTTTATGGGAAATGGTTGCACACTCAATGAAGAAAGATGTCCTTTATAATTGGGAAATGCCAAGACCAACTTTAATGTTAATGCCGTTTTACTTATAAAATTTAGTTTCTTAAAAAAATTTCTCTATCTTTCTTATAGTCACAAAGGATCAGTATCTGTTCCTTGTATAATACAGTCTTAATTAGACTGAAGATTTAGTAATCTGATCAACTCTTCCCTTCCCATTAAAATTGTCTTTGCAACCTTGAGTGAGAAGAATTAAAAATAAAAATGAGAACAGATAAGCATGTCTATCTTCATCGAGATAAGACTACTCACAATGAATTTAGTCTTTTAACCTGTTTTAATAGTAATAATAATGAAAACTACAATGACTTGTTAAACACCTACCTAATTAGGTGTTGGATAATATGTGTTTTATAATTCATTTTATTCTTTCAAATAACAATTCAATGAAATGAGAATCTCATCTCAAATGTGGAAAAAGAAGCTCAGAGAAGTTAAAGAACTTCATATGTTTGTATACTTGTAGGTGCCCTGGCTGGGACCTGCGGTGCATTCAGCGAGTAGCCCATCCTCTTCACAGTGCTTAGAAATTCTAGAATAGAACCCTGGCACTGATGTTGTATACTCAAGTAACACATGTATACTTTTGAGCACTTTAATTATCAAATCTTTCTGATTTCAGCAGATAATGTTTTTATTACATGTCATATGCACAAATAGGAGAGAGTTGTTCAGCCCTCACCTGTCCTGTGTCTATTACTCACACAATGAAAAGAAATCGACTGGTTGCATTTTCTTTTGGAGTGACTGGAATTGGCTTTCCCCCCCTTTTTTGTGATCATCTTAGAAACATAAACCTAGTATCATGGAATGTTCTGCAGTTGCTTCTTAAGGTTGAATAACTCAGTTGATGGGAAATATCTTTTAATCTATGTACAAAGGAACAAGTTTACCCCAGGGAAAATCAGATCTTCAGACTGTTGTTATGGAAAATGAAATTTTTCCTCCTAGAACTTGGTAGACTTTTTTAAAAAAATTTTTTTTATTGAATCATAATTTATTTACATATTTTTGGGGTTCAGTGTTGACATATGTTGATCATATTAATATTACCAGTATATATATTGTTATAAATTGTACTTATTCTTTATGCCCTTGTCCAATGTCTCCCCCATTCCACTCTCCCTCCCCCCTCTAAGTACCCTAGATGTCTTCTCCCTTCTGAAAGAGTAATGGTTACTCTTTTGATTTGTTGCCTAGATGATCTATCTGTCCAATGCTGAGAGATGTGTTCAGGTCCCCTAATATTATTGTAGAGCAGATCCTTTTTCTGTCACTCTGGAATGGGCTTTGTGGAGAGAGACATCCTCTTCTTTTCTTTGGTCTCTGCTAGTGACTGTCCTTGTGTCAGTGCACTCCAGTGGCTGGTGGACCATGTGGGTGGTGTTGTGATGTCTAGCCACTTTCACGGCAGATGTGGTTACTGTGGTGGCTGTGGTGGGCCACCCACATGGAGGTGATGTTTTTGGCATGCTCCTTATCGCTGGCAGTGTGCCTGGTTGTGACGGGGGGTGGGGGGGGGAGTCAAGTCCCTGGCTCCATGCCTCATGCCCCCTGGCAGGCCCCGAGGTGCTGATGATGTGCCTGGTGGTGGGAGGAGGGTCTGGTCCTCAGCTCCTCAGGTCCCTGGGCAATTGATTAAAAAGTAAGCCTCAGTGCTAATCTTATGGGACACTATAATGTTATCTCGCTAATGTTAACATTTGCCTTTAAATGTTGATAGAATTTAGTGTTGCTGTTTTCTTTACAAAATCCAATTGAATTTTGCTGGGAGAAAATTCAATTTCTTATGGGACAGTAACAAAGTAATATATGCATGATTGAAATTCTCTATTTTGGTTACCTTTTATGCATTTAGTTCTCTTTGAGAAAGCTTGATGGGTAAGTGTCCAAAGTCTCTAACCAGATAGTATAGTTAAAAAATGATTTTCATACTTCAGAATTACAAAAGGATTCATAACAAAGTTCTGCTAAAAAGTCTTCCCTTTTTATATTGAAAATTTAATCTTTAGAAATTGGATTTATATTCATTTAGCAGCAAACCTGAATAATATCAATTAATGGCTTCTTAATCAAGTAATTTAGCATATTAATGTATAGGGAGATAAGATAGACAATGATGATGTAGCTAAAATAAACCTAACTTTATAATCACCTGTAATTCTTCTAATGTCTGTGAATCTTTGAGAATAGGATTTTGTGAAACAATCACCAGCCATTGAGGCAATACCTAGTGCATAGTAGGTGTTCAGAAGTTTTTGTGAGTGAGTATGTGAATGAATGGGAGTATTTGTGATTACATGGCTGTATGAATAAGTTGATTTGTGAGCACATGAGCTTAACATCTCCTTTTGCTGCCAGTGCAATTTCTTGTGATTCATATATGTATATATACAAATATAGATATATAAAAAATTATTCCTCTTCTGTTATTCCCTGTCTCCTTACTCGGGTATACTTAGGTTAGTGCTCAGAGAATATAATGGCTTAAAACAAGAGAAATAATCCCAGATACAGTGTCCACATCAAGTCTTGATGGAGATTTATGTTACAGTTGTTGTGTTGGTAGGAGCCAAGTCTCATCTGGAATAGCCTCAGAATCCCAGACATTCTCCATCACAGATGCCATCTGGTCATTCCTAATCCTGTGGTTTGCTGCTGATGCAGCTATTGGAGCTGTTCTCTTGGTGACCCACTCACTCAGCTTCTGAGATTCCTCTAAAGTCTAATAAATCACATGGTTAATTGGCTGCTTCACTTGATGCAGGATCAGTCAGGCTGGCATCATGAGTGCATGTCTGGCTGGCCTTGATTATTTTGGAAGTACTTTTTCTTCTATGAGGATGTTTCCCTGTAGTATACGTATGTTGTTCTCCTGGGTCAGCCACTTAGTAGCTGTGAAACCATGGGCAGGTTATTTTAACTCACTGTAAACTACCCAGATTCCTCCCCTGTAAAATGGGAACACAAGTAGTAGCTACTTCTTAGGGGGTTTCTTATCGATCTCTGCCTTAGATAGGTGAAACCTGCGCTTCCATCTCTGGGAGAAGTCTGTGACTTTTGTCACTAACCTGCACGTGGGTCTGGACAAAAATGAGGAAGATTTTAACATGTAGCTAGGGCCGTATATCATTACTCATCGGCCACCCTGCCTCTAATCATCTGCAGCTAATGGGGAGTGAACGTCCCTCTCTGTGACTTGCCAGGTTGGCAGGGATTTTATGTCACTGTTCCCATCCAGGTGCCAGTGTTCAATTAAACTCTTCAGAGTCTGTGATCATTATGATAAAAATATTCATTCTGGAAAAGTTTGAAAATGCTTTTTGGTTAGAATGAGATTTTTGGCATGTTTTAAGTGTGCTCTTTGGCTATAAATTCCTGAAATGCTGACATAGTTGAATTTATTTTTGTTTTAAACACAATTGCTAACATTTTCAAGCATCCATATGGATTTGATAAATACTTAGTTTCTGCTTATTGTGTATGTGAACTGGATGAAGGGGAGTCCCTTATGATTTGGGGAATCCCGACCATTTTTATTCCTTTAGCTCGACACTGAAACAAATTTGAAAAAATTGGTCATCATAATTTTGGGGTTTCAAAACTGTTTGGATTTTCAGGAAATTGATGGTAACTTTATATTAGCTGAAAAAAGTGAATTTTAACATTCTCAGTGAAGAGGGAAATGATTTTTTTATATAAGAAAATCTCCTTTTTCAAGAGAAATTTGCTGCCAAGTTGTCTGCAGTGGCTTCAGGCATTACTTGACCTTTAGGCACATCAAGAAATTGTTTCTTTGTCAAAATATTAAATCAGTATTTTGGGAAGTCTGGGTACTATATGGTATGTAGTGCAGGAGCAGCAAAAACAACCAGCTGGGTGTATTTCCACATCTGCAAGCAGATTTGGTTTCTGTAACTCTCTGTCAAGCAGACATGATGGAATGAATTTTCATTCCCTCAGTAGTTGCCATACAAATTCTAGTTCTCCAGGAAATAAATCATAATGGCCTTTCTGACAAAGGTAGACAGTGAAAAATAGCATGAGGATATGGTATATCCACCCTTAACCAGAAGTAAATTGTTTTGCTTTCCTTTTTGTACTATTAAAAAAGAGAAAACAAAACAGTTTCTCCTAAACATGTGTTACGTGACGTGATAGATGCTGTTCTCTTCATCGCTGTGTTCCTTATTTGTGACTGCAGCAGGGGGCTGGTTGGAACATGTGGTCTTTTGTTTGGGTGCCATGGTCCGGGGTTACTTTTCTTCCAGATTGTGCTACTGTGTTCACCCTCTCTGCATTAGCTAGCTCATCCGTGGAGGGCACCTTCGATTGCCACATGTCACACACATTTAACACCTTTTGATGCCAGTCAAGTGTTATACAGTGCCTTCTCGGATATTTTGTATTGTACACTTATAGTCTAATTAGAATTTCTTGTGCTTAACAAATGTGTTAACTGAGATAGGAAAAAGAATACGAAATAAACATTTTTTAAGTGTCTGCTGTATCTCAGTCACTGTGCTAGATTCCAGCCACCCTGCCCGGTAGGGATTACCATTCCCATTTATGATTGGGAACAGAAACTTGTGGCACTTTTGGGAAATTTGTCAATTAACAGGTGCTGATATTCCAACGTTGAGTCTAAAGCCCATGTACCACATAAGCCACCTCTCTGAGTTTCATGGTGAAATAAAATATTCAAGGTCGTCAGTGAATTGTTCAACTGCAGAGAAATTCACAAAATTCTAATCTAAGTCCCACACTTTGTTCTTTATACCATGAGGTGGCTGGATTAAAATGGAATTCGCATGGGTATCTTAATCTTAGCCTGATCCAACATGAACTCAGGATCTTCTTCCTAAATTTGTCCCCGCTGTATTGTTCCCATCTCAGATGCTCAAGCCAGAATCCCTGGAGTTATCTTTGACCCTGTTTCTCTTTCACCTTCCACATTTCATCAGGCACAAAGTACCACTGATACTACCTGGGGCAGATCCTGAAGGTACTACAGCTGGACACAGTCCAGTCCAAGAACTACCCCCTTTGTACAGCAAGTTCTTTCTTAAGGGAGATCCCAACAGCGCCCCTCAGTGGCCACCGCAATCACTCCAATCTGTCCACCTTCCCCATCTCCCTTACCTACACCCTCATCTCTCATCTGGACTATAGAACTCTGACTGGTGGGCCTCCATTCTTTCCATCAGCTACACTACAGCCATTTTGTTTTGTTCTGATTTTTAAGAAGGTGGCTTAATTAAACAAATGCAGATAAATTAAAAAGTTGCTTCTTCTTGACAAGAAACTTCTAGAGGTCAGACTAGCATTTAAAATGGATTTGTACAAGTTACACTGAATAAATCATTTTTTGGCAGAACTATGGTTTATTTGCTTACACATTTTAGAAACTTGTAAGCCAAAAAATAGAGTCCACAAAGGAGTTATATACAGAATTATCAAACGATGGCAACAGGGAGAAGTTTCCAATAAATTTTTTCTGGTGTGACTTTTATATTGCACATGATATTAAAATTATTGTTTTATTTAGCACGAAAGGATTTTCTCTTTTTCTTTTTTTTTTCTTTCTTTTTGTTATAGTGTTTCCACCAAAAAACAGCTGCTGTGACACATGGATTGTATTTTATCCCCAGGTTCATATGGTTCCATATAAGAATTTTTTAATGAATACCATCTTAGGCCTCTGGTATTACCAACCTAAGGCCTCTGAGTATCACTGTACCTGTATGACAGCCAGAGTTGAATGACCACCAGTGCACAAACTGAGGCATAGTCCTGTTATATCACAATTTCGAGATAATTTTCTTCCTGTAAAAAACTTCAAGTGGGTCCACCCTGATGGTCACCGGGCTTCAAGGCTTGGGAAAAAATTCCTCTGTGGGTGATTTTTTTTTTTTTTTTCCTGATGTTTCCCTCTTAATATTGTCCTGTCCTTTGAGGGGGCTGCCCTATAATAATGCTGTTAGTGATCTTGTCATATCTTTATTTTAAAACCTTTAGGCTGAATTCCAGATAGGGCCCTGAATGAACTCTCCTCTACCTTTTAGCTGCTTATTCAAACTCACACCTTATCCCAGGTGGGAAAACACACTCTCAGAGGGAGTTTAATGTGCAAGGTATTTGTTGGAGAGTACCCTTGAAATCAACACCTGTGGAGGGAAGCAATGAGAAGAAAGCAGAATTGGGTAGAGGGAGAAGTCGAGCTGCAGAGCAGTCCCAGTGTAACCCTCCCTGTCCCTCAAGGGAAGTTTTGGAGCTGGGAGGCCCATCAGAGCTGGCCCAAGGTGGGGTGAGAGGCCAGGCTTTTATATCCCTGAGCCAAGTAATCACTGAATGCTACTGGAAGGAGAAGTGACCAGGCAGGGCAGTTTGTTTTCAGCAAAGGAAATTCCCAAAGGAAGCTGACAGTTGAGGGCTGATGGCCACCAGCACTTCAGGCATCTTTAGGAATGAGTCCTTTGATCCCAAAGGGGGCAATCTGATTGGCTCACCATGTGCTCTCTTCTCCAGCCATGCTTGACTGCTTCCTGCAACCTCTGGCCCTTCCTGTCTATTCTTTCTTTCACCTGGAGACTTCTTGTTTGCCATTTCCCCCCACTTTGCCTACTTTGCCTACTTTGCCTCACTCTTCAGATCTTATCTCATAAGTACTTTCCACAGGAAAGCCCTCACCAGACTTAATTCCTTGTTATGCAGACCTAGAGCACCCTGTGTTTCTCCTCCTTTGTAGAGTCTATTGCACTTCTAGTTATTTGTTGACAGCTTTACTCCCTGTGAGAGGGTATGCTGTGTGAGGCGTGGTGGTGGTGTATCCATCCCACTGCGTCCCCAACGTGTGGCATGTGGTATGTAATAGGCACCCGACAAATAGCTGTTGACTCACGAAAATGGGACAGAGCAGTAAAACTTTTATTTTGCTTATCAAATGTTTCTTCTCTCATAAAAACAATATAAACAATATGCAGAATGCTGTGATGAAATTTGATACTTGCTTTAATCAGTGCTGCATTGAAGGTGATATTCATTAAAGGTGTTTTTCTTGTGCTTCTGATTCTTGTGAAAAATCAGGTACCAAATATCTCAGGTGACTCATCACGGGGGTGAAAATATTGGTCAGCCTGGAGTATTTATGCCTGACTAAATTTCTATAAGATTTGAGAAACCCTAAAATGCCATGTTTCCATCAGATATCTCTGTGATTTATGGATGCATTTTTAGAAAATATAAAGCAAATAAGCAAACAAATCCTAAAATTATCTCCATTCTTATGAATGAAGGAATGTGTATGAAAATAAATATATTTGTACAACGTAGTTAAGGTCAAGGTCATTGTATGGTGTAGAATTCTTGTATTACTAGAAGACTTATAACAGGACAGTACTTATAACAGGACAGTATAATTACCTAGTATTGGACAGAGAGGTGAGCTGAATAGTGCTAGAGAAATGTAAATCTAAATTATTTGTCATGTTCAGTCAGGATGAGAAACATTAATTTGATTGAACAAGAAAATAGAACAGTTTACAAAACCTTGTTTAATATTTTTTATACTTTCCAATTTCTCTCCAGTAATTGTTACATGTACTGCAAGATCTTTCTCCTCATTTATTTTTGATACATAGATAAATTTTAGCTCATGAGACTCTGTTAAAACTGATCTAATTTGAGTTTATAGTTCTGTCAAATTAAAAAATCTATATCCATCCATTCTAAGGAAAATGTGTAGTTTTTCCCTTTTTGAGGACATAAAAATACTTTTGATAACTTTGTTTAGTACTCCAGATTAGTATATAAGTCTTAGGTGAATGGTTCCTATCTCCCCTGGTCAAAGAAAGTTGTGCCTTTGAATCTGACATTCTGAGCAAGCCTTTGTTATTTGCTCTGTAGAGAAGAAATCCAGTTGGCCTAGCTTTTAGGTAATGTGTGTGTTTTAGCTCATGGAACATACATCGCATGGGCCAGGGAGTCAGAGGGCCTGGATTTGAGTCCTCGCCTGGTGATGTCTAGTCATTGATCAGCTTTATCTGTAAATCGGGAATAATGACTCTTACTTCATAGGATGGCTGTGGGATTTAAATGCAGGGATCTGCAGGGAGTGCTGGAGTAGTCCTGGCACTAAGCTCTCGGCAAATGGTAACTATTATTATTATGACCAGTGCCTGGAAATATCATATGTTTTTATTTCCCAATTTCAAAGTTAATTTTTAAAATGAAGGTTTATTTCCCCATTGAATTCTAAAGGTTTTGCACATGTATACAGAAAAGACTTATAATTTAAAAATTATATTTTGGAAACTTATTAAAGTCTTAAAATTTTTTGGCTGTTTCCTGAAACTCCTTTGACATTTAAAAGTTGTCAAGACACCATCAGGTATTTCAAAATGAAATTAGGCCTGATTCATTTGGATAAATTGGATAGTTTCTGAATTTATTTGATTGTGTTGAGGCTTTTTGTTTCCATATTTCCTTGGATCTTATTTGTGTGTGTGCAAGTGTATGTGCTTAGTCAAGAGAAAATATGGAGTGGCTGGGATTTGGGTGAAAAAAACTCTTTAGGAATTAATAATTTCTTAATCACTGTTTAGACCTTTTCACCTTAGTACGTAAGTATTAATAGTTCCCTAGGATGGAGTTGAGAACAAAGTGCCATGGGAGTCTGTCAAGAACTAACTCACTCATTCTGGAAGGCCTCATAGAAGAAGTGACATTTGAGTTGGCTTTGGAGGATGAATTGTTCGCCAGATGGAGAAAGAGATGGGTGTGGGGTGGCTTTTACAGACCAAGGGAGTGATGTGAAAAGGTGGAGCTCTGAAAGCCCACGTATTTCATTAATGATCAGAAATTAGCTGTCAGGATAATAAATTACAATGTGGACACTGTCTCTGGAACTGTGCAAGAGTGGCTTCAGATGGGGAGTGTATAGTCAAGATAGTGGAAAAGGATCTGGGACCAAATTGAGAAGGGTCTATGTGCTAAGGAATTTGTTCTTTACCTGAAAGGCAGTGCTCACATTTGTATTTTAGAAAGATTTGTGAGTGGAGAATTAGCAGGAGAAATGAGGGTAGATTTGTTGGAAGGTGTTGACCATAATCCAGATGAGAAATGGTCTGTGGTAATAGAAATGGGAACAAAGGAGTTAGGAGTGAGATATTTAGGCAACAGAATTAATTTGCAGGAGAAGGGATTTGAATTAATATTTATTGGATTGTATATGCTATAATGTGAGCTCCAACTCATGACAGCCTCATGAAATAGGTTAGTATTTTGCAACTGATTTTTGTTTTTTGTTTTTTTAGAAATGTTAATACATTTTTTAAAAAGGAATACTATAGTCAAATAAGTTAGGGAAAGAGTACATGCAATTAAACCAAATGAGATAGTTTTTGCTCTAATTATATTATTTCTCATAACCTTTAATTTGGTAATATGTTTTGTGAATTCCCAAGAGAGCAATATAGAATAATAGAAGTGTATCTCAAAACTTATTTGTTAGTTGAAGCTTACATTTTTATTTTAAAGAAATTTCTTGTAAGATTCATGTTGAGAGAAGCTTTTAATTAATTATTTGTTTGTTTATTTGTTTATTTTTGGTGGCTGGTGGGTACAGGGATCCGAACCCTTGACCTTGGTGTGATAATTTTGGGCGGAGGAGGGGCACCATTCATTTTTTGATCTGTTCCTTTTCTTTAAAAAACATGGGCCAGCCCATGTCGAGAGAAGTTTTATATCATTCACCTATAAACTGGGAAACTGAGACTTAATAAGATTGAACATCTTATCGAAGGATTATATAGCTAAGAAGCCTTTTCTATGTGAACCCATGCTTTTTATTTTCCAAGATACTGTTTACCTATGGAAATTGTTGGATTAGGGTTTGAGGCTAGCAGGCAAGTCAAGGCTGACTTAGAGGCTTCTTGTGGTTTGATAGACCATTTGTTGCTGGCACTTTGAGCTAAAATAGGAGATATGAGTGAAGGAGCAGTTTTGCTTTTGTTTTGTACATGTGTGAATGGAATGGATAGTCATTTAAGTTTTGGACGTGTTACATTTGAAGTACTTGGCCTAGTAGGCAGTTGGAATACCAAAACATGAAGGGTATATTTTTGGGCTCAACAGAACTGTAACTTTTTCTCTTATAAAATGGGCCATTAAAATTTAGATATTCTATTTTATTACGGCTTTAGATAAAAGTTTCTAAGCTGATGCCCAAAATTGCCAAAATAGTCACTTTGAAAACTTTGGGTTTTTTTCTAGCATGGCTATTACTTTGTGCCCGATTGTCATGTTTCATTTTGCACGTGTGTGTTTTGTCAGAAAGCTGTCTGGAGAAACCTTTAGAAAGAAAATATTTCTAATCATTTTTGTTAGAGACAGTTATACTCTCTAGCTCTCAAGGAGTATTTTAAAGATTTTTTGATGTCAGTAAGTGTTGATATGATGAATTATTATACCGTAGTCCCCCCTTATCCACAAGGGATAGGTTCCAAGACCCCTGTGGGTGCTTGAAACTGTGGATAGTACTGAACCCTGTACACTCTTATACTATGTTTTTTCCTATACATGCTAACCTAGGATAAAGTTTAATTTATAAATTAGGCACAGTGAGAGATTAACAACAACAACTAATAATAAAATAGAGCAAGTACACTAATATACTGTAATAAAAGCTATGTGAATGTGGCCTCTCTCTGTCTCTCTCTCTCTCTAAATATCTTAACATTTTCAGACCATGGTTGATTTTTCAGACTACTGTTGACCACGGGTAACTGAAACCACGGAAACTGAAATCGCCGATATGCATCGCCTACTGTATCTCAGTGATATTCTCCAGAGTTGTTCACTTCTGCCCCGAGGCTATGTGTATGGTTTTTCATTAAATTTCTCTTCTAATAGTGTGTCTGATACAGCTTTGGCTTGATCTGCTTAAAGGTTTATACTTTATACTTCAATATTATTTAATAAATATTAGTTGAAATCTATATTCCTAAATTTTCTACTGTTCCTTCCATTGCCATTATTGTCATTCACATGACTGGAGAACTAGCTATTAGTTCAACACCTATTGCCACCTCCTTACATGATCAATATTATTATGGAGAGGTAATACAGACACCTGAATACTTCAGGAGGCATAAAATAAATGTCAAATAAGCAATATGAATAAAATAGTTATATAAATTCAGAAGTCACTTTGCCAGGTGGATTGAGCATGATTTTATAGGATCAGGTGGGATGATGGCTCCAAGGGTATTCAGGTGGTGAGTGTTGTGAGGGAAAGTCACAAGGCACAGCATATTTATGGAATGACAAGCAGAGTGATGTGGCTGCAATGCAGGATCCACTGAACAGTGTAGTTGGAGACAGGCTTAAAATTAGATGGCTTGGGGCCAAACTGTGAAGGACTTGGTGATATCTGATTTTTTAAGAAAATGCAATCTCCCGGTCTCTCAGTCAGTAGTGTTCTGGCAATCACTCTTTTGTGGACTCGTTTGAATCTACTAAGTCAGTGAAACTTGGGCTGATAAAATGGTGCACATATGCTTCTAACTAGTTGGGAATCAAGGCTTTTCCCCTTCTCTTTACTTTGAATTTTTATTTCTCTACCACTGTTTAATTTCATCATTTGCTGAAATTTAATTTTATCACAATTTTTTTTTGGTATTTTGGTAGTGATTTTTAGGTAAGCTTGAAGGAAAAGATGAAGTTAGATGAATTCTTTTAAAATACCAACAGGAACAAAACAAGGAGAAAGCAGCTGTAAAAACATGTGCCAAACTTCTCAGTTATGGTCTTATCATGCTAGCTTTAGTGCAGCTCACAGTGTGTACTTCTGTTTCCATGGCTGCCTGCTAGGCAGCAGAATCCCCCAAGCTGGTATGCTCTAGAGTCAGAATTTTTCATGGAAAGGAAATTCAAGACTTTTCAAAGAGTGAAGTCAGTACTTTATTTATTTTTTAAGCAGATGGGTTAAACAGTTTTTAAATATAAAAATGGTTACTACAGGTTTGCTTTCCAAGTTATAAATGAAGCCAGATTCTAAGGCAGTGTTTTAATGGGTTTGAAATTCTGGCATTTAAATGGTTTCTCCTAGATGGTCCCCATGACAACAAAACTTAGTGCAGGTATTGAGTATCATCTTTGCTGTAAAATATTCATGCCACAAAAATTCTTTCATCCTTAATGCTACCCTAATAAACTAAGGCAGAAAAGTTTAGCTTATTCAAAGTGTTATATGGACAGATATTTCAAAATTATTTTTAAGAGCTTAATAAAATTGCAATTAAGAGTAGACTCTTAAAAATTGAATAATTATATCATTCTATATTATTCTCAAGTTGATGTTTTGTTCACTTAAAAAACATGTACTTCAGTTGGTAGTTAGAAAAATATTGTTTATGATAGAAAAATTTGAATTTCTTAATCACAGAAGAAGATTGCTATTTTAATATGGCCTATTTAGGAATGTAGTTAATAAACTCTCTTGATGTTTTAGCATACATCCTTCCCCCCCAATTTTCCCACCAAAGAAAAATTTAATTTTTAAACTTAAAGCTTGATGAAGCCATATATTTGTTAAAAGATATGATTTTTTTAAAAAACAGGTTTTTTTGTGTCTTGGTTCAAAGGCCATTATAATATGTGCTTTTTAAAGCTTTGTTAAAAAACTAGACTGGTACCAAGATGTAACGAATGAGGTGTCTTCTAAGGAATAAACTGCTTTTCCATTAACCAATATCTTTCTAATTTCAATAGGATCATTTTTTATAAAAGTGACAATTATTCTTATATTTATTTATTGTGTAATATTTTATTTTATTGGCCGCTTGAGTGAGAAGCATAAAATCCTAAATTCCATGTTGAATTTTTTATGGTGTGACATATTTACCCTTATCTTGGGTAAGAAACCATTTGCTAATAAGAACCCCTTTGTCAAATTCCGACATCACTGTCTGGTGTTCAGTATAATATCCACTTCTGGACCAAGGTTCAAGGAGAGGGATTGATTCAGGAAGTCTTTGCAAAGACATTGGGGGTTGGAGGACACTTGGAGGTGAGCAGGGATAACTTTACAGGAACTGAACGATGGAAAGGAAGTTAATTGCAGCAAATGGATGGGATCGACAGTTTAGAAGAAATGATAAAGATTGACCAATCTCGAGAGTTCTTACAAGAGTGTTTTTATTTGGTCTACTTCCACGGATTCAGTTAGGCCTTAGATTTTCTGTTACCTCCTGTTATGACCCTATTTTGCTATATCCACATTCTTGATTAAATGTTAGAAAAAATAACTTTCTTTTAACCACATGATGACTCGAATCTTCTAATGAGTCTTCATCACAAAACTTCAAATTTTAACCACAGCATATGACTGTTCATAAAGTACTTTCTGCGGTATCCTATCTTGCATGATGTAAAGTTCTGGCTTATTAGTTTGGGCTGTGGAGCCTGACTGCCTGGGCTGAATGCTGGCCCTGCCACTTCCTAGCTCAGTGACTCTGGGCAAGTTATTAACATGCTGTCACAGCAACTTCACCTGTGTGAATTTATGTAAGAATAGGTTATGTAACAATTTATATCAGAAATATCTAGTATGTTTTCTCCTGCTCTAACAAATGACCATGAACTCAGTGGCTTAAAACAACAAAAATTTATGTTTTTGTAGGTCAGAATTCCAACGAGGATGTCACTGTGCTAAAATCAAATTGTCGGCAGAACAGTGTTCCCTTCTGGAGGCTCTAGGGGACAATCTGTTTCCTTTCCTTTTCGAGCTCCAAGAGGCTGCCATATTCTTGGCTCACATCCCCATTCTTCCGTGTTCTGTAGTCACATCTCCCTCTGCCTCTTCCATCTTTAAGGACCTTTGTGGTTACATTAGGCACACCTGGATAATCTCCCTATTTTAAGATCAGCTGATTAGCAACCTTAATTCCATTTGCAATTTTTTGTACCCTTTGCTGTGTAACCTAATATATTTACAGGATCTGGGGATTAGGACATGGAAATCTTTGGGTGGGGGTATTATTGCCTGGTATTTTTACCTCATGCTATTCTAGTGTTATCAGGTAGATGTTTATATATTTCCATAATTCTATTTTGGAGCAGATATGTTACCACAGGCAGAAGAAAAGGGGCTGAAGAGAGGGAGAAGTGGGAAAAATAGGTGCTGATGATATTTTTTTTGCAGCCAAATGGACTTAGAGACAATTCCTTTGTCATATTTTTGTAGAAATCCAAATTGGCCTTCCCATTTGGTTAGTGCCTCTGAAGGTTTGCTAAAAGCAGTTAAGAAGATACAGGTAGTATTTAATACATTTATCTTTAAGAGGTCTTTTTCCTACTGAAACTTTTTTTTTTTGCTTACATCCATGAAATATGACCTAACTACAACAACTGTTATAATTTAGAGTGGGCAAAGACTCAAAATGATAAAATAAAATGTAGGAGGGTATTTCAGAAAGTTCATGGAGAAATGGAATTAAAAGATAATAGGAATCCATGAACTTATTTGACGTACCCGAGCATTAATATTTGTGGAGTGCCTCACAGTTTACAAATGTTTTTTAAAAAATTATGTAGCCTGTCAGCATGGAGAAGTAAAACAGCTCAAATCTTTTAGGCAACAAAGTCATCTCTAAGTGTTTGCTTGCTTGTTGCTTCTGCCAAAGAGAACAGGGACAAGAAAAAACACCTGCCTCTTCCTTAATTAAAATCTGTAAGAGGTATGATTGGTGAGAAGGGGCAAATGAATGAGTGCTGTGGGTGAGCGCTCAGCTTCACAGCTCAGCAAACTAAGGTGAGAAGCGTGATGGCTGCCCATTGGTGGCGGCTTGGTTTCCATCTGTCTGGTTCTCTTTGTTCCTTGGTGTGAATCAGTTTGCAGTGGGAGGCTGGGAGAGAGAAGCATTTCTTCCTTTTCCTAAACCAGGGCATGAATATACATTAAGCTGTTGTTTTCTAGCATAGGATGCATTTACCAGTACTCTCAATGATTACATATAATAAAAAAAAGGGTGGAGGGAAAAATCTGTTCTGAGTTTTTGAGACTCACAAAAAATGTAAAGTCAGCTGATATGTCAACAGCAGCGAAATAATTCATTCTTTCTTGGAAAAGTGAATGCCAATAACAATAGCCATGATTCTGGCAGTGGAGGAGTACTTAAGAGGGTGACTTTCAGTTCTTGGCTCTCTCCTTTCCCTCCATTTCCAAAGGACGTTCTCCCCAGCAACAGAAACCAAGTGATTTATCATTTCCTGTGTCAGCTGCTGAGGTTCACCGGACCACACAATGAGGTTGGTGAGCCAGGTCTGTCTTCCTGTGGCTATAATTGCAAAGGAAGTATTCTTTTATAAAAAGACAAATATAAAGCAATATATCTGTTTGTTATTAAAGCCTTTTGAATGCCATGGAGAAGATTAACTTTAACCTTGGGGTGCCATAGTAAACCAGCATTTGATAAAGTCACAGTCATTTGTACTCCTGTCTTCATTGTAAAAGAAGCAAAGAAGGCAGCCTTTCTCTAATGTCCTTCTTAATTATATCTCTGTTTTGACCCACTTTAAGCAAATAAATAAATTAGTGATGTAAGAGATAAGTACCCACAACTTATTATTCATTTTCTTAGGGAACAATGGATTTTATTTTATTTTTAAATTTTTTTTCTGCTTTTGATTTTTTAAATTATTTTATTATTTTATTTTTTTTATGACTTCCCATTGGTTTTTTTTTTTCGGTTTTTTAAAAATTTTATTTTTTTATTTTTTCTTAATTTTATTTTGTCGATATACAATGTGGTTGATTATTGTGGCCCATTACTGAAACCTCCCTACCTCCTCTCTCTCCCCGCTCCCTCCCAACAATGTCCTTTCTGTTTGCTTGTCATATCAACTTCAAGGAATTGTAGTTGTTATGTCTTCTTCCCCCCTACCCCCGGTTTTTTTTTGTGTGTGTGTGTGTGTTTGTGTTTGTGTGTGTGTGAATTTATTTATTTATTTGTAGCTCCCACCAATAAGTGAGAACATGTGGTATTTCTCTTTCTGTGCCTGACTTGTTTCACTTAACATAATTCTCTCAAGGTCCATCCATGTTGTTGCAAATGGCAGTATTTCATTTGTTTTTATAGCTGAGTAGTATTCCATTGTGTAGATGTACCACATTTTCCGTATCCACTCATCCGATGATGGACATTTGGGCTAGTTCCAACTCTTGGCTATTGTAAAGAGTGCTGCAATGAACATTGGGGAACAGGTATACCTTCGACTTGATGATTTCCATTCCTCTGGGTATATTCCCAACAGTGGGATAGCTGGGTCGTATGGTAGATCTATCTGCAATTGTTTGAGGAACCTCCATACCATTTTCCATAGAGGCTGCACCATTTTGCAGTCCCACCAACAATGTATGAGAGTTCCTTTTTCTCAGCAACCTCGCCAGCATTTATCGTTCAGAGTCTTTTGGATTTTAGCCATCCTAACTGGGATTAGATGGTATCTCAGGGTGGTTTTGATTTGCATTTCCCGGATGCTGAGTGATGTTGAGCATTTTTTCATATGTCTGTTGGCCATTTGCATATCATCCTTAGAGAAATGCCTACTTAGCTCTTTTGCCCATTTTTTAATTGGGTTGCTTGTTTTCTTCTTGTACAGTTGTTTGAGTTCCTTATATATTCTGGATATTAATCCCTTGTCAGATGTATGTTTTGCAAATATTTTCTCCCACTCTGTTGGTTGTCTTTTAACTCTGTTAATTGTTTCTTTTGCTGTGCAGAAGCTTTTTAGTTTGATATAATCCCATTTGTTTATTTTTCTTTTGGTTGCCCATGCTTTTGGGGTCGTATTCATGAAGTCTGTGCCCAGTCCTATTTCCTGAAGTGTTTCTCCTATGTTTTCTTTAAGAAGTTTTATTGTTTCAGGGTGTATATTTAAATCATTAATCCATTTTGAGTTGATTTTAGTATATGGTGAGAGGTATGGGTCTAGTTTCATTCTCCTGCATATGGATATCCAGTTATCCCAGCTCTGTTTGCTGAAGAGGCAGTCCCTTCCCCAGTGTATAGGCTTGGTGCCTTTGTCAAAGATCAGATGGCTGTAGGTGTGTGGGTTGATTTCTGGATTCTCTATTCTATCCCATTGATCAGTGTCTCTGTTTTTATGCCAGTACCATACTGTTTTGGTTATTATAGCTTTGTAGTATAGTTTAAAGTCAGGTAGTGTTATGCCTCCAGCTTTATTTTTTTTGCTCAGCATTGCTTTGGCTATGCGTGGTCTTTTATTGTTCCATATAAATGTCTGGATAGTTCTTTCCATTTCTGAGAAAAATGTCATTGGAATTTTGATGGGGATTGCATTAAATTTGTGTATCAGTTTGGGTAGTATGGACATTTTCACTATGTTGATTCTTCCAATCCAAGAGCATGGGATATCTTTCCATCTTCTTGTATCCTCTCTGATTTCTCTCAGCAGTGGTTTGTAGTTCTCATTATAGAGATTTTTCACATCCTTGGTTAACTCAATTCCTAAGTATTTTATTTTTTTGGTGGCTACTGTAAATGGGCAGACTTTCTTGATTTCTCTTTCTGCATATTCACTATTGGAGAGTACAAATGCTACTGATTTTTGTGTGTTGATTTTGTATCCTGCTACTGTGCTGAAATCATTTATCACCTCCAAGAGTTTTTTGTTGAGGTTTTAGGCTGTTTGATATATAGGATCATGTCATCTCCAAACAGGGACAGTTTGACTTCATCTTTTCCAATCTGGATGCCCTTTATTTCCTTCTCTTCTCTGATTGCTCTGGCTAGTACTTCCAACACTATGTTGAATAGGAGTGGTGAGAGTGGGCATCCTTGTCTAGTTCCTGTTCTTAAAGGAAAAGCTTTCAGCTTTTCCCCATTCAGGATGATATTGGCAGTGGGTTTATCATATATGGCTTTAATTATGTTGAGATACTTTCCCTCTATACCTAACTTATAGAGGGTCTTTGTCATGAATGAGTGTTGAATTTTATCACATGCTTTTTCAGCATCTATAGAGATGATCATATGGTCCTTGTGTTTGAGTTTATTAATATGGTGTATCACATTTATTGATTTGCGTATGTTGAACCAACCTTGCATCCCTGGGATGAATCCCACTTGATCGTGGTGAATAATTTTACGTATGTGTTGCTGTATTCTGTTTGCTAGTATTTTAGTGAGGATTTTTGCATCTATATTCATCAAGGATATCGGCCTGTAGTTTTCTTTTTTGGTTATATCTTTACCTGGTTTTGGTATCAGGATGATGTTTGCTTCATAGAAAGATGGCAAGTGAACAACCTAACACTTCACCTTAAAGATCTAGAAAAACAAGAACAATCCAAACCTAAAGTTAGTAGACAGAAAGAAATCATTAAGATCAGAGCAGAACTTAATGAAATTGAAACCAAAAAAACAATACGAAAGATCAATGATTGAAAAAGTTGGTTTTTTGAAAAGATAAATAAAGTTGACAAACCATTAGCATGGCTAACAAAAAAAAAAAAGAAGAGAGAAGATTTAAATAACAAAAATTAGAAATGAAAAAGGTGATATTACAACTGATTGATCTGAAATACAAGGAATCATTCGAGACTGCTATAAACAACTATATGCCAACAAGTTTGAAAATCTGGAGGAAATGGATAAATTTCTGACACACACAAGCTCCCAAAACTGAGCCATGAAGATGTAGAAAATCTGAATAGACGAATAACAATAAAGGAGATTGAAGCTGTTATCAGAAAGCTCCCAACAAAGAAAAGCCCAGGACCAGTTGGATTCACAGCAGAATTTTACCAAACATTCAAAGAGGAATTGACACCGATTCTTTACAAACTATTCCAAAAGATTGAAACAGAAATCTCGGGAACTATAGATTTTAAATAACATTTATGTGCTCTTTCTAAAAATAGCTGTTTGAAAGCTGTGTATAGCATTCGTCTGTATCTGTCAACTTAATTAGTTCTTTAAATATAAAACCAATAGTACTTGGCTTTGTTACTTTCATCAGGAATCGGCAAACTGTATTCCACAGGCCAACTATGGCTCACTGCCTGTTTTTGTAAAAAGTTTTATTGGAATATAGACTCATCCATCATATACATATTGTCTGTGGATGCTTTTGTGTACAGGCAGAGTCGAGTACTTGAAACACAGGTCAAATGACGTGCAAACCTAAGATATTTTCTCTCTGGCCCTTTATAGAAAATAATTTCTCATCTGCTAGATAGGTAGGGTGCATTATACCACTCAGCTTATGTGGGTTCAAAAATTATTTAAGGCCGAGTCTCTACTAGCTTTGATATAGTTATATAAAAGACACATCAACTTTCAAATGATAATACAGGTCAGATTTAAATTCATTTATTCGTTGACTCAAATTGAGTGACTTTTGAGTGCCTCCTATATGCCAAGCAATGTTTTAGGCACTGAGATATAGAATTAAACAAAGAACACAGAATTTTTGCCCTCATGGAGTTTATAGCCTAGTGGAGCAGGCAGATAAATGAAAATATAGTATAAAGCTTGATAAGTGCCATATTTTGATATATATTGAGATTTATGACCAAGTCACCTTAGTGATGTTGTCTTTAGCAATAAATTGGGTACTTCTAAATATTTTAATCTCCAGTGAGATTCAGACAAAAAAGGGGGGGGTGGGGAAAATGAAAATATCTCAAGCCAGTTATTCTTTGCTTGAGATTTTGCATGTAGCCCAGAATTATATTTGTACAGTAATATAGTGTGACAAATATTATATATCTGTTCTGGTATTGTAGAGAAATATTTGATTGAGAAATAGGAAACCTATATCTTAGCTCCGGTTTAGCTAAATGACTTTCTAAAAGTTCTTAACTTCTCTGGAACATGTAGGGGATTGTCCTTCATCAGTGCTTGTCCAACTTAAGTGTGCATCAAAATCACTTGGAGAGTTTGTTAAAACACATGGCTGGGCCCCATCCCTTGAGTTTCTAACTCAGTGGCTCTGGGGTGGGGCCTGAGAATTTTTATTTTCAGTGAGTTCCCACTGGAGACTGCTGCTGCTGCTGCTGGTTTAGGAACCACACTTAGAGAGCCACTGTCTGACGTAGCTGTGGAGGTCCTTTCAGTTCCTCCATTATTTTTAAACTCCCTGAAAAAGCTTTACAGCTTTTTGAGCTAGACTAGGGAGATCTCACTAAACAATGGTTTGGTTACAATGGCTACTTAATAATCAGGGCTATTTACTGAGGGAGAGATTCTAAAGAAATGAGAATTTTAAAACACTTTCTTATGGTCACATGCATTGACATCCAGTTAATTGATTTTACATTCTTTTTTGGGGGGGGGGATTAATGTATGCAGAACTCCAAGGGCAGAGACTGTAGACTATTCATGATTTCTTCTTTGTATCACTAATCCACAGTGTGCAGTAGGTGCTCAGTACTGATCTTTTTAATTGACTAAGCTTACAGAAAGGCAGTGCATCTTAAGGTCATCATTCTGAGTTCCTGTTGGTTTTCTGTTAGCTCTATTTATAATTAAGAAGCTCTATTTATAATTAAGAAGCATGAACTGTAGTGGCTGCCAAAACTCTACTGGCCTGTATTTTATAACATACATTATTCTGTTTTGCAAAACATATTGGTATTATTTCCATAGAAATTTCCGTAAAACCTTCATTGATATTGTCTGTCTTGTTTCTTGAGTCTGAATTTACAGCCAAACAAACAAGCAAAAACAGAACAACCAGTAAAATAAAAGTTCACCACATTTTCCATTACATATAATAACTCACCCACTTAATGTAACTCAAGACATTTTTGTTCTAATATGACTTTTACAGAGCATCCTCCAAAACTGTAATGTTATTAGAATGGGTTAAAAAAAAATAGACATTCATTTCAGCCTGTGGTTCTCAAATACCTACAGTAGATCTACAGAGATGCATAAGATAAAATTTCTGCCATTAAGAGCCCTCCAAACCCTTAGCTGGAGAAAGCAAGGATTGCAAACTCACATGTCTAAGGAGCCAGGCATCCAATACTTGAAAGTTTGGATGATTCTGAGTTTTTTTCCTTTTTCTTTTTTTTTTAATCTTGGCTCAGGTTAGAAATAATCAAAAATGAAAAACATGGTGTGGACCAACAAAACCTAGGGTCACCAGCTGAATTTCAACATCAAGCCTTAAGCTTGTAACTTTTCAAATATGGACTTTTCACATACGGATAGTATTTGGGAGTGTTTCATAAGGTGGAGGATGAGGACAAATTAGGTGCAGAGATTAGAAAAGGCTTCTTAAAGAAGGTGGTAATTGACATGGACTTTGAAAGATGCATGAAGTTTCAAAATCTAGAACAATGAGAGGATAATGAATCCTAGCAGAAGAGAGCATGACAAAACACTTAAGGCAGGTGGATGGAGCAGATGTTTAGGGCATGCTGAATGGTTTATTCCTAACAGAAGGGCAGCAACAACAGTAGCTAGTGAGAGAGAAGCCTGTAGTTGGGATTCTGTTGTGTGGGGCCATGATGACCAGTGGGAAAACTTCATAGTCTGTTTGTTAGGCAACTTGAATCACCAGCCATGGGCGAGTACTATTTATCTGGATTATATTTCTGCCCTATTTCGTCAAATCTAAAATACCATTGATGGTTAGAAACATATATGAGTTTAGCACTAAGGAAGAAAAAATGCTACCATTTAAACTATGACACACTATCTGTTGGGAAAATGGAACCATTTGGTCAGGCTCCCCTTGCCTCGGAGCCGGTTCAGGATGGTTCAGTGAACAGTGTGTGGGTGGAGTACGTGCCCCTGCAAGGCAGCGCCACTTTGGCTGGTTTTTACTGCCTTGGGTGCCCACCCTGCACGGCCATGTTTTTCCAGACTTGCAGCTTCCAAAGACCGTGTGGCCAGTTGCCTAGCTTATATACCTGTGTGAAGGGGTCTGGTGACCCAGCCTTGCGTGTGAAGGGTTTGTGACCCAGTCCGTGAATGGGCTTGAGGGGTCTGGGAGCTCCAGACCCAGCCCTAGCTCAACCTTTGGCCCAGTCAGTGCAGGATTACTGGCAGGTAAAAGAGCCCAACAACTAGTGTGGTCGCCTAGCTTTACAACTGGCATCAGGAACAGGACTAAGAGCTAGACAGTTGGCGCTGTGAGCAGGATATGCAACATCAGCCTTAGCCTCGCAGTAGCCCTTGTCGTAGCCAGACACTATTCTTTCTTGTCATTTGGAATTATTTTAAACTCATAAAAGTTCTTTTAGATTTGTTTTCACACAAATATGAAAATATGAACCTTTATGTCCCAGTTTGTGCATGGATATGGAACTATGGCATTTCTGCCACAGAACCAAGAGCTATTGTAGCTGTCACTTTTAAGATGCATCATTACACTGTTGGTGTTGAAATATACATGTTACGATCAGTATAATATGATAGGTGAAAAATTCTATATAGTAGATATTATACATTATGCTTCTAATCTGTAAACTAGACTGGAAAATTTTTGAAACTAAATGCCTCACATCTATATCATAATTACCATTACCATCACTGTTAGCACTTCTAACTGGAAAGTTTGGTTAATTAATACTTACATCCTAAAAATCTGAAGGGCACCTACTTTTTTTTTATTGGAATCAGTCTTTACTCTTCTGAAGCCACAAATATTTTCTTGCATGAAGTATTTTCATTGAACACAGCTGATTCCTATTTCGTGTTGGTGTTCTTCCTTGGAAAAGTCTTTTGCTTCCCAAGTTTTTCTTTTTTTTTTCTCTCTCTCTCTCTTTCTTTCTCTCTCTCTCTCTCAAAAGCAATATTAAGATTTTATGAAATAGAGAACCAGCCCCTGGAGAATAAACTATTAATCACAGGGCTGATTGAAATGAAAGATGCACACACCCAAATCAATAGCCATAGAAGTGTAGCAAGACTGCAGGTTTCCAGGAACTATTCTTAATTTAGAAAAGCCAGGAGAGGCCACAAGCTCCAAATGATTGAGATTGTTTTTCTTGCTCTTTTAATGTTTCGTTTTGTTTTTAAGTCACTCAGGCCTGTAACTTATCTGAAATCTCCTTTTTTATGTCTGTACCAGTAAAGTGATTACAAACTGATACAATTGCTGAAACACTGATCACAACCATTTCTTAATGGCTTTATGTAGTAAATCTGATTGGTGTCAGACAGCCAAATGTGCTATCAATTTTTAGATGTTTCTAGTAAATATTTGTAATAAAAATATAGATATTATAAAAACTATATAAACTATATAGGTTTTCTTAAAATCTAACCAAGTCGTTCATTAATACTGTCTGGAATACACTTTGTATTCATGAAGTAATCTGCCCAGTGGGAACTATTTCATCTGTGTGCATGCGTGCATGTATTAAAGATGTGATTCTTATCAAAATATTTCATTATTAGAGCAAGCAGATCAGTATTGCTAGAGAAGAATAATTCAAGGCCCAGGAAATGATACAGCCCAAAATGTAACTGCTGCTTACTGCTAGTCAGAATACATACTTTACTTATATTTTAATTTTTCTTTATTGAACCATGAAAATTTTAGTTTGTTTATGAGAGACAATTAAAGTTCAATTTCACCTCCTGGTTTTATTTTTAAAGTGCCTGAAGCATATATCCATTCACATGTAGGTTTGGAACCAGAAACCACAGGCTTGGTATGTTTAGGAGATCTAATGCATTTGGGACTTGAAGTTTTATATGTGACATGCCTATAGGGTGCATTTATTTTTTCCAGAAAACCAAGTTTTTTTTTTTTTTTTAAAAGGTGCTAAGATGGAAACAAACCTCCTTTTCTGTTGTAACCTTCTCTGCAGTATACTTCACCAGGATTTAACATGAGCTATTGAACTTTTACAATTTTGCTTATTTTTAGACATAAAATTGAACATTGTGTACATTTTTGATTTTATTTCTCTTCAGCTAAGGAGAGAAAATGGCAAAAACAAAAAACAAAACCCACTTTCATATAATTATGATGCTGAATCTAAGGCACTTCTTAATGGCACAAGAAAGTGTGAAAGAGCCATATGTGACATTTCTGCTATTGCAGAGTTGCTCACTTAAGCATATAAACCTAGGTTTTTGTCATCAGCTTGTGTTCATTGTATGTTCAATATGTTGGTATGTAATTTTTTGGTATCAGACATGCCCAGGGCAGAGTTTGAATATCTGCTAGAAGGGGTCTCTGATTGTCTGGCACAATTGCAAGATTCAGGCCTTCCTTAACTGTCTTGCTGTTAGTGGGAGGTTGACTGCTCCCTGAATGCCATCCAGCCTGGTTTAGCAGCAGTTGAACCAGTCCTCAGCAGTGGGCAATGAAAAATATTTCCTCTAACATCGTTATTCTACTGTGCTGCTAGGCTGCTGTCTTTCTCTTCTCATGTCTCTCCTTCCTGAATCTTCCTCTGATGCCCATATCCTCCATTGAATATCTTAGGGGCACTGTTGATTGTAGAATTTGTTTCGATTATTTTCAAGAATACATCTGCTCTGTATATTAAGGGACATTTTCAAAATCATAGTGGTGGGCATTGTTTTGTTACCTTGCATGTACATTTAATTTATCATGTACTTTCATTCATGACTGCAAAGAACAGAAAACCCAATCAGTAGTAGCTTCCAAAAGCAGAGGGTAATTATTCCTCTTTTCACAAGAGGCCTGGAGGTCAGCAGGCCAGAATTGGTTGCCCTGACTAATGATGTATGTGGCCAGGGAGCCACTTGCTTTCCCCAGAGAGAGCTTTCTTTATGCTTGTCATATGTGATCCTAAGATGTGCGCCGCACCTCCGAGTAGTCAGCAAAAGTGGGAAGGTTGAAGGGCTGCCTGGTATTCCAGGGCTCTTTCCTCTGCCGATGGATATTTACATTACCTCTGATGGTCAACCCAAATCCCAACTGCTCAGAGTTATTTTTTTTCTATTTGATCTTTCCTTTCTTTTGTAGATCTTTGATCCATCTGGAATATATTTCTGTATATGATGAGAGTTAGGGATCCAATTTTATTTCCATAAAATAAGTCTATTTTCCCAGCATCAATTTCTAGATAATCTATCCTTTCTCACGGATTTATGTTGCCACTTTTCTTGTTAACCAGGTTGGAAAACACACGAAATCTTCCCCCCACTCCCTTATTTTCCTGGAATTTCTGTTCTATTCCATTTGTCTCTTAGACTTAGTAATATATCTCAATACATGGCAGACAAAGACCCCTTTTGCTTTTGCCTTTTTCTTTTCTTTTCGACTATTCTGTCATTTTATTTTCCTTATCTTTTCCTTTTTCTCTTCTTTTTTTCATTCTTCTCTCTTTAAAATTGATAGTGCAGTAGTAAGGGTATCTCTGCATACTCACTAATTAGTTAATTTTTGTTTCTCTGATTAATCACCAATTTTAAAGACAATTTTGAGGTATTAGGCATGTAAGGAGACTAGATTCAATAACAATTTAAAAACGGATGTGAAAATCACAATATGCTGACCACTACAGAAGTTTTTGGTTTGGTTTTGTTTTTTACTGCCAGGTGGAGCAGAGCATTCACTTACAGCTATAACATAGTTCTGTGTAATGTTGACTTTTTTTAAACTCTTGTCTCCTCACACCCCTTATCTGACTAAAAAAAATTAGTGTATCGGGAATTTAGAGTGAATAACTTTGAGAGGAAGTGCTTATTTTCTTTCGTTGCAAGTAAAAGACATTTTTGATTCAGTTGAATAGTACTTGAAAGACTGAATAAATCTAGTAAGTTCTGTCAGCAGACTGGGTAATCCTAAAGCTGAAAATGTGAGGGTCTGCAAAAATCAGTCACAGAGGATTAAGTACCTTTGGTCGCACGTTGTTAAGAAAACCCGCAGCTGTTTTAAAGTGGGCGTTTCTTCTCAGAGAGAAATCCAGAGTCTCTTGCAGCTGTATTCTGATTTCTTCCTAGCTTGCCAAAAGTTGGCAACTTCTGCTCGGTACATACCCCACAATGCAGGGAGCAGAAGGAGTGTCTCATCTTGTCTGGGGTGGGTGGTCCCTCTGGGGAAGCCCTGGGATGCCTAGGGCGTGGCTGAGAAATTTTCCTTCTGTGGCCTTCTGTATTGTATGGGCTTTAGGGACAAACTTGTGAGTGTGTGTGAGTGTTTGTGTTTGGAACACTGTACTTGAGGTCTAATTTACAATCTAAAATTGTTTACCTGCTAAGTGACTTTGTGGGGGTGGGGACCTGAAAAGGGACTTGAAATGTGAAAATGCTTTTCTGGTAGCACCCTTAATGCCATAGGTACTTAGCCTTAGGCAGATCAGGATTGCAAGCAAGTCCCCTATAGACCTGAAAGTTTATTGTTTCTAATACTAGACGAATTACAGTATGTATTGCAGTCATTGTATTTTGGGTTACATCTGCTTTCTCTTAAAATTCCTTGGTAAACCGAAACTGTTGGTGAGCAGAAGCCTGACTCTGGAAATTTTGAAAAGCAGCTGTGTCCAGATCACAGGGTTTTTCTTTGTTTTTGTTTTCACGGAGTAGTTGTTCTGGGCTTGGTGACTGTTTTATTTAAACCAAGTACAAATGCAAGGAGGTAAACAGACACCCTTATTTTAGCCTTATGAACTTTGGTTTGTTGGATTCCTTTTTTTAACTGCCAGGGCATACTGTTTAGTGTCTACTCTGCTTTCTGTCTCCTGCTCTGTTGTTTGGCTTTTGGTCATCTTATAGGAAAGCCTTACAGCTTCCACGGTCCCAAAGTCAGGGGGGCTGTCAAATTATAAAATGAGAAAAGCTGCTTCCTTGATGGACAACTAGGACTCTTCTTCGTGTTATTTTGGTTTACATGTAGTTGGGTTTCACATTACAATACATCTGGCAAATTATTTCCTGAATGAGACTTCACTGGGCTCTAGCAGCTCTGCACCGCTTCCTCTGCATGAGGGATTTTCTGTTTGAGATCTTCATAGCAATTTCAGAGTTCGTGGAAAACCCAAATTCTGAATGAGCAAATTAAGAAACCTTATGTTTGAAAGTGTTTTTTTTTTTTTTTTTTTTTTAATTACATTCCTGGAGCTTGGATATATATACTTTTTTCTCTTTTTTCCTTTTTTCTTTTTCTCCTTTTTGGCATGAATATTAAATGACATTCTGGAAGGTGAATTTAACTTGGATTTTGGGAAAATATTTCCAGCGGCGGTTGAGTCTGGATTAGATTCCACACAGTTAACCGTGGAAGCTTCTCTGCCTCAGCTGCACCTGCTTTCCTGAGCAGCCTGAGAGACACCGCTTGTGGACATTTCCCACCACTTGGTGATTAGTCACCGCTCAGATCTGCCGTTTTGGCCGTGAGATGATTTCACTGTCCCCTTCGATGCTCACGAGCCCTCTGTGTCTCTTTTCACTGCTTTTGCTTTTCCCATTTTCCTTTGGATTCGTTCCCCTCACATTTCTTTGCTCTTCTCACCTTTTGCACGACACATCTCTCCTTGTTCCATTTTCACTTGTGTCTTGAAGCTTTTTATCTTTTCCTTTAAAAAACGTTTCTCTTTTCTAACGTGACCTATTCCAGCATCATCAAGGTAGAGACTTTAAAAAAAATTCCCTTTCATGTCTAAGAAACTAGCAGGTCTTCTCACTTAAAGACCAACTGGAAAAGCATCTTTTTCTTTTCCCAAGTACACTGGATTACTACGTACTGGAGAAACCACAGCATTCCTGTGTGAACTTCAACTTGCTGTTTTGTGATTTTGTATGTGGGGGTGGATGGGAGGCATGGTAATTTTTACAGTCACTGGGCTTTACCTCCCACAGGTCTTTTGTTAACATTTTGTTGATTTTAAGCTTCTTCCTATATTTAGGACTGGCTTATTGAGTTTACTTCTCATTCCCTTTCTGGTAGGACACCCAAGAGTCCCATTTGTTTGCTTCCTTTTGCCTTAATCCCACCCTGAATGTTTTCCATGTGCTCACACTCCTTCTCACAGAGGTTCTTGGTCTCCAGAACTCTTTAGCATCTACTAGCATTTTTGCCAGAATGTTCTCCATGGCAACTGTAATGACAAGTTAGCAGTTAATTCCTTTGTGAGGAAAAGCAGCAATTTGATATTGAACAGAAGTATATTTGAGCAGATATTTCTGATTTAACACTTTGGCAACATTGAGGTGCCTTTTATAATGGATCTGTCTAACAAACAAAAGAAAAGAAATAACTTTCTAGCCTTTTATACTGTCTGAAACTCAGGGACCTGATAGATTTGGATAACATGATATCCCTTGCAGGCAGATTTTAGCAACAAAGAATTTTCACAGGTGCTATCTTTAAAAATTTCAGTTATTATCTTGGTGCTCTAATTTCTTAATTGCTGCCATAAGAAATCCCTTTTGTCATAAATAGAAATAACCATATGTAATTATAATACACAGTGCTGAACATTTATATGTATAACCAGATATATCACCTTAGAATATACAAGGAGTGTATATATAATAATGAGGGCCGACCCTGTGGCTCACTCGGGAGAGTGCGGCGCTGGGAGTGCAGCAGCGCTGGTAGCACCGAGGCCGCGGGTTCGGATCCTATATAGGGATGGCCAGTGTCGGGTGACACCAAGCCAAGGGTTACAATCCCCTTACCGGTCACACACACACAAAATAAAAAAATAAAAATAAATTTAAAAAATAATGAGACCAAGTGTGTGGCCCAGGCATTAAATCAATCACATTGTCGAATGTTAACACTAATTGTATATTATGTTCAGTGGATTTATGTTTACTCACGAAGATGTGGACGTTTCTCAACTGTGAAATACGGTAACGCATTTTCTGTAGGGAGGGCATTTGACATTATGATCAAGTATAGTACCAGTTCATCTGCCCAGTTATCATGTTTCTATGTTTCTATTGGAAAATGCACCCCTAATTGATATGTGGGGATCAGAAGTACCACAAATATCAAAGTCCCTCTGTGTGACTAACACTGCATTTATGCATTAAGGATGCAAAAATAAATATCAGAGAGCATGTGCCAGAATGTAGCTTACAGTCAACAAGTGACTGTTGTGGAGGATGTGCATTCACGGTCTCCGACTATGGTTTCAGTTCCTTCAGGAGTTTAAGTCCGTAAAGATGGGCAGGAAGGGCACAGGCCTTTTCTTAACTCCATACACTTTGTGTAACTTCAGAAGCACTAGTACTGCCATCCAGATCAGTCACTCTCAGGTATTCTGAGTTAAAGAATAAAGACCTTAAATAATAGGACTGGACCGAGACATGACTTCTTTCAATGATTATTTGTGTGTTTAGGTTGCTTTTGGGGTCAAGTTTGTTAGAACCAGAGATGCCATAAATATCAATACAGTCTGCCCTTAATCCTGAAACCTCCACCTCAGATCAGCTGTGTACAACTGACCTTCAACATCAAAGACTTCTCTTCTTGCTGTCACAGCAAAAGGTTTGAAGTTCTTGGAAGTCAGGAACACCATGAGGAATGCAAGTGGAAACTGCAGTGCCATCTCGGGAAAAACCCACAGGAGAAAAACGGTGCCTGGTTCCCAAAGTCATTCTGTACATGATATAACATACTGGCATTTATGCATTTGTAATATTTTTCTTCTACTATCTTAAATAATTATATATCTAGTTTTTTAGTCATGCTGTGGATTATTAGGCTTTTGCGAGCTAAACCTAGGACAAGAGCCATCATTAAAAAAAATTTTTTTTAAAGCTGGGAAAGTATGTTGCATATTTTACATAACCAGTTCATAAAAAGTTATAGAATGAAACCTGTTCATAAGTCTGTGGTCCCCAAATGTGTGTTTAGCATGTGTCACATGCACTCATAAATATGACATTATGTAGGAATCTGTCACTGTGGAGGCATAAAGGTTGCTAGATGATTTCTAATGCCCTCTTTCCCTGCCAAATTGATAATTCTATCAGTTCCACTGAATAAAAAATGGTATTTGTGGTAGATTCTGGCAGAGGCAATTATATCGCTACTATGAATATGATAATCAGTAACAAAACTATCCCTGAGAAGATACATGGGATAATTCCAATTTTTTTGAATTTATTGAGACTTGATTTGTGACCTAATATGTGATCTAACTTGGAGAATGATCCATGTGCTGATGAGAAGAATGAATATTCTGAGGTTGTTGGGTGGAATGTTCTGTAGATATCTGCCAATTCCAATTGGTCTATAGTCTTGTTTAGATCTTGTGTTTCTCTACTGATTCTTTGCCTAGATGATCTGTCTAATATTGACAGTGGAGTGTTCAGGTCCCCTGCTATTATGGTATTAGTGTCTATTTCCTTCTTTAGTTCTAATAGAGTTTGTTTTATAAATCTGGCTGCTCCAACATTGGGTGCGTACATATTTATGATTGTTATGTTTTCTTGATGGATCAGTCCTTTTATCATTAAGTAGTGTCCCTCATTGTCTCTTTTTATGGTTTTTAGTTTAAAGTCTATTTTGTCAGATATAAGAATAGCCACTCCAGCTCGTTTTTCTTTTCTGTTTGCATGGTAAATCTTTTTCCATCCTTTCACTCTTAGTCTGTGTGAATCTTTATGGGTGAGGTGGGTCTCTTGTAGGCAGCATATAGTTGGGTCCTGCTTTTTGATCCAGTCAGATTAAAACTAGAAATTAATAACAAACAAAACTCTGGAAACTATACAAACACATGGAAATTAAACAGCATTCTACTTAATGACATATGGGTCCAAGAAGAAATCAAGCAGGAAATCAAAAAATTGATTGAAACTAATGAAAATAATGATACATCATACCAAAACCTGTGGGATACTGCAAAAGCAGTATTGAGGGGAAAATTTATTGCATTAAATGCTCACTTCAGAAGAATGGAAAGATGGCAAGTGAACAACCTAACACTTCACCTTAAAGAACTAGAAAAACAAGAACAATCCAATCCTAAAGTTAGCAGACGGAAAGAAATCATTAAGATCAGAGCAGAACTGAATGAAATTGAAAACCAAAAAACAATTCAAAAGATCAACGAATCAAAAAGTTGGTTTTTTGAAAAGATAAATAAAATTGACAAACCATTAGCATGGCTAACAAAAAAAAGAAGAGAGAAGACTCAAATAACAAAAATTAGAAATGAAAAAGGCGATATTACAACTGATTCATCTGAAATACAAGGAATCATTCGAGACTACTATAAACAACTATACGCCAACAAATTTGAAAATCTGGAGGAAATGGATAAATTTCTGGACACACACAAGCTCCCAAAACTGAACCGTGAAGATGTAGAAAATTTGAACAGACCAATAACAATAAAGGAGATTGAAGCTGTTATCAGAAGGCTCCCAACAAAGAAAAGCCCAGGACAGGATGGATTCACAGCAGAATTTTACCAAACATTCAAAGAGGAATTGACACCGATTCTTTACAAACTATTCCAAAAGATTGAAACGGACGCAAATCTCCCAAACTCATTCTATGAAGCAAACATCATCCTGATACCAAAACCAGGTAAAGATATAACCAAAAAAGAAAACTACAGGCCGATGTCCTTGATGAATATAGATGCAAAAATCCTCACTAAAATACTAGCAAACAGAATACAGCAACACATACGAAAAATTATTCATCACGATCAAGTGGGATTCATCCCAGGGATGCAAGGTTGGTTCAACATACGCAAATCAATAAATGTGATACACCATATTAATAAACTCAAACACAAGGACCATATGATCATCTCTATAGATGCTGAAAAAGCATTTGATAAAGTTCAGCACTCATTCATGACAAAGACCCTCTATAAGTTAGGTATAGAGGGAAAGTATCTCAACATAATTAAAGCCATATATGCCAAACCCACTGCCAATATCATTCTGAATGGGGAAAAGCTGAAAGCTTTTCCTTTAAGAACAGGAACTAGACAAGGATGCCCACTCTCACCACTCCTATTCAACATAGTGTTGGAAGTACTAGCCAGAGCAATCAGAGAAGAGAAGGAAATAAAGGGCATCCAGATTGGAAAAGATGAAGTCAAACTGTCCCTGTTTGCAGATGACATGATCCTATATATCGAACAGCCTAAAACCTCTACAAAAAAACTCTTGGAATTGATAAATGATTTCAGCACAGTAGCAGGATACAAAATCAACACACAAAAATCAGTAGCATTTCTTTTCTCCAATAGTGAACATGCAGAAGGAGAAATCAAGAAAGCCTGCCCATTTACAATAGCCACCAAAAAAATAAAATACTTAGGAATTGAGTTAACCAAGGAGGTGAAAAATCTCTATAATGAGAACTACAAACCACTGCTGAGAGAAATTAGAGAGGATACAAGAAGATGGAAAGATATTCCATGCTCTTGGATTGGAAGAATCAACATAGTGAAAATGTCCATACTACCCAAAGTGATATACAAATTCAATGCAATCCCCATCAAAATTCCAAAGACATTTTTCTCAGAAATGGAAAAAACTATTCAGACATTTATATGGAACAATACAAGACCACGAATAGCCAAAGCAATGCTCAGCAAAAAAATAAAGCTGGAGGCATAACACTACCTGACTTTAAGCTATACTACAAAGCTATAATATCCAAAACAGTATGGTACTGGCATAAAAACAGACACACTGACCAATGGAATAGAAGAGAGAATCCAGAAATCAACCCACACACTTACTGCCATCTGATCTTTGACAAAGGCACCAAGCCTATTCACTGGGGAAGGGACTGCCTCTTCAGCAAGTGGTGCTGGGATAACTGGATATCGATATGCAGGAGAATGAAACTAGATCCATACCTCTCACCGTATACTAAAATCAACTCAAAATGGATCAAGGATTTAAATATACACCCTGAGACAATAAAACTTCTTAAAGAAAACATAGGGGAAACACTTCAGGAAATAGGACTGGGCACAGACTTCATGAATACGACCCCAAAAGCACGGGCAACCAAAGGAAAAATAAACAAATGGGATTATATCAAACTAAAAAGCTTCTGCACAGCAAAAGAAACAATTAAAAGAGTTAAAAGACAACCAACAGAGTGGGAGAAAATATTTGCAAAATATACATCTGACAAAGGATTAATATCCAGAATATATAAGGAACTCAAACAACTTTACAAGAAGAAAACAAGCAACCCAATTAAAAAATGGGCAAAAGAGCTAAGTAGGCATTTCTCTAAGGAAGATATCCAAATGGCCAACAGACATATGAAAAAATGCTCAACATCACTCAGCATCCGGGAAATGCAAATCAAAACCACATTGAGATACCATCTAACCCCAGTTAGGATGGCTAAAATCCAAAAGACTATGAACGATAAATGCTGGCGAGGCTGCGGAGAAAAAGGAACTCTCATACATTGTTGGTGGGACTGCAAAATGGTGCAGCCTCTATGGAAAATGGTATGGAGGTTCCTTAAACAATTGCAGATAGATCTACCATACGACCCAGCCATCCCACTGTTGGGAATATACCCAGAGGAATGGAAATCATCAAGTCGAAGGTATACCTGTTCCCCAATGTTCATCGCAGCACTCTTTATAATAGCCAAGAGTTGGAACCAGCCCAAATGCCCATCATCAGATGAGTGGATACGGAAAAGTGGTACATCTACACAATGGAATACTACTCAGCTATAAAAACGAATGAAATACTGCCATTTGCAACAACATGGATGGACCTCGAGAGAATTATATTAAGTGAAACAAGTCAGGCACAGAAAGAGAAATACCACATGTTCTCACTTATTGGTGGGAGCTAAAAATTAATATATAAATTCACACACACACATACACACATACACACACAAACCGGGGGGGGGGAAGAAGATATAACAACCACAATTATTTGAAGTTGATACAACAAACAAACAGAAAGGACATGGTTGGGGGGGAGGGGGGGAGGGAGAAGGGAGGGAGGTTTTGGTGATGGGGAGCATTAATCAGCTACAATGTATATCGACAAAATAAAATTAAAAAAAAAAAAAAAAAAAAAAAAAAAACAAAACTATCCCTGGCACCTAGTTTGTTTAGTTTTCCCCCTTCCTCTATTAGGGCTATGACAAAAATGCAGCCTTCTTGTCCCCCACCTGGCAGTACAAGGTTAGTTCTAACAACCAAATGGAACTAGAGAGTAATTCCATTTCAACCCTGAAATCATTATGAAAAGTATCAAACTTAAGAAATACTCTGTCAGCTATTTCTTCTCACCATCTGTAAGTCCAAGATAATGAAACAAATGGGACTAGTCTCTTTTATTTCTTACTTGTTAAAACTCTTTGTTGCTCTTGGGAATAAAAACTATTAAGTTCTGTAAAGTCTGATCAGAAACTGAAATTAAAATTTATAAAAACTGAACATTTGTTCCAATGAGAATTTCTTTTTTAAAAGCTGGCCACTTGCTTAAAACCCAATTTAGTTTCCCAAGGACAGTAGCTTTGGCCATTAAAATATTTAAATTAGGGATCTGTAACCACATTTCAATATAAACAAAGAAGATTTATAGAACCTAAAGTCTTTGAAACTTCTCTAGAGAAAGAACACCAGGCTAAATATCTGGTAAGAAGGCATTTTAAGCCCTTTTGCTGGCATATGGGAAGGACTGATTCATTGATATGAGCAGCTTTGGGTATTTATCATATATATCATCATTTTGTATAGTGCTGTAAAATATTCTTTGCTAATTTACAAATCAAAATGGGAGGAATGAAAACTGCTAAATTGTTCTTTTGTTGTGAAGGCAATACTTCCTGTTTTCTCTTTTTCTGTGGTGTGGAAGAAACTCAGTGTTTGCCTTTCTGTTTTGTGAAACCTAAACATAGAATTATATTAAGAAGAAGGGCAAAGGAATGAGAAAAAGTGGTCACTTTTGGAGGGAGTTGTGGTCATTTGAAACGTGACATGAGGTTAGCTGCTTTCTGTAAATATGCTTTAAGCAAACGTGCTCTTAGCTCTGTCTTTGGTTTTAATAGTAATTCCACTGTGGATTTGTATATTGTGGAAAGAGAGAATGGTGTTAAAAGGAGCCTGGTTGTTGCCTGGTCTGAGATTGGGAATGATTTTCTCAAGCAACCCTTATTCTATCAAGGGTGTTAAGTTACTATAAATTACATTCATGCAGGAGATTGGTGAGTCCCCAAATGACAGTTTCCACAATTTTCCAGCTCCTTGATGTATCTATACCTCATAGTTTTGCTTCTTGTTAAACCATAGCACTCATAAATTTAGTTTTCTTTCACAGAGAAGCTCACATGTACATTCCAGGTAAAATCCTACCACAATAAGTACATCACCACCAAACACTATAGAATAGATTTTCTAAGCTATGTATTTAACAGATATTTACTGCAGAGAAATTTTTGTTAGCCAAAAAATGCTTTTTTTTGGAAGCATTTGTAATGGAATTTAAATTGTCCTCATTAATGGCTTGGGAAATTATTTGTTTTAGTGTTAAAGGATAACTTTTTAAGAAAATGGAAAATTATAACTCTCATACAGACATAAAATAAACACACGTTAAAGACTTTATTTATCTCATTTTTAATGACAGAACCAGACAAATGTCATAACCATTCAAAGGAGAAGCACAAATAAATTTATATGGAATAAAGGAATGTGAGATTAATTTACAAATGGATCTGAAACTGGCTTTTTCTAATGGGGGGAAGTGGAGGGAAGTCAATTGAACCTCCAAGGGCCAGAATTTATTTGCATATCTATAGACAAGACTTATTTTGCTTTGCTGTCAGTTATGTAAAACTTAGAGAGTAATGAAATGTTTCAAAGGCGATGAAAAGCCTTTGGAAAACCCTGAAAAGTGTGCTCTAGACAATGTGTTGCTTTCCATTGGAGACACCCAGTGCTCTTTTTTGCTTATCATTTCCTGACATTAGCTATGAGTTATATAAATGAATATTTGATGGTACCAAAGAAGTAACACACAGCCTTCCTTTGGTTATTTTCTAAAATGTCAAAGGTTATTTTATTCCTTTACAGACAAACTTCTTCACTCACTGTTACAAAAGATGTAAAGTTTATTCTTTAAAAGTCTAACAAGGTTTTGTAAGACTCAGAATTGATCAGCAAAACGAGTTCATGTGAAACTAGACCATGCCGAGATATAGACGGAGGTCACTCTGCTGTCTGTAGAGGTAGGTTGGTCTGGAAGAAAGTTGGTTCCTTTCTAATTCAAGGAAGAGGTATGCAAATCCTAGAGGAGGGGACAGTGACAGCTTCAAAATCTACCAGAGAGAAACACCAAGACTTGAGTCAGTGAGACTTCAGGCTCCCATCCTGCCTCAATTTCCTTTTAAAGGACGTGGAGAGATGCCCATCAGTGTCAGTTTTTAGAGACGGTTTATTGTGATATCCACGTGTGTTAATTAGCTCTATCTGTCCCTCTTCATTTCTTTTGATAAAATCACTTAGAAAAATGTAGATATGATTACACGCTTAAATATTGTATAATACAGCGGGAAAAGGAGTTAAGTGCTGTTGAGAATGGATGACTAACAAACAAATGGTTCAGGCTGCTGATTCCTTGAGTCTGTGTGAGAAACAGTGAAAATAAACAAATGAAGGAGGCGATTGAGCTACTGTTCTGGAGATTGCAAAGCAAGCGTTGACATGGGAATCTTTGATTTTTAGCAGTACGTTATCATCTTCAGGGGTCTGGAAAAAATGCCAACACTTTCCATGCACACATTTCAGGAGTGGAGGAGTTTTAAAGTTCCTATCAATCATGAATAAAAGTAATCATTTCCATGATGATTTTTCGAGGAAAAAAAAATTTCTATCAGGAAAAAACTGGGAGCCTAAAGTCAGATGAAAGATGGATCAAGTTGTAGAGATCAGCTTTGTTTCATAGTTGTGAGACCAGGATTCAATCTGAAACCAAACTCCTTTTTAAAGGTTTGTTTACAACTTTGCACCACTTTTCCTCTTGATACTAGTTTCTGCATACAACTTTGTTGTTGATTCACATTGAAGAGTCTGTACATGTGCCACACCCGGCCTGGGATGGGCTGGTCCCTCTTTTCCCTAACAGAAATTTGTGTCCAGGAGACTCACAGAGCTGATCAAATCCAAGGCCAAGTAAATGAAAGCTGAAGAATGTACAAACATAGAAAAACAAAAATCAGTGGAAGCTTGAAGAGAACAAACAAGAGAATGGAAGAAGTGCCATTAAAATAAAGAAATATGGTTAAACATTGAGAACTGATTTGCAGCCAAGCTTGATGAGAATGTCTGTGAAATATTGGGGAATGTAGTTGTCAGGTTTGCTGAATTGAGCCAAAACAAACAAAGAAACAAAAAAACCCAACTCTAAAGTATACAGTGGAAGTGAAAAAATCATGCTGTATAAGGTTTTATGTGACGTATAGTAGTACCTGGCCAAAAATATAGTTTTATGTTTTCTTTTTTTTCTATACTAAATGTTAAAAGGAAGAGGAATCGATTTGAAGTAGCCAGGATTAGTCTTTTTTATTGAAACATAATTGATTGTATATATCCGTGGGGTACAGCATTGAATATCAATACCTGTGTGCAATATGTGATGCTCACATCAGGATAATTAGTATATTCAACATTATACAATGTAATCATTTTTTGTGGTCCTTTACCAGTTTCTCATTTACCTCCCTGCCCTCCCCGACCCTCCCTCCCCCATGCCCCATCTGTGGTCAGTCCTGCTGCAGGTGATATCCAGCCTGTCTACTTAAATGAGTGCATTGCTTGTCATGACGGACCATTCAGTGCCAGGTGGTATAAGAGGAGGCTTCAAAAAGTTCGTGGAAAGATTCATATTATCTTTGAATTCTATTTTTCTGCAAACTTTTTGAAGTACTGTCGTACGTGGTATTAAGCTTCTATGACCCTTTTCATGGCAGTTGACATAAATTTTTATTGTGATATGGAAGTTAATAAACATTGGCCAACCGTGCAAGGGTATTTTGAAAACAAAGAGTAACCTGTTTCCAGATCAGCCTTATAAGTACATCACGGGACTTAAGCAATTTTATCCATATACAAAGGATACTCAGTGCATTCTTCATTCATTCTTCAGTGAATTCACTCTTCAGTGCATTCATTCTTCGGTGCAAATCCCGTATGTTAGTCAAAATCATTGGAATAGGAAGTCTATCTATCTAAATTTCACAGGTCCTAAATGTAAAATGGAGCGAGCTCTGTTTGTTGTTCCAGGCCCTATGATCTTTTACTTTTGTGAACAGGGAAAATATAGAGAAAGGCATTGAGTTTTGAATTGTTAACATGATTTGCATCCCAGTACATAGATATAGTTCTGTCAAATCCTCAAAATCTGCACAAATTTGACTTTCTCTCCCAGGGAGATAAATAGTAGTCTTCCAGTCATGAATAAACTCTGAAAAGATGTGGCATTTACTTTTAAGTTATTGGAGACTTTGGGGAAAAATTATTGCCTAACATACATTATCTTTTCTTTCTTTCTTTCTTTTTTAATGTTGTGAAAACACCAGTCTTAATATCTGCTCATGCTATATCTGATAGCATGGACTGGTCAACCTTCAAAGGGGATTTAAAAACTATGAGAGTATAGCCCTGAGGTTTTCCTAAGACAATCCCAAATAACAAGTTAATTATGGTTTAGATGGAGGAAGAAATGTTTTGAGATATAAGTGGACCCAATAAATTTTGGAATTATTCAAAGAAAAAAAGCATTGTAATTTCTAATAATGGACTGTGCACAAATGAGAGAGATCCTGGAGGAGTTTAATTTTGAGCACAAACCAGTGTTTGTTTTGAAGTAGGATGAGCTCATATGCTGGTGATCTGTTAACTTTTGGATTGCTCTTTGCACAAGCATATTCCTTTTTTTCTTTTTTAACACAACTGCCTATTTTGTTCACAGATAATACCTGTTTCTATAGATACCTAATGGTAAATTCTTTGTAGATAATAGTACATTCTTCAAAATCCTAATTGAAAGTAATTTCTAATGTTAAACTCTTTTTTCTTTTTTCTTTTTTTAACATTTATTTATACTTATTTGTGGAGTACAGTGTGTTGTTTCGATACATGCATATACTGCGCAATGACTCACTTAGGGTAGATAGCATAGTTTTGTATCCATTAGTCCTCTACTATTCTTCCTCCTTCTCCCTTGCCATTATTCTGCTCTCTACTTCTATGAGAACCACTTTTTTTTAATGTTCCACATATGAGTGATATCATGAGGCATTTGTCTTTTTGTCCCTGACTTACTTCATTTAACATGGTTTCCAGTTTCATCCATGTTGCTGCAAAAGATGGGATATCATTTTTTAAAAATAGCTGAATAGTATTCCATTGTGTATATATATCACAGTTTTTTAAACCCATTCATCCATTGATGGACATTTAGGTTGATTCCATCTCTTGGCTATTGTGAATAGTGCTGCAGTGAACATGTGGTACAGGTGTCTTTTTGATCTATTGATTTCATTTCCTTTGTGCAAATCCCCATTTTTCCCAAGAGGAGGATGGACAATAATGAATTTAATGAATTTTGTATCTGGCATGATGAAAATTGAAGAGTGTGAGGATAGTCAGAAGTTGTTTCCTAGCTGGCTGGAACTATAGCTGGGAAGAAGAGAGGCCAAAGCTGGGAAACTAGTATTGGAAAGCATTGGAGTATTGGGTAGGAGTTAGAGTTATTCAAGTAGATGTTCCAGGCAAAAGGCATGGAAGGAAACGAGAAAGCCAAAGCAGGTGCTTTCAAAGGCAGAGACAGAGAAGACAGGAAAAGAGACCAACAAGGAAGGATACAGTCATGAAATTGCTGTAAGTTTAGTGCTGTCTGGGGGCCCTTAGATGGTCCTGATGCAGTAACACACACTAATGTTTACTAAGCACTTACTATGAAACAGGTACTATTGTCAAAACCATTTTATGAAAGAGGAAAGTTAGTTTACATCAGTAGAACCAAGACTCATACCTATATTACTTTGATAATAACCAGTTGCCTACATTAGGCTTTTGAATGCTGAATTAGACAAATAATAAAACAGACAGCTAGAAATGACAATAAATTGGCAGAAAAACAATTCTTTCAGGGACCCATAATAATTCAGCTTATATACCCAGAGACCCTAGACTGAGCCACAGAAGAGGACAAAAAATTTGGTTTATATGAGTGTGGAGAAAATTCTGTAGTTGGAATGCTATATTCTGTCTGGACACTTTATTGGCAGAAAGATCCATAACATAGAAGGGACCTGACATTCACTTGTGGGTGAAAAAGCAAAAGAAATAAATGTGTAAGATAGTAACATGTATAGAAACTGAGGAAGATGATACATATGTATATGCTGATATAGCAGAAATGTGAAGAGACCCAAGTAAGCATAAAACCCACTCCAAAGTCTGGGGAAGAGAAACATAGAGCCTTGAAATTGATCACTGGTTTCCTTTTTTTGTTTGTTTGTTTTTTTGTTTCAGACTGGGCATTTCCCACTTTTTTCCTCCTAAAACAGAAAAGGGGTTGATTTTAGATTTTATGCCTTTAATTTTCTTTAATCCTGACCAGATAGAGATAAAAAACATAGAATCAGTGGGCTGAAATTCAGGGACATTGAGGGAGTGAAAATGGAATAATAAGCCTACATAAGTTCATTAGCTTATCTGGAAATAACAGAAGTTATATGATAAATACATTTTAGTAAGTTCTTAATCTCAAATAATCAAGGTGATGTTTGGGTCAATTAGGAGAAAATATGAATCCAAGAGCTTGTATTAGAAGGCCCTGGAAAGGCCCTCCTTTGTTAAATAACCAAATTATGGTCTAATTTTCTAGGGAGACCAGTTTAATGATTCATTTGCTATAGTTCTATAGGTAGCATGTGGTTTAAATGAAGGCAAATTGGGTTTCCATGGAACCTGAGGATGTTGAATAGGATTGTGCTTGCTCAGCCATTTTTACTTACATTCATTTACTTACCAAACACTTTCTTTATATCCAAAGTAATGGTGAACCCCCAGCCTAGCTCAAAATTTCATATTGTGAACTAGTGAAGCTCACATCAATGTGGTTGCACATAATAACTCCAGTATGAATCCTCAATCATGTACTCTATCAAGGACATGAGAATCCCATTAATCTAAGATTTGAAAACTTACCTAAGCAACAATTCTGGATAGGCTGGATAATAAAGTCTAATATTAATAAGTCTAATATTTTACTAACTAAAATTTTATATTCTAATATAAGGACTCAGAAGACAAAAAGACTTTTGTCTTCCTCTAAAAAGATACTTCTAATGCTCTGGGCTTATTCACCATCATGTCAGAAAAGCTCATGCCAATTCCATTTCTCAAAAAAGTCCCATTAAAATTTAATCAACAAAAGCAGGTGTTACAAGGAGGGGGAAGTCTGTTGAAATCTGACAGTGAATGCAAATACCCTCTCTTTTCCAGGCACACAATAAAGTTAGTCTACAGGGGCATATGAAATCTTTCTAATCCACAATCACATTAGAGTATGCATTGTGTTATTGGAAGCAGCACAGAAATATTCCCTTTTGGCTCTGTTCAGTTCTTAGTCATCCCCTGAAGCTGCCTCCTGCTGGTTTGAGAGTCCTGATAGTTTCTGGCAGGAAAATGGTATATCTCTCTCCAATTATATTGCTGCTTAGCATCTGATAGTTGCAGAGGTGGTTTATGCTGCATTATGTTCCAAGAAAAACAATCTGTGAACCAGATTAAGGCCAAATCTAGTCTTGTCTATAGTGCCATGGGGTAGGGATAAAAGGAGGATGGCAGGGACACTGGCTGGCAGAAAAGCTGGAACTTGATGGAATAATATATCAGAAGAATGGCTCCATGTGTATATTTTTTTGTTTTGTTACTTCCTTTGAAATGGGGTGGGGAGAATTATTGGGGGTGGTTGCAGAAAAATATTTCACTTATCATATACATTTCTATTTAGTTAGTGGTATAAATCATAATAAAATTTGGTTCATCTCAGAGTTATCAACTGAAACAACTTGTAAGTTATCTTTTCAACAATAAAAACTCATGGATAGTGATGTCAGCAAGATGGCAGAATAGAAATTTTCTGTTATCATCTCCCTGCAGAAGCACTGATTTTGGCAACCACCCATAGATGAGTACATTTGCGGGAGTCTGAGAATCCAGTGGAGAAGTTTCAGCCCACCACTGGAGCAAAAAAATCTGGGAATAGATGCATTGAAGAGGGTAAGGAGTAGTTTCACTTTACCCATGTCACCTCTCCTGTAAAACAGCACAGTGCCATGCCATGAGAGATCTTTGTAACCCATGATTCCTCCCATGGAGGAAGTGAATGTGTAGTGAGTGAGCACCCAGATGTAATAATGCTGCCCAAGAGGCTCACCTCTTTCTTGCCCAACACAGAATACTGAAAGGATCAGGATGGCTCAGTGGCTGGAAGAGACTGGGAGTAGGGTAGAGAAGGAAGGACTCACAGCAGCCAAAGCTCAGAGTTGAACATAAGGGTAGGGTCTCCTACTAACTGCTTCCCAGCCTTGATCAGAAGGACTTTCCAAAAGCTGGTAGGGACACCCAACTGGCCCCTGGGTATCCCCATGCTCTGTGTGCCTCTTCCCTCTCCTCTGCTGTGGCCAGTTCCCCACGAGCACTTCCTGTTGGTGAGTGAGAGCCTTTATAGACAGCTCATGAGAACGTGCAGTCAGGTTGCTTGATTCTGCAGGATTGGGAGAAGGTATACAGTCTTAAGAGTTACTTCCAAGAGGAAACAGAGGGGTGGAGTGGGTACATCTATAGAAAAGGTCTGAGAGCCTCAAAAACCCTAGCCAGGCTGACTGGCAAGGGTGTTTCTCTCCTGAAACCAGTCAGTGAATAATGGAGGAGGCAACTGCTTCTTCAAATATTAAGATAACGATGCAAGACTTCAAGATCAGAAAAAAAGAAGGAAAGGTGATACCAGCAAAAGAACATAATAATTTCTCAGCAGCTGGACCCCAAAGAAATAGAGATCTACAAATTGTTCAACAAAGAATTCAAAAAATAATTGTTTTAAGGAAGCTCCATGAACTACAAGAGAACACAGATAAAAAAAGTCAGTATAGCTAGTAAGCAATGTATGAACAAAATGAGAGGCTCCACAAAGAGATAGAAATTATAAGAAAGATCCAAATCCTGAAACTTAAGAATATAATGAGTGAAATGGAAAATGTAATAGAGAGCTTCAACAGTAGATTTTATCAAGCAGAAGGAAGAATCTGTGACCTCAAAGAGAAGTCATTTGAAATTACCCAGTTAAAGAAGAAAGAATGAAAAAAGCTTACAGAATTTATGGAACACCATCAAGAGAAATAACATATGCATATATGGAAGTCAAAGAAGGTGAGGAAAGAGAGAGAAAGGAGCAGAAACCTTGCTGAAAGAATTAATGCCTGATAAATTCCATATCTTGGGAGAGAGATGGACATCCACGTGCATGAGACTCAAAGATCCCAAAACAAATTCTACCCAAAGAGGACTTCACCAAGATACATTATGATCATATTGTCAAAAATTAAAGACAGAGAATTTTGAAAACAGCAAAAGAGTCTTGTCATATACTAGCTAACCCCTATGAGACTATCAGTGGATTTCTCACAGAAACCCTGCAGGCCAGGAAGGAATAGGATGATATATTAAAAGTGCTGAAAGAAAGAAAAAAAAAGTCAATGTTCAATACTGTACCCAGCAAAATTGTCCATCATAAATGAAGGAGAAATAGACTTTCCCAGACAAACAAAAGCTGGTAGTGTTCCTCACCACTAGAACTACCTTACAAGAAATGCTAAAAGATCTTCAAGCTGAAGAGAAAGGATGGCAATGAGTAACATGAAAACCAGAAAGGTGTGAAAGTCACTTGTAAAAGTAAGTACATAGTCAAAATCAAAATCATATAACCCCATAGTAACCATAAAGCAAAAAGCAAAAACTGTATTAGATACATAAAAGATAAAGAATCAACCATACCAGTATAGAAAATTGTCAGATAATAAAGGAAGATAACAAAAGAGGAAGAAAAGGACAAAGGAACTACCAAAGAGTCAGAAAACAAAAAAATGGCAGTAGTATTTACCTATCAGTAATGACTGTACGTGTAAATGGACTAAAATCTCTAATCAAAGATATAGAGTTGGTGAATGCATTAAAAATCAAGATCTAAGTATATGCTATCTACAAGCAATTCACTTTAGCTTTAAGGGCACACATAGACTAAAAGTGAAGGGTTGGAAAAAGATATTCAGTGCAAATGGAAACCAAGAGAGAGCAGGGATAGATATATTAGACAAATTAGACTTTAAGTCAAAAACTGTCACAAGTGATAAAGAAGGCCATTATGCAATGATAAAACACTCAATTTATCAAGAAGACATATCAACTGTAAATATATATGTTACCAACATCAGAACACTTAACTATATAAACCAAATATTAACAGATCTGAAAGGAGAAATAGTAAAGGACTTCAATACCACATTTTTTACAATGGATAGATCATCCATACAGAATATTAATAAGGAAACATTGGACTTCACCGACCTTTACACCATGTGGACCTAACAGATATACAAAACATTTCATTCAGCATCAACATAATACACATTCTTCTCATGCACATGTGGAATGTTCTTCAGCATAGATCATATATATGCCACAAAACAAATCTTAACAAATTTAAGAAGATTGAAGTTATATCACATATCTTTTCAGACCACAATGATATGGAACTAGAAATCAGTAACCGAACAATGAAAAATCCCCAAATATGTAGAGGTTAACACACTCTTGAACAACCAGTGGTCAAAGAAGAAATCAAAAATATCTTGAGCCAAACAAAAATTGAAACACAACATGTCAAAATTTACAGGATGCAGCAAAAGCAACCCTAAGAAGGGATTTTGTTGTAATAAAAGCCTACAGTAAAAAAAACAAAGAGAGAGAGAGAGAGATCTCAAATGAACAATCTAACTTTACACCTCAAGGAACTAGAAAAAAAAGAACAAACTAAACACAAAGTTAGCAGAAAGAAGGAAATAACAAAGACCAGAGAAAAGTAGAGACTAGAAAAATAGTGGAAAAGATTAATGAAACTAAGAGTTGGGTTTTTTAAAAGGTAAAAAAAATTGACAAGCCTTTAGCTAGACTAACTAAAGAAAAAAAGAAAAAACTCAAAATTAGAAATGAAACAAGAGACTTTACGACTAACACCACAGAAATACAAAAGATCATAAAAGACTGCTATGAACAATTACATGCCAACAAATATGATAACCTTGAAGAAGTGGACACATTCCTAGAAATGTTTAACCTACCAACACTGAATCCTGAAAAAATAGAAAATTGGAATAGATGAGTAGCAAGTAAGGAGATTGAATCAGTAGTAATGATTCTCCCAACAAAGAAAAGGGCAGGACCAGATGGCTTCACTGGTGAATTCTACCAGTTCATGGATTAGAAGATTTAATATTGTTAAAATGCTCATGCTATCCAAAGTGATCTGCAGATTCAGTGCATACCCTATCAAAATTTGAATTGCATTTTCTGCAGAAATAGACAAAACAATTCTAAAACTTGCATGGAGCCACAAAAGACCCTGAATAGCTAAAGCAATCTTGTGAAAGAAGAATAAAGCTGGAGGAATCACACTTCCTGATTTCAAATGTGTTACAAAGATATAGTAATCTAAGCAGTATGGTACTGGTATAAAACAAACACATATATCAGTGGAGCAGAATAGAGAGTGCAGAAATAATCCCACACCTATGTGTTCAACTGATCTTTGACAAAGGTGCCAAGAATACATGATGGGAAAAGGATAGTTTCTTCAATAAATAGATGTTATTTTGAGATTTTACCTTCATCATATAGAGTACTTCACTAACTATATCTCATTTATATTTTGGCAGCTAGGGAGCTGAGAGGAACCCAAAATAGTCAAGATTTGGGGCCTAAATTTCTAAAAATGGTCAGGAAAATAGGAAGTATTAAAGTAGTATAGACTGTGGACTTGTGTACGATTAGCTTGAACATTTGAAAAGCTTGAAAGTAGTACTACAGTGTTTCAAGTTTACATATCTTTATTACATGTTCATTTTTAAAGCTGTCTAAATCAGTTCTTGCACTTTAAATTATAACTCTAAAATGAAAATTCCATAAAATTTTCTGAGTAATCTTTTATAATCTTTAGCAGGTATAATTTACAATTTTTAAAATAAGTTTTACTTTAAACTCCTTTGCTATATTTTCTAATAAATAACTATCATTGATAGGCTCTGCTGTGAAAAATACATATGGCAGGGGTGATAGGGATCTATGCTAAATTATTCCTTACTGATTTCCAAGTTTTAGAATTTCTATTGCAGTCAGAGTATTCTAATCTGATATTTTCTTTTTTTCTTCTCTCTCTCCCTCTGTTTTCTTTCTGAGAGGGACAGTGAGGTGATGGCAAAGTGAATATATCCCATGTTTTTATTCTCGTCTTTCTCTCTTCAAATATTATCCTGTCATGAATTACAGACTGAGCCTATCTCCACCAAGGAGTTACCATGCTGATATGTTGTACATTCCTAATACTTCTTAATAGTGAGGGAAGATAAACATATGAAATATCAAAAAGCATATAAAATTTCCCTAAAAATCTAGGAATAAGACATATATATTTGGATTTCCATTTATTATATCTCTATGAAGACGCTGCTAACAATCCAATAAAAGTTTCCCATTAAAAACAAAACAAAAATGTAAACACTAACATAATAAAACTAATATGAGGCATTTAAATATAATTTATACTAAAATTATAGTAAAAAAGAAGAGACATCTGCGTTTGATGGGACAGTCTGGGGAGGGGAAATGCCAGTTGATATGAGAAGGCTCTGGGGGTTTGGTTGTTCAAAGTCACTCTGCACCAGCAAGTGTTGTGTCAGCAATGCTGTTACAAATGTCATCCTAGGTAGATTTAACAGTGTGATTGGGAGCTTATATAGACCTGTTGGACTCTGCTAATCAGAAAACATCTCTAAAAGAAATAAGAGGAAATAAGAATACATTCAGAGAAGAGCTAGAATGGTTACTGTTGTAATCCTTCCTTCAGTGATAATAAGTAACATTCATGGAGCACATACTACATCAGAGACACTGTGCTGAGTCCATTATGTTATCCTACTCATTATTATTTAATCTTCACGACTATCTTCCATAGCCTATGCCATAGATTGAGGATTCAAAAAATCAAAGTTGCCTGACTTAGAGTCAGTTCATAGAAGGACCTGCTAAGAGAAGTGGGATGATTGCCCAAAGACAGAATGATTGAGTGCCTAGCTGATGGTTGTGCCAAGGAGGGGATGAATGCGTGAAAATGATGGAGCAGCAGATGCCATTCACTCTAGTGAAATCCAGATAGCTGTCTCATGCCTGTGCTCTAAGATTCAGTAAACAGTATCTGTGGAAACTATAAAACTGGGTACAGTATCTCTCATCAGGTCAAGGGTCCTGCAGACTTAAGGAGAGATGGCAGATATGTGGATAAATAGGGTAGCATGTGATAGATAGGGCATCTTAGAGGACTGAGCAGGACCAGCAGAGGTAGAGACTTACTTTGCAATGGAGCGACCTACCTGACAAAAGCATAGCATTTGGGTTGACTTTAAGGTGGTGAGGATTGGCCGGACGGAGCTGGAATTGGAAACAGTATAGTACCTGATGGTTTCTGGTATGGAGACATTCAGATAGGAAACCTCAGGACATTTTGGTGCAACAGTGAGTGTTTTGTTTTGGCTGTAGTGTGAATTAATATAATGGGAAATAATAAAAGAGAAAGCTGAACAGCTGGATGTGGTCCTGATCATGAGGGCTTTGACAATCCCAGCAGACAGTGTGAACTCTTAATTCTGTGAGACTGGGGAATCATTGAAAGTTTATGATAAGAAAGAGGGTTTTAAGGAAATGCTTTTTAATAGGTTACTTTTGCTTTTTGATAAATGATGCACATTCTGTCACTAAAAGTGTAGCAGCTTAGATGACAGTTTGGGAGGAATGTTATGTAGAAGAAAGCATGGCAGGAATGGGAAGTTTTTATTTTATTATTTTTTTATATTGAAATTTATTTTTTTTTAATTTAACATTTATTTTTACCTATTCGTGGGGTACAGTGTGTTGTTTCAATGCACGCATATACGGTGCATTGATTCACTTGGCGTAGACAGCATAGTTGTTGTCATTAACCCACCACTTCCTGTCCCCTCCCAGCCTCTGATAATCATTATTTTAAATATATATATATATATATATATATATTTAAAACAATATTTTGGGGGTGGAACATACAAATAAATGCCTTCAGAGGCAAAATTTGTATGGAAGCCAAAAAATATTAAAGAAATTCAAAAAATGCTGCTGAATCCACACATATTTCTGAAAGGTCGTATAAACATTACAGCACATTTATCAAGGAACATCTGAAGGTGCCAAGATACTTCCAGTAATAAGTAGGATCATATGATGAAAATGCATTTGCTCAGCCTTTGGGGAAGAGAGGAAAGGCGGGAGGGAGGGAGGAGAGAAAAAATAGTGAACTGAATTCGTGGTTCTGTATCGTAGTTGTGAAATGGACTTGTTTTCGACAATAAGTTAGAAGAAATCAGTCTTTTCAAAAAAGTGTCCGCTAAGACCTAAGGAATGTTATTCTTAACCTATATAAGGCATGGAGTCCACCCCCTAAAAGTTAGTGCTTTTGTGGAGAAAGCCGACAAGCACAAGTATTCAATGTGGGGTTCTCCACTTGACCACCCCAAACCCCGGCACACTTTCTCATCAAGAGAAGAAAAGGAACTGTTGGCAAAGATGTGTCAGTCTTGGTCTGGCAGAAAACAGAGTTAACTCCAACCTCTTTAAGTAAGGAGCTCTAATGAAGGGGTTACTTACAGTAGACAGGCTTAAGTGCACAAGCAAGTGGATATTAGCAGGTGATGAGGCACAGAAACTGGCAAAGCTGGAAACCATTATCACGCAAGGGATGAAAGGGCAAGGGGAAGACAAGGGATTGTGGGAGCCCAGTGAGCAAGAAAACTGTGGCCAGAGACTGCTCAGTGGTGTTGTAGTCGGGGAGCCATGCAGCTACTGCCAGAGGGGCTGGTTCAGCTTCCCCGGGCACAAAGCAGGGCAGAGCCAAAGACAGGGTGGCCCTGGGGCAGGGCAGATGGAGAGTAGCCAGGTACCATTCTAAACTCTTGGACTTCTCTGCTGAGAAGACAAATAAAAGATCTAGTTAGTTGCCACCCTGATTAAACTATTTGTTATGAAGGCACTGTCTTTTGGGGATTTTAATTACTTACATGAATAGGGGTTTAATCTCACCCTGAGAATAATACATAAATATTGCTTCTCTAAATGTCCTTACATGGGAGACATTGAAAAATTCTTAAGAAAGAACACTATACCCTCACTACCAGGATTGCCCTTGTTACCATTTATTTTTGAAACCATTACTGAAGAAAAAGAGAGATGTGGCTGTAAAAGTCTGAAAGAATCCCATGTGTAGTTAGTGGCGGTCATAAACATACGGCCTTCACCAACTCTGTGGACTCTGCTCCAACTGTGTCTTTCAATGGCAGTTAACCCCATCACTATACATTCTTGCTCCAGTTTCTCTGGGGAATTCTCTATTCAGAGCCAAAGTATGTTAGTCAAATATTAAGAGAAATGGCAAAAAAAATAAAAAGAGATAAAGTTGAGAAATGGTGTGGCAAAGGCCTGTCACAGAATTGGGGATGAGAAAGAAAGGAAATTTTCTGTCTAGTTGAGAAAGCATGGTTGTCATGATCATTAACATTTAAAGGTCTCAATTTTTAAGGGAATTCTTGAAACATTGTACTTGGAAAACAAGAAGTTGTGACTTAAATACATTTTGTTTTAAAGACCAAGGATGTAATTTGAGCAAATTGATCTTCCCAGCCTTTACTGACACGGGTGTTCTTTTATGGTATGAGTCTTTTTTCCACTTTACAAATGTATAGTTGTTTATGATAGAAAATACAGACTAGTTTGAAGCATAAAATAAAATAAAAATTACCTGTGCTCTATTACTTAGAAGTAATCACTATTAATTTGATTGTTTTCCTTTTCTTTCTCTTAATATATATGTATTCTTAAAATGAAATTATGATATTAAGATCCTTTATTATTTCTAAATTGCTTTCCAGACATTTTATTAATATATTTAAGCAGGAATATTACCTTTAGATAAGGGCTTGGTAGATTCTGATTTAGAAATTGTTAGGCCTCACGGCAATCAGATATTTTTATTAATAAAAATAAAAGATTGTTTTGAAGTTATTTGACAAAATTATATCCCTTCACCTCTTGGTTCCTACTTAGTGGAAACAGTTACCAAAAGGTATGAGAGAAACAAATACACAGTTGGGGGAAAGTATATGAATATTGTTGCCAGTATATGTGGCTTCATGAAAGAAAGTAAGCTCAGCTAGTCTGCAGAAAGTGAGAGTAAGAACAGATCAGCAGATAGGCATTTTCCAAATGATAATTTTTTTAAGGCCCATTTACCTAATATTAGGCACTTTTAATTTTTGTGTAAATTACCAACTTTCTGGGGATCATGAAAAATCTTGAAACACAATCCTTAACACACAGACTTGACTGAACCCATCACTAGCTGCTCTTCAGTGTAACATATAAAACTTTCTTTTTTTTTTTTTTTTTTTTTTTTTTGTCTTTTTCATGACTGGTAAGGGGATCGCAACCCTTGGCTTGGTGTGGTCCATGAGCACACTGGCCATTCCTATATAGGATCCGAACCCGCGGCGGGAGCGTCGCTGCGCTCCCAAGCGCCACACTCTCCCAAGTGCGCCACGGGGTCGGCCCAACATATAAAACTTTCTCACTAGATCTTACAACAAAGATGAGAAAGGTGAAGAATTTTATGCCAGTCTCAAGTTGGTAAGTTATTTTTGGAACTGAATTCCTAAGAGATTTGCTGTTCCCTATGTACATGCTTAGTTGTGCCTCAAATGTCTCAAAAGACAAAATTTCTGGTTTCCAAATTCCTTCTCTTAGTGGGTCAGACATAGAAAGATCAAGTATGTGGTACGACATGGTCACATCTTTATTTATGGGGCTTTCCTAGTCTAACGTGTGTAAATCCTTAAGTACACGGTGGCTTCTTCTGTAATGACAAGCGTCAGTTGTGTGTTAAGATTTTTCATGAATAGTCCCTGTGGTTATAAAAAGGAACAATCTGCCCCAGCCACAGATTACAGAGCTTTGGGTTTAGACCACAGGCAGTACCTCTGGGATCTGTCACGTACACTGTGAACATCAGTATTCCTTGGAGAGAGAATGAAGATTAGTCACTTCTGGCTCTTAGAAATTCTTGCATAACTGGCTGTTATCTCACTTTCCAGCAGATGCTTTATCCTGGCACCCACCTCTATCCCCACTTCGATGTCCCCTTCTTTATGAAAAGGACCACTGAGTATCAGTCTGGGATTCCATTGCCATTCCAGAGCTCCTGCATTCTGTTTAGCCCTCTTTCCCGTACCCACTCCTCACCCTGGGTCCTCATGTTATTGGTTCTGTCATGTGGTGTGTCACAGACTTTGTTCCCACCATCACAAGAGGTGCCCGTCTCTAGCTCACACCTTTGGGAATATTCTCCCTTGCAGTTAACACACACGACCCAAGCTTTCTGTAGAGTTGCTATACAGAGACCATTCTGACAATCCCAGGTTCCCTCCTGACACTTCCTTTCCTTTCCTCCCTCTTCCTAGTATCCTCTTTCTTATCTCTGGCTTACAGAGCTTGATGCCAAAAGGTTGCAGGAAAGTAATCATTAGACCACGTGTTCTTAACTTTCTTCTTCCACCTTCCATGTTCTGAAGCTAGATTTCTCTTTTGCTTTGGACTTTTTTCTGCCCTCGTTCCACCTGAACAGCAACTCTGAGATTGTGCTTGGAGTTTAGTTTACACTGCATAAGACAAAGTGGTTTATGAGATAAAAGTAGTTTACCCTTTTCCAATTCTCATACTCCTTAAATACATTTGTTTTTGATTATTTCATCGGGTATGCCTCAATTTTGCTTTATTCTTTGTTTGCATTTCGTTGTTCTTCTCTGAGATTATTTCTAGGATTTTGCTGAGTCCTTATGACTCTGTTTCTGATTAAACAGCTTTGATAAGTCACAGTGGAATCTTAACAGAGAAGAAGCCCGTGCATGATTTACCTCTTCCCTCCCTTGTGCCTTATTTCCTCCTGAAGTTGAAAGGTCAGTGGGGGACAATTATAACAGCGTAGCATCCTTGTATGTTGAACTCTTTTGTTGCTGATTATGTTGCAAAAGCTGGCGTTCCATCAGCAGAAGCTCTCGTTTATCTTCCAGCTAGCTTTGGGTTTTCTCAGGTAGCTCTTTTCTACCCGATTGATTGGGTCCATGGGCTCCATCTTGGTGTGCGAGTGAACCTCCCACTTGCCTTTTATTCAGCAAGAACCTGCCTGAAGTAATCATTACTGTATTGATGGGGCCCTCATCTCCAGTTGTTGCCATCTTAAGGAACTTGCCATACCTTCTTTGATTAACTCATGTTAATCATGCCACTATCATGTCAAGAATACTCTTAAATATTGAGTTTCGTTCTGCCAAATGGAATTTTATTAGAAAGTTACCATGGGGACTCATGTAAGTAGACTGCTTAAGGATATGTTTAGGAACATTATTCTAATGAAAATTAGTTTTTTGAATTTAAAATACATTTGTTTTTGCACTACTCTCTTCCTTTTCCCCTTCTCTTTTAGTTAACTAGCAAGGAGATTAGTTTTTCCTATTTTAAAGCAAGGTAAATAAGGGTGATTTTTTGCCTGATCCTAAAGCAATGTGTTGCTTTAGGAAATGCCTGCAATAGGTGGGTTTCTTCTTTCTTTATCCCATTTGTACCACCTGACATGTTATGGCTGCTCACCAATATCTGGCGTTAAACACATAGTTTGGGCTCTTTTGCCTCCTCTCAAAATATATTCCCTGCCCTTTTTCTTATAACTCAGTTTATTGGAATTCTTGCTGTCAAAGAGCATTCCTTGAAAGAATCTGGAATCTATATTACTGGCTACAAACTAAGCTTAAAGTGCGTTGACTTTTTGTCATCATATTTCGTCCCTTTAAAATCATTTCCAGTCAGGTTTAATGAGTCAGTTTAGGTTTTCTTCATCTCCTGATAAAATATATATCTTCATTTTTAAAAAGGTGTTATTGGTATGTCATTTGACTCACGTCAAGTTTTTGTTTAAAAAAAGAAAGTCTGTTTCTTAATAAGCCAGAGGGAAACTTGTTTCACCATAAAATATGGCAAGTGGCCAGTTGCCTATGAGTTGAATTCACTTTTGCTGATCACCAAAGTGACTTGCCAACCTAAAGAAAAAGTGACAAAATAGCACTTATTAGATGACATCTAATTTTGGACTGTGACATGGTCCAAAATAGAATCCCATCTCCATGTAAGGTTGCCAATGCATTTGTTTTGTGCCTAAAAGGACATTATTCAGGGAATGCCAGTAGGGTGAACACTGCCTTTCATCCACTTTGATACAAAACTGCACGTTCCTGGAGTATGCAAACCAAAGGAAAGCTCAAGCCACCATCTCTGAAGCCAGTAGTACATCTGTCACCGAGGTATAGAAGCCACTCTTCCTCCACCCAGACACAGATGTCTGTGTCTGACACATTTGTGTTTACTATCCACAGCTTAAAGATTTTGGAAACATTTTGGATTTTAGCTCAGCTAGTTATTGTGAGATACAAAAAAAATTTTTTAAATAAAATTGCTTATCAAGTTAGTTAGATTTCTAAGGAAATATAGCAATGATCTCACCAAATTTTCTTTTTTCTTTTCTTTTTTTTTTAAAGAAACTATACTCCAGTGATTCAGTGACTTCTCCAAGGTGACAGTGCTTATTTGTGGCTAAATGTGGAGCCCACATATTTTCACCACATAATGAAGGAAATCTGTAGCTGACTGGAGAGTAAAAGTCATTAAAAGTTAATAGATTCTGTGTGATATATGCTGGCTTTTCCTGGCATTTTTTTATGAGGTTCCAAGCCAACCAATGCTCTTGAGATGTCTGGGCGTTTTCTGGAGTTAATGTATATTGACTATTTGACAAAATCTTAAGCGTAGGGCCACATTCTTTCTGATATAAAAAATTCGGTAATTACTACTTTTGGAACTACTTGCCAACTGTAGATGTACTCCCAGTGTTTGCAGGGAATTTCAGAGGAAGTTGGAACTTCCCCTGTGTTTGGCAACACTGACCACTCCTGAGAGACCCTGGCCCCCGCCAGTGTCCCCCTTCGTTAGACAGTTTTAGAAGGTAAGGCTCTTTAGGAAGAGGTTAAACTTGAAACAAAAGTGAAAAGCACTTTTAGCCAGGGGAAAGTGAATTTTGTCCACTCTTCTCTTCTTTATGGATTTCAGGCCAGTTTGACAGTTTTGTTTATTGACATAAAAATACAGCAAAGCCATCCTGATTTCAGGCCATGATATGAACACTTTTCATAAACAGATGTGCAACTCTAATATGATGACTTTTATTTGGGGATATTGTGAGTGGGAGGAGAGGGGTTAATCAAACAAGAGATCGTTGTTTTCTCTCTCTAGAAGAACATGCTGAGAGTGAAGGAATGGCTGTGATTTGGGGGGGGCTGAATCTTTCGCTTAGCAATACAATCACAGAGACAGCAAAGTAGCTACAAACAGATTGTTGGTGAAAGATTGATGGCTTAAATTCATCATGTGTCAATAGCACATTGCTTTCTGTAGCATAATACATACAGATGGCTGATGTGAGTATTTTCTGTGAGTTTTGCTGTGGGATACGAATGAAGTGGGAAGGAGGTTTAGGCTTGAGGAGAGAAGGAAAAGGCAATAAAATATTCACTCATGTTTCCAGGGTTGGGAATGTTTCCAAGGATAGAAAACCAGAGAGTAGAAAGCAGAGTACCAAGAGATGATCTTTTAAAACCATAACTAAACTTCACTTAAGTTCCTAAAAGCATCCCAGCTCATTCAAATATTTATTTTTATTGAAAATATGGGTTTTTAGCAGGTATTCTAAATCTGAATACAGTTGTTGCCTTTTCAAGTCATTGTGAATTTCCATATGGAAGTCATAAGAACCTTTTCATTCAAAGGTTTAGTTTTTGAAAAAAAGGTACATTTTAGTTTTTCTTTTGCAGGATGCATATATAAAATACCCATTTCATATGCATGTCCATTACAGCTTCATGTTACTTAGTGAAGGCTGGATTCCCATCCTGTCGTCTTCTCTTTGTAGGATGGCACTAGAGAGATGTGAGCAGATTGGTGGGACAGGAATCTAAAAACCAAAAATCTAGATAAATACCTGACAGTTCTCTGTATTTTTAATAGAGGTACTAAGATCAGAATATTTGGAGTCAGCAGTATTTGGGGAAGTGCAGGACATAAGGTCACCTTGAATATGACTCTTCCTGTAGACTTCCATCTCCTCTCTCTGTATTAAGCCATTTCTTAAAATATGGGAGCCATCAGTCCATTCAACAACACTTTACTGAGCATCTACCACTTGTTTGGCACTGTGGCAGTTACAAAACCAAGCAAAACATGATCCCTGTGTTTAGGGAGCTTGAGGATTGGTTGTAAAGTAATGAATATTATGTTTAGATTAAGTGTCTCAAAACATTTAAGCCTAAATTGGAATTATTCTTCAGAGCAATTAATTTTGGAGTGGGAAAGCTGTACACTTATTTGCTATTTCTCTATCATCTTCTAACACTCTTTGTAGCTGACCTTTTCCTCATTTTTATGTTTATTAATGTGGTTAATACTTTGACTTTTCTTTTCTCTGTCAAATACTTCCAGAATGGGTCTGAATGAAACCTTACTCCCTTATGGTATTACACAGACGAGTTTGAACTGTAAACTGTAACAGTCATTGAAAACAGAACTGTATTTCAAAAATGAGTAAATTAAGTTCTACCTGGAATAAGAGCACACATCCTGTATATATCTTTAAGCAAGAGTGAAACAGAATGAAAAATAGAATGCTACTAGACATGTCAGCAATCTAAACCAGAATTTTGTCATGTTTGTTTTTCTGTCTTCATTAAGCTTGATTATTTAAAGAATCAATTTCCAAAGAAGCACTTATTCAGGTCCTGAAGAAAGTTTGATGTTACATGTTGGTGACTGTGTATGAGTGTGCAGACACGTGTGTGTCTTTGTGTCCATTGATAATTTATATTTTCCGTCACTAGATGGTGCACTTTCACTTTGAAATAAGGCATATATTCTATTGAGGCTCTTGCTTTTTATGTTGCTTATTGTTCTGTTGATGCAGAGATGGTGGAAAATCAAATTCTTCCTTAAATAGGATCTGAGGCTCCCTGTCCTTCTACAGATGCATAGGAATTTTGATGTGTTTACCCAACCTGTAAAGTAATAAATAGGCTTGGAGGTTATCACACCACTCAAGACTTACTGTTAATTTTGTTGGAGAGAAAAATATCCTGTAAGAGCATTTTTTCATGTATATTGGGCCTGTATACAAGAGATTACAATTAAAATTCTTATGTGGTTTAAGCTGCTGTTTCCTATACTTGATTTAAGAATCACTCAGGAAACCAATACAGTGCCAATTATGAGGTCTTCAAGGCCCAGAAACCTGTATTTTAGCAAGTGAGTCTGATGAGCAGTATGTTTTGAGAAACACTGGGTTCTAATCACCCACAGTAGTATTGAGTGTTTTCAGTACAGATTAAGATCAGTGTCAGCCAACAGTAATTCAAACCAAAGTTGAGGAGAGTTGACAGTGAAATTTTGAATGTAGACAGCTCTTTATGTAAATACTGCCTACAGCAGTTATATTGGACATAATAAGAACTATTGAAGAAAACGCTCTGTTTACAGAAGTGTGGTAAAAGCTGGCTAGAGTATTACAGAGACAGAGTGGTCCTGGTCCTTGTTGGGATGCATTAGGGAGCGAGCTCTGTGGTACTGTGGTTGGACATCCTTCGTGCCCTGCATTTTAGCCCTTCACCTCACAACACCTGATACTTGAATATTTTAGAAAGTTTCAGCTGTCTTAAGGCCTTTGATCTTCACAGTGTCCATGTGACAGGGCAAGTGTCAAAGGAGAGATTAACAGGATAAGGAGAAGTGCCAAGAACAGCCACCAGGGGGGACACAGTCCAACGAATGAGGTGAAGGTGATGGCACTGATTCAAATTAAGCACAGCAGCTGGGATGTCCCCCGCAGGAGGCCAGAGGCGTTCCTCAACTCTGAAGCTCTGTGGTATAACTGTGATTTCACCATCCCGGTCCTAAGGGAGGGTAGCTTTAAGAAAATGGTTTCCTCCCTTCTTTATTCCTCTTTTTTTTTTTTTTTCCCCCTTAAATAAAACATTTCCCAGTTGCACCTTGAGAATATCATGTGCTCAGCATAGCATAGATTTTCACCTGGACTGTGTGATGGGGAGATGACAATATCAGGGGAGATCTGTGTGGTTTAGATGAAATCCCCGCCCAGTGATTCTGGCTCCTTATCCTAGAGAACTAATGCGTTAGAAGAGTTAAAGCACGCAGGCAGAATTGCTTGTCGATTGTGAAAGGGGCTCAGTAAATGCTGGCTGACTGTCAGTGACCTGATGCATAGCCCAGGATACAAAGGACTTAGCTGAGAAGTTGGTACATTATAGGCAGTCAATGAGATTGAGATTGTCAGTGGTTGAGATTATCATAATAAATTTATCTCTGTGTTATTAAGCTTTATCACTAAAGCTACTGGGTATAGAATTTTTGCATTACACCAATATGGTCTTGGTCTGTGACCTAGATTGCTAGGACGACTTGAGAACCTAATTAAAGAGAGAACTGAAGAGGTGCATCTCCAACCTGGGGCTTTGGCTCTGTTGTCTCTCTTCACCTGGAAGATTCCAGCTCCACCATCTGTCTCACTTGTTTTAAGCCTTTGCTGACCTCTCACTTTCTCAATGAAGCCTAATGCCCCCTCTCGCTTCCCATGGCTGGAACTCCTGATCCTTTTGTCTTGCTCTCCTTTTTATTTTTTTCATGACATTTATGTTCTAATATATTGGATAATTTGTTTGATTCATTTTGTCTCCCTGCACAAGATTGTAAGCTCCATGTGGACAGGGGTCTTTTTTCTTTCTTCATTGATATATACCCCAGCTTTTGGAACAGTGCCTGGAGCATAGTAGAAGTTCAGAAAATATTTGTTGAATGAATGAATGCTTTCCCATATAAAATTCAGCAACAGTAATAAAAGACAATGCATATATTAGTCACTCAGTACTAATTCTGAGTAAGTGTTAAATATTCCTGAATGGAAATTGTTTTCTTTATTTGATTAACCCTGACCTATGAGGATGTCTTCTAAATTAAGTTATCACATAACGTAAAGTGTGGATACAGAGTTGGAAGACATTGGATCATAGTGACCAAGTCTCTGAGTGGTTTTCTAGGACAAGTTACTAAACCACTTTGTGCCTTAGTTTTCCCTGTAAACAACCTCACAAAGCTGTGGTATGGATTAAACAAATTAATGCATTTAACCCCTTAGAACAGGACCTGGAATGTAGCAGGAGCTCAATTAATAAATCAAATTTGTAGGTGCCTCACTTGTTTAAAAATAATTATATGATATAATTTGCAATTATACTTATTTTGCAATTATATTATACTTATTTTGTAAAAAAAAAAAAAAAAGTGGTTTAGCCAGTTTTCAGGAGGAAAAAAGCCACAGATAAATGCATGATTTGGATATTTTCCCTATTCCTGTTTTATGAAAATGATTATGCATCTAGAATGAAACAAATAATTGAATTTATTATAGAATCTCTTTTCTTATATTGTAGTATCAATTTTAAAACAGAGAGTTTGGGTGTTGCACATGAGCCCTTTGTTTCTCATTTCATACAGATCCCCACATTAAGGTTTCTGGAAAGAAAGAAGATGTTAGAGAAGCCAAGGAAATGATCATGTCTGTCTTAGACACAAAAGTAAGTGAATGTTAAGGACACTCAGATGTCAGAACCTTGTCTCTGCAAGGGCTACTTCATGCCGTTATGAAAGAACCATTTGGAGAAGAAAAACCAGGAGAAAGTAATGGTGGGTTTTAAAATAAGCACATGTGATTCTTCAGTGGATGTAAAGTTCTGTTTAATATTTGAATAGGTTCTCTTATGCTGGGTAATTGAACAATATTAATATATATACACACACACGCCTACTTACACACACATACACATATACATGTATGTAGATATATATGTATATATGTACATATGTATGTATGTGTATATATATGTATCATCTTCAGAAGTTGACATTGGCCCTGGTTAGTTAGTATAAGGTAAGTGATAAAGATTGCAATAATTAGCATATTTGCCTTTATGATACCAGTATAAAATGAGAATGATCTTCTGTACAGCTCTGGGTTGTGTGTGTAATGGCATGAAATTTGATGCTCGCTCTTGTGCAGTCAAGCACACTCTCTCTCTGCAAGTGTGTGTATAGAAATATAACAGGGAAATTTAAATATGTGAAGATTTATACTCATTTTTAAGAATTTATTTTTCTTTAGTAAACACATTAAATCACATTATTATATTCCAGGCACTTTGCTAAACACTTCCCATTTTACAAATATTTGTTTAATCTTCCATAACTAACTCAGCACAGAGATAGTAAGTAATTTGTCAGGATCCCAGAGCTGGTAAGTGGGGAGGTGAAATTTAAATCCAGGCTGTCTGGTTCTTAACCACTTTGTTTTACCACATGGTATTTCACTGAAATGATCTCTGATCTCTTCCTCTTTCTTTCTTTTCTTTTTCTTGGTTTGTTAATGTTCTTTTTTTTATTTTTATGAATTATCTACCTAATAATTATGAAATATTTTAGCAGTTTCTCCCCCAAAATGGGATGTTTTTCTGTGTTTCAAAGGTTAAACTGAAAGAACTAAGTTTAAAATCAAAATATTTAATGTGTATAAGTTTAAAATTGAAGAATTTAGAAGGTTTGAAACTATTGATATTTTTAACTTTGTGTTGTATTTTGACTTTTTCATTTTACTTCTTAAGGGCTGAAGAATTTCAGTAACAGTCCTATAAACGAGAAAGAATTTCATGTCGCCTTTATCATTTTACAACACTGAATTTCCCAAAATTAAATGCATGGATTCCAATTTGAGTACAGTGTTTGTGTCCATTATGTCTTGGAATTTTGCATTTTGCTCTCATATAACTAATCTTACATTTTGTGCTCATTTATCTAAGCCATTTTACTGCCAGAGATTTTACTGCCTTGTGATTTCTTCCTCACTCGTCTTCCTACCAGCAGGAATAATAGGTCTACTTTGTAAAGTTCGACATACAATAATTCAGAAATTATGAAAACAATGCTTGTAAATACTTCCTTATTTAATACTTTTGAGCTTTATTTTTATTTCTAGTTTTCTGTCATTTTAGTTCTGCAGTCCTACTAGCATGCGTATCTTCAATCTTGTTTTCATCTGTTTCTATTTGTTTGAATTAATGTTTCGTAAACAAAGTCTTGAAAGAGAAAATGAATAATACATTTGTAATTGTAGCTGGCTTTATTTAAAGGCTACTTTCCAAAACATTATCTTGGTAAAGAATATATCTTTCTATTTCTTAGGACAAATTTGTCTTAAAAAAAGAATTTCTTTTTTATAGTCAAAGAGACATTAATAGAAATTGAACATTTATAGAGTAAGATGATCTTATTATGAAATCTGGGTGCTTTCCCACCAGGTCATTTTTTGTTAATACTATTTCCTTGGGGGCAAAGAGTTTTAGGGAGTTGTTCCTTTTTCATGCATCAAGAAATAATACATTATTTCCACATAGAGCAATCGGGTCACATTGAAGATGGATGTTTCACATACAGAACATTCACATGTAATCGGCAAAGGTGGCAACAATATTAAAAAAGTGATGGAAGAAACAGGATGCCACATCCACTTTCCAGATTCCAACAGGAATAATCAAGCAGAAAAAAGCAACCAGGTGATTTGTCTTTCTACATGAATTTTTATGGGATGAATCACAGCCTTAATTTTTTACGTATCTTTTTTGAGAGATGAGAGCAAGAAAGTAATCATATGGATGATGTGTAGTATAGATTGTATGACCCTGTGTGGGGAGATTGAAGGTGCTGTGCTTTCTTGAGGAGATGAGTTGTAGGTGGGCTCTGAACTCTTGATCTGTAAATGGTTCATTCAAAACAGGGGAGAATGTGTGATGGCCACAAATGAAGCCCATAAGGAAAGGCTGAGAGTACAGAGCATGTCAGGAAAGGACCTGGAAACTTGCTTAGTCCAGGAACATATCCCTTGCCTGGATTCTGTCTGCAAAGACACAGAAGTGGTCCTCCAGTGCATGAACACCCGACTTCCTTACACTGGCTGAATTATGTCTCTGTCTAGTTTATACACATTTTTTCTAGTTCTTCTGTTTGGAAACAAATGGAACTCACCTGTCCACATGGAAGCACTTTCAATACTTGACCAACAGATAGTATTATTTGTGTTATTTGGAACTGTTCTCCCATCTGAACTAATCACAATACTAGAAACTGTGAGCCCCAAAGATAAATAAGATACAGTCTTTTCTCTACAGGTACTAATGGTAACAAAGGGATGTATGTGTCAGGAACTAAATAGAAAGCCATGGAAAAAGCAAGGATAGTATTCAGAGCATTTAACAAGTGGTATGGCATGGCCATTGGCCTTAAGAGCAATGTCCTGGAACTCCTAGACCCCCACTCCAGTGCCAAGACTGACACTTTAGTTGATGGATCATGGGAAGGTCCAGGAGATCCCAGGAGAAAGCTGGAGGTGGGTGTTGGAGCAGTGATTTTTTCCAACTGGTATGGAAGAAGTTTAATATGTTGAAAACCTAGTGTGACCATAGCATTGCATATTAATATGCATTGTGGCATGCAAAGAGTTTAAACAAAAGTGTCAAAATGCAGTGAACCAGAGTAATTATAAAGAGAACAAGATGGCCTCATGGGGGTTTGGGGGCTTTTAGATAAGTCCAGGGAGTGGTACAGATCAGTTGACATAAATCACCTAAGAATCTTGTTAAAATGCACATTCTGATTAAGCAGATCTGGATTGGGGCCTGAGAACCTTCATTTTTATCAAGCTTCCAGATAATGCCGGTGCTATTTGCCTCTGAGTGACATTTTCAGTAGCAGGGATGTAGGTAACTGGAAAAGCAGACGTTCAATTAAAATCTAATTCTGTTTTTTCTTACTTTTTCAGGTATCTATAGCCGGACAACCAGCAGGAGTAGAATCTGCCCGAGTTAGAATTCGGGTAACTGTTTATTACTTGAATATTATAAATTGATGTCAGTAATATTTGCATTATATGGAGTTAAAAATATAATAATTTATCATTTTGATCGTATGTTCAATAAATAAGCAGTAGTGGCAAAAGCTATTTTAGTGTCCATTTTGGCATTAGTTGTCTAAATTTTTACTGTAGGTGTTTAAAAAATGAGTTACTATGTTACTTATAAACTTTTTTCCATTCAAGATATTTTTTAAAGATGTTCTGGATTTCACCTGACTCAGTTTCTCTGAGGTTTTTTAAATGATCAAGATGAGGCCTGAGGAAAAATGCTATAGGCAGTATGAGTTACAAATTCTCTGGTTTTACAAAAGGCCCCTCTCATTTAAAAATCTTTATACAGTCTATCTAAGCTTATGTCTACAATAAAAGCAATTCATGGTTTAAAATACATCTTTAGAAAAGAACAAATGAATTCTACAAATCTCTAAATGTATAGTACTTTAAAAGTCTCCTTCGGGTTCTCACAATTTCATTTTAGGAGTTGCTTCCTTTGGTGCTGATGTTTGAGCTACCCATTGCTGGAATTCTTCAACCAGTTCCTGACCCTAATTCCCCCTCTATTCAGCACATATCACAAACGTACAACATTTCAGTATCATTTAAACAGCGCTCACGAATGTATGGTGCTACGGTCATAGTACGAGGGTCTCAGAATAACACTAGTGCTGTGAAGGTAAATGATTTAAATAATTCTGAATATTGTTAGCGTACAAATCATGCAAGTCTTAATTTTAAAGGATATTAGACTAATTCATTTCCAGAATTTTCCTTTGTATTGCATTTTGGTTTATGGAATGTGCTGTATTTTTCCCTAGCTGTTAGAAGTGCAATAGAATCTTTCCCTGTGGTATATGTACAGTTATTTTATGGGCTTATTTTCCTCCCACCCTTTTCTCCTAGGAAGGAACTGCCATGCTGTTAGAACATCTGGCCGGGAGCTTAGCATCAGCTATTCCTGTGAGCACACAATTAGATATTGCAGCTCAACATCATCTCTTTATGATGGGTCGAAATGGAAGCAACATCAAACATATCATGCAGAGAACGGGTGCTCAGATCCACTTTCCTGATCCCAGTAATCCACAAAAGAAATCCACTGTCTACCTCCAGGGCACCATTGAGTCTGTCTGTCTTGCAAGGCAATATCTCATGGTAAGGTTACTGAAATAAGGGTTAAAATTTTATTTTTCTTACCTCTCTGGATAACCAAGTGTGTTGCTGTACTCACTGTACTAATGTGATATTTAAGAAAGCACTTTGGAAGCCTGGTCAAATAAGGAAGTTTCCTGGTAAAAGGAAATAAACCGGAAGAGTAAGGTTCATAGTGCCTCAGCAGGCTTAATTTCATTGTGTAGGTGAGTAATTTTCTTATAGTTTTTGATTTGTTTTGTTTTGCTTTAAACGTAGAGTAAGCACAGAAGAGGTTACAATAAAATAATTGACTATATTTTGTGGCATTGATGGAAGGTGTTTATTTTGATCTGACATGTAGTATTAGTGTGCAGTTTGCATTTGACTAAATAGTCCTCCGTTCGAACAGAAAAGTACAAATATTGTTTAAATTTCACCCTCAAAGACAAATTTTGGCAGCCTGAAACATTTGTACATTTCATAAATCTCTGATACAATTTAAAAAATACTGTTTAAGCCATGTATTTGAGTGTCACTTATTGAAGAAAAATATCAAAGTTATAATTCAATACTGCTTTTAATGTATAATTTACAGTATTTCTGTCCTTCCTATATTCGTTTAAAATCTCAGTGTGTGGGTTGAAATATAGTAACAAAATGGATAGACACAGTGCTGGGCTCACAAATATTCTTATTAAAAGTGCTATTGTATTCTCTTGTTCAGTGCTCGACCTTTAGTGACATTTGAATCAGTAAATCTCAGGTGTGACCTTTGCTATTATTAACTTGCAAAATTCATTTTTGAGAAACTTTCGGAAAGTCTAGGTTTGTATTGCTGATTCCCTTCCTCTGACAGATGAGAACTTTTTAAAATTGCTAAGGACTATCATACACAATTTTAAGAAATTTGTTTCATTGTGAATTATTTTTTTAGTCAGCTTATATTAGGTTATTTTTAACATACCACCAATCAAGTAGCATATTCGTATCTAAGAATTGTTATAATTACTTTTCATATTTTCTTTCCTCTGTTTTTCAAGATCTTTAGATGCTATTTTTGTGAACTTGTTCAAGCATTCCGTGCAGTCATGAATTTGCATTCGTACCTGTCAAAAATATAGGTGTGCAGTGAGACATATTACTGAACAATATTGAAAGAAGTGAGGGGTAAATTAAAAGGCTTTAGCTTATATTTTAAATACCATCACCATTTTTTTTTACAGCATTATCCTTGTAAAAATCGCTTTTCCCCACAAGAGAAATAGAGCATAGTATTTTATTTTAATCCTAGTATGTTTGTTTAATGGTAACTTTTGCTGATACACGTGTATAAAATCCAGCAAACAGTGGGCTAGCAATGACTGTCCTGTACATCAGAAAAAGTATGTTACATGGTTCCTATACTCAGTACATTAGAGGCCGGGAAAGACCATCAGAGAAAAAAGTCTAAACTAAACTGTGCAGTGCTAAAAAGTGAGAAAGTTAAAGGAAGGGACAATAGTAGCAGTTAACTCCAGGGAGGAGGTAAGGTTTGAGATGCATCAAAAGGTAAGTAGGACTTGGGTTGGTGAAGAAGCCTTTGGTGAAATAAGATACCAAAGTGCAAGATTCATTTAAAAGATGGTCCAGCCTAGACGAAGGAGCAGACTTAGAGACATAAAGACCTGCAGTTGGACAGGCAAGTTGGGTCAAAATGTGGAGCTCTTTAAATGCTGATACATGTTTAGTTTTCATTGAGGACACAATAAGCCACCACTGTAAGTCGTTGAGCAAGGGCACAAGATCTGGTGCCCTTAATGTGGTTATCAATCTAGTTTCTAGCATCACTAACAAGACTGAAGTCATAGAATGAAGGAATTTTACAAGGTGCAGAGTGCTAAAAAAATTCAGGGCCAATACCAGAAACCTAAGACATATAATTTTGTATCTAAAAAATAGTTTCCTCCCCCTCAACATTATTCCCACACCCGCCCTCTAGGCTATGTGAAGATATGTAACTTAGCTTTAATACTTTTGTTTACTCTCTAAATCTGTAAAATAATGCATTTTTTTATGGGTATGTTAAATTATCAGGTATTTAAATGATTGTCTTTTTACCACCTACACATTCTATTCTGACATTTTCTAGGGCTGTCTTCCTCTTGTATTGATGTTTGATATGAAGGAAGAAATTGAAGTAGATCCACAGCTCATAGCTCAGTTGATGGAACAGCTTGATGTCTTCATCAGTATTAAACCAAAGCCAAAACAGCCGAGCAAGGTCAGTGCAGAGTCTGGACCAAGAGACTCGTGTATCACATCATATTCTGTATAGTTTTATTTTGCATGCAAATGTGTGCTTGCATATACATGAATCCGATACTCTATATAATATATATTATTATATATTGAGTTATCTTGTAATAATATTCATTATTATTTATCATTTTCTTTATATATGTGTTGGTTTTTGAAGCCCATTTTTAGTTACCATTATTTTTCTGTAAATATATGAGAAAGGAAAAACGTTATTTCTTAATTTGCACTCTAGTAACTTTAAGCTTTGTAAGTTACTAGAGAGTTATAGGACTACTTATGTGTTATGTGTGTATGTGTATGTGTACATATCCAATGCAATTCAAAAATATCTAGAGCACTTGCTATATGCCAGCCACTGCACAATAAAAATTTAATGGGATAAATTTGATATTCAGTGCTAGTGAGAATGTGAGGAAAAAGGAATGTTCCCACATTAATACTGCTGTGTAAATTAACACAACCACTTCAAAGAGCAATTTGGGACCATCTGATCTTATGAAAGTACTGATACCCTACCTGCAGCAGTTCTACTTCTAGTTATACACTCCCAAGACCAGGAGTCAAAGGACAAGAATGGTCTTGAGTACAAAAAGCAAAACACATGATAACAAATACTGAATGGTAGCATTTGTGTGTGTATATATATATAGTTCAAAGTACAGAGCATTGTCTGCAAAGTTGCATACCAAATTCACCAGGAGTTGCCTTTGGAGTAGGAGGAAGGAAAATGAAACTAGCAAAGTAAATAAGCGGAATGTTAAGATTTCTTTATCAAAAATCAGAAACACAAAAATAACAGTTCTGAGTGTTAGGTACATATATGAGAGTACTTCCAAAAGTTCATGGAAAGATTCATATTATCTTTTAATACTGTTTTTCCATGAACTTTTTGAAGTACCCTTATATGTTATATTAATCTTGGTTTTCTAAGTTTTACAAAAACTCTCTAAAAGGATTTACACAATGTAACTGGGTTAAGTTCACAGAAAGTTTAGAAGGAAAAATAAAAAATAATTCCTGAACCAAGTCGAATGCCCTAACTTTAAGTAGTAGGTAAAACACCAAACAGCAGTGCCTCCCATTTTTTAATTTCTAAATCATAAATCTTATGTATGTCTAATGGTGTGTATATAACATATATAATTTTTTGTGTGTGTAAATAATGTATTCACTGTCCGACCGAAGAAAAACAGTCATAGCTTCTTCAAAAGAAAACTTTAAAGGAAAAGATAGCATTGATTCTAAGTGAGCTAGATGTAATGAGTTTTAAGTTAGAAAACAGGACAATAATTTTATGTATCGTGGAGCTTCATGCTTGACTAATTCAAGTTGACTGGAGCCACTATAGATACCAGAACAAAAAGATAAAGACAGAAGAGACATTGGAGGACTTAAGCATATAAAGACGGACAGGCACAAGAATTTCAGGAGTTCACTAAGAAATGAGCAGAGGTCAAGGAAAATAGATTGTAAATGAGAACCCGAAAGCCTTGCAGCATCCCCGAGCCATTTAATGATGCCTAGCTGGCCCCGATTCTGACTACTGCTTTAATTGCTTTCTTGGCCACATGTTTTCTTTTCTGTCCACTGGAGGCTTTACTGCTTGGGTTCGCATTTCCAATTTTCTACATGAGTCTACTGAGGAAAAAAAAGATTTATTATTTAGACTTTTTTTTTTTTTAACGGCAAGCTTTGCCAACCAATGAGGAATAGTGGTACCTCCAGGTCTATTGACTAGTAGACCATAAGTGTCAAACTTAAGTGACTGCTATTGTGCAGTCTATGTATGGTGACAAGTTTGATTTGGTTCACCAGATGAGATAAAGGGTTAAGGCTTTAATGTAAAGGCAAGAGTCTATAAAAGAGAAAGGCCTGTAGAGTAGGACCCGAGTCCTCTTGCTGCCCCTCCACAGCTGTGCCGTGACCTTGGCTAAATCCCTTCACTGAATATGAATAACGATTCCCACCCCCATAGCATTTTGATGAGAATTAGAACCTATAAGCAGCATCATGGTGCCTGGAACACAGGACACACCCAATAAATAGTAACTAACACTTTAGGGTTTTACCAGAAGAAGGAAACATTTAAGAAATAAGTGGCTAGAATTTGCAGTTGATTTTAAAGCAGCATTAATATATCCCATGAGTGGGATACTTAATAGCATGTTCATTTTCAACCTCCCTCCCCAGTCCCCCATTCATTGTAGACTACTCGCATGTCAATTTTTTCCCCCCATTATGTGTTTTCATAGTCTGTGATTGTGAAAAGTGTTGAGCGAAATGCCTTAAATATGTATGAAGCAAGGAAATGTCTCCTCGGACTTGAAAGCAGTGGGGTTACCATAGCAACCAGTCCGTCCCCAGCATCGTGCCCTGCCGGTCTGGCATGTCCCAGCCTGGACATCTTAGCATCAGCAGGCCTCGGACTCACTGGACTAGGTATAAAATTTGTTATTACAGCGCTTCTCAGTCACCGGGGAAATGCTTATCCGGTTCCCTTTCTTTCTACCGCTTGAGTCTACATTTAAAGGCTATTTTTCTTCTTTTTCTTCAGACCCTAAGATCGTGTGAAAAGCAACCAAACTTGAATCAATCCATTTTGGTTTTTTGTTGTTGTTGTTGTTGGGCTCTGTGGATTTTGGTTACACAGATTCTTCCTATGTTGGCATAAATAATCAAGGTCTGACTGTTTTATTCTCAGTGGCTGCGTTTGTTCTTCTAAATTAAGAATGCCATTGAGACTGACGGGAGCAGGCTGACTGTAATGTATGTGTTTGTTCTCTCTTGCATTTGCAATATTGCCATGAATCCCTAGAGATAAAGATTATCCAGTTTGCTTTTCAAAGAGTAATTGCAAATGTGTCTGAGGGGTGGAGAGGAGGAGGTGAAAGCAAGCAGGCCTCCTCCCCTCCCCTGCCAGTGGTCTGGCCTGCCTTGCCCAGGCACAAAAAAAATCTAGCCCGCGGCCACCAAGGAGAACAAATGGACCTATATTTGTATCTAAGACGAGGAATAGAAAAATGCAACAGCAACATGTATCTCAGTGCTTTAGTTCTTTAAGAAAGTAGATGAGTCACTTCATAGTCCTGGTGATATTTATCACCTCATCTGTGGATTGTTGTGTTACAGGCTGAAGTTGGTTGCTCTGTTATGGTTATGCTAAGTTCACTACTTTTTTGCACATCTCTCCATGGCCTTTATATAAAAAGGTAGTGCAGTCACCCTAGCAAATCATTCTGTCATTCAGTGTTGATTTGAGACAGAAAAAATCCTGTCAGCAATGTTTAAAAAATTTTTTCTAATAGCTATTCTTGTTTTTTAAAAAATGTAGTATGATTATGACACAATTAAGATTCCAAGTAGCCTTGCATAGATACCATGACAATAAAGGAGGATTTTTTTTTCCTTGGCCCCTAATCTGCCAAAGCTGTCCCTTCCACTGGGACCTGACCAGAGTCATAGTAATATTTAGCAATGCTTGTGATCTAGGAAATGCCAGGCAGGTAACTTAGCAGGAATCAAGTTCATCCTGCACTAGGGAGAAAATAAGTATGCAAAGATTCAGTTACTGAATTTTTTAAATGTTTTTATGCCTGTATCTGTCCTGTAATACTTAATGCTTTATATGTATGCCTGGAACTTATATACAAATCCACATTTTATTTTAGAAAGTATTTTAAATGCCCAGAGGGAAATCTCATTACTTAAATCATGTATTGAATCCTTAAAACAAAAAACCAAAAATTTATTTTTCTGAGAAAAGTTTTCATCATTGAGATGGAGCCCAAGGAAGTCATGTATGTGTTTTGACATACATCTAAAAACTGTCCCAGGTAGCTTGGCCTATCTGGAACAAATTGATTCAAGTTTGCAAATAGGACAAATGGACCCATTCTACCACAGGAAAACATTCCCTAGTCACTGCTAAATGTGAGTGGTTTGAAATGGGGTTGTTTGGAACTGGATGACAAGTGAGTTATGCAGAGAAATAAAATGAGTCTCCAGAATTTCACTCATCCTGGCTAGTTGACATGTGTGCAAATGTCCCTGACCTCTGTCCTGGTGTGGGCACACCTGTCTTCCATTTTCTGATATCATCTGTTTGTGGATAAGTTATTTCCTGTGTTGGAGTTGTATAAGCAATATTTCATGTGAATATTTGAAAGAAAAGCTGTCACTCATAATTTATATATTTAGAAAATTTCAGATTATATCAGCATGCATTCCAAAGGAAAATACTGGTACCATCACTGTTTTAAAATCTTGAATTTATGTGTATTGACTTTACATTCATTTATTACAGGTCTTTTGGGGCCCACCACCTTATCTTTAAACACTTCGACAACCCCAAACTCACTCTTGAATGCACTTAATAGCTCGGTCAGTCCTTTGCAAAGTCCAAGTTCTGGCACCCCAAGCCCCACCTTGTGGGCTCCCCCGCTTGCTAATACTTCAAGTGCCACAGGTCAGTACCATTTAAGTATAATCAGAGGCAGGTATTCTTAGGTATTATTGGGTTTTAAATAACATTTACTGGTAGCTCAGTTTTTTTAGGGAAAGGTGATTGTTCAAAGCATATTCCAGAAAAACAGAAACTCCCCAGTGTGTAAACTGGTTAAAATGAAACCCAACCAAGCAATGAGTTTTTCCTACAAGTAAAATATAATCTTCCAGGGTGATAAGCAGATTAGGAAAAAGAGCATTATGTGCAGGGAACAATGGCAAAAGCACAGGAAGGTGACTGATCTGTTAAATAGGAAATGTCAGCTGTAGTTGGATTAACTTGCTTGGTGCTTGTATGCACATGCTAAACCTAGCTAGTTTCCTCATCTGCACAGTGAGGGGCTTGGATTAAATATTCTCTGAAGTGTTGTTCCATTTTAACATTATTTCGTGTTTTTATAGTAATGTTAAACCTATTTACAGAGAAGTATGAAATGGATATGTAATTCCATATATTTCCCATATTATACGCATATCCAACCAATTGGAAAGGCTTAATCAATGAAACATGACATTAATTGCAAGTTCCTCACTCAGGGTCTGAGCCTTCAGCTTCTTTGTATTTCCTATGGGGCTGAACACTGTGCTGCACCGCACATCTCCATATGTGTGTAGCAGTCACGACTCTTCCATTGGCACAGCCATAGGTTTATTTCCTAGATCATGAGCTATTTGATGACAGAAACCATGTCGAAGTCATTCCCGTGTCACTGGTTCAGAGTGCTTGGCATCATAAAAAACAAAACAAAACAAAACAATTCTCTTCAAAATTTGCAGCAACAAAAATGACATTTATTTTTGTTATTGAAAATAACAGTAGTTGGTTCTGAGTTTTTTCCTGTCTAATCTGTCTTCATGAAATGTGTTATAGGTTTTTCTGCTATACCACACCTTATGATTCCATCTACTGCCCAAGCCACATTAACCAATATTTTGTTGTCGGGAGTGCCCACCTATGGGCACACAGCTCCATCTCCCCCTCCTGGCTTGACTCCTGTTGATGTCCATATCAACAGTATGCAGACAGAAGGCAAAAAAATCTCTGCTGCTTTAAATGGACATGCGCAGGTAATGCCCTTCTCTAGAATAGTGGAATCTATGCTGTTTGCAAGTGATAAGCCACCAGTAGTGACACGCTAGAACCGTCACCAGAAATGAATTTTAAATTGTAAAATTATGACCATATGTTATTTTCTATTATTATTTCAGTCTCCAAATATAAAATATGGTGCAATATCCACTTCATCACTCGGAGAGAAAGTGCTGAGTGCAAATCACGTTGATCCATCCATCCAGACAACGGGGTCTGAGCAGGCGTCTCCCAAATCAAACCCTGCAGAAGGTCAGGAACTCTGTATATCCTTCTGAAGTCCAGTCTAGTTTGTTACTTGGGGAAAGGGGGGTTGTAGAGAGTCTGTGCAATGATTTTGAGTTGGTTTTGCTAACCATCTATGACTTATCCTACCTCAACTATGCGGAGAGACATCTTGAAAGAAATTCCAGAGAGTATGGTGAACGATTAACTAAGAAGTACTTTCCACAGAAAGAATCACTTTCCCATTACATCAGAACTTCCTAAATTAAAGTGAATGCAATTATGTAGCAGGAACGCATCACTACCTACTATATATGAGGGGTCTTCAAAAAGTTCATATTACCTTTCAATTCTATTTTCCATGAATTTTTTGAAATGTATGTATATATATTTCCCAAGTAGAGTTTCTTTTAATAATCCCTTTACCTCTAACGATCTTTAAGAAATACGAGGGTCTTCCATTCATATTGTGTTTTTGTGACAGCCTGAATGCCTCCATTGAGGCCAATAATGTCTCCATAGAGGTAGGTTCTGATTTGTTTCCATTTCAGGTAACTGTCCACTGTGAAGTGATGTGGCTTAGATTTTGACTGCATTTTCTCTTCTCCTCTGCAGGTTGCAATGATGCTTTTGTGGAAGTAGGCATGCCTAGGAGTCCTTCCCATTCTGGGAATGCTGGTGACTTGAAACAGATGATGGGTCCCTCCAAGGTTGCCTGTGCCAAGAGGCAGACAGTCGAACTATTACAAGGCACGAAAAACTCACACTTACAGTATGTATTTTAATCTTAAAAGCCCTTAATCCTTTGAAAGAACGTGTGTAATAGGCTGAATTTGTTTTAAACTCAATAGTTAGTTAGTACTCTTTGGTTCAAGTCAGATTTAATCTCATCCATGGGCTTTTAAAGTCATTTCTTTTTAAAAAAGTCACTAAGGAATAATATCTGATGATAATTTTCACTCTTTTCTATCTTTACAGTCCTGCCTGCATTTAGTTGGTTGGGTTTTTATCTGTGTCCTTTAAATCTGTATTGCTCGTAAACTTTGGCATTCTCTTTGCTTTTCTGTAATCAGCAGGGCAATTTTTGCTCTCTGATTTTTGCTGTTAGAAATTTTCCAACTGTGAATTCTCCTTCATTTGGCTTTGAATTTCTTAAGCTACGGCTCCCTTTTTCTGAGGTAGTTAATTGCAAACTTTTGAATAAATGCTTGATGATATGGTGATTTTATTTATTACAAATCATATCGAGTATAAACACATAAAATGTATTAAATCTAACTCTCCCTTACCATAGCACAGTTGCAAGTGTATCATCCTACCTCAGTTTCCTTTTTCTGTTTATTTTGGGCCATCTATACAGTAAGAAGTCTTGCTCCCACCCATCCCCATCCACCTGAGTTTTCTCTACTGTCTTTTTAGTTCCTTGTATATCCTTAGAGAGTGTGAGAGAGTGTGTTTATGCGAAGATTAGTATATACATTCTTATTTCCAATCTCTTTCTTACTAAAGTCTATTTTGCTCTATGAACTTTTTGGTCAATTAATTGTTCTTATTCCCATTTTGTCCAAATCTACTTTATCTGTGTTTTTCTTTACCTGGTACTAATATCCCAGATTAACATTCTTCAGTATAGGTTAGCGTATGAAGAATATGCTTTCTTCTGTCTGTTGAAGCATTTAAAGTATATATACTTATTGCTTTCCTCATTATCGTCTTGTCATCTCTCATCTGGATAAAGCTGCAACCTGCAGCATGGTCTCCCGGCCTGCAATCACTCATCAGCTTCATCTGTTCTTTATTTTGCTCCAGTAATTTTTTTTGAAAATACACGTCTGTTCTTGTCACACTCTGGCTTAAAAACCATCAACGGTCTGCATTGTGTCCTTCCCTTCCTTTACTCATGCTCTTTCCTCTGAGCTGCTGTTCTGGCCTTTGGCACTAGTGAACTTGCGATGCCCTTGAAATCCCAGTTCAAATGTCTTCTATGAAGCCTCTGTCAACTTTTGTCAAGCAAAGTTCATTGTTCCTCCTTTTGCATTCTAGTAGCCCTTTCTAAATTTCTCTAAATTCACCTGGCACAACAGCTGAATAGTTGAGTGAATAAAACCATGGAAGAATGAGCAAATCAGCTCTTTGATTGGTATTGTGTATCCCTAGTTTATTTGTACCTAATGTATAGTTAGATTTGAACTTGAGGTGCATGTATCCTGCATTTATCATGTATTGTAATTCAGGTAATTGCTGCTCATTATAAGAAGCACTTTGTACTTTACCCATCCCCCCAAACAGGCTTTGGGGAATATTTCTTATTTATCTGCTGCCTTTATTTGTTACCAATACCACATGCATTTTACACTCATGACTACATCATCTGTATGTCTTCAAGTTGACTGGGTCTCTGTTTAGATTTTCTATGTATGAGTCATTGATCTTGATGTATGAAAATTAGTAATATTGTCCGTATATCTATTTCATCTGTACCATATGCAATATATGCTATATAAAATGTGTGTGAATGTGTATCGTTAAGTCATTTCAAGCTCTAACCCTTAAGTCAGAATGCCTGGGTTCAAATTCTAGCTCTACCATTTACATTAGAAATGTGACCTTGGACAGGGTACTTTCCTTACCTGTAAAATGGGCATGACAATAGTACCTATGTCATAGCGTTGTTGTGAGGATTAAATGAGATAATACATGTAAATAGTTGGCGATGGCAAACATGCATAGTAAATGTGCCACATAGGAAACATTCAGTATGTTTGCATATGCAGTGGAGTGTTAAATTCCAAACTGTGTTTCACAGCAGTGCTGACAGGCTGCTCTCAGACCCTGAACTGAGCGCTGCAGAAAGCCCTTTGGCTGACAAGAAGGCTCCAGGCAGTGAGCGTGCTGCGGAGAGGGCAGCAGCCGCCCAGCAGAACTCCGAAAGGGCCCGCCTTGCCCCACGGCCGTCATATGTCAACATGCAGGTAATGGTGACAAAATAAGATCATTCAAATGTAGGGCACTTGGGTTGGGGTATGAAGAATTCAGTGAGTATTCAGCAGTTGTACAGAAATTAGATTTTCCTTCTGTGCTTCAGCCAAAATGAAATTTAAGTAAATATGCAGTAGTTAGGAATTGGTTTGCTATAAACATTAAAAATGAAATATAGGCTTTAGCTTAAGTGAAAAGAAGTCTTTAAAATAAAGTATGAAAATGGCACAAAATAATCTGTCACTATGTCTTATGCAAATAAATTATTCATCTGTTACTTGAAAAAATTTTAGATAAATGTGAGAGACTATTTCTAAGTATTACTCCCTCATGACATAGTCTTAGGTAAATAAATATGATATTCTTCTGTCTGTGAAATAGAAATGATAAATTTGTTTGGTGCCATTTAGAGACAGTTGTGAAAATAATGTGAGGTTTTAGTTTTTTGAAAATAGATGCTGAATATTACTGATGATTGTGTTGGTTCACAGATTTTTATGTTTATGTTAAATAACTTCCTCAACAGGGACTTTTCTCTGTATCCATTTTCAAAGTATTAGGCTGATTACTCAAAACAGGCTACTGACCATGAAATTCAGAAATTCATATAGATCACAATATGGAAGAGAAGAATATTGTGCTTTGTGCTTTTAGAGATTCCTATAAATATGTGATTTCAGTACCAGAGAATTACTGGGTAGGCTTAACCACTTCGTAGTAAGAGACTTATATAACACCCCCATAACCCCCACCTTCAAAAAACAGGAAAATTCTCACAGAATCCTAGAAACAAAAAGCTGTTATAGATATGTCAAAGAAATCAATTCATGGAACTTAATTATACTGCTATAATTCCAGTTTAAACTACAGTTTAATGCTCCTTGTCTGTTTTTTTAATCCTTTGCATTTGAACATTTTCATGAATTTTTAGATGAATGTTTTTACAAAAGCCACGGCCTTTATAATGGCCTTTTTTAGTATGAAAAAAAAAAGACGTTTGTTACATTTTCTCTGGTGGATTTATTTTCAGTTAATATAAATTAAAGTTCTCCCATTTAAGAAATATCAAGTCCCATATATGATCCCTTTATGGTTTTTATCCATCTTATGATTCTTGTCATTTTTTCCATTCAGGTTTCTACCTACAGTGAACCAATTTCATGTTTCTTTTTTTTTTTTTTAGGATGGATCAAAATGTTCTTGTATTTTTTTTTATTGAAACATAATTGATTGTACATATCTGTGGGGTATAGTGTTGAATATCAACACCTGTGTGCAATATGTGATGCTCAAATTTGTTTAATTACTGTATTCAGCATTACACAGTATTCATTTTTTGTGGTCCTTTATCAATTTCTTGCTAACACCCACCCCCTTCCCTTATCTGGTAGTCTCAGTTCTATTCTCTCCTTTTGAAAGTTCAATGAATTATTGTGATTGTTGTATCTTTCTTTCTTTCTTTTTTTTTGTTTTAGTTCCCAGTTACAAGTGGGGACATGGGGTATTTCTGTTTCTCTGCCTGGCTTATTTCACTTAACACGATTTTCTCTAAGGTGGTTGAAAATGTTCTTTATGATAGAGTTTCGATTTAAATAGATATATTTATGCCATTAGTGAACAGCTGACTCTTAAAATCACTAAGAAATCAATGGCAGTAGTCACTGAGCATTGACAGGGAGAAAGATTGAAGACTTCCCTGATTTCATGGCTGAAAGACCTGTCTCCTGAATGCTCTTCGAGTGCTATATCTCTAGCTGTCTTTTCACATTTATCTCATTTCCTAATTTATTTTATAGTTATTTCACTTACCCCACCTTCCTAAGACTATAAGTTGCTGAGGCTTTAGATTTTTTTTTTTTTTCATTGTTGTATTCCTCCACAAAGACAAAGCTCAGCATAGTCTTTAACTAGTAGGCACTAAATAATTATTTATTGAATAAGTGAATTTATGTTTTCCCCACACTTTGCCCTTAGACATTAAAAGTTGATTTTAAATCCCAGTGCCATTTTAGACCTAGGATTTCAAAAAACGTCATCAAACTGTGTTATCTAAAAATCTGGTTTTCCTGATTCACTATCACATATTTAGAGTTCTCACACATCCTGGTTTGTCTGGGATAGCCCCTGATTACTTTTATTATCCTGACCTAATTATTATTCACAGTATGTTTCATTCTCAGAAGTGTCCTAATTCAGACCATAAATTATATGGGCACCATATATATGATGGTGTAGCCTTCCTGGGAGAAGGGTCAAAGGTCTCCTATCAGTTACTTCCTGGTAAGCCTTTGAGATACTCTTAAATCAAACTTTAGCAAGTTCCTAAATTGGGGGAGTTGATAATAGTAGGTTAGCATTTGAGGTATATCTGCACTCCTTTCTTCAAAAGACCTATCTTGGTTCCTACGTAGAAACTGCCTGCATTGTAGGTACTTATTCATTGTTAATGGAATAAATGAATTGTGCCATCCTAGTCGTGTGTAGTAAAAGGTAACAAGGTTTAATTTCGTTGCATTGCTTAATGTTATTGTAGATTAAAGCTAGACATTTGCCATTTGCCATTTATCTCCCTTCAAAAGCAAAAATTCTGCCAATTAGGCTAAATAATTCCTTAAGTTGTCTTGTAATCATCCTACCACTTTAGGCCATGCTTACCTAAATGGAAAAGGGATTTTGAAACACAAAGAAGGCTAGTAGATACCTGACAGCATTTTGGTAATGTATTATTTTGAAGCTTAGCATAACTATTATTAGGTTTTCACTATATTTGAGCATATATTGGTCCTGGTGTGCTAGCTATTCATAATAAATAGGAATTTATTTTTCTTCCTGAAGGAAAAATTTTAATTCTTGTCAAAGCCATGACTTAAAGTCAGAAGTAGTAATTTTTTATTCTAATTAATTAGTTTTGAAAGCATGTTTAAATTTATCAGACTTACACTAGATTCCTGTCACATTACAGTACAAAGCTTAGCATATGTCTCAGGCAGATTCATGGGACACAGTCGAAACCTTTTGTTCCCTAACCATAGAGTACATGACATGTGGAGAGACTGGCAGTAAAGATATTTTCCCTCTGTTTTATTTTCAGGCATTTGACTATGAACAAAAGAAGCTATTAGCAACCAAAGGTATATGATACACTAATAATTTATGTTTTGATTGTTGTTCAGTGCACTCATAAATGGTTTTTAACTATTCATGGTGAATTGAGAAATTGGACACTCATAAAAAGCAACCCAGAACATTTGGGCTAAAGTTGAACAGATTCTGTTGAGATCAAATGTATTTTGTTGAATATATTAGCATTAGACCAATTAAGAAATCATGTAGCCTTTTTTCATTTACCATTACTTTGGGCAAATGTTTTATTAAGATATTTTTAGGCATTTTGCATTAAAAATAGCATGCAGTGATAATTTCTTCACATATAACAGAGAAACAAAACTCATCTTCAGTTTCTTATTTAAGAAATACATTAAACATACTAAGCATTTTTTTTGTATTATTTTCCAAAGCCATGTTAAAGAAACCAGTGGTGACAGAGGTCAGAACACCCACAAATACCTGGAGTGGCCTGGGGTTTTCTAAGTCCATGCCAGCTGAAACTATCAAGGAGCTGAGAAGGGCCAATCATGTGTCCTATAAGCCCACAATGACAACCACTTACGAGGTTTGTAGAGTCATGCCCTACCCATTCTTCCTGTTTGTTGTCTCAGCAAAAGAAAACAATATCCTCACCCCCCGTTTTCTTATGTACACAAAGAAAAATGATAAATGATTGGTGGTTTTTATTTCTCTTCTTATAAACATATTGCATGTTTTTATTTGTCTTCCTGTAAACATATTGTTACAAAATTGATTCAATCATATATTATGGTCTTTTATCTGTCTTCTCCCAAAGTTGTTGATCAGCTGTTAGGAGTTGTAAATTTGGATAAGTGTGCTTTTGCTGGGGGAGAGCTGTGTCATAAATGATAGAGTAGGGCTGAGATTAGGCAAAGGGCCGATGTAATATTCCATAAAAATGTATAAAGAGTCATTTTATCCAAAGGTATCACTAGCAAGACCACCATAGGGGGAAAAGGCAGATATTCAACAAAAACAGCTTTTTAGATATGAGTTAAAAATTCAGTATGTTCAGATGGGCCAAGAACATAGCAGGAAGTATCTTAAACAAGAGCTCCAAAATTTTGATGTTTCCCAGATGTTGGCTGCAACTGCTCATGGTGAGACTGGGAAGCTGGCATTCTTACCATACGGAGGAGGGATCCAGAGTTCCATATCCTTAGCTAGACTACACGTGATTCACCGAGCAAAGCCTTTTCCATTTGAGAGTATCAGATTCTGGCTGTAGGCCTTCAGTAGTGTGGGGTTGGGGCTAGAGAGAGTGCACGCACACACAATACTGGGGGACTGTGCAAACCTGAACGTGGATGAAAACGATTAATCCAAGAATCACAACCAGACCACTGTAGGCTGAAAAACAAATACTGGGTAAGGGTTTCATAATTGTTAATCTAATAACTATCATTTGTAGATTGACTTTCTTTTCTTTACCCATTTTCTTTGTAATGAATTAGACAGTTGATGACAGGCAAAAGTAAACATGTTATTTTTTCCTTTGTCTCTTTGAGTAAGTGAAAAAGAAAATACTATTGAAACACTGAGGAAAAAAAGAAGTCTCCTGTGAGCTTCATTGTTGGAGTTACAGTAGCAACCTGGCAGGCTGTATTTCAAGATAGAAGTTACCTTTGGAAGCGAGAATGTAGGAACCATTATGAAAAATGTTGAGGCTCTAGGAGGTACATTCTTCTTTTCTGCCACGATAGCCTTGAGGGAAAATAAACATTTCTTTTCATTAGCAGAGACCTTAAAACTGCTGTGCTAATCCTTAGACTTTCAACTGATGTACCCTGTAGGCATCCATTTCACTCACCCTTGCTTTCTGCAGAATGAAGCGTTAGGTTGTCGATTGTGTTTCTGTTGTTTCAGAGATGAAATATTTAACTTTAGAAATGCTCGTTCCATTCTTCTAAGACCAACAGTTTGAAGAGTTGAGGATGATGATAATTTCAGTAATGCAGTGGTCAGGGGTTTGTGGGGTCTGCTAATCACCACTGACCAGGTGTAGTGAGTGACGTCCCTCTTCTGAGTCTGATTTCTCATTTGGGTTGTGCTGGGGAGGACGTCACAGAGGGTGCCCGAGGCTTAGCACGGGGCACGGTGGGTTCTTACGAATATCGAGTAGCTATTATTTCCACTGGGGAACTTTACCCTGAGGAAGACCAGGGGCTGCTGAAAGATGAGATTGTGTGTGTGAATGCTCATTGGTGCCTGTATTTCTGCACATTCAAGATATTTATGCTTTTTATGTCTAAAGGAGTACCTCACAGTTTTTATGAATACATATTAGTAATAATTATCTTAAATCACATTCTTTAATTATCTTAAATCTTTGTAGTTCAAATGGTGTGTCATCAGTCACAAGTTTATTCAGTCCCCACAAACTCCCAGTAGGAAAGAGGGACCCTAAAAAGTTGTGTCTTACTCAAGGTCACAGCCACCAAGTGTCAGACAAAGGACTTAAGTTCATTTTACAAAATTTCTTTGTACTCCTCTTTCTAATGATTAATCCAAGAGGGTACACAGCAAAAGGTGATACGTAACTGCTCTAGTGCCACGTTGCCATACTTTTACAGGCATAAGAATCACTTGGAGAGCTCGATAAAAATGCAGTTCTTCCTCCAGGATCTCACTCAGCAGGTAGAGAGTGAGAACGGGGTATCTGCATTTTCAGCAAGAAACTAGTATGATTACGATGCAGGTGATTCTCAGGAAACACTGCCGTAAAGAGCTGTAACACCAAGGGGAGCATGGCAGGAATGGGCGTAGGAACCTGAAAGACTTTTCTGCTACAGCACCTGCCCAAGGACAGACAGACCATTTTCTGTGGGCAGAACAGTGCAGGGACTCTGACTCGATGGCTGAGCCCCTCCTGTGGCTTTTCTCACTTTGGCTGTCTGGCACTAGCTGCTCCACCATCCAGGCTGGTGTCCAGCAGCCCCTGCACTTTGAAGGATGGAGGGAGGGCAGGGGCAACCAGCTAGACTAGAGCATAGACATTCACCATGTAACCTGCTTTTCTTCACTGCCCCTTGAAACGCTGCTGATGGAAAAGAGAATCAAGCTTTCTTAAGGAGTGATCTTCTAGACTCTCCCTGGTATGTAGGACTTGAACTTTTCCTTGTGCATCCCAAATCCACTGAAGTGGAGAGAAAGGGCCCCTCACGTGGCATCATCTGATTGTCTGCAGCAGTTGCTCGCTGCGAGTGCCTGCCTTTCCTTTTATTCCACCATAGCGCAGAAAGATTGAAAACGGGGCACTAAGTGAAGGTTGCTTCTGTGGATTAGGACGAGGGGAAGAACCTGAAGAAAAGGGGAGAGAACAATTTTTATTAAAAGAGAGACCGTATCTTTGCTTATGGCACTAATATTTTTAAATTGGAGTGTGGCTAGAAACTCTCTCCTTTTCCTTACTCCTGTTCCAAAGAAAAATAAAACCAAATGAACAAGTAGAATGTGATTTGTAAGAAGCAGCATGTTTGGCCATTAGATCCTGATGGGTGAGGGCTGCTCACTCAGCGTGCCAGAGACTAAGGGTTTCCTCCCCTAGGAAGTTTGCTCAAGGTAACAAGAATTCAATACTTTGAACTCTGTATTCAGTATTACTGAGATGCTAGACTTGAACAATTTTTTCCAGTTTAGTGTAGCTTTCAGAAATTAGCCCATGCTGAAGAGTTCCTTTAGATAAAAAGCGGCCATTTTCAAACTTTTTTGTTTTCTCCAAGACTCAAAAATATGACCTTATCCACTTGATGTTATGTTGGGACACCAAAAGTCAAACAAAAGGCTGCTTTGACCTGCAGTATCTCTGTCAAGTCAACAAAGCTGCAAAGAGGTTTGGGATTTTCCTTTTCTTTTGCCATCTATCTCTTAAGAGCATGAGTAATGGTTACATATTCTTTGGAGCAAATAAAAACCTGCAATGGAAATCAAACATGGTTTTCAGTCTCCCCCCCCGCATACTAAAGAGTAATGAGGTTGTCTGATTATTTTAAATCTTACATACCTAAGAGTGGAGGTGAGCTTCTCTTTCTGGATATTTTAGATTAGTCAATAGATAGCTAACTAGTAGATATCACAAGATTATGTTTAATGTTTCTAGAAATCACCGTGATAGCCAGGTCTAGTACACCTGTGTGAATTAAATCAGCCTAGATTTTAGATGAGAGGTTATATGTACTCAAAAAGAGTTTAGATGCAGACTTAAGACTTTTTAAACATATATATACCATTGTGGCTCATTAATGCTTCAGTTTTGAGCATGTATTATTTCCCTTGCTGCATTGTATTTATCTTGGTTGAGGTATAATATTAAGGGTGTTTTCATTAGAAAGGCCATTTTTTGGTCTCAGGAGAATTCATTTTTCTATACCACTGCCCAAAAGTCTGCAAAGCCATCCCATAGATGTAGGGAAGGAATCTGAGATTCATTCAGTAATTACACAAGTGCTAAGCACCTTCTGTGTTCCAGACACAATTCTATACACTAGAGACACAGTGCTTGAATACAACGTTCTTGTTTTCATGGATAGAGCTTTCTTTCTGGTGAGTAGAGAAACACAAAATAAGTAAACAAGAAGGCATTAGGTAATAAAAGTCACTGATAAACATGAAACAGAGGCTGCTTTAGATTGGGTAGTCATAAAGCAGACCTTATGAGAGGATGATATTCAGGCTAACACCTAGAAGACAAAAAGGGCCAGCCTTGTGAAGATCTAGGGAAAGAATATTAGGCCGGTGGGACAGCTGGCATGACCATCCTGATGTCAGAACTAGCTGCTGAGTTCATGGAGCAGAAGCTGGACACAGTAGGGGAGCACTGGAGATGAGGCTGGAGAGAGGCAGGGAACACCTCAGCCTGTGGTAAAATACAGTGGAAACACAGTATAAGACTTTACACAGAGGTTTAATTCGTTTGAATTTGCATTTAAAAAAATCATTGCATTGCTTAATGGAAAAAGGATAACGGGGGAGAAGCAGCAAGAGTAGAATCAAAATGGCCATTAAGGAGGCAGCTGGTGATGGTTGTGGAGATGGAGGGAAGTGGCCAGATTTGAGGTGTGTTCAGAGACAACCCTGATCGAGCTTGCTGATGGACTGGATGTGCTCAGCGAAGGAGGACTCAAGGATGACCCTTGGAATTTTGGCTGGAGGAACTGGGTGAGTGGTAGAGTCACTTGCTGGGTAAAGGAATTCTTGGGGAAGAGTAGGTTTGAAGGTAGCTGGTGGGGACAGGAATTCAACAACTGAATATCAAGCACTAAGTTTAAAATGCCTATTAGAGAGTAAAATGGAGGTATAGATTGGCAGCTCTGTGATTCTAAATTTCAACAGAGAAGTCAAACTGGAGATGGAAATTTGGGAGTCACTGCTGTCATTAAGCTTCGAAAGAGGTTGAGGTTACTTAACAAGAAAGCATACAGAGAGACAGGAATGGGTTCTAGGACCAAGCCCTGGGGTAATCTGACATTTAGAATGGAAAAGAGAAGGAAGATCCTACCAAGGGTACAGTGAGGAAGGCAGAAAATCTGGGGACAGGGGTGTCATGATGCTTTAAACACAGGGGTGTTTAGAACTGTGGTTATGCTGCTGCGGGACTGAGTTACATGAGTTTACTGAAGTGAACAGGAAAGGATTTTCTTGGAATTGCCCGATGCACATAAAACTGAGAATGAGAGAAACCTGAGTTTATCACAGTAGGTAGAACAAGGTAGAGTGCCTGTAAGACTGTGATCAGATGAATGAATAAAGGCATGAATAAATGCAAATTTTCAGATGTTTTAGATTATTATTTTGATTTTGATTTTAGGGAATTAAAAAGGATAGATTATTCCAGGCATTTGTAATTTGTTGGAAAGTTGTGTGCTTGTTTGGGTAAGGGTAACATAGGGGAAATGCCAGATCTCTCAACCTACAGCTCTGTCAGCACCGGAGCTCCATTCCATTCAAAGCATTGGATCTGGCTGTACCTCATCCCCATCTACCCTTCTTGTGTGATACAAGGCTGAGAATCTCTGCTGTAACAGATGGTGCTTTGGGGTTTCTGAAATTGGGAGGAGTCTCAGCATCTACTCTTCCAAATTTTATAAGAGGGATTATTTATACTGGGGGCTGTCAGGTCTCTGTTGGGTACCCTCATAGTAAGCTCCCCATAATGAAGGGAAAAGACTTCACTGTGTGTGTTACCAAGTGTCCTTGGCTGCTGGAGGATAAAGGCCATAGACACAGCATTCATGGGTGATGGCCATGGTGAGCCATAGATGTAAATGGCAGTGGTGTAACGTGGATTCTTTTCTTCTCCCACCCTGAGAAACCCCCTTATTAAACACTTCCTTATCTGGCTTTGACTGTTCACAGGGCTCATCAATGTCCCTCTCACGATCTAACAGTCGTGAGCACTTGGGAAATGGAAGTGAATCTGATAACTGGAGAGATCGAAATGGAATAGGACCCGCAAGTCATGATGAATTTGCAGCTTCTATTGGCAGCCCTAAGCGTAAACAAAACAAATCAAGTGAGCTTTGACTTTTATTCATACTTTTAGGTATCATCAGCTTAGAATGTGTTGATTTGGTTTGGGGTGATGTTCAAGTATGACTCTGGTCTCTGGGATTTCAAGTGCTGGGTGTAATTCGTGCACCACCTCCTCTGTGAAGCCTTCCCTGTATCTCCCAGTGAAGCTGGCCACTTAGTTCTTCTCTCTTACTGCATTTTGTACGTGCTTTCACTCTAGCACTTGTCATACCGAAGGGTGATTATTTATTTACATGCCTGTCTCTCCCTTTGGAATTGGAGCTCCAGAAGCCAGGAACTGTATTTGTTCATTCAGCAAACATTTATTAAGTGCCCATATGCCAGGCATTCCGTTATGCTGTGTATTATTTCTTCCCAAATGCCTAGCAGAGTGTCTGACACCTAGTAGATAGGTTCTCAGTACATCTTTGCAAAATGAGTGAGCATAAATGAGTAATGCACACGAAAACATCCAATGACAAAGAAAAGACAAGGATATAAGAAAGTAGTTGTGAACATTGTGATCAAGTTAGTGTCTTGGACAATTGAAGAAAGACTGTCCAGTAGATAGCTACTAAAGGAGAAGAGCAGGATTTGATTTTTTATTGACAAGATGTAGCTGAATTAGCATAAACAGGAAAAAAAAGTTTAATTTCAAGCATGAGGGTGCTGGCTTTGAGCAAATAAGGCTGAGACTCAGCATGAGTCCAGCGTTTTGTCTGTGACAGCACCCACACTTCTGAGCTATATAAATAGGTAAACAGACAAGAATTGACATAGTCATCAGAAGATGTGCCCCTAATGCCCTTTCTTCAGGGGTTTTGACAGACTTGGAATGCTGAAACATGTGGCTTGGAGTATTTGAAGAATACTTGAAGAAGGGCAGTCCAGATGAGCATAGTAGACAGCCTGGAACAGGCAGTTGCTACCATCAGTCAAGTTGGTTGTGCTGTCAGGAGGCTCAGATTTGAAGAGATCAATCAAGGTGTTGGCCAAGTCTAAGTAAGAAAACATGGTCAACTCTTTCATTCCCAAGTGTACTGTCAATAATAGCCTGGAGACCCTATCAGTCACTGGCTGGATCCTCCACCACTGACAGTATGATTGAGCTGAGAGGCAGGCTGGTGCCAGCACAGATCGAGGTGGTGTAAATGGTGCTCGATCTACAGCCCAATATAAATTAGTTTTATGCTTCTCTATCTTTCCCTTCTTTCCCTTCATTTAATATTGGATAATTAAAGTTGTACTACTTGGTTGAATTGAAGTTTAGGATTAAGATGGGGATTCATTAGTAAAAAGGAATGATTAAAGAAGCATAGTTATTTGGCTTTTGTCCGAGGTTTTAAGAGTGTAGGAAGTTTAAGACCATATAGAAACTATATGTAGTTAACACAAAAAGAAATAGAAGTTATGGGCCATCGTGTAAGTCTGTTTTTTTGTTGCTCATAAAACAGAATACCTGAAACTGGGTAAGTTATAAAGAAATAAAATTTATTTTTTTATAGCTTTGGAGGCTGGGAAGTCCAAGAGCATGGCTCAGCATCTTGCAAAGGCCTCCTTCTTGGTGGGGACTCTCCATATAGAGTGCTGTGGCAACCGTGGGTGTCACACGATGAGGGCTGAGCCAGAGTGCACTAACATGCTGCTGCCTCCTCTTGCAAAGCCTCTAGTGCACTCCCTGAGAACCTGTTCATCCGTGAACCCATTTATGAGTACATGGCCATCATGATCCAATCTCTTCTTAAAGGCCCAACCTTTCAAATACCATACTGGGGATTAAGCTTCCACCTGAGCTTTGGAGGGGACAAACATTCAAACCACAGCAGCCATTATAACCATTTATCACTAAGAATATTTTATTTACAAATGCCTGCTGTTTTTTTTTAAAGATTTTACTAATTTATTTAACCCAACATATATAACATATTTCTTTTAAATACGTAATCAATGTAAAAAACATGAGATATTTTACATTTTTTCTTTTTTAAAACAAAGTCTTTAAAATCGACAGTGTATTTGACACTGCTAGAACATTTTAATTCCCACTCGCCTCATTTCAGATGCTCGATAGCCATATGTGGTCATTGATTAGTGTGTTGAACAGCACAGTTTTAGATCATTTTTCTTAACACCCTTGTCAAGGTCACCAGTTTTTCCAGTTTTTCTGGGCATTCCTGTTTGTACAAGTTGCTCCAGTATAATTCTCAGTAACTCTGCTTTCACTCTCAAAAAAAATGAATTTATCATTTGGAAAATAAATTATGTGTTCATCCTGCCAGTAACTTCCATGTTGTCAAGTTCCGTGGTCACTAATATGCTCATACTACGCTGCCTTGTGTCACCTTTGTCCCAGTACCTCACTGGCCACTCCTTTTCAATCTATGTTGATGACCTTGGGGCCTCTGCTTCACTTTTAAATGGTGGAGCATCCCAGGGCTCAGTATCTCAGCATTTGGTCCTGGGTCCTTTTCTTTACACATTCTCCCTACAAGAGATAAAACATCTGTTCTTAAGAGAAAAAGAAACCTTATCAACAAATTCCTTCCACTTGAGACACATAAAGGACTTCTCAGTTGGGAGGTGAAGACAACTGGAGAAAGTGATTAATTGCACCAGTAACAGTGCAGAGCAAGGTTCTTAGATTTGGCAGATGCACAGATCCTGAGTAGGTTAGGAGGAACTGATTGGCTCAGGTGAGCGTCCTCCCCTTTCACCTCTCTGGGGAATTTCTCCTGAAACTGCATCCTTGATATAAGGGGACAGATTTCCCACATGGGCGGGAGCCAGTTGTTGGTCAGGGAGGTAGAAATGGCTGCACAGCTCTCTGCTAGAACCTCCAAAGCAGTGCGTTTGGTGGAGTACTTGGCATGGTTCAATAGTCTGTCATCATCCTTTATTGTCATTGGTGCTGGACCCACAGATAATGGGTCAGAACATTTGCCCACCAAATCAGTCACAGAGCCAAGGCAAAGCTCATCATGGCTGTCTTAGAATTTCTCCCAAGAGACAGATAATTTCTGTCATAAATTAAATTCAGTGACTTCAGCATCATTCTTATCACTTCGTATATTTCTCTTAATTTTGGAAGTGCTCTATTTTGTGAACTCACTGTCCAATTATGTTTCCTTGGGAACGAGATTATATGTTGCAATATCATACAGTTCCTTTGACCAAAGGAAAGCACAAGTGTAGATACAGAGAGCCATCCTGCCATCCAAAAAGGGCCTGGGCTTGTAATAACTTTCCACATCTTTATTGTGTCCCAGGGATCCTCCTTCTAGTTCCCATTTAATTCACTTCAATTCAATTATAAAGAGAGAGCAAATGCTTCTGAGTGCTCAGGGAGAATATGATGAATGATTAGTAACTACCGAGGCACTGTTGCTTAATTTCTGCCTCCCAAGTGTAACCTTTCAAATGGCAAGAGCCTCCCTGAAAGCAGTGACCAGCATTTTCTTAATGAAAAGCCAATATTACAGTAAAGGATTGCTGTTATTTCTGTAGCTACTGCTCTATTCAGCTGAACAATGGAATATGAAATATTTGGGTGATTAAAACTTTTAATTAAACCATGTTCTCTCTGGGAATTTTCACTTCAAGCCTGTCTCTCCTTTGCCTTTCAGCGGAACACTATCTCAGCAGTAGCAATTACATGGACTGCATTTCCTCACTGACAGGAAGCAATGGCTGTAACCTGAATAGCTCTTTCAAAGGCTCTGACCTCCCTGAGCTCTTCAGCAAACTGGGCTTGGGCAAATACACAGATGTCTTTCAGCAACAAGAGGTCAGTCATTATTTATTTTCCCAGGTATCGTTGGTTGTGTGTATGATGACCTCCAGAATGAAATCACTCATTGACCTATGACTGTGCTTTCACTGAGATTTATTCAAATCTTGTAGCTGTTCTTGCTGTTAAGAAAAATGTCATCTCGTCTCTTATTTATTTAGTGCAGCTAATAAACACAGGGCAGTAGAAAAGTGGGTTTGCAAAAAATGCATCATAGCTATCTTTCACCAGTTTTAACTAAAACACCTAAATGGTGTATTGACTCATTGGAATTTTTGTATTCACAGCTCCCACGAGGTTAGCAACAAGTCTGTATTTAACATGTTTTCATTCTTGAATCGGTTGTTATCTTTATTTGTGGCACGTAAAAGTAAATAACAGCATCTAAAATAAATATCTGTGGCTGTTTTTGATCCATCCTGGTAATGTTACTGAAGTCTCCTCACAGAATATAATATTTTTTAATATGTTAATTTATTAATTAATTTACCATTTGAGTTTTGCCTTTACTGAGACGGAACTGAGACGGCTGCTGAGCCATCACCACCATGGATTTGGTCAGACTGATCAGCCGTGGCCTGTTATACACTGACATAAAGAAAAGAGCTCCTGAGCATGAGCTCTTCGAACAATGTTGTTATATTACCAGGGCACAGCTAACCCAATGTACTAGAAAATTAAAATGGTTCTGTGAATTTATCTCTCTTTCAAATGAAGACATGGTCCAAGTTTGATGCTAGTTGGCTTAATTTCATATTAGGGAACATCTGATGATTAAGATAGTAATTCCCAGGCATGTATCAGTCAATAAAAAATCTAGGGTTTTCATTAGGCGCTTTCTATCATAAATTCAATGTATTGCCTGTAAAATAAATTATTAATAAATTCTTTCAATAAATTATTAAGTTTAATTGCTAGACACTTTTGGTTTTTACACTGATTTCCGGGTATTGATTTTGTTTTCTTTCCCCTAAATCTGTTAATGTTCATTTAACCAAGGATTTTCTAAGTCAAATAACCCTTTCATAATCAGTGCATTAATGAATTGTATTGTTTATTTAGTCTCACCGGTTAGATGAGCCTAGTCGATTGGGAAACTCAAGGGCAGAAGTATTTTAACTTGTCCAGACACAGGTCTCAAAATAAGAGATTAAATGTTAGTCAATAATATTCTGGGTTTATTTTCATTTATATTTATTTCCTATTTGAAGAAGTATAGAAATAAATTATAGGTACTCTTTATACAGCTACTCTGAGGAAGAAAAAAATGAAAGTATAAAGCAAGAAGGGCTTTATCTAATATTTTATTTACTAGATAGAGCAGAGGTAGGCAAACTGTGGCCTGCAGACCTGCTGCCTGATTTTGTAAGTAAAGTTTTGATGGAACACAACTAAACTCATTTGTTTACATATTGTCTGTGGCTGCTTTCGAGCTACAGCAGCAGAGCTGAGTAGCTGCAACAGTGACATTATAGCCCGTGAAGCCTAAAATATTTATTATCTGGTGTTTTAGGAAAAAGTGTGGGGACACGTGAACCAGAGGGTCTCTATTAACCAGAATTTCTAACCAACTGAAGTAATGGTGGGGAGAGGGAAGGAGGAAAGGAGGAATTGGTAAAGGGACACGAAAATTAACTGCATTGTATATTGATAAATTAAAATAAGTAAAATAGAATTTCTAAAAACATATCTTTAGAACTGAGATAAGTGATGACCTCAAGGCTGTAAGGTTTGGATGTACCTCCAAAATCAAAACAGAAAATTTCAAATTGTGTTCAGTATAATTTAATGAAAAGTGTAGTTTTTTATGATGTGTTGAAATTTTGTAAGGTGCTTCCTTCATGTAGGATATATTCTAATGTTCAGACATGATTTTTCAAGAATCCCCTACTAAGTAACTTCATGAGATTTGATTTATTGTAAGCATGTTGAAGATTAATTTAGCAACTTCCACAGGTGATTTTTCAGTATACACTATTACTAACCATAGCTGCCAATTATTTTACCCCTTTAGTGAACCCATTGCTTTACATCTGTAGTCATGTTTAATGCTCACAACAGCCCTGCAAGGTGTAGAACTGTCAACCCTAAGTGCCCACAGCTAGTAAAGGCAGAGTCAGGATCTGAACTTCATTCACTGATTATTCTCAACAAACCTCAAAGACATCAGCATGTTATACTTTGTACTCAGCACTTCAACTGGAATAGTAGGAACTGCCAGGGAGCCTTTTAGTCCAAGTAGTTAGGTCAGCCAGGAGCTCTACCAGGCAATAATTAAATTTATAATGTCATCATCACTGCCTGTTTCTAGACAGATGTGTATTCTACTTTTTATCATTTCACCAAAACAGTGCAGTTTTTGAGTTTTTCTTCTTGCCCTAGCCACCAGGATGCTCGGAGCTAAGTTTTTAACTCAATTGCAGCAAATCACTGACTTAAGCTAAGTCTTCCACTAGAGTCATCACTTCCATTTCACCACCTTTATTTCTTAATTCTTGTCCCTTACATTTGTGCCACTACTATTCTTTTTTGGAAGTAGACACAGCATAATTAATAAATAAGATAGATGTAATAATGAGTTGATCCTACAATAAGGAAAAAAATAAGTACTTTATATGTTGGTTACAGTTTGTTTATTCACCCACAGATTGATCTTCAGACGTTCCTCACTCTCACAGATCAGGATCTGAAGGAGCTGGGAATTACTACTTTTGGTGCCAGGAGGAAAATGCTGCTTGCAATCTCAGGTGAATATAAATGTTCAACTCATATTTTAAAATCTGAATAACCTCTGCCAGTGGTCTCAGCTGGCAGGGCTGCTTCTGCCCATCAGTTGCTTGCTTTACTTCTCTGACACCTCGATGGTTGTGGTTTCAAAGAGTTCTGCCAACAGTGTGACAAATGCTGAGAATATCTTACTCCTTCATCAAGGCATTGCTTGAAAACTTGCCTTGGCAATGTTGTTCCTTAGAACAGACCTCTTCAGAAAGATCTAACCAAAATTGCCCTATGCAGATCAGGAGAATGGGGGACCAGTTTAATTCTCCTTTCTGCATTGTGTTAAGTAGTTATCATTGGGTTAGTGAATAATTTTTCTTGATTGGATGTCATGTTTCAAATGTGTGTGTCCTTGCACACCAACTGAGATCATTGCACTGAGAAAAAGAATGCTCGTTGGTATAGCTTGGAACCTGGCTGTATTACTTGTCTTAATGCTTTTTAATGTTTAAAAAAGTTTTAATAGAACTTTTGAGTCACAGAAGGATGTAGCATCCTGAAGGTAGTCACAGAATAAAGGAAATAATGTTGCCTGCCTCCCTAGAATGCTTTCTCTGTGCATCTGTTGCATATTCTATGTATTAGGAAATACTCTATGGGGTGCCACTCATTTGAAAAGAATTGAGCCAGATGATGAGTCAGGAGTCGGCAAATACATAGTAATGTAGCTCAGAAAGTTGTTTCAAGAAAAATGAGGAAGAAATTGGGATGGAGGGTGGGGTCGAACGAGATTAGTTTTTGAATGTCAAATTTGTGCCAGTCTCAAAAAAACGGACACCAAGGGCAGAAACCAGGTGTCATGTGCTGCGAGAAAATGACTGCTTTTTCATAACACTGAATTTGCAGGCTAAACCTGTGTGAGGCCAGCAGTCGCATCCAGCTGGTAAAAGTCCCTTCCAGACAGTATTGACTTATCAGATCAGCAAAGAAGATCTAAAACCTTAGGGCTTCATAATTTCAGCAACAAATTGCATAGCCCAACCACCTCCCCCTAGGAAATCTTTGTATGAAGCAGATAAAGGCAGTGCACCTTCGAAATAGGAGTGGAATCCAGCCATCGAGCTTCCTGATTATATCCTGTTAGGCTCCCGCATGGATAAGTAGAGTTCTACACACATCAGTTTTTAGAAGTCTTCCTCCACCCTGTGTGCCCAAGAGGCTTCATTAGTGGAGCTCCCTGGGGCAGATGCACAGTTGCTATTTGCTCATAAGATCCTCTCGGTATAGCAGTTAGAACACTGGATTCAAATAGGAGACCTGGGCTTTGCCTTTGCCAAGTCATGAGTGTTTGGGTGAGTTTCCAAACCTTTTTTGGTTTTGCTTTATTAACCACAAAGATAGACTGGAATAGATAATTATGTAAGGTCCCCTAGATCTGTCATTTCATGTGATGTCTCTTCAGGCTCAGTTTTAACAGTATGTATTACTAGGACTATATTCCTTTGTTCTTTCTTTTTTACCATCTGTGGCAATAGGATAGTTTTTTCAACTTGTTTACCCTAAAGTTCAGCCTCAGAAGGCTATTTGTAGACTCAAATTAACGTTATATATTTTTACATTCTTTTATTAATTTGCCAATGAAATTGATATACAGTACTACTTTTGATTAACTCTCATATTCCCCACACCTGTGCAGTTGAAATATGCCTGTGGGCTAGCACTTTTATACTAGAGAAGGAGATACTCCAGAACTCCATAATCTTTCTCTAGAGGTTTGTGCAATGGCAGTGAAAGTATAATAAAAACTAAATTCTTTCTTTGGGCACCAACCCTATTCCAACTCTGCAAAGTTTTCAGCAACAAGCAGATATGTCTTAATACTTTCCTAGGTTGCAGGTTGACCATTAATACCTTTACTATGGAAAGTATCAGTATACTTTGGGTTTTGGAGAGTAGAATGGGAACTACAAGATGTTTTGAATCCTCTTTTTAAAAAAATTTTTTTTTCAGTCGTCTTCAGTGTAGTTCTGTTGAGATTATATACTATTTCTGTAGACTGTCTCTCTCAGTGGGGTTCACAAGTCCTCTTGCTTTTAATAGGAATTAGACTTTGAATAAGATGCCTTATGAATGCTCTGCACAGTGTGAAGTATTTGATTATTTCGAGGATGAGTTTGTCTTACTTTGTTGAGTGCATTTGTTTGAACCTGGTAAATCATTTTCTCTGCAAGTAATAAGGTTTTATTGAGAAACCCTTCATCAAAAAGCTTCTTTTTCCAATTCAAATTATCTGATAACAAAGACATCCATTGATAGTCTCAGAACGTTCCATTTCCGGATCGATGCAAAAGACTTGGGCAACCTTGACTCACGTTTGTTTTGTGGTTACAGAGTGTGGTTAGATAGATACAGAGTTTGCTCAAAATTCCTTTTTAAAATTTTGTAGATTTTTAGCTTATTATTGGAGTTGTTCTTTCAGTGTGTAGTTTTGTTTTGTTTTTAATCTTGGGCCAGAAGACATTTTAATGGTATAGGAGGAGATGAAAGTTATCTCTAGTAGGGATGGTCAAAGAATAAATTTGATTTTTTTTCCCCCAAACCTACGATTTTCTGAAAATTCACAAATTTCTGTCAGAGTACGTTAGTGACTGGTTAATACAGAGACTCAGTGAAAGGAAGTTGACCATCCTGTTGACAGGATTCCCTCCACAGCCTCAGGTAGATCTAACATTTCCCGACCTATTCTTTTAGTTTGTGACTCTGTTCAGATCCGCAACAAGATCCTGAGAGCTGCCAGGATTGTGTGAACCTTGGAATTTCAAAGAAAAAGGTTGGTATTTTCCCAAACTGTCCCTTAGGCTTACTGGAAAAAAAAAAAAAAAAAAAAAAGTCAGAGCAAGGAGTTTGCTTTTTAATTTTAAAACAACAGCAGCAACAACAAATACCCTAAAGTCTCTTCGGTAGGACTTGATCCATAGATGTGTATATATGTGTGTACTTTCTTAGAAACTACATCTTTAAAGAATGACATAATTCTCTTATGATCATTTTACTTTCAAAGATCTAGCTAATGTGACTTTTCAGAATAAAGCTTTCAATGTTTATTAAAAAACTGTCTTCAGTGGCCCAGTTGTTTTTATGTGTTAGTTATACGTGTTATATGTGCTAGAGGAGAATGTCGTTTGGCTTCATTCCTTCCTTTCCCTTCTCTATAATATGGGGCTGTCCTCCTAACGTGTCGGTTATTCTAACAGGAGAAAATGGAGGCCAAATATAGTCTAGCTTGAGGGTGATAAAACTTTGCAAGGCTGTGTTCTTAAGATGATTCATTTATTCTTAAATCTTCTATAAGTTTGCCTTTAAATATGTACAATTCTGTTTTGATTTCTGACTTTTGAAGTGCTGTTTTTGTTTTCTTAGCAAGATACATGTGTTCAGCTTTGAATAGGAACGTGATTGCTACCGTGTTTCTGCAGGAACTTGAAACAATAGCCGTGTGCATGCATGCTTGCACGAAAGTTTCTTTTGCTTGTAAAGTTACCTTCCTTGCTTCTTCAGAGTTTTTAAGCTATGTTTTTCTATTTAAAAAGTAAGTCTGGTATACTAAAAGATGACATAGAGGTCTGTTACTTGGCATACTTGGAACTACCAGTTTCTGCAATTTGTATCTCTGATGCCTCAGTCGGTCTTCTCCATCTGGTGGATCACTGCAGCCCAGGGTGCTGACCTTTCTGTCAGGCAGGTGGGGGTGCAGCTCTGTCACTTACTAGCTGTCTATTTTTAAAATCAATTTTCTTTTCTATAAAATGGAGAATCGTAATATTGTCCACCCCTTAAGGAGGACTTGAATAGGACAGAACTCCACGGTGCTTGTCATGTAATAAGTAGACTTTAATACATCACTGTTATCGATCTTCTCTTTTAAGACCTATATGTGAACAGCAGAGAGATGTCTCCACTGTTGCTTTGGCCCAATAGGGCAGGCATTTACATTTTGGAAGGCAGTGGGGTGAAATGTTGGTCTGTCTTCCAGAACATGGCCATATGGGCATCTTTCACCATCTATGACCTGTTACAACCTGTCTGAGTTTGTTCTCCTCCTCCTCAGCATTACCGTAGCTGGCCACAGCTTACAGTGTAACTTCAGAATTCAAAAGGGGATCGTATGTGTGTGTGTGGTTGGAAAAGTACTGAGTACAATGCAAAATACAAGGTGAAAAAATCTTCAAAAGACAACTTTAAGCACGTCAACTATACAATCCCTATACTCTATTTGGAATTTAAATTGAATAAATTTGAAGAGAGTTTCATTTAATGGCTACCAGAAACCCCCCATTTCTAGAGTCTGACAATTCTGTGTACTCACGAGTTCATCAGAAAGAGTTAATCAGTGATTGAGCGTGTGTGTGGCCGCGGGGGGACAGGGTGCCTGGTCATAAACAAGGGAGTCTGCTTCAATAAACTTTTTACCTTTCCAGTCAATAATTTTGAGTTGGCAAAAGACAAACTAAACAATGTTTTCTAAGTACTGATTTCTTTAAAATTAAAATGGGACTCCCGAAAAATTTTCCCTGAAAATTTGGATTCGGGTGTTGGTGATTTTCAAGCATTAATTTTCCAAGCTGTTGCAATTTTTGCTAAGTTGATTTCTTATACAAAGAAACCTTCTGCTGATAGAACTATTTCTGATTCAAGAAGCTCAGGCTTCCTGAGTTGGCAGAGCCATGGGGGCTATGGCTTACCTATGCTCCTCTAATGTCCTCGTGTGTAGGGGAGGTTTCCTCTTCACAAGTCTGACTATAGTAACTTAATGATTGCAGTGTTTGAGGTGGGGGAGTTCAATAGCTGTAATCATTTTCTATGTCATTGGTAATACATCCTATCACAAGCCTTTAACCACCTTTGACTGCCCCCTTTTCCTCTGAAATGGCATTTGGGGTAGGTCAAACTGTTTAATTTGGTTAGAGGGATCTGAGAATGACATATCCACGAGAGAATTTGAAAGTACAATAAAAACTATTTGCTGTCCTTGGTTCTCTATCTACCAATAAACTACCTTCAGGGTCAAACTTTCTAGTATTTCAGAAGTGTCTTGGCCATCAATTAAAAGTTTTTCTTTTGCTAACAGACTTGACTTTCCCCCCAAAACCTACCACATCACCATTTTCTAAACACTAATGCCATGTCTTGTAGTATATAGAACTCCTAACAATTCTTTCTTTCTCTCTCTAGAACTAAATAAAAACCGAAGAAAGCTTTTTGAACCACCAAATGCACGCACCTCTTTCCTGGAAGGCGGAGCAAGTGGGAGGCTACCCCGTCAGTATCACTCAGATATTGCTAGTGTCAGTGGCCGCTGGTAGCAATACCCTCTAGGCACATGCCCGCCAACTAACTGTAAAGTCGGACACAGGACATCTGTGAACAGCCTTCACTGCACACCGTCCTCAGCATTCTGGGTGGCTGGTATCAGGACCAAAGCATCTTATTCGCACCTGTACCTTGTGGCAAAAAGAGAGAAGATGTTCTTATGTTGTGCAGAGCACCAAATGTGGATTACATTTTTAAAATGGCAATTGGACAGAATTTGCAATATAAGGATAGGGCTTTATTTCCTGTTTTTATTTACTTATATAACATATGCACTGATTTTTTTTTTTTTTAAACTTCAAGTGAAGGATGAATTGACATCTGGGATGCCAGAAAACTTAGAAGTTATTTTGTTTGCTTGTTTTGTTTTGGTATTTGGGGATTTTTAAAAAATAATCAAAGTGGAATTTTCTGGTACTGCTTTAAAATAATTAAGATCTTTCAGCACTTTACATGTTCTAATTCCTTGTCCTGTGGAAATTCTCTCTCTCATTTTCCTGTCATCTAATGTATTGGCACAGATCAGATTTAGTCACATTTTTCTGACTGCATCAAATTTTTATTTGAAATGGTACTGGATATTAGTTTCTGTGCAGAATATTCTCTGTGACTTTGGGAAATGTGAGTCCACTTGGTTCTGGACCAGTTCTGTTCTTTATGTCAGCATCCTATAAACACTTAGCAATGAACCTAGTTCATGGTAACAGGTGCAAAGAAAGACCAAATGGACTTTGCAATATTAACCCTTTGCAGTCGTATTTAGCTGCTGCCTGTATTGCTAAAATGATTTTAATGGTTGTCTGAAGGCAAAGGGCTGTTTTTTTAGTATACTGCCACTAGAGGACATTTATTTATATCAAACTTTTATTTTTAGATATTATAAGCATACAGTACATAATTGATGAAATTGATATTTACTAGAGATTTATGATAGAGAAAGGACGGCATTCAATAACTGGAGCCCTAGATTGTCACTTTATTTAAAAGACAAATAATCATCTGACAAGACAGCACTGTTGCCATAATGAGGAGAAATAGATCATGACCCTTATCATGTACACATTAGCTTAACTCTGGTCCCAGGACTTTCCTGAAACCATGTCTGTCTGCTTGCAGTGGACGTGTGTTTGTTGAGAATGGAAAGACTTTAAGTCTCCAGAGTGACAGTTTATAAAAATAGCTGAGTTCTGAAGGAAAAAGAAAAAAAAGCCAAATATTTTCTAAGTGGTAGATTACAATCTTATACTGTGAAAGTCCAAGAAATCGGGCAACATTGTTTCCTGGGTCTTTTCAGAAATCTTATTGTGGACATAGGAAGTGGTTTTAATCCACAAAGGAAATCACTAAAGTGCCTTTCTTTCTTCAAAGCAATATCATTTCCAAGTATATTAATTTGTTGGAAAATTTTCCCATAGGAAATGTTAATTACCTGTACTATAATGACTTATTTATGTTCAGTATTCAAGACTTTCTACATGGACATAAACCACTGTCACGTGTTCTCAGCAGAAGGCATTAGATAAGCATACACAACACTTGGGGACTTTTATACAAATGTGGGATAAGAAATACTTTTCAGACATTTTTCCATGGCTAAGTCGTAACAGAAAGTTAAATGAATATTTTGCACACACAAAAATTTTCACTTTAAGAAATAGTATTGGTTACCTTGAAGGTATAAGACAATGGGGCCTGTCATAAAATTATCAGTTATAACTGGCACTAAGGGGCTACCCATTTCTAAACTAAGCCTTATCTGCTTAAGGATGTAGAACCAATTCACTCCCTTTGAGAGTATGGTGCAGTCAGTCCGTGCACATGTATGCAGATGATTGTGGGGAGTGCCCTGCCTTATTTGGTTGTATTAATGCGCAATGGTAAACATTCAGCACAGGGTAACAACTCCAGATTTGTTTACTGCTCATCAATTCAATACTTAATTTGATTCCTTTGATAAGAACTTTCCAAATAAAAAATAATCACTTGGAGCTCTTTCCCCAGCTTTCTACTATGCATTTGCAACAGGAGGAAGATGAAATGCATATGCAGTATTAAGTTGATATGGGTTTTATGAACAGTGCTTTAATATTATGCCAAAGGGAAAAACTGTCCCACTGAAACTAGATTAAATAGGGTGGCTAAAAATAAATAAAAACACTGGAAATTATTTTTCTCACTTTCTCTTGATGCAATGAAGGGAATATGACACTACAGTATATGGAATTGTCAGTGTTATATGGTGCACAAAATACTTGGATTATTTGAATAAATGTTAGCTTTTAATCTGCGCCTTAATAGTGACTGGTTGTCTGTAAATATAGAACAGATACAGATTGTATTTTTGTGGGGGTTTTTGTCCTTTTACTGATTTTTTTAAAAATAAGAGATGGAATTGAAAATGGGAATTTTTCTAAACTAATCAATTGTTACATGAAAAATAAATTTATATAACCCCTTTGTATTGCTCTTGCAAGATGAAATGGGTTTTTTTAAAAAACAAACAAACAAAAAATCTCTATACTTAAAGTCCTACACCTATCTTTGTTTTCTAAGGAAACCTTTTTTTTGGTGGGGGGAGCGGTATTTTCAGCAGAATTGAAAGGCGTTTCTGCAGTAGAATTGAATATGCATTCTCTGTCCTCTTGTTTTGCATTGACAGCCATCATTTTCAACCAGAAGCAAAGGTACTTCATTTTAGCCAGTGAATTCAGTACTAGTAATCAATCATTGTTTCTCTGGCCACCCATAGGTACATACAAAAAGAGTAACATTTTAGAACAGCCTTGATTCTTATTTCTTTCTTCTGTAAAGACTCAAGTATGTGACAGATTTGATAACCTAATCCATCAGCAAAGGCACCCCATGCTAAAGTGATGCTGGGCTTTTTGGCCCAGGTTCCCATTTCAGAGACTGATGGAAGTGCCATCTATCCCACTGCATGCCACCTACAGTGCCCTGGACTAGGATCCCGCCTGGAACATTCTCAAACAGAATTGATACCATATTACTAATCCTGAGATTTTCAGCTCAATCTTAAAGAAACCCTAGCCCTCCACCCATTATGTACCCAGGAGTATCTCCACTTGAATTATCTATGGCAGTGGTTCTTAAAAATTCTTTCTAGAACAAGAGTTTTTTCAATAACTGAAATCTTACCTGTGACCCCATATCAAATCATGCATTTATTCCTTCTATAAATATTAATGATATATAAATATTTAGTAAGTGCCAGGCCCTGGTCTATGCACAGCAGTGAGTAAAACAATAGAACTTGACCTCACTGAGCTTACATTCTAAATGCAGAAAGGTGGGGCTGAGGAAGAGTTGGAGGACAGGATATCCCCACCCTTCAACTCTGGCCTGCATGTGTTTATCACACTCCAAGGGAACTGTCTAGAAACCTCAGTTTTCAACAAAACTGTTGAAACTACCCATTACAGTAAAACAGGCCTATGCTTTCAGATGCAAAGTATTTCTTCCTCTCTCCTTCCTTCCCTCTCTCCCTTTTTCTAGGTTCCACGGGTTTAATCACATTCTTAAAAGGAGTGTGTGGCAAAAGGGATACGTTCCACTGTATTTTTGGTTATACCCTATGATGATAATGGTTAGGGACCCATCTCTTCTAAGGTTTGACTCCAAGTGACTTTGCAGTTTTTAGAAATCAAGTTCATCTTAAAAGAACATAAGTTTACCACCACTGAGGATACTCCTAGAATGCAGTAATACTTGGAAGTTATTTCCAAATGTAGACATTCCACAAGACACTTGACAATGGAATGAACAGAGTCTCCTTAGATGACTGTTTCCAAGAGAACTTCACTCCCTTGGCTATGTAAATCCTGGTATGTATTGTTAAATTAACTCAGGATTTATCTTGGCTTGGGCACTTATTACATGAATTCAAATGTGTTGAAATGTATTGAACCAAATTTTGATGAAAAATTGATGTTTAGTCAATGTATTATAAAATTCCAATCAACACCAGAGGCCATGATTCTCCTACAATCCTGCTCCAGGTAAGTCAGCTTGCTTTCTTTCCTCACTCACCTCAAACAGACTTTTAGATAATTTCCAGGTAATCTGGGTGAGCGGTGAAAAAATTGAACTTTGTAGTTTGACAAACATGCATTTAGATCTTGTCTTTAGATCTTGGAAAAATTCCTGGGTGCCTCGGAGTCCTCATCTGTAAAATGGAAATAGCACCCACCTCCGAGCATGGTTGAAAGGGTAAAGAGGCTGTGTAAATCTAAAGTATGTGGCACGTAGTGAACAGTGAATTAACAGGAGCTACAATTATTACTAACTGGGTTTTCCTTGCACTGCATGGGCATTTCTTTGCCCATCTCACCCCATTTAGAATGGCTATTAACAAGACAGAAATGAACAAATACTGGCCAGGATGCAGAAAAAAGGGAACCCTCCTATGTTGGTGAGAATATAAATTGGTACAGCCATTGTAGAAACAGTATAGGGGGTTCTCAGAGAACTAAGTAATAGATCTGGTGATCCAGCTATGCTGTTACTGGGTATATACCCCAAAGAAATGAAATCGGTATATCAAAAAGACACCCATACGCCAATGTTCATCACAACACTATTCTCAATAGCCAAGAGATGGAGTCAACCTCAATGTCCATCAATGGATGAATGGATAAAAAAACTGGTTATATATACCCAATGGAATACTATTTAGCTATAAAAAGAAATGATGCCATATCACTTGCAGCAACATGGATGAAACTGGAAGCCATCACGTTAAGTCAGACACAGAAAGACAAATACTACATGATCTTACTCCTATGTGGAATCTAAAAAAAGTTCTCATAGAAGTAGAGAGTAGAATAATGGCTACCAGAGGCGGGTGGGGGGAAGGGAGGAGACGTGGACTCCTGGGCACCAAACTATTCTACCTACCCTAAGTGAATTATTGTGCAGTATATGCATGAACCAACACACTGTACCCCACAAATATGTACAAGTAAATGTTAAAAAAAAATCTTCACTGTGTTCATCTGCCTTCTGTAGCAGAAGGGAAAAGTCCATTTCTTGAGCCAGAATGTTAGGAGAACTCAGGGACCCGCCTCCTGACTGATAAGGTTAAAGTCAGAACCCTGTCCTGAGGTCAAGGTTGGGGGCCTCACATAGTGCAGAAATCCATACCATCTTTGATTGCTTTTTATTTTGATTCTATTATCTCTATTATATTGATAACTGGGTTCTCGATATAGGGGAGGAGGGTTATTAGCTAATTCTAATAGCTATATGTGTATGCCTACTTGTCATATTTCCAGAGAGTTATTACTTTCAGATGGCATGCTTCCCCCAGCCCTCTCCCCCGCAAAGGTCACCTCAATCCTACCCCTCGTGGCTCAATTTCCTTTTTATTCCTTTCTGCCCACTGCCACCCACCACCGTCCCCCACACACTAATTCCCTTTGTGTGTGTGTAATGAGCTTTTCTTCCTTTTAGAAGGAGCTATTTGTCTATATTTGTGCTTAGTTGTTTTCCACTTTAAAAAGTGAACAGAGTTAGATGGTAATTGACCGTTCCTGCAGACGTGGCCAGGACACTTCAAAAACACTTCATCAAGGGATTTTACATTTTTGTTGCTTTTTAAAATACTTTGACTCATTCTGAAAGGAGGCAAGTAGAGCTTTAAGTTCACTCTCTCAAGGGCTAGGCCTTGAATGTGTTTTGGAACAGATTTTGGGAATCAGAGTCTGAGTCTGACTTTGGAGGTAGAATTTCAGTGTGGGAACCAGAACCTTTAGGAAAAAATTACAGTAACTGAAATGTTTCAACTTCATAATAGAATGTTTGGATGGGTTGCAAGAGGAAAAAAAGAGTAGCTCAGCAACTGGGTGTGTGTGGCCCTTTTTTTCATGGCCAGAGAAAACAAATGACTGAACTCACTGTCTTTAGAGCTTCTTACTCCCTAACAGAGTCTGAGACTGTGGGAATTACACATTAAAAGACTAGCAAAACATCTAGAAAACAATTTAGCTTCAAACAAAATTTTCACCCAAGCACAATGGACTCTCTGTCCAAATGCTGATGCAACTTGATTCAATGTTGCCATGGATAAAGTTTTCCAGCTTTGTAAGTTTGGTGATGTGGGTGGGTGACATTTCCTTATTTTTTCCCCCTCTTTGCCAGAGTCATAAACTGACATTAACAGCAGCCACATAAAGTTGCTCTATGTAAATTCTTCCTATGGATTGAAAAATGTCCATAATGAAAAATTATGCTACCTTCTGTTTCACAAATCTGAGTTAAATTCCTAAGTGGGGAAATTCCATCCTATTACTTCCTATATATATTTAAAAGCTTTTAAAAACACGTAAAACTACCTTAAATATTTTCATTAGAAAAATGTCAGGATGGCGGGGCGGGGGGTACTTTAAAGGAAGTTACAGCTTTGCCTATCACATAATAAGTTTTAAATCAGGCACTCCAATATGAGGATATCTTTAAAGAACTGACTTGTTTAAAAAATATCAGAGAACATAGAATTGAGTTAGAGTGTTATCAAGATGATAATATTTGTCTCCCATGTATCTATAAGTTTACTATAAATACAAACTTGGAATATTCATGTAATGGGAAGTACAGATATAAAAAATGGATCCATTACTTTCTGGTCACACTAATTTCAAGGCAGTGATAAAATTAACAAGCAGCAGCAGCCAGTTAGAGAGTGAAATAATTTCAAAGCAAAACTTTTCAGGTGCCTAATTTTTGGTTCTCTTCTTATGGTATTTCTATATGAAGGATTCTGTAATTCTGCCTCTTTGTCAACAATTCAATGTAGGTGATGTAAAATACCACGGTCTGTCAAATCACGTGTGAAAAGCCAGTTTTTTTGTTTGTCATTTCATTGCAGACTAATACATTTGTAAAACAGTAAAAAATGTCATGGGAGTATAAAATCGCTATCAAAGTTTCTGAATGCTCACTCCCACGTCTGTATTCATCACAGCCCAGGAACAAACACACCTCAGATACACACCTGTCCACAGACCACTCTTAGAGGAGTACGGAATTATAAATTTTTCATAATAGAAACTTTTTAAAAAAAGTATTCAAAAATACGTTCATGGAATCATTCACGTTTTATCAGCTGCACCAGCATAGAGTGAACTTGGATGTACTTTCAAATATCTTTAAGACGCAGTATTTAGCATAAATCTCCTGGAGACATGTCAAAATACGTCTCTCATGTGTACTCAATGGAAATGTGCTTTTCTTTTGATTTCTGGTCTTTGGCCAGCCCTGTGGTTACTACTGCAGCTCCCCATGTGTTTAATGTATCACATTCTCCCTCTGCTGGTTTCTCCATCTCACTTGGTCCCATTTATTTATGCTTTCCCACAATAGAGGGAAAATAGCATTTTCAGTCACTTGGAGGAGAGTTTATTTTGGGTGGCAGTACCTCTAGGATCTGGCATGCTCTAAAAGCAGAAAATATTTCCTTTGATATCCTCAAGATGGTGGCGTGCAGGGTTCCCAGGCAGAGGCCGGCCGGGTGTGCCTGTAACATCACAGTGTTTGAGAGGCAGGACCATTGCCATTTTTACAAGGTTAACCTGGATGACTTTGTTCAAAGCCATTCTTTATTAGCAGATGTTAGAACCTTACCTCTTTAGGATGCTCTTGGAAATTGATTTTAATGTTCTGCTACAGCAGAGGAACCATCCCAATACCCACAGCAGGCAGTGCTAAAGATACATTTTCAGCAGCAAAGAAGAAAACCAAATCCCAAACAACTATCACTCCAGCCTACAGCCTAGAGAAACAAGTTGACAGCCACGTGAAGAGGATGTCCAAACCAATGTGTCTGCTGGAATTGAATGGAGCGACCACGTGGAGTGACGTTAACAAACCATCGACAGGCTGCTTGGGGATTATGAGGACCAACTGTTCACACAGGAGGGGAGGGAGCCAAGTAAAACACTATAAAGGGAGCGAGGGAAGTTGGGGGAACATGCTCCAACAAGTCTACAGGCCACAACACAGGAGGATGAAATCCCTGGGTGTGTGTCTGTGGAACTTGGATGTGTTCTTCATCCTCCAGCCATATGTGGGAACTGCTGCAGCCAAAAAGGGACTCCTGAAATGACAAGGCTCCAAGAAGTGTCTTCCTTTCCAAAGGCTGCTCAAACCTCCTAGGATTTCTCTGTTAGTTGGGGAGGAGACAAGCAGGAGAACTACTGTCCCCATGATAGAATGAATGGGGGAAACTCCAGGCTTGAAGATGAGCCATGACCACAGCCAGGGCGCAAACTCTTCTTTTATCAGTAAGTATGCACCCCACAGCCACACGAACACAGTCCTGCCTGGTGCGTACATCTGTGTGCATAGAGAGCCTGTGGCACTTGGAGGCACTTGTGCAATGCTCTCACTCCCTGCCCTCAGCACAGGTCTGCAGATGACTTGCACAGATCAAGTCCTACTTTGCACTTGGTCTTTTGACTTGTGATCTTTTGCCTATATTGTTGATGTTTTTAAAATTATGATCAATTGATTTTATCGAAACAGATACTCTGGCTCCATCTAAATGACTGGAAACAAATTTCTGGGGAAAGGTTCAGGGAATCTGTATTGTTCTACAAGTTTTCCAGATGGTTCTGTCACATCAGGGCTGGGAGCCCAGTCATTGGAACCACTGGACAGGACCACTGGTAAATGTTCATTTCCAATTTAACATTTTTTTTGCAATTGTAAATTTGAGTCTAACCCCATGTTTTAGGTATTATTTAAAGACTTTTGGCAGAGAATGAATTGCATTTTGCTTTTGCTTGGCAAATCTATTCATCCAAGTGTGAATAAAAAGGGGTAAATAAGAGCTCTGAATGGGGCCATCCTGGGGAAAACATACTCTGAGCTTGCTCAGTCTTTAAGAATCCACTACCTATATATTAATTAGCCACATTTTTATACTATATATTAATTAGTATAATATATATATATATAACCTATATATTAATTAGTTGCATGCTAATTAACATTAGGCACAGGTTCCCTATGGATTTATATAAAGCAATAGTTTGAAGAGTAGATTAGCAGGTTGGACACTGCACTTGAAAAGAAAAAATTATGTTCTTAGAATTCTGCCCTTCAGACTGGCCCCCTTCCCCCAATTATTGAAGGCAGCCCCTTTAAAATTGAAGTCATGCTACTCAAGCTCCTTTTGTATGCTAAAGTCAAAACCTCTCCATAGAATTAAGTTCTCCATAGAATTAATGATTTGCTCTGCTGTAGCTACATTCTTTCTCTCCTTCTTGTACACCAGTAATTTTCTTCCTGATGAATAGGAGGTGTTAATCATAACCTACAGCAGAAAGTAGGCTCTGGGGGTTGAAGATGCTGAGAAGGCAGTTTCCATTGTGGGTTCAGTTCTCTCTGCTGGGGCCGAAAACTTTTCTCTTTCTGAACTGTCATGACATCTGAAGTCCACCATTAAATCTCTTTGGCTAACGCAGGTATGTTCCCTAACATGCTTAAAAAGGATGCCTAGATGAGAGTTTATACCAGCCTGCTTCCTTTCAGCCTCCCTACATTGCAGGGCCTCTTGCTTGGGGGCAGGGGTGGTTTCATGGGCATGTGACCAGTGCAGCCACACAGGGCCCCATGCTTAGATGAGCCTCATGCTTGCCTTAATGATCTACTGTTACCATCTTGAAACTCTTCATAATTTTTGAACAAAAGACCCCACATTTTTATTTTGCACTAGGGCCAACAAGTTCTGCACCTGGTACTGCCTCTACGGTGGATCCAGCTCTCTAGGAATAATCAGAAACCCTCAGCCAGTCCAAATTCCTCTCCATCTTTGTGGCTGTCACATTAAACTGTGCATCAAGATAAATGGGGAGAGGTGACTTGTTTTAGGGGATTAGACATAGGTCTTCCCATGAGAACAATGATGGGGGGAAGACGTCCTGTCTTGTGGCCCATCACCGTTTCTTGGCAAGAGAAATGCAGCTCCCTCCGGTCTACACTCAGCCCACAGACTGGGCTTCATTCGATAAACAGCAGATTCAGCATACCAGGCTTACTTTTGTGAAGCATTTTAGGGAAGCCAGAACCATAAAAGAATCCTTTCTCTCTTGCCTCCTGCTAAGGCTGTGCCCTGTAATTTGTGTGTGAAGTAAATGGCTGACAAGGGACACAAGGCCCAGTGACTGCCATTCAACTCCCCTCTGTCAATCTAATGCCACTTGTCACAGAACCTCGAGGTCTAATTTTATTCCTCTGTGGCTCATTTGCCTCTTTTGTTGTACTTAAGCTATTACTCAGTTTTGTTGTTGTTGTTGTTGTTTTACCCTAAACTAACCTCATTCTCCCATCAAACGGGACTTCAGGAATAAAATTAGAGGCAGGTATAGGGGAGAAGAGAAGTGTTGGGCTAGGAAAGAGCAGGTCGGGGAGAAGGCAGGTTGTTTTCTTTTGCCAAGGGTGTTGGGTGGTAAGGAGGCAGTGCTTTGCCACTCAAATAAAGGTTAAAACCCTCACCCAGAATTGCTTCCTGAACCCTTTGACTAGCCCACAATTTATGTTCTAAGGTATCCTGAACTTGGCATGACTTGTGCCAGAAGAGAGCAGTCAGATGAAATAGTCCATGTGACATGTAGGCAGGGCATTGGGAGCAATAATACCCAGCTAAATTCTGAAAGTTGCAGAGATCAGAAGCCACTCAGAGGCATGTCCAGATCCCTGTCTTCAGTATGCTTAGGAATCTGTTTCTCTCCAACACTCAGTTTTGCCTTTCTCTCTGTTGTCTTTATTCACCAAATGGCTCTCCCCAAGATGGTTACTAGCAGCTCTAAGCTTACAGCGGATGGAAAGAAGGTTTTTTTCACAATATTCTAGGAAAAGTCCTAAAGAAGACCCTTACTGGCTTACACTGCCTCACATGATCACCCCTGACCCAGTCTTTGATTAGCCACCGGTGAAGCCTGGTGGTGGTGCAGCTCAAAGAGCCACATGCACTGAATGGATGACAGGCAGCGCCCCAAAGGAAAAAGAGGGGCTGTTATTGGAAGAATCTAGAATAGATGATAGCAAGGCAAACAAAAAAAACTTCCATTATAGAAAGGCACTATTGCCATCACACTCTTACAGGTGATAAAACTGATGAGAGACATGTTACCTAATTCGCTAAAGGTCACATAGCCAGTAGGAGGTCAGCTGAGGTTAAGACACAGCTCTTTGAATCAAAAAGTGGAGCTTCATTCATCATTACACTGAGCTGCAAAAGATCTGGGGCAATGTGGGCATACTGGCTGGTCAAACGTTGCCTATTTGTGTTTAGAGGGGGATTGTGGTCAGAATATTGGTAAATGACTTGAAAATGGAATCTCTTCTGCATATGCTAGCAGACAGGAGGGTGGAATTCCATGCAGCCTGCCCAGTCCAGGGAATGCAGAGGTGTACTGAGAGCATCTTGTACAGATGAGGTTCAGAGCAAAAAGTGCGCAGCTTAGAAGTGGCAGAACCCCAGGCTGTGCATGACCTGGAAGAGACACATGGGGAGGAAATCTGGAAATGTGCTCTCCTGGCACAGCAGCTCTCTTGGGAGACTCACATGCTCTGACTTCTCTCATTGCCACAGGACCTAAAGAAGCCTTGGCATGGAAAACAATGTAACGCCTGTGGCTCCTACATGGACTGTTTTCTACTAGTCAGAAAAGTATTGTAATTATCACAGGAAGGGGGAAGAGGGCAGGAATGAACCACCTTTTCAGGGTGGGGAGCCTGCCAGATTTATCTTTGTGTTCCTCCAGTGGCACTGCTATAGAGGTGTTTGATCACAAATATTCTGCTGTGCGCCTCTGGTGACATAATGGAATTTGTGGCAGACTCGATATTGACTATTGCATTTGGTCCACTTACTAGTTCTTCATTACTTTGGGCAAATTGTTTTGCTTCTGACACTGCCTCCTCATCTATAGAATGCAGTTAACAGATATTTACTGCCCAGGGTTATCCTAACGATTAATAATTGGGGCTAAGATCTCACCCAGTGCCTCTCAATTAGGATGTGCTTAATAAATGTTCATTTCTTATTCTCTTGTGCCTCAGATCAGTGCTGTCTCTAGGGAAAGACTTCAGAAACTGTTGGAAAAAAACAATTACTAAAGTTATTTACATAGAAATGTCACGTTTCATAATCTTACTTACAGGGTTCTTTGCCTCTTCTGAAGTGGATTTTCCACATAAGGTGGTTGGTGATGCCCTCCAGCCAGAACTCACCAGGACCACACCTGTGGCCGACAACTGGGTGTATTGCCCATTGCAGGAGGGGAGAACGCACACCATGGGGAAGCGCGGGGCAGCTCCGTAAGTGGGTGTTAGAAAGGACGTACAGGATTCAGGCTGGCGTTAGGTGATCTGGGGGAGGGATTAAGGAAGAGAGGCTTAGCTCTGGATCGGAGACTAAAAGGAAGCAGGGGTAATTCTATGATTGGATTTCTTAATATATCTTATCAAGAAGTACATAGGTGAGGATAAAGCTGTCACATGTGTAAAGAAAGAACAAGCAGTTACTCATATTAGCCAGGAGAGGGGGCTGTTGGGAATTTCGTGGTTTGGACAATGCTCGTGTTCTGCTTGTGTGCAGACGTGACCCTGCAGTGATCCTATTTTTGTCTTGATCCGTTACAGTCACAGACTGGCCCCATCTGATGTGGATGTTTTGCAAAAATTGTTTACATTCAACACCAAGGTCTGGCTGTGAGTACCAGGCCAGCTCCCGGGTGTTAGGTGCTGCCTTCCTCTTTCTCATGATCTATTTTATTTTGGTTTTGTTCTCGTTCTATATTTTATTTCACACATACCTGCAGTATTGCCTATTTAGTGCATGCCAGGGATTGTTCTAAGAGCTTCACAGATATTAACACATCTAATCTACATAATACCCCTCAGAGGTTAGTATTTTTGTTACCACAATTTTACAGATGAGGAAACTGAGGATCAGAGAGATGAAGTAATTTGCCCAAGGTCACATGCTCACAGACGACAGAGCTGGAATTCAACCCCAGGCAATCTGGCTTCTGAGTCATGGCTCTGAAGCTAATAGCAATGTGTGCAGGACTGTGTGTGTCCTAGAAGGCAGCCATCAGGGTCCTGTCCAGCAACCTCCCTGCCCTGTACTACCCCATCCCTACCTGCTTGTCCTTTGGAATGGCTAATACAGGGCCTAGAGGAGGAAAAAGATTTTGAGGGGGCATTTCCCCAGTCGTCTGATCTCTGGGAATAACTGTTCAGAACCAATCCTGGAACAGCTTGGCAATGAGGGGTCAGACAAGGGCATAGGGAGAGTCAACCACAAAAAGTTCTCATAGTTCACATAAGGAGCTTTTAAAGTAATTTTTTGAATTTTGCTCCTCTATAAGCCTTTTCATTCCAATATTGGTTCCAGATTCTTTGCATTCCCAGTAGAATTCAAAACATTTTACTTCATACCTACTGTGTGCATATGGTGCATGTGTAACCCAGATGTTGCAGGCCTCCTCTTTTCTACTGCACCTATGTTGAAGAATCTGCACTTTGACATTTGTTTATACCAAAGCAAGAGGCAGGTCACTCTCGCCCTGTTCAGTTTGCAAAGGAGATGGTGAATCTTGAGGGTATGTCAAGTAACAGCTCTGTACCTGCCAGCTTTTTGCCTGTTTTGCCAACACCTGAACAAATGGGATGAGGTGTCCACACCCCAGAGAGCCCTACGACGATTCCAGATGTTGCGCAACCACAGTGACAGAGTGGAGGGTGGAGTGATTGAGACAACTGCTTGCTGCTCTTTTGATGTTGGGGTGACAGTGGGAAGAGGCAGAACAGGTTTTCTACGTGGCCAGTTTATAAAAGCAGTGGCATTGGCTTGAGATCTCTTGGCGGTGCATGCTCTAAAGGAATTGTAATTGAGATTTCTCCTGGAGCTATAATCTAAGACCATCAGCAACCTGTGTTGTTTCTAGTGTTTCTCTAAAACAAAAAAATGCAGGCAAGGACTTAAAAGGAAATGGGAAATGCATGTGGAAATGGGAAAGAAAAGCTCAAAGCTGGAGAGACTTAGGATGACTGCTTCTAGGTCAATTATCAGTGAACAAAAACCTCACTCTCCCTCCAGGAGCCCATATAGTAGTAACTACCAGGAGGGTAGTTTTATATATATAACTTCCTTCTATCCTACTTATATCTCTCATGCTATAGCTAATTACCTTCTCAGTGAATGAGCAGAAGAAGAGAGAAGCAGGTTTATGTATGGGAAAGACTGTAGAATAAATACTCCATCCCTGACAGGTTGTACTTAGTTTTCTCTCGCCTTCTAGGACTGGAGTTTACCCTCCTAGCTAGATCTACTTTCAGAAGCTTCTCCTGTCCCTTGTCCTCTTTCCAACAAATTAGTTTTGCTTTCAAGTGAAATACAGTCACTTGGGAAAGAGAAGGAAAAAAATCCTGCTTAGGTGAGAACAGCAAGAAATGCTCTTAACTCTCAAAGTGGCTATTTGTATCTTGTTCAGAAATAATGACTTCATCCAAAGGAATAGAGAACCTATGGTGGAATATTAGGAATCACCTCTTTTCTTTTCTAGAAAAGATTTTCCATTTGATTTGTAAAAGCCTTTGCGTGATGCTAGGTGATCCGGTGCCTGCTCAGTCTCCATAAAAGGCATCCTCTGTGGAGGACTGATGATCACCCTTAAGTTCAGTAATGCATATGTCACGTGCTTATCACAGTTTGTCACATGGTTAGTGCTTAATGAAAGGCAGTCGTGATCATCATGTTCTACTAAATTGCTTTTTACATATTTTGGCTATTGCTGATGTGGGCAGGGTGACCTCAGGCAATTGAATCTACAACTTGAGGCCACGAACTCTCACACTAAGAGATCAGATCGGCCTGGGTTTGGTATCCGGGAGTGCCACTTACCCCCCCCCGCCACCCCCACTCCAGGGTATCCTGTCCTCACAGGACAATTGCATGTTTGTCGGGGTTTTGCTGTGCTTTCCGTAACTAATCATGGCATTCCAAACTGCTTTTCATTGGTATATGACCCTGATAACTTCCCCTTTAACAATGTGGGCTAAAATGTTGTGTGAACTCCATCTAGGACAGAAGGTGACAGGGCCTCAAGGGACTCATATTCAACGCACACCAAAGATGTCCAGAACCAGACATTTTATAAAAAGCTGTGTGGGTTTGGGCCCAGCCATGGTCCAATTCTGAATACAGGTATCAGAGATGTGAGGTCGTCACTGGATTACTTTGGGGAAGTAAAGCCCTTCTCACAGCTGTCCGAGGAATTGGAGTGATGACCCTGAGCAATGCTCTCAGGCCACCTCAGAAGGACAAGATGGATTTAACTGAAAATTGCAACATGGAAGCCCTCTGAGTTAAACCTGACGCTATATGGAACAGGCTTCTTTGGGGTGACGAGGCTCCTCATTTACGCTCCCACCTGACGGTAAATTAGAGTGGTCCTGGAACAAAGATCATTAGGGACACGGCAAGAAGGCATTTACACAATATACTGGTGACTACAATAAGAACTATGTAAAATACAAGTAGAAAAGGGGCTAAGTCTTCAGTGTTCAAACTGGTTTTGTGGCTTCTTTCTGAAAAACAACTAGAGGAAAACCTTTTCTGTTAACATTTAATTGGGAGAGCATTCCAGGCAAAGGGGTGAGGATAAAAGGGCAGCGTGTCAGAGAAGGCAGAGCAGAGGAGTTAAGAACAAGTATAGAGAGGTTAGCCTTGTGAAAAAAAAAGAAGGAGCTGAAAATTGTGAACTTTGAAGGCTGAGGGAAGCAGTTAACTAGCCAGAATTGGCAATATTAGAAAATAACAAAATAGCATAAAGACAATAAGTTATAAAACTAAACTTTATTTGAATTAGTTAAAAATAGGAGGGAAAATATAGAGAAGAGATAAAATAAAGGGAGCAAAAGAGAGTGAGAAAAAAGGACTAGGGTTGAACCAACACCAAATCATGGCAAGGAAAGTTAGAAGGAAAAGCAGGGATACATGTAAAACTGTCCTAAATAATGAAGTCTCAACAGAAAGAATGGATAAAACATCTTATCATTCCCAAGCTGACCACAGCTTTGTGGCAAGATGACTGTGGGTCATGTAGGAAGTCTTCCAAGAGGCCATAGGACTCTCCCCGCCTCTTTGAACCCGTGTTTGGAGGTGGGGGTGCTGAGAAACAGAAGAGTTCACCCTCATCCTGTATCCTGTTGGTCAAATTCATACTCTCTCGTGCATCAACTCCCACAGGCTTTGGGGTTGTACATGCATGGGTGCCAGGTGGGTCCCTTGGCATCTCCCCTCAGGGGCTATAAGCAACCCCCAGGCAGATGGTGCCCACCAGCATGGGCATGAGGCCAGAAACTGTCATGACATAAGAGAGATGGAAAGATCAGGACGAGCTGGCATAGCAGGACCTGCCGTCTGTAGCAGAAGAGGGGGTGGCAGCAGAGACCTGGCTCCTCGACCACGGGACAATGCAGGCTTCTCAAGTCAGAAGCAAGGCAAGGGCAGGATCTAGTACATTCCTGTTATCTCTTGACCCTTGGGAAGGCACTGAAATGAAAGGAAAACAAGGAAGTTTGCCTTTCAGCCCGCAGGGAAGCCAAGGGTCAAGAAAGCTTAAGTTTGGAAGAGGTAACCCAACAACTAAAGTACTCTGGGCAATGGCAGTACTCTCAATGTTCAGAACATTCAGTGGGATAAAGAAATTGATCAAGCTATGGAAGTCAAAAGACATCACTTCCAATGTGGCAAAATGGTCTGTAAAAGGATGTTACCATCTGAAAGAGAGGATTGGGACATTAATATTTTAAATCATTTGGAGGGGAGAATTATAACAACAGAATCTTTGTAAGTCTCTTATGCGCATTATAATTTTTGGAATGTAATATGAGAGAAGACAGACAAGAAGAATAGATAGGAAAGATATCATGGATGGGCACCTTCCTGGAAGAAGCTAAGATATTTAGGAAGATAGGTGGGGACTACCAAGAAGGCAGTGTTGCTCAGACAGGTAACCCTCTGACTTGGGAGGGGAAATGTATCGGTTAGTATGAAGGGATGAAATTGGCAAAGTCAGTGGGTACAGGTTACAGGAGACCTTGTGGAGAAGCAAAATAAAGAGACAGATGTGCAGAATGTTTGAATCCTTTAACGACAAAGTAAGGCAAACTGAGAACATGGAGCACACATCTGATAGCAGGGCTCCTCCTCTGCATGCTACCGACGTTATTATGAGAAAAATACCCACATGCAAATAAAGTAAATAGTCATTAGAGGTGGCACCGCAGGTGGGGGTGTCTAGTGATGGATCTGGGAACTCTTTATGCCATAGATATGAAGAATGAGGTTAAGAGAGGAACATGAGTTCTGAAAACAGAGTTAAATGGAACCTGTGTGATTGATAAGGTCCCTGGGTCCATCTCATAGCCTGGATTTTATTGCTTTTGTAGAAGTCAGGATAGGTATTAAAAATACTGTGCATTGCACATCCATTCCACCTCCCAGTTCTACTTAACAGCATTGCTACCTTAAGGAACCCAAGGATGAAAGGATGAGAAAGAGATGAAGAAGAGCTTCTTTCTTTAGTAATAGTTAGGGAACTGCCTAATAGCCCCCAAAAGGGCTTCTCTGATAAGACTGAGTTTGGAACATGGTTGGACCAAGAGGTAAAGTCAGGCATCTTACTCCCTCCCCGCTGATGCCGGGTGGCTGGGTTGAAAGGGCAAAGACTGACTTCATTCCTAGGGGCTGGGTCCCGGGAACTTATCACATGGAAACAGGAAGTGCCCGCTGGGCAGGGACCAGAAATGGCAGGGGACAGGCTAAAGCCTGGATTCTGCCTGCGAAGCTCAGCACCTGCCCACTAGAAAAAACAGATGCAATGAATGCTGTAGGCTCTGCCAGTTAGATTTGCAACTTTTCCTTTTGTTGGGAGGAGCTATCGGGAAGGATGGATATGTTGAAGAGATCGTCCAGTAGCACTTCTCCCCTAGATATGAGCATACCTAGAAATAAGAGGTGACAGGAACGTTGTCTGCACCCCGACACTCCTGTGCCCTGCGATCAAGGTCCAAGTCCCTTGACCATAGCTTTCAACACCCTCCATACCCTGCTGCCAGCCTCACCCTCCAAGACTCATGACACACGCCCTCTGTCCAGCCTAACTAAATAGCTGGACCTTCCTTGAGCATTAGCTCGTGCTGTTCCCTCGGCCTGGAATGCCATCCCTGACACTCTCTGGTTGTAGAAATCCTTTCCATCTTTCCAGGCCCAATGTAAATGGCAGCTCCACCACGCACTGTTCTTGATTATGCACGTGGAAGTATCTACTCCTCCTCGGATTCCTGCAGCCCTGTATATCTCTCACAGGGCTGACCAAACGCTGCCTTGTAATACAGTTATCGAGGACTGACAGTAGCTTTCATTCATCTTTCTTCCCCTCATTGGTGCCTAGGATGGTGTTGAAGATGATGGCTATAGAACAGCAAGAGTTCAGCAAATGTTTGCCATCATGAATTGAGTTAAAGGGTACTTGATGGGAAATAAGGAGATGGCTATGACAGAGAAGTGGAAATGACCAGAATTTCTTTCTCCTCTGCTTGCTGCTTAATAAATGTCAAATCATACCCAGTCATAGTGTAGAAGGTCCTGGAGGTGACTGAACTAAGTTGGGAAGTTGAAGGAGGGGAGACATGAGGTCCAATTATTTTTTTTTTCTAAGTTCAGAATCTGCTCTCGAAATGGGCAAAAAGCACACTCCACAGTGGCACCGTGTCATTTCACAGTGTGACCCATCTGTTATAATTGCTCTGTGCACATTTGTTCAGATATTTGGTCTGATGTGTATGTCAAAGACCACATGATGAAACTAATGAGAATTAGTTGGAATATTCTCAAACTGACAGGAGGAAATGACACTGAGAACAAACATGAAACATAACTGGGAGTAACTGGGGAACTAGTTGGCAGTTGAAGATCATCCCTGAATATACTGGGAGTCAAATCTGCTAAATAATACACTTAGCAATCAGGACTTTCATTGGCCTGAAGAGGTTGGGACTGGAAAGCAGGAAGTCTAAGTTCTTTTCAAACCACTAATCCCCTCTAGCTCCTATTGATCTCAAATTTTCCATCTATGAAATGGTTCTGAGATACCACACCAGTTATTCCCAGAAAGTGTGGAACACACAAAAGATACTCCTCTTCCAATTCATATCCTGAGAACCCTCTGACCTTTAATTCTGTAAGAGCAGCAGCTTATCCAGGATGACACAATTTGTTTCCATCCATTCCAAAATCATTTCAAAAGCAGCTCCTGTGTGCCAGGCTCTGCAATATGTTCTAGGAATGGAAAATTGAACAAGACGAACACCCGAGGCCAAATAGCATTCAACGCGGTTCCAGCCAAGTCCGCTTTAGGCATATGACCTTGTGCAACCTGCTTTTCACTTCTAAGCCCATTTCCTCATCAGGAAAAATGGGATGACAATAGAACCCAACTGAAAGGATTGTGGTAAGGATTATATAACATAAAGATTTGCAAAGCTCCTAGCAGAATGTCTGGCACATAGGAGGCCCTTAACAAATGTGAGCAGTGATGACAGTGATGATGATAATGAAGTGACAGTAATGGAGCAGCTGACAGTGGGAACCAATCACATAACAGCTTAAAAAATCCGATGTAGATATAGAATCCTTTCCTTGGGTTTGATGGCTTAGAAGTTCTGAATGTTTCTACTCTTGGCTGGCCCTTGCAGCTGGTCTGTTCAATGTTCCCGAGTTCCAGGCTTCAGTGCCTCAGTGTTCAGCCTCAGCCTCCAGCTTCTGCTGTTGGGATTCAGGAATTCTGAATAGATGTGACTGTGGTTTACGGTACCTTTCCATCCTGGCGAAGGCTGGGGAAGGGTGAAGAAGAGGCCAGGGGGAGCCCGAGAAAGTCACTTCTATTTTTAGCTTCCTAGGCACCAAATGACCCCAAGGTGTCATTTTCTGTATTTGAAAATAGACTGCCAGGAGTGACAGAAATTGAGATTCAAAGTGAGTCAGTGGCTTGCCCAAGGCTCTTCCTCAGTGGTAGGATTGAGACTCAAACCTAAGTTTGCTAACTCTCACTACAATTCTCTCTCCATTGTGGCATCTTTCAGTGAGCTTGTTGCATGGTGAAGCATGGAAAAGGAGCAAGGATAATTTGGTGGCCTTGAATCTGTACCCCTCTTGATAGATTCTTGTCGTCAACAAGTTCAAACAAGTTCTGAGGTTACTTTGCATAGCATCCAAGATGGTATGGTTCTACTCTGCATTCTAGAGAATTGGCCCCGGTATCCCTCTCTGTACTCCCAAAGCACCTGTGCTTTTCTTTTTAAGATGCAGCAATGTGCTAAGGCAAAGTGGGTTCCCTCCTTCAGGCCCAAGGAATGACCCATGATGTGTCTAAAGCCAATCACAATAATCCCAAGGATTGGCTTAGTTCTGGCCAATAACATTTAAAGATATATCTGTTGGGGACTTCTGGGAAGGAATTTCCTCTCTGACAAAAAAGAAAGAAGCTTACAAAGTTACTGTGCTAAACGCAATATGGCATTGTCAAAAGAACAGACAAGTAGATCAATGGAACTGAATAGAAAGCCCAGATATAGACTCACATAAATATAGTCAACTGATCTTTGACAAAGGAAGAATGGAAATACAATGGAACAAAGATGGTCTTTTCAATAAATGATGCTAGAACAACTGAACATCAGTAAAAAAAACAAACAAACAAAAAAACAACTAGACGTGGACCTACTCTCTTCACAAAAATTAACTCAAAATAAATCATAGACCTAAAAAATGCAAAAAGCAAAATTATAAGACTCCTAGAAGGTAACATAGGTGACAACCTATATAACCATGAGTATGATGATGACATTTTAGATATGACACTAAAGGCATGACCCATGAAAGAATGGATAAGATGGACTTCATTACAATTAAAAACTTCTGCTCTGTGAAAGACAGTGTCAAAAGAATGACAGGACAAGCAACAGACCAGAATAAAATATCTGCAAAGACACATCTGATAAAGGACTGTTATCCAAAACAGACAAAGAATTCTTAAAACTCAACTATAAGAAAAACATCCAGACTTAACAATGGGCCAGTGACCTTAACAGACACCTCACCAAAGAAGATATACAGATGGCAAATATGAAAAAAAAAAAAATAATAATAATGCTCCACCTCAGGGACAAGCAACTAAAACAATGACAAGATACCACAACACTCCTATTAGAATGGGAAAAATCTGGAACATTGATGCCATGGGTTGAATGTGTCTCCTCCAGAATTCAGGTGTTGAAACTCAATGGCAATGTGATGGTATTAAGGGGACATTAAGAGGTAATTAGGCCATGAGGGCTCCTTTCTCATGAATGGAATTACGTTCCTTATGAAAGAGGCCTCACTGAACATTCAGCTTGCTTGCCCTTTTGCCTTCCACCATGTGAGGACACAGTGCTCCTCCCCTCTGGAAGATGCAGCAACAAGGCACCATCTTGGAAGCAGAGAGCAGCCCTCACCAGACATCCAAACCTGCCAGTGCCTTGATCTCGGACTTCCCAGCTTCCAGAACTGTGAGAAATAAATTTCTGTTATTTATAAATTAACCAGTCTGTGGTATTCTGTTATAGCAGCAGAAACAGACTAAGACAATTAACAACACCAAATGCTGGCAAAGATGTGGAGCAACAGGAGCTCTTGTTCATTGCTGGTGGGAACGTGAAACGGTGCAGCAACTTTGGAAGACAGTTTGGTGGTTTCTTACAAGACTGAACATACTCTTGCCATATGATCCACCAATCATGCTGGATTTGAAAACTGTGTTCACACAAAAACCATAACGGATATTTATAGCAGCTTTACTCATAACTGCCAAAATTTGGAAGCAACCAAGACATCCTTCAGCAGGTGAATGGATAAATTATGGTACACCCAGATGATGAAATATTATTCATCACTGAAAAGATATGAGCTATCAAACCATGAGAGGACATGAAGGAATCTTCAGTGCATATTACTAAGTGAAAGAAGCCAGTCTAGAAAGGCTAGATACTGTATAATTCCAATCATATGACATTCTGGAAAGTGAAAAACTATGGAGACAGTAAAAAGATCAGCAGTTGCCAGAGACTGAGGTGGGGACAGTAACGACTAGGCAGAGCACAGAGAGTTTTCAAGGCAGTGAAAATAATCTGTATCATATTATAATGATGGATATATGTCATTATACATTGTCTAAACCCATAGAATGTACACCCCCAAGAGTGAACACTAATGTAGACTATGAACTTTGCGTGATAATGACGTGTCAGTGTAGGATCAATTGTAACAAATGTACCAACCACTCTGGTGGGGGATGTTGATAATGGGGGTGGCATGCACGTATGGGGGCCAGGGATATATTGGAAATCCCTGTACCTTCCTCTTAATTTTGCTGTGAACCTAAAATTGTTCTGAAAAATTATTTTAAAAGGAAAGAATGAAAAAAGAAAGAAAAGAAAAGAAAGGAAGAAAAGAGAAACAAAGAGAAACGAAGAGAAAAGAAGAGAAAAAAGAAAGCAAGCAAGAGGCATCTCATCGAAGTCTTTCTCATGTCCTCTACAAGTGGGGGGGCACCTCTCCTTTACTTCCTGCTTTTGGATATTTCCATGATGATGAAGTGCTGTGGCAGCCACCTTGTGACTGTGAGACAAAAACCAAGAGAACTGAAGAGAAGTCACTAAGCTGCTGAATTGCTCAAATCTGGGACTCTCTACCTCCAGACTTTCACTTTCATGGAAGTATAAAACCACTAATTGTTTCAAAAATTCCACTACTTATAGCAAAAGCACTCTCGTTGATTTCAAAAGTTTCCTGGAGGAGATGACAACTAGGCCTTGAAAGATAGGAGAATCTGGACAGGCAGAAAGGAGAGGGGTGGGCCTTCTATTAGAGGATAAGCAAAGGCGAAGGCCCATGTGGCTGATGGTGGGGGGACTCCAGCCTGCTGAGGCATGACTGAGTTTTGCCTCTGTCTGATCTCACAGTACTTACTCGTGTGTGTGTGTTTGCAAATGCTCATTTGCGTGTAGATTCTTGTCTACAGGAGGAGAAAAGTGGTTGGCTCAGGTGCTGTCTGAGAGGACAGAACAGCCTTTTCCCAGCTCTGGGTCTCCTGGCCGGGCCCCACAAACTTGTACTGGAGTGCTCTGGAGAGCAGCCCAGGCAGAAGCCAAAGGAGCCTTTCACAGGTATTCCCTGAGACTGATGGACAGCACCGCTCTGCTTTCCAGGTAACTAAATGGGACAGAGGTGGGGGAGGGCGTTCTCCCTAAGACTGCAGAGCTGAGGTGGGGTTGACACCATGAGGACCTTGTTAGACAGCTTCAGACACACCAGGGTGGTGTGCTGGGCCCTGTCAGTGTCCCCCGGAGGGCACAAGCAGCTATGCAAGGTTCCTCTTCCCAGGGGACTTCTCTCTTGCTGCTACTACCACAAAGGCAGGAGTGAAGAGCAAAGGCTACATGAACTGCATGTGAATTCACTTCAGACAGCCCCCACAAGACACCAGAAAAACAGCATGAGGCTGAGACAAGTAAAGTCTTTCATTATTCAGGTGGTGGCCCGATTGTATGAAATGGCAGTTATCACAGTTAGTGTGGCTCTGTTGGAGTCCCCTGGCCAGTGAGTCTAGGTCAGGGTTTCTCAATCTTGGCATTGTTGATTGTCATTTTGGGACAGATAACTTTTTGTCGTGAGGGTCTGTCCTGTGCACTGTAGGATGTGTAGCAGCATCTCTGGCTTCTAACCACTGAATGCTAGTAGCAAACCATCGCAAGTTGTTACAATCAAAAATGTCTCCAGGGCCGGCCTGTGGCTCACTTGGGAGAGCGTGGTGCTGATAATGCCAAGGCCAAGGGTTCAGATCCCCTTACTGGTCATCTTTAAAAAAAAAAGTCTCCAGACATTTTGAAAACCACTGGTCTAGAGAATCGTGGGAGGAGTGGGTGTGTGTGTATGAGGGTTCTTCAAAAAGTTCATGGAAAAATAGGATTAAAAGATAATACGAATCTTTCCATGAACTTTTTGAAGACCCCTTGTATCTGTCATTTCAGTTTCTACCTTTTCACTTTAAAAAAGTGAAACCTTTTCAGTAAACCTTTTCCTAGTTTAATTTTGTCAACATCTTCATTTTCTTGGTTTAAATTCGCAGACATAAAGTTGCTTGGTGAAAGAGTAGTAAGATTTAAGTTTTTAAAATATATATTGACTAAAACCTCAATCAGCCACAATGTATATCGACAAAATAAAATTTAAAAAAAAAACAGAAAAAAAAAATATATATATTGACTAAATAGCCTTGCGAAAGATTTTTAGATTCCTATTGTTTGACAATTCATTTTAGTCTTTACAGAATTCAGTCTGTGCTTTTGCACAGGGTAGGTGCTTAATAAATACATGCTAGTTGGTTGACGGAATGTTACTTGTGGGTCTCCATCTCTCTTTTTTCTACCAAATATCTGTGCATGTTTGTATATAGCACTTCACAATAATTTCTATATGGGTTGGGTTTGGAGGAGGTATTTGTGATATGGGATTATTTCCTGTAAATCAGTGCTTCCCAAAGCGTGATCCCAGAACCAGTAGCACTAGCATCCCTTGGAAATTGCAGAAAATGCAAATTCTCAGGCCCCATGCAGACCTACAATGTGTTTTAAGAGTCCTGCAGATGGTCCTCTGAAAGCTAAAGTTTGCAAACCACTGCAACAGACAATAAAATGATCCACCAAATGCTGCTTTTATCAGCATGAAGACTGCTGTTCCCTAAACACTCTGTCTGTAATGGCATTTCCCCAGTGGGAGTTGGCCAGCTTGTCTTTTGTTCATAAGAGGTTGTGAGACTTTACAATCTCAATGTGTGATATGCTCTTGAACTCTGTCTGGTGCCCTGGTTGGTCTGCAGGGTCCTTCCTATGCCCATACCTTACACTAAGGCCCAACTTAGCCTGCCTGATGGCCCACGACTTGGGAGCCAACAGCTGGGGCGTTTAAATGAAGAATGATACTTGTATGTGTTCAACTTCATCTGCTAGATTGCTCATTACACAGATAATGCGCTGTGTTGGCCAGATATGAAGTCCGATTTGTGCAAGATGGCCATCTGTTCAGGGCTGGGTCCTTCTGATATAATCAGAGACCGTGGGACTCCAGCTGGCACCTCTGCCAGACAGAAGAGCAGCAAGGTCCCTGGGGCTGATCCGCATGGGTGGCTGTGAGCAGGGGAGGGGAGAAGGGCGGGATGCACACACCTTTCAAGGCTAAGTGAGCCTTTCCTCCATACATGACAACCCCAGGGCACCCATATGCCTTTCCAAAGTACAGGAGACACAAAGTCAGGGAGTTACTTTGGAAGGGAACAGCTGCAGTTGGCAGGGACTTTGGTGCTTGAATTCACACCTGGTTCCTCTCATCCCCTGTGGGTCAGAAATGAGTTTCTGTACTAACAGCTCCTGACATCTGTAATCCCTGGAGCTCGCAGGATTGTGTGTGTATATGTGTGTGTGTGTGTATGCAGTTCCCTAATTAGACCGCAGCATCTCTTAAAGACAGGGACGTAGCCTTGCTTGTCATGGTGATTTTTAAATGGGGCTGACTGTACTTTAAATGGTCATACACTAAGGTGCCTAATCTTCAGGATTCCCAGGGAACATCAGGGGGCTCCACCCATAGACATGCACTCTTGAGAAGCTAATTACATGTAGGGATTGAAAAACAATGTAAAACAATTAGTAAACACTCTTCTTTGGGGCCAGTTCCAGGTACTGCTTTGCAACAGAGAATGTTTTACCTGGTGAAATGTGTCACCCTCATGTTTGCCCTCTCCATCTCCTGGCAGCTTATGTGGTGACCGGGGTAGAGGTTCAGCAACTCAAGGAGATAGGGTTAAATTCTAAACAAGCCATAAAGCTCTACCTCTCCTCTGGCTATGAGGCAACAACTAGTGAAGCTAATTTAATCTGATTTAAGCAGACCAGGCCAGCAAATGAAAGGGCTGTTCTAAGGACACGGATGCTGGGGTGATAGCAGCAATAGGCAAAGTGGGTGTCAACATGAAATGCTCACAGTCAGAACCCGTTTGCATGACTGGATGACTCTGTAGCAGTGAATGGTGCAGCATGGCATGAGTGGAATGTGCTGGAATGAAGAGGAATCCCAGAGCTTCTTAATGACCCTGACAGGAGTGGAGGGTGACCAACCATCCCAGTTTTAGGACTAAAAGTTCTGCATCCTGGAAAGCCCCTGAGTCCTTGGCAAACCAAGATGGTTGGTCACTCTACATGGCTCTGGATGTCTCGACTCACTCTGTTCCCATGGCAGCCCACCCTTCAGAGAGGCTGAAGTCTTCAGGAGACACATTTTAGGCAGCCTGGAAAATAAGGGAGCCCAGGTGGCCCTTTAGATCTGACCTTTTCTTCTCCTTATGAAGTGCATGCTCGGCATTTGTAGATTTTATGTTTTTTCCATCTTTCAGAGCTATAGGTGGGAAGCAGGATGTATGGGACTCCTAAAGTGGAGCAGCTGCTGATGTTAGAAGCAGCTCCTGCCCCAACACGGAGGCCAGACTTGCTCAGGATGCTTTAAGTCTTCTCCAGGTGCCTGCCGTCAACTACCAGCACCCCAGCAGGAGAGGCTGGGCTGAGGTCAGGGGTAAGAGTGGGGTGTGTAACAGAATTATATTACAAGACATTTCAAGGTCTTTCCCATTCAGTCACTTGGTTTGATCACCTCTCCCATTCCTAGGACTCTAGTCAGGCACAGTTTCCTTTAGAAGCTTATTGGTGCCATTTTGGATTTTGTGACATTCTTTATCTAGAATGCCTAAAGTTCTAAAAAGAATTTAGTTCCCATATATTTGAAAATAGAGACAATAGAATGTGTTGAGAGTTTGGTCTCTGGAGTCAGACTTCCTGAATTTAATTCCTGTTTTTTCCTTTAACACGTATGGCCCTGGGCAAGTTACTTAAACTCTTTGACCTCAGTTTCCTTACCTGTAAAATGGGGATGAAAACAATAGTGTCTTTCTCATAAAGTTTCTGTGAGAATAAAATAAGTTCACATATAAAGTGCTTTGAGCACAGAATGAGTATTATACAAACATTTTCTGTAACTATTATTACTATTACCATTGCAAATGGAAAGAGTTTAATGGACAGAGCCCCAAAATGTACCTCTGTTACTTGCAAGCTGTGTGGTCATGGGCAATTTACTTCACCTCTCAGAGCCTCAGTTTCTTCATCTATAAAGTCATACCTCACAGGTTAGTTACGAGAATTAAATGAGATAACTAGGTACTACTATTTCCAGCATAAGTCCTGCTTTCTTGATACATGTTGATTCACCCACAACAAGTTAACACAGATTTGGTGCCAGAATTATTTAGTCATGTCCGCCAGATAATTACATACAAGGCACTAATGGTGATTATCAAACCTGGCTCGTGGACCGTCATTGCTCCTGGTTAGGGCGCAGCATATGCTAACCTTTATCCTTGATTAAAATAGGTATCCAGGGTCTTTTGGGAACTTCAATGGCAAGAGATGCCATAGCAAATTTCTCTGAACTCCATAGCTTCTGAGCAGATACAGACTCACTTCATAACAAAACATATTTTCATGAGAGTCACAGAAATTGTTTACCCACTCCCAGAGGATTTGGTTACAACCCCAAGGTTGCTTACCAGCTGTGAATGAATGCTTTTGCCTATCTGGAGCCAGCTCGGTACCATGCAGTATCTGGAGAAGAGCCAACCAGGGCATGGAGGTCTTTCTCCTGATGCTCCCATCATTGTCTGGTCCTCAAAAATTGCCTTTTGTCCCTTCCATCTCCTGCTTGGATGGCATGATGTGACACTACCTCTATTTTTTCATCTGATGCTTTCTCTGGCTCACAAAGCCCTCTCCACAATCCTGCCATCCCTACCCCACCCAAGGCAGACTTCTACGAAGCATCATGTTGCCTATTTGCTCCTCTTGCTGTAATTCCTTGGGAGCACCTAGCCTTCAACTTCCATGTCTCTTTCCCTGAGTGGCCAAGCAATGAGACCCTTCCTGACCCACCAGCAGAGTCCATGATTCCAAGGAAAGGCCAAAGCTGCGCTGGGGAACCCCTGAAACATGAGCGAGCCCCATGCCAGTCTTTGCACAGGAAAGGCCAATAGCAAAATATCTTTTCACTATCTTCCATCTTTAACAGAATGCCAGATAAACTGATAATGGATTCTAGACAACCGTTCTAAGCCACATTCTCAAGTCCTTGAGTCTTTAATAGAGCAGATAACCTACAGATGGTTCTATTTGCACCATTTTGTTGCCTTTAACAGTTTGCACTTGTGATTATTTGATGAGTGTAAGCTAAATGAACCACACGGTCGTTTCATGAGTATGAAGCTATGCATTTGTATTAGACCATTTCTGTTGCTTATAACATAAATACTTGGAACTGGATGATGTGTAAGAAAATGAAATTTACTGCTTACAGTTTCTGAGGCTGGAAAGTCCAAAGTCCAGGGAACCCATCTGGTGAAGGCCTTCTTTGGTGGTGATTTCAGCGATGCAGGGTATCACGTTGCAAATATAGTGGAGCAGAGAGAGAGAGCTCCTCCTGTGCTCTCCTTTTAAAGCCCTCAGAACCACGCCCATGACCACCATTAAACCATCAACTTAATCACCTCTTCAAGACCCCCACCTTTCAATCACCATAGGATTTCCCACCCTCAACAGTAACAGTGGGGATTAAGTTCTGGGGGAACATTCAACCCAAGGCAGTGTTCTTTACCTCACTGAACTAGTCATCTACAATACACCATGCCTGCACCAAGCCCCATGATAACAGCTTGAATAAGACGGCGTATTTGTATTATGATAAGAGACACAGAAATACATCAATGAAGACAGGACTGTGTAGTAAACATATGACAGAGGCATATGCAGGGAGGGCATTGAATCCTGCTGTGGGGGTGGGGGATAGAACAAGGAGGAGCTTTTGGAAGACAATCCCACAGCTGACTCTGGGACAGCGGGCAGAAACCAGGTAGATGAAGACAGATGGGAGGGAGATCTCCCATTCTGATTGTGTTATGTAGACTGTATTTTATCCCTGCTCTCTCTGTACATTAGGGACTCTGGAAATTTCACATAAAAGAACACAAATGCTTCAGTTCTTCATAATGCAATAAAAAAAAAAAAAAAAACCTCTCTATTCTTTAGAAAATAGTGACTCATGGTTTGGGGTAGTTTGTTCTAATCTATATTCAGGCAAGGCCTGTAATTTTAGTTTTTGGTTTGTTCCCAATAAATGCCTCATGTTACTAGGGCTGTAGCCTGAGCAGGTTACCCTGGATCTCTGAGTTAGGAGACGTACTGTTTTTATACTGGTCCATAGCCTCATCTTCGGACCTTCTCAAGATGTAATCATACGAGCAGTGCAAGACAATTTCATGAAGAGAGTGTTCTGTTCGGAGAGCTCAGGCCTGCGTGAGTGGCAGGGGAAACGGTTGGGCAGGCAGAGTGTGGTATGAACGTTCTGGATGCCAGAGAAATACAGAAGAAAGGAGGGAGCTCACAAGGAAAGTAAGTCAACCTCAAATATAAACTCAGCCTTCCTTGGGGTATTTTTGTGGGGTTCTGATTGTGTCACTGGCTAAGTTGTTCTGGCCAGCAGGAAATGACGGTATAGCTTCTTCGAGAGACAAGAAGGCCTTAATGACACACACTTATAGAGGAACTGCAGTGGACTCCCATCCAAATCACTACCTCTTTCCCAGGGAAGTACCTTATTTTCTGGAAATGTCTATCGTTCCTGGAAAAATAGGAGCTCTCTGTAGTCGTCTGGACCTGGTCCTGATTGGATCTGCAGCTTCAGTGCTGCAGGTCAGGATGACTGCTGTGGGATGTCCCCTGGGATTCAATTTCACCCAAAGCCTTTTAACACAAGCTTCTGGCCAAGGCTCCACTGCCTGTGTCTAAGAACCTCATATAACCTCACCACTAATTCATTGCTGGGATGGAATTTTGAGTCCAGCATTAGAATTTCATACACGGGCCAATTAGAGAAACTGTTGCGTCACCCCTCGCAGTTCATGCTGCAAGAAAGTCCAAAACAAAAACCACAGGCTGTGATTATTTAATATTGTTCTGGTACACAGCCTACCCAAATACAAAACAAAGTGCAATTTATCCCCAAATAAAAGCATATTGTAATTGTTATCAGAATATGGTAGGAAAGAATACAAAAGAATTTTTTTCTTCCAGTCTAAGTCACTTTTTTCCCCATATGTGCTTTAAAATTATGTAACTGATACCATTCTTATATTTTTAAATAGGGAAGAAACAGTGGATAAAAATTCCTTTTGAAGAATAATCCAATCAAAAGAATGTTGCACAATAATGTTGATAACACTAAAATCACTTGGAATAATAAATGTGAAATGCTGAAAATGGAAGGTGGTATGATTATGCAAGAGAAAAAATAGACATGAGACCATTTAAGCAGTTGCATATTTCTGTAAGGAATTTTTAAATGTTGTCTCAAAAACAGAATCATCGTCACCAACCTAAGGGAGCAGTGACAGCTGATGTGTCAGTACCTTCAGAACCTGTTCTGCTTTGTTTTTGCTTCTGTCAGAGTCTGTCCTTGAGACAGAATAAGGATTCCATCCCCTTCTCTATCTATTTATTTAAAGAGGAGCCAGGAAGCTAGCTGAGCATTAAAACCTGAGTGTGACCCCCAAAAGAAGATGAGTCAGGAAATACTCGTAAAATGGGGAGCACCTTGAATCATGACAGAAATAAATTGGGGAAATTTAAGCAGCTCTTGCTCACTGAAAACAAGGGACCCTTATCATTGGTGCAATGGCCAAAAACAGTTTGATGGACCTGAGAAAGCTGAACACTCACTGAATGTTATCTCTTTCCTTCTCTAGCATCCAGAACTCTCTCTCGGACATAAACTACCTTCCTTCTTGCCTGGTGACCTTGGGCAATTACTAGGACTTCATGATACAGCTGTGGCGTCTGTCAGCCCACTGGCTGCCAGAGTTCGTGTGACCGATGTGGCTGGCTTGATGTCCTGTTCCTCAGGCAGCACACCGTGAGCAATCCTCCTGAACTTCTGTGCCTGGTCAGAGGGCAAATGCCCCCGAATGCAGACGAACTGTTCTTCGGTCAAAAGCAAGCAATCACAGCACTTCCCCTGCAAGAAACTTCATACCAGTTACACCATCGCTGGATAATTTAAGCAGGAAATGAGGATTGCTATGAGAGTATTGGAAATTTAGTTTTAGGAAAATATAAAAAGAATTTTATGATCTTGGGAATGGTGAAGAAATATTTCGTACAAGACAAAAAGAGCAAACTATACAAAAAGATTGATAAATGTGACTATATTAAAATGTAACTAAAATCTGTGTATCCAAAGACACTGGAGTCAAAGTAAAAGCAACCATGAAACTAGGGAAAATATTTGCAAACAAATACATTTTTTTACCTCATGCATTGTAGTTTTCACCTCTAGAATTTCAATCAGGATATTTTTATATCATCCATACTTACGTTTCTCCTTTCCTCTAGCTTTTTGAACATATGGAATAGAGTTATAGTAATTTCTTAAGTGCTTGCCTGCTACTTGAAACATTTATGCCCATCTGGGTCAGTTCCAATTTTTTTTATTTTTCTTATTAGAGGCTATTGTATTTTCTTGTTTCTTTGGGTGCCTGGTAATTTTTGATTGGATGACAGACATAGAGAATTTTACCTCTTAGGTGGTGGATACTTCTGTATTTGTGTTGGAAACAGTTTGATTGTTTTGGGCATTGCTTTTAGTATTTTTATGTGTGACCATAACAACATTTATTCTAGGGATAATCAAGTCCACTGCTGAGTTAAGTGCCTTCTGACTACCAGAGTTCCTCTGAATTATAATGTTTTCCAGTTTGGCTGGTGGGAACAGGAGTCAGGAAACAATACTGCATGAATAAATGCTACATAATTAGGGCTTTCTGAATAAAGATTGCTGGTACCTGCATTAAAGAATGTTTGAATGGCAAAGAAGATTTGAGAGTTAAAGATCTCTGGAGAGGTTTAGAGATTGTTCCCCTACAGCTATTTACTTATATTCCAAAGGGTAACTGACTTAGGGATTTTCATCTCCTTCCCCTCAAAGGGTTTTTGTTTATATTAAAAGCAAAGTTTCTCTCCCTGTCTCTGGAGGGAGGAAGGGCAGATGTGTTAGTTCCATGTACTCATATAAGTTCTGAGATTCATAATTTCAGGGTTCCTCTCCTGTTGTACAAACCCCAGGTACACACACACACAGGTGGTTTCTACCCTCATGGCATTGCCCTTTGGGGGATTAGAGCAGGAAGGACTGACACAAGATGTTCTCTGAGTAATTAAAAGTTTGTCTCTGATCCAGAAATCTGTTTCAGTCAGGATAAAATAATAAATACAGATATAAAAATCTTAGGCACTATTTCCAGCCTGGTATGAATTCTTTCACACTCTTCCTTCTCTAGACTAGGGTAGTTTTACCACAAGCATCTGCTACATCCCTTTGCAAATCTCCAGTGTGTGCTCTTTGTTTATATTTCTCCTCTCTGCTATTCTGTCCTGTGAATTCTAGCCCCTTAGAGTCTCCCGGGACGCTTAGCTCTGTTTCCTTAACTTAGAGAGCACACTAGGCTTTGCCTAGATTCCCTTATACTGTGTCACAGACAGAAAACTCTCTCAAGACATAAACTGGGGCATCACAGGGATCGTCTCATTTTTTCTCTTGTCTCTCAGGGATCACTGTTCTTTGTTGGCTGATGTCCAATGTCTCACTTATTTTGTCAAGTGTTTTAGTTGTAACAAAGACAGTAAATCCAGTACTCCATCTTAGATGAAAGCAGAAGTCATACTGCAGTATTTTTAATAGAGAAAATTGTAAAAACACCAACTTTCCACATCAGGAGAATAAATTTTTGTATAAACATACAGTGAGATTCAATACAGCAGTGAACATTAATGAAAAATCTCACACACAATATTGAGCTCCAGAGATATAATGTACAGATTGCAAACTTGTTCAAAACTAATTGTCACCTATAACAGTATAATTATTGGTGCAATGATAAAAGTTGCTGGAATTCTGACTTCCACGAATTATTTGGTGGAAATAATATTTAAATGAGTGAAGGCAATTAAGAGATACACACAAAATATCCTTAGGATGAGTGTAATTTGGAGAAATTATAAATTAGAAATTGTGCAGGAAAAAGATGAGAAAATAGGTAATAAACAGATAATTTTTAGGTCGCTTCTTAAATATGGGAATGTAATAGTTGTTTTCTGTGTTGGATGGACAAACAGTTTCCTATCATGGATCTTTATTTAGTCTAGTCAGTAGAGAATACGTGTTCTATACAGAGATTAGATTTTTTTTTAATGAAGAAAATTAAAAATTACAATAAAAAGTAAAACTATACTTTTACCCCACAATTAACAAATATTTTGTAATTTTTTTTAATAAATAATAGAGATAAAACAAAAGTCTCTACATATGTCACTGTTTTTAATTGCAGACAACAGAATCGACTGAGTTTAAGTAGAAAGAGATTCTTGAAAGGGCAACAGATTGGCACACAGAATGTCAAGAGGGCAGAGAACCAGGTGTGGATGCACACAGCCAGGATCAGTGCAGCTAGAAGACGTCATCAACCATGACATGGCGCTCCTGTAGTAGAAGAACCATGGCTGTTGTCACCCAATACTCAGCACCTATGATGCTAGGGGTTGGGAGCTAAAACTCTGCCAGAATGCCTCAGAAGAATCAGACGCTCTCACCAAACTTAGCAGGAATTGCCCCAGGCAGACAATGATGCTCACTTCCCTATTGCAACTGCACATGAGTCTCTGCCTGGCAGAACTCAGGCCATATGAAGAACCCCAGCTGCAAGAAATGTTTCTTCACTTCCCATTCCCCAGCAAGCTAGAAAGGGATGGAGTCTGGGGCAGCCAATCTACAGTGCTTTCTCTGGACCCTTTCCTCAGTAATCATTTACCCCTACACCCCCAGAAATAACCAATGAACACATTTATCTATAAATAACATACATTTTAAATTTGTGTACATTGTATTTTCCTTACATGATTCTATAACTGTATCAGTCAGTCTTCTGTCACTTATACAGAATACCTGAAACTGGGTAATTTATAAGAATCACCTAGAGGCACTTACAAAAGATATAGTTTCCTAGGCTCCTTAATATCAGTCAAGGGCTAGAGAGGAAACTTGGATCACTCAAAATAAGTGAAACAGGTTTAATTACAAAAAAGACCATTTATAAAAGTATGGGTATAAATCAAAGATGGGAAAATTTTTCTGTAAAGGGCCAGACAGCAAATATTTTAGGTTTTGTGGGCCACACATGGTCTCTATTGCATATTGTCTTTTTTTTTTTTATAACAACTTTAAAAATGTGAGAACCATTCTAAGCTTAAGGTTTCCACAAAAACAGGCTGGTGGTTTGCTGACCCCTGCTTTGGGGAGGCAGGGAACAGTACAGTCAGCTGGAGCTAGTTGCAGTAAGGTTGTACTACCAGATCTGAGAGGAGAAAGGGTGTCCTTTAGAGACAGATGCCTTGAGGGGAGCCATGAGAGAGGCAGTCTAATGTGAGCTTCCAGGGACGAATTAAATATTCGAACCTCCCCCTCCTTTCTCTGCATTTCCTCCCAGGGCCCTCCCAAGGGCTAGGCCAACTCCAAAGCCAGGTGAAATGGAGCCCTTTGTTGGTTGTCATGTAGTCCAGCCTTCGGTGACAAAGAGTAGGGTGGGCAAGGTGGACCGTGGGTTTGGAGGAACAAGCGGCAGGTATCTAGGAGATCCTGATAGAATGGCTGGCTAGATAGATCGATCTTCCACTGGAGATCCTGAGATAGGATGGCTGGGTAAAACCTAGGAATTTGTGCTTTTAACAATAAACCAAAATGCTTACCAAAGCTTGAGACACACTCTTCAAGTGTATACAGCTAGAAGTGAAATTGTTGGATTAGTGTATGTGAATTACCCATTTTAAGTCTAAGTTATTTTCCAAAGTAAACATATCAGTGTAATCTGCTACCAGCAGTACAGAAAAACAACTGATTTCCCCCTCAGTCTCAGATACTTGATATTGTTAAACTTTTCAATTTTTGCTAATTAGTGAAAAATGAAATATTTTTGGTTGTAATATTTTTTGATTTCTGGGGAAGGTGAGCATATTTTCATGTATTTGTGATTCAAATATCCCCCACCTTTAAAATTATTTTATGTTCTTTGCCCATTTTCTACTGTATTGTTATTCTTTTTTTTATTAGTCAGAATTCTTTATATATTCTGATGTGTAATATATACTGCAAACACCTTTTCCTAGTCTGGCTTATTTTTTTCATACTGTTTATTTTGTCTTTTGTTATGATTTAAAAGTTTTTATGTAGTAAAAATTGATAATTTTCTTTTAATTTGTGCTGTTCATGACTTGTTATGACTTTTCCTATCAAAAATTTATTAAAATAAAACATACACTTCACTGTTTTCTTATGGTAATTTTATAGTTTTATTTTCATGCTTACTATATCTAAAATTTGAAATTATTTCCTCAAACATAAGAATACACCACAATGCATATAAAATCATGCTGAATTACACTTTGGGTCAGTTAGTATTTAGAATTCATTTAAAGCACTTACATATTTCTTAGGGCCAACATGAACAAATTTGTGAACAGTAGATGTTTGAAAATGCCAAATAAGAGAATTTTGAGAGAAAGGAGATATTCAGCTCTGGCAGTCTTTGGTTAAAATAAAGTATTACACAAAAGGCAAAGAAAGTAAATACACTTTAGTCCAGTTAGTACTAATAATGAAAAAATATTTCTCAATGTAATATTATCACATATTATAAGACAATCGAATATAAAACATGTTCCAGCTTAGTCTTTGGACCAATAACTAACCTATTTCTATTAGAAGTTATGGAAAGGGGGAGTGTTTTTAAGAGAAAAGAAATTAAGATAACTATCAGCAAACTAGAAATTTTTGAGAAAATCCTGTTGGAAAATATAAAGTAGATGGAATCAGACAATGAGCAAAAAGAAAAGATCAGGAGATGCCCAATTCCCCCAAACAGAGGCACAGACACTCCTTTCCTGGGTAGCACCCATAAAGCTCCAAGCTCAAAATCAGGGAAGTGCTGGGTAAATTACTTAAAGACCCACACTCTGCATGGCCAGAACAGCAAGGCCTTTCAGCCACACTTACCCTCCTAGCAGAGGCATCTAGGACAAGGCCTCCTTTTTACCATACAAAAAGTTAAACCTCTGTAACTATTCTCTAAAAAATTGGTTAATCAACCTGAGGAGGATTTCTCGAGTGCATGTGATTGCCTGAGAGAAAAACAGAACAAAATGCCAGGTAATTCAGGACCTACATATCAGAAATTGAATTCTTTAAAAAGTCAATTATTCAAGAGTGATATATTTAAAATTTTTCTTCCACAGAGTCGTGCTCCTTGCTTTGGCAGTTTTGTGATCCACGGTCTGCCTGTGTTCTCCACGCCGGTTGACATGTGTCACTCACTCACTTGAAGCTCATGAGTCATTCTGTCAACACACAGGTCCTGAGCACCTGTCAGGCACAGAGCAGGAAATGAAATGCATGTGCCCCTCTTCTCATGGTGCTTACATCTTAAAGGACAAAGACAATAACCAAGCAAGCCAGCACATACATCAGAAATTCAAATTCTAAGAACTGCTAAAAAGGAAATAACCAGGATAGTGTAAGGTAATGGGGCGGGGGTACTTAGCATGTCACAGCAGGCCTTTCTGAGGTGACACGTGAGCTAAGATCTGGAGCAGGAAAAGGAACCACATAGGAAAAGCATCTTGGGCAGTGGGAGAAGACAGAGCTAAGCCAGCCCTCCTATTTTTAAGGGCTGTTGATAATTTATTTAGGAGCTTTGCATTGATACATAAGTGACCATGTAGTTTTGTGTATGTGCACATTTTTACCATAAAATTACGAAAAAAAAAAAAGAAAGAAAAACAGACCTAGATGAGAAGAAAAAGAATTGAGTGGCCTTCTGCTGGTCCAATTTTTCTTTCTGCCTTCTTTTTTTTTCCCCTTTGGGGAACTGTCACTCCCCCACTCAGAGTTCTTGGCAAGATTGGTAACCATAGTGTCTTCCTCCCACCCTTGCCAAGAAGTGAACATATGGCCCAAATGGATGCTGTCTCTAGGAATTTAAATCTTGAGTAGAGTGGCTTAAGGAGAGAAGAGTTTGACGTTGTGTCATTCTGAAGGCAGGTCGTGCCCCTCTGACTGCCCGGTACTTTTCCTTCAGATGCAATTCTCTGTTTTCAATCTATCACTTGAAATCCTCCCAATGTATTCCTTGCTCCTTATTTGCTCAAGTTAGCCAGTTGATTTCTATTCTTTGCAACACAACACAAATTACACTGACTTTATGGAAAACCAATTCAGGCCCCAAAAATAATCAGCCCAGATCTTCAATCATAAAAGGGACTGAGAACCAAAGATTACATGACATTTGGAGAAAACTAACAGCAAAAAAGATAATAGCCAAGATGAGCAAAGAGAAAAACTGACCTCAGAGTTAACAGAGACACAAAAGACAAAGTTATGATTATAAAACAAATATTATAAACCTTGACTGAGAAAAATATACAACACAAATGAAGCCAGAGAGATGGAAGTGGTTGGAGGTATAAATGTGTTTAATTTCTCATCTTTCATAGTGGAAAGTCAACAAACTCCTTAACAATTCAAGCCAGAGAAGTATAATTATATTATTTGAATTTATAATAGTTAATATAAAAAATATATAAAGATCAGGAACTACTTAAAGCAACTACTTCAGGGGTACATGGATTTGGATATGGAAAAAAGGGTTTTTAATTTTAGATTCTACATGGTTTGAGTTTTTTAAACTGCATTTACATATTATTCTAATTAAAAATAAACCTAGTTTAAGTTTTTAAAAATAGTTTGTATTATACCAACTATGCATGTTAACACTTGTCTACATTTAATTTTTAAGAAATTATATCCATTGAGGCTAAGGTATGCAGGAACCTCCAAATCTCATTCTTGACCAATGACTCTCCCCCAATGGTCCACAAGTATGAAGTGTGCACACAGGAGGCAAAGCAAGGCAAAAAGAAAGCAAAGTAACACTTTAGTCCTAGTTGTGGTCTTATTTATTTGACAAACCAACGCTCAACATTGCAAATTAGTTGTGTGGGCTATGACATACCCAGTAGGCACATCATTCCTTAAATAACCTGGGAGTCAGTCAAGCAGCCATGAAGCAGGCTTGGTCTGTTTTTCTCCCCTATGCCAGAGTCAGATCACACAAGGGTCCTTCAAAAAGTTCATAGAAAGATTTGTATTACCTTTTAATTCTGTTTTTCCACAAACTTTTTGAAGGATCCTTGTACATGCTGATGGGAAAGAAGTCCAATCCAAAGCCCACCTGCCGTCACCAGAGAATTTGAAGCTTTAGAAACCGAGCCCAAGGGAGCAATAACTTCCCTCCCGCCAAGGTGAGGCAGAGAAGGGAGAAAATTCAGAGACAGTGAGCTGCCTGTACCGCCTCTGCTTTGAAGCAGCTGCAGCCCTTCCCATTTAAGTCACATGGAAACAAAGAAGGGAGATAGGGCAAGAAGGATCCCGCCCACATCTGCTAACCTTTTAACCCAATGGTTCTCAGCCTGGCTGCACATTAAAATCACCTGGCCAATTTTAAAACTTGTAAGACCTGGGCTAGAACCCCAGAAATTGATGTAATTGTTCTCAGATTCAGCTGGGACAGTGAGCACTTAAACCTTCCTTCAGGTGGGGTATGAATTAATTTCAAAACTACTTTTTCTGTATAGTGGCATCAAAAAATAAGTTGGAAGTGAATAGTGGAAGTCAGGTTTCTCACTGTCAGACAGAGAAGTTACTGATGAGCAAGAAGGGAAGGCTACAATCAACCTTGTGGTTCTGAATTAGAGTTGGAGACATCAGTGTGAACTTATGTTTAGCTGCACGCACACGCACACACACACACACACACACACACACACACACACAAACGGATACTGAAGCCATCACAGACATATGTCTTATAGGCTAATATACAAATATATTACCTAGCTCCATCCACTGAGAGCAGTGGCACTCCAACAGCAATGAGCATTCCCAGTTCCCAGATCATGGTTTCTTACTACCATTTCTCATTGAAAGGAACCAGTTCTCTTTGGAGAAATGGCTGATTCTAAGGCTAGGGCAGGGAACATACAAGATGAGCCTGGAACATCTTGCAATACCAGATACAAAGGCAGTGCTCAAAAAATAAAAGGATAGGGTCATGTCAAAGGGACACAGAAACCAACCTGAAATAACTCCCAATGGCCAAAGCTGGAAAGATCTGAGCAATTAAATAATGTAGTATTAAGATTACAACCCAGAGTATAAAGTGAGTATACATGAATCCATCCTGATAAAAATAAGTGACTCAATTATTATAGGGAAAAAAGACAAACTTTTGTTTAATAAAGTTTGAATAATTCCAAATAACTTACATAGATATTTCCCTTTCCAAGAGGTGGAGCTTAATTCTTTCCTCACCTCCCTGAGGGTGGGCTAGACTTGGTGACTTGCTTCTGAAGAATAAAGTAGGGAAAGAGAAAAATAGAATTGACAGTAGAGAAACCTGGAAAACACTAACAAAGTGATGAAAGTTAACATCACCTGTGATATCAGGTGATTATCATGAAGGCCCTGAGGTTATGTGATGAGACAGAACTTTCCTCTCTATTGTACTATTATCCATAAACCCATAATCCCAGTCTGAAAGAACAGATACACCCAAATTGACGGACATTCTGAAAAATACCTACCAATACTCCTCAAACACATCAAGGAAAGCAAGGAAAGACTGATTATAACTGTTACAGACTACAGGAGACAAAGAGACATAAGATCTCAATGTAAGGTGATTGTCTGGTTAAGGCCACTGTTGGAACCTTGCTGACTTAGCCAATTGTATTGTTAGGGCTAGGGCCCCACAGACCCTTCAAACGCGTAGTACAGACTGGGTCACAAACCCTCACACGCAGGTCCACGCTAGGTAATTGGGAAAGATCCCAGGAGCCATTGGCAGATGACATGAGCTCAGTCCTCAGCTTCCTCAGCAGCAGCGGTGGCCTCTCGGAGGGTCCCAGGGCCCTGCAGCAACAGCCTCCAGCAGCAGTAACGGCACGTAATAGGAATCCAACATATATTTATTGAATAGATGAATAAATGGCTGAATATCTTCCAGTGGCCAGTACAGAAATTGGAAAAAAAATTTCTTGCTCCCAAATCACGAAGACATTACTTATGAGATAAAATGGCAGCACACACTTTAAAAACTTAAAAAGATATACAGTTCTGACATAAGTTAAAGAGGCATAATAATGCCTGTATGATACTACCTTAACCAACCTTTGTAATTATGTACTGTACCGCAGTGGACAAAAGAAATTCTCCTAAGAGGAGAAAAAGTCGCTTTTCACTTTTCAAGGATTTATTTAATTTAACTTCCCGAGGTGCAGAGATATCTTCAGAAAGCCCAACCTTCCCTCTTTACATATCGGTGAACAACACTCTTTCTCTGCCATCCTCTGGGAAATGTGGTAGCGCACTTAAGAATTTTATCTCTATGACCAAACCCATCTTGACAGATGATCTCATGGTTTTCTGGGGGAGAAACAAGATTGGAAATATATTGGAGAGAGGAAAGAAGAAAGGGGAAGGAGAGTGATTAGGAATAAGTGGTGAGCTGTGAAGGGGGAAGAACCAGATGGTTCCAAAGGAAAATGGAGACTCCACCCTTCCTCCGTATGTCAGGACAATTGCTCCTGGCCCAGGAAGAGGTCTGGAAAGGACGAGGGGCAAAGAAACTGCCTGGAGAAGACTTGGTTCAGCAACACTCCAAGGAAAATATGTTAGAAAAATTAAACAAGGAAAAAGATATCTAAGGTCTGTCATTCCTTCTGGGGCCTTTCATTTTGTTTTGAGCTGAGAAAAAAGAAGATTGAGACAAGGTAGGCTCACCACAAATGGAAGTTGCCCACAGGCTGCCCACTCCCACATTCCCGAGCACACAAGGCAATTGTGGAAAGCTGGGGCAATGGAAAATCTAACCCAAAAATGAAATGAGGGGCCAAGGGGTGTATTTATCAACCTCAAACTATGCATTGTGGAATCTGTCTTCCTAGGTCCTGACCATAATGGAAAAATCTTTCATTGTCTGAAATATCTAATAAGTGGTTCTTTATAGGCCAGGAAAGTAAGTTAAACAGAGGGCTGAGAGCTAAATGATTCTGTCAACTTCATGGAAAAACTGGTAGAATCTAAATGACAGTGCATTTTATGGTAGTCCATTAGATATGCGACCACTCTCTTTCAAACCAGGGTGTATTGGCCAGGGTTCTCCAGAGAGACAGAACCAAACTGAGAGAAGGTACTTTTTTCCTGAATGAAGGTTAAAACCTCAACTGCTTGGTTCAGAATACCCCATCCCTCTTTTTTGAAGGCCACATGTTATGCTTAAAAGTTCAAGAAAAGATTATATTAAATCGCAATGCGACCGAAATGCTACTTTGAATTTATTATTAGGCTTTACTAGTCAAGTTATTTACTGAACACCCACTGTGTATCAAAAACTGTGTGAGGCACTGGGGATACCAGGGCAAACAGAAGAGAACAGCACATCTACATTCATAACTTGTAGTTATCTCCTAAATAGCAACAGATTCTTTGTGACATGGATCTAGCATTTATTTCAGAAGAAATAGAAAACATAGCACCAAATATCTGGTAATGCATATCTGGGGTTCTCACCTAATCATATATGACACAGACAAGCATTATGCTCGGAGAGAAGGTATAAGTTATGACATACACACCTCTGTCCATTTCCGTAAAGAACATAGGTACATTGGAATTGTGCAACTGGTAAGAACAGATCTATTAAACTTGACCAGTCTCTGACATTTGAGAGTGAGGTCATAGTTTTATATCACTTTTGGAGATCACTGCTGTTTTGAATAAAGCCGTGAAATTATTTATCCTCTGAGCCTCTTTCCTGGTCTATATAATTGGGATTATAATACTTACTTTACAGAGTAGTTATGTGAATAAGTGTAGTATCTGTGTGGTGGTGGGTACAGTTCATTCCCCAAATGGTTGATTTCTTCCATTTTCTATTTCTCACAATTAAATGGCTTACTAAGTGGATATTCCTCTGCATTTGGAAATGTTCCTACTTGAGAGGCTGGAAGGAGTAGTAATTGACAGAGACGATGTAGAGACAAATCATTCATAAGGAAAATGGTGGGACTAGAATGCAACTGCACTGTTTTCCAACTCTGAGACTCTATAAAAGCCTTGATTAGATGTTGCCATGGAGCTTTACTTTTCCTTAATAAGCAGGTCTGGATACCCCACCTCCTTCAGAGGTTTAGATGCTTCTAGTTGTTTATTGAGCACCTGGTGTGAGAGGTATATTCCAGGTGCCTGCAATATATTATAGCATTCAATCCCGCCAACACCCTGATGGAAAAGATATTTCAAAGACGTGACCGCCAAGCCTCAGCAATATAAAAATTCAGTGTAAATTCAATATAAGCTCAATGAGTGAAAGAATCAGGGTTTGAACTTAAGACTTTCTACTAACTCACATCCATGTCTTTTCCCCTCTACAGTACTCAGGTCAGGATGCAGTTAAATTGGAACTCGATTTATCCGGCAGAAGGCGCCATGGACAATGAGTGTTTTTTAACCTTTGGAACCTGGTACCAAACTCTATATCCTCCGTTATTTTACAACTTCAGCAAGGGTTGTCTGTGTTTCTCTCTTACTGGGGCTATGTGGACAGCAGGTGTGGTAACTAGCACAAAAGCCAAAAATTTTAATGATTTTGAACTCCCAAAGCCTGAGGCTGTGGGCTCTCAGGCCATCAACTGAAGACATAGCAGGAGAATAATCAGAAGCAGGTGCCCTGTTTCCGTCTTTTTTTAGGTTTTAGGGCAAGTGAAATCATGGTAAGTCACGTTTTTCTGTAAGTCATAAGTCACGTTTTTCTGTAAGTCACTGGACTATCAGGAAATACCTTTAAATATTTTGTCACATCACAGTCGAAAATGGAATATGAATTGCATTTAAAATTTCTCATCAAACCTGAAGACAGTTTTGCCCAGAGGCATCCATCTGCAAGTTTAGCAAACTAGGCACCAGCTGTATTTTATAGCAGGCTGGAGAGAGACCCCAGAAAACAAGGGCACTCTGGCAGAAGTGCTAATTCTCATTAGGTCAGGTCTGCACGGTAAGAATTCCTCTGTGAGCCTCTGCAGGCTATTTATCCGTGAAGGAAGCTCAGTCTAAAGTTCTCTTTACCTCAGTGATCAGTAGAGGCCGAGCATTAAAAACAGAGGAAACTAGCTCTCTTTTCAAATGTCTGCTGAGCTCCGGTTTAAACGCACAACATCTAGCAAATTATTTAGATACTATTTTGCATCCTGATTTTAAGCCTTGCATTAATTATTTGCAGCATGGAAGGCATTCTATAAGAAGATAAAACCCCTAAACAAAAAATTATCTACTACCATCAAAGCAGTAAATGAATCCTACCGCAGTATTTGCTCTGATATGTATGTTGTTGAGATCTTGTGCAGTTACTATGGAAATGGCAGGTCTAAAAGGAAAAAAAAGCTATAATTTCCATCAGCACTGCAAAAATGACCCCACTTAGCAACCTGAATTGAATGAACCTTGCCCTGTAATTTGGTAGAAGGCACAAAGGCTTCCAATATTTCTTTGTTCTTATGAAAAGCAGTGGGTTCAAATAGCTTGTGCTAGGGTGTGAGGAAAATGGAGTTAGTCAGGCCCTCTCACCTCACATCCGACAGGGTATGAGTCAGCACATCCGTGGTAAACAAGTTACGCAAGCGTAGTGTTAGTGCGCATGCGCGCCCATGTACCCATTGGCTCGTCGCCACTATTGTGTAGGTTGGTGTGTAAGACAATGGCTATGGCCCCCTGGCGGTGGAGCGTGAGTCTGAAATAGAATGTCTGCTTTGCCGGCGGCTACTCGGTTTTTCTTTTGCTTACCTGACTCCCGGCCTGCACATGACTGGGTATTGGGGTCTGTGGCCCAGCCCCCAAAATAGGGTGTATTGAAGAAAAGTTAGAGCATATATTTCAGGCAGCATATTTTAGAATGATAATGTCAAAAGATGATTAATTTATATTGGAAATTTAGAAATGTGAAATGGTTAGCCAGCCTCAACTGGTAGTATGCCATTTAATTTTATTTTTCCATGAGAAATGATCATTTGTTATTTATTGCAAAGTTATTCTAGGCTCAGGTAAGCAGATAAAAAAAATGAAGTCTGGGTGACATTTGCATTGCCTAGGAAATAACACAAATGAAATAGATGAGTTGTTATCAGATTTGATATTTTCATCATTTGAAATTTGTCTAAACTCATTACCACTCTTACTGCACTTTTCATCAAAAGAATGGACATGTAAATTATGTACCACAGATGTCGGAATATTAGAGACTTGAGATCTACTCTTTATTTGTTGATGGGCAATGAGCTGTCAGAAAGGCAAAAAATCCTACCAGAGAAGCAGAGAGTAATGTTTTGTTTACACTTTTCTTTTGCTTCCACACCATCCACTCATGCCTGGGCCACCCAATTACTTTCTGTCATCTTGCACAGCCTCCCTGCTCACTTTACAGATGTGATCCTTCTTCCTTCCCTGCTTTTTTTTTTTAAATCGCAACTCCCCATCCCCACCCCATAGACCTATTCACATTCTACCCCTTCTATAAGTCCTACATTAGATTGCAAGTTCTTTGTGATGTTGTTTCAGATGATTCAGCCAGCATCACCAAAATTTCTACAAATAAAACCTTTTTCCAAACAACTAAGTCACATACTCCATGGCATTCATGGGTTTTCCTCAATAATCTCTTTTTAGTTTTTAGTCTCATCAATATCTCTTCATCAATTAATGTCAGCCACCAGACCTCTCTGCCCACGCTGTAATACTGTCTTTTCTTCATTACCCCTTATCTTTCTTAATGCTCTTTCTCAGGCGCCCTGCTGTCTTCCCTTCCTTCACACACTATTTGTTCATGTGTTCATTCAACAAACATTTACTGGGTACTTATCAGGTACTAGGCTAGTACTAGGTGCTGAAAATATGCAGATACATTGATAAATAAAATGTTCATTGCCCAATGGAGGAGAATGGTCAGGAAACCAAACATTATAGTTTGATGATTCCTTCTTTAGACATGTGTAAAGTCTGCTATGTGAGCTGAGAGGAAGAGCCTCTAAAATCAAGGGAGGAGAAGAAATCAAAGTTTTCCTAGAGGAGGTGACCTTTGAGCTGAGTCTTGATGAATGGGTAGAAGTTATCCAGAGGAAGAAGAGGGTGAGTTTGAGTGGGAGAGGGATTTTCAGGCAGAAAAAACAGGTTGTGACAAGTCATAGACATATAGAAAAGCATGTTTGGGGAAATAAGGAGCTTGTGTATTGGGAAGCAGTGTGGTACACTGGGGAAAAATTATGATCCCTGGAGCTGGATACAGAGTTAGATGCTGGCCATGTGATCTTGGACACATTGCTTAATCTGAGACCCTCAGTTTTGCCATCTATATAATGGGAATAATAACATGTACCTTGTGATGATTTGGTGGGTAGTTTAGTGATAAATAAAATAAGGCACTTATCATCATACCTGGCAATGTAGTAGAAGCCCAGTAAATTGTAGATATGGTTATTACGGTGATGATGGTTAACTTTATGTATCAACTTGGTTGGGCCATGGTGCCCATATATTTGGTCAAACATTATTTTGGATATTTTCATTGATTTTTTTGGATGAGATTAAAATCAGTGGACGTTGATGAAAGCAGATTATTCTCTGGAATATGGGTAGGCCTCATCCAATCAGTTGAAGGCCTTAATGGGACAAAGACTGACCTTCTACCCCCAAACAGAAAGGAGTTATACCAGCAGACTGCCTTTGGACTTGAACTGCAATTCTTCCCTGAGTCTGCAGCTTGCCAGCCTACCCCAAATATAAGACCTAAAACCATAAAATTTCTAAAAGAAAACATAGGGGAAACACTCCAGGAAGTAGGACTGGGCAAAGACTTTATGAATAAGACCCCAAAAGCACAAGCAACAAAAGAAAAAATAAACAAATGGGATTATATCAAACTAAAAAGGTTCTGCACAGTGAAGGAAACAATCAACAGAGCACAAAGACAACCTATGGAATGGGAGAAATGTTTGCAAACTACACATTTGAATATCCGGAATATACAAGGAACTCAACTTCACAGGAAAAAACCAAATAACCCAATTAAAAAATGGGCAAAGGAGCTGAACAGACATTTTTCAAAGGAAGACATATAATGGCCAACAGATACATGAAAAAATGCTCAGCATCACTAATCATCAGGGAAATGCAAATCAAAAACACATTGAGATACCATATCACCCCAGTTAGACTGGCCATTATTTAAAAAAGCCGAGAATAACAAATGCTGGTGAGGATGCGGGGAAAGGGGAACTCTTCTACACTGTTGGTGGGACTGTAAAGTAGTACAGCCATTATGGAAAACAGTATGGAGGTTTCTCAAACTACTACAGATAGAACTATATGATCCAGCAATCCCACTACTGGGTATATATATAACCAAAGGAATGCAAACCATCATGTCAAAGGGATACCTGCACTCCCATGTTCATCACAGCTCTGTTTACAATAGCCCAAATTTGGAACCAATCTAAATGTCCATCGATGGATGACTGGGTAAGTAAAATGTGCTATACATACACCATGGAATACTCCTCAGCCATAAAAAAGAATGAAATTCTGCTACTTGCAGCAACATGGATGAGCCTATAGAAAATTATGTTAAGTGAAATAAGCCAGACACAGAAAGAGAAATACTGCATCTTCTCACTCATGACTAGGTGCTAAGAAAGAAGGAAAGAAAGAAAGATAGAGAGAGAGAGCGAGAAAGAAAAAAACCACAATAATATGTTGAACTTTCAGAAGGAGAGAATAAACCTGAGGATTCTAGAGATGGGGGGAGGGAGGGAGGAAGTGGGGTTGGGGAGTGATAGGTCAGGTGGAGGGCACGGGGAAGGATCACAATTTGTAATGCTGAATATGCTAGCAAAAGAAAAAATTTAAATATGCCAAAGCTCCCCGATCACGTGAGCCAGTTCCTTAAGTAAATCTATGTTTGTGCATGTGTGTGTACGCACCTCCTCTTGGTTCTGTTTCTCTGGAGAACCGTGATTAATACACATGACTTACCTAAACCCATATCCAACTGCCTACTGGAGATCTCCACGGGGTACCTAATAGGCACACCTAGTTAAATATGTCCAAAACTGAGCTTCAGATTTACCCCCTCCCCCCCACCAAATCCCACTCGTCCAGCAATTTTTCCCATTTCAGTATATATCAACTTCATTCTTACAGTCATTTAGGGCCAAAAGCCTTGATGTCATTCTTGACTCTGTCTCACATTCTACATCTGATTCATCAGGAAGTCTTGTTATCTCTACCTTCAAAATACTTCCAGAATTCAAACTCTCTTCACCACCTCCACTGCTGGAGACTCCATGGTCTAGACTACCTGGATTATTGGAATAGCTTCCAAATTTGGTCTTCCCTCACCACTTTCCAGAAGCCAGAGAGTTTCTACCTTTCTCTGCTCAAAACCCTCCAGGTCCTTTTTTCTCAGTAAAACAGCTGACATCCTTACCTGGCACAGAGGCCCCACCAGGTCTGACCCCCGCCCCACACACCCTAGACCTCATCTACTGCTTTCCTTTTGCTTGTTGTGCTCAGCCACTGTGACCTCCACTTTGTTCCTCTAACTCAGCACCTTTGCAGATGTCTGCGGGCCTTTCCATTGCTCTTCCCTCTGCCCAGGACACCTTTCCTTCGGATTTCCACATGGCCCTCCCTCCCTGTCCCGCAGGACTCTGCTCAGGGCAGTGAGGCATCCTGTCTAAAATTGCAACTCCCTCGTCTCAATGCCCCCTCTACACAGAATTTCTGTCCTCCCCTCTTGTTTTATTTTTTTCTTTAGCACTTATCACTAGCCAACCTACTAGATTTTACTTACCACCTTCCTACTCTCTGTCTCTCCCTGTGAGAATTAGGCTCCATGAGAGCAGGAATGTTAGTGTCTTTTGTTTAGCGCTGTGTCCCCGGGGCTTACGACAGTACCTGGCCCATGGTAGGAGCTCAATAAACTTCTGTCAGCTGGCTTTATGACCAAAATGATGTTGATAAGGAGAAGGACGAATCCCTAAAATAGAAGCTAGACAGTTTATCAGGATCCTGATGTGTTATTTGTGATCTGGGAACATGTGTGTATCTCAGAGCTCCCAGCCTCAAAAAATCCAGTATCTGGAGATTGGCCCATCCCTCCCTTCTCATTTCCACTTAGAATGCTTATTGAAAAGTACATGTCACTGGGTCTTAATTCTGGAGATTCTGATTCAGTAGGTTTGGGGTAAAGCCTATAAATCCCCATTTTTAAAAAGGGCATTGATACAGGTAGTCCTCAGACTATACCTTGGAAAACATTGACTAGGACTGAGCCTCCCATTACAAATGCCACATTTGGCTCACAGATGTATTTTATTTGGCCCAGAAAGTGTTGGCTCATCAGATGCTTATAAAAAGTACAGTACTTATCAACACTTAGAAATTGAAATACTTCCTATATTACCTGTCTTAGTCTGTTCCAAGCTGCTATAACAAAATATATACACTGGGTGGCTTATAAACAACAAATATTTATTTTTTACAGTTCTGGGGGCAGAGAAATCCAAGATCAAGATGCTGGCAGGTTCAAGGTCTGGTGAGGCTCCATTCCTCAGCACCTTCTTGCTGTGTTCTCCTCACATGGCAGAACGAATGAACAAGATTTCTTGGGCCTCTTTTATTAGGGCATTAATCCAATTCATGATGGTGGACCCCTCATGACCTTATCACCTCCCAAAGGCCCCACCTCTTATATGCCACGGCATTGGGGATTAGGTTTCAATATATGAATTCTGGGAGGACGCAAACATTCAGTTGCATTGTCCTTATTTCAAGATTTCTATTTTAACTTGATGACCTTGCAACACTAGACCTACCTCTCTAAATGCCAGTAACTGGCTAGAGCTGGGAGACAGCTGCAGGTTCTTTTTGAAAGAGTTGCATGCTCTTTAAAAAGAGCTGTGGTAACCTGTATGCTCCAGGTTACCACAGACCTCACCCCACCTTACTCCTTAAACACTGCATTCATCTGCATTATTCTTGAAGCTCCAGAAGGCATTTGAGTCTGGAACCCCTGCCTAGACCTTCCAAAGCAAGCCTGGGATGGGGATGGTCTCGAGTAGGCACAACTGTATATACATCCTGATACTCAAAAAAAGGCTGTTCTGCTTAAGTCCAAGAATCCCAGAACTGGAAACCCAAAGACCAATTCCATGAGAGGCATAAGGAAAATTACTTTTTTATTATTTTGCTGATGATTCTGTTCTAGAGGAAAAACAAACCACTAGGTAATTTCTATATCAAAGTTTTAATGTATCACTCAGTTTTATTGGTAAGAAACAATTAGTTTTACATAAAGGTGAGTCCATTGAATTTTTCATCATTCCCCTGTAAGAAATGAGTGAATGTCAGTTAGGGGTGCCTCAGAAGGACCCTGCTCAGCTCAACAGGAGAAAACCAGACACAGTTCGAGAGTCATGTTCTAGAAGGAATATTCTTATTGAATCAAGAACTTGCTCCCTCCTGGGACACTCTAATGGTCAACTTGGTGATACAGTTTTGGTTGTGATATTGGGTTGTGATACTTAAATATAATCCAATCCAGTCCTATGTGAACTTTTCCCAGTTTCCTCAGGAGTGGATTAAAAGAAAACAGGCAGTTTTCTTTTGCAGAGCCCAATATAAATGTACATCAACCCCAGTCTTGAGAGATGCTTTCCCAGACTCTGAGAAGTGGCAGCCATGCAGCAGTGAGAACCACAGTTTTGACACTGAAGGGCCATTATTGGCAGAACTGGTGGCTCACCAATCAGCTAGCAGGAAGTTTGATGAAACATGTTTGAGATTGACAGCAAATGTAACAGATTCTCAAGTGTCACACCAAGGCATTTGGGACCGTGCTAAAAGAAGGGAAGAGTCTTTAGATTTTAGTGATTATATCTGATAGAGACTTATTCAAAGATATTTGCCATTGTCATTGTTACCCCTGGTTTTGATTGTCCCCCCAACTTCTTAGACATAGGAAGCCGTGGCTACATAGACAGTAGAGCCAGCCTTAAATGAGTTCAAATGTTACTCTTTTCCTATTCAAAGGTAAAAAACACTGAAGATTTTTGTTCCTTTATTTTTAAAGGAGTTTTAAAAAAAAACTATAGATCCATGCCAAACCCACTCACTATATTAAAATGGTTATTTACTTTGTTCACCATCCAAGTGTCTGTTGTGGGATGCTCTGAGACCACTAATGCACGGCATGAGTGTCCAGCCTGAGTGATCCTTGGCCATGGCAGGTAGCCCCACCCCAGTCAATCAATTTGCAGATGGGTACCATTTTTATGTTATTATTGGTCACAAGAGGAACTCAACAAATGAGTATAGAACAACACAATGAAAGACATCCCACTGCTGGAAAACTATCTGAGGATGAGTTACTTGTCTCCTGTTTCCATATAGAAGGACAGCGTGTTGAAAAGAGCATAGTCTTTGAATTTCAAAGAACTCAGGTCAAGATTCAGCATCCATAATATCTCCATCATTTCCTGGAAGTACAGATAGTCCTTGACTTAACGGTGGTTCAACTTACAATCTTTTGATTTAGGATGAGTTTATCGGGATGTCACCCCATTGTAAGTTGAGGAGCATCTCTATAGTCTCTAGCACTTTACTTGCTCAGCTTTCTCACCTGTAAAATGAGGATGATGATGCATACTCCATAGGGTTGGGCTCAAATGAAAAATAATATGGGAAAGGATCTAGTCCACTGCTGACACTAAGGCTCAATGAAGATCATTAATTTGATTGTAGTGGTTGTTCCTACACGAAGAATGTCATAGAGAATCAGAGAGCCATAGAACTGAAAGGAAACTTGAGGTTTTTTAATCCCACTCTTTTTGAGAAGTACAAAGCATTTTAGATAAGGGATTGTCCAGATTTTGCTTCTAATTGTCATTTTCCATTAACATCAATAGTAATGTTATCTAACATTGTTTGAGTACTATGTGCTAATGCTTACTTTGATATTTAATGCTCACTCTGAGCATATGACATGAGTACTATTATTATCATCTCCCTGCTTTCTAACCGAGAACTTAGAGGCTCGGGGAGGTTCCATAACTTGCTCAAGGTCACACTGCAGGCCCTGAACCCTGATGCTCTCACTCCTGTTCTATGTTGTCATCCATGTTCAGATTTTTAGAAGGTCAGTCTTGCTGCCCAAACAAGCCCTTCTTTTTTTTTTTTTTTTTTTTTTTGCCTTTCTAAATAAAAACCAGGCAAATGGAACACACATACCTATCAGGCATAGAAAGCCCCTGCTGTGAGCACAGCCACAAAAAATAAATACACCTAACTCACCAGCCTTCTGTTTCTGTGACCTCTTTTTACCTGGCTCTGTCCCACCAAATTCAGAAGCTAAAACAATTTGAATGCCCTTGACTTTTTCTGTGATGAGGTATAATAGAGCACCTTTTCTGCAATCGCTGTTGTGGAAATCCTGGCCTAAAATTTCACTTTATAACTTTATATGTTGAAGAGCTACATGACAGTTTTCAATTGGATGATTTCAATTTGGTTCTAGTGGTGGCACTGTTACAGACGTAGCTGTGAGAAACTGAATTTGTGAGTTTGAGAGACGAGGTGGCCCTGGTAGAGCCCTTGAGACTCTGGTTAGAGGCATCCCAGGGGTCAGATCAGTTTGAAGGCATATGACCATGTTCCTTTGAGGTTCTGTGCTGGCACACAGGCAAAGTCTGGCTGGTAGGAGGCCAGGCAGCTCCTCTGTAGGGATCTTCTGTGTTTTTAGCTTCAGGGACTCAGATCCTCAACAGAGACTATGGTCTGACATTTTGGAGGCAACAGTGTCTGGTTTATAACAATGTGTGCTCTGTAAATAATTGCAGGATCAATAAGTAGCAGAGGAAGGGAGAGAAATGTGAAGACAAGAACGGTGTTACCAGCAGTGGCAGCAAGAAAAGGACACTGTTAGGGAAATAAGCAGAGAAGGAGGTGGCTGTTCAGTTCAGGGAGCCAGTGAACTCTGTGGTAAGATAGGTAAGTGGGTGGATGAATGAATAGATCCATTTGCAAAAAGATTGTAGCATTTATAACTGTGGGTGGGGATTATGGACTGACATTTCCTCCTTTTCATTTATTGCTCTATTTCATTTTCTTATTTAGGTTTCTTGGAGTTCACTTAAACATTATGCCTGAATCTGCCACATCTTGAAGTGAGCTATAAAAATGCCTTTGTTATTTTCTCTGATGGGGAAGTGACGAGATCTGCAGGTCAGTTGAGGCTTAATGTGGAGAATTTATCTAAGGTTTTCTTAACTCCATCTGCATATCCACATCAGCCAGCAGTCGACAAATGTGCCTTTCTTAATGAATCTGTCTGTTCTTCACGGCCCTTATTTCTGGTGCCTTTTGTGGCTTTCCCAGACATCAGTCAGAAAAGGGAAATTTACAGCATCCCTTTGAATGAACAATGCCCTATTTTCTTATATGCAACCCCATGGATGATAAAGTCCTATTAAATATCAGTAGCTATTATAGATACTTACAGCAACGTTATAAGAAAAGCTATTTCCCAGCCCAAATGATTAGAGCGTCCCACTGGCTTTGTTGGTGGACTGTATTCTGCACAAATCTTGAGTTTGGAATTTTCTTCTTTGTCCCACCTTCCTGCTTTTAGCCTTAGAGAGAGTGTCACACAGGGCTTGTTGTCAACCTCTTGGTGCTCAGCAGGATAAAGAGGCCTGGGGAGAATGTTAGTTGACATTAAAGAAAGTTTATTATTATTGAATGCACTATTGTGTACAGAGCATTTACACTGCACCCTGCTGACTCCTTTTTTGCTTGGATTATATTGGGTTCTGATTTCGCTAGTGTTTATCTACATTAAGTCTCTCTCTCTCTCTCATTCTTGCTTTTATTTCTCTCCTAAATAAAATATTTAAAGGAAACACGTGAAAAACAGAGATGGGAGGAACATGTCTGGAGATTTTTCTGTATGATTACTATAATTTGAGGATAGATGTGGGGGAAGATTCCCCTGCTTTCTGTTCAGTCTAAAATTCAGGCCTGTGTACAAATAGTTTGGAACCCATGCAATTTCCATTTTTAAAGAATAAAGTCCTTGTGTGGTAACCAGTCACATTTTATAGTGAATTGACCATAATCTGGGGTTGGCCAGGGTTCAAAGTAAAAAGTAGTAGGTTTGGCTGTTCACTTCCTCTTGGTTTTTCCTTTCTACCCTTTCTTTCTTTCTTTAAGGTGCTCCTGACTTTATCAAGACTTGTCTCTTGGAGGAGCTGACATCAGGCACTTACCAATGTGAATGGACATCTTCATGTTAGCATTTGTGGACATTTTGAACCTCAACTCTAATTATGTATCAAAAGATGGTCCTCTGCTGTTTGTTTATACAGTCATTAGAAGTCATCATATTGTTATGTAGGGCTTTAAATTTATTGAGAATTTATGGACAATGGGTAAGACCCTGAAAGGGTAAAGTAGTTAAGACATGTTCCTGCCCTTCAGAAATACAGTGTCTATTTGAAGGGAGGAGATGGGGGGAAGGTGGTCCTCTGGACAGCATTTAGAGAAGATGAGAGGTACAAGTCAAGTCTGATAAATATTGATTAACTCCTCCAAGACCCTTTGTCTGCTCAAGTCACATCTACTGAAGGTACCAAGGGAAGCAATGGGTAGGTTCTGTTCAGGTGTGGATAAGTGGAAAAAGTAAGGCTATACCATACTCTCGTGTGTCTTTTATATAGAAGAAGAATCACACATTAAGAAAAAAAATACGTGTTTATTAACTTAAAATTTCTTGTTCATAAGCCAAGTACAAGAGCAAAAATTAAAGGAAATATAAACATTATGTACAAACTATGGGTTTTGTTTCTTTTGATTGTTTTGTTTTTACTACTTCAAAGAGATGAGTTCCATCAAGCTAAATACTTCTTTATACCTAGAAGAAGGCTATGATTATGTGTCTCTTAATCTGTGTATTTGTTTTGTCAAGGATAATAATAATGTGTTTCCCTTTTCCCCTCATCTGCTAAAGAAATTTTAACATTCACCCAGCCCATTTCTCTCTCTAATCAGGCCTCTAATAAAAATTATGTCTTTGAGTTCTGAGTTTCTGGCTTTTTCTAATGCAGAAAAGAAATGCTTCAGAAATGTCCAGAGTCACCCTCAAGGGTAATAATTTCAAGAGAAATGATAGAGGCTAAAGAAAAGTGAGGAAGACTGAAAAGAAAAGGCAGAATGGGAATGAGTTGAGAAAAAGGTTTGGAAACATGGAATAGAAAAGAGGATTTTAAGAAATAAATTGGGGTTATAAATTGATGACCTTTGAGAGAATGGAAGGAATATTTTGATTAGTTTTGATTGCTATGATGTTATCCTTTAAATACATAATTGTTGTAAGAGAGAACTATGATAAATCTCCCTAAATAAAATTAGAGCTTGACAAATGCATGCATATATATTTTGTATTTCATCTAATCTGAAATGTACATCTAATCTGTGATTATTGATTTTAAGATGCATCATTATTTCATTTACCTACTTTCAGAAAGAGAAAAACACTTCAAATTATTATTTTAACAAGTCATCAATTATAAGATGAATCTGTTTCAGAGATGTTAAAATGTGAAAAAATGTGTAGCAATAAAACAACATGCAAAATACTATAAAAAGCATAATAAAATATTAAGAGTAGAAGATTTTGTAATTGCAAGTTATTTTTGTTTTCTTTATACTTTTGTGTATTTTCAAAGTGTTTTACTGTGATCATAAGTTACTTTCCTAGTTAGAACCCAAAACAAGAATCAGATGCTGGAAATTCACAGGGAATGAGGCCCTTTGCTTCTGGGAACTTCTGGGCTCATTGGCAGAATCTTTCAACTGCCACCACCATCAGATAACTCTGTTCCAAGGTCCAGCAAAACAGTCTTCGAAATTATTGTAATAGTTTGTTCTCTGAATTTCCCAGGACCTAGTGAATGTCGCTGCCAATGAAACAAACATAACTCTACTTAGCATAAAATACTTGTGTATGTATAAATGTAGGCATATTCATTTACAAAAACTAATATTAGGATAATTTCTAAACAGTGCAGTGCACAATTTATTTTCAATGGCCAGTAAAAGGTTAAAGTCTATCAGTGTTCCTCAGTCTTCTGTACCTCTCACGCTTTCCTTAGTTTATCTGATTGTCCAGTAGATTCAAGGTTTGAAGATTCTGCCAGGTAACCTGAGGGCTTAACTGCAGCCTGCATCCACGCGAGTATACTACTCTGGAAGACCAGGGTCGGGGGTTAAAGGGTACATGTCCTTTCTATCATCTTTCCTTATAAACTGTCCAATGTAAGAGAGAAGCTTAATCAGGAAAAAAGTTTTCATATTTCCTATGCAGGGTTTCTAGCTTGAACCAAAAATTCAGATGAATTTGAACCAGAAGATAGCTTTGGAGGGAAGGGGGGAAAAAGTGGGGGAGAATGGTGATTGTTTCAGAAAATATCTCCCCTAAAGCAGCAGCTTCAATGATTTTTTAAGACTATCATCCAAAGAGTTCTAGAGAAATAAATATGAAATATGCAATAAAACCTTAATGGTCAGACAGTGAAACATGTAGTCAAAGGGTGGTGGCTGTTTTACGTGCTTGCTCCAAACCCAAAGTGCTTTCACTCCTAGGACTGTCAGAACCTAACTTTGCTGATGGTCTGGGCATGTCTGGAGGGCTGGAGGGCTGATCCCCAAGGCGCTGAATAGGAGAGACTAATCCAACTAGAAGAGGGAGTCAGGTTCACAAGTTCAAGCCAAGAAAAATAGGTCGGAGTCAGAGAGCAGAGGTAATTTTGAGTGCAGTACAGCGTCTGCCTCTCAGTATGTCCTCTGGAATCTCCTTTGCACAGTCATGGATTGTTTCTGGAAAATGACAACTTCAATAAAGAGAAAGTTAAAAAAGAAAAAAAATCCCAACAACTTTATAATAAAATTTCAGTAAAACAAGGAGAACAGAGGCAAGGCTGTGTAGCAGAGTATGGCATAAATGGAGATGATGGATTCCTGACTTGAGGAGGCCTTTGGAACATGGAACATAGAGGCTCACACTTGGACTGGGGATGAGAAGCTAGGGAGTTGAGCGTTGGTGCATCTACAGTATAAGAAGCTCTGGGCAGGAAGAAAAAAGTTTACCTCAGTAGCTTGAACAGAAGCAGAGAGAGGACAGAACTTAAATTGTAGCCTAAAGGAAAGACTAATGAGCATGCGATGCGTGCCCTGAGGAAGTGTGGAGAGGCAGTCAGAGGTGGTCGGGGCAGGCTGGTGTTTGCCCCAATACCAAAGAGGACAGAACCAGAGAAATAACATATCATTAGTCTTTAACGACGCTGTTGTGACATATAGAATTTGAGTTACACCTTTAAACTACCCCCTTAAACTTGAGGCAAAGTGACTCCTGACTTTGCATTTCATCACTGAAGCTAGAGATCGTGTCCACCCAGTGACCTTGTCCCTAGGACAGTGCTGTGCATCAGGGATAAGACTCATTGCTAGGTACTGTCCCTTTCTAATAAATGGTGGCTGTAGAACTTCAGGATGCTAAACTAGGCAACTTTCACATAAGTAAGATTGCACGAGATTTCCATGGGTTCTCCAGCCTTCAGAAGGAATCCTTTCCCCATACCAGTCAGTATTTTGAGTTCTCTTCTGGTGAATGTTCAGGAAGTCCTTTTTGTTTTCTCAATGGATTCTTCTTTCCAAGTATTTTCTGAGGAACATTTAAATACTCTAAAACTTGGCTCTGGTTGTTTGTCACTTGAGAGAACTACAATATAGAAAAGAAAGCTTAGAATTGGATATAGACATCACTCTCTCAAGAGCCCTTGGAAATGCCACTCCACAGGATTCTTTGCTTGACTTTAACCTGATACCATGTTCCAGAGCTAAGCCTACCTCCTCTCAGCAAGGATGCTCGGGATCAGAAGTTCCCAGTACTCAGGCTCATCAGCAAGAGAATGTCATTCCTTCCTCCAGGCTGTGGCCCACCCCATTTTCTCTCTTCAGATCATTGACAGACGAGACATAGATTTTCTTTAGGTGAAAGTCCCACTCTTACTTGTAGGATGTGGTCTAGACCACAAAGAAAAACACACACTTCACAAGAACAGCACAATACTGTCTTATAGAAAGTGGTGTCTAGGTAAAAAATAAAAGTCTTAATCTGTAAAGATACAATCATATATCTAGTTTATATTACTAAACAGAACCTTTAATATCTAGTTGGAAGCAGGGTTCTCCAAGAGAAATGGGTGTGTACTTGTGTTTTATCTGTGTAACTAAAAGCACCTGCCCAAATGACCTTTCCCGAAGACAAATACTAGTTTTTACTGCACAGTGAAAAATTTGCTAACAGCACTCAGAAGAGTAGCTTCTAGCTTCTAACTTTGACAGTTTAAATGTTCATTCTCCACTGGCTCCTTCTGACAAAAATAAATTAATAAATACAATTGAATAAGACTTTGAGAGTATATATGTTTATGCTTATGTCTGTCTAGCTTCCAACAATTTTAAAGCATATTTGAATGATTCCGGTTAAGGACACTCTACTAAGATAAATGTTTGGATGAAAGTGGTGTTCTTCTGGCCTGCTTCATTTCCAGAGTTAGGATCTATGAAGAGGAAGGGAATAAGTACTTGGATTTCATTCTGGAATAACTTTCTTACAAGCCAGCAGAACTCTGTGAACTAATAAATATTTTGACAGCCACTACTTTTACATTAGAAAAGAGCTTTCTTCTTGTCTTTTAAATGTTTCTTTGGAAAGAATGTTTTAAGCCCTCCTGAGTCTTTTTAATATTCTAATTCTTAGTCCAACCTTTTGAATCACTACTTTCCAGCTTTTCTTTGGGATTGTGTTTTTCTGTTTGATTGTCCCCACAGTTATAACCTAATAAAAGATTTACCCAGGCTGAGCTTAGTCAAAACCATGGAAAGGCTATCTAGGCAGAGTTCACCTTCATGCTCATCTGGACAGGAAGGGAACTTCTGAGATTGTGCCACCCAGACCCCTCATGACCGTGGCAATAAAGTCTCAGCAAAGAAAACTGTCTGTGTCATTTCTATTCGTTCTCCTAGATTTCACTCTTCTTCAATTTTTGTTCCTCCATGTCTGTTTTGTTTTTCGGGCTTAGCTCTATCACTAATATCCTCCTAGACAATGATATAACTGCCTGATTTTATTTTGTTAAAGGAACATTTATACAAATTTTTACTCACTATCCCTTCCCCTTTTTAAGTTTCCTCTCCCTTCTTCTTTCTGATAAGGACCCAAAGTATACAGGGAGCCAGCCATACGGTGAAAAGACTTTCCAAAAGAGGAAAGAGCAAATTCAAAGCCCCAAAGAGGAGCATGCCATGGCTGGGATGAACTGAGTGAAGAACAGAGTAGAAAAGATGAGCTTAGAGACTGGGCCCCCTCAGCTAGACCTTTGTGAGCCATGTAAGGGCTTAGCTTTTACTCTGAATGAGATGGGAAGTCACTGGAGGATGCTGAGCAGGTTTAGCATTCAGGTTTAAGAGGCCCACGCTTGCAGATATATTGAGCAACAAAGACAGAAAGGTACGAGGATGGAAGCCAACTGAAATATTCCAGGCAAGAGATGATGGTGACTTGGACTAGGTTAAAGAAGATTAAAGAAGTGTTTGGAATCTGGATATATTTTGAAAGTGGAGCCCACAGGATTTAATGACAGATTGGATGTGTGGTGACGAGAGAAAGAGAGACATTAAGGATGAATTCGAGAATTTTGCATGAGACACTAGAAGAAAGGTGTTGCCATTTACTGAAATGGGAATCGCTGAGAGCAGAACAAGTTTGGGAGCAAGATAAGGAGCTCAGTTTCTTTGAACATATTCATTCTGGGATTTCTAATTGATATCCAAGTATAGATGCCAAGTAGGCAGGTGAATTTATGGGTCTGGAATTCAGGAGAGGGTTCCAAGCTACATATACAAGTATGAGAATCCTCATTATATAGATAGTACTTGAAGATGGGTGAAATCACCAACATAGTAAGAGTATAGATAAAAAGGAGAGGAGCTCCACGAACAGTAGCCCTGTGTATCCAGGACTTTGCATGGATTCTGACCATTACTGCAAATATCTCACTGGCATAACATTCTGTCCCTTTTTCAAGAGAAAATGTCCAGAAAATATACATCCATCAAGGTGTTTTTGTTTTTGGTGGTTTTTTTTTGCTCTTTCCCTATAGAGTACACACATTCATTGACAGTGATCCAAGAACAGGTGTGCATTTGCATGTGAGTCTATGTGCTTATAAGTTTTTCTGCTGATTTCAAAATATGTTGAGTACACCAGATTGATTTGAAGGATAATCTATTGGAAGAAGAAAACATGTTTTGTTAAAAGAAATAAAATAAGTTATTTGATAGATCTAGAAAAATGTGTACAGTCTCTAAGACCTGTGGAGAAACTGATGACATAGAAGAAGGATTCAGCTGAACATGTACTTCTTGCTGCCACAAGAATGAGGTGCAGTGAGCGAGAACGCTATTGCAGGCTGACCAGATGGAGAAATGATTGCTTGGCTGACTGTGCAAGCACCACTCCTGGTTGCCTTGGTGATGGGAAACTCATAACACATGCAAATCAAGTAATTAGCAGTGGGGCAACAGGTGACTTAGCTAGCACTACCCTAGGGGAAGGTCATGTGGCAGGAAAAGGATGAAAGCAGGAGACAAGGAATTCATTGTGTATAACAAGGGCAACACCAGGGCTGCCTCTCAGGAACCTCTCAATGAGGCAGAACTTTTTATATCTTCCATTAACTTTAATCAGCCTCAATGTATAACCAGTGGTTTTGCCACCCTGGTCCTGTCTGATACGAGGGCACCCTAGGGAGAACAAGGTGGGTGGGTGCACAAAATAATTGTTACAAATCTTTCTTCTCACAAAAGGGAAGAGGACATTCTGGAATGCACCAGAGCATTTCAGCATTAATTTCCTTGTAAATCTCTGTGGGTACATATCCCCAGAAATGAGCTATACATTTTTCCAAGCTAAAGCAAAGTGAAAAGTACATCATTTAATAGAATCTATGCACATGGCTCTTTTTGTTCAAACCTTCACAATAAATCCAAATCTCACAAGTCATATAGGTAAAATTTAAAGAATGAGAATGTTACTCCCATTCTAGGGATTTGGCATGCTGATCTGAAACAACTCAGAATTTCTTTGGAAGCCTGGACATAAAGTCAACTTCCTCTTCCCATCTGGCAGTCTCCATTGGGTTGAAGAAGCCACAGAAGCAGTCTGCAAACTTCCTGTGAGGGCAAGTGGCACAGCCTCACTAGTTGGACCCATCAGAAGCCACAGTGAGTAACAGTATTGAATGCTCCCTTTTTGAAGCATTCAGAAGAATTTGATATTTACTCTGTTTCCTGGCATAAAGGTACTCTGGAAACTATAATTTGGACATTTCAGTATTGTATTTACAGGACTCTTGCGTGTTTCAAGGGTTGGATGGAGGAAATAAAGCAAGGAAACCAGGGACTGTATTTCTGTTTCTAATGTCGATCTTCTGCTTCCTGGTTAGAGCACCTAGACAGGGGGAAATAAATGCACAATGTAGATGTGGGCCAGCAAAATTGGGAAGTTGATCATTTTGTTCCATGTGGTTTCATCGGGGAAGGAAAAGAACGAGCTAGTCAAGGAGCACCAGAAGAGAATGCCAGCCCCGCATCACGCAGCCATGAGCGATGACCACATTGGCCCCACTGTTTGAGCAAAGGCAGAAGCTGCAGCCAGAAGCACAAAAAGATGAGATTTCACTTTCTACTACTGGTGAAATAATAGACTCAATATTTCAAAGCCTTAAAAGCTTTTCAAATTATTCGACATCCTCAGGTACTCACCCAAACATCAATTTTTCTTGTTAATGTTTGTGCTGATAGGAAAAAGTAACGTGGAGCTAAATAAAGCCCACAGATAGGCAATTACGACAGTACATTAGGAATGCTCTGTTTAATGGAGTACTCTAAAGAACTGGTGTCCTTTTGCCATGGTACAATATATATTTTCCCCCTGTAGAATCAGAACAAGAATACCAACAATCTGTTTTCTCAGAAATAGCATCCATGACTTAAAAATGATATGAGTAGAAGCTAACTGCTTTGAGAAGATTCATTTTTATTCAAAGAAAGTGTAAGCATTTGGAAATCAAAGGCAGATCTTATTTTGTTTAAATGAGATGGAGGGAAGCAAAAAAGCAGAGTATTTAAGGCTTGGCTTGTTGCATATACACTTTGAAAGAGAAAATGTTGAAAGATGCCATTTGTTTGTCACGGTATTTTTTAAATAGATGTGATACACACTTGTATTCACTGACTATTACTGTTCTCTTTATTAAGGGTCCATACATCCACTTTGTAATAAGGTTGGTGCCAGACCCTGACTTCTGGATGTTCATAACCAGGCTAGGAACAACTTAGTGAGGCATCAGCTTTCATGCTAATTGCCTTCCTGCTGCCTGAGGGAACTTAGCACAGTTACTTTCTGAATAAACTCAGGGAGACAGACTTTTACAAACTTTTTCCACTTAGAAATTACTGTAGTTTACTACTTAAAAATTTCTTTGTGAGGCCAGCCCCGTGGCGCACTCGGGTGAGTGCCGCACTTGGGAGCGCAGCTGCGCTCCCGCCGCGGGTTCGGATCCTGTATAGGGATGGCCCGTGCGCTGGCTGGCTGAGCGCGGTGCAGGCGACACCAAGCCAAGGGTTGCGATCCCCTTACCGGTCACTAAAAATGACAAAAATAAATAAATAAAATAAGTAAATAAAATTTCTTTACAATTATGTAGCTCATGTTATTTAGCATGTTAACTATATCATAAATTTGGTTTTTAAAATACTTTGTATTTGAATAAAACTGGCTTCCTTTGTGATTTTACATATTTTACTTTATATTTAATAAACTTATTCTGAGAAAGTGTTTATAGGTCTCCCCAGAGTGCCAGAGGGGCCATGGCACAAGAAAACGGTAACACTGCATTCTTTTTTGTAGTTTTTGTTTGTCTGAAAATATTTTCCTTTTGCCTTTATTTTTGGAGGTTTTTTTTTTTTTTTTTTTTTTTGGCTGGATATTAATTTCTAGGTTGACTATTATTTTCTTTTCAGCATATTGACTTTATACCTATCCATTGTCTTTTGTCTTTCATTATTGTGCTTGAGAAGTCCTTGCTAATCTGTCACTCCTTTGAAGATAATCTCTTTAAGATTTCTTTATTTTTTTCATTTTTAATATAATGAGATTAGATGTGTTTTTCTTATTTATTTGCTCAGCTCCTTGAAGCTATGGCTTCAAATATTAAAAAATCTTTTAATAGTTCTAGAAATTTCTGTGAAAACTCTTCAAATTTTGCCTCTGCTTCATTATCTTATCTCCTTCAAGAACTGTCTCTACACTCTCTCCCATTCTTTTTTCTGTATTTTACATCTTTTCTTTTTGCCACACTCACATTATTTGGGTATTGTCTTCTGATAGTCTCTTCAGTTGTAAATAATCTGCTGTTATGACTGTCCATTGAATTCTTAATTTGGGTTATTGTGTTTTAAAGTTCTAGAATTTCTATTTGGTTTATTTTCAAATCTGCTATGTCACTATTCAAGGGTCCTTGAGTTACAGCTTTTTTAAAAAATCATTCCACTTTTTGTTTTCAAGTCATGTTGTTTTCCCCTAAAGTATTGAGCACAGTCACATGTAGATTAAAAGGCACAATTAAACTTTACTTAAAAAAAAAAAAAGTTTCAAAGCATTGAGACATTATAGTAGGTGGAACTATTTTTCTCTCTGGGCCTCAATTTCCTCATACATAAAATGAGGGAATTGGGAAAGATTAATGGCTTCTAGAAATTTTGGATTTCACAGGCCAGTAAAGTTTCCAAAGATAATTTGCTATACATTAAATGGTTGTCAAATTTTTATGTTTCTAATCAAGGACATTAGTAAGGCAACCATCACCATTATTTTATCAAAGAAAGAAAATTTAACACAAACAAATCTTATAATGAAGAAAGGAAAAGAAAATGAGCTTGCATCTGTATATTGTTCTTATTTTTCTCATTTTCCTGCAGACCAATCCTGGAAAGAATGCATCCTCAGTCCCAAGTTTTGGAATAACAGGAATTGATATAAAGATCCTTCCAGAATTTACATTCTCTGATTTCTAAAATAAAGTATTATGTAGAATTGTTAACACAACAAGAGATCCAGAAATGGAGATAAGAAGGCCTAACTTTGTTGAGGAAAGTTTTACAGCATTGTCAGGACTTTCATCAGAACTGATCTAGTTTGGCATACGATTCACCAGGGGAATTTTAAAAACACCCCAATGCTCAGGCCAATGACATTCTGATTTAATTGGCCTGGGATGAAACCTTGACATGGATAATTTTTTACAGCTTCAGGTGATTCAAATGATCAGAGTTGAGAACCACTGTGAAAACTTCTGATATCAGGTTTGAAATTTGGGCTTAACTCTGGTACCTACTTACTAAGTGACCTTGGCAAGTTCTTTAAACTTTCTGGCCCTTAGTTTCTCAGCTACAAAGTAAGGATTATAAAACCTATTTCACTGGATCAAATTAAGATCAAATGAAATAATATATGGAAAATTTATTTGTAAATCATAGACTACTGTGTAATAAATAATGTGAAAATGTTATTCTTCATTGTCCCAGTGAAGGCAGAGAGGTCAAAGAGCCTAGTGTGTGTGCAAGTGACAGATTGAGGACGAGCCTGACTGTAACGGGAAATAGTAAAGAATGAAAACTGATTGGACCTTGAGTGTTTGGCAGGCAAGTTTCAACTCAAAGCAGCAGTTTTGTATTACTCACCAGGGTGTTGAAAATATTCACATATAATAGCTATGATTTATCAGGTACCTACTATGGGTACAGGTGCTAGGTGCTTTATCTATGTTATTAATAGTCCTGAAAATAACCCTGCAAGATAGGTCTCATTATCATTTTACAAATGAGGATACATTTCTGGAAGTGAAATTAATTTATCAGGCAAAGGTCACCCAGCATGTAAAGGGCAGACCCACGATTTGAACTCAGGTCTGTCTAGCTCTAATCCCTGTGCTCTTTATGTATTTCAGGATGCTAGGGTGACAACTCAGTTCTGGTTTGGTCAACAATCACTTTAATACCTTATTTTGAAAGCTAAGTTGTCTTAAGCTAAGGATTCCTCTTAGAAAAGGGGAATGTATTTTAAGCCAAATTATGCAAGTGAGCTGAAACTATGACCTACAGGTAGACCCAGCCCTAGTGTTTGGTGAAGCCAAACTTTACAGGATGGAGCTAATCTAGGAGAATCCCCTTTCTCTCCCCCATCGGATAACCCTTCCCTTAGGACCTTTTCTCTGTCTCATTCTCATGGATTTGATTGGCAACTAAAACAAAATAAAAGGTTGTTTGGCAGCATTTCACAATGTTCCCCTTCCAGGTATACTTGCATTTTAATAGGGGATTCACCAAGCCAGAAAAACGTTCAGGACCCAAACAAATGAATCAACTGTCATGGAATTTTAGAAACTGTGGTCAGCAGCTGGGGAAGATATTTTAGGTCAAAACACTTTTATCTAGAGCCTTTGGAATCATACTCCTGAAATGTACAAGAAAAGGCACAGATTATCTCTATTAATAGTGGTTTGGTAGAAGGAAAAGAAAAAAGACGGGAAGCATTTCAGTATGGAATAGTCAGGCTTCAACAAAAGTAGGAGCATTAATCCTTGTGATTTAGGATATAGGAGTAGCCACAGGAGTCTGCTGCCAGTGAGGTGATCTAACTAAGACTCAAAGGAGTTAACTTTTCACTCTCTACCATTCTCCATTGGCTTCTGCTTTCTACTGAGCTGCAACTAAGTCTTTAGATTCTCCCTCTGCTTTATTCTTTATTTAAACTAGAGAAAAAAACTACTTGCTAACTTCTGTCTCTGATATTTCCTACTTGGTGCTACTTTGCAGTCTGCTTCCTCTCACTGTGAATCCCATTCAAGTTCTCCAAAAGATGATTAGATTGGGTTGAACTGTTACCATCTGGTATGGAATGCCCTTGCTGAGCAGAGGTCTCAAGGTAAACCACCTCAAAGGCCAGAGACTATAAGATTACTGCCTGTAGCTCAGACATCAATCCTTGGTCAAACTGAACATGACAGGTTAGCTGGAACCTGTGGTAGCAAGTGTACTTTTGGGTAAAGAATCACTGCAAGTGGGATTATAAAAATGACAGGCACTTAGTATGAACCGTTAAGTACATGTCCTACGCGGACATAGACCTGTTCCACCTACTTCATATATGATTCCTATTCAGATGTACTACTGAGCAGGGCTGGACTAGGGTGCAGAATTCTTGGAGGCACAAATTCTCAGGTTTGGCACCGAGAGTGAATGCTGCCTCAAATTTTGTATTGTAAGCACCTCCTTTATCCTAGTCCTGGCTCTGCTACTGAGAAGCAGTTTCTTTTGTTTTGACTTCCTTTTACCTTCTATTACTTGAATTTTAAAGGTGTGTCTACCACTAACACTGCTATTTCCAATATGAAAGTCCACAAGAGTTCCCAAATCCTGTCCATAGGGTTGCATTTTCTATGGAGAGATAACACTTAGTCTTCTTAAAGGAATCCTAAGAAAAAAACAATGACGATCAACCACAGGTTTAATTTCACATTCATAAGGGTTAATAAAAATAATGAACAGTTCAGGCATTTTTCCGTCAGCTTTGTTTCCTCCTGTACTGAAAAGAATATTGACAGCCCATGTAGTTATTTTCTGAGCTGAGCACCAGTGAACTGCACAAATTTGAACTCTCATTCAGAGGTGAGGAATGACATATCTTGTGGGTGGAAGGTCAACTATTTTTCACAAAACAGAAAGCAAAGATATTTTTCCCCCAATGAATTGCTTAAAATATTTGAATCATGTGGTCTGTGACTAGAATTATTTGCATCCAGGCTATAAGCTGTTGGCAATATCTATTGTATTCCTAACAGACATGGGCCATTTTATGATAGCCTAAATGGCACACCTCAAATGTATCGGCCTTGAAAGTAAACCAAATGGCAATTATAGGGCAAGCAGTAATGGTAAGTGGCAATTTTCTTCCCTAGTAAATTAAATGTAGATCATAAAAGCTTTCCTTTGTAAAATATAGTAAGACCTACAGTGAATGCTGTGGTGCACCAACCAGAACCCCCTTTTGACACTTGTTCCTCCAGCTAGCAGGAGTGTTGGTGGCTGAGGACTTACAACTGTGTCCCTGTTTTGGGAATTGCCCTCAACCTACTGTTACTGCCTTACCCAAGGTCATGCCCCCTCCATGGGAATGCCCTGCCTACAATAACTGGCTGATACAGGGATACAAAGCCTGAACCTCTTGGTAGTATTATAATCTCTAAAGGATTCCTCCATCTTCAGAGTTCCCTGTAGAATTCACTGAAGGGATCATGACTGCATCATGTTTTGACTTTTTCCTGTGCCAGATCCTTAACCTAACACCCTTACAGGTGTTGTTCCTGAAAGCAGTCCTCAAAAAATGTCTCAAGTGCAATTCTCAGAATTTCAGTATCTGTTTCCTGAGAACCCCAACCACAATAGGTGGAACCAGAAGTGATCCTAAGAAGCAGACTCTAAATTAAGATTTTGGAGCTGGATAACCCACCCGTTTAATGGCAATGAGAACACAATCATTAGTGGTGGGTGAAGGACGGATAGCTCCTGGCATTCAGGAATGCAACTGTCCCTACACAATGTTTCTTAGCCACCTCCAGTCACCAAGATAAATCATTCAGTGCATAAGTAAACCAATCAGTATTTCTTCTGTTTTTCTTTTATATGTGTGGCTTTCATGATGATGTTTAGTCCTATATCATTTGAGGACAAAATTAATGTGTTTTCTGTTTCTTCTGTATCTTGCAGCTTATCTATAACGATGTAATAGGAAATGGTTCTTAGCATCCATCTCTGTCTAGCTTCACCAGCTCTTTCTCATTGGCTAGGTGCATTGCTATTTATAATTATCATTTCTGTGCAATTCCAAATTCCAGTGAGCTCTTTTATTTTTTATTTTAATTTTTTTTATCTAGTTATTTTCCTTCCTTTCTAAGCATTTTCATTAAACTTTTCTGGGGAAAAGCATTAAAGGGCTTATTGAAATTTAGAATGGTCATATCTAAAACAATATTTAGAAATTATTTCATCAACCAAATTGGTTCTTTATTACATGGCAAAAATAGGTACCCTACTAAATTAATTCCCCAGGCTTGCATGTTCTGTAGAATATGTAATTTTTGAATAAAAATATTTCTTTTAAAAGATCCTGAAACTTAACAGATTTTGCTTAAAGGAAAATGATAAAGGAAAAAAGGAAGGAAGGAGGGAGGGAGACAAAGAAGGAAGAAAGGTAAGGCAAATGAGGTAAAGAAGAGTCACGTGTAACAATGAATCTGTCAAGCTCCTGCTACTTTTTCTCTTGTGTGGCTGTGTGTTGGTCATAATGTAACAAGTTTATATGTGAAGATATATCCTTTAGTGGTTAGTTCTGCTTAGGCAATATTCATGAGGTTTGGTTAAGAAATGTCTGGTGAAATGTTTCCTTTGTTTTTGTGTAAAATAGATTTCTCTTTTCAAATTATTCCAGACATGAAGGGTAACTGACAGACACCAAAGTGTACACTTCTGTGCTCAAGCATACCTTAAAAAATTAAAACATAGCCCTTTATTCTTAGAATACTGATTAAACTGAGGAAGAATGCAACATGATTTAAAGAAATGTCATGAGTAGGCACAAATTGGGATATTCCCTAAAATCTACCATTTAAAACTATTGATCATCTAAAACTGGTAGTCTCTTGGATCTGATCTATAAAGTGCTTACCTTCTTTGTGGTTATTACTCTCTGGAATGGGTTTTCTTCAATAGGTGGGTGGCAGAGGTCTTTCCACCTGCTTGGTTGCTTGCATTTCATTTATCTACTTAAATCTCTTTGTCACTTTAGTGTGGGTAGTCCAGTGGTCTGCTACAGACATGAATGTTCACAAATGGCCTATTTCTCCAACCTCTGACTGAAATTTTCCATTTTGAAAGTTCGCCACCCAGAATAAGATGGCAGCTCACAGAAGCAGAGAATAAGGAAGCACTAGAATGATAAAGACCTTTATTCCTCACATAGTTCACATCTTTAATTTATAATGATAAATGGGAGACTGAGATCTGGAGATCATCACAGAGATGGAAAAAGAACTCAGAGTTTTTAACTCTTATGCTAATTTATCTTTTTTGTCTTTATCTTCTCCTCTACTTACTAAATGTTTCTCTCTTCTCTTCAGCTCACTCTCAGTAGCTTCCCCCTCATTCATAGATATCACCACAGAGATAATTTTGTTAAAACATTTGATATAGGTTGAACATTCGTCCTCTCCAAAGCTCATGTGGAAGATTGACCCCCAATGTGGCATTGCTGAATGGTGGAGTCTTTAGAAGGTGACTGAATCATGAGGGCCCTGCCCTCATTAACGGATTAATCCATTAATGGGTTAATGGTTTAATGGGTTATCATGGGTGTGGACTGATGGCTTTACAAGGAGAGCAGGTGAGCACATAAAATCACTCTTCCTCCTCCTTACCATGTGACACCCTGGTCGCGACGGGATTCTGCACAGACTCCCACCAAGAAGGCCCTCACCAGAAATACCTTGACTCTGGATTTCTCAGCTTCCAAAACTTTAAGAAATAAATTTCATTTCTTTGTAAGTTACGCAGTTTCAGGTATTCTGTTATCAGCATTAGGAACTTGACTAATACAACATTCATCCAGGCACATTCTCACTTGGTCTTACTAAATATAAGTGGTCCAAATAAATTTATACTGGGATATTTTGTGAAAAGGGCCTACCTGGCCACTATAATTTAACCATATACCAAACAATGTATGAGGGGCTATATATATATTCTATTCTTTTCTTTCTTTCTTTTTTTTTTTTTTTTAACAATAGTCTACTCCTCACAGAAAATCCTAAATGTGCTTTTTGATTGGACACCTTCAGAAAATTTTTTTTTTTTTTAAATTTTTATGGTCCTATATGAACTTATCCTCAGGAGTTTAATATTTTAAGGTTACTAAAACTAAAATGTTCCTTTATTTAAAAACCTTCTTACCCCTGGCTATTCTTCCCTATCAAACATAAAATCTGGATCACTGATGTTTGTCTGTCAATCTCCTTTTCTAAAACTTCTTCGCTTCTCAACTTTAGCCATCTTTTTGGACTGGTTAAATACATGGATCTTAGAATTTTGATGTTACTGATAGAAGACATAGCGTTTCAATGAACTCCACTCTTCTCAAATAGCTCTTCTGTGATTGCCTTTCTTGTATACAAGAGAACTTCTTTTCCATTTTGATTTTTAGTCCTGTTAACGTTGATTCACACTGGCCCAGGTCAGCAATAGCAACAATCCAATGAATTCCAAATTATAGCTAGCAGCCAGATTGAAGAAGCATTAATTGAAATAAACTGCCCTGAGAGTATGGTTAGTATAAGGGAGACAAAACAAGAGCCACAATTCTATTCCACGTACAGGCCCAAAGAGGCTGCTTGATTGAAATTCTATCAGGTTGTTCTGCCCAAATTGAATACCATTTAGCTACAGGAATGAAAAAGCTAAAGTATCTATTAAGCCATATTTTTGAATTCTTGTCTGTTGTCTAATAGTTTAACACCATGATGTTTTCCTGTAGATCTAGAGGATTCTCTGGATTAAATTTTTAACTAATTTTTAAACTTTTAAATTTTCACTGGCATTTTTATGATTATTAAAGCAATATATTTTCTTTGTAAAATACTCATAGTTTACTGAAGAAAATAAAATAAATCTCTTTTAATTCTATCACCCAAAGATAACAACTGGAAATATTTTGGTGTATCCTTTTGGGCTTTTTCTATGAACATGCACACATATCTGTATATTATGAAAAAATTGATTTATTCTGTAATAATGCCCTTTTCACTTGAGCATCCTTCCATATCAAAACTATCATTCTCACAAATGATTACATTGTATTCCATTTTATGGACATAGCCAACTATCATTAACTTGTACCCATTTTTAAGTAACTTTTCAATTTGAAGTTGTTATAAATAACACTGTAGTGACCATCCTTGTTTATACATCTGTATTCATTTGTCTAATGCTTCCTTTGGATTAATTTCTGTATGTTAAATTTCTAGATCAAAGGAAATACACATTTTAAGGGTTTGGGTGTATACTGTACTGCCAAATTGTCTTCCAGAAAGTTTGTGCCAATTTAGACTCCTGCCAACAGAAAAGAGGACCTGTTCCTCACAGTGCACCCCACATCAATGAGATTTAGCATTCCTTTTATGTTTGTTAATCTGAGAGGTGAAAAGGGAATTTTGCTATTTCCATTTGCTTAAATAATGGTAAGATTGAACATCTTTTCACGTTGTTTTGGGTTAGGTCTAGCTAGAAAGCAAAGAGCCACTTAAACACAAATTGGGTCTAAAATTGATTTTATTTAACTGAAATAAGTAAGACAGTGAATGAAGTCTTTGAGACTATCAAATTAACTGAAATGAGAACTTTTTTATTACTAAACCTATACTAATAATGGGTGGTGTGCATTGAGTAATTGCTTTATACCAGGAATTTTTCCACATTTGTTGAATTTTTTCTTCACAATAACACTATGCAGTAGGTAGTACGATTTTACCCATTTTTTTCAGTGAGAAGACTGAGGAGCATAGAAGGTAAGTAACTTACCAAGTAAGTGGCAGAGTTAAGATTTGAACTCAGACACTGCCTCTAAAACTCACATTCTAAAGCTCTGCCATATTCTGATGTTTTATATGCACACATACCCAAGACATCTTGGTGGAAGATTGTTAATAGTATCTTCTTCTATACTATATAAATTATTAATAAATATGATTACTATTAAAATAAAATTAATAAGCTAGGTTTCTTCTGGGAAAACTGTTTTCAGAATACTTTATATTATTTTACTTTAATTTTAAATTCTGATTATATATATTTATACATATACTATATATATAAAAATCAGAATTTAAAATTAAAGTAAAAAATATGTACATATAGCTAAAATTGGTGGTCTTCATTTGGGGCTGTATACCAAAAGTTTCAAAATACAGATTTAAACTTTAAGTTTAGATAATTTAGGTTACACGTTGAAGCCTTTACTGTGTAATTTCCCTGGAGAACAATGCTCTTTGTTTTTTCAGCGACTTCCCTCCTGCTCACTAATAAACTAGTTTTTTTTTTTTTCTAAACACTTGAATTTTCAAGCTGAACTGCTGTTTCTTAAGATTTGGATAGCATATCCATGGCTACAAGGTTGGATGTGAATATGTAAAACAAGTTTATTTTAAAAAAATATTTAAATGCATAAGCTAATGCATATGTGTGGCTGGTGATACATAAGTAATGGAAAGGCTGCTTCTATGAATGACAGGAAAGTCAGGATGAAAAATTACTTGATATTTGCTTATGGAAATGAGGATTAAAAACATGAAAATCATGGGTTTGATTTAGAAGACAATCATCCAACAAATGCCAGAAAATGCTAATTATTTGCCCTACACTAGTACAAAGTAAGAGACTTGAGTTCCAGTGGGCTAAGACCTCCTTACATTTGACAAGATGAAGCTATTCAGTTCATGTTGTTCAGGCCTCACTGAGTGCATTAAGTGCTTTCTACACTCAGGGAGATCAATCTTTTCTTTGGGTTTAGGAGGATTTGATCCCACCTCTTGCCTGACCTTGCTGGGATTACAATTCATTGTAAGTATAAGGAGGCTTCAGTCTATCTGGGCCAGTGATGTTATCATTTTCTGTTTGATTTACAGATCTGAGGAAGAAAGCAAGTGATATCTTTTGAGTACTTAACAGTAGGATATTTAACCCACAATAACTCCATGGGCAAGTCATAGAGTTCTTATTTACGTATAAGGACACTCAGGCTGGAGAGAGGAGGTCCCTACATGCAAGGAGCAGAAAGATCCCTTGGGAGACTCTTTCCCTGATATTCCATTTTTCCTCCTTCTCTTTCCTACTAACTCCTTAAATACTTAGTGCTGAAAAGTGCTCAGCCACAAGAATGTGACAAAAATAAATGTAGTGAAAAGCCCAACCAAACATAAAAGACAATGTTACTGATAGCTTTGGAGATATCCTAGTATATTATGGGGCCTAGAGGAGGTAAGATGCAAGGACTATCATTTTAAAAATTAATTTTCTACAAAATGTACATTTCAGTTAAGATGTGAGCTTTATACAAATCTCTTCCAAATTCCAATTTCTTTTCGATTCTTCACACCATACAACTAGTTAAACGATAAAAATTTACACTGTTATCTATTGCTCTTATTTTATAGATCAAGAATTTTTAAAATTAATTTTATTTAAGAATTTCTTTTTCAGTCTTCATATTACAAAATAGTTTATTCAATTGTTTTTCTTTTATTGTTGCGATAAGATGGACACATAAAAGTTGTGAATATTAGACTCACATTGTCTTCTTCCTGGAGGGCTAATAGCAACAATAACCAACTCATATGTGCAGCCCTACTCTGTGCCAGGCACTGTCCTAAGTGCTTATTTATACCCCAGAACCCTTCTCTAATGCAATTGGTGGAGTCTAGATAATTCAAAATGCCAGAGAAGCATTATTGAAAGATAGTTAGTCCTCTAGGAAGTCCCTGGGACCATTTTAACTCATCCTTGTTCTGGCTATGGATTGATGCTGTCTGGAAGCAATGATTCTGCATCCTGAAAGCCTGGCTGAGACTTCCAGGACAGCATGAGTGACTCCAGGAATCTCTTAACTAGGTGGCACCCATCTCTTCAGCACAGTCTTAGGATATGGGGTCAGTAGATTTCTGGGACATGGGCTGGGTGGAGGATGGGAGTGAATCAGGTTATATGTGAATATGCATTATCATGGGGAGAGTTATTCCAGGAATTGTTTTCAGTATTAACTTACTACAATCCTAGGGTAAATTCTATTAATATCATCCTCATTTTTAGATCAGAGAACTGGGCTTTGAAAATTGAGTAATATGCCCACATAGCCGAGTGGAGGAGCTAGAATTCAAACCCAGGCAGTCTGGCTCCAGTCAACCGCATCTTTCGTTTTCATCTACCCTATGACTCCCATGGACAAACTACGTATTTACCTTGTTATGGATTGTTATCTAGGACCAACCCATTAGTGTTCTTTAAGTATTTTGGTGGAGGAATTTATTATTGATTTAGGAAACAAAAGAAGATAATTGCATTTCTGAGAGAACAGAGGGAGAAATGGCGGGCTCCCTAATTATTTGCCTTACACTGAATGGAGCTTCAGGGAGGCTAGCATTAGCGAGGACTGATTCAGGAAGTCTGTGAAAGCCAATCTGCAGGTTGAGAAGAGTCATGAGACTGTCATTGGTTGGACCAGAGTCACCTAGAGTCAGACTCAACAATATTCCTGCAGCATGCCAAACTCAGCAAAGTTCCAGAATGCTAACCAGGTAACTATTACTGCTCTAGGGCTATTCTTGTTTCCTTTCTTTGCCTGAAAAACATAAACGAAATTGCCTTGCTGCTTCTTTTATTCCTTATGTCCTCTTACTGTTAGGTTCTTTCTTTCTGTTCTTTCCCTGCTGTTAGCAAGATGAAAAACGCTGCGTACTTCAAGGTTTTCTGTTGACCTTTGAGGCTTAAAAGTGTCCCTCAAGGGAAAGAAAGCGTCCCTGAGATAAATGTGGATTCATGAAACACCTCAGGCTTGTGGAGGAAACAAATGACTCGGTTCTTTTCAACTCACAGCACTCAGCAGGCAGAAAAGCAGCAATTTTGGATGTCAGTGAGCCTGGGAGTCTCACAAGATAAAGCAGACGGCTGGCAGTCAAAGATACTAGTAAAGTATTAGTGCTGCAAGTTTAAAATGTTCATACTTCCCTGGGTTTGAAAAAATAGGACAGTCACAAGCTTATTAAATTCAGGCTGTCAGTAGAATTTTTTTTTTTTAATTTATCAATTTGAGGTGATTTTCCTTTTTTTTTCTTGTTTTGATTTGGCAAAGAGACATCACTGATTGCACACACTCAAAGAGTTCTAGAGAAATGGAAATGCGCAGCTTTAAAGGACAGGCAGCACATCACAAAGGTCGTCAGCTTGGAAGGAAGACAGACTTGTGTCTGAATTGCAGATGGAACCATTAATTCTATTTTCTTGGGAGAGTCATTTAACACTATTGTAACTGAATTAGTACACTAGACCCTTACTGTTCTTCTCCATTCACTCTTACACTTAAATCTAAAGTTAAATACAAAATCCTCACTATGGTCTATGTAGGGTCCACCGCTGTCACCTTACTCCTGATTAAACTCCCTTTTCCCTCACCCCACTCCAGCCACACTGGCTCCCTTGTTCTTTACACATACCAATCACAGAGCCACCTTAGGGTTGTGGACTTACTGTTTCCCCTGCTGGGATTATTCATTCAGCTTGCTCCTTCACTGCAATTAGTTCTTTTCTCCAATTCATCTCTTAAGAGCAGGCTTTCCTAAACTCATTATCTAAAAAAGCACCCCTTGTCATTTTTGACTCTCTTACTTTGCTTTATTTTTCTTCTCAGCTCTTATCTACATCTGACGCTGTATTGGTTTACATGTTTGCCAGCCTTTCCCCACTACAATGTAAATTTCATGTGGGCATAAGTCTAGTCTGTTTTGTTCAACACTCTATCCCAAGTGCCTAGAACAGTGCCTGGTACATAAAAGGCACATGATAATTATTTATTGGATGTGTCTTCGTTTCTCTCTCTTTAAGAAAAAGTAAACCTCCTTGCAGTATTTGTAAAGATTATAAATACAGTAATACATTAAATGGAATCTCAAAATCCCCTAGCATGTTGTGACATAATCTGTCTGTGCCTCATCCTTTACCAATTGTGTGTATTCTGGTGCATTTTCAACTGCCAATGGATACTGCTTTTTAACTGAGGGCTATTACTAAAGACTTGGAAAGACAGAAGTGCCTGGGAAATAACACCCCAAACCAGGAAACCTTGAACTGTGACTTTCAGGCGTTGGCGCATTAATATCCCAGGTCCCTTGCCCCTCAGGATAACTGTGGCTTGTGTTTTGCACCCTTCTCAGATTTCTCTATGGAATTAAGCTTGAGGTGGTCACTGTGGTAGCTAGCTAGACAACACATCCTTTATTGGCCGCTTCCATTTTCCTTTATCGTTTCTCCATTCCCCTACTGCTGTTTCCTGCATTTCCCAATAATTGCATCGAATCTTTGTCTCAGGATCTCCTTCTGGGGTAACCCAAATGAAGATGTTTAAAGAATGGTAGCTATTAATATATAATAATTTTTTCTAGTCTACAAGTTGAAGGTCAGACTTTTTAATACCAAATTCCTGTATCTGCATAAATGTATGCCATTCTACACATTTTAATAATTATTAAAAAGAATGATGTATTTCTCTGTTTAACTCATTTCTTAATCTCTTACATTGCAATCCTCACATCTGTATTGCATCTTTCTTTTTCTATATTCTTTCCTCAGTGATTATTATAGAAGCTTATTGATAATTTATATCTGGAATATCTATTTGATTGTTCTGTGATTCTCAAACTTACCTCTGTCTAAAAACAACCATATATTTGGGGGTGAGGATCAGGCACTGATACTTTAAAATTTTCCACAATGATCTCCTGTGCAACTAATATGGCAAGCTCTGGTAAGTCTTCCATAATTTCCCCCTTTTTCTCAATTTTAGTAACTTTTTAAAGAATTATCTGCAGTTTTCTGTGATCATAGAGTTTGATTTTGATCTTGAAAGTCTCTTTTCCCTGTTTTGTTAGCATTTATTTGTGAGCTCTCAGAGTTTTAAATGCACCAACTTTTAAACAATTTCTTTAGTCATTTAAACTTTTAAGCATTAAGATTTTGTAAATCAATAAATGATTGATTTCAAGGTATGTGAAATACATTTGAAGTTAATTTATAGCCATTTTAACCTTCATTTGGAAATATTAAGCATTAATAAAATGCAGTATTGCCATGAAGATAGATATATAGATCGACAGGATAGAACAGAGTCCAGAAAACAATCAATGTGATATTCAACAAAGGTGTCAAGATCATGCAGTGGAGAAAGGAGAGTATTTTCAACAAATAGTGCAGGAATAATTGAATATCTATATTAAAATATTATATGAACTTTGATTCATACTTTGTACCAAGCACAAAATGTGGACCTGAACCCCTTCCCCCACTCTAAATATTAACTGACTAGCTTTTCTGCTTCTGTAATTAGCTTGTGCAAGGTTTTACAAGCCCCTGCGGGTGGGACTTTCTGGTAAGGGCAGATTAAGGCCTTCCCAAACCGCCCAAAGTTCACCCAGTTCCGGGAAGGGCCTAACTACAAAAGGGGTGGACTGTTGGGCAATTCCCCAGTTCCTCGTCTGTATACCACCCCACTGAAAGCCACCAATGAATTTAAAAGTCACCTCAGGTGACCAATAAGCTGTATACAACTCATCCTGTTGCCAAAGTCTGCCTACCAAACTGTATAAAAAGTGCTTGTGTTAAGAACTTGGGGCCGCTTCTGTCCTGAAGATGGAGTGACCCCAGCATGCTGGAATAAAAAAACCTCTTGTTTGATTGCAGCGATCTCTGTCTCCTGGTCTTTGTGAGATGAGCCTTCCCAACAAGTAAGATTCGCGCTTTCGGGCCAGTCTTATAAAAAATTACCTAAAAAATAAATCATGGACCAAAATGTAAGAACTAAAACTATAAAAGTTCTAGAAGAAAACATTGGAGAAAAACTTTGTGACATTAGATTAGGCAAAAATATTATAGATATACCCAAAAGTATACCCATAAACAAAAATTGGGGTAAGTTGCAGTTTGTCAAAATTTAAAACTTCTGTTTTTTAAAAGACATCATTAGGACAATGAAAAGACAAATCACATACTCAAAGATATTTTAAAAATATAAAGGACTCATCCAGAATATATAAGGAATTTTTAAACTCAATAATAAAAAAACGAACAAATCAATATGAAAATTGAGTAAAAATATGTTCAGAAACAAGTTCTATGACTGGCCACTGCCTACCTTAACCTATCAGAATCAATATCATTTTTAAATTAATGCTTATGGTTTTCAGGGGGTCACTGGATGTTTTCATATTCGTTGGTTAGCATGATCTCATAAAAATTATGCTCAGCTGAATACTGGGCAAACATACTTAAGCAGTTTGCAAGTAAATATATTTGTTGAAAAGTAAGGTAATAAGTGTAAAAATGAAGGTGAACTTTATGGAGATTCTCATTTACCTCAGCTTTTCTAAAGGGCCACTCACAATTATGTTCCAAAGAATGGGTGAGGCAACTTTCACTTACAAATGGGTTGTAATAGTTACATAATATGTAATTGCGGGTCATGGCAGAATGGAGTAAGTTGTGTTCCTGCAGAAAACAACCAGAAAAATCCAAACAGGCAATAAAAATTCTGCTTTAAGAAACATCAGAGAGATGTGAAAGTGTAAGGACTACTTGGATTAAAATTCCAGACAGGGGAGAATCATTTAGAGGTGAGTGGACAGTTAGCAGCTACTTTTCCCCTGGGCCACGTGTCAATTTTAGGTACAGAGTAATAAAGGGGGCTTGACCCCATGTGTCAGGCTGATACTGGGGAACAGAGAAAACAATAAATCTTTAAAAGATGAAGACTTTAGAAGCCTCAAATACTTGGTCAGTTTTTTGGAAAAGGCATTTTCTACAATTTGAAATTGCATGGGAGGTTAAAGAATTAGAAAACAAACAAAACTGACAGGCAGAATGAAATTTCTTGCAGTGTCGAGAAACAATGATCAACCAGAAGGATCCTGAAATTAAAGTAGGCAAGCAAGAAAAATCATTGTTAGTATGTCTGTTTAAAAAAAAAAAAAATAAGAAAGAGAGTTCTTCTAGTAGAACAAAAATGAACACAGACAAAAAGAAAATGCAGGAGAAAACAGAGAACAGCAAAAAGAAAAAATATGCAGACAACATGTATAAATATTGACAATTATAAAAAATAATTGTAATGTTTGTGTAGTTTAAAATATATTTGGAACTAAAATACATGAGAATAATAATGAAAAAGGTAATGAGGATAAAAGGTGTGAAATTTTCTTAAGTACTATTGGGGAAGTGGTTAAGTAAGAATTCATATTGTAATCTTTAAGGTAATTGTTAAAAGAGTAACAAAATAATGTTTTAGTATATATCTGCTAGTTAAAAGAGGAAAACTGAATAAGAAAGTGATTTATCTAAAAGAAGGACAGAAAAAGAAAAAAAGTAATATAAAACGTGAGAAACAGAAACAAATAAAAAACTGTAGCTGTGAAATGTTATTTTGGTAATTACATGAACTAAAAATGGATTAAGATTTCATGTAAATAATGAAGATTATCAGATTAGATTTAAAAAGGGAAAAAAAACAATTCATGCTGCTTATGGATAAAATGTTTAAATGTTAAGTTTTATTTTTAAATTGCAGAAAAGTCAAAAGTAAAGGGATAGGCTTGGGGATGTAGAGAGCTCAAAGAATATTACTTCCACATCCACAATGAATGAAAAAAAGTCGTGCAATTTACAAGTTCACAACTTTCCTGGAACCTATCAAAAATGCTAACATTGCTGGGTAAACACTAACCTAAAATCTGGATAGAGATAGGACTTGGGAGCTTGCTTGGGTAGATGCATCCCAACACTAGTAAGAAGAATTCAGCTAAAATAGTTAATGAACTGGCAAAGGTCAAGTATGAGCTAGTGGAAGAGTTGGAAGCTCTTGAGAGTTACAAATACTGAAAAAGGGGGGAGTGTCACACTTTCTTATAAGCATTTTCTCTACAAGTCTACCTAGTACTCACAGGGTAGACAAGGGAAAATCTCAAGAAAGCTTTCCTCATGTAAGTGCAGGCCTGGGAAGGAAGAACAGCTACTGTAGAGGGGCAAAAAACTCAGATTCTTCTCCTCTATCTACCTTTTATATGGGAGGGTGGGGGGGGGGGAGAAAAATTTTTGCCCTTAGGATGATGGTAAAATCTCCTTGCAAAGATATACTCTCTCCATGAGGGAGGAACAGGAATATATGCTGGGCCTAGGACTACACCTAGAGGACAGGCAATGCATTTTAATGGCCATATTCCCCAAACCTGGAGAACAGTGTCTATGTAAGACTGATATTTAATCAGAACTTCATTGAATTCTATCTCTTCCCCTGCTCGCCCACTATCCTAATAAGCATTGAGTAAAGGAAACAGTGGACTATTGCCAGGAGAGCTGAAATGAACAGATTCTCTCTGTAGTACAGTGTAATGAGAAGACCCAAAGCTGAGGAGGAGCAAATATTGAGACAAACCCACTGGCCAGTTAGCACCCAATCTAAACACAAGCTATCACTATACGAACTTGAAGCCTGGAGTACACTGAGAGTAAACAAATCTCAAATCAAAGCTAACTCTGATTAATGCAAACCTCCATACTAAAGGCCTGGACAGATGGAAAGTTGTGTTCATTTCAAAGCTTGAAATCTGCTTAGATCTGTCTCTACACAAGCTATGGGGCTTTCAACAAAAAAATTACAAAAAAAAAAAAAATATGCCTCATTAAAAAGCACACACAACACACACACTCCCCAAAGACAAAGTGATCAACAGAAACATGTGGCTATAGTAGAGATGTTAGAATTGTCTGACAGAGAATTTAAAATAACTGATTAATAAAGGCTTAATGGAAAAGTCGGACATCTTGTAAAATCACATGGGTAATTTCAACCAAGAGGTAGAAATAATGAGAAAGAATCAACATGGAAATGATAGAAATGAAAACATCATAACGGAGAGACTGCCTCATACAGACTCATTCCTTGACACAGGCAAGGTAAACTTTGAAAGATGTATCAGTAGAAATTACCCAAACCAAAACAAAAAAAGTAATAAATGCAGGAAAAAACCACAACAGAGCATCCAAGAACTATGGGATAACATACAATTGTCTATATTTTGACATGATTGGAATGCCATAAGGAGTAAAGAGAAAGAATGGGTAGAAGAAATATTTGAAGTAATAGTAGCTGACAATTTCCCAGAATTAATCACAAACACCAAAGCACAGATTCAAGAAGCTCAGTGAACACAAAGGATAAATACCAACCAACCAAACAACATATGCCCCTAGGCTTATCAAAATCAAACAGTTGAAAACAAAAGACAAAGAGAAAATTTGAAGTCAAAGAGACACATTGTATATAACTGTTACGCCCATAGGCAAGAGAAAAAAAAGCCAAGCAAACAAAAAACCTACCTCGAACCCCTGTCTTGTACAAAAGTTAACCCAAAATGTGCTATAAACATAAATGTAAAACATAAAAGTATAAAACTTCTAAAAGAAAACTAAGAAGAAAATCTTTGTGACCTCAAGTTAGGCAAAGAATTTTTAGATATTATAGATATTACACCAAAAACATGATTCATAAAATGTTGACAAGTTGGATATTATTCAGCTTGGAAACTTTTGGTTTGTGACAGACATGTTAAATGCATGAAAAGACAAGCTCCAGATTGGAAGAATGTATTTACAAATCACATTTCTGACACAGGCTTTATGTCCAGAATATATAGAGAATTCACAAAACTCAAAAATAAGATAATTTTTAAAAAATGGACCGAAGATATAGACATTTCACCAAAAAGATATATGGATGACAAATAAGCATATAGAAATGTGCTCAACATAATTAGTCATCAGAAAAATACACGTTAATGAGACACCTTACATATACATTAGAATGGCTGAAAACAAACAAAAAATTGGCCTTACCCAGAGCTGAGAGTATTCAAAGCCTCTGGAATTTTTATACAATGCTGGTGGGAATGAAAACTGGTACAGCCACTATGGAAAACATTTTGTCAGTTTCTAATAAAATTAAATATATGTTTATGATTTGATTGAGCAATCCCACTCCCAGAAATTTACTATGATGGTTAATTTTATATTTCAATTTGGCTAGGCCATGGTTCCCAGATATTTAGTCAAATACCAGCCTAGATGTTGCTGTGAAGGTACATTTTTTAGAGGAGATTAACATTTAAATCAGTAGACTTTGAGTAAAATGGATTACTGTCCCTACCGTGGATGGGACTCATCCAATCATAAGAGAAAATTGAAGTTCCTGGAAAAGGAGGGAATTCTGCCTCCAGACTGCCTTTGGATTCAAGATGCAACATCAGCTCTTCCCTGGGTCTCCATCCTGTCAGCCTACCCTGTAGATTTTGGGCTTACCAGCCTCCATGATCTATATCTCTCTTTACATATGTGTCCTGTTGGACATCTCTTTCTATATATATGCACATTCTGTTTTTCCAGATAACCCTGACTAATACACTTACCCAAGATACATGAATACTTCTTTTTATACAAAAACCTGTACATAAATACTTACAGCAGCTTTATTCATATTTGCCCGACATTGGAAACAACCCAGGTGTCCTTCAATCAGTGAGTGAATAACTACTTATTGTATATCCATACAACAGAATGCTACTCAGCAATAAAAAGGAATAAATTATTGATTCATGTAACAATATGTGTGATTCTTAAATGCATTTAGTTAAATGAAAGAAGCCAAATCTAAAAGGCTGTGTATTAGGTGATTATATTCATGTGACATTCTGGAAAAGGAATGTCAAATAAATCAGTGGTTTCCTTGGGTAAGGAGTAGGTGGAAGAGTTGACTACAAAGGGGAGACACAAGGGGATTTTCGCAGTGATGGAGCTGTTCTCTGTTATGGCTATGGGGGTGGATATAGGAGTCCAACTCTGATCAAAACCCATATATTTGTTTACCACAAAGGGTGACTTGTACTGTATGTAAATATTTTAAAAATCAACCAAGACCTTAGGGAAAACAAAATAAAATATAAATGTAACGAGTGATCCTGGGTTACAAATGAATAATATAACCACATTGAAAGGAAGGAGGAAGAAAATAATTAACTCAAGTTACTTTGGAAAACAGAATTCTGAACTGGGTTCTGTAAGGCTGAAGACAAAAAAAACTATACATAAACACCGATTTTAGTTGGGAAATTGTTTCTCACAAGAATACAGGTTGGCAATTATGAGAATACTATAAGTGTAAGCCAAACTTGAACAAATAAGTAAATATATTGCAGATAATGAGAGTCAGGTTTTTCACTGTTGGAAAAAGTTGAGACAATTTACAAAAAAAGGAAAGGGGGAAATCTAGAATGAACCCATGTTGTTAGATTGTTAGGTGTCAATTTGAATACACACACACACACACACACAGAGTTAAATACAGAAATATAGATGTGTCTGTTAGCATGGGCTAGCATACATAGACATGTTTCCAAGTTCTGACTTCTGAGAAACCTAGAAATCATGACAAATCAGTAGCAATGAGCACATCTAGGGCCTACACCTTGCTTTCTAAATATTACTTTTCCAATCAAAGGAGTCAGGATTCCTTGGAGAAAAGTGGTTGGTTGCAGGGCTGGGACAAGACAGGTGAAGATTGTCATTGTGGTGCTAGAAGATAAAGAAATGCTCAAAAAAAAAAAAAAAGCCGGTGGTGTGGGGAGAGGTGCATATCAAAAGTCCACAGGAGCCAAACTGAAAAAGCTCTCAGTGGCCCAAAATGGAAAAATTTTCGCATTTAAGCAACAAAATAGATAATGATAGTATTGGATTATAATCCAAAGCATAATGATATAAATAAATAACTGAATAAATAAAGGAGGGGAAAAGGGAAGTTCTTTCTCATAGATGAATTCCTGCTAATAAATGTAGAAGGACTGAGGCGAATAGAGAAATCACTACTGGAACACCACTGTAATAATTCTTTCAGAAAGATCCCCCAATGGATGCTGGATTTAATGGGCAAAAGTTTGAGGATACATGGGATATTTTTATAGACTCAGATTATCTCCTTCACAATATTTATTAATTACAAAGGGAAAAATAGTAACTTCATAATGGAGAAAACTGGAAGATACCACCTTAATCAAGTGATCAAAGTTAACATCACTGGGAATAAAATACATAAACATCATGTATCTCCTGATATAATGCACCAAGAAGGACATATCACCTGTGTGTTTTCTTGCCAAAAATGCCTCATATTGATCTAATCATGAGAAAACATCAGATAAATGCAAATTGAGGGATATTCTACAAAATAATTGATCAGTGTTCTTCAAAAGTGTTAAGTCATGAAAGACAAAGAAAGACTGAGAAACTGTCACAGACCAGAGGAGATTAGGAGACATGACAATTAAATATGATGTGGGATCTTGAATAGGATACTGGAATAGGAAAACATTAGTGGAAAATATGGTGAAATCTGAATAAAGCCTAGAGTTTAGTTAATAGCATGTACTAATACTAATTTGTTACTTCCAATAATTGTATTAAGATTATACTGGATGTTAAGATGAGGAGAAGCTGTGTGAAGGGTGTAAGGGGACTCTCTGTACTATTTTTGTAAATTTTCTGTAAATCTAAAATTATTTCAAGCTTAAAAAGTTAAAAAATTACATGACCAGTATTACTGCTAACAAGAAATCGCCATGAAATTTGAGAAAAAGAAGTAAAAGAATAGAAAAAACACACTGTGCAAAAACTATACTCAAAAATAATTAATAGAGATAAAGAGAGACACTTCATAATTCAAAGAAGTCAACCTAATGGGAAGGTATCATAATTTAAGATTTGCATATACCCAATAATATAGCTTAAAAAAATGTATATGTATGATCTCCTGTCCTTTTCCATAGCTAATAAAGCAATGATTTCCTATATACTCAGTGATGACAACTATGGCATTTAGGATCATGAAAAAACTGAAAATTAAAAAGTAAACTTCAAATTATATCAAAAGATTTGTACACCTTCTATTTATAAAGACGATGCCTCAAAGTCAATAAGATAAGAATATTGAATTATTTTTCTAATAATTATGGTCAGAGTGTAATAGCCTTTATTTTCAAAGCATTGCAACATTTAAGAATCACTTAAGCATTTTTAAACTGCAGCTTTCTGCACTATTTCAATAATACTGGAATGAGCCTTGGAAATGAAGGGTTTTTTTTGAGAGCTTGCTAGGTGATTCAAATATACAGCCAAGTTTGGAAATCTCTCTTCTATGTCATCCTCTCTTACTTGTCTGAGGAACATAATTCCCCTTCTGTCTTAGATTAGAGTTGGCTATGAAACATGAATCTAAACCCCAGGCTCACTCATGTTGTTTGAATTTGTCTGGGTGGCTTTCTGGTGTGTGTATTGGCAGCCTACAGGCAGCTGGGCTGATATTTCTCTTCTGGTCCTTCTGTCTGTTCTATTCTTGGCACCTACGGATTCAGATATGGCTTTAGATTTCATGCAGACACATCTCTTGAAAGGCCAAATATAGAATGTAAAACATCTGATATTTAATTTAAAAGATCATTAAATGAAATTTCATCTCAATGTGTCCTTGTGACTTCTGAGTTAATGAGGTCAAATACACCTTTAAGCACCTCTCCTGGAACCTTGGACAAGCCTCTTATTCAGGGTAGACCTTCAGCAAATCCACTGACAGTTGATGAGTTGGGGTAAGTTAATTCTTCTAGTATTAATTTTTATGTTTTTCTCATCAATTTGTTTCTAAGAAAAATTTTCTATTAGAGAAAGTATATTCAGATTTTAGCAGGCATGAAAATTACCTAGGGAAGAAGTTTTTAAAAATGGAGGTTTTTGAGCTCCCACCAACAGGGAGTGATTATGACTAACTTTGGGGTGAGTCTCTAAAATCTGTATTTTTCAGTAAATATCTTTTCATGATCCTAATGCAGCTGGATTGCTAGAATACTCCTTAAAAATCCTGGGTAAGAAGATCCTGTTTGAGAATTTTATGTATTTATGGGTGCCCTATAGCTGAAAACTAGCAGACATTGAATTTCACCAATGCAGACATTCTGAGGGAATATAGAGCTTGCTAAAATGTAAGAGAAAAGTAAATCTAGCTTTGAAAATGAATCTCTCTTTCACTGACTTTTATTTATTTTTTTTGTAAATGACAACTTTTGTGAAATGACTCACTGGAGGATTATTATGAGTGAAGCATGATAATAATCATTAATATTCTGGCCACAAATGCAATTCATTTAGTAAACACCAGACTCTTTGAATTGTGAAGTGCCTAACATAATTGCATTCTGCAGCTAGGATGTGGCAATGGGCCCCTGGGCGGCCATGTGGATCTCTCCCTTCAAGCATTGGATAGAGACCTCAACGTGTGGCCTTGAAGTAGACTAGCTTCAGTCTTCATCTTTTCTTCTAACCCATTTTCTAAAAAAACTGCTCAGTTATATTCAGAATCAAAGAGGAAAGAATATTTTTTTCATCTTGTGGTCCTGGCTGAATGTGAAAATATTCTGGGCTGTTTAGAAGGTAGGTGTAAAAAAGCAATTTAATCCCCTATATGTATGTAGCAATTATTACAAACCAGCAAGGGGAAATGTGAAGGCAATTTGGTTATTACCACAGCATTGTATTGCCTGTTTTCTGTCTTTTTTGTCAGATTTTAGCTTTTTCTTTAATGATAAATCTTGGGATACATTGTTCATTATATCCACCCGAGAAATGCTTTTCTCATCAAAAGCATTTTTTTTTTTTTACTTCATTTGCCATTTAGCTTTTGCTAAGTATAACTGGGAGTAGCATTATGATTTCAGATAATAGAAGAAAAATTAAATATGTTGAAAACTGTCTGGTGATTTTTCCAGGAGGGTGAGGCCTCATTGTCATGCATGAGCCTATTGGTTGACTTCTAATGCAGGACACAGGACTGTGATTCTAGAAAATCCTATTGTGGGTTTTGGGAGCTCAAGTGAACCACACAGTCATCACTGCTCAGCCATCCTGCTCTTTGCATTTGTTAAATTGTATTTCTCATTAGAGACTCACTGATAACGTTTGTAACAAGCAAGAGGAAAGTAGTTCTTGCTGCCGCTTAATTTTAGGAAATTGATTAAGATAAATTTAAGATTGTCCTCATCTTTACAAAAATAAAATGACTTATTATGAAAAGAATGCACTGCTTGCTATTATTCTGATAGGCAGCAAGTTAATGAGCAAATTTATGAACTGTTGACGCCAACTTCTTGGCATTTGCATTTTGCTTGGTGGTTCCTAAAGAATAAAATTAACCCATCTTAGGAAATGAACAAATGCTGACATAGAAAACTTTGGAAAAACACAAACTTGCAAATGAAAATTAATATAATTGTTAACATTTCTATGCACGTGCTTCCAGCCTATTTTCTTTATGTTTTCTTTATATTTTTGGCCTCATATTTTCTACTCTGCCCTGAATACTGCCTTTTTTCCCCCTTCTCTTAGATTGTAAGCATTTCCCATTGCCATTAAAATTTTTTCACAAACATAAATTTAATATTTGTATTATGCTCTATAATTTAATTAACCATTTTTTATAATCGTACATTGAGTTTATTTATAATACTCTAATAATCTGATCCATCATTGAAGGCCTAAAATATTTGTGTAAAATTCCATATTTCCACCAAGTAAATTAAATGGCAGATGATGGATTCTGGATCTCCCTGTTTGTAATAACTCACTCACTTCTTGAGAAAAGTTAAAATGTTGAATAGTATTATAGGTCTGTCTTAGTCTGTTTCTGTTTCTTATAACAAAATACGTGGAACTGGGTAATTTATAAACAACCAGTACTTATTGCTTACAGTTTTGGAGGCTGGTAAGTCCAAAGAACAGGGAACACATCTGGTGAAGGCCTTGTTGATGGTGACAGTGATGCAGGGGTCTCACGTGGCAGAATGGTGGAGCACAGACAGATCGTGTCTCATGCACTCTCCTTTTAAAGCCCTCAGAACCACACCCATGACCACCATTAAACCATTCACTATGCACAGTCCTCCCAATTTATTCATCTCTTCAAGGCCCTACCTTTCATTTACCATCGTAGGATTTCTCACCTTCAACAGTTACAATGGAGATTAAGTTTGGGGGGGGACATTCAATCCAAGACAAAGTCTTAAGAACTGGTTATTTTGGGAATGTGTTTTGGTTATATTTAGGGTTGATTGTTTCCTGAGTTGCCTCCATGTCTGAGGTCAGTGGATTAGAGAAGGAATCACAGTCTTTTCTGCAGAGCGGGAGGAGGGAAATAGGGAACGGGAGTAGGTCTATAGCTCCAAATCTGCCCAATTGTAGTGATTCATTGTGAAGTGTCTCAGCTGGGTGTTAGGAAGTGTATTCTCAGGAACTTCTCTGATTAGGGAGGGAAAGGCAACAATGGCCTATGGTGAGAAACATGAAAGTCTGTGATGTAACTAGGGCTTGATATAGAGATACTTTGGGCAGTGAAATGATAGTCAACTTTTTTTTTTTTTTTGCAGAAAGGGGAGCTCATGACTGTACTAGTTTATACCCCCATTAAGAGGATGCGATGGGACCAGTTTCCCCACATTGTGTCAGCACTGCATGCTATTATCCAACTGAAAATTATCTGGTAAGGAGAAAACAACGTAGAATTATTCTTTTAGTTTACATTTCTTAATAATAAATGAGCATACATTCATACAGAGGTAAAATCCTACATAATTTGAACAAAAAAAGGGCCTTTTTCCATTCACCAAAGCTTCAAGAGTTGGATACCCAGAATAATAAATTGATATACTCTCTCTCTTCTCTCAAAAGTATTCACAGTTTCATTGTAAAGTCAACTTTTTATTAAGTAAAAGTTTGACATCTTCTGACTCTACAGATTTTGGCTGGCCAAGTTAGAGACTAATTTTGGGGTGGTGGGAGGACTCACCTATAGCTCCAAACTGAAAGTCTAAGTGTTGAGCATGACGAATAAACGAATGAATATCTCTGATTCTCCAATTCTTTGATGCAAAATGGGTGTCCACTAATTCAATTCAAGTGAAGGCTCAGTCTCATGATGCTGCCTCCACTTCAGTAGCCAGCCCCAGTGGAGTTCCCAGGTTTCTCGTACTTCAGTCCAACTTTGTTACAAATTCAGGGGTTCCCATGACCCCTCCAGCTTCATGTTCAACAATTTACTGGAACGATGAGCAGAATTCAGGAAAATACTATACTTACTATTATGGTTTATTACAAAGAATACAAATAAACAGCTAAATGAAGAGATATGTAGGGTGAGGTCCAAAAGGGTCTTTAGTGCAGGAGCCTCTGTCCCTGTGGAGATGGGTGAACAACCCTCCTGGCACCTCAGTGTGTTCACAAACTCGAAAGCTCTCTGAACCCCATTGTTTAAGGGTTTTAATGCATGTTTTATTAGATAGGAATGATTGACTGATTAAACCATTGGTTACTGGTGATTGAACTCAGTCTCCTTCCCCTCTGCAGAGGTAGGGAAGTGGGACTGAAAGTTTCAATCATTCAGTCATAGCTTGGTCTTTCTGGGCACCTGGTGCATATTGAAGCTGTCAAGGGCCATTAGCCAAGAGCCATCCCATTAGCATACAAAAGACATTTATCGGCCAGCCCGTGGCTCACTCTGGAGACTGTGGTGCTGACAACACCAAGTCAAGGGTTAAGATCCCCTTACCAGTCATCTTTAAAAAAAAAAAAAAAAAAAAAAAAAAGACATTTATCACTTAGGAGATTCCAGGGGTTTTAGGACCTCTGTGCCGGAAACCAGGGACAAAGACCAAATATATTTTTCACTTTACCATAGAATGAATGAGTGAATACCAGTTACTGAATGCCTCCTATGCAAAAAGTGATAGACTAGAGATAGTGGAGGATATAGCAATGTATAAAAGTGGTCTCTACTGTGTGATATATAATTCATTTAGCCTCAGAGGAAATATAGCTCATTGTGGAGGCTGCAGCAAAGAAAAGCTACACCAAGCATGTGGGCAATGAGCTGGATCTCAGAGAAGAGCGGGAAGAAACATCTACTGATAATACAATTCCTGGGAGTGTAGGAATCCCGTGCATCTTCTTCATCATTGTAATGCCTAGTTGAGGACCAGTACATAGTAGCCACGCAATAAACAATTAAAAAAAAAAAAAAAAAAAGCCTTGGGGTGGAATGGTAGAGAGTTGTACTGAAATGAAAACGTGGAGAATGCGTGATTGCACAAGGATGGTTTCAGAGGCCATCTGTGGCATGCTCTGGGGATGGCTCTTAAAATCCACCACGTGGGAGTGATGGGCATGTATAAGAAACAGGAGGCTGGAAACAGTCTGAGGCCAGATTGTAGAGGTCTATGAATGACAGATCTAGTGTAGACTGTCCTTTAGTCGCTGAGAGCCATTGATGGTTTGGAAGTTAAAATGATGAAACTGATATTTGTAGAAGAAAGATCTAGCAGGAGTTTGTGAGGGTAGTTCAAAAAGTTCATGAAAAGATTTGTATTATCTTTTATTTTGTCTCCTAAGGAAAACAATATACATTTTATTGAAATAAATCACAATACCGAGTATAATTTCCAGTGAATAGAGCAGTTATTGAAGTATCCTCATATAGTAGCCAGGAGGGAGTGAAAAAGGGCATGGTGTTGAGTGTTCCAGGCATCCTATGTTCAGGGTGAAGGAAAGAAATGAGATAATATGGGTGATATATTTAATCAACCAACCACAATTACTAGGCAACTTCTGTATACCCTGCCCTTGTTTTGAGGCTGCTGCACAGAAAAGGAACCAGAATACCCAATTGAGAATTTAAAAGGGGGGTCTTTATTGGCTGGCCAGCGACTGCCTCTCCAAGAAAGTCTTGGAAGAGAAGAGCCCTGACTTGAAGTTTAGGGGGTTTTTTAAAAGGCACATTTTTACATTAGTCACACAGTTAAAATTATTAAATAGTCACACACTTACAGTTATCATATAGTCACACACATACACACATACCCTCCTGGCGTGAAGAGGGGGTTTGGGGAGGCCTAGCGCAAGCTGATAACAGAAGCTGAAACAAGCAAGTTAATCGCTCAGGGGCAGCTTGGGTGGAGAACAGCAAACAAAATTCAAACTTCTCTAAGTGCAGGCTAATATTTAGCTTTTAACTTCTATTAAGGTGGCTGAAGAGCTGAGGGGGATTTTTAAACAACAACATTTTCTAAGCAATTCAAACACTATTTAAAATTAATCTATATTGTCAAGCAGCAAGCAGTTTCACAGAAGCAAATTGCGTATATTATGAAAGTGGGGGTCACTCTATCTCACCCTACATGGACTTAGAGACCATATACAAAACTTAGAGACCATGGGCAGCTTCTTCAAAGAGGTTTTATTTTAATTGAGTCCTTGAAACTGCTATGTAGTTATAAAAGGGATTTCTTCAGGCCTGGACTACTATCTTTCCTCCCAAATTCATTTGCTTTGCTCCAGAGGCAGCAGTTCCTACTCTGACACAGCTCAAGTAGGATCCCAAATAGTAACCCTTTGATCCCAGTCCTGATCCACCCCACGTGAGGGCTCCTGGACCTGCCCACACGCTGCAGCCCCTAGCAAGCTCTGCTGCACTCTCACCTTCATCCCAGGCTCTGATAACCCCCATGCAGCTCCAGTGTTTAGGGCCTTGTTGGTCCAGAAAGGGAGAAGGGAATACATAAAAAGTAACACAGCAAGTTCCACTCAGAATTGTGAACAGGCAATTTGCAATGATAATAAAAATATTAACAACCACAATAAAAGCCAAAAGTATTTATAGAGAGTTTACTAAGTGCCAGGCATTGCTCTAAGCACTTTACGTGCATTATTTTAATTAATTCTTACAACAGCTCTACAAGTTGTTATCACCATTTTACATGGGGGGAAATAAGTCACAGAGAGGTTATTCGGATGGTAGGTGGAACACATAGGATTGAAACCCGGTTATTCCGACTCTAGTGCCAAGGCCACACTGGTTATACTGATAGATCAGAAAAGGAGAGGAGTAAATTTAGAAAAATTTCCTGGAGGTTTGAAATTTTTCTAAGCAAATGAAGACATGAGCCTGAGGACAGAATGGAAAGGTGCATTCCAAGTCCGGAAAATGCTGTGTACCCAAGTTGCCAGAACCCAGTGTGATTTTTCTCATCTTAATGTCTTTGCATGTGCTAGTTTCTGTACCTGGAATGCTTTCTCCCTTTTATTCTTTGACTAACTCCTGTTCATAGTATAAAACTTGGCTCAGATACCACCTTGTTTTGAAGGCTTCCTTTGCGTTAAATGCTTTTGGTTTATTGCTTTCTCCTGACTCTGAACTGATTTCTGTCACAGCTTGTGGTAGATTATTTAAAAATGCCCCCAACTTTCCATCAATTTCTGCATCCATGTACTTTGCCATGTAACTTTTCAGACCCATCAGGAGGTGTCCTAGGTGTCAACTGAAAGTCTCTTATAATAGAACAATGTAGATTTATTTTTATTATTTTTTTGGGTAAGCGAGAGTTCGAACTACTTTTGGTTTTTTTCTCTTAACCACTTGTGGAGTTGGGTATAGTCTGAAGCCTAGCCTTCTGGGCTTCTGCTTTCTAAAAGTCACAGGGTGGGGATGTTTGTGTTTGCCAAAATTATAAAAGCCAAAATCAAATAAATTGTATATTGCAACACTCTGTCCCCATTGTATGCTCAGCTCCTTCTTAGCCAGATGAGGTCAAATGGAGACCTCTAAGTTACTTCCAGAAAAAGTTATTTGTAGTCTCCACGTATTTTTAGTGAGCAGATAAGAATAATAATAAAAAAATGAGACCTTTTTGAATAATCCTTGGAACACAGTTTCCTACTGCACAAAAAGGATGAAAGATATGACATTTGGATTCCGAATAGTTCAGTGTGGTGTGGTAGTGAGCGAGGCAGAAAGCTCTGTGGGACACATCAGCAAAAGAAGGAGCAGTGAAACATGACAAGCAAGTCTTTCCTTTTACCCTTTCATGTCTGAAAGTTCAGCAAAACTAGCATCCATTTCTGAGTCTCTATGCTCTGGAAGTTGTGAACATGTTGGAGGGATACAGAAGCAAGCAGGCAGAGTCAGATTTGAACCTATAAGGGATTTAAAGAAAGTTTCAAAGAGTATCTAAGACTACTAAAAGCATTTGAGTGTCTACTAATCACAAAGCCCTGGGCCAGAAACATCTTTGGAGAAATATAAAATTATGATAGGGCACCTGATCTTTAGGACTTCTGTTTCTAGCATAATGGAGTGATTTGTATCAAACTAACTCTCCAGCCAAGACAAACTATAAAAGTTGGATAAAGCAATAAATGGAAGGCACTAGAGAGCAACCAAATCATCCATGACTTGAAGGGCCAAGAACTCTGAGAGAAATGAAGTGCCCTGGGGAGAGCCCACATTTAATCCCACATCTTCCCTTGAGTCATTTGCCAATTCACACATCAGGGAAAAGAAACCCAGCAGGTGCAGGCATCCTGGGTCTTTGACATTTTCTTTTGGCTGAGAAAACAGATGTTAGAGCTTGAGACTACCAAGATAGCAAGAAATGAAGAATCCCAGGTCCTGGACAGAAAGGAACCTTGGAGAAATGAGCTCACAATTCTGCATGAAATTTCTTCTTGAAGCATCCACCAACTCCTAGCTATGCGTAAGGCAAAATAAGGCCAATCTCTGAAGAAAAGAGCATACAGTAGCAACTGGGAGGCTAGGTAGTTGAGCTGAGATTTTTTTGCAGTCATGTAACACTGGGTGTACAAAGGTTGGAATTCAGGGCTCAACAAGGTGGAGAAACCCTGGGAAACACCCTCATGCTTACAGCTCAATGCTTACAGTGAATTCTCCAGAGGGGAATTCACTAGGGGTTAGGGTTAAGCCATAGCATTAAAGGCAATCCTGAAATAGACCATGTTCCTGTTATTTATTACTGTTTTGCAAACCACCTCAAAACTTAGAGGCTTAAGACAACAACTTATCTTTCACAGTTCTAGAAGCTGACAAACTCAGCTGGGTGATTCTTGTTTGGTGTCCTTCATGTGCAGCCAGATAGTGTTTGTGGCTACAGTCATTTGAAAGCTTTTTTGCTCAAGTATCTGGAGCCTGGGGTAGGAAGTTTGAAATAGCCAGGGAGTGTAAAACACTTATTTCTATAGTTTTTTCACTTGACTAGTTTGGGCTTCTTCACAGTGTGGAAGTCTCAGTGTAATTGGACTTCTTGTATGGCATCTGGCTTCCTCCAGAGTGAGCTTTTCAAAAGATAGGGAGTAGGACTACAGTCTCCTAAGACCTGGATCCCGAAATGGCACAGCATCACTTTTTCTGTATTATTGGTCAAAGCAGTCTCAGAGCCCAGTCATTTGAAAGAGGAAGAGACCTGAATTCCTTAATTCAATGAAAGAAATGTCAAAGAATTTGAGGTCATCTTTATTACACCACAAACTAGCTCCGACAAAAGCTTTAAATCTAGTCTTGACCAGATCAAGTGTATCTTCACATATTCTACCTGCTTGTCAGAAAAAATTTAATCCTCCAGGGAGAAATATTACTTCTTCCAAAAATCCTACGAGTTGTCCATGCACAATGTTTCACAGTCAATGAAAAACAGTTATAAACGTCTAGAAATAGAATGGAATGACCAAAAGTCAAGAGTAAAAGCAAACAGCAGAAACAAGACCAGATGTTGGAGTTATTATTTAGGGAATTTACAATAATTATAATTAATATGTTTAAGAAAAAAATTTTGAAAGATGCATTTTTCCAGAAAACTGGTATCTATAAAAAAGAATAGAATCAAATGGAAATTCTAAAACTTAAAAATACAACATCAGATATTGTAAATTCAGCAGATTAAACATGGAATAAGAATGGATCATTAAACTGAGATATAGGTTAGTAGAAAATACTCAGGTCAAAACACAAAGAGGATTGAAGAAAAGGATTGAAAATATAGAATGAATGTAAGAAATTATGTTAGGTGGTTAAAATGACTACCATAGTAATTGCAGTTCCAGGAAATGAAGAGATAGAAGGAAACAGAAACAATTTATTTGGAAGAATACTGAGCAGGAATTTTCCAAAAGTTGGAAGACATCAAGCTTCCAGAGTCAAGAAATGCTATAAACTCCAAGCAGAATTAACACAAAGAAGACCACATCTATATACAATATATTCAAGCTGATAAAAACAAAATACAAGGAGAAAAATCTTTAAAGTAGCCAGAAAAAAAAGACACCCTCTTTCAAAACATCAAGATTGACAGTTGACTTTTCAACAGAAATGTTGAATGCCAGAATTCAACAGGACGATTGATATCTTTAAAGTGCTGGAAGAAAATAACTGCCAATTTAGAACACTATATATAGTAAAAGTATCCTCATAATATAAAGTAACATAAAGACCGATTTAGACAAACAAAAAAATGAGAGAATTTGTTTCCAGAAGACCTTCACTAAAAGAAATACTAAAAGGAAGACTTTATTCAGAAAAAGAAAAAAAAAATGCTCATATGGAAACAAAATAATGTATAAAAGAATAGAAATCACTGTGGGGATGGATAGTGGGGAAATATAAATAAAATATGATAATTAAGAAAAATTACAAAATCTTTTGTGGTTTAAAAATATAGAGAAAATTATAATACATGAGGACAATAGCATAAAAGGTAGTGGGGAACGGTAAAGAATATTGAAGTGCTGTCAGAATGTATTGTCTGGGAAGAAGTAAAAACTAATGTTAGGAAGACTGCCATAAATTAAGAATCCATCTGGAAATGTCTAATATAATCACTAAAACCACTATTAAGGGATAAAGTGGAAAAATAATTTAAAAATACACAATTGATTCAAAAGAAGAAAGAAAGGATAAAAATTTAAAAATAGATGCAATAGTTAGAAAATAAAAACTAGGTAATAGATTTAAACCCAAATATATCAGTAATTGCATTAAATATAAATGAATTAAACACTTCAGTTAAAAGGTAAAGATTGCTAGAGTATATACAGAAAACCAAAATCCAACTATATATGCTCCCTACAAAGTGCAAACTATAAATATAAAAGCACAGAGGGCTAGAGTAAAAATATGGTGAAGGATATATCATGAAACATTAATTTAAAAAAAGCTGATATAACTATTCTAATGTAAGACAAAGTAAACATTAAGGGAATAGCATTACTAGAGATAAACAGAGGCATTTCATAAGAAGACTGCACATATTTTATAAAGCAAAAACCAACAAATAAAATATGAAGTTGAAAAATCCAAAATCATAGCTGGAGATTTTAACTCAATAGTCTCAGTGATAAATAAAATAAGCAGACACCTAACAACACAAAACACAAAAGCACAAAACAACAACAAAAGTTAATAAGGATAAAGGTAATCCGACAACATATTAATAAACATGAACTAATTGGCCTATGTAGGACAGTGCACCACAAAACTAAAAAAAAATTATTCTTTCAAGCACACATGGGATACTTGCCAAAAAGACATATGTTGGGCCATAATGTCTTAACAGATTTCAAAAAGGTTAAAATTTAATACTCTCTATTCTATCAAGAGTGAAATTAAGCTTGAAATCAAAAACAAAAATAGCTAGCAAAAAATTTCTAAATTTAGGAAATTAAGTAGGATGCTTCTAGAAATTCATGGGTCAAGGAAGTCACAGTCTAAAATGGAAAATATTTTTAACTGAATAACGATTAAATTATGAAATATGAACAGCGAAGAAGAGGAGCTGGCGTTCTAGGAAGGGGGAATAAGATGAGCAAAAGGCTCATCTTGACTGAGCACCTTACGTTAAGGCCAGGGTGGGCAGCCTGGTGTAACTGGCATAGGTGTCTGAGGCAGGGGTAGTAAGGAAAGGTGATTAGTGAGCCACCGCCTGTCTTATTTCCTTCATTTGTACTCGGTAGTCTACTATAGTTGAGTTCATTGTTTTTTCTCTATGGCAGTCTGAGGTGAAGCAAGCAGCATTTAAATAACCTCAGCTGGAGGCTTGGGTATAGGGAGTGACAGAGGAAAGAGTGTGGGGTGAGGGTGGAGGGATTCTAGGAAGGAGGGGGAGGAAAAATAGCTTTGTCACTGTCCCAGATGTGTGATCCTGCTGCCCCAGTGTTAACAGTTGTACTCTGGTAACCGATCCAGAGTCCCAGTTATCTCCACTCCTCTCCTATTATGTTCCTGCAACTTGTCTTCCAGTTTTATTCTTCCTACTGACCCTCGTTCTTTTCAGGCCCAATATTCTGAGAACCAGGATACAATCTACTAGGGTCAGAGATAAAATTGACCTGTTATTGGACGGATTGTTGGAATGACAACATCCAGATCCCCAAACTGGAACAGAGCATCTGCCCCTTATCCTGAAGTCACTGCAGGACAATCAAATGTGTTGGGGAAACCAGGCTAATAATCATCATTAGAAGACAAAACAAGGTAACATATAATTATGCTATTATATTATCAGTATAAACTTCCAAGGATGTTGAGCAAAATCACAGAAAATAATAAAGCCTTCTGAAGTCAGGGAAGGACTCAAATGGGTGATGTTTTTCATCATGACCACCCACGAAAGAACAGAGCATAAACATTTTTAAACTGTAAGGAAACAGAAAACCCTGGGAAAAATACTGAGAGGGGGAAATATTGCCTATTCATGTAATTGATGTTATATTGGTAGGAAAACAAAATAACTAGTCAATGTAGTTGGACAACCAGTTGATGCAATGTTAAAAGAAAGCATCAGCTTGTTGCTTAATCGATTTTGTTATTTGACTGAGTTTGACAAAGTGTTGAAGAATCTCTTGTCTTCAGAAAATTGGGGTAGGTTCAATAGTCATTCAAAGGGGTTAGTTTCAAATAAATAGTTTGAAAGTCCCAGAAGTCAGACCATAACTTGGGCCAAAGACCTTGAATGCTCTCTGTGATTTTTCCCTTGATTAATTGGCCTCAGCCAGACTTTGTTGTGTTTTTGTCTGGGGTTATTTTGGAGACATTCCCCTTGTCATATTATCAAGACTTTCTAGTGGGCTGCTGCTGGGTTCTTACTAATATCTCCTCAAGTGCCTTCTGTTTGACATCATTTTCTCCTCCTCCCTAAGATGAAAACAACAAGCCAACTGAAAATGTCAAGAATATTGGGTATAATTGACATTAGGAAATGCTTGGCCTCTTTCTGACTAGTTAGCACCAAGCTCTGAACCAAAGTAGTCTGTTTACTGCCTGCAGACACTTTGTTGACCTGAGAAAAATTGGCTCATGAAACCTATTTGAAGTTTCTGATAGAGAGTGCTGTGGTAAAGGATTTTGGTTTGTAAGTTTGAAAATTTTGGCTGTCATTCACCAGTCAGTCAAGTGTTTTTTGAAAGCCTACTAGGTTGCAGGTGTGATGTGCTTCATGGGAATGTCTAGGGAAGTTTTTGCTCAAGCTGAACATCTAGATATTGACAGATTGGCCAAATGAGCTTGCAACATGAGCTCTCCCTTTTGAGTCTTTGCATGCTTTAGAATAATAAAGTTTCTGATAAGTCTTGCAGCAAAGAAACCTGCTTAATTTTGCTTTGCTTAACCCACTATTTCCTTTTCTTATTTTTTTTTCTTACCATGGAACCCCTTATTCTGGAACATATATTATATCTCATGGGATAGGAGAGAACTTTGGGAAAAGGGAATTGAATTAGCCCTCTCTGCACTACTTGTATTTACTGGGGAGTAGATATGAAAGAACCTCCACGACACATCATCTATTATATATTTTATGTTAGACAAGTGCCAAATACTATGGTTGTTATGAGGAATGTGGTAATCAAACATGAGTTAATGGCAGAAAAAGATCCATGTAAACATATAGCAAAAGTATTTTTTTCTTTCTCCTTTTCTCCTTCCTTTTCTGTATGTTTTAACCTCTGTTACTTTTCTTGGGCTTTAGGTACAGAGAAGCAGTAGTTCCTTTTTCTTGAACTCTCTGTTAGCTCTTTCTCTTTCTGCTTGTTTCTTTGATTTTTGATGCTGTTAATACAACCTATGTTAAAAAAAAAAAAAGAGGATTAGCTTTACATTTTCAATGACGAAGCAGCATCAAGTCAAAAGCTGGCTAACAAATATGAAAGAGATAAGTTTGGAGATAGATTCCATGGCTGATAGATATATTTTATGGCTGGTAGATTAAGTGGTGATATAGAATGTAAGTGGACCTAAGGGTCAGGCAGTGCATTTGTTTTATAGTCCTGCCATAAAAATGCCACAAACTTAGTGGCTTAAAACAACACAAATTTATTATTTTATAGTTTAGTGGCTTAGAAGTCTGGCAGGGCTAAAATCAAGGTGTGGCAGGGCTGCATTCCCTTCTGGAGGCTCTGGGAGAGAATCTGTTTCCTCATGTTTTCCAGCTCCTGGAGGCTGCCCACATTCCTTGGCTAGCAGCCCCCCTTCCATCTTCAAAGCCAGCAATATAGCATCTCTGTGACCTTGCTTCTGATGCGTGTCTCTTTCTCTGACCAAAGCTAGGAAAGGTTCCCCACTTTTAATGATTCATGTGATTAAATTGGGTTTACCTAGATAACCCAAAGTAATCTCCCTATTTTAATGTCTGTACCCTTAACCCCATCTGTAAAATTCCTTTAGCCACACAAGGTAATATATTCACAGATTCTGGGGATTAGCATGTGGGCTTCTTTGGGGGCCATTATTCTGCCTACCACTAGCAGGGACAGCCCTGATGAGGTAGACAAGAACCGCATCATGGATGGAAGACCCTGTGTGCCTGCCATGCTCAGGAACAAGGTTCAGGCTTTTCTTTTCCAGTTTGGATTGACTCCCTTACCAGTGCTCTGCTACTCAGGGCTGGAGCCAGTCTCTGATCATTATGGCTCACTGATAAAGAGAGTAATTGAGGACTGATTGCTGTTCATTATTCTCAATGATGTCCCTGACCCCAGGCAACTTAACCCCTGTACATCAGTAATCAAAAAGCCATTTGTCTCCTTTTCACTATTTATCTGAAGACACACACTAAGATAAAAGGGACTTTTACTTCCTACAGATTATACCAAGTCTTTGTTTCTACCAGCTATTACTATCCTTTCCTTTATATTTGATTTTCAGTTAAGGGCACATGAAAAAGATATGACAGACTCTACATATATTCCCTTTAATTGACCTAATTATGTGAATGTATAAAGATGAAATTGGTCCAACGTTAGTTCTTTAGATTATCTTATTCTGTATCTTATAAAAAACAAACTTAGAGAACATCCCTATTTCTCAAGCTCTTGTCCTCTTTCCACATTGTTCTTACGCTCAGTCAATCTTCCTTAGTTATGTCTCTCATTAAAATAAGTGATTCTCAATGGCACATAACCCACATTTTGAGAAAAACTGATGTAGTCAATCTCCATAATTTTATGAACTAGGAAACTGACACCCAGACAGGTTAAGCATGACTTGCCTAATGTCACATTGCTAGTTAGCTACTTAGCCACAATTCCAGGATTTGACTCCGACATCACTTCTGTCCACACTTTTAAACTTTCAATTTTATATTGATTTAGTTTCAAATTTAATTTTATCTAAAAGCTTTCCAGTTATTCTTTTGTTAAAAGCAAAATAATTTTTACATTTTTGAAAAGTTATTAACTTTTGCATCTCAGTTTTTTTTGGCTTAGTCCTACATTTTAGAGGCTTTACTATCTTTGTTGCTAAAGTAACATTCAAGTAACATTGACCTGCAGTCTCTTTCTATGCCCCACATTACCTCTTTTTGACAAGAGATTTTTGGCTTATATTTCTTTTTTTAAATCTTGTTCTTTTTATCTTCCTTGTAAGTCTCATACTTCTCTCACTTCCTCTGCACTTCTAATTCTCTTTCCTTTAATAATATCCCATGCGCCTTGTTCCCTCTTGGGTCTGATGCTAACAAAGGGCAGACACAAATATCTGCAGCAGTGGATGTTGATTTCTTTGCCTGGCCATGTGTTTGCCTGGGTGTTCTGTGAGTTTTTCCCCCAGATGCTTAACTATTTTTCCTCTTCCTTGCTCTATTTTTTCCTTTTTTGAAGAAAATGTACTCAGTTTCATCCACGTCACAGTTTTCTGTCAGCAGAGGCAGGGAATTAGCTTCCCAAAAAAGATGGCTATATTGAGCACTTATGTAGCACCTTCCCCCTCAGCAATTGAAAACCTTCCATAGGGGAGAGATTTACCATCTTTATTACATTGCTGATGAGAAATGGAGGAGAATGATACTAGAAGGTGGGAAGGGGATGTGTTATCAGCTACACTTTACTGAGGGAGTAATAACCAAAGTACAGATTAGGTCTGTCCAACTATTTCCCTTTATGATTTGGGGCCTCAGGGGAAGTCATAATGTGGGAGCGTTGATCAGTAGATTGGCTTGCCAAGAAATCAATCCAATCTTCTAGTGAAGGTACCTAAAATAGAGAGGCTTTCACAGCCCATGGATGAGAGCATCTTACTATTTAGGCAGGTCAGCTGCTACAGACCATAGCATGGCGCCTTAATGAAAGACACTGTGTATGGATGGCCACAATGTCCTGGGTTCAGACCCTATTCTTCTCCTTCCTCCTAAATCTCCATGATCTTCCATTTTCTCATCTGTGAAACAGAAATAGGAAAATATAACTTTCGGTGTTGTTTTCAGGTTTAAGTGATGAAAAAGGCTTTAGCACATTTGAAAGCTGATGGGAAAGATCCAATAAAGAGTAAAAGATTTAAGATAAAAGAGAGGGGGTTATTTATAAGCAAGATCTCTCCTTGATAAAGCATGGCAGGGGACCACTGGAGAAGCCTCAGTTAGAAAGAAAGGCCCCTTTTCCCCAGTGGCAGGAGGCAAGATGGAAGAATGGCTGCTTCAGTGCACGGGTTTGTAAATGTGGTGGTGGGAAGTTGAAGGATGTCTTCTCAGAGCATCTCTAGTTTTTTTGTGAAGTAGTTGATGCCATCTTCCTTGAGTACTGGGGGATGTGAAAGAAGTTGGAGGACTGAGGACAGTGGAGAACGTACGGAATCATCGCCATGAAGAATAGGAGAGAGAACTGATTAAAAACTCAGTAGAATCTCTTGACCGTGTTGTGTGTCCTGCTGAAGGTGCTGACCCTGAGCACATAAGGGTAACATTCTTCCCTGTTGCATTTTCGGCAATGATGCTCAGCAACCTTGGTCAATGGCTGGATTCACTGAAAGAGGCCTAGGAGAAGTGATGAAAGTGTAGTGAGGCAAAGGAACTGAGGAAATCGAGAAGAGTAGTTGAAGTACCAGAATACTGAATATAAGTAGGATCGGAAAGGAAAGAAGACACTGATAGTGAGTCAGTGAGATAGCGGAAAATTGTAAGGGCAGCCAAATGAATTCAAAGAGCTAGTTTAATAGAAATAACCGAATGAGCCATCCAGAAGGATAAGAGTTGTGATGTGTCTGAGTCTTTGATTTTGAAGGTAGAACAACTGTTCCGGTGCTAACAAGGTCCAGAGAAGGGCAATGAAAACACGTGACAAAGTGTAGAGTGAAGAAGATCCCTGGAGACGAAGAGATCAAGGAAGCAAGCGGCCAGGATGTTGGGTGTTAATACAGATGATGACGTCACATAGGATATGACGTTAGGGTCTGGGTGTAGAGACCATGATTTGGCAGACTACGGTGACAAAAAGGATCGAGGAAGGTAGAGCCAAAAACATGAGTCTCAATGGAGCGGGAGTTTTTATAAGAGGGTGCAGGAGCAATAGTTTGGAAACAGCAGTGGACAAGGAGGACACCACTCCTGCCTCCAGACTCGGGGGTATGTGACTGAGAAAATTCTCCTTGAGAAAGGTGTGTAGAAAGTTATGTTTTCAGGAGAGCCAGCCTTCTATGAAATGGGGACACTAATACCTCCACTTCAGAGTTATCATGATTTAATAAGATAGTGTATGCCGAAATGGCTGCCATATATAAAATGGTGCTTTTATATATTTAAAAATAATACAATTTACAATGTACCAGATACTATGCTGAGAGCATTTCGTGCATTATTTCATTTAATTCCAACAGACTGATGGGGTAGGTACTATTACTCTCTGCATTTGTAAATTAAGAAGGTGGGTTTTGAAGGGGTTAAGTAACTTGCACGGGTCTTCTAGCTCAGAAGTGGCAAATGTGAACCCAGGCGGTCTGGGGCCAGTGCCCACACTTTTAAACACTCTTATGTACTGATTATTTTTGTTTTGTTTTGTTTGAAAACAACTGTATCAGATTACCCATATGAATAAACTCAAGATGCGAATTTATTTTGAAATCATTTAAACTAAGCCTAAATTAAGTCAGGCTCTGAAGAACGCAAAATTTTTGGATAGATGTAAAAAATTCTCAAAAGTGTAGTGTTTATGCTATTTTCAGTATGAAAAATCCCACTATCATCATACCCAACATGTAGGGCCAGGAAGGGGGATTAAGGCCAGTCAATAGCTTTACTGAGCATGGTGCCTCAAGTCAAGTCTACCAGGCTACTTGGGACTGTTGGATCTTGACTGATGACTATGAAACAACAGTATGAGTCAGGGAAGAGATGAAAATGAATTTGGAGTAAATGTAGCTACTAGGAGAAGTAGGTCAAAATAAAAGAAACTATGTTGGCAGCTGTGGCCTGATGGGAGGCCTAGTGAAGGAAAATCAGGGGATCCAGTCACCTGCATGCCCTTGATGTGAATCAGAGTGGGGACAGTGGAGGGGGCTGAGCACTGTTACATCCTTCATGGGTCTTGCAATGGGACAATTGTCACTTGCATTGAGCAGTGTCTCCAGGCTATTGAGGAGCATCCAGAGCATAATTTAGAGTCCAGAATTTCCAAGAACTCTGAGTCCTTCCCTGAGAGGGAAACGGGGGCAGTAGTAATGCCCAAATCACAAAACCCTTTATCTGGTCTTGGGTGCTTCATTTGGACCTTACAGTCCAAATTTAAAATACACCCTGAATTTCTGAGTAAACATGAACATTCTCCTTCTTGCCTTCTCTAAGGAGCAAAGTTCTCTGGTACCTCAACTCAGTCCTCTATAATTCTCATATCCAGACAGGACACTGCCATTGCCTACAGCCATGGGCACTTTGTTGAGATGGAAAGGGTTTACAGGGATTCAGGGATTCATGACATTCCAGATCATGTCTGGGGGTGGGGTAATGGTGAGCATTGCCTTCTACTCTAGTGGTTGAGACTGGAGCAGAGATGATCATGAGAAAGGATTACCTGAATGAATATTAACATTTCCCTTAGCTATTTCTTGTTTTTCAAGAGGGAGAATTTTTTTGCTCCAACCCTGAAGGGACTAAAATAGTACGCCAATTGATCCTTAACCATACAGGACCCTATACCATTATTATTAGTTTTTTTCTCCAGGCTTGCTGGGACAACAATCATTCCAGGCGTATGAATTAAAGGTGTTAATTTTCCAAATTATGGAACCAAATGACCAGGCTGGATCTGTTCATTAGCTAGTGGTACTATTTTGAGTAAAGAAGATTTTTAAAAGTACATTCAGAGCCAAAGAATTCCAGGGAAATTCTTCTGAAGTACCCAGTGAGAACTTCCAGGAAGCTACATCTTCTTCCTTTCCTTTGTTTCAGTCCCTGAAGTGCCTGGTTCTGAGAACTGTTAGGGGAAGATGAAACTCTTCCTGGCAGGTATTGAGATGTTTGGTTTGTTTTGACTCTGCATTGATTCCAGGAATGTTAATAGGCATGTTTCCATGCAAACCACACAATAAAAAGATGACTATGGTTAAATCCAGTCCCATGGGGTAGCTGAAAAATAAAAATATGTACCTATTGGAAAACCTAGTGTTCTGTAGCTAATTCTGCTAGGTTCACCGAAGGGGCCTTTCTGGAAAGCTTTATAGCGATCCTGTCTATTCTGATTATGGTGGCAGTTCCTAGCTCTTTCCATTATGGTTTGTCAGTTTTTCCATTAAAGATCATGGCTTTTTGGAACAGAAATGTCTGGTGTGTTTGGAATCCGTCTGAGTCTTGCTGATGGCATGCAATCCAATGGCATGCAGTGCACATCCTACACCACATCTTTGCCTAACTTTTTAGTGTGAGATTCCAAGTTTTGTAACTCTAGTCTCTCCCACATGATTCCAGACAGCTGTTTTCAGACCCAGGAAATCCTTGGACAGAAAGCAGATCTGCTTTCTGGGATGTGAGGAGCTTTATACAAGGGGATAAGCGATTCCTGGCATGTAACCTGGAACAAGTCTCAATTGTTCCATTTCCTTTTGGGAAAAGTTAAGATCAGCACTGCTGACCAGATGTGCTTCTGTTAGCATCCATTATTATGATTAAGGATAAGAACAAAAATGTGATTTTGTCAGGAGGTCTAGATTAGAGCATGGCCCTTCTGCTGATTAGCTGTATAGCCCTAGGTGATCACTTATGCTCCATGGGAAATGGTTTCCCCTTGGGTAAAAGAAAATGGTTCTTGTGTGTACGAATCTAAGAACCTTCTCACTCTAACAATCCAGAAGATTCTGGAGAAAATGAGCATGTCTTGTCGTAGGTTTCACAGTACTACCCCATAGAACCGGTAGATGGCAGACTTGCATAATAGTCTGAAATTGACACCACACTGCGATACTGGTAGTCTCAGTGGTGATGAAGCTTGTCAAGGTAAGTACAGTGTAATGACCATTTAAAAAAATGTTGTTCTTAACTAGCAGGTTCATAGTTTCCAAGGCAGATTCTGTTTCCATTAAACTTGATGGGGACTCCACACTTGGACAATTGACATCCTTTCGAAATATGTTTTGAAAGGCAATATACCCACTGGAGCAAGCCATACATTCTTCTCTCACTCACTCTCATTAATTAATTCATTCAACTACTATTTGTCGAGTGTCCACTTTGTTCCAGGTCATGGGCTCAGTGCTAAGGATACAGAGATAAACAGAACGGATAGCCCTTGGACTCAGGAAGCCCATCTTCCAGAGAAACAAGACATGCCATTGAACGAGTATTTGTCATTGTGGTGGAAGTCTACAGAGAAGTACATATTACACCATGTAACACAGGTGCTGAACGAGGGGTAACAGGAATAATTTCCCTGGTGAAGTACAGGATGTCTGAGAGAATGAGTGAGGGTTGGCTTAGCAAAGAGGAAATTAGTTGGGGAGAGAAGTGGTCCAGGCAGAAGAAACAGCATGTTCAAAGCTGTGTAGGCAAGAGAAAATAAAAAGCATTGCAGAAACTAAAAGAAGCCAGAATGGCTGTGGCACTGAACCAGGCAGAGAGCGGTATGAGATGAGGAGACCAGATCTCATGGGGTCCCCTAGGCCATAAAAAGGAGAAAAGTGATTTCACAGAATTCTTGATTTCCCCACAATGCTGTTGGTAAGGTTGATTTTATCAGATTACTTAGCTGGCATCTTAGTGGGTAAAGAAGCCTGGTCCAATAGTAAAACGGAGAATAGGCTCATCTTGACTGGGAAGTTTTAGGGAGGAAAGGTGTCCAATATCTTCCCTCACCCACTATAAGGCTCACGGTTAACACTTCTATAACAAAAGACAAGTCAACAAGAGAAAAGAATAACAAATTTATTTAATCAGAGTTTTATGTGACATGGGAACCTTCAGAAATGAAGACCCAGGAAAAATGATCTATTTTTATGCTTAGGTTTGATGAAGAATGGACAGTCACGCAAAAATGTAGTCGGACAAAAAAACGTATTATCTAATGATAATAGACTGTTCAAATTCTTTATAAGCCTTTCTGTGTAGCACTTTCCTCCCAGGTATGGGGCAAGACTCCTTTGGAATGAAGGTCTTCAAGGGAGAAGGAAAAAAAGAAAAAGGGGACTGACCTTTCTAGGTTTTATGGCTTGCTTTGGGGGAAAGGGGCTCTAGTTTCTAACAACCTGGCTTGGGGGAGAGGAATTCTGGTTTCTACGACTTACTTCAGTGGAGAAAGAGGGATGGGAGACAGAAGAGCAGGAGAAGGTCAGAGAGTCATTTTTTCTGAGACCCTTTCAATGTCCTTCAGTTTAAAGTGTTCGGCATGCCAAGGGGCTATGCACTGGGATATTTTTCTGAGCCCCAACAAAGTGAAAGAGAAGAGCATAGAAATCTGATAATCAATATTAGCTTGGATTAATTTAGATCAAAATAATGTTCATAGCTTTTCTGGGATTAACTAATCCACATGCTTTGGTTTTAATGTATCCCCCAAATTTCATGTGTTGGAAACTTAATCTCAATCATATGTTGACTGAAGGTGGGGTCTTTGGGAGGTATTAGGATTAGATAAGGCCATCAGGCTGGGACTCTCACAGTGAGACTGGTGGCTTTATAAGAAGAGGAGGAGAAACCTGAGCTGACATGTACACTCTTGCTCTCTCGCCATGTGATATTATGATGCAGCAGGAATGCTGGCCCCTCAATCTCGAACTTCCCAGCCTCTGGAACTGTAAAGAATACATTTTTCCCCCTTTATAAATTACCCAGTCTGTGGTATTCTATTACAGCAATGTAAAACATACTAAGACACTTCACTGGCCATCACTCAATATGGTGGCAAGTAGCCTGTCAGAGTGATAAAACAATCTGTTATGTCTGTGCATCATTTGATTTATTCTCCTTAATTCTACTCAGAGCTACCACACACTGGGATTGCCACTTTCAGTGCAAGAATTTGCAACACTGTTCACCAAAGCCCCCATGGAGCTTGGCTGTAAAGGCCACCCTTCGTGTTGTCTACCAGCCCCTCACTCATCATGACTCCATATTAATTAAGCAATTGTTTTTCTCTGAAAATCTCAGCTCTTCAATAACATGGCCACTTAGCAAATGACACTGTGAATTAGCTCCCAGAGTGTTTCCACGTCGTAGAGGAAACAAATAACATGCCATTATGGATTTTCTGGCCATAAAACCAAGACAGGTATTAGATTTTAAAGAATTACAGGCTGAAGACAGGCAATCGTTTAATTTTAAAAGCAGGTAGGTCTGTAATTTGCTGCGTGCCTCTGAAGTTGAAGGTAGACAAAGTCTGTGAACTCATGTGACTAGTCCGCACACTGTACCCCTCCCCAGTTTTGTTTAAAATGCCAGAATAGCGAGTTTTGTGTACCTAGACATTTGCTCTATAGCATACAAAATCCAAAATCAGTGACTCTTTTTCTCACTGCCTTTATGTGGAGCCAAGCACATTTACATAATGCAATTCTATGTGTGAGAAATCAGAGATGCTTCAGGACGATGAGAACCTTTTCATTTAGCTTGTAATCACATACTTAGAACACCCAGCAAAAAAAGAAAAAATAAATAAATAAAAAGAACTATTTATTTTCAAGTCCTGGCTGTAGTTTGACAAAATATAGTGGCCAACCATTTTTTACCCATCTTTTTCTTGATCTAACCATATGTCTAACTGTAGGTTACTATAATCGTAATGAGGATCTATTTGGGGATGTAGCCCAGAGTTTTAGACAGTTTTATTATTATTCATAAATATTTATGTCCCAGATGTAATCATATTATTACAGGTTTGTACATACTCACATATAAAATTCATGAGACTACTTATTTTATCAATTCAGTCATGCTCTGACACCTTGGCAGCAAAGTAAGTTAGAAATGATAAAAATAAGGACCTGTCAGTAGATTAGCCACACTGCTTCAAAAAGAACCCATTTTAACTAGAACCATTAGTGCTTAGGTCAGACTGACTTATTGGTGGGTCAAAATACCTCCTCCCCACCACTCTTCACATCTTCCTGACCTATAATGTCCACCTTTAGAGACAATCATGGATGGTGCCATCAGTTAAGAAACTATTTTTCCTCTGGAAGAGACAAGAGAGATGACTTTCTATGCATCACACATAACCATGAGCTCCCCAAACTTATGTACGATTCTCAGTGTGTTAATTAAACTCCACTATCTTTCTCCTCCACTCAAAAAATACAATTGTATTCACTCTAATTTATAAAAAGTGAACCATTAGCAAACCGACACAAAGTAGTAGTAGTAAAAAATAAATATCTGATATATCTCATGTTATTGAAGCCAGGTCACGGTTCCCATGAGGTCCAAGGAAAGACTCCAGAAAGGAGATTAAAGAGCTTCCCTGACCATCTGAAGAATCATTAAGTCCATAGTAGTTATTATTGTCACTGGAATGCTGAGGGGAAGGGAAAAAAGCAGCAAAAATGGAGATTAAAGCACTTTCCCAACAGAGTTGTGATCATCAGGACAATGGAGTTTCCTCTGCATAGGTCTAGGCACCCCTGGCTGGACAAAATGGGGCACGTGTGTTGACTAGATGACTTTGAAAGGTCAGATATAGGAAGGACTGAGGACAGCCATTTTCTACATCTTGTTCCACCGAGGCTGACAGAATATCAGAGCTAGGAGGAATTTACTTTAAGAAGGTCTCTCACAGTTTCCGGGTAATTGAACCAAACAAACCCAGAGAGGCTGAAGGTCACATGGAGCTGTGACACAGACCAATCAGGGCAGTGACTTAAACCCACCTCTAATTACCAATGAGGTCCAATTTCCTCTATACTGCATATTAAAGCAAGCAGAAGAAGCAAGGTGAATAAAGAAACAACAATCTAATTGTATGCCCAGGAATTCCTTAGCTTGCTAAAATGGATACTTTCAGGAAAGTCAATTCTCCTGAGAAGAAACAGTAAAATGCAATCCTCAGATTACCCTTGGATAAAAGATGTAATGGACACCAAGACTTTGGTGTGACCTGTTGGATAAGTCCTTTCTCTAAGACTGTCAATGGTCAAGGATACATTCCCTTTGTCCATCTGCTTTATACACAAACAAAATCCTGGACCCAATGTGCCTATTCGAATTCCCTACCCATGCCTAACTTCCTTCTTTTAGCCAAAATGATTAGTTTCTTCCATATGAAATATCTTTTTTCTTTTGTCCTTCAAGGCCAGATGTCTTTTGCCCAACAAGTCACTATATATTTTTTAAACCTATCCAAGTTATCATGCCAAAGGGGGTCTGAAAGGCACTTCCAGGGCCATTCTTCCCTACCTAGCCATCACACCCAGCCTGTCTGTCCAGAAGTTTAATGGAAAGAGGAATTGAAAGACAGAACTTGAGTCTTGGCTATGTGACCTTGGGCTTGGAGCTTCAAGATCCTGATTGTAAAACACACGTTTAAATTCCCACTGTCGATGCCTCATATTGTGATGAGGCCCAGATGTGGAAGGGTATATGAAAGTGTTTGATAAACTTAAAGCACTTTGTAAAATTCAACACATTGTTACTAACCCCTAGGAGTGACACTGTGTTGGGAATCTGAAGCCAGGCATGGGGAACTCTTAAGCATTCTTAAGATCCATGCTCTGGTGACTCCTCTGCTCAACCTGTGCACAGAACCGCCTGGTGCTTCTAGGTTTTCTGACTAAGAGAATCACCATCTTTATGGAGAAACACAATTTTACATCATCTTTAAGGCATCAGAGACAATCTCTTTCCATTGCTGTTTCTAACTCAGAAGCAAAAATTAATTCAGGAGAGAACCAACTTTTCTCATTATTAGGCAATCATGCAGGGTTGTCCTTATATTTTTCCAGAAGATGTTTGTCTGGTTCCCCAAAACTTTGCTGCAGCCTCCTTGACTATCTTGCTAACCCCTTGACAGAAACTTCATCTGGCATCCCCACTTTTCCACCTGCCATGAACATGATGCAATAGAAAAATGTTTTTTTTTTCTTCTCCCATTGCCTTTTGAGCCAAGAGTACCAAAATTTGGTGCCTGCACTTTTTGAATGCATTTCCTCTAAAACAAATCTTTATATGAAATCTCTCTTGAACCTGCCATATTCCTTCCTTTTCGCACATCTACCCAATACATTCACATCTTTGCTTTTTCACCCCTCTGACATCCTGACAGATGGTATAATTTACATAGTGAATTAAAGCTGCTGTGCCTTTCCCCCCCATGGGATGCCATCCAAGCACAAGTCATGCACCTGCCCTTTCTCACCTGTGACATTTACTGCAGGAGCTCCATCAACTAATTCTGTTTGCCTCCTTGCAGACCCAGTTTATGGCTGACAATCTTGGAATACAAATCAGATCAAGTGTTGATCATTTGGCAAATCATTTGAGACACCAATTTAGTCTGTGCAGAAGCCTAGGAAACAAGCATTTCCAGGCAATTTGAAAGGATTTAAAATTTTCGGTAAAATTTTTGGTAAATTAGATGTATGTCCAAGAAATGTTAGATGAGACCTGGTTAAGTCCAAGTGGTAGCCCAGCAAGTTGCTGAAAGTATCCTATATCTCCTGCTACTTTTGACCAGGGTTCTTCTGAGACTATGATTTTTTTAAAGATTTCTTGGCCTGTAAAAAGCATGAGTTGAATAGTTGCATATATTTCATAAGAACTATATAGAGGAATTGGACATTCCTTACTATGACGCACTAGGGAGAATGTGCAGTGGTATTGATTTCAATTTTCCATTCGTCCTATTGAGGAAATGATGGCTAAGAGAATAGTCTTTTATTATTTTGATTGACTTTTCCCTCAACTTTTTATTTTGAAAATTTCCTGACCTATGAAAAAGTTTATCAAAAGCACAATAAACTACTACTTATCCTTCACCTAGATTTAACATTTGTTAAATGTTGTCTCAGTTACTTTGTCTCCCTCTTTATGTCTACTCTGTTTCCCTAAAACCATTGAAAATCAGTTGCAGACATCATGATGCTTCTCCCATGAATATTTTAGAGTGCATCTTTTAACCACAAAATCATTCTTATGTTCAAGGAATTTAACATTGATATAATTTGAAAAAAATTTTCAGATACAATTCGTATACAGTGAAATATATAGATTGTAAGTGTACAGTTCAGTGAGTTTGAACGGATGCATACATATGTGTAACCCATGCCACTATCAAGATAAAGGGCATTTCCATCACCTCAGAAGACATGCCCCTCCCTGTCAATGCTTTTCACCCCCAGAAGCAACCCCTGATATTATTTCTATCACCATAGATTCATTTTGCGCCTTTTAGAACTTCATATAAATGGAGTCATACAGTATGTATATTTTAGGTTAGCTTTTTTCTCACATTTTTTTTGAGATTCATCCATGTTGTGGGGTGTAACAATAGTTCATTCCTTTTTACTGCTGATTAGTATCACATTATCTAAATATAGCTCAGCTTGTTATTCATCGCATCCGGGCTGTTTCACGTTTTTGGCTATTATGAATATTCCTGAATGAAGTTTTGTGGATGAATTGATAAATAATATTGCCTTACAGTCCATATTCAAATTATCCCAATTATCCCCCCAGTATCTTTTATAGGTTTTTTCCATTCCAAAATCAAGTCAAGAAGCACATATTCCATCTGGCTATCTTTTCTCTGTGGTGCCGTATTACGAACAATTCTGCTTTTAAAAAATAGTTTTATAACTTTTTTTTAAGTTCAAGAAAATTGTCTTATAAAATGTCCTTTATACTGGATTTGTTCATTATTTCCTCATGATTAGGTTAAGTTTAAGCCATTTTGTCAAAAACACAAGAAGAATGATTGTGAAAAACAGCCTGTAAATGGCCCCCAGTGGTCTTTACCTCCTGGTGGCTATGCTGTTGTGTAGTTACTGCCCGTGTTAAATCAGGGCTGGTGTGTGCAAACAATAGAATACTGTGGATGTGATGATATGTAGTTTCCAAACCTAGGTTACAAAGACTGCAGCTCCTGCCTTGAGTTCTTGGTTCACTAGCTCTAGGGAAAGCCAACTGTGATGCCATAAAGACTCTCAAGCAGCCCTGCAGGTGGAAAAGTACCAACTTTTCAATATCAAATAGCCATCTATCTGGCATTTTGAAAGTGGAAATCCATTCCCAGTCAAGCCTTCAGATTATTACAGTCCCAGCTGACATCTGGCTGCAACCTCATGAGAGACCTTAAGCTAGAACTTCCTAGCCAAACCTTCCTGAATTCCTTACTAACAGAAATGTGAGAAATAAAAAAATGATTACTGTTGGTTTAAGCCACCAAGTTCTTGGGGGTATTTATGATGTAACATTAGATAACTGATATATTAGATAACATATTTCCTACTGAACAGCAGCAGGCATCATATTCCATCATTGATAGTGCTAAGTTTGATCATCTAGTTAGGTTAGAATCCACCAGTTCTCTCTATTAAAAAGTTATCTTTGGGCCAGCCCATGGCTCACTCGGGAGAGTGTGGTGCTGATAACACCAAGGCCATGGGTTTGGATCCCATATAGGTAAAAAAAAATAATAATAATAAAATAAAAATTAAAAAAAAATAAAAAATAAAATAAAAAGTTATCTTTCCTCTTGGTAGTAAATAATACGTAGGGTGATGTTTGAGACTGTCTAAATATTCTGATCCCCAATAACTTTCACCCAATAGCTTTAGAAATATTGATGATCTGTGTCTGAATCAATGATTACATTGATGCTTAAAGTGGAGATTTTTCTAACTCAATAATTCCTTTTACATTTATTACCTGGCATTCTTCTATAAAGAAAAAAAGAGCTTTCTCTATACTTTGCCTCATCTCTTTCTTCTTGAGTATCACTATGGACTCATGGATTAAGTTTTTTTTCTCCATCTGGTTAAATTTGGTCCTTAGGGAGCCCCTGCAAGCTGTTTCCTGAATTATTTGAACATATCCACATTGGTCTTTGACCATTCTGAGGGAATAATCTGAGCACTATCATAGTCTAGATCTTCTCTGTGGATCCCACAGAATCTAGATAGCACAGGAGGTTCTGTTTCTTATTTCAGGTCCCTTATTAATAATTGCAGAATTCATTTAACAAATATTTGAGTAACTGCCAGCACCAGGCATTATTCTAGGCACTAGGCATATGGGCCTAAATAAGGATGTTAGCAAAGGAGAAGAAAAAAGCCCTGCCCTCACAGAGTTTATATTTTAGTGAGTATATTCTTAAATTTTGCTTATATAATTTTTCACGTTGTTCAAAAGACCAAGCCTTTGTTTCCTGCTTCTGTAGGATTTTGTTTCCCGCTTTTTAAAATACAGCCTGTTTGCTTTTCTTGTTAATGAAGATGGCCGTTGTAGATCTCTCTCTTTCTGTCTCTTGGTTGCTCTCTCATCTCCTGAATTCTTATATCTGAGTTTACTTTAGCAATTATGTTTTCTCTGTGTGATCAGCCATCTTGTGTGCAGTATAACAATGAGAGAAGTATTTTGAAACTTCTGGGCATGGGAAAAGTCATTTCCATCTCAGAGTCCAGCTGAAAATAACTTTTGTATTCTGCAGCTCCATGATACCTCCTGTGTAACACCGAAAGCTCTCCCAGAGGCAGTCTTTTGGGAAGTATGGTCTAATCAAATCATTGATAGTGCGTGGGCTGCATGAGCACCTAGAACAATACTAAGCACATTATCAAAGCACAGATAATGCCCATTGAATGTAATTTAATAAACCATTGGGCTGAACTGACTGAACTGACCAACTACACACATGGCTTTCTGTGTTAGTATTACATAGGACTGTTTTAGTCCATTTTTTGTTGCTGTAACAGAATACCTGGGTAATTTACAAAGAACAGAGGTTTATTTGGCTGATGATTCAGTGACAGCTATATCTGATATAGGCCTCAGGCTGCTTCTACTCATGGCAGAAGGTGACAGGCAGCTGGTTGGTACAAGCAGATCACATGGGGAGAGAAGAAAGAGAGAGAGACGGGAGGTGCCAGGATATTTTAAACAACCAGCTCTCAGGGGAACTAATAGAGTGAGAACTCACTCATTACTCCCCCCACCTATGGAGAGCACTAATCCATTCATGAGGGATCCACCCCCATGACTCAAACACTGCCATATTGAGGATCAGATTTCCACATGAGTTTTGGTGGTGACAACACATCCAAACTCTATCAAGGACTTTTATTTTAGGTTGACAGTGCAGATCCTACCCAAGGCTATGGTCATTCTAGATTTGTTTCCTGTATGAAAACTGCTAACTGTAAGCAAGAAAGACTACCAGCCCCTCTTTTGTTCTCTTTAAGGATTTTATATCAAAACCACCCCCACCTTTCCTTTATACTCGTGGTTTTCAACTGGGGGCAATTTTGTCCCTGGGGACATGTGGCAATACCTGAAGACATTTTCAGCAGCAGGACTAGTAGAGGTGCTATTGGCATCTCCTCAGTAGACGCCAACAATGCTACTAAATATACTACAATGCTCAGTGCAGCCCCCACAACTAAGAATTATGTGGTCCAAAATGCCAGTCCTGCTGAGGTTGAATAATTCTATATGCATGGTCTAAGTCACTGTATAATATGTCAAAGTACTAACATCCAGAGTACAGTGGTGGGTTGGTAAGTGATGCCTGAACCTAGCCCTTGAGTAACATAAGCAACCCTGTTACTGGTAATGGTAGCAGAATAAAATTTCTGAGTTACTAGGAGAACTGGATTTCACAAAGAATGATCTAGAAAGAGTCCGATTTGTTTTGCTGCTTTTTATAGCCTTTTAAGGGAATTTCACTTGTAACCTGCGTACTTTTTTTACTACCTCCCTCATGTGTACAGATGGGGAAGAATGGCCCAGGGACCCCAGCAAAATATGCCATTATCCTAACCTTGCCTTGCAAAGCTTTTATTTCCTTCATCTGTCTTGGTCTTGTGGGTTACAGAGTACAGACTCCATTCCTGAAGAGCTGCCACCCCCACTCTATTTAGGAACCCTGCTTCAGCTGTCTGGGCCGTCAGCTGCCTGCACAGCCAGTGAGCAAGCGAGGTCACACAAGCTGTGGTGGCAGAGATTACACCAGCCTTTTGCATTTGGCCTCAAATCCCCTGGGGCATTCAATCCCCTCTCCTGTGGTGCCTTTGTGGGCCTTCCCCTAACAAATGTCTACTTGTTCTTCCTTAAAGCTCACAGAGTGTCAGAAGCCAAGATTGAGCCCTCATTTGCTTTCCTGGGGCCCACTGGCATGGCCTCAGGAGCCCTGCAGCTGCAGTATGAATGGGGCCATTTGATGGTTTAGCTGAGGGCTTAAGTGGAGTTAGATGGCACAGAATTCTCCCCTTAAACAGCTCTATCAAATCTTCAACCAGACTCAAACTAATGTTCTTTGGAAAATCACTTGTTTGTCCGAGTTCTCCACCTTGTGACTCTTTACTAAGAGAGAGTGTCAGAGATCTGGATTCTGCTCCCATAGCACTTGGCTTGGTATACAGAGCTCAGTAAATATTGGTTAAACCAAACAATGGAAGCCAAAATGCCAGAATAAAGTCTTGTAGATTGGTTGGTACTCTAGGAGAGGAAAAAATCTTTTTTCTCCTATCCCTTTTAGTTTCTCCTGCTGGGCCCTGTGACAAAAGACAGATTAATAAGAGAAAAAACAAAGTTTATATGTTCATCCCACTGTACCCAGGGGAGTACTTGGTAATGAGTAACTCAAAGGAATGGTTAAAACTAGGGCTTATCTAGCATTTTAACAAAAGAACAGTAAATTTGTAGAAAAATGACAAGACAAAGGAAACAACTTTGAGCTTCTTATGGGAAGCAAATACATGGGGAAACTAATGGAAGATAAGAGTTGTTTTTAGCAAGTTTGTTACATAGATTCCTCTAGTGCCATCTGTCTCTGGGCTGATAAAGGTCGAGGGATGTCTCCAGTGATTAACTTCTGTCCTTCCTAGTGGGGGGGGTGGGCACCTTTACAAATTTATGTCCTGCTTTTAGGAGGAAAGCTTTCCTTGTATCTGCTTCTCAGTTGCCTTCAACTCAAAACAATCCTTATGACAAAGTGGTATATTTTGGGGTGTCATATTCTGCTACCCTTCAGTACTGTTTTTTCTCCCACCCCCATCCTTTTGTCCTCTGTCAAGCTAGGGCTCACAGACCCTTCAAGCCCATTGTACAGACTGGGTCACAAACCCTTCACACACAGGTCCACGATTGGTAATTGGGAAAGATCCTGGGAGCCATTGGCAGATGACAGGAGCTCAGTCCTCAGCTGCCGCCACAGCCCCCCCATAGCCTCCCCAGGTGGTGGTGGGAGGGCATAGATCAGAGCCACTCATCCTTTATACTTAAGTTCATAACCCAGGACACCTGGGTGCACATGCACAATTACATCAGACAATAACCAAGGAATACCTGGGCACATGAGGATTTTTACAGCAAATGTGCAGCAAGATTCTGAACATCTGAGGGGCCCTGACCATTTTCCTATATTTTCCCAACACCCTCATTTTTAGTTTAAGGAGCAATGTTCCATGAAAAAGATAATTTTCAGTAACAGAAATAATATATGTTTCTTTACACTCAAAGAAATCCCAGCCTTAATACCAGGCACATTGTACCCACAACCCCAAACTTATGGCCAACAAACCAATCACTTTAAAAATGCAAATCAGAGTGTGTTCAACCATCAGGGAAAATCCAATGTCCTTACACAGGTTCTAGTCTTCCATCACTGGCCTCTGTAACCCTCCAGCTCAACACTCAACACTTCTCCACTTTCTCTGACTCTACACTGAGCTCACTAAACCCCTTTCCACTTACTAAACCCACATTGCTCTCTTGCCACTGAGCCTTTGCACAGTCTGTCCCCTGTAACTGTCTTCCTACCTTTTTTTATGGTGCTTTTACTTGGACTGCATTTAGCTTAGGCCAGTGGTTCTCAAAATCTGCTGCACATTAGAATCACCTGGAACAGCTTTTCATCCCCTGTACCTAAACCAGAATCTTTGGGAGTGGAACCCAAGCAAGGGAATTTTTAAAAACTCCCCAGGTGATTCCAATATGCAGGCAAGTTTGAGAACCAATGGTTTAGGAAGGTGTTTCTCAAACTTTTATGTGCATAGGTATCACCTGGTGATCTTGATGCAGATTCTGACTCAGCACATCTGGGGTGAGACTTGAAATTCTGCATCTCTAATGTTGCCCTAGAAAAGAAACTGAAGGCAGATATGTAATGCAAGGAGTTTATTTGAGCATATATAAGAAATTGCAGTCCTGGAAGACACAAAGCCAAGCTGCCTTGGAATGTACTTCAAAGATCAGCAAAATGCAGCATTTTATAATCACACAAAAGGGGAGAGTCAAAGGGAAGAGAAGGGGAGCCCCCCCCCTAAACATTACATCAGTTTTTCTATTGGTTGTACGTGGTGTATAGATTTGGGATTGTTACTAGATTACATTTTACACGGAGAGATCTATGGTAAGGGTTATAAGAAGCATTCTAGGTTATTTTATTACTTTTCTGGTGCCAGTATGTCTGCTTCTAAGTTAAAATGGTCTTACGATAATGTTTTCCAGGACATGGGAAGTGACGACTGACTCATCCCCAATTTACCAACAGACTACAATCTTTAGCTGACCTGGTCAGAGCAGATTTTTTTTATTATCACTAGCAAGTTCCCAGGTTAGGCCCATGTTGTGATGCTGCTAGTCTGCAGGCCATACTTTGAGTAGCAAAGGCTAAGACTTTGGTTCCTTTAAGACCGTGGTTCCCAAAATGTGGTCCAGGCCAGCACATCAGAATTACATGGACACGTTAGAAATGCAAAGTCTCAGGCCTCAGCCCACACTTACTGAATCAGAAACTCTGGGGGAAGGGCCAGTAGACTGTGTTTTAACAAGTCCTCCAGGTGATCCAATGCACACTCACGTCTAAGAACTACTTTAGGAAGTAGGAGTTCCTGAGACTTCAAGACTAAGTTGATTTCTCTCTCTCTAGTCTCTTCTACTTTTTCAGAGCATTTGTGCTTCCTCTGCTGCAGCACATTTCATACATACTGTTTAGTTGTCTGCTCACTGGCCTATATCCCAAACTGGAGGGAAAAGTTTCTGACTGCTGGACCCATAGGATCCCCATGACCTAGCATGGTGGCTGGCATCTAATATGCACTCAGTAAATATTTGTTGAATGTATTAAAGAAGGGCAGAGAGTTAAACTACACCTTACTGAGCCACTCTTTCCAGGTAATTTCCTGTCACTAGCCTAAAGAATGAAGAAGAGAAAAAGGACAAAGACGCAAAATGCCATTGAGGTCATGTGGTGCCTGAACTCTGTCCCAAAGTGTATCCCTCAGAGGGCAGGGTCCAGGTTTCCATGATTCCTCTCTCTAGCAAAGCTACAAATGACAGTTTAATAGATGCCTTTCCAGGAGGAGGCTGAGCCTAGCGTAAATAGAATGGGGGGAGGACAGCAGGAACAGTTATTTTCTGCAGTAATTTTTTCCTTTTCATGCTGCAACACAATAAAAAAAAGAGTAATTCAGATTCCCTTCACATTCCACTGTCCCAGGTTTTCTCCCTTACCTGATAGTCTCTTCAATAGGAACATCTCTATTTCTTCCAGGGAACAGAGGTGAAGGTGTGTCGATTGCTAGGGCCCATAAGCACCATTTTTTTCAGCAGTAAGGCAAAGGGAGACAGACTCTTGCCACCCCTCGGACACACTATCAGTAGATTTCAGGGAGCATCCCTAGCAAATTCATATTGTTTAGTATAATTCTGTTAGAAGACGTAAAACTGCTTCTAATCTACCAGGAGAAGCATGGTGGGCAACTACAATTCTCCTCTCTGGAATCACAGAATCCCTAGGGTAGTGGTTCTCAATCCTAGTTGCATATTATAGCCATCTAAGGAGATTTCTAACAGAAGCAATGCCCGACCCAACACTAGACCAATGAAATCAGACTCTGGGAATGGGGCCTGTTCATCTGCATTTTTTAAGTGCCCCAGGCAATTCTAGTGTCCAGCTTGTGAACCACTGGCATAGTGTTAAGACCATGTGGGGGCTTAGAAATCAGCAGACCCAATTCCAGACAATAGTTAAAATGAGTGAACTAGATCTTTGTAGAGAATAACATGAAACCAGCAAAACATCACAATATGCAGTGGAAAAAAACGAGTTGTAGAAAAGAAGTGCAGAATGATACAAATTATAAAATGCAGACCCCAAATTATACATTCTCTATATGGTTTATACATAGGTAGAAGTCTAGAAGTGTATTAAAAGGAAGTGAGTTCAAGTCTCACAGGTGGTTATGGGTGGGGCAGGGGCAAGGGACTAGGGAGGGAGAATAAAGGGACTACAGGAGCGTCCCTCTTATTGTGTCGTGCTTTGCTTCTTTTATGGTTTAAAAACAAGACTTGAAACAAATTGTAAAATGTTAACAATGATCTCTTCTGACTGGCGGGTATGCACATATTTATAGTCTGTGCTTTTCTATTTTTAAAAATGTTCTCAAACACAAATGATAATTAGTTTTAATAAAGGTCTAGCACCTAGGGTTTTCTAAATGAGAATTGTGAGGTCCGAAAGCACAACTGACGTAATAACCATGTCAGGGTCAGGGCCAGGGTCTGACTCCCACCCCAAGGCTCTGCCATTAAACTCTGCTGAGTCACAGATCGCCTTGCCTGGAAATCCCGCTTAACCTCCTCCGCCCGCGGATCACCGCTCCCCTACTCAGGGGCTCTCGGCTCTGCGACTGCAGGCTGCATTCTCTGTCTTAGCCCCTCGGCAGCGCGGGTGGTGACAGAGCGGCTGTGCCCTTGGTGTCACCGCACGGTGCGTTCCTGCAGGCAGGCTCAGGCTTCTAGGCGCCTGGCGTGACCCAGGCAGGCTCCTGCGCTTGCCGCTGCAGAGCAAGGGCTCAGGTGGGCGTTCCCGAGCGGGAACCTTGAAGGAAAGGCGTTCTGTTGGCTGGTATCCAAGCTGAAAAGCCCCCTCTGAAGGCAGCAACTCAGACACAAAGCGCATGAATGTGCTTTGCTGCAGAGCATGCGGCTGGATTATTGACAGGGACTGAGAAAGGCGTTGAAATGAAATTGGGAGACTGAAGAGATCTGCTCTTTTGATTGGGTCACTTCCAGGATTTTGCATGCTCCAGATGGCTGTGGGCCAAAGTAAAAATTCTTGTGATCCTAGCTAAAATTTTGGGGGAGTCGTCTTTGTAAATCATTTTCTTTTTAAAAAAAGCAAGTGCATAGCAGCACATGCTGGTTCTTCCCCCTCCCATGTTCTGATGTGGCTGGTTCACCTGTCACTGAGCTATTTGAATGAGCTGGGTTTTTCCTCCTTTCTAGCAAGCTTTGGTGTAAAAGCAAGCCAGTGCATGAGAGCAGCTGAGGAGCCATGTTTATGGAGTGGGAGTACAATCCCGAATTATGCCTGGCAATCGGAGGCTTTAATGGATGAATAACTGTCAAAGCACAGTGGGGTGTTTGATAACCTCTAAGGCTGCTTATTGTGAGTAGAAATCACAAGGTGAAAAAAGAGACAGGGATGGATGAGCTTGTGTTTCTTACCCTCCCTGCCTTTGAAGAGTTTGACAATACTCCCGAGTACTCCCTGGGGAGGATGCTCTTGGGGGCCTAACAGGATTCTGGTTTGAAGAAAGAGGAGGAGAGCTACAAAATTAAGAAAGAAAAAACAGAAATTGGGAGCAGGGACTGCACATTTAAAGCAAGAATTCAAAGCACAGAAGTCTCATGGAGGGGAAAGGGGAAAAGCCCCATTATCCAGTATCTCCAGGGGAGGAGCTGGCGGCAGCAAGATGAGATAGGATACCCATCAAGGTCATCAAACAGAAAACGGGGAGACTGAAGAATCTGCTTCACTGTTAATCCGTGCCAGGATTTTGCCAGCTCCATAAACTGAGCTCAAGTGGTATTTTAGGCATTGGATCATTTTATTGCTGGATTGCAGTAGGAGGAATTTTCCTTAATGCCTGGAAACAGGAGGGCATTGACTCTCTTTCTAATGCAGGGACATCAAGTAGAACACAATTTGCTTGCCAACACTAGTTGAGTGGAAGTGGCTGGCTGGAGCACGAAGGAAGGGTTCTAAGGCCAGATCCAAGCTCTAAGGGAACAGTGCTTGATTGATTAGTGATGTCTGTCTTGGCTGTGGAGGGTAAAGGCAACATGTTCACCTCCTATTTTTCATGTCTGCTTTGGGATGGTTTTCCTTCTGTAGGTGTATCACCACCACTGACATCAATGTAACAATTTACACATTAGACTTTGAGTCTTTTAGACTCTTCTGCTAAGGAGCTACCAACATAAAAGGGAAGGCAAAACAGGTCAACGATGACATTTTTTTCTAGTCCTATGGAATTGACCAAGTTTACGATTCAAGTGGCATCGAAATGCTTTTCCTCTGACTTGCCTCAGTTACTGATATGCCTACAGAACTTATGCCAGAGAGAATAGACCATTATTTTTAGGTTTACCCTTCTAAAATTGAGCAATTAGAAATGTATAATTATACAGTGAAAATAGATGTTCAGTGACTAAGTCTCCTTTCAAGGGCCTGATGTAAGTAGCTGTATTAGTCCATCTCTGTTGCTTATAACAAAATACCTAGAAGTGGGTAATTTATAAGAAAATGAAATTTATTGGTTACAGTTTTGAAGGAGGGGAAGTCCAAAGTCCAGGGAACAAATACATCTGGTGAAGACCTTGGTGGTGGTGACAGTGATGCAGGGGTATCACATGGCAGAATGGCAGAGCACAGAGAGAACTAACCTTCTCAGTTGGCTCCTTTTAAAGCCAGCAGAACCATACCCATGACCACCATTAATCTATTAACTTATTACTCAGTGAATGGATCAATCAACTTGTTACTCCATGAATGGATCAGTCCATTCACTAGGCATAGTCCTCACAATCCAATCACCTCTTCAAGGCCCCACCTTTCAATTTCCATAATAAGATTTCCCATCCTCTTAACAGTCACAGTGGGGATCAAGCTTCTAGTACATAAAACTTGAGGAATATAATTCAATCCATATCAGTAGCTTTGAGTATAAATTCAATTACTGGATAGGTCCTTGGGTGTCTGAAGCAGATTAAGAGTGGAGAGGAAGGACAGGAGAGGGATTGTGGAGAGAGGGGAGAGAGAAAAGAATGTGGGAAGGACTCAGATCCTTGTTGCATACAGCCCCGGCTCAACAAAGATGTGAAACATTTGAGTTTGTCTCTTTAGAGTTTGCGGTAGGCTGAATAATGTTCTCCCCAAAGACGTCCCTAGTCCTGTACATGGTAATAGGGACTTTGCAGATGTGATTAGGATTCTGGAGATGGTGAAATTATCCTGGATTGTCTGAGTGGGCCCAATATAATCACAGGAGTCCTTACAAGAAGGAGGCGGGAAGATCACAGTCAGTGAAAAAGATGTGATGGAAGCAGAGGTAAAAGTGACATGGGGTTATGAGCCAAGGAATGTAGACAGCCTCTAGAAAGCAAAAGACAAGGGCAAATTCTCCCCTAGAGCCTTCAGAAAAAACACAGTACTGCAGACCCAGTTTAGACTTCTGACTCCCAGAACTGTAAGAGAATAAATCTGTGTTGCTGCAAGCCACTTAATTTGTGGCATTCTGTTATAGCAGCAATAGGAAATTAAGACAGAGCTCCTGACTGATTTATGAGAATATCCTCCATCCCTACAACCTTTAGGCTTCTGGTAGCCTTGCTCCCATAAGCACCTGTTCTTAAGAAAGAAGGCCTTGTCATGTGTTGTTTAGAGTGAGTTTTGGTCACACATTTCAATCATCTTGGCAGTGTTTGGCTAATGGTAAATTTTGTTCATGTTAAAGGAATTCCAAGCACTAGGGCCCATTCCTAATCCATGTACATGTAAGGCTGCCAGTTTAGCACCAAGGGAATGTCTATTGTCCTGGATAGGAAGAATTTTTAAGGTGGGGAAATCTCTAAAATCTCAGACTGTGAGACATGTTTGCCATAAGGTATCACAAGAAATGCAATTTTAAATACTTTTTAATTGCTCTGTGTCATTAAAATACCATGAGACATGTCTTTATATCAGCCCTCCACCTACCCCATGAGGGAAAGAATTACTTCAGTTGGGCATGTGGAAATGTAAGTATCTACATCTTTTGAGTCTGGTTAAGTTGAAATATCTTGAAAACTTCCTTCAGAGAACTAGTCAGAGCTTCCATGAGGTCAAGACCAGGGCTTGTCTGCAACCATCAACAAGTTCTAGTAACTAGCAGAATGCCTGGCACTTAGTAGATATTTGAGCAATAGATCTCAGTTGAATAAATGAATGGACTAAAGAGTAATCTTTGATGGTGGTTGTTCACTATATGAATTTCCCCAAGGAAAATGATACAAGGAGAAAATACTAGGAGCTATTGCTAATTTTTACAAGAAATACAGTGGTCTTTGAGATGAAAAAAAATGATTTCCCTGCATGTGATTCCTGGTGTAATTACAGAAGATTTAAATTTGCTCCTTTATTCTTGTCCCTGTTTTAAAATTTTATATATTGAATATGATTTACATTTATAATTAGAAAAAAGTAATATTTTCAAAAGTGGATTTTTAGGGAATATGGTTAGATGGCTAGAGTTAGATGATATTCCTTGGGGGTAGCTTTAGCTGTCAGAGGGAGGCATAAAGCTCATGAATACAGTTGATTATTGATCCCTGGTTTTCTTACAGGAAAATGAGACATGGAAATAGCCAGGAGCTATGGTTTATTGTTATGTAAGAAGCAATGACTTTGAGGCAGACCTTCAATCTGTTCCTTACTAGTTGTTTGACAATAAACAAGTTACTTAGTTTCTATCAAACTCTGATGTTTTATCTGTAAAACAGTGTAAACAACCTTACAGGCCTACTCGGGAATTATGTGAGATACAGGTTGTAATGAATTTATACCCATGCCTGGAACATTGTAAGTACTCAATAAATGTCAGCTCTTATTATTTTTATTATGAACAAATTGTACATTCCTGGCCTTGATGCTGACGTTTCCTGTTGATACACAACTGATTTTTCAGTGCACATAAATGGAGGGCACTGGAATTTCTGGAGTTTTTCCTAGCAATAATTAGAAATGATGGAGTGATTAGGTGGCTAAAGGACATAATTAACCTCTCTCACTCTCAGTGCTCTCCTCTGTAAAAGTAGGGGATGGAATTAGAAGACTTTTAAGGTTCCTTCCTTCTCTAAGACGGTATGTTTATAAGATTTATTTTTGCTTTGAAAACCTTCATTTGAAGGATAATGACTTTTTTAAAATTCAATTTTTTGTGTGTGAACTTCGGTCTACTCCCTCCTATAATTTATTGTCTGAGATAAATATCTGGGAACATAATAAGAAAGATCCTGGTATCTGGCCAATTGTCTTTGCATTCCATATGCAAAGCTAGAGGGACATTCTAATTCTTTGTTGTTGCTCAGGAAAATTAAATTGTATCTGCCTTAGAAATGGACTACAGGATAAGGAGGGCTAAGATTTTTTAAAGCCATGCATTGTTAAAGAGAATGAGAGTCAACCACTTCGAGTTAGCAATGGCTAACTTTGTGATGGAAAAATTTAAGATTGTACCTGACTAAAATGAAAAGTAACTTTTTGTTTTATAGATGAGGGCCCCATGGCCGCCCAGGGCTACCAATTATGGCTCCACCTTGTCTAACCTCTCACTCTGTCCCTTCTTCTCCTCATAAAAACTTACCTGCCCAATGTTTCATCCCCCCCAGGGCCTTGCTTCTAGTTGCTATGGCAACAGCTTGCTAATCCAAGCTTAATATGCCTTCCTTGCCTTCTCAAGCAAGAGAGACTTGAGGAGACAATATCTTCCTGGAAGTGAAATGACACTAATGGGGGACTCTCAAACTAAGATTTAAGACTGATATTTTGAAACAGGCAGTCTGTGGTCCCTCTCAAATTACAACTGGGAAGAGTCTTCCTCCCTACCTACATATAGAGCCAACCTGATGTCTTGTTATTCTTGTTCTTTCCTTTACTAAACATCTATGTTCTGTCTGCTGTGATCAAAGTGATATGCTGGCCATGTTCTATCCCATGAAGACCTGCTGAGCACTGTGACTGCACAGGTGATATTCGAATTCAATCGATCAGTACATTTTCCTGGATTCTCATTAATGCAGGAAAAAATGACACCGGAGTAAACTACAACAAAACAGCCCCTGGCAATTTCTTGTCCTGTGTCTGATTGACTTCTTTTACACCTGAGGGAGGTATTGCCAAACCACCAATTCCCAGAGCTATGCTGTCTTGGAGATACTAAATAGCAAAGGGAAAAAAACATCTCCGCCTTAAGGAGGAAGAGAGCTCTGGATATGAATGCTTACAAGGCAAAGTAGCCTTTGGAAAAATGCTCCAATATCTCCTTAGTTTTATACGCTATTTCCCATCTCAGTTGTTCAGACCTCCAAACTCTGTCTCCTTCTCCCCAACTCTGCTTACAAGTCCATATGCACTAAAAAGGGTAAATTTGCATTTTGAAGTAAAATAGAGATGGAGTTCAAACCACAGTAGAATTTAAGAGTGGAAGCTGAGTGAGGGGTGAGGGTGGAAGGGAATTAGAGATGCAGATGATTCTGTAGTCCAATAACCTAGGACAAATCCCATGCACTTCTGCCTTTGGGCAAGTTACTTAACCTCCCTAAACCTTAGTTGTCTCATCTGTATTAGGGGATAACAATTGTCTCTATCTCATAAAGGATCACCAAAGAAAAACTAGAGCTGGACTGTAGTTAAAATGGTAAAAGCATGTTTTAATAAGGAACTATTGCAATAAGGGGAAGAGAACACAATGTAGAACTAGGCTCAATTCTGAATACAGCATGGACAAGTGGGGATTTATAGCCAGGGAGCAGGGTGGGGATAAGTGGATGGAAAATTACGAAAGGAAGCATCAAGGGTAAGGGTGGATTTTGGCCAACCAACCTAATAGCATTCTTGCTGAAGGCAGGCCAGTGTTATCAGATATCGCTTGGGGATGATAGGGAATGAGGGATTTGATCAGATATTTAGGGTGATCAGATATTGAGGATGGGATTTTCTGCTAAACTGACTTAGCAGGATTCTTGCTAAAACTAAGCTATATCAAGATGGATACTGAAGGCTGAGGCCTACAGGGCTTAGAGGTGTCTAAAGGTAGGTCAAGGAGAGACTCTGTCAGGGTGTTCAGAAAATTAATTATCCACATAAAGTGTTAAGGGATCAAGAAAGTGCATAATGAATGATAGTTTTTGTCATAAATAAAGCTTTAAGAGAAGAAAATTGAGACTGATTGCAGAATTTAAGACACCATTATTTGAAAAAATGTTTATTCAAGTCCTCTGCCTACTTTTTAACTAGGTTATTTGTTTTTTGCTATTGAGTTGAATGAGTTCTTTACATATTTTGGATATTTACCCTTTATGTGATATATGGTTTACAAATATTTTCTCCCATTCTGTAGTTTGTCTTTTCACTTTATTGTTTCCTTTGCTCTGTAGAAGCTTTTTAGTTTTTTGTAGTCCCACTTGTTTATTTTTGCTTTCGTTGCCTGTACTTTTGGTGTCATATCCAAAAAAATCATTGCTGAGACCAATGTCAAGAAACTTGTTCCTTATGTTTTTTTTCTTCTAGGAATTTTATAGTCCCAGGTCTTGTTCAATAGGTATATGAAAAGGTGCTCAACATCTTTAATCATAGAGAAATGCAAATCAAAACCACAATAAGATATTATCTCACACCTGTTAGGATGGGTATTATCAAAAAGTCAAAAGATAACAGGTGTTTGTGAGGATGTGAAGAAAAGGAAACCCTTGTACAATGTTGGTGAAAATGTAAATTGCTATAGACATTATAGGAACAAAATTACAAATAGAAATATTTTTACCATATAACCCAGCAGTCCCTCTCCTTAGATATCCAAAGGAAATAAAATCAGTATCTAGAAGAGATATCTGAACTCTCACGTCCATTGCAGCATTATTCACAATAGACAAGATATGGGAACAACCTAAGTGTCTGTTGACAGATGAATGGATAAAGAAATTGTGGCATATATATACAATGAAATATTAGTCAGCCTTTAAAAAGAAGAAAATCCAGCTTTTTGCAACAGCATGGATGAAACTATAGGACATTATTCTAAGTGAAATAAGCCCAATTCAGAAAGAAAAATACTGTATGATCTCACTTATATGTGGACTCTAAAAAAGTCAATTTTGTAGAAGCAGAGAGTAGAATGGTGGTTAGCAGGGGTGGAGCATTGGGGGAAATGGGGAGATGTTGGTCAAAGGTAAAAAGCTTCAGTTATGTAGAATGCATAAATTCTAGAGCTCTAATGTACAGCTTGGGAACTATAGTTAAAAATACTGTATTGCATACTAGAAATTTTCTGAGAGAGTAGATCTGAGTTATTGTCACCACACACAAAAAATGGCAACTACGTGAGGAGATGGATAAGTTAATTAGTTGACTGTAGTAATCAGTTTGCTATGTGTGTATGTATATATCAAAACATCATGCTATATACCTTAAATATATACAATTTTAATAAAAAAAATTTTTTTAAGTCATTTATTCACTTATTCAACAAATACTTATTGAGCACCTGCCAAATGTGTCCAGACACTGTTCTAAATACTATGTGGAGAGAACAGCAGTGAACAAGATGGACAAAATTTTTGTCATTATTGAGTCTACACAATAGTGAGGGAAGGCAGAAAATAAAATACATATATAATATATTTTCGGGTAATGATAAGTACTATGAATAAAATAAGTAGGGTAAGGAGATCAAGTGTGATATAGAGGGGAGCTGTTTTTATACGGTGGTCAGGGAAGATGTCTCTGAGGAGAGGACATATGCATAGAGCTTTAAATGAAATAAAGGAGGGAGTCAGGTGAGGTTCTGTCAGAAAGAATCAGCAAATTAGTCATGGTTTGTTGGAATGTGTTTTTGGAATTTCCTGTTATCCCTAAAATTATGTCAAAGGATGGAAATTTACTTGGCTAGAGGTAAGACTGATCTTGAATCTGAGATTAGGGCTAGATGAAAGAAAGAAACCAGAGTTTGCTGAGCACTTATGTGTCAGGAGCTGTACTTCCTGCTTTAAACAGGTTCATTATGTCTTCTAATGAACCACCTAATCACACTGTCATTTCTCATAACAGCCCTACGAAATTACTATTACTCTCCTAATGTGGAAATTGTGCCTGGAGAATTTTCAACAACTTGCCTCAAAATAGTAAGGGGCTGAAATGGAATTCAAACAGATTCCACCTATCCCTTGTAAAGCTTTCCAGATAGTACCACAACACAACAGGACCAAGCCCTGGAATGCCTTGGAAAATCAGTCCCTCTGTCCCCCATCATGTTTTTAAAAGCCATTAGCCCTCAAATGATCATCAAGAATGTATCCCAAAGCTCCAAGCTTAAAGTCTGCACTTAGCACAAGCATGGAGTTTACCAACCTGGCCTTGAGAGTTTAGTGCTCAGTTGAAAGCAGAGAATGCCCATACCTAGATTCACCCAGGGGAGACCTAAATGGAGGCTTGATATTCTACTCCTATTTTCCAGTCCCAATATTCAGGGGCTCAAAGAATTTCCACTGCTCTGCTCTGTGGGGAGCTTTCAGATCAGTTAATAGTTTTTTGAATGTGCAGTTAAGTGGCAGATTGCCAACATATGCATCTTTGGCCACATGTAGAAGGCATAACTCAAAGAAGTATCACTTTTAAAGTTGTTCTTTAAGCAAACTTACAAGGAAGTAATTATGAAAGAGGGTTGACTCTTGGGAAACATTATACTTATTTAAGATACTACCTTGCTTAAAAGATTTGGGGGAAGAAGAAGGGGAATTAATTAAGAAGTTGCTCTCTGCCAGTTAATCTTGTATATTTAATTTACTGGGTAGGTAATTTTATCACCTTTACAAAGATGAGGAATCTGAGACTTAGAAATATTTCCCAAGTCACCCAATATTAGCCATCCCAAACTTAGATTTGAGCACATATCTGTCCAGATGTGCCAAAGCCTGTGCTCTTTCAACCAAAGCAACTATTTCTGTTGGAATTTGCTTTCAGAATCGGCAGCATATTCTTTCAAATAACACTGCTGGTAGCTGATCATTGTCCTTTCAAGGTAGATTTAATTCTGGAGAGTCAAATTCATTTAAAATCAAGACTGAGTGGATGATCACATTGCATGATGTCATTTTTGTTAATCTGACTAGAAAAAAATAAAAGAGAAGGGCAAGACGACCTCTCATTCATTGTTGCTTTCCTCTAACCACAAGTATTGTGTTTTACACATAGCCAATCAGTGGATTTTTTAAATTAAAATTATTTGTTGAAATGTAACACATTGATCTATCATCAACCATCTATAGCTAGCATTAACTGATTGGTCAGATTTTCTGTTAAAGAGGTGTTAAAAGAAAACTTTAGACAAATTGTGGGAGGCCATTGGTTTTGGACTGAGCTCCTGCATTAGTCCCCAACAGATCAGACCAAACCAAAATGGAGTCACTGATATTAAGTGCCACATAATCAAACTAAAACTTTAAGAAAGCAGATAGTTCTGAAAACAGACCAATTTTTCCCCCTCCTGAAAGCAGGAAATTCCCCCTTAACAAGGAAGAACACTCTGTAACTGTAATCAGGTTTTTTTTCTTTCTATTTTTCTGTTTCCCTGATCCCACCTTATAAGGCCCAGGGTTCTGCTATTTCCCTATGGAATTTGAGACCAAATGAGACCATTTACAATGATGTACATAGAGTTATGTCAGTGCCTAAAATTACGTCAATTTTTAGAGGTTGATCTAAAGGAGGGAATTGTTAAATTAAGTAGTAAGTAAGTATGGCCTAAAGGTTTCTTCAGACATAGTGAACTGTAACCTAAGTTGATGTACAAGTCAACTGTGACCTACTCTTGGGAAGTGGAATAGTTTGGTCAGGGCCCTCACCTTGGGTCCAGTTGGGTGTGGTTTTAGCACATCTTCATAGGCAAATTTTGTGTGTGTGTGTGGGGGGCAGTTAGTGTGCATGCGTGCCAATGGATCTTTTTAGTTTTGTTGCTATTCTTGTGTTCTTCAGAGAGAGACAGAGAGACAGAGACAGAGAGACAGAGACAGAGAGAGAGACAGAGAATAGTTTGAGTGAAGCAGGTGGGTGGGCATCTACCTCAGGTGTCCACCCAGCACAGCCATGCTTTCCAATCTGCTGCTTCCAAGGACCTTTTGGCCAGTTACCTAGCTCATAGACCTGTGTGAAGGGATCTGGTGACCCAGCCTGGCATGTGAAGGGTTTGTGACCCAGTCTGTGGATGAGTTTGAGGGGTCTGGGAGCTCCAGACCCAGCCCTAGCTCAACAATCGGCCCAGTCAGTGCAGGATTACTGGCAGGTAAAAGAGCCTGACAACTAGCATGGTCGTGGAGCTAGACAATTGGCATCATGAACAGGATAAGTAGCTCTGCAACTGGCAACTTTGGCAGGACATCAGACATTAGCCCTAGCCTTAGCTGTAGCACCACATCTTGTAACAAGTATTTGAGTCTCAGCCAATTACAGGCATTCAACTGTTCTGTACCTTACTTCCATTTTCTTTTCTTTTCTTTTTTTTTTTTTTTGTCTTTTTCGTGACCAGTAAGGGGATCGCCCCACACCGCACTCAGCCAGTGAGCGCACCGGCCAGTCCTTTATAGGATCCAAACCCGCGGCGGGAGCGTCGCTGCGCTCCCAGTGCTGCACTTTCCTGAGTGCGCCACGGGGTCGGCCTCTTACTTCCATTTTCTGTATGTGACTTCTCTTTTTCTGTCTATAAATTTTAACCTGCTATATAGCAGTGGTGGAGAGCTCCGAATCTGTTCTGATTCTGGGGGCTGCCTGATTCGCAAATTGTTCTTTGCTCAAATTAAACTGTTAAATTTAATTTGTCTAAAGTTTTTCTTTTAACAGAAGAGAACCCTGAAAGAATAGGATATAGCTCAGGTGAGTTTTGATGGTGGGGTCAGAATGCAGGAAGGTCAGACCTCAATGGAGTATTCGTGGGGAGGGGAGTGGGGAGGCTGGGGGGTGAGGTGGAGGTGGGAGTAGAAGTGGGCAGCATGAGAGCAATAGAGACTTCAGATACAGGATTAGACCCCAGTAATTGGGCTGAGGGGACAGAACAAAAGGAGTAGGGAAACCTGCTTTACAATCAGGAGAGAAAAGCACTCTGGAAGTAAAATATAATAAAATGTTACATAAAATTATACTTCCAGGAACCACTTAGTGACTGGAAGAGGTCATAGTCACCTCATTTGCCTCAGGGAAAGCTGAGTATTTTTCTCACTTGATTTGCTGTGGAATGAACTCCAGCTGAAATATAAGTCGCTCTATTTTTTGAGAGCCTCAATAACCTCCCTGTCTCAAATGTAGTTGTCACCATTGTGAAATGACGGCCTACTTTTAACCCCATCTATCACCAATAACCAGCAAAGGGGAGGTAACTAATAAATGTCTGAATATGCTTTAATTTATTTAGGTTACTCGTCTTCCTGAGGTAGAGATGGATGGGCTTCTCTTTCCAGTTAAACATTTACTGAGACCAGGTAGGTAAGAGTCAAATCACGGAATTTTGGAAACATGTGCATTTACCTTCAGTAGGGGATAATTCTCGGAAATGGAACTTCAGTAGCATAGCCACCCTCATTTATGCATCTATAAAAAGCAGTGCCAATTTTAGTGAGAAACCTAGAATATGTTATATAATGTCGGCATATAATTAATTCAAAATGCTCTGTCATTAAATCACATAATCATGCTTTGTGAGCATACATAAGCTTAATTGGGAGTAACGTAACTAAGGAGACTGAGATCCAGAGTACTGTAAATAAAATAACTGCTAGCAGCTCCTGCAGTATAAATTTAGATCAGCAGGCAATCTTGCAAAGGTCCCATGTCTTGTTGTGGGTTAGCAGTCTCTCTCTTCTATGTAAAGACAACAGAAAAGATTAGCAAGTCTCCTAACTGGAAAGTCTGCTGCAGTCTTTGGGATTGCTCTGCTATTAGTAGGGAGAGGACTTGTATGCCAGCTGACTCAATGATCAATAAGCTTCTCAATTTTTTTTTTTTTTTTTTTTTTGTGTGTGTGTGGATGAATTGGTATAGCACAGTCGGAGGCCTCTTGAAGATGGGTCACTTTTCTGTAGTGAAAAGAGTTCTGCATTTTTAAGGGTAACATATTTTTACCTCAATAATTTCAGTATCCTCATCTGTAAGTAGAGAGTAATACCTGCTTTGTAGAGCCTTTTGAGGAAGAAATAAAAAGCTCACGGAGTGCCTGACACAGTGCCTGGAAGGTAGGTGGTATTCAATAAATGCTCTTGGTTTTCCCATGCCCCCAGCACATAGTGTCCTGCACATTGTGAGAACAATAGATCATTGTTGACGTGGCTGAAGTGTGCCCACTGAGATGAATTCCCTAAGGGGGTGTCCTATATTTCTAGTCAGGCACCAAGGAACAAATGGAACTCAAATCAGTTTTAAGACACGGTCAGGCCAACTGCAATGGAGAAAACTGGGAAAAGAAAAAAAAATTTCAAGGTCCATTGTGGATGCAGGTCAATTCCTGCTTTCCCAGGATGGGATTCCCAAGCTGAGGGTAGGAAAGCAGACATGTGGCATCCATTCTGCCATTTCTCCTTCTTGTGCTCATGCAGCCATTACTAACTGATCTCAGCTGCCTGCCCTCTGCACCCAGATGGGTTCTCACACTCCTGAACACAGCGTTCAGGCAAGCATTCATAATCGGTTAGCACTGGCACTTGTGATAAAGCCAATTTGCTATTCTTGGCAGAAGAATGCAGCCCACTGCCTGGGTGACCCATCAGTTGAATAATAAAAGGAGAACATATACTCCTCTCGTCCGTCCCCTTTCTGAATCTATCAATAGGGAGAGAGCTCTGTTCCTTTCTCTTTGTAGAGTGACTTTTTAGTCTGTAGGTGATTCCTTAACACTTGATATTTGGATACCACTCTACAGTTTACATAATATTTTAAAGTATACTTAATCCTGATAATAACCATGGGTGACAGGTGGGTTACATATTATTACTCTCTCTGTATGTGGGAGAAAACCAAGGCTCTGGGGAGTTAATGAACTTATCTAAGCTGATAGAGCCGGTAAGTGGCATACTGGAACTTGAAGATGGGGATGTCCAACTCCAAAATCTGGTAATTATTTAGAGATGACTGTGGCAATAACTGAGTAATGTCAGGGAAAAGACTATGAACAGTAATGGTACACCAATGCTTCACAGAGAAGACTCTAGTCCTCAAAGAGAAAATAAGATTTTGAATTGGTAAGACATAGCAGGACTGCATTCTAAGCAAGGGACCATGAGCAATGTTACAGAAGTGTGGCTTTGTGGGCATGGCAAGCAGTGGTGGTGGGTATCGGGCACAGGAGGGGCACTGCCATGACTAATATGGAAAGTCATATAGAGATGCTGGGGAATGTTAGAAAATGAGCAAACAAGGAAGCTGGACCCTCCAAAGGAAGGTCTGATTACCAGGCTAAGCATGTTGTATTACTTTTTTGATTATTGAGCTATGGGCTATGATTTTATCTAAATACTTTGGAATCGATTTATATTTTCAAGTTTCTCAGACATGAGTATGGTCCTAAAAAATACTTTTTTAAGATTCAGGGTGGAAAGGAGACATCTGATATTCTTAAATTGGCCAACATTTCTGTATCATTTTCCTCCTACTCCACTGTGACTTTCTATATTGCTGTATCTTGGGGCCATTGGCCTTTTCTGGAAAATAAGAACACTAAAAACAGATTACAAAAATCAATAAAGTTTATAAGTCTCAAAAAAATTCAATTTCATAAAGGAAGAAAAGATCTCTTTCAAAATATAAAAAAAAACCCCATAAAATACATAAAAACTAGGCTTAAACAACAAATGTGCAAGATTTGTGTGAAGAACATTTTTAAACATTAATGGGGAACACAAAATCTGACTTAAATGAAAATACATACCTTGTTTTTGGAAAGACTCATAAATATATCCATTTTTCTTAGTTTAATGTATACACTTAGTTTTATTGTAATCAAAATAGCCCCAGGATTACTTTTTAGAACTAGAGGCTAAGTTCATATGAAAAACTAGAAAGCAATAATGGCCAGAAAAAATTATGAAATAGAAGAGCAATGTGTTAGACATAGTCCTATTGAGTAGTAAATTATGAAAAGATAGAAAATTAAAATAGTGTGGCACTAGCATATCAATAGACAGACAAATTAATGAACCAACATACAGTCCAGAAATAGATCCAAATACACACACACATATTTAGTGTATAATAAAAGTGGCACTGCTTATTAGTGGGTAAAATAAATTGTTCAGTAAACATTAAAAAAAGAGAGAAGAAAAAGAAATCAGAGAAGTGCTAGAAGAAACATACACACATAAACACACACACACACACACACACACACACACCCCACCATATATTTGCAGAGAAGGTCAGGCCTTGCTAGATATGATACAAAACCCAGAAATTAGAAAAAAAATCAGAAAAACTATCAATATATTTATTAAAATGTTTTAATTTGAAGAAAAAAGCACAAATAATGTTAAAATGGGCATCTAAGAAAAAGTATTTGCATTTATATATAATCAACAACAGACTCTTTTTCCTAATTTACAAAATGTAAAAAAATATAAGAAAAACTAAATATTATAAAAAATTGAAAAATATATGAAGAGATAGTTCATGGGAAAATACAGAGTTCTTAAACATATGAATAAACATCCAGTCTCACTCTTCACAAGAGAAAGGCAAATTAAAACTATAGTGATAGTTCATTCACACATCAGAATAGCAAGATAAAATAGTTTGATTCTGCATTGCATTAGTGAGGATGTGAGGAGTAGACATCAGGGGTGGGATAGTGACCAATACAACTCGTTGAAAGGTAATTTGTAGTATCTTTCAAAATTTTAAATGTATATTCCTTTTATCTCAGAAATTTCACTTCTAAGAATATTTCCTATATGTATACTGCACATATGTGTGTAGAATAAGTATGTAGACACATATTCATTCCATGATTATTTGTAATAGTAAAAGATTGAAACAACCTAAGCCTCCATCAATATGGCACTGGTTAATTAAACTTGATTCATGCATGTAATGAAATACTGTGCAGCTATTACAAATGAAAAATAATGCATTTTAAATATTAGCTCTTTTTTGACCATGGGGCAGCTCCAAGGTCTCTTCTTCCTGGCAAAATGTCAAAAAGTTGTCAGAAGGATGGGAGAGACTATAAGTGGCAACTTCTCTCTTTAGTTAAATTCATTGTAATAAAGAATAATTCATTAGAAGGATAATTCATTAAATTTTAGACAGACAGAGTGAATAGATTGTGGCTGCCCTTTAATGTACATCCCTGACAGCAAAAAGAAGAGGAAGGAAAAGATTGTCAAAAAAATATGTCATGTCCAGGTATGTTCCTCGAAAATCCCTACGGAAAGAAAAATGGAAATTTCCTAGATTCAATTTGTGCAAGAGGCTATACAACCATGACCCAGACACAGAGAGAGCACCTCAGTATGACATAGCAAAATGTCAAGACCAGGACCCTAGAATGATGGTTTGCTGAACAGCACAATGTTGCCTCACCTGATAGCTTAAGATGCCTCTGGGTGCTGATATGGTTGGGAAGAGGGGCAGGATGTAAAAGTCCAGGAGCCCTTTTCAGAAAGCTTCCCAGCTTTGGCTGATTCCTTCCCACTCAACACTGTTACCACCCTGGAATCATCCCTGTGAAGAACACAGTGGGACACTGTGGGGTCACATTTGCACAGACATAGCCTTTGACTACTCTAAAGATTCTCAGCCTTGTCTGCCCATGGGGAATCACCTAGTTTGCTAATGAAATTTACCAGTGCCTAGCCTCCCCCACGAGTGGTTCTGATCTAAGTGGTCTGGGGTGAGCCAAGCATTGGTGTTTACTAAATGTTCTCCCAGATGATTCTGCTGTGCATCCAGGTCCAAGAACCGTGGAACTGTGCTCTTCCCACCTCTCTCTCTCGCGCGCTCTCTCTTGATGCTTAGTAACACTTTTGAGTAAAAATGTTTGGTGTTTGTGAGTTATTTCTGCTATTCCTCAAACGCACTTGGGTCTCTCACAAGGTTTAAGTGGAAGAAAAGGAGAAAGAGACAAAGACAGAGAAAGTCATTAAAAAAAAAAAAAAAACTGAAAAAGAGAATGTAAAAGAAAAAGGGAGAGAAATTAAAACAGAAATGCTGAACTCTTCATTCCAAACTCACTCCAGAATTTTCAAGCATAGAACCTAAAAGTCTGCAGTTTACATACTTCTGAGTTGATTTTTATGCACACTTGTAGATAGAAAGCTCTGATCTGTTGGGAGATACACTTACAGTACAATTAATAACAGAGCATAGAGAGCCTTGCACAAACTGGTGAAGGCCAGTGGGACGGAGGGACTTATTGTTAAAGAGACTTGGACTAAGCAGAGGAGCTTCTACAGACTGCTTGGATTTAGCATAAACAACCCCATGAAATTTCACATAAGGGCGCTTTCTGTGAAAATCAAAACCTAACTGCATCTGCTTTTCAATGGCAAACCCAGTTGAGTTGGGCACTCAGAATGAAGCTCATCAATGACACCAGTCATTGGATTTAGGGCTCAACCTAACCCAATATGACTTCATCCTAACTTAATGACATTTGCAAAGATCCTATTCCCAAATAAGGTCATACTCACAGGTACCAGGGGTTAGGACTTCAACATATCTTTTTGAGGGACACAAGTTAACCTTTGTAGACACCTTGTGCAAAGCTGCCTTTATTTTGCTTAAAGTTGTCTTACCCATGAGACCAGCCACACTTTTGAGATCCATTTTTTCATACCTCCTCATTGACAGACCTATAAAGGATTCTTTCCAGAGTTGTGCTTGCACTCTCGTATAAATACAGCTAAGAAGGAAGGGGTGGTGACAACTCATCACTTTCTCCATCACTAGACTGATAGGCATTAAATTAACTGACAAGGCAGATGCCCTGAGAGCAAATGTCCAGATTGCAGAGAGAGAGAAAAGGGGGAAAAAGTAGCAATCAAAGTACATGAAGACAGCTCCTTATTTCAAAACTTTTTTTCCTGACTACACATTAGAACACTTATTTGACCCTAAGAAGTTATTTGACTTCACACAGCCAACAATTTGTTTCATCCCCAGTACCTGAATATCAGTGTGAGAAAACACAGAATTCCAGAGAGGCAGGCGAAGTGGCCTCTTGGGATTCTTTGGGAACACTCTGACCCGTTTTTGCTTTTGTTTTTTTCTGTTAAAAAGAAATTGTTGTAAGAAAACTCCCCAAATTAAGTTCCAACCTAACTGCTTCTAAGTCCTTGTAAACACTTGAAACAAAGAAATGTCTTTGCTATTTGGTCATTGACTAGAAATAGACTGAGTTCTTACTCAATGAGCTTTTATTTCTACTAGGAATTGTAGGCAATGTGCATTTTAAGTGGACAACTCCAATTCCAAGTTGTCAATGAAGAGAGCCCTTAGCATCAGGTTGCTAGGATCCAGAATCAGGATCACAGAGATAAGTAGAGGAGAGGACTAATAGAAGTAATAAGGACGAAGTGAGGTCAGGAGCAACAGATATCAAAATCAGAAGGGCTGGGGATGCTGAAGGCTCTAAATTGTATCAAGGCAGATTCTTATCACCGAGAATTCCTAGTGCCTCCCAAACGTATGTGGACCTGGCGATATCTGCTTCTCCCTAACAGTGCTTAGTGTGTCTCCTGTAGCATCATGGAAGTTTTAATGATGCAGTTCTTTTAAAGGAAACTTTCATATGCACACTGTGGATTTTGTTTCCATGTTTAAGGGAGATACGGAAGGGGCAAGGAGAGGCGAAAGAGGATTTGGGACTTCAGTTCCTTTGCTGTTTGCAGTCCAAACACATTAGCTCCTACGATATGTAAAATTCTTCTGTTTCTGAATAAATGGATGCTATTTTATCACTTTCCATCTCCACCTTACAGGTGTGAGTCTAGAGTTATCTTGTTTCCTCATTAATAAATGTTGTAAAGGAAGTTCCCTGGAGATGGGAGTACATAAAAAGCATTTCACTGACTTGCTGGAGAGTGAAGGTGAACCAAATGGATTCTGACTCTTGCTGTGGAGCCAGTGTTATAACGGAAGGGAGCCATTTTGCGTGTCAGCTTTTCCCCTCCCAACGACAGGCCATATCAACTGTTAAGATGTCATCAGGGCCCTTGCCTAAATTGGGGCCACAGGGTTGATTGTGGTAATGGAGTCACCAGATATTGGCTCTGGAGCAACAACAGCTCCCAGGGAAGAAGCTGCAACTGGGGAAAGAGGGAGAGCCAGGAGACCCAACACACTGAGTCCTGCATTTTATTTTGAGCCTAAGTCAGGTGATTCCCAGCCCTGAAATACGGATATGAAAGGCTAGAGGGGCAGTTGTAGAGTGGATGTAGGGGTGTGTGTGTTTGTGCACACCCATACACATGCACACAGAAGGCTTAAGGTAAGCTGACTTCTAAGATTGCCTCATGCTACTAGACAGAATGATTTGACTCATATTCCTCTATAACATTAGAGTTGGGCATATGAATCTAAAATATCATTGTTTGTTGGAAAATAAGAAGGAAGGTTATCGAGCTGTGTGGGCACAGAGGAAAATATAAAACTAAGTACACTCAGTTATACCTGTGTGACTTGTACGGGATGGACGTATTCAAAAGTTTTAGGTTGCAACCATGTTGACATTACATAAGAATTGGGCATTTCCTACACAGTGAAAGTTAAGGGGTCCCAAGAAAAGCTCTCCCTCCACACACAAACTTTTCCACCAGGGCTCCATAAATTTCTCACATCCTGCATTTCCCTGCAGAAAGGCAGGGCTCCCAGATTAAGAGATATGAAGCTACCAGTGTGCTTTGCAGCCTACAAGGTAGCTCTCCAAGCTGGTTGCCATTACCATCTTCATTGCCATATTGTCTCCCCTGGTTGGAAATTCCAGGTAGAGTCATGGAGGAACAGCACTGCCTTCTCACCTGTTCCACCAGCCAGCACCCTGTGAGCACCATCCTTTCAGGTTTCAAGGAAACGAAAAGAAGCTTCTCCCACACAAGAAGTTTAGGGTCTCCTGAGTGATAGCACTTAGGTCACCTGCTAACTTGGAGTTTTATATAAGATATTTAAGTCTTAGTGTTCTTTAATGTATTAGCATAAATTTAGAAGAGGCTTGACATAGGAGCAAGTGGACCTAGACTTGTACTGAAAAGGCCTGAATTTGAATCTCTGCTTTTCATGTCATAGTTGCATGATTTGTGACAAGTTACATAACTTTTTGAGGTTGATTTTCTTCATCTGTAAAAGCAGGGTCATAATATGTCTTGTAGCATTGTTCTAAAGATGGGGATGACATGTGTAGGTATGCCTAGGACATAGTGGGGAATTAATAAATGTTTAATAGATAGAACATTACTTTACACTTTTCAGAATGCTATTATGTATATTATTCACTTGTTCTTCTAATACCCCAGTGAGGTAGACAAGGATAATGAGGATAGAACCAAGATTAGAACTCAGGACTTCTGACTTCACTGTAGTAGATCTGGTATTTCCAAATAGTGTAAATCCAGAGAGAACAGTGGAATAGAACATTCATCTACTTAATTACCTTGGCTTCAGTGAGTTAGGCTGACACTGTCAGAGGGTGGTATATGGACTTGCCATTTGAATAAAACATTCAGCTGTCTCCCCTTATTTGGTAAACAAATTAATTTGCTCCCAGGTACTGGGCTGTATCTTACCGCTATGCCGTTAGGGAAGCTCATTTCAGAAGCTTAACATAGAAAATTTTCTCCATATAAGTCCTGAGAGGCCATCTGAAGCATCTAAGCAGTACAACTTGAAGTCCATGCTGTCACACCCCTCTGGGGCATTGACACAATGACTGAATTACTCATTGCCAGCTCATCTATATACAGTCACAGGTTTTCTTGAATCCCAGGATAGACTCATTTTTTCCCTGCATTTAATGTGTATTCGGAAAAATTCTTTTGAAGGAATGCTGGTTCTTCCTCCTCAACCCAGGAGATTCAGAGATATATATTTACCTGCTCCAAAACCTGAATGGTTGTCTTTGCTGGAAATGGTTATTCCCTTCCAATGTCAGGGTAAGCAGCCAGAAATAATACTGCCCTGTTTGGGGTATCCGATAAGTGAGAAGCATACCAGTCCCAGGGAAAGAGATTTTCTATTTTCAGATTACAAGAATTTACAAGAGTTCATATAAGCATGTGTGCATAAATTAATGTGCCACAAATCCAGCTTTTGGGATGTTTAGTTAATTGGAAATGAAGATTTATCAGGTAATCCCAGAATGGCATCTAAAAAAGAATGTAGTTTAGGTTTCTGAAGAGATTTTTATTTTAAAGGCCATCTAGCAAATATATCTCAACATAAACTTTGCTGTTCTCTTTGAAATGGTTCTAAATAGTGCTGAGAGTGTTTAACTTGTTTCAAAGATGCTAATTTGAGCCTCAGACAGCTGCGGTGGTTATTAATATGAGCACAATGGCTGACAATTTGACAACAGCCTCTAGTTTTCATTTACTGCTTTCATACTAAATGTCCCTTTTGTGCATGGGGCATAAAAACCATGGTCAGATGACTGACTTGGGAGACACGCCTGTAGATGGTCAGCATCTGAGTTTTGTTTTTTTTAAAGAGAGTGATACTCTTTTAATAGGGAAATTGGATTGGTAGATCTCACACTAGATTATAAATTCTTAACACATTAGTCTTCCTACAGTGCAGTGAAAACTCAAAGAGAAGAAACATATTAATATAATTAGCAAGGAGTGATATGTTCTTAATGCATATTTACTCTAGATAAATTGACATATAGAAGCATCATGGGACATTGGCCTAGAATTAGAACAAATATGCAGTTCTTTGTCATTCAACTGAAATGTGACTTAGAGGCAAACATTTCCAATTAAAGTTATCCTGCTTATTCTTTATAATTTTCCAGAAAGTCCTGCTACCTTAAATGAAAAAAAACACAACAACAGAATACTATCTGATGTCATGTTCTTTTCTTAGTTGTTTTTATAGCTCTATGCTGGATTTATGTGTATTTGTATTTGGTCTGTGGGTTTTTCTTCCTGAGTACCATTTTGCTTGGTTGAACTTTTTGTAAGTGTAGAAAGGTTCAGATCATCCTGTGGGCATCTCAGCATGTGTCACATTCATCAGACAACTTGTCTAACTCTGTGAATGTGTTTCTTTTGAAGGACTCAGCTGATTTGTTATTTGAATAAAAGCAAGTAAGCAACTAAATACTGAAAGATGTACAGCTTAATATCTCTGCTGCAAGATGAGCCAAAGGCAGAATTATAAAGTATAAGCATTTCTCTATAGTGTATACTTTCACAATTCAAACTGGATATTTTATAACTTGGTGATAATGAGATTGATTAATTAGGAAGCACAACTTGCATCAAGCAGTCTGTCTTCTCTGCCAAAAGATAAGCTCCATAAGGCCAGAGAATGTGTCTGTTTTCTATTACTGTGAGTTCCTGTATCTGTTCTGGTGTCTGTTACATGTATGAATGAATGAATGAGTGAATGAGTTCATACACAACTTAAATACTTATATGAGACTTGAATATAAGTTATTTAATTTAATCCTCACTACAAATATGTGGGTATTCTTATTATCTCCAATTTACAGATAAAAAAATTTAAGCTCAGATTACAATGATTTGCCTACCATTATCCAGGTAGGGAGGGCAGAAGTGAATTTTGAATCCCTATCTTTTCACTCCAAAATCTAGGCTCTTTCTAAATCTGATCTCTGTCACACAGTTCCTCAGTTCTGTCATTGTATTGTGAAAGCAGGCTTAGAGCATATATAAACAAATGAGTATGTATGTTGTCCAATAAAACTTGATTTGTATAACAGGTGGTGGGCCAGATTTGGCACATGGGTTGTAATTTGCAGTCATTTAGTATAATAGAACAGAGGATCTAAGTTCTAGTCCAGGATATTTTATTAGAAGTGGCAACAATAAGACAATAAAAATACCATAGCTAACATTTATTAAGTGATTCCAGATATATAATATGTGCTTTATCCAATTTATCTCATTTAACAAACCTACACACACACACACACACACACACACACACACACACACACACACACACACACACACACACACACACACAAAGACTCAAAGTCATTGAGCTATTAGTTGTAGAGCTGGGTTTAAACCCAGGTTCACTGATTTTTGCATCCCTCAAGGCTCTGAACTATGATAGGAAGTGCCTGCTCTCACCAAAATCAGACAATAGAGCTGCAGGATCTAAAAGAAATGACTTTGGGTGGATGAATCCTTGCTATAATTAGCCATTCCATCATCTTTGGTGACATAAAATCCAGGGAGAAATGACCCTTTTGTTCCCACAGGCTAGAACATGGGGATGCTGGCTGCCTAGCATGAGCCATCACTGCATGATGTGTCCACTGATGACACAGAACTCTGGAGAGAGTGGGTTCTGGGAGATGTCTGCTGCTCCTCTTGGCATTTATACTGCTCTCTCTGGGTCCTGATTGCTTTCTGATACTTCAATGTAAATGTTTTCCTGCCTTTGAATATCAAATAAATTATTCATTTAAATACAGTTATGCAAAGATTACATGAGACAGAATAAGATAATGTCACTGTGCCAATTCAAAGATGTGCAAACCTGCACCCCAGGCCACAGTGCCTTCTTATTCTGTCTCATCTTCAGGGAATGCATGTCTGGTCCCAGGGACAAAGAGTTTTCGCAGAATGGGCATATGCTTGTTACACTGATGCTGCTTTGGAAGGATGGTGTCACTGAGGCTGCAGCGCTAGAATCCTGGCTTCAGGAATGTGGGTTGGTGGGAAAGTGAGAATTTTGGACAGGCATGACAGATATGGGGGCAAAATAATGTTCTCTATCTAAAGCTTCCTTAACACAAGTAAAGGGTACAGATTGATTTCCAGCATTGCAAGAACTCATCTCCTAATTTTCTTCCACTGGCAAACCATTCCTTGTTGCTTGCTACACAGACTTCACAAGGAAGGTGAAATCCTGAGACATTACAATCTTCAGGTCACTTTTGTCATTGTTGGGACAGACCAGAGCAATGTAAACTGTGGGATTAAGAGAAGGGGGAGAAAGTGGAAGAAAGATAAAGATGGAGAAGAAGATAAGCAAAATACTACCTTTGACTACTCTATAAAAAGAAGTAGTAGGGGGAGGGGGAGATGGGGAGATGGTGTTCAAGGCATACAGAGTCTCAGTTTTGCAAGATGAAAAAGTTCTAGAGATCTAGAACTTTTCACATTGCTAAGTGTGAAAAGTTCAGGACTTAACACTACTGAACTGGACACTTAAAAGTGGTTAAGATGGTAAATTTTATGTTATGTGTTCTTTATCACAATTAAGAAGAAGACAAAGTGGGTCAAAACCCAGCTCCATGACTAGCCATATGAATCTCAGAATACCCAAGAGCCTTGTTTTTCTCTTTGGTAAAACCAGAGTTATGGTTCCTACCTCATCCTGTTGCTAAGGTTAAATGAGATATTGTACATAAAGTGCCAACAGTACTTCACACTAGTAGAATCTCAATAAAAGCTAGTGCCCTTTTCCCCTTTTGTCAGTGCCCTCCAACACCTCCTTTGCCCATTGCTTTGGTAGCAGATTTTATCTTCCTGTTGGGTATTTTTCTATGGAAGTCAAAAATACTGCCTGCTTTGCTTAGCTTGCCTCCTGTGCCCCTCATGGTCACACTGCACATATGCGTTTTGCCTTCCCCTATGCCATGAATAACAAACTAACAGTTATTTTATTCAGCATTAGTGCTTGAACCCATGAAATTGCAGTGGGAACAACCCAGGAAATGTGAAATGAAATGAGGTAGATCAGCATTTCCTGAGGAGTCCAAAGGAAGAATAGAAGTTGTTGAGAGTGGTAATGAAAAGTACTAAATCTCTAGGCATAAAAAAATGAAGGGAAATTTAAATATAGAATGTGAATCAGGAAAATCTGGTCCTAATCGACTGCCATATGTCCTTTCAAGGACAATGGTAGAAGCTGGGGACCAAGCTGGTGAGAAACATACGAATATGTTTACAAAGAATTCGTATTTCACTTGATGCGTATGAGAGGCAAGGTAATTCAGCTTAGTATCCTTCCCAACAGCCTCAGATTTAGTTTGACATTTCTTGTTCTGTTGTAAAGATATGCATGTTATGAAACTTATTTTCTTTTCCGTGACCCTTGGCTTTTTGTGTAAATTTGTACCAAGCACCCGCTTTGGGCATAGCCTAGTGCTGGGTATTGACAGGAATAGTGAGGGAATGCCAAAAGAGTACTTGTATGGCCTTCTGGGTGGGGAGGCAAGAATAGGAGTGTGTGAACATATGTCAACACATGAACACATAATTACACACTCACTGTATCAATTAGGCATAGTGCAAGACAGGTACACTAATAATTACCAAACCCAGGACCGTGGATGATCAATGTTCCAGATATTTACTGAAGCAAGAGATCAGGCTAGAGATCAGTGTTTTTCAAATATCTGGAAAGGTAAGGTGGGCTGTGAAAGGAAATCCAGAGGCAGCTCAGAAGGCCCCATGTCTGGATGGCATGTCCTCAGCCTTGATATTTCACTCTATAAATGATCATGCCAACTCCTCTCCAGGACTTAAGCTCTTGACTATATTTTACCTAATTTGATGTCCGCTTATTTCCTCTACCCCAAAAATGTGAACTGGCTTTCTTCTGCTCCAGAGGTGTTTCTTTAGAAGAGATTAGTAATGCACGAAGAAACAAAACTGATTTGTTCAAATCAGGACCTTTCAACTTTGAGAATTAGTCTCCTGGTTTATTTAAAAAATAAACACAGGCCAAAATAAGGTGACAAAGTTTACAGCACATTTTAAATATTTCCACTGAATGAATGAAAACTTTTGCCGCAATAAGTGCACTGCAAGAGGATGCAATTTTAAAGATGATTTTTTCATAAACATTAAAGTACATTAGAAACAGAATGGGGTATAAGACTAATGGCTGCTTTCAATTCTGTATCTCTGTGATTGTATACATAACCTAATTTACAGGCAAGAAGTGAAAACATGAAGACTTTTGTAAATGGGAGGTGGGCCCAAACTGCCACTCCCACCCCTCCCAACCTCCCTCCCTACCCATCCTAGCAGGCCCTGATCTAGGAGCTTTGAGATTCTATTTTCTTGTCTAATTATTGGCAAAACATGTCTAAAGCACTATACCTTACAGAGAAAAGCATCACACCAATCAAAAGGTGTGCAAGGTGACCAAGGACCAAAAGTCAAAGACCTTCAAAGGCCACCTTGAGGACAAAGGAACCCACTGTGTTGCTCCAACCTAATGCCAACACAGACACTGCAGCAAAATGACAAAAACTACTGAAGAGGAAAAGGATATGTCAGCAAGCGACAGACAGACTGGCTGGTCCTCTATCATCACCTCTCTCTCGCTCTCTCTCTCTTTTTTTTTTTTTTTTGGCTTAGTGGAAGATTTCCTGATTTGAAGAGACAGGTTTATTTTGGAGAGAGTAAAACACAAATGAATGTGCAAACAAAAGGCATAACTGGCAGCCTAAGAAACAGTTTACAGTTTAAAACACAATGATACAGACCAAATTTAGCTCCCTTTCCCTGAACCAGAGGAAAAAGCAGGTACTGCACATGCCCAGCAAGCCACATGCAGTGTGCCTGTCCAGCTCTGTGGTGCATTCGCTGGACCTGTGCATTAGGACTGCAGATCTTTGTAGGAATGGCTCCTGTGCTTTAATGATTTTCTTATTAAAAAAGCAAGATCTGGTTCCATGTATAGTTCCATCAGAGAGCTTCCTGGGAAAAAGAGCTGCATCGTGAATTATGAAGCTCAAAAGTGGCATCCAACAAATGAAAAATTAATAGTTACTTTGATAAATTAAAGTTATTCATCCTCAGCAAAGATCTGACTGACCAGAGTTAATTTTGGAGTGAAATTTTATGGTTATGTCTTTTAAAAGCCACGTAAATCGGCAAGCATAAAGCTAACAGGACTTTGCAAGCTCAGGCAGGAATACGCTGTCTCTCTCATTTATTTAAGAGAATGCTGCCCCTGCTCAAAGGCCTGCATTGAGCTGTGCCAGTGTATTTTGGCTTGGACCACGAAGGCTTGATGCAGTCTGGTGGGAGGATGGGGGTGATGCAGAAAGCATTCAAATAAAAAAGGATTCTGCTCTGTAGAGACAAAGAAGCCACAGAGCTGTAGATGTTGAAGGTAGGGGATTCACCATTTGCTGCCCTTTCAAGTATAGCAGGAGGTTTCTGGCATTTCTGAGAAAAACTTAAACTTCTTTCCCTGAGAATTCCAAACTCCTGTCTTTAGAATTATGTTTTCAGGGTCTGACAAAGCTGTAAAGATCAAAGTAAATGAAATAGATCACTTTGATCAATCTGTGATTAAATGCCCTATTGTATATAGAGACAGGTTTCTGGTCCAGAGGAAGAGGGGGAGCTTGGAAACTTGTTGTGAGAACAACAAGTGAGAACAGAGAGGTTGGTAGACTATGAGGACGTCAGAGCAGAAGGAGCTTTAGAGCTAATCTGGCTGGATGCCCTCTTTTATACAGATGCAGCAATGAAAGGAGAGCCCGAGTGATTTGCTTAGTTAGGGTCACACAGTAATATGTTGTTGGGATGGAGTATATACAGCAAGTAGAACTTTTGATTAATGTGGGTGTGGCAGCTTTACTGCAAAAGTGGCTCCAATTCTTTCCTTCTCTGTACACACACAGGCACGTGGGGATGTGACTTTGTAGCTCCTCCCATCAAGAAGTCTATTCAAGAGGTCCCATCAAGGTCTATTCCCTACACTCCCAAATCTAGGCTGGCTTTGTGTCTTGCTTTGGATTGCTGTACGCAGCAAAAGTGACACTGTGCAAGTCCTGAGCCTACTCCTCGAAAGCCTTGCTTCTGCTCCTTCTCTTTAGCCCTGCCTCTGCTAGCCCAGACTAACCTGCTGGAGGGACAGAGACCACAGGAAGAGAGCTGATATCTGCCAGCTGAGGCCATCCGAAACGTGGGAGGCAGACTCAGCCGAGACCAGAGAAATGCGCAACCAGGCCTGGCCAAAATCAGCCACTGTGGACTTGTGAACAATAATAATGGATGTCGTTTTAAGCCTCTCAGTTTTGGGGTGGTTTGTTTGAAGCATTCTTGTGGCAACACATGGCTAGTCAGTGTTGCTATAATGAGAGGTTGGTAGCTGAGAGGAGAAATGGTGCAGGATAATCCCCCCTACAGTTTCTATCAGCAGGAAATAGTGGTCCATTTGAGGATGAGACTATGTCCCGGAAATGGAATATCAGAAAAATCTCCTGACAGCCACCGTGCCATTGTTCTGCCTAAACTCCAGAAAATCCTGAAGGATTCGTATCATCACACCCTGGAGCTGCAACGACACTGAGGATCTTCCAATCCTGATTTTACAGAGAAGGATGCAGAGGCCAGGCAGTGGTAAGGCAGGACAAGTCACTTGAAAGGAAAATGAAATGAAAATGTGGAGTCACTTGTTAAAAAATTACTAAGAATTTCAAGACAGCAAGAGCAGAGCATTAAACCAAGCCCGAGGCCCTTTTAAATGGGGGGCCCTGTGCGACTGCATGGGTGGTAAACCCACGAAGCTGTCCCGGCGAGACACGTTGATCTGGTTAACCTTTTTTTTTTTTTTTTTTTTTTTTTTTTTTTTTTTTTTTGTCGTTTTTTCGTGACCGGCACTCAGCCAGTGAGTACACCGGTCATTCCTATATAGGATCCGAACCCGCGGCAGGAGCGTCACCACCCTCCCAGCGCAGCACTCTACCGAGTGCGCCACGGGCTCGGCCCGATCTGGTTAACCTTTACTAAAAGATGCAACTCGGTGTATATGTTAACAGCTAGTTAGAGAAGCAGGGGGGGGGAACTCTAGCTCCCACGCCAGTGATTCTTTTGCTTCATTTTTGACAGAGATGTTGGAAGAAAATCTGAACCAGAAACAATATGGCTGGTTTAGGGTCTGAGTCAGAGGGAAGAACTTAAAATTCTTCACAGGACACACAGAAGCACAGGAATTTGGATCCAAACAAGCTAGCTCTGAAATTAGAATTCTCACATGAAGTATTTGTAGTGTACAATTATATCTTTATGATATTTTCTTTGTGGAAGTTGATTGCTGCTCATTATAATAAATTACTTGAACTGTCTGCCTCTTTATTTAGCCACTTCTTTTCTCGTCTTTGCTTTCTTTTTTTTATGTGTGTAAGCAGAAAATTCTCAGGTGCTAAATAAGAAGGATTTAATTTTTTTGTCTCTCCTAAGGTTTTTCTTACTTAGGACATTCATAATTTTTCAGCAGCTCTGAACTCTTCTCTTTCCTTTGGAGATCTGGAAAAATGATAGCTCAGGGCATATATTACCCCATCCTTAACCAGCTTTGTCACTACTTCGAACGTTCTTCACTTTGACTTACTCAAGACACTGCAGTTAAATATTATTGGAATCCTTGTTTCTGTAGTAAACCAGTCTTCATTATTTTACGGATGATTAATTTTTAAAAGTTTGAACTTTGGGCTTCCTTAAGGTTTCTGAAAGAAAGTGAGCCGAAACGCCAGGTACCGATCAAGCTTTATTAAAGGAAAAGAATTTGCTGGGCTGCGTTCGAAGTGGGGGACAGCACCAGGTGTGGGGGTGAGAGAGCTTATATAGGGTGCCAAGGGCTGGCTGATACCATCAAGGAGGGGCATTATGCTAATGCGGAAGCTGTGTGAACAGGGTGGAGAATTGCGCCCTTGCAGAAGCAAAAGCGTTTCTGTTTTGCAGAAGCGTTTCTGTTTTGCAGAAGTCGTGAGGCTTCTCTAAAGGAAAGGGTGGAGGGGTTTGGTGCTGGAGTGGAAGACAAGGCCAGCAGCTATTTTGTGCTTATTTTGAAAATGGCACTGGTCACATTCAAGATCCATCAGTTTCGAAGGTTTTTCTTATTGGCTTATCACAGGAAATTCAAAAAGGGACCCTTAGGTAACAGAGAGGAATTTGTGAGTTAAAAAATAATTCTTTTAAAAAGACAAGGTGACCTCCTTTTTTGAGACAATGCAAGTGACAGGGCAAGATCTTAGATGATAAAGTTAAAGGCATCACTAAAGGCAAAAGCCAGAGATGAGAAACAACTGTGAGGATACATGTAAATCTAGTAGGGATGTCTTGAAGAACAGAGCTCAGTTTTGCCTCAGAGGTCAGGCCAACTTTAAACACCAATGCTTGATGCCAGGCAGAGTTCTTGCTACACAGAGGCAGGTCACTTTCTGCATTAACACGGGTTCTTGCTTTGATTACCTGGTAACTCACCAAACACACACATCAGCCCAGTTACCTGTATCATTCTTCTGTCAAAGTTCCCATCCATCTGGCCATGTCTATGTAGTTGCAGATGAGGGCCAGGTTCTCAGGGCATTTCCCCCCCGCCCACTTCTTTTCCTTTAAAAATCACCATCCTGGACGTACAATTAACCAATGACCTCTAACTGGATTAATTAAATGTCTGATTTAATTTAGAACGCTGAGCCTCAATTTCACTTTGGCTTGTCCAGGTTCCTATTAAATCAGAATAAATGTTCACAGTCCCTGTGGAAATGCCAGATTTCTCCATCAAGCTGGCAAAGGACTTCCATTTCCAAAGAGGTATTCAAACCAATTTCCAGAGGAGGTTCTATAGTTGTCAGGATTGGTCATAGAAACATGGGTCATAATTATCATGACCTGGCCCTGGTTATTATCTTTCAGGTATGGTTTCTCTTCTGTCTGCTGTTTTCACCCAATCTATTTCTTATCTCTCTCCTACTTTTCTCTCCTATATTTCAGCCCAAATGCCAAAACTGTGATTCATTTTTATGTTTGCCAAGGTCACATTGGCACAGAAATCTTTCTGCAAGCTTCCCCTGAGGACAACATCAAACTACAGTTCTCTGCCCTTAAGCTAAATGCTGTATAAGCCTCTGGCTACTTGCCTTCTGTTTGGCATTTATTTTCTTTTCCTCTTTTACTCAATCTTTTGCCTTTTCCTTCCCCTAAAACCAGGTACCCTAGATTTCTTTCCCTGTATTTCTCCTGCTTTCTTTCATTTGACCCTGAAAGACAAGATGCTGATAAGCTCCTTTCCTTTGCCTCATTAAAAAATTGCCATAAAATTTATAGCTGTCTTAGGCCAACCATCACTGATCTTCTTGATTTAGTTACTGCCATAAAGTGTTTTATGATTATCCATTGAATTATTTACAACAAACACAACGAAGTCCTTGGTGTTAGGAGCCTGCATAGATCTTATTTGTTTGGAAAATAGAGATACTTGAAGTTCTCTGTGTAGAGTGGGGTGATTTGGTTTGTTTTACTTATACATTTTATATGGAAAGGTGAAATCCTCAAGCCTTAATATGTAGTGACATCAAATCATTTTGCTGCTGAGTGGAAAATGTGTACAGCCCTGAGACAGCAGAGGACATTTTCTAATATTTCCTTAAGCATTAGTTTCAGAGGCCATTAGTGAAGCTGATAAATGAAAACAAATTGCATTGGTGATGATAAAATTGTCCATTGGTGGAAACTCTTTGAAAATCTAAATGTAATGAGATTAACTGATTATATAAGAATGATTTAGAGGCTGATGTTATAACACATGTCTTGAGTCTGCTATTTGAAGGATGGGTCAGGGCAGGAATTAATTAAATGTCCGAAACATTTGAATTGTGTTGATTGCCCAGTTGCGTATTTAAAATATGTGAATGTGATATGTTCCCCCTGTAACCCCTGGTAATGTGTTGGTCACTATGTAATCTAAGGTGTTCAATAGTACCCAAAACTCTTTAACAGATGATGTTTTGTCCTGAGTAAAACAGTGTAATTACCTGGAACCAGTCCGTACAGAAGAGTTGTAATGCATGTTTCCAAAGAGAAATTCTGACTGTATCTGTTGGATGTTAACCCTCAAACTATGATGCCAGTAACTACTTGAGTACTTCACTGTCAAAGAAATCTAATGTCCAAGGAATGGTTGTAATATTCTTCCTTTCTCTAGTAACATTCCCTAACCTGGCTAAGGCTAGATTAGAATCTGGTGTGGTGGCAATAAGATAGTGTGTATGACCACACTATTGATTACTGTACATTCCTTGGCTGAGGCCAGTGCTATTTTATGGGCAGTGGTTGGTGCGGGAGAGCCTGGTGATAAAGGTAGAAGAATAAAGATTCATGTCTCTAAGTTTAAGGTGTAGTTCACCCAAGAAATTTGGAATCCAGGAGGAGGAGCGATCTTGTCAGGACAAACCTGTCACAGCACTATTCGGAAATGCCGCTCAATAAGTCAGGAAGTGTGGCCGGCATAAGCCAAGTACAAACTGGGGCCCCATATGGCCCAGTCTCCACATGAAGCTCCATTAAAAATCACAGTCCAGAAACTGAAATAATTACAACTGAAATCTAATCTTTACTTTTATCTCTCAAAGATCATAAAAGTAGCTTCAATTTATAATCCATGGTAAAACATCTTTCAAAACTCCCTTCACTTCCTTTCCAGTTTCTCAAACTGCAAAGCTGCTCCAAAGACTTTCACGTGCCAGATCCCAAAATGCTTTCTCACAGAACATGTGGCCCGTGTGGCTTTCTTCCCCCACCCAACTCTTCAGCTCTTCATTTTGCAGGTCTACTCAGCCTCTGTTTTATTTTTCCTGTTCTTTTGATTTGTTTAATGTGGTTCTGCCTATTTTTTACAAAAAGGTTAGGAACTAGTCTGGAAAAATTCTCTTAGAGGTCAGGCAAGGTTAAGTGAAGAATCTGAGCAGATAAAGACAAATTCTCTTACTAGCTGGGGTGAGAGCAGGAGTCTGAAATTACTGCCATGTTAAGATATCTGGTCCCATCACATTCTACAATAAAAGGCAACATGTATTAGTAGTTGTGATGGTTAATTTTAGGCATTAACTTGACTAGATTAAGGAACGTATAGAAACCTGGTTAAGCAAGGTGTATGAATGAGAGTTTCCAGGAGAGATTAGTATGTAAGCCTGACTGTACTGAGTGGGAAAGACCTGTCCTCAATATGGGCAGGCACCATCCACTACACAGGGGGCCCAGAGAGAACAAAAATGGAGGAAAAGGCAAATCCGTCTCTATTTCCTCAAGTTGGGATACACTTTGCCCTCCTGATGGTGGACAACAAAACTCGAGACTCTTCAGCCTTTGGGTTTCAGGACTTAAACCAGTGGCACCTCAGCTCTCGGGCCTTTGGCTTTGGACTGAGAATAACACCTTTGGCTTCCCTGGTTCTGGGGCTTCCTGATTTGGACTGAGCCACACTACCAGCATCCAGTTTGCAGATGGCCTATCACAGGACTCTTCAGCCTCCATAATCACATGAGCCAATTCCCAAAATAAGTTTCCTCTCATATATTTATATACATACCTTATTGCTTCTGTCTTTCTGGAGAACCCTAATACAGTAGTTAACATGTTCCACTCATTTTTCTAAGTGTTTTTATATTAATATGTCATAATAACTCTAATATTACTTTACAAATTTATAGTATCACTGTACAAGTAAAGAAACTGTAATTTAAAAAGGTTGAATGATTTGCCCAAGGTTACACGCTTGTTAAGGACAGAACTAGAACTTCTCAACCTCAGTCTCCTTCTAAAGCTTAAGTTTTTAATCATCATAATCTTCAGCATCCTCAAATAGTTGAGGTCATACTGAGAAGAAAGCAAGCATTGAAACATACTGACACTGTTTGAATAGAAGAAATACAGTTTAACTCCATCATTTAAAAATTTTTCTTTTGTACACAATTTTTTAGCTAAATGTATCATTTTGGACCCAGATCTGTATTAACATGATGATTACCAAATGTACACTTGTCTACAAAGTAGTATTGGAATTTCCCAACTATAAATGCTCTGATTTGGGGGGAAATTCAAATTTTAAATTTATCTTATTTTTGTTTATGTATTTATTTTTTGCTGTTTACTGTTTTCTGTCCAAAGGATTAGAGGAAATTCTATGGCCCAGGGTTACAATATGAGTCTGTTCCCTCTGAGTGGCTCCTTCATCTCTACTCTGCCTCATTCGTGAGGCTGGAGGAAGGATGAAGAGGGAGATTAGGAGCTCCTCATAGCATGACAGTGATGAGGGTAGACAGAGTTTGCATAATGAACCCAGACAGTTGCCAGCTCCACCGTCGAACGTGCCACCTAAAAATTGTCATTGTATTAAATTTCTACTTTTTGAACAAATTTACCCTTTTGGTTTCCTTGCTACCTTTGTATCCCGATTGAAAGTGAAATGCTATGCCTCTGATGAGATTCTCCATTATTCTTTGGAAGACAGGCCTTAAATCAACACTTCTCACTTATCCCTTTTTGGCAGATGTCAACCCGCAGTACATGCCTTGAGTCACTCACTTTCACTGTTAGTGTCTGGAGGCTGTGTTAAGTCTCTATCTAGGAAGCAAGTCTCATGTCAACTCCCTTGTCTGCTTGTTGGTTCATTTTCTATTGAAATTAGAGTTTGAGCTAGTTATTTAAAGGACATGGAAACAGAGAGGGAGATGAGAGGCTGAGTGCAGGGCTCTGACCTTACACATTGGGAGGCCTTGGCTTTCTGGGTTAAAACAAACAAAAAATAATCATTCTAAGTCAACTGACTCCAATATTTTGATCCCATTATATAAGGGGTTTATGGAGTTATTGCAAGAGATCTATACATCCCTATGTAGATGTAATAAATAATATGTCTTACCCATACATGTACTGTTCATTTTTCACATGTAAATAGGTGGTATTGTAATCAATATGATACAGTTTGTTTTAATAATATTATCACTAGATTTATTTAACAACATATATTTTCTTAGTCAATGTGTCAATATAAGTAAGAGATTCAACTACTATCACAAGACAGTTATAAACTCTTGTGATAGAAAGGAGTTCTCATTTTTTAAACAGTTGGAAATCACTAATTCTAATAATGGCGGTTCTCATGTGGTCAGTAAAATGGGAAGAAACACGGAAGAGGCAAAAAATATGAAAGTACTTCCACACGCGCAAACACACATGAGCAGGAGGGCTCCACCTAACGCTATTAATTCCTGTTGGGAAATTGGCTGACACATCCTTGCTTTACCTTGGAGCTACTGCTGCTTAATTTAGCGTGGGTGTTAACATACACCGTGTCAGCAAACTCACTGGAAAAACTTGTTATTTCTACTGATATTCTGTCTAAGCTTCAAATTGGCACAGCACTCAGTTGTCCTAGTGTATCATAATGTCTTTGACATTTTCTTGAGCAGAAATCATAGATTATAAGTTAATGTGTAAAGGGATAAATAAAGGACTATCTCCAAATTGTGAAATTCAGCTTCTAGTTGATAATCAAAAGGATTGTACCAAGGGCCTAGCAGGTAAGTTGTTTTTATTTTTTTTTATTTTTTCATTTTTACCTAAGTTTATCTCCGCTTCTCCTGGTAACAGAATCTCAATTTTCCTTTTGAGAATCATCCATAGTGCTAGGCACATGATCCAGACTTGTCCCCCGAAGATTGCTGCTGGAATTAGTGAGAAGAAGGTGAGCTCCTCCAGATGAGGTTTTAAATCTACTTAGAAGTAAGGTTAGTGCTGTTTGTGGTCAGTTTTGCCATCACTGGGGATAGTCTGCCTAAGATGAAAGCAGTACAGGGGAAAGCTGACAGCAAGTGAAGAAAGAGTATGAAAAATTATTTGAACATTTTGACTTCTGGATTAGGTCAGCCAATCAATTTCCTTCTTGTTTTAAGAAACCTAATTAATACCCAGGTGTCCTTCAGCCTCCAATGACATTTAGCATCCTCTTTGAATCATTTCTTTCCACATTTTAATTCCAAGATAGCTCCACCCTGCCATGTCAGAGCAGCCACAGCCTCACTCTTTTATAGACCCTCTCAGAGTGGAGCAGAAGGACATTTTCTCTAGCACACCAGCTGACTTCTAGGGGCAAGGCATTCTCAGCCACTCAGCAGGTTCAAGAAAAAGTGAGGAAAGGAAGATACCCTGTAGCTCTCCTGGGAACTTGGCTCACAGACAGCACCGAAAAGTCAGCTCAAACCAGAATGTTCTAAAATGCAAACTGAAGTGTTCTTTCCAACTGGCAATAAACAATGATGGATGCACTGCAGTATACAAAGGTTGCCAATTTTTGATAGAGTAGCGCAATAGCTTGGCTGGGGATTCTGCTAGGAAGGAGGACTATAATAGTGTTGTCTTCGGGAGATAGGTATTTTGATGCTGACCCTTTGATTTTGCTTCTATTCCTTCTTTCTGTTCCTTTTGTCATTCTTGTTTTCCCTGCTGTGTTCCTTTCCATTCTTGCTCTTTTTTTTGTTTGTTTAAAATTGGACCCGCAGAAATGAGCTTGTAATCAGGGGACATGTGAATCCCTAAATGGCTCTCATTTTGATTTCCTTCTTTATTAATATTTCAGTATATGAAACATAAAGGAGCCAGATCATTGGCTCTTCAGCATAGTTATGCTACTATCTAACTCATCGCATGGAAAATGTGAATATGCATCGCAGCATCTAAAACTGACATTTCTAAATCTGTTTGTGGTACATTATGTAGGAAATTACTGCAATCTCACTAGTATTTGAGAAACCCTGATACATCATTCCAATGTCCTAGAGAAAGAAGCAAGTGGGAAGATTTGTATAAAAGGGAAATAGGTGAACAGCTATACTGCAATCCATTGATAAAGATTAAACTGACTCCCTAATTGGACTTGGCTTATTCTTAATTTTTGTGTCTCCTTGTGCTGCTTAATATGTAACTGAATAAGGTCATTGTTTTTCAGTTATTTTTGCAGTGGAGTAACAAAAAGTTTGAAATTACAGTCTTTATAACAAAATGAAAATACCTCCCCACACACAAGTATATGCAGAAGCTTCCAGTAAGTTTTCAAAAATAACACTTCAAATGTATCCAGCACTTTCTATATACCAAGCAGTTTACATCTGAGACAGGGACAATTAATCTCTTCATTTTATAAGTGAAGAAGCTGAGGGTCATAGACACGAAGCAACCTGTTCAGAGCCAAGTGCAAGGTCTGGCTCAATTTAAATCTTATCCTTCTAATAGAGAGGATAGGAAAACAGAAGAATGAGATTCCGTGTTCTCTTATTATCTCCTGGGTTCTTAAGGACTCCTAAAGTCAAGGGTCGGTGGGGGAGAGAACACAGCAAGGCCACTACCTATGTTGCTGGTTTCAGGCCACTCAAGGGCAATGGACCAGGAGAAGATAAATAAAGACTGGATCTTAGGGGTTTGGTGAGGCATGTCCTAAGGTGAGAACTTCTGCAGCAACTTGCAAAGTTAGCAGTGGCTTCTTTCCTTGCTGATGGCCTGATAGTAACTGGGGCCTAAGACATCCTGTTTCCCTCTCTGGCTCCCTCATACCCTACAATCCAACCGTAATGGATTTTCAGTACCTTGGGCCTATTCTTCTTTCTCTCATTTCCAGATCTTTACATATTCTTTCCTTGTACAAAACATACTTACCCATCTGCATCCCCTTCCCCTGGATAACTCTTGCTCAGCCTTCAGGTCTGAGTTTAAATGTTTTTTTCTTTATGAAGCTCTCTTTGCTACTCTTGAACTAATTCAATACTAAACAGCTAAATAGGAAAAATCAGTTCTAGTGGTATACTGTTGAGCTAGGCATCTAAAATTAATAATAATTAACTGTATGTTATCAAATGGCTAGAAGGGAGGAAATTGAATATCCTCATCCACAAAGAAATGATTATGTTTTATAATGATGAATATGCTAATTACCCTGATTTCATCATCACACATTGTATGCATGTATTGCTATTCAACTCTGTACCCCACAAATATGTATAACCAGCATGTTTCAATAATATATATATAAAGGAATAAATAAATGAGTGAATCGCTCAAGTTAAAGTCACTGTCACTGATTACTAGAATGGACCAATAAGTAGTTAACAAACTAAATGTGACCAGGTAAAACTAAAAACAACAATAATAATGGGAACATTGTCCTTGCCATTAAGGATAAAACAATGGGATATATTGCTTGGAAACAGAAGAGAATGATACATTTTGGAGAACCTTTTATTTAAAGAGAGTTAATACACTGTATGTGAAATTTTCTTATAACTTACAGTAAGACATACACTACATCATGACCCAGTACATATATACATACACACACTTGAAACATAATTTTCACATGATACTTATGTTTACTGTGTGAGCCATACTGATTTTTCTATTCTAATCTGTTTGATACTTCTCTTCTATTTCATTAAAAAAATGCTAATAATGAACCACTAAATTGATCTCATGTCTCTCTAATGAGTCTAAAGACCTCCATGTAGTGGTAAGGAGTGTGAGTTCTGGAGTTAGACTGCTCGACTGGCCACTTGCTGGTGGTATGACTTTGGTCCAATCATCCAACATTGTGAAGCCTCATTGCACCATCTGCAAAATGGGAATGGTGTTAGTAACTACATCATAGGGTTGTTTTGAGGATTAAATGAAATAATGGGTGGAAAGCACTTACCACAGTGTTGGGTACAGAGAAAGTCTTCAATAAACACTAGCTAGTAGCATGTGCCAGACACAATATGAATGCTTCTCTGGCATCTCCCTTTATCCTCTGAAAAGTCCCATGATGTAGTGTTCTCTCCATTTTACAATTAGGAAAGTGAGGTTCTGAGAGGTTAAATGAATCATCCAAAGTCAATTCAAACAGGTCTGTTTAACTCTGAAACCTATGTTTTTCCAGGACATAGCAGGGAACACTCAAAGAAGTCTTCATTAAAATGGCAGGACTTGAGGTAGCCTTTGAAAGATGAGTGACTGTTATAGAAGCTTATACCCAAATGCTATTGCTTGTGGTTGAAAGAAGGTCAGGTTTGGGATCAGCCACACCTGGGTTCTATCCTTGGCTCCAGCTTACCAGTTTAGAAATTGTACACTATTTTATTTAGGCTTCCTAAGCTTCAGTTTTCTCAACTTTATGCTGTTGGTAATACCAACCTTGCAGAGTTCTGTGAAAAATAATAAGTTACACACAATACATTTTTTTTTTTTTTTTTTTTTTTAAGAGATGACCGGTAAGGGGATCTTAACCCTTGACTTGGTGTTGTCAGCACCACACTCAGCCAGTGAGCGAACCGGCCATCTGTATATGGGATCCCAACCCGGGGCCTTGGTGTTATCAGCACCGCACTCTCCCTAGTGAGCCACGGGCCGGCCCTGATTGTGCTTCTAGTAGGAGAGGTTTGCACAACATAATCTCTTCCAAATACTGGCAATATTGTTTGGCTTCCCTGGGTTAATGAAAAGTACATTTTCCTCACCTAGGAGCCATCCGAACTTTCCATTGGCCTTTTGACAAATATTATAAAGTACCGAGTGACAATGGGGCCAATTTGGCAGCATTGTTCATTTCAGTTTAATTACCAACTCTGCTGTCTTTGCATCAAGCCTTGGGGCTGGAGATGAATTGCATACCAGAAATACAGAGCTGGCTGCTATTTGTGCCCCCTCTCTTTTCTACCACTGTAGATTTGAAGACAGAAAAGGTCAGATTTCTTGCTTCCTAGGGAACCACCGAAGGTGTGTTTTATGACTTAACTGGGCATGTTGCTTCAACTGCTATTCAATTCTGGTTACTATGAAATCACTCAGTTAAATATTTTCCCTGGGGACTCCACGGTGTGTTAGGTGGTTACTAACCCCCTGGACATCAGAGATGGAACACAGCTGTGACTCTAAAGGACTCACTCACAGGTGGAGAATGACAATGGCAAAGCTTATGAAGCTGGGATACCCTGTTAAGGCTGTTAGCTGCTCAACAAACCCTGGACAAACTCTATCCTGCAAGTGAATTATAGAAACTCAGAGAGAATGAAATCTTTTAGTCTCTTGGGAAATTAAAATACTCCTTAGACAGAATACTAGGAGAATGGAAACTGTCAGGAAGGCAATTTTATATAGTTATATTTTCTTAAATAGGGATATGCTTCCACGTTTCAAAGAAGTTTCTGAGTTTTAGTTTTTGTTGTGTTTAGTGATATAGTTAAAAATGTTTTAGTAAAACATTTCTCAGATAGTTCATTTATTAATAAGTAGCAGCTAAAAGCACTGAAATGGAGGTCAGAATTAAATTTGAGTCCTCATTCTATTGCAATGGTTTGTGCTGACTTGGGTAAAACACCTGCAAGTTCTGCTCTTTTCCCCTCATTTGTAAAATTCAGATATATCTCCATGGAATATATAGTCCAGTTTTAAGATTTTTGTTCAGTATTAGGATTATCTGACTGAGTTTCTGAAAATCTAATGTGATTGAGTTAAGATTTTTTGGTTGGCATTAAATTCCATTAAACTTTCCTTCCAACAGAAAAAACATTTTGCATAGTGCTGAGACTACTCATATAAGTTAACATGATACATGCCAGATAAAAGAACCATAAATGGAATACTTCAGTAAAGTATATCCCTCAAATACTATATTTATTAATGAGAAGCAACAAGAATGAAAGGTAGAGTTTTCAAGGTTCTCCCACATTATCTCATTTTATCCTCATATAAACCCTCTCAGGTAAGTCATCATTCCAATTTAATAGAAGGAAAGAACAAAAACTTTAAAAGGATTAATTTCTTGCCCATGTTTACCTAATTCATAAACGGCAGAGAGAGGATCTAAGCATTCATGCATGCTTTTGACTTTTACCCCACTGTGTACTGTTCATGCCAATGAGCACTATGGTATTAGGAATCTTTTTGTACTTTGCCACGTACCTTCCAACTTTCAGCCAAATGCTTATGACCATACATTTTTTGAAACAGCTGAAACAGAAGCTGTTACTCTGTGAGATGATGCAGTCCTCTAGGGAAGTGGTTAGAAAGTAATTCTAAAGGCATTTGAATCCTCATGGATACTAAGCATTGTCTGTTCACCAAATAAGTAATATCTCAAATATTTGTGAATAGTTCTATTTTTCAAATATTTCAATACAATTGTGACTATTAAAACAAGTAATCGTGTGAAAACATTTCCTAATTAGTAGCAGCTTTCTGTCAATATGTATTTTCTCAATCAATGAAAATGAAAATACAACTAATATTGCTTGGAGTCTGTGAAATTTTGGTTATTAAAATAAGCCCCTGTCATATGTGGGAGCTAAAAGAAAGGAAGGAATAAAGACCACAGTAGTGCAGTGGTCTTACAGAGGGAAGGAATATTCCTAGGGCTACAAAGCGGAGTACGGAGGAGGTTGGGGGATAACTGGGTGGGGATACCGGGTACAAAAGCAACTTCTGGTAACTTGTATCTCATGAATATTCATAATAAAAATTAAAAAGTAAATAAGTTAAAAAGCAGAGGACATCCAGAGAAATCCTGAGGAAAGGTTATCATTCATTCAAATAAACAAAGAACCCTATTAATTTTTCATATGCTAAAAAAAAAAATGTATATTTTTGGGGGGTTATTGGCTACATGAGTGTATACATTTGTTAAAATGCATTAAATTATACACTTAAGATCTGTTATGCTGTTATAAATCTTACCTTGATTTTTAAAAATAAGGCCTCAGGTACTTGGAAAGTTGATAGCCCAAATGTATAGCAACTTCTCAAGTCCTAGTTAACTTTCCCATTACAAGAAATATTTGGGGTAATAGTGAGGTGCTCTTCCCCTATTGCCCTCTGTGAGCTAAATAATTAAAAAACACTATCAGAGGGTGAAATTAGCTACTTGTAAGTGCAAACCAAGAAATTTCCTACATATGTGTTTCTGGAAAGTGTCAAAACAGCTGTAATGTCAACCAAGGTGATCAGGACATAGACTGTGAAGGCAGAAAGAGAATGTGATTGCAATTTAGAAAATGGAATCTAATTGAATGTTTGGAGAAAGGAAAGAGTCAATACAATTGATTAGGTTCTGTGAACAGAAAAGGGATAGTCAATCTGAAACATACAAGGGAAGTCTGAGGATTATGTAATGCTGTCCTGAGAAGAAATGTGCTGAATCTAGTACATTCAAATTCAGGTGTTCTCTTGAGCAGTAATGCAGATCATAAGACTTTATCTTGGTCCAGAGGAAATAGATCTGAATTAGCTACCTTTCTTTGTTCTGATTCCCAGTCTTGAGGCAACATTCTGTTTGCTGATTTGGCTTTTCAGGTCATCTAATTCTGGGAAGTAGGAGGCCTAAGTAGAAGATGTTAATACTTTAGATAGCTACAAGGGTCTATTAAATTAGTGTTCTTTATTATACATGTTTCCTTTAAATTTGGTTAATACAAGTTAGTTTTTTGGGTCCAGTCATTTCAAAAGACCACAGTTTTAAGTTTATGGGTCTGAAAAACTGTGATGACTTTTTGTAGTAGTCAAGAATTTTTGGTTCTCATGTGACAGAAATGCAACTCAAACTTGCTTAAGCAAAAGCAGAAATTTACCGTTTATTTAACTTAGAAGTTCAAGGTGACACAGCTTTCAGGTGAGCAGGATCCATGGGCCTGAATAATTTGAATAAGGATGCTGCATTCTTCATCTGCAGGTCTGCTTTATCCTCTATTAAGTACATCTTTTTTCCAGGTTTTTCTTTTGTCCTGACAAAATGGTTGTCAGTAGGTCTAAATTGGGCCTAAATTCTAAGACATTCCAATGAAAAAAGAGTAAATCTCTATTTCTGAAAGTTCCCTCAGATTCCTGGACTTATGTCTAATTGCTTTGACTTGGGTTGAGTGGCTAAGCTTGAACTAATCACTGGGACCAGGGAAATAGATTGTGAGAATTGGCTGGAAACTCGAAGCATAGTTTGGGTTGGCCCCTCCCAACTCATAAGAATGGAGAATGGGAAAGGGTGGTTCTCAAATAGATAGCAGTGGTACTAATATCAGGTAAAGGAAGGTGGAAGCTAGGCAGGAAGCTGAAACAAATATTCATGACACCCCCAATGTCACACTGTTCTGGGAGGCTTTCCTGGACTGTCAGCCAATGACTCCTGACTCACTGTTCCCTTTTCCACTTATACCCTCCCCTTCCCCCAACCAACACAATGGACTAAGCAAGTATCAACGATCAGGGTTTGTAAATATCTTCTGAAAGACCAATCTATTCTAAATTGAATTTAGGGAAGTAAATCAAATATATAATGTGGAGTTTGTATCTTAAGGGCATGATCCCAAATAGTCATCCTTAATGGGACCTGCTGAGAGCAGAAAAATATTCTGAAACCAAAATAATATTTTTGGAGACATAATCTTCTATTTTGGATTTTCTAGTCCTCTCTTCTAGTTCTTTGAGACTAACTGTAGTTATGATTTTTTTTCTTTTATGGTCACAATAAACAAACAAGCAAACAAACAAAGACTGCTTTGTGACAATGGATTGTCCATCCATTCTTCCCTTCTGCAACTATATTTTAAGTACCCATTCTGTATCCAGAACTGGTCCTAAAAGAAGATAGTATTAAAAATCTATTTATGTGACTGTGAACCAGAGATAAGTATAGATGGGAATGATTTTGGAGATCATTTTATCAATGTCTAACATGATATATTCATGGTTAGATAGTCAGGAATGGAGCAGGCCAGAATAACTCAACCAATATTTATTAAGTAACTGCTACATGAGCTATTAAGTAAGGACACAGAAATATGCCATGATTATGAAAATACAGGTTGTTTGATGCATAAGGTAGGCACTTGTATTGACTTCCTATTGGTGCTGTAACAAATTACCATAGACTTAGTGGCTTAAAGCACCATGAATTAATTTTCTTATAGTTCTGGAGGTAGGAAGTCTGACATGGATTTTACTGGGCTACAATCAAGGTGTTGGCAGGGATGAATTCCTTTCTGGGGGCTCTTGGGGAGAATCCATTTTCTTGCCTTTTCCACCTTCTAGAAGTTACCCACATCCCTTGGTTGATAAAAGGCCATCTTTTGTCAAAGCTAGCAATGGCTGGTCAAGTCTTTCTCAAATTACAACATTCTTGATCTCTCTCTTCTTCCTTCCTCTTCCAGTCCTTTTGATTATGCTGGGCTCACCTGTATTATCCAGGCTTGTATCTCCATGTCAAAGTTAGATGATTAGCAATCTTAATGCCATCTGCAAGCTTAATTTCCTTTTGCCATGTATTTTAACATATTTATAGCTATTAAGAAGTAGGAAATGAACATCTTTGGGGGACTATTCTGCCCACTACAGCACCCAGCCTGAATTTGGGGAATCAGAAAAAGCTTCCTGGAGGAACTGATGCCTAAAATAAGATTTTAAACATGAAGAGAAGTTACCAACTTCTGGAGAAAAGAGACATTTATAGGCAGAGTGCAGCAGCTGCTGATGTACAACATGGATGCCTAAATCACCCTTCAAGAAAGAACTTGATGTTCAGTTGCAACCAGGGAGTTAGCTGCAGGGCCATCAGGACCCATCTCTGCTTCTAAGGCTAGGCCATGCTTTTTTCTAGGTAGCCAGGTCAATGACCAAACACAGCAAGAGTACTAGGGTCTGAACTTTTCTGCCCACCATAGGACTTACCTAGTAGGCAAACTGTTCTAGAGCTACCTATTGGTTTTAACTAAGACTTTGCCAGATCTGAGGCCCTATGTTCCCAATTCTATTTTCTTTCACAGGTATCAGACCTTCATTGTGGTCTGAAAGCTTCCTCTTACCAGTTCTGTTCCTTCCCCTTTAACATTCACAGGTGTTACCCCCATAAGCCACTTGCACTCCTAACTTGATGTCAGTATCTGTTTTCTGGGGAACCTAACCAAGACGCAGAGGGACTACAGGAGCAGAGGCTCAAAGGCGAGAAAGAGCAAAACCTGCCGAAAGTATTTCGGTATAGCAGGAGAACAAGATCCAAGGATGGACTTAGGTTTGGAATTATACATGCCCATTGGGTGTTGTATTAGTCAGTGCAGGCTAACTGCTGTAACATAAATCCCACGTTTTAGTGGTTTAACGCAGAAAATATCTTTTCCTCTGCATCCAACAGGCCGTACAGGTATTACTGGTCAGCTGTCTCTCCTAGGGGCTCTGTTTTAAGTAGCTGCTGCGGAACAAGCTTCCTTCACTCTTGTTACTTGGCCTACTCTAGGACCTTGAGTCCTCTCCTTGTAGCCAGCAGTTGGAAAATAGACTGGGAGAATCATGTATGGGGAAGTTTTATGGGTGAGGCCAGAAAGTAGTGCAGTACAGCTCACATTTTTGGAGAACAACTACGTCCATCTGTGTGGCTTCAGTGAATGTAGAGGACTACAAGGAGAAGGACCCACCCTAGCAATAAGTGATGAAGGTGTATGACAAGGTGCAGGATACCAGACACCCCAGCACCTCATGGGCCATTCACAAACATTTAGTGAATGAATAAATGTGGAGTCAGATATACCTGGGTTCAAATTCCAGCTTTATTACTTGGTCTTGAGTAAGTTACCTAAATCTAAGCCTCTATGAACTTTATTTTCCTCATCTATGAAATAAATATAAAAATGTCTATGGCATAAATTTGTTATGAAGTTTCTATGGGCTTGAGTATATAATAATTATAACCAATATTCATTGAGTGCCAAACATGTTGAGGTGACTTATATTGATTAGTTCATTTAATCCTCACTGAATCTAAGTGGTGGGTGGTTTTATTATCCTCAGTTTATAGATATGGAACTGAGGCATAAAGGCATTATATGTCTTACTATAAATCATACAGCTAATGAATGGCAAGCTGCAATTTACCCTGGCTTCAGAGTTGTTATGCTTAACCACAATACTATACACTTCTTACAGGAAGTTGAATGCCATTTATGGTGTCTGGTACATAATCGATGCTCAGTAAATTGCAGGGCAGGATCAGCAGCAATAAATCTAAAAGCAAGTGATATGCAGTGAAACTGGCCAACAGGCTATTAGCTGATATTTGGAAAGTTTGAAACAAAATTCCAGATGTTGGGTGACACTCTAGTTCTTAGGAGAGTTTGACAGGAACAAAAGTGAGCCTCCATCCTGGCAAAACTGCTGTGCTGTATAGATTGTAGGCATATACAGACTGTAGCACAGGGGACAAAAATAGGTGCCCAGATCAAGGCAGAAATCGAGCAACCAAATGTGGCTCATGGTTAGAAATGCACTAGCAGGAAGCACACCAAGATTCTGCGTCACCTGGAGAGCTCTGGTGGCATGGAATCAGCCTGGAAAATACTAAGCTGCAGACAGGTGTCGGAGGATCCAGAGAATAGGAAAAAGAGACGTGGGGTGAGTCCAGGCATCAGGCAAACCATCCCAGCCATGTTTATTGATGACAGTAAATTGCTGTCTTAGCAACCATGTGTGTGCACGCATGCGTATACATTCACACTGTTAATCAATCTTCTAGTGTGTGTGGAACTATTTTTAGAATGCATTCTTCATAGGCCTCCTTTAGATTCTCAAAACATTTCTACAGCTACCTTATCAAGATGATTCTCCAGAAAAATTAGCTCATTTCTTGCAAGGAAGCAACCAACCAACAACAATAAAAATAATAATAAAAGTATACATTTAAAAATCCTCTCTTGAATCAATCTTCACAATAAAAATAACCCTCTTTTAAAACAGAGACTAGATTTTCAGCCTAGTAGTTATTTAAACATCATTTTAAAAATATTCAGCATCTTCCTAACCTTTTGCCAAATGGGAAAATAAATACACTACCATATATAGTGGTTAACCAAGGTATATTCTTATAAAAAGATTGCCTGGACATCAGTCAGATAACAAAAAACAGTCCTCCTCCATTTTTCTTTTTCTTTCCATCTTTTTCTTTTTCTTTCTTTTTTTTTTTTCTTCCAGAATTTGAAAAGAAAAACCTGGCCTGGATTTAGGAAAAGAGCACTGGATCCTAGTTCTTCAGGCTATTTCTTCTCTTGGTGTCCTTTGAAGGAGAGTGTGGGGCTGGGCTGAAACAAGGTGAAGGATGGCTTCATTTCTTTAACTCGCTTCAAACTCACAGCACAATTAAATGTGCTTCTTGGATATCTTATTAAAATTGAAGCTCTTTGAGTCTTATGTAAGTTTCCCATGAACTAGTTGTTAAGGAATAAGAAAATCCAAATTCTGGTGTGGGATCCATTTTGGCAAGTATATTAAATTTTCTGAGCCTGTTTCCTTTGCAAACCAAACAGTTTTGACTATATTCAGATTTTTAAAAATCCTGGCATTTTGGCAACATGGGAAAGTTTTTATATTCATAGGCTAAATATAGAGAACATATCTACATATGGCAAATTATAATGAAGCAAGAATTATGCCAGCTTGAAACCTATGATCCATGAGTTTCTAAAAAATTTTCTGTAGAAATGGTTACGAGACTCCAAAAATAATAATAACAATGTTAATGAAGTGCTAAAAAATAGGATTAGGGATGGATGTTATGGTGTTTCTCTCATTCCTTTTCATGTCATTCCTTTTTAGAGGCATGTCAAATTAGTCATTAATTTTCTACCTCCAGGTGGCAATATTCAGCAGTCTGGCTCAGACACTTGTGCAGATAGTAATAATAAAAATAATAGCAGACATTTCTTACCATATGGCAGTTTCTGTCCAGTGATCTCACTTAAACCTTCCTACACATACCTCCAACCAACACACACCATTTTACAGATGGGGAAACTCAGGCCCAGAGCCAACAGCACCAGGCTAATGAGTGGCAGCCCTAAGAGTGGAGCCCAGTTTGTTTGACTTCAAAGCCCATGCTTCTTCCACTGTGCTGTATGGTTCTAACACTGCAGACATGTCCTGCACCACAGGAAAGATAAGAGCATAATTTGGGAATTGAAAAGGAGCATGAGACTGCACAAAGAACTGAAGTCCTTTAATATATCAAAGATTTAGGTTTTTAGTGCTTTCGTAAAATTATGTCTTTTTGCAAAATAACTCACAAATCCTTAGCAAGGATCCAAGGAGGCACTGAGCACCACAGAACAGTTTTGAAAATCCCCGTCTAGATGATCTTCAGTTAAGCATCCTTCCACTGTTAACTTGCATCTGTCCTTTGCTGATCTTTAATTTTTAATATACGGTATTTCCTATTTTTAGAAGGGCAGATATGTTACTCTTGTTAGTTTCCCTTCTAGGGCCCTTCCCTTCTCTTGGAGGTTTGTCCAATAATGATGATCACAACGTAAGCTGGGGTAAAATTTTGGGTGGGTGAAGCAAGAAGAGAAGAAATGAGCACTGGATTTAGCAATTGGCCAAGGAATGAAAGAACGTTAGACTAAGCAATATCTATCCCATTCAATCTACCTTTGGACAGAGCAATTTCCATGTGAGGGACTAGCTGGGCCTACCCATAGAATGGAGCTGAACCCAGGGCTAAAAATGAGACTGAATGTCTGTGTGAGACTCCATAGGGGCTGGCCTTGGTGGAATAACCAAATCAAGCAGACTAAATGATGGCCAATCCCTGAAGAGGAAATCTGCTCTTTCTGGGTCCTGGGCCCTGAAAGTTTTACATGATGTCTGAGGCCTTTATTTAAAGATGAAGTCCTAAGAATTGTTTCTTGAGTGTATCTTCCTGGTTGGTTTCCTAAGTCCCAGCTCCATCTTGGGGAACCCCAACAGCAGTTCAGATGTTTTGAGATATTTCTGACATGGAAGTGTAGACTGGTGCATCCTCAAGGAAAAAAATATACATAAATACATATGTATGTATTATGCATATATATAATTTCTCTCACTCTTTTCTCTCTCTACATGCATGCATGCACACACATGCTCACGTGTACATTCACACACATTGTTTTTTCTTAATGGTCATGCATATCAAAAGCAACAAGGAAGGAGAGGCCCAGAGGTAGCATGATTAAATGCTTCCAAGCTTAGTTCTGCCTCTAATTAGGTCCAGCCTCGGGTGAGTCTCTTTGAAAAGTGACCTCCTGCTAGCGTAATATGTTGGTGTTGCACGATTAGAAAGACTGGGTGTTGAAAATTTGTTAACTCAAAATTTGACAATACTGTTCTATTGGGAATCCACTGTGAGCACCAAGTACCTGGGAATTAGAGGGATTGGAACCTTGACCCAGGACAGCTTTGGTTTTTCCTGGGGCTCATAATTGATCCGTTATTTCTGCTTCTCAAATAATCAAAGTCCAAGAGGCATTTATAAGCTTGGAAAATGCAATTCAATAGGAATTATTATTACACAGCATTGATCACTTTTGTGTCTTTCCTTCTCTTTCTTCAATGCACATGTGTATGTGATCGAGTGTGTATGTGTGGCTATCTATCCTCTCTACATGATTAAGGCCCATTAACAGCCTCTGGTTTCCACCACACTCATGTTGTGGAATTTCATGCACAGTGAGCAATTGCCATTTTACCAATCATTTCAAGCAGATGAGAGAAAAGGGTAGAAACAGCCTAGGGGACACACAGCATTTTGCTTTAAAAATTCTTGTTCTCTATTTAGCTCCTAGCTAAATCCTCTCTCCCTCTAGATATTTCCTCCATGTAAGCAGTTCTGCTTCTCTTTTCAGCTTACAGATGCCATAATTCAGGGAGAAAGAAAAAGCTCCTGGTATCTTGCTGAACAGCTATCATGTATTACTCAGGTGAGATAAAATTATGATGGCACCAAATATCTCATACATAAATGTAAAGATGTGTACAAGGGTACTTCAAAAAGATCGTGGAAAAATTTGTATTATCTCTTAATTCTATTTTTCCATGAAATTTTGAAGTACGTGCATGTTATTTTCTGAAAACTATATCCATACTGTATGTGTTCTCTTTTTTCACTACTGTGTTCTGTTCATTTACTCATGTCATTAACTAGTCTTCATTTTCAGTGGCCTCCTAACAAGAGTATGAACTTGTGATGTCAGGAAAGCAGTGTGGACATGACACGGGCTCTGGGAGACATAAGATGATCTCACCATAGGAGACCACATGGACTTTTATCACCTGCACAGTATGTGAGGAAGATGAGCTTTTCCTGTGGAAACAAGAGGGAAATTGGAAACCTAATATTGAGCCCTGTTTTGTGCTTTACATTTGTTATCCTATTTAATGCTCCTCCAAAACTTATGAATTATTATTACCTCATTTTACATATGAGGATACTGAAGCCTAGGAAGATCAAGACAGTTAATATGGAGTAGATCTTGGGTTTGGGACCAGAATTGCCCACTTCTAGACCATAGTTCTTTCTATTTCACCACACCGCACCTCTGAGAGGTAAATGGAGTCTAAAGTCAAGTCAAATAAAATGCCTCATATATCCACATAAAATGGAAAAAAAAAAAAGTTATGAGCGAGAATAGGACATTTTGTTCTGCAGAATCAGAGGGACAAATGCAATGCCCATATGCTTCATGTTTAGTTCCCTGAAGCCTAAAAGAGAACTCTTGAGGCCAGGAAGGGCAGCCCCTCTCTCCTTAGCGGGTCATGGATCAAGGAGGACTGGACAAGGGTAGAGTAGCTGCTGAGATGATGGTATCTCAGGTTGGGAGAAGTGGAGCCCACTAACCTCTATATGAAACAAGTACTGGGAGGACCTGACAGTCTTTGTCAACCCTGCAGCACCTCTAGCAAGCAGATTTGCTGGTCTAGACCGTATTCCAACAATACAGGGTTGTGCGCACTAAGAGAGGTCTATGGGTCTTTTTAGCCCAGGTCAGCCAAATGTCTTTGGCGATACTTAATAAAGTTGGCAATATTGTTCTGTATGCTATAAAATCATGATTTCTTAAAACATTTTTAAACATTTTATTTGCTTAGTTTGTACTTTTCCACTTTGTCTCTATTGACCTACACTTTCCAGCTGAGTTTGACCTTCTGCCACCAGCAAGGTGCAGGACAAGTATTCAAGTAAGTGAGCTACCAGGAAGACCCAAGCTATCTCCTAAAAGCCACCAGGAGAATCAATTCCCATCTCCACTCCAAGATTATTGCCACTTAATGAGTGGCAGGTAGGACAAGCTATTACAGACACCACTATACTTATGCCAGTCCTTAAGCTGGTGGAGAAACAACAGGCAAGCCCAATGCCTAAGAAGGTCTTGAATGTGTCTTTCAAGGCATCCTCTTTTATTCACAGTCCAAAATGTTCTCAGTAATGGGGACCAGACTGTCTTCAAACCTACCACAGCACTTCAAGGCCTCTATATAATTTCTACTCCTTTAACAAGGCTGTATACCCAGTGTAAGCTGATGGAGGCATGTTCTTACTGACTAGCTTATTTTTGCCTAATTCTATCACCTTAATCTATATCATTCTGCCAAAAAAAAGTATCATAAAAGTATTCCAAGCATGGACAACCACATGATTTATATCTTTTTTGTATAAAACCTCATAGAAGGCATGGTTCTCATTCATATTACTTAGAATAACAATCTCTCTCAACCAGGATATGACAACTAGCATGATTATCTGCAACATTTTTCCTTCCCTAACTAAGAGGAAAGGTCATTATGAGCCAGGGAGATCAGAGCAGCACTAGGTGGTATAGTGCCAGGTTTGGGATTAATATAAAAGGTATCGGAACAGTTCCTGAGTTACTTGTCAGAAGGATGGGAGGGACAGCTGTGAAAGGGACTTCCTTCATATTTGTGAACGTCCTTAGCAACCTACAGCTGCCTTGCACCACCAACCTCATTCCAACCCTTTCATAATTTTGTCTCAGTGCTCTTGCTGTAATGATAGTCTTGATAGCTGGCAGGGTCAAGAAATGTACACAAGTATACAGTCCCCCTTCACCTCTTTCTGAGTTCTTCCATAACCTCATTGTCTCTCAGGATGAATAGAACATCCTGTCAAAAGCAAGAGGTATCAGAGAAAAGGAGGCAAAGAAGGGTTACAGGGAAGTCTCTCTGGTTCCCTTGAGCCTTGTCACTGATTTCTGTCATCTGGGAATTTCCTGAACTCCCTCGCTTCCCAGCCCTGCTCCAGAGTCACACTCTATGGCCCAGACAGCAATGATAATGAGCTGCAGACATGTTGGGTCAAGGGAGAGGTGACAAGATTAGCCTCATATAAAGTCAAGGTATGAGAGAGATAGCAAAGGGTTTCATTTATTCCAAAGCACCATTTTATTTCTAATAAGTTGGTTACTAAAATTCTATACCTAGACCTATACCCAAAGGGATTGAGGACAGGGACTCACACAGATACTGGTACGTTGATGTTCATTAGAAACAATCCTAGTGTTTATCAACAGATATGTGTATAAACAAAATACAGTATATATATATATATATATATATGTACATAACAAATATTATTAAATTATAAAAGGGAATGAAGTTCTGATATATGCTATAACATGGATGAACTTTAAAAACATTATGCTGTGTGAAATAAGCCAGACACAAAAGGACAAATATTGCATGGTTTCACTTATATGAAAAATATCCATAGGCTAATTTATAGAGACAGAAAATGGATTAGAGTTTACCAGGGGCTGGGGGGAGAGGAGAATGAGGAGTTATTGTCCAATCATTGGGGTGATGAAAAAGTTTAGATATAGATAGAGGTGACAGTTGCACATTATGAGTATAATTAATGCCACTGAATTGTACACTTAAAAATGATTAAAATAGAAACTTTATGTTTATATATATATTACATATATATATACACACACATACATATATAATTTTTTTTAAAGGCCAGCTACTCTGTGGGTATGTATTTTTTTCCTTGTTATTCAAAAACAGTGTTTTTAGAGTTTGACAAGTCACTGAGAATTCTTTGATCTCATCAGATCTGCACATACTTTCTTTTCCCTTTTTGCGTTTCCTCATTGTCTGCTCCTCTGACCAACTCTTGGTAAAAATAATTGCTAATATTTATTGAGTCCCAGGCACTCTTCTGTTCTACATGAATTGATGAATTTAATTCTCGCAGCCGCCATGTGAAAAGTACTATTATTATTATCCCTCTTTTACAGAAAAAGCAGTAGATATCCTTTCCAGTGTCACCCAGTGAGTAAGGTCAGAGCCAAGATTCAGTCCTGTGAGTCAGGCTCCATACTCATATTCTTCATTGTTACTCTATGGCATTCTTGGAACTCTGCAATAGGAAATTTGTAAAAAACCAGACTAATGGTCTATCCCATGCTTTTTCAATAAGAATCTCTGGAGGCAGAGCCCAGGAATCTACATTAAAAAAAAAAAAAAAAAAAAGCTCCCAAAGTCTTAATTTCAAAATTTGCTACAAAGCTACAGTAATCAAGACAGAATGGTACTGGCATAAGAAATAGAAGTGAAAGTGTAGAAATAAACTCTCACTTTTATGATCAATTGATTTTTGACAAGAGTGCCACGACAATTCAGTGGGGGAAATAATATGCTTTTCAACAAGTGGTGCTGATACAACTGGGCCTACATATAAAAAAGAATGAAGTGGAACCTCTATCTTGCACCATATATAAAAATTAACTGAAAATGGATCAAAGACTTAATGTAAGAACTAAAACTGTAAAACATCTAAAAGAGAACATAGGTGAAAATCTTTATGATCTTGGATTAGGCAAAAGCACAAGCAACAAAACAAACAAATAGATAAATTGGACCTCATCAAAAAAAAGATTTTTTCTTCCCAAGGACATCATCAAGAAAGTGAAAAGACAACCCATAAATGGGAGAAAATATTTTTAAATTATATATCTGATAAGGGACTTGTATGTAGAATAAATAAAGAACCCTACAACTTAATAATAGAAAAGACAAATAATCTAATTTAAAAATGGGAAAAGGATCTGAAGAAAAATTTCTCCAAAGAAGATGTACAAATGGCCAATAAGCTATGTTAACACCATCAGCCACCAGGGAAATGCAAATCAAAACCATAATAAGATATGATGTCAGGCCCACTAGGATGGTCTCAAAAACTCAGATAATAACAAGTGCTGGTGAGGACAGTATATATCCAAGAAAATGAAAACATATGTTTACACAAAAATTTGTATACATGTTTATAGCAGTATTTTTCATAATAGTCAAAAAGTGGAAACAATTCAAGCATCCATCAATTGATTAATAAAATGTTTTTTTATACAATGGAAGGAATAAAATATGGTTATATGCTAAAACATGATGAACCTGAAAACCATTATGCTAAGTAAAATAAGCTAGACACAAAGTACTACATATTGTATAATTTCATTTACATGAAATGTCCAAATAGTAACTCCATAGTGACAGAAAGTAGTTTGGTGGTTGCCTATGGATGAGGGAGTTGGGGGAAAATGGGGAGTTAGTGCTAATGAATACAGGATTTCATTTTGGGGTGATGAAAATGTTCTAAAATTGATTGTGGTGATGGTTGTACAACTCTGTAAATATATTAAAAAGCATTAAGTATATACTTTCAATGAGTAAATTGTATGGTATGTGAATTATATCTCAGTAAAGTTGTTATTTAAAAAAGATCCCCATATGGTTCTCTGTATTCTTAAGTTTGAGAACCTGTGAAAGTGGAATTAGCAATTTTCTAGTTAGATTGACCACTGAAATAATAATAGGAATGTTAATAGCTAACTATGTGTCTACTATGTTTTTCTAACAGCTTTATATTTATTAACTCATTCGATCCTCACAGCAAACTGTGATACAGGCACTGCTCTATGATCCCCAGTTTGACGATAGGCAAAATTCAAACTTTTGGCTCCAAAGTGAAATTTTCAGCAAACATGATATATTCCAAAATGAAGTTTTGTCATGAATTCTTCCTAAATTCAACAAAAATTTATTCAACAAACTATCCTCGACAAACTCACAAGTAAAGAGATATAGACATACGCTAGCTTCATTTTAATGAAGACCACATTATAATAAAGTGCCATGGAGAAGAGGCACTGAGGAGATAGTGAATGAGTAATTCAGGACTGGGAAAAGTGAGAGGAGGTGGCATTTGAGTTAGGATTTTGAAGGATGGGTAAAATTTTCTTGGGTTGAGGAGTCAAGGAAATATATCTAAGCAAGGAGTACAATATGAGCAAGGTATGGAGGCTCACTAAAATGAAATGACCTGTTTCTCTTCCTAGATGGGGAGCTCCTTCAGACCATATACTAGGCCCAAGTCATGGTGAGGATTCTGGTGCCTTGCAAAGTACTTATTGTATACTCAGTAAATACTTACTGAGTTAATGGATGGATGACTGAATTAATTAATGAATGTCATAAATTTGAGAAATAGCAGTTAGATTAGTATGACTGTTGTACAAGTTGGAGTGGACAATGAAGTTAAAAAGGTAGTTTGAAGCCAAATTCTAAAGGGCCCTATACTCATATGTCATAAGAAGTTTGGCCTTTATTTTATAAGATGTATGGATCCACTGACTTTTTCTTGAGTATATGAATGGAATCCATGTTAAAATAATGATTCTGGCAGAGTGTAGAGGGTGGATTGACAATGGTTGGAGGTAATTATATTGTATTGGGGAACATTCTTGGAAAACTATAGTGAATTGTCCAATTGACAAATGATGAAGACTGAACTATGACAAGGGGTAAGAGAGAAACCACTTGAAAATAACTCTGTAGGATCTACACAGTTTGAGTGACTGGTGAGAATGTAGTGACATTTTCTAATAGAAAATATTGGAGAAGGAGCTGATTTTTTTGTGATGAGGAACAGAACAATGGAATAATCTGAAATTTTTTTTTAGTTTAAGGAGCCTGTAAGGCTATCCAGAAGGGCTTGGCAATACTCAAGAGGTGTGGACTAGAGATATAGATTTGGATTTAAATGCTTGTGGGTGTTAACAAAAACCATGGAGGAGGTGAGATTCTTCAGGAAGAAGATGGAGAGATGGATTAAGCACAGAGCGTTAGAGAATATCTATATTTCAGGGGCAGTCAAAAAAAAAAAAAAAAGGCACAATGAATGGACATTGAGAAATAGAGAAGTAGGAGAGGAACTAAAAGATATTGCAAAGCAAACATTTGAAGGAGAATGTGGACCAGACAGACCCATCGATGAAGTACTTATGACGATACTCTTCAGTTGCCAGTAACAGAAACCCACTTGAGCTAATATGTGGAAAAGGAGAATTTAATAACTGGATTCAAGAGTGTTTTACTTAACCTAAAGCCAGACCATGTGGCCAGATCTCACAGGGAGCTGAAATCAGGAACTGGATAGCTATCAGGAACCAAGGGAAATGCCTGCTCAGTTCTCTAAACAACTGCTTTGTTCTTCTCTCTCAGGATTGTTGCTTTGCTCTTGCCCTCATGGGGCCTGACTTACATATTGAGTAGTTCTCTGAATCCCAATTCCAAGTCATTATAGAGAGAATCCAATTGGCTCCAGCTGGGTCAGGTGTCCACCCATAAACCAATCAACCATGGCCAGGGTGGGGATGGGGAAGGACATGCAGAACAAATATGGCAGCCAGGATTCGCTTATGTGAATGAAGGGAGTAGTTCTCAGAGAAGGACCACTCTGAATTCAGCAGATGCCCCCAAAGATATCTACTACAAGATTAATCTAAATGACTTAATAAAGGCTTTGTTGAGCTTTCATAGAGGCATCAATTACAATAAAAGTTGTGAGCAGCACAACTCCTTTTCTTTCTTCTCTGCTCCTGATTTCTCTGTTTGCCCAGAGGAAAAATCACATTAATGTCTGTGTTGATTTCTCCACATAACAGAAACAAGAATAAAAGAAATTGCTTGTGAAATGCCCTGACATCCTCAGGTCAAAGGGTCTAAACAAATACAAGGGATTTTTTTTTCCTAGGGAAATCTAGAGCTTTTCAGTTGTTTTTGCTTTTGACTGAGTCTCATTGATTTCCCAAATTGTACTAGCTACTCTCTGGCTTTCATTAATCAAACTGCCACCTGTGATAGACTGCTGGTCTCTGGTCTTATTTTGATTAATTCCATTCTCACATTCATCTCTCTGGCACAATTTGCAGTGGATGATTTGTTAGGGGAAGAACAGGATGGGGGATGACTAGGGATTTGAGGTGGTGGAGTCATCTCCAGAATCTGATTGAGTCTGTCTGTTAGAAATATTTTCCCCTTCATTCCTTCCAGCTCTAAGAATAGAAGTACCAGCTGCACTTGCCTGAGCCATATCTAAATTAATAAAATAAAGTGGGATTATTGACATTTTCTTGCTTCAACTAGCAAATGCACATCTTTGAATCTCTGTCAACTGAGATGCTCTTATAACGAAACATTCACAGAAATGGGCTTCATTCATGCTAATTATGCATTTGTATTCCTCTTACTTATGTTGTCTTTCTATCTATTTTCCATTTCAGAAATTAGTATAGAACTGAGGTAGTTCAAGGAAGGCAAAGTTGCTTAGTGGTCAGGAAAGGAGCTTTGCAGTTAGACTTGTGTCCTGTTCCCAGCTCTGTTTCTTAAGACCTGGGTGACTCAAGGGAAATTATTTAACCTTTCTAAGCCTCCATTTTCGTACCTACACAATTATGTTGTTTTGAGGTTTACGTGATATGTATAAAGAATGCAGCATCATATCTGACACATAGCAAAGACTAATTAATGATCAAGAAAAAGGTGTTTTGGTAGGGAGAGAATGATTTCTCAGCCACGCTGTATTCAGAATCACTGTTTCAGACTTGGAGATAGAGAAAGAATTTAACGTATGGATAAACCCAAGACAGATCTGGGAGCTTGGGTTAGCAGGTGAAAATAATGGATGACTTGCTGTCGGGAATGGAGTTGTCCTCTCTTTTGTATCCATGGCACCTCCATATCACATGGGAGACTGTGACAATTAAGCTTTGAGAACCTAAGCATTCTTCAGACTTGGGATTGGGCACATGTAGAGGCTGGTCCACCATCCTCCACCATCTTCTATTTACATAAAGGCCTGAGGAGGCTCCTGGACAAGAACTCTTCCAAGTTCAAGTGACTGGAGGCCACATGCCTGGCTCAGTAGGGAGAGTGATACTGAATGCCACACCTCATTTGCTACTCAAATGTCCGCTGGTCTAGACTACAGGACTCATGCCTGAGGCTTAGGGAAGGACCTGAAATAAGATTAAAAGAAGGAGAAATGACCTTCACTCACACCTTAGTAGGGCCTTCAGAGCACAAATTCTCATGGCTTTGTAACTGGCTTAATATTACAAAGGAGGTGAACTAAGCTTTTTCCCCTTGAGATAACTTCTAGAGCCTGAAAAGTTCAAGGACTCAGTGCACGAGCAGCAAGCTTGATCTCCCGGGAGGCAAAAGAGCAAAGGAAGAAACAGCTGAGAGCAATTGGCAATTGGAAGGACATAGCAAGACCAGGGGATAGGAGATACTGTGGTGAGGGTATCGGCAGAGTGAAAAAAATGCCATTTATGGCTGTTGCTGAGACATTAATTTTACCCTCTTGTGATGTAGCCTGCTACATAATCACCACCTAATAAATATTTGTGGAATAAATTCCTACTAATTAAGCAATTTATATGCATCCTACTTGTGTATTGTCCTTTTTAATTTATTTTGCTTCAAGGGATTAATATTGAAGTTAAAAATTTCAAAGGAGTCTGTGTGGCAGGAAGACAGGCTTTGGCATCAGACAGAGGCAAATGAATGTGTGCCTGACCCTAACCATGGAGCTTTCCTCATAGCAATAATCAATTTTTCCTCATAGCAATAATCAATTCTTACTGCTTAGCAAGAATTCTTGTATACCATTGCAGTCCCTTATTCTCATAGTTGAAGATAGAAACATAAAAAGGAACATTCAAAAGTAAAATAAAATTAATGAGGAGAGAAGTCTGCAATGAGAGGAACAATTTGATTCATTTATGTTATAATTTATAATTATTTAATTGTAAAGACTGTCTCTCATACTTTGATATTTTCCAAAATTTGTAGCACAGCTCTAGGCCCATTTGGGTAGGTGCCCAATAAATATATATTAATGTATTAATTTGGTGAACCCCTCACAACTTGGGAGCTAAAAAGCCACTTGGACGAGTAGACAGAAGACTTGGGTCAAGACTCGGTTTTGCCACTAATCAGCCATGGGACTTTGAATAAATCTTCAGGCCTTAGCATACTCTTCCTTAAAATCAGGAATTTCCTCAAAGTTCTTTCCAGCTCTAATGTTTATATTTTTATAAAGAATCTTTGGATTTAGAAGAATGTTCTTCCTGAGGGACATGAGGAACATAGGAATGGCACAAAGAATCACTCCAACAGGACAATTCAGTTTTGTGGGCACTAACGCTATTTGAGAATCAGAAATAACAAATAACAAGAACAATTTGGGTGCCTACCAAGTTTCAAGCATTATGCGAAGTGTTTTTCATGCATTATTTCATTTAATCCTTACAATAACTTTGTGAAATAAGTATTACATTCATAATTACAGCTAAGGAAACTGTGTTTGGACAAAGTTTTCCATTATTAAGTAATCTAGCATTTCAGTGACCACTGGCTTTATATACTGGCCTGTGAATGTGGTTTGCCTTACTTATTAACAAAGAACTAGAATTCAATATTGGAATTATGCCCATGGGGTTGGTTTGTTTACCATAGTACTTAACCTTTATTGAATTATAAATTCCTTAGGGAATTTGATAAATATCATGTGCGTGGCAGAAGTCCCAGATTCTTTGAAGTATACTTGTGGTTTAGAACATCTCTCAGGTAAAGGATCAAATTCTGCCCACAGTTTTTAATAGCAGCCTAAGAGGATCTAAGAACATCTCAAATAACTGTCCAGAGGGTGCTTAAAAGTCCAGCAATGCAATAAAAATCCTTGCCATTGTTCTCTTTTCAGGATATCATATTTTCTCATTTCTGAAGTCTGCACCCATCCATGTATCTATTTCACTGAGGCTAGAGTGCTTGCTTTGGAATAATAAAAATGAATCATTTGTTCTAGATTTCCACATTGCTTTTGATCTACTTCTCCATGGGCTTCGGTTCCAGATCTTTACCCTGGATTCAGTGATACGGTGATGTAGTGATTCAGTGGGTAGAGATGATGACTGAATATTTATGGGGTATTTGTGATAAGCTTGGTGATAGTACTTCAGCCTGCTTATTACATCAACTGCAATCTGTCTACGCTACATTAGGTTATGAAGGGCTGCCATCCCGCCATTTAGAGATCCTTCAAATTTGAATTGTATACCAAGTGAAACCAATGGAGAGTTTTAAATGGGGGTGGAGGTTGGGAAGAGGGGAAGGTGAAGAGAGTAGAGTGGTGGTGGTGGCATGTGTGACCTGATCAGATTTTACAGAATGGCACTGTGACTACAGGAGGAATAGGCTTGGAGGAGATTAAGAACTGACACAATGAAATTAAGTAGGCAGTTTAGGTCATCATTAGTTTCCCTTTAAGCTCCTTGAAAGCAGAGACCTTCTTAATCTTGGTCACAGTGCTATCCATGGCACCCAGCACAGAGCCTGGTACATGGAGCTTAGTGAAGACTATTGAATTAATCAGTGGATGAATAAAGGACTAAAAGCTCCTTGAGGTCAAGAAGAGTTCGTCATTCATCTCTGATTAATCTGTGAATTGCTACTGTTTACCAAGAGTGGTATTGGTGCAGAAAGCACAAAGTAATCCGGCATATTTTTCAGTAAATTATAGACTACTTAAAGGCAGCAGCTATAACTATTTTTCTTTGAATCTCTGTTCATCCTTCCTCCTAGCACCTAGCACCATTATTTGTATATAGCAGGCCACTGAAAAAGGTTTACTGAATGAAAAATTCAAGTTGCAGAAAAATAGAGGTTTTTTTTTTTTATTTTTTTAAAAAATTTTTAAGAGACTACTGAAACCATTTCAACATCCTTTCTACACCTACCAATACCTGTTAGTGGGGCTGATTCTGAGAGTTAAAACTATGAACAACTGAAAGAAGTAGAATCAAAGAATGCCCGAACTGAAGGAGGCTTTAGAGGTCATTTGGTCCAACTCCCTACCTGATCTGTGTAGCAGCACAACTGCTGTGGGTATTGCTTTCTATTTTGGTCTCGTAGTTGACCCCTGCCTGGCTTCTCTGAGCTCTGTCCTCGTTTCTTTCCAGCCCTGGGTAGTACACATTTGCAGGACTGTGCTAAATCCACTTGAAAATGTAAAAACAGAACACCTTCCTGGTGTGATCCATGAGTGTCATTCATCCTGGCTCAGATCAATTTCTTTAGCATTTCTTAAAGGGGAGGGTCTTCTGGGCCAGAAAGTGCTGGAAGTTCTAGAAGTAAGAATGCATAACTAGCGTGTTTGGGGCATTTTAGTGGGATTTTGTAGAGTGTGCTGCTTGCCTTTCTCAAATGCCTTAATAAGCAAAACATAGGTAACTAGGGTGGATATTAGGATTATGTAAAGTCACTATTTAATCATTTTATCACAAATGTAGTATTCCTGGGGCTCTATGCTAGAATATTTATACTTCTTATCTATTGACAATATATTCATAGATTTTATTTCTTTTTATCAGTGTTCAATTTTCCATTTAAGTTCTTCAAAATACCTACCTTCATGAACACCTGCTCTGTGCCAAGTATTATGCTTTGTGTGATGGGCCATACAAAGAAATAGAGGATTTGCCCCATAACAGTTAGCATGCTCTGGTTGCCAGCAACAGAAAGACTAGCTAACTTATTACAAGGCTAGCAGATAGTTCAAAGAAAAGTTAGAATAGCAGGCTTGGACCAGAGCAGGATCTAGTAGACTGAGGGGGCCGAGGTAACAGAAGGTAGACAACTTCCTCAGGTCACTGTCACTAGAAGAAGTCAACTATTTTCCCTATGTTTGTGATGCCTTGTTCAAGTTTCAAAGCCCTAGGAGAGAAGTTCCTATGAGTCTGCTGGACTCACTTCCTTATTCTCATTCTTAAGAAAAGAAGGGCAGAGAGCTTCAACTAACTGTTCCATCAAGACTGCACACAATGGAACAGGGATTATTTCTCAAAAGAAAAACAGATTGCTATTACCAATGTAGGAAAACAGATACTGAACACCCAAACAAACCAAAAGATGATTGCTATAGTTAGTTCTCTTGAAGATTTCACAATCAGATGAGGGAGAAATAACATATGTACATAAAGAGTTATAAAACAGAATAAGAATTCAATAGCCAGACAAAATAACTGCACAAATACCTCAAAGTATTGATCTGATTAAGTTCCATATGAATTGGATTGGGGATAAATGCTGTGAATTCAGAGAAAAAGAAATGACGAGGGAAAGTCAGACCCCCCTCACAGAGAAGGAACGATTTGAGCCCAGCATGGAGGATGGGTAGAATTTGATTAGGTAGGGTGTTCTACATCATGCATTTACCCTGAGGTAGATTCAAAATATAAGGTCCAAGGTATGCCTGGATTAGAATAGTTCGAGTAATTAAGTGCAAATGCTAATTTTTGAAACAGCAAGAAATAAGTCTTGTAACATACTTAGGATATTCTTTCACATAGTAAGTACTTAATAAATCTTAACTATTGTTATTAACATCATTATCATTATTATAAATCTAAGACTATTCTTCTGATTATACATCACATTAATTTTTATGTGTGTCTCCAAAAGACTGAATATATATTTCTGTGTCATATATCAAAGAGTCTGGTATGAACACCTACCAAATACTGTGTCCCTGAACTGGTTGAAAACTAATTTCTGAGACTCAGATTTAGAAGGTCAGCCAGGACGGCCACACTAGATTAGCCAGGATATTTTTAGATGCATCCTGGTTGAAATATACATACCCTCTCTAGCACACCATTCTACTGTTGTCACTCTCCCTGACAAGACATTCTTATTTGTGTCAAATCAAGTTATTTTGCTGTAATATTTATGTGTGCTAGCCCCTGTAGAAATGCAAAACAACCTGTCAGCCTCTAGTTTATAATGATTCTTACACTTGAATGCTATTGTCACTTTTCGGCTTCCTCTTCTCCAAGCTAAAAACATCCCAGCTCCTTTCATCTTTACAGCTTCACAGTTTTTTAAAATGCCTTTGTTCTTGCTTTTTCTCTCCCCCCTCAGGATCACTTCCAGCTTCTCCACATCTCCTTTTATACTTCCTATAACAAAATTGTACAGAGCAAGTGATCGTAGAGAGTTCCAAGGAATAGGACCAAGAGACCTCTGAAGAAATAGTAATGATGAACAATTATGAAGTGCTTACTATGTGCCAGGTATTGTGCTGAGCAATTTACATTCATTCTTTAATAGTCAGAATACTATGAGGTAACTATGAATTAACTATCTTTACTGCTATTTCACATTTATGTAAGGATTTAGAAGTAGTGAATGGCAGAGTCTGGACTAAAACCAGGTCGGCTCAGTATCAAAGTTTGTGGTCTTACCATCCATGCTATATTACAGCCCATTAAGTTTGGGACCATGGTACCAAAGAGATGACTGTATAATCAAGGCCCCAATGTGCCTTACCTTAAGGTAGCTCTTCTCTAATTTTTCTACCCTAGTATTCAGTAGATGTGGGGAGAATCACAACATGGCCCACCAGAAATGGGAGAGATTCTTCAGGAACTCATGTTTTATCTTAAAAATTCATGTACTTTTTACATTGTGTAGAATAATACATTCATGTTTAGTCAAATACCAAAAGTTAAAATGATAAACACCAAGTAAAATTGAATCTCCAAAAAGATACATCATATTTATTCTGCTACTTAGAGTTCTCCAGGGCTATGAGAAGCCCAATTGAGAATTACAGCCATAGCAATGGCTACAATAACTTTAGCAGGGGAAATATTTCCATGGAGTTTTAGTCACTTGCCACCCCCACCAAAGCCCCCTTCTCCACCATGGGAGATCAAGCATCACTGAGTTACATCAAAGCGTGCCCTGTAACAAAACTGTTTGCAAAATATCTGTTACTATAAGCCAATGCCTTATGGTACAGGGTTACTTAGAATCATCCAGATGAAATTTCTAGGACATGTACCTAGAATGTTGATTTTCACTTTAAAATTGTTGATCTATCAAAAAAAAAAAAATGGAAAGACTTCAAACAAACAACCTAACACTATGCCTCAAAGAACTTGAAAAACAACAGCAATCTAAACCTAAAGGCAGTAGACAGAAAGAAATAATTAAGATCAGAGCAGAACTAAATGAAATAGAGACCCAAAAATACAATAGAAAAGATCAACAAAACTAAAAGTCGGTTTTTCGAGAAGATAAATGAAATAGACACACCATTAGCTAGATTAACAAAAAAAAGAGAGAGAGAGAGAGAAGACCCAAATAACAAAAATTAGAAATGAAAAGGGAGACATTACAACTGATAATACCACAGAAGTACAAAGAATCATTAGAGACTATTATAAAAAACAGTATGACAACAACTTTGAAAATGTAGAAGATATGGATAAGTTTCTAGACATATATAAATTACCAAGACTGAACCAAGAAGAGATAGAAAACCTCAACAGACCAATAACAAGCAAGGGGATTGAAGCAGTAATTAGCAATCTTCCAACAAAAAAAAATCTGGGCTGGGATGGCTTTACAGATGAATTCTATAAAACTTTTAAAGAGGAGTTAATACCAATTTTCCTCAAACTATTCCAAGCAATTGAAACAGATGTTACTCTCCCGAACTTGTTCTATGAGGCCAATATAACTCTGATACCAAAGCCAGATAAAGATACAACAAAAAAAGAAAATTATAGGCCAATATCCTTGATGAACCTAGATGCTAAAATACTCAACAAAATATTAGCAATCAGAATACAGGAACGTATTAAAAAAATTATACACTATGATCAAGTGGGATTCATCCCAGGGATGCAAGGATGGTTTAATATATGAAAGTCAATAAATGTGATACATCACATCAACAAACTCAAGGACAAAGATCATATGATTATCTCAATAGATGCTGAAAAAGCATTTGACAAAATTCAATATCCCTTCATGATAAAGACTCTAAACAAATTAGGTATAGAAGGAAAATATCTTACCACAATAAAAGCCATTTATGACAAGCCCACCACCAGTATCATTCTGAATGGGAAAAAATTGAAGGCCTTCCCCTTAAGGACAGGAACAAGATAAGGATGTCCAATCTCACCACTTCTATTCAACATAGTGCTGGAGGTACTAGCTAGAGCAATTAGGCAAGAGAAAGAAAGGGAATCCAGACTGGAAAAGATGGAGTCAAACTTTCTGTATTTGCAGATGATATGATACTATATATAGAAAAACCTAAAGAGTCTATCAAAAACCTCCTAGAACTGGTTAATAACTTCAGTAACATTGCAGGATACAAAATAAATGCCCCCAAATCAGTAGCATTTATATACTCAAATGATGAATTAACAGAAAGAGAAATAAAGTAAGCCCATTTACAATTGTCACCCAAAAATAAGATACCTAGGGATCAATTTAACCAAGGAGGTGAAAGACCTCTACAATGAGAACTACAAATCACTTCTGAAAGAAATTAAAGAAGACACAAAAAGATGGAAAGATATTCCATGCTCTTGGACTGGAAGAATTAACATTGTGAAAATGTCTATACTACCCAAAGTGATCTACAGATTCAATGCAATTCCCATCAAAATACCAATGACATTCTTCACAGAAATGGAAAAAACAATTTTACCTTTCATATGGAAAAACAAAAGACCCTGAATAGCCAAAGCAATCCTGAGGGGGAAAAAAAAAAAAAAGCCAGAGGCATAACTCTGCCTGACTTCATATTATACTACAAAGCTGTTGTAACCAAAACAGCATGGTACTGGTATAAAAATAGACATTCAGACCAGTGGAGTAGAATAGAGAACCTAGAAATAAGTCCTCAGGTGTATAGCCATCTGATATTAGACAAAGGAAACAAAAATCTACATTGGGGAGAAGATTGCCTCCTCAACAAGTGGTGCTGGGAAAACTGGATATCCCTATGCAGAATAATGGACCTAGATATGCATCTCTCACCATACACTAAAATCAACTCAAAATGGATTAAAGACCTAGGTATAAGGCCTGAAACTGTAAAATTACAAAGGGAAAATATAGGTGAAACACTTCAGCAGTTAGGTCAGGGCACAGGCTTTATGAACACGAGCCCAAAAGCACAAGTAGCAAAAGAAAAAATAAACAAATAGGACTATATCAAACTAAAAATTTTCTGCACAGCAAAGGAAATAATCAACAGGGTGAAAAGACAACCTACAGCGTAGGAGAAAATTTTTGCTAACTATTCATCCAGTAAGGGATTAATATCCAGAATATACATAGAACTCAAGCATTTATACAGAAAAAAAAAAAAATAAATGATCCAATTAAAAAATGGGAAAAGGAGCTGAATAGACATTTTCAAAGAAAAGCATAGAAATGGCCAACAGATATGTGAAAAAATGCTCAACATCACTAGTCATCAGGGAAACGCAAATTGAAAGCACATTGAGATACCACCTCACTCCAGTCAGATGGGCTATAATCAAAAAGACGGTGAAAAACAAATGCTGGTGAGGGTGTGGAGAGAAGGGGACACTACTGCACTGTTGATGGGACTGAAAATTAGTACAACCACTATGGAAAACAACATGGAGGTTTCTCAAACAACTACAGAGAGATCTTCCATGTGATCCAGCAATCCCTCTTCTGGGTATATATCCAGAGGCATGGAAATCATTATGTCAAAGAGATTCCTGCACTCCCGTGTTTATCACAGCTCTGTTTACAATAGCCAAGATATGGAACCAACCTAAATGTCCATCAATGGATGACTGGATAAGGAAACTGTGGTATATATACACCATGGAATACTACTCTGCCATAAAAAAGAATGAAATACTCCCATTTGCAGCACCATGGATGAACCTGAAGAAACTCATGTTGAGTGAAATAAGCAAAGCACAGAGGGATAAGTACCACATGTGCTCACTCATATGTAGGAGCTAAAGGAGAAAGGAAGGAATGAAAGAAAGACCACAGTAGTGCCCTGTTCTAACAGAGGGAGGGAACATTCCTAGGGCTACAAATTGGAGTGGGGGGGGAAGGGGAGGGAGGTTGGGGGATAATTGGGTGGGGATAAGGGGTACAAAAGTAATTTCTGGTAACGGGTATGCCCCCAGTATGAATATGGCCCTCACATCCTGGGCAGGAGGGGTGACAATCAGCTTTGTATCTCATGAATATTCTTAATAAATAAATAAATAAGGAAAATAAAATAAAATAAAATAAAAATGTTGATCTGTTGCTTTTCATTCTTGTAATGATTAAACATAGCAGAGGACACTGTCCATTAAACTCATTCTGAGTTTGTAATGATAGACATTGTCACCTGCATTTAAGAAAGGCTTTACTTCTATTCTTTTATGGGAGTGGACCCTGAGGGAGGGTGGCAGTGCATCAAGCTCATCCAAAAGTGTAATCAAATAGCTACAATACGAAGTTGAAAGGGAAGGAAAATGCTTTCTGCTTCATCAACCTAACTTTCATGGTCGTGTTAGTGATATTGGTAGCCCTACATGAGCATTAAGTGTTGGGAGTGAAGAGGAAAGTCTGCACTAAGCTTCTGAAGTTTGGCCCAAAACAAGGGTGATCATATGATTAATCATTCAAACTGGGGCACTCTGTAGAAAGGAAGGGGACATTATTAATAATTAGGCCTAGGCAACAGTCATTGGCTGGGACTATCCTGGCCTAAGTGGGACACATGGTCACACTGCCCATAACCAATTCCTCACGTGAAATCAAAGGCCAAGAAATGGTCAACTATACTAAAAACCTAATGCTATGCTACCTAATACTTTTTGGTGACAACCATGGCTGACTTTTAGCTGTGGGTAATAGACTCTCAAATTTTAAAAAGCACCCCTCACCAATTCCTGTACCAATGTGACTTTCTTCTTTCCATCTCTTAGGTATATGTTTGCATCAAATTACCAATAATTGCATCTAAACTAACAACATTATTGCTTGTTCATATACAACCTGTGTTCCATTTCAACCATGAGATTTTTTTTGAAGAAAGAAAGTGGTTAGTCAATTTTCCTCATTATATATGTCTTGAGTATGTTTGTGTTTGCTCCTAATTTTATTCTTTATAATTATTGAATTTCTATTTCATTTTTGAAGAGTTTTATCACAAACAATTTACAGTAAATTTGATTCCTGTCTTGAAAGGTGTTGGCAGCACTTACGAACTTGATCCATCTACCACCTAAATTTTAAATGGTTGTTGATATCAATTATAGGACTGCTTTAGTGTGATGCCAATGAAAAGGGCTTCCAAATTCATTCTGACAGCCGTAACGGTAAACCCCTAAATCTTAATAGCTATTTTTTTTACTCAATTCAAAATCAAACTGGGTATTCCTAACCACCAGGGTGACTCTGCACTAAGCAGTGACTGAGAGACCTAATTTCCTTTCATCTTGTTGCTCTTGGACTAGGCCTGATGGTGACACCCATCCTCTGTTAGCTAGAACTTAAGTCACATGACCACATCTCATTGTAAGAATTTTGAGAAATGCAGTCTAGCTGCATTCCCAGGAGAAACAGAAAATAGGTTAGGTTAGTTACCTAGCTACTCTATGCCACAGAGTTGAGTCTTCCATACCATTTGGTTGGCACATTAAGCAAGAATTATACCTATTACAATAAGTTAAGAACTTGGTAGAGACATATGTACTTAGTGTAAGAATAGCACAGACCCCAAAGCTTTATCAAAGCCTTTGCAGAGGCAATAGATCAAATAGAGTCAGATACGGTCTTTAATAATTCACTTAACCTCTATGTGCCTCTATTTCCTTATCTGTAAAATATAGGTAAAAACACCTAGCACCATTCCTGGCACATAGAAAGCTCTCGTAGTTATTATTAAGATTATTTCTTAGGCCTTCATAACGGAATGTGTTATGTACCTATATTTCATTCATCATAGTTTTTGTTTTGTTTTGTTTTGTTTTGTTTGTGGCTGGCCAGTATGGGGATCCAAACCTGTGACCTTGGTATTATAAGGTTGCACTCTAACCCACTGAATTCACTGGCCAGCAATTCATTATAGTTTTGCTTTGTTTTGTTTTTGTAGTACCTTTCCAACTGAGGAAGCTAAATTAATTGGTCTTTAATGAACATATCTGCCCTAAGGCACAATATTACCTTTCATAGTGCCAGCGCTTCCTTTAGTTCTCCAAGAGTTATTAAGCAATAACTAGTGATGCAGGTACCACTTTGATTCCTGCAAGGTCCTATTGATAATCCATCTAGTTTCTCAATGCACGGTTCAATTCTTTCTTTCTTTTCTCATATTCTGTTCAGGCCTTCTATTTTCCCTTGTGATAAGCACTTGATTCTGGGCTATCTTTGTGTCCTTTCATTGGATACTTTTGTAAGATATAGTAAATATCAGTTCAAGAATTATTGGCATTGACAATTACAAATTGTTCAAAATTAAGAACTGTCTTCAGGCCAGATTCCCATTAGACACCATTTTTTGGCACAGTATATACTGTCATTTTTATTTTTGCATTTGCCTTCAGGAAAGAGAATGCCATGGGCTTACATACATATGGCAGGAGAAAAAGGGAAAAACACACAATAACAGGCATTTACATACATTAACTTATTTTATTCTCATACATTTAATCCTATTAGATAGGTATTAATATCCTCATTTTAATAAAACGAGTAAACCAAAATTCAGAGAGATCAGTTGACGTGTCTAATTTTGAGAGAAGCTTTAGGGTTCACGGAAGACACAAGCTATTTTCTAAGCCAGAGTTTCACACAGTATGGTCTGGGGACTGTCTACTTCAGAATCATCAGAACCCCAAGCAAGACCTAGAGAACCCAAATCTCTAAGGGTGACTTTCAGTAACTTTCATTTTAAACAACCATATTTAATGTTGGAGCCCCACTACAAACCAGCTGGAACTCGCCACTGCTATCCTACTGCATTAGAGAAGTCACTCTGGCTAAGGAGGGCTATGACCAACTGGTGCAAACCCAATGAACATTTTCACTCCTAATATTACTGAACCTCTCAGATTCATTTGATATTATTGATCACTCCATTCTTCAGAGTTTTGGCTTTTATAACAACTCCTAGTCATAGTTCTACATGATCCCTATTTCTTTTCTATCTTCTTTGTGAGTTCCTCTTCTGCTCATACTTTAAATGCTGACATCCTCCAAGGTTATATTCAAGTCCTACCACTTTCTTCATTCACACTCTCCTCCTAAAGGTGGCTAAGACTCCTTACCTGCTGTCCATTTCTCCTGCCCTGAGATTCAGACACACATACCCAGTGATCTCTATGTCTGATTGTCTACCTCATTCTCCAAGAAAATCCAAACTGAACTAGTCAGTCACACAGGTATACTACTATAGTTTCATAAGGAATTTATTAAACTACTTATTCAAATATAAGATACCCACTGGAGAGCACACATCTGAACTGTACAGCTTGATAAATGTATAGAAAGTGCAAGCACCTTGGTAAGCAGAACCCACATCAAGAAAGAGGACATGACTGGTAGCCAGTAACCTTCCCATGTCCCTTTTATAGTCATCATCCTCCCTATTCTAAAAGTAAATATCTTGACTTCTAATACCATGATTAGTTTTGCTTCTCTTTAAATGTTACATAAATGAAATTATATAGTATATTCACTTTGTGTCTGACTTCTTTTGCACAATATTCTATTTGTGAGGTTCTTCCATGTTGTTGTATGTAGCTGTAGTGTGTTCATTATCATAAGTAAGTGATATTTTACTGTATTAATAAACCACAATTTATTTTTCCATTCTACTGCTGATGGACATTTTGGTTATTTTAAGTTTGGGGTTATTACTTATACTGAAGGTATAATATTGTTGTACATGTTTTTTGGCAAACATAAATACACATTTCTACTAGCTATATACCCAGAAGTGGGATTTCTGGCTCAAGTTACACATAGGTGACCTTAGTAGATGTTTCCAAATACTTTTCCAAAGGGTTGTGTCAATTAACACTCCTGCCAGCCGTATATGAGAGTTTCAACTTCTCTATCCTCACCAACACTTGGTATCATCAGCCTATTTTTATTTTAGCCATTCAGGTTCATGTGTGAATTCAATTTGCATTTTTCCGGGGACGTATCACTAATCATTTTTGCATGCTCTGTTTCATCAGGTTGGTGCCACCATCCACCCAGTCACAAGCTAGAAATCTGGGCATCATCTTTGTCCCTCCTTTACCCTCACATACTAATTTTATCACATAAATGTTTCTCAAATCTCTCAGCTCACTAACATCAATTATTGCCCAAACCTTTATTCAGAGCCTCATTGTTATTTCTCCATTTGCTACTTCCATGGCCTCCTAAGTGGTTTCTTATTCTCTTTGCCCCCAAATAAGTCATCCACAAAAATCATCAGAATGACCTACCCCAAACCCAAATCTGCCATGTTTCTCCCATGTTTAAACATTTCCACGGCTCCCTACCCCCTCACTCAGATTAGAGAAAGCTTAAGCCTCTTAAAATAGCATGTAAGACCCACCAAGTGTCTGCTTCCCACCTTCCCACCTTCCCATTTGGACTCATCACTCATTTTCCGCCACTGGCTCCACACTCCAGCAATGCCAAATTCTCTTCTTAGTGTTTCTTTTCCTCCGGAAATCTTCCATCTCCTCACTCAAAAATCCATCCCACATGTCCTGTGCTGCTCTTGAAAAGTCTCAGTTTACAGTAAGTCAATGAACTGACTGCCAAACCTTCAGAAATTTCCTTTTCATAAGATGTTTACATTTTAAAGGAGCATGAGAAAACAGTCTCTAACTGGAATTTTTAGCATTAGCGTGCATGTAGAAGAAATACAAAATTACACCATGAGGCTTGCAGCCTATGCATATAAACAGCCCTTCTAAATAATGATTCTTGAGTATATTTAGGAAAGAAGAAATCTATATCCTGACATAAGTCTTTACAATTAAATTGCAGATAGATCAAAAGTTTAAATATATATATTAAAATAACGAGTGTTAGAAAAAAGTTTCTTTTGAAATTATGATAGGAAAAGCCTTTCTATGCATCATTAAAAAAAAAAACTGAAAGAAAAGATGGATAAATTTGATTCCATAGGAGAAAAGGCAAAACATAAATGTAAAAAAAAAAATAGTATAAATACAGTCGAAAGACAATAGTAAACTGGATGTAGTGCACTAGACTTTCTGTACAGTGTTATTGCCTGATCAGACTAGTATGGGCTTTGTGGGGAGCAGTGTGGCACTTGTGCCAAAATGTAAAATGTTCATTCAGTGAGCAATCTCATTTTGGAGCCATTAACATGGTTATATGTTGACAAAATGTTTATAACTTATTCTTAAAAGGAGAAATAAGTAGGTTACATGCTGGTTTTAGAGCAATTTTATTTGTGTAAAAGCATATATGAACCTAACATTTAAAAAAATTATATACGCATATATAAATCTGTATGTGAGTGTTTAAGCACAGAGAGGTGGAGATCTCAAAGAACAGAGTAAGACTCTAAGGCATGAGGACAGAGACACTTTTCTCTTTCTCACACACATTTGAATCTTCAGTGCTGTCACATAGTACATGTTCAATAAATACTTGGGGGAGGAAAGGATTCAGCAAATGAAGGAAAGAGGTAAGGAGGGAGAAATGGAAAGATTATTTGCCAATATATTTAATGGTTGATAGACTTTTGGGTTGTTTTTACTTTTAACATTGTACCTTTCTATATTTCCTCAATTTTTTTCCTCCAAGGAGCATACATAATTAGAAAAACAATAACAAAGCTATTTTAATAAATAAAAGCATTGTAGCTAGATATATAGGATATATTTTGGGGTCTGTGAGAGATCCCAGAGTAGTCTGGGACTAAGGAGAAAGGGCTTTCACATCGCTAACCAGCAAGAATGGGTTTTCATTTCCGTTGCAGTCCCAGTGCTCTCTTGCCACCAAAAAGGTAACCATTTCATCCCCAACTGAAAATAAGAGACTTTCACCCTAAACATGGGAGGTCGTGCTGACAGTTCTCAAAGCCTACATTCCTCTGCCATTGGAAGTCCCTTGAGTAAGCTGGCCCCATCTCAGCCTTCCCCTAGAGACCCTTCATCTGTATTAGCCCGACACATGGGATTTGCACTGTTGACCTAATTAGAGTCTTTTCCAACCTCCTTCCTCTCTCCCCGGCCCTCTCACATAACCTCTGCGTTTTTTCTCTCATTCACTGATTTCCATCTTTTAGGTGTCCTAAGCACATGATCCAGTTCTAGTTTCTGCAACAGACAAAAAGAAAAATGTCCGCCTGCCAGGAGAGGAAACAGGATTCTAAAGTGGTGCCTCATTTGCCCCACATAAAATGCTTCTGTCTGGATCTTCTCCCAGAATCCTTGGGAGAAGAGGCTGCTGCCAATGGAGTATACTTTTTCAGATGGAGTTTGGCAAGTTACAGTCTTACTTCCCTCCGTGCTGTGGAAACACTCAGGCCAGATTACAGGAATGCAGCCTCTTTGGGGTGTGCCCTCAAAATGCCTCTAGAAGCTGAGGCCAGTGCTCTACTGTGTTATCTGTCCAGGGCTGGAGACAGCAAGACTCCAGTCAGCTCAGACTTGTGACTCAGCACTTTGCTCGCAAAGGCCTTTATAACCTGGCCCCTAATGTTGAAAGAGACCACCTATTTCTTTCTAAATGAATAGGAACCAAGTTTAGTTTCAGGGCACTTTTCCAAGTAGTTGGTCTTAGGCCTAGAGAACTAATGCACTTGCCCTTGGCTTGGTATCCTTTTGTGTGCATGTATTTGCATAAATATAAATAAAACTCTATTTTTAGGACAATAAAAAAAGCTTTAGTTTCAGGAGTGTCACAAATCAATGATTAAATAACATGCTAAGAGATCCCACGTTATGTTGTTTCATTTTATGCTTATCTTAGGAAAAAAAAAAAAGTCAACCAAAATCTCAGGCAGCAAAGAAATTTTTACAATGAACATTTTGTAGTCTAAATGCTCTAATGAAGGATCATTTTAAGAATGATTCAACATTTCTGGAGATTTATTATCTCCATATTAGCCTGGCATACACAGCCCCGGAAATCTGGCTTAGTTTATCTTCACCATTCAAATATGTGACCAAACTTGTCACATTCCCTTCTGCTTGCCATACTCTTCTGTGTCCTATTCTCTGAATGTTCCACACACATTCCCACCCCTAGCATTTGCCCATAGTTCCCTTGTAGTGCTCGTCCTTAGCTTATCTAAGGACTTCCCCACTTGCAAAACTTAACTCACACATTCCTTCCATCATGATGTTTTAGCCAGCAGCAGCCCATAGAAGGCAGCCTTTTCCTTGAGTCCTGCTGCATGTACGTACTAAATCATTTATTGGACACTTAATATGTAATGTTACTGTTAATCTTAAGTGCATCCTTTCTTTCCAGGAAGGTTGATTATAAACTCATTTCTAACTTTGGATTACATCTTAGTGTTTTTGATCTTCATCACCTTGGCCCGTACTTTCACAAAGTTGACCTGTGCACAAACACAAAAAGCATCTGCTAATTATTTACTGAACAGTCCTAACTGTGAGGAGACCAAGAGAGTACTCCTCTGCAGGACTAAGTAGCCCAGAAAATTCCTGGGATTAGTTGTTCTTTGCTGAATCAGTTGTTTACACAGAACAAAAAATAATTTCCCTCTTTATTATTACAAATCTGATTACTAACATCAGGCTCCCCACAGCTTTCTCCTCTTCACATAAGGAGAAGAGAGAAGACTGCAATTTTATAGAATGCTAAGTACTACAGTTGTACAACTTAGAAGCTAACAATAGAAAAATAAAATAACATCTGGCCAGTATATTCTTTTGTGTGTGTGTGTGTTTTTTTTTTTTTTTTTGGAAATAAGTGTGGTTTTTAATTCTTCTAACCATACACTGGATAAACTCACTTATACCCACTTTGAAGAATTATAGCGCAGGGATTTCGCCTAGCAGCAAACTGGAAAAAATCTTATTAAAATGCATATCTGATCATGTTACTAATGTGGTGGAAATAAAGACCACATACTTAACCTTCTAAATCAGGTCTCTGCTATCTTCAAACAAATGGACAAAATGAGAGGAGCTTACAAAAAGCAGTGACTCCATGTCTCTCTACTTGATGTTTTAGAGTTGCAGTTCTACTTCTACTTGCTCTTTTGTGCAACTGGCTTAGTACTTTAAGCAAATGTAAGGGCGTCCTTACAATAGCTGTCATTTTTTATTGTTAACGGTCTCCTTCCAATAACAGCATTTTTTTTCTTTTGTTTTACTTAAACAGAGACTTTACTAAAAAGACATAATCAGGTACTCAACTTCAGTAGTCACAGATACAAATTAAATTCACAGTTACAACATTAAATGTTGTCATGTATAACTTTCATACACTGCTGGGGAAACTATAAAATGCTAATACCATTTGTAGAACTGTTTGGTAGTTTCCAATACACATATACAAGACCCCCAGAAAAGTGGGTCCTATATATGTACCCAAGAGAAATGAAAATTTATCTCCAAATTGTTCTATAAGAATTTTCATAACAGCCTTATTCATGATAGCCAAAAATTGAAACAACCCCAGTGTCCACTAACTGAATAATGGTTACTTGTGGTATAAACACAAAAGGAAATATTACTCAATGATTAAAAAAAAAAAAAAGAATCATCTACCTGTACATAGAACATGGATGAGTCTCAAAAATGTCACGTTAAGTAAAACACATGTTTTCACTTACGTGAATTCCAAGAATAGGCAAAAATAATCTATAGTGATAAAAATAAGGAAGTGATTTCCCGGGGTGGGATGGAGAATTGATTGGAAAGGAACAGAAGGGTACTTTTTGAAATTATGGAAATGTTCTAAATTTTGCTTTGAGTGGTGATTACAAAGATGTATACAATTGCAAAACTCACTAACCCATCAGATATGTGCTTTTTGTTTTTATGTGATTTATACCTAAATTATATTTGAAATAAAAGTTTCTTACAGCCTCAGTTTTGTTTGCAAAATCTACAGGGCCTGCCTTACACAATTGTTGTCCGAATTAAATGGGATAATATATGTGACAAGCTTATCATAATGTAGTGAATTCTATGGATTGGCTCTCAGATTCCCCTTTCCCTACAGAAGGACTGAAACACTCATTTCCTAATGTGATGGGATGTGATGGGAGAGTTGACAACTCACAACTGAGTTTTATCTCACCTAAAGAACATATTCCATTCCCAGAGGTATGCTGTATTCAGTGACTAGTAGATGTGAAGTTATGAAAGCCTCCTGCCCCAATTCCAGACAACTCTTTAGGGCCACCCAGTTCCAGAGCTTCCTCTGGTATTGTCTGAGGCTATTGTATTATTGTGATTATATCACAGCTCACTTTCCCTCTCTGCTACACCCTGTTTCCATCATTCCATACAATTATTGATCCCCAAAGCACACTCAAATAAACTTCCAGCATGCAAATACCTAACTCTCTATATGCTTCCCAGTGAAGCCAACTTACAACAGTTGGTGACAAGAGTATTCCAAGGTAGCAGTCTCTAACAGGGGATTTTATTTTTTTTAAGTCAATGAATTTTTATTCAAGGAATTTCACATGTTGTGATTCCTTCCACTGCCCATCAAGGTCATCTCTAAAGCTTCAGCACAAGGATTCCCCTAGCAGCAAACTAGAAAAATCTTATTAAAATGCACTTCTGATCATGTTACTAGTTTGGTAGAAATAAAGAGACCAAATCAAGTCTCTGCCATCTTCAAACAAATGGAACGAATGGGAGAAGCTCACAAAGAGCAGCAACTCCATGTCTCTGCTTGATGTTTTAGAGTTGCAATTCTACTTCTACTTGCTCTTTTGTGCAACTGGCTTAGTATTTTAAGCAAATGATTGGGTGTATCCTTACAACAGTTGTCATTTTTTATTGTTAATAGTCTCCTTCCAATAAAGGTTTTTTAATCTAAGTAAAAACATTATTTTGTTTTTGTACGGAACTTTGGCAGAGTCTGTCTTTCCGTAGAGGGTAGGAGGTTGTGGGCATCTTTGGTAGAGGAGGGGTGAATGGGGACCTCATCATAAGACAGACTATCTAGGTGCTGGTGCCAAAAACCTAATTCAAAGTAACTCAAGCAATTAGAAGACTAATGGGGAGGAGGGGGCACAGGGCAGAAATCTGTGAAGTTTTAGGAAGCAGAACCAGAGCACTTTTATAGATCTCAGAGTCTAGAAGGAGGGCACTGAAAGCTGTCAAAATTTTCCCTCTCTCAGTAGCTTATGTTTCTGCTTCTCGTGCATTGCATATCCTCTCCCATCCAGAAACGATTTTCTACCAGGCAGGGGAATGTCTGCCAGCAGCAAAAGCCCGCCCTTGCAGTTTCCCCAACAACAAGCAAGATTGCCTCCTCACAGCCTGTGTGGGTTAAGTACCAAGCCCCTGGCCAATCACTGAGGCAGGGGAGCTGAGGTCCTCCGATGGGTCCACTTTTGGTCAGTCCTCCACTGCTACCAATCACCCTGGCTGGGGAGGCAGGGTCATGAGGCCTCGTGAGATGATGGCTGTTCTCACTCAAGCGACTGTTAAAGCAGTTTCCCAGGAGCAGAGGTAGAGTTGGGTAGATGCTGGAGGTGTCTTGCAGCTTTTCCTGCAGGAGGCTTTTCGGTGGCCTTTCGCTCTGTAGGATGTTTCTCAAAGCACGTTCATGATCTGGGTCTATCTTTATAGTTTCGTGCCTTGTTCTGCGATTCTGAATGGATTTCTTTCCTCAGCTAAGCCCTTTGTTCCCTTCTGCACTCCCCTGTCTCATCTACTTAGCAAACTCCTGCTTAATTTTCAAGATTCCATTCCGATGTCACCTCCTTGGAGAGATATTGCTGCATCACCATCCTTACTCAGGCAATTTCTCCCCACTGTTGGCCTCCATAACTTCTTGTTCAGATCACTATAGTTTTCAGCACCCAGCTATAATTAACAGCCATAATTGCTTAGCATTCTATTGTCTCTTTTCCAGACCATGGGCTAGATTGGTCTCTCTTTATCTTTGTGCTCGGGGCCTAACGCAGTCCCCCAGGCTTTGTAGATGTTTGTAGAATAAACAGGTGAATAAATGGAAAGAGAAAGGAAAGCCATCTACATCTAACCAGGTTTACATGTACTTTAGAAAAGAGTTTACAGAGGCTTCTATAATTCCAAAGCCTGTCAGTTTGTGTGGAACCACGTTTGTAAGTCAGGGTAGGAGTTGCAGAGCAAACCTCAACATTGTGTTTAAATTAAGCTACATTTAGCAGTTTGTATGCTGGGGCGGGGCTTAGAACAGCTGAGAGACATAATTGAAGATAAGAAAATCACAGGATTTCTGAGAGGAAAACAAGTGTTTTGCATTTTCCAGGGCAGTTCTGATTTTAAGTATTCTGTCCCATTGCCTCCCTAAGTATACTAGTTTCTGTTAGGTTTGTCTGATATCTTGGTAGAGAAAAATGTAAAAATACACAAAATTAATCTGTCTAGTTTCTAATAGAAAAGAGTTAGGAAAAGGAAGGCACAAAGGGATTGAGTGGAATGATAAGGATTTCTCCTAATTTGAACATTTTAGTGTAGTAGACTAGTCTGGTGATACAAGACAGAGAGAAGCAAATCTATGGAAATTATTAAATTAAACATTCAATGTTACCATTTAAGGAAAACATCAGGGTATCACTGTTACTGAGGTACTTGATGTCTAAGGTAAATGTTTATTTTCATGAAAAAAGCCTATTGTTGCCTTCTCACTCTTTTTGTCAGGTGTACGGAATCCTGGCCCCCAAATCAAATAATTAATTCTCCTGTGTTGATAATGTTTTCAATTTTAGGGTAAAATAAAACTTAAAACAGTGGTTCCCAATTCTAGATGATCTTTTATGTCTATTGCAAGGATACGCTACCATTCTCCTACCTCCTGTTCTCTTGCTAGATTCTAGCTCTAAGTAGCTTTCAAGTGGAACCTACATGAAAGCACTTTAAGAACAGGCTTCCCAGGCAATTCAGATTGAGAGGACTGATCTTGTAAACTTGTGTTTCTCAGGATATGGTCCTAGTCTAACTCAATCAGAGTCACCTGGGTGCTTAAGAAAAAGCTGATGCGCAGTCCCTGCTTAGGGTCTATTGAATTAGAGCCTCTGGATGGAAAGGTCAACAATCTGTACTTTAAATATGTTCCCCACATGATTCTCATGAACACTAACATTTGAGATCCACAATTTCTGATTTAGAATAAATAAATATTGATGACGGCTAACATCAACCTTGTAATGCATATATAATAATATCTCTGTTAACCAGGATGCTCAAAGATTGGGAATTCTAAATAACTTAATTTTGTTGAAAATCCATCCTTAACTGAACTGGGAGAGCTCTCATCTTCTGAGTATAATCATAAATTCCAACACTTCCAGAAATTTGATGTTATAAACCCACCATGGTTATATTTGCACACAGGACCCATCAACCTCTTGAGAAGGACTACCCTAACTGAAGAAAATTTGAAGAACCTGCACTTGGTCCAAAGGCAATGGGTTGATGCCAGGAGGGACAGCAACCAGAGAGAGGGAGGTAGTAAAAATAAGGACTTTATCCATCAAAAATTAAAACCTGTAAAACTTTCAGCATACTCAGTCTCCTGGTTTTTATCACAGACCAAACATGAAGAGGGGTGAGGGATGATTTCCAATATTGAAGTGGCTGGTTAAGTGCACACTATGGCACAAAAAGAATGGTGGCTTCTGCTCACAGTCTTCCCTGAGATGGAGAAGTGGGAGCAGAGCCACACATGCATTCACTGGGAAGTCAGAGCAAAGTCCATTGTGCCTAGAGCTTGAGGGGAAGAGAATAGTGAGCCTTGCGTGATGCTGAAAGGATAATTCCTAGCACACGAGATGCAAATGCTGAGGACTTCCTCAAATCATTTGATTTTTGGAGTGAGTAGTTTTCTTGTAGTTGGCAGACATGTATGCATCTGGAAAAATACTTGCTACTATTTTCGTGAAACTCATAGCACTTAAGGAAACAAAGATTGTGTATATGGTTCCATTATTGGAAGTCATTATAAAATGCCATGTTCCTGCCATAGTAATTGGAGTAAGGAAGGTTAACCTACAGCGATAAGAAAGAGCACTAGACTGGACACCAGAAGCCCAAGTATTCTAATGCTGGGGCTCATCCTGTGCTGTGCGACTTTGAACAAGCTTTAGTTTCCTTTGCCATCTACCACCTAGGGCTCTGCAATGATTAAATTAAATAATAAATGGGAAGGTGTTATACAAATGTAAGGTGGGCTGACTGTAATTGAATTTGCTCTTGATTGAGGAGCCTTGGTGATTAGTGAACAGTTCTCAGAAGCCATTGTTCTAGAGGTTGCACCTAAAAGCCTGTAGAACCTTAGATATAAAGTATACTTGGGCCCTGATCCTGGATATTCTGATGTGAGGGAGGGAAAGCTTCTACATATATATTAAAAATTCTTTGGATGATTCTTAGGATTACCAGAGACTGAGAGCTAGTCTTTAGCATGGAGGTCAGAGATGAGTGGACAGAGTCCTAGGAATCTGAGTCCTGGCTCTGTCCCCAACAAACATTTCTGTGCTGTGGGAGGAAGCTTGACATGATTTTGAAAAGGTCACTAAATTCTCCATACTTCATTTTCCCCATTTGTAAAATGCAGAGCTGAACATCGACCTTTTTAAAGCCACAGACTTCTTTATTCAATGAGAATTTTACTTGGAAACTTTAACATGTAAAATAGAAAAATGTAGCACTGCTTTGATTTCTGCTCAGCAGTTCCCCCATGGGATTTCAAAAACCATTGTCCTGGATGGTTGATAAAATCCCTTCTGGCACTAGAATTCTATTCAAGTTGCAGAAAATCATGGAAATTTGTACTGGCTCCATTTGGGAGGCTGGAAGGTTCATGAGATACAGACATATTCATATATATGGGTATATATGTGGGTATATACATAAAAATGTATACATATATATTCTGAGAACTGTGAATTAAGGCAAGTAAGAAGATAGAGCTGGGCTTACACCTGTTTGCTCTCATCTATTCACTGCCTTCCCTGCCCTGCTCTGTTTTCCAGATACCCTTGCCAACTGGCCTCCAGCTAGGTTTGGCCAAAAGGATGCACTGGCAGGAGGTCAGAAGACAGCAGAAAATGTAAACCAGAAAATTTCAACCCTTTTTTCTTTGTGTTGGTTGAAGTCACATGTTTTACCCAATTCCTGTCATGGTTTTTCTCAGGAAAAATTTTTTTTTCTATCACCTTGGGGGAATTCTGTCCCCAAATATCTCTTGGCTACTTGGTCCACCATTTTTTTTTCACCTTGACTTTCCAAAGGAAGAGTCAGATGGCACATAGCATGACCTGGGTCACCATATTAAAGGAATTCTATAAGAATTCCTTTTTGAGTGAATTCTATAAGAATTCCTTTAAAGTAGGTAAGGATAACCTAAGAAAAACAATTCCACTCATAGGTATACACCCAAGAGAAATGAAAACATATCTAAACAATGACTTGCACACCAATGATTTTAGCAGCATTATTCATAATAATCAATTGTTGGAAACGACCTAAAGGTTCATCAACTGGTGAATGGATGGACAAAATGTGTATATCCATATGGTGGAATACTATTGAGCAATAAAAAAGAAACAAACTACTAATACATCCTACAATGTTGATAAACTTCAAAAATGTTACGCTAGGGAAAGATGCCAGACACAAGAGACAACATCTTGTATGATTATATTTTTATGAAATGTCCAGTAAAGGCAAATCTATACAGATATAAAGTAGATTAGTGGTTGCTTGGGGATGGGGCTGGAGATCAATCCATTAAAGGAGCATGAGAAACCTATTGGGTTAATGGAAATGTTCTAAAACTGATTTATGGTGATGGTTGCCCAACTTGAGAAATTACTAAGAAATCATGAATTGTATATTTGATGTGAGTGAATTATATGGTAAGTAAAATATGCCTCAATAAAGTCATTTTTAAAAAGGAGAAAGGTAATAGGCAGCAGCACTCTTATTAATCTAAGCCTTTTTAGAAACCAGTCAGTTACTATTTCACTTTCAGCTACCATATCCACATATCTATGTCATTTTCAAGGACTTTCATCACAAAACAGTGTTGAGAACATTGCTGAAATCTAAACAGGTTATCATTACTCTGGTACTCCTATGTATCCATTCAGTTCCATCAAAAGAGATGATATGGTCTGACTTGGTTTGGGCTCTAATAAATGTTTACTGATTTTAAAAAACAGGATCGTTTGCTTAGAGGTTCAGGACTTTAAACTCTCACCATTCTCTACCCCCCAAATGGTCCAGAAGCTGGTGGTCTAATACCAATTCCTAACAGATATTTGGAGGAATATTAACTGGTGCCAGAAAGTCTGCACTCAGAGGTGTGGAAGAAGATGCTTGCCGTTGTTCCTGGCACCCAGTAGTTGGGAGATAGGTGATAAACAAATGCTTTTAGAAATAATTTCTGCCCAACATGGTAATAGCTTTAATTCCTATGATCTAAAGGAATCCCTGTTTATCTTGCTGTGTTGTGGCAATAAGGTGCTCGCTGTGAAAGGCTGCTGCTTATAACAATGCTCCATGACTCACATAATAATCTATTGATTCTTCCCACACTGGGTTTGTCATTCCCTCCAGATTAAAGTCTGCTTTTCTGATCTCACTGTTCACAGATCTGCCATCAACAGCCCATTGAGTATTGGACCACGATCTTTAAAATTACTGAGCTGGATATTTCATTTCTTAGTTTTATTATTCATTCATGCTTTCTGTCAGAGGGAAAATAATAGGCCTTCACCCTTCTACACCCAAACCTGTACCTCCGCATGTCTGGAAGAGCGGAGATGACTCACTCAGCCATAGTTCTATCATCATTAATTGAGGTACCTTAGGAAAATCACTGGACCTTAGATTCTTCATCTGCAAAACTGAGACTTCTTACAGTGCCTGTCTCCTTCACAGCATGGCTGTGAAAAGGAAATATAATGATGCAGACATCTTTTAAAAATATTTACCGGAGTAGGTATTCTGAGACATTTTGATTCTGGGTTGAAATCAGGCTGAATTTCAGACCTTTTGGGGAGTACAAGAGGAAAGCAGAGTACAGAATTAACCTGAAAATTTAAGAGCTGCATAACTTTTAGACTCTGAAAACTCTCTGCTTGGAGCTCCTCCCCTGGGATCTTTGCAGCTGGGTGGAGTAAAGGAGGGACAGCTGCCGGTCCTTTGCTAATAATTGAATCTTAAGGGAATTCCAGTACATCCCCCTCCAGCCACACGTTACTCCCACTGGGAAGGAGATGTCCATGCCCAGTCCAAATCCTGTATATGCGCTCTTCTCCACTGCTTCTCCTCTGCCCCACCACATCTCATATTCATTTCATCTCCCCCTAATAGATGCCTAAATGCCTGATGTGTGACAGCAATGCTTGTTCCCATGGAGCCGCAGCTTGTGAGAAAGCTTGAAACAAAGAACAAGGTGGAAAACGGCCTCCTCACTGGAGATAGAAAGCTGCCCTGATGAGGAAATCAGTTCCCAGCTCCTGCTGCTAAATTCCCCTCTTCTGCTTTTGATTTTATGGTGAAATAATTGCTCCCTTAGAAAGGCAACACACACAATAGAAAAAATATTGATTCTATAACCTGATTTTGATAAATTCTACCAAAGTAGAAAGAATGATCCATACACGGATAGGGCCTCCTGATTAAGCCACTAAGATTTCATCTCCTGTTGTGCCTTTATATTGTTGGGAGAATTCTAAAGGTCGAAGTTATACTTCAGAAAATTTGGAAGAAAATAATCATCTGTGTATCAGCTTGTGCAGGTTTTTGAAGAACTTAGCACATGTCAGATACAATGCTGGGAGCTGAAGAAACAAAGATGACAGAGCCTCTGCCTTCCGGGAGCTCACACTTTAGAAAGGTGGGCATATGAATAACTCTCTATATAATGTTGTGTTATTTAGAAAATGCAATAGGAACACAGACGAGGTAGCAAAGAACTGTGACGAAGTAGAGAGAGTTTCAGAGAAAGCTGCAGGAGAAAGGACATTTATGTTGGGCTTCAAAGGATGAATTGAAATTTTAGTTCCCATACTTGTCTAAGGGAATTTCAGCAGAGGCAATCTGAATAAAGGCCTTGAGAAATAGAAGTGCATGACATACCCAAGGAACACGTACACCTGAAGGGTTAGAGAGCTAGGTAACATTTCATCATCAACATCACCATCATTTGGGGCTGTTTGTTTAATTTTTCAGTTTCTTGAGCCCTAGCCGAAACCCACTGAATCAGAGTATCTTAAAATAGGGACCAGGAATTTGCATTTCAGAAAGACTTCCCCCCTTCCCCAGACACCCCCCCTTGCCGACTCCCTCCATCAAAAGACTGATGAGTAAAGGTGGAGGACCATCTGATTTAGGCTGTTCTGGGTAGGGTGGGGAATACAGGAAAGAACACAAAATAAGGCTATGACTCCAAGTCATGCTGTAGTTATGTGCCTATAATACTGTCAGACAGACTGATCAATTCATTTCCAAATATGCTCAATCAAATAAACAGACCTCACTGTAAATTATAAGTTTATTAGAAATTGTAAAACTTCTATAAACAGAAGCCCACTTGTTGTAAATTGAGAGTCAAAAGGCAAAGATGCAATGGAGCCTGCTCGAAAATGGGAAAATGTTTTGCAGACTATTCTCAGCTCCAAGGAGAATATTCTTCTCAAATGACTCTGGGGATCTTGATTAAAATCTCCAATTGCTCAGGAGTACAAAACTGTCTCAAGGCATCTCAAAAGAGAATCATCTCAGAGTTGCTCACAGCAGTCCTTCCATCCTTGAGCTTAGTTGTATCTCTATATAGGCATAGGTGAAAGCAGAGACACCAAAGAAGACAGGGCCAAGAGCAAGCCAGGAAGTTGATAAACTTCTTGTCTGAGACACAGAGCCTGGACCAGAGGAACTGGATGCTTCAGAAAAGGATGGACCTCTTCTCAATGGGCATATCAGCATCAGTGCAAACTGATGATTCCAGTTAAGATGCAGATAACACCAATCAGACAGAGCAGTAAAATAAAGCCAGCAGGAGGCAAAATACTGGTAGCCACTCAGAGCTATGCACTTTACCAGGTGTCCTCAGAGTGATTTGTTGCTGATTTCACAGCCGTGGTCTAGCTACCATTATCCCAATAATTTCACACACCAACACCTACAAGGTGTTAGGTTGTTGGTTTATAACCGTAATTCATCTACAGTGTTGACAATGTTTCTCAACAAAATCCTTTTCTCCCCTTTAAAGTAACATTTGTAATATAATGGGCCCCTCCATTAAATTTTAGCTGAGCGTGTTAAAATGCAGAGACGTGGGTGCCACCACAGACCTTCAGAATCAGACTCTCTGAGGTTAGGGCCCAGGAATCTGAATTTTCACACACTCCCTCAGGTGATGATTCTTAAGCACATTGAAATTGAAGAACCTCAACTCTAAAGTCCCCAATTAAGCAACTTTCCTCAGATACTGTCAAAGTAAGATAACTGAATCAGGTGCCCTCACTGGGACCAATTGGTAGAACCGGTATGGAAATGGAACAGAATTGGTACCTGACCAGGCACAGTTCCATTCAGACCAGCTGTGAAGATATCTAAATAGCTGTTTAATTGAATTAAAAGAATCATCTAATTATTTTGACACTGTAAAACAAAGTCAGAATTCAGCTCTTTACAATGCTTTTGCATCAGTGGAACTGAGTGCATCAGGGAGACTAATAAATCAAGCATGGTTTATAAAGACTAAGAGGGAATTATAAAATAATAGTGCTGGAAGAGACCTTAGAGATGACCTAGTCTGATGTTTTATTTTACAAATGAAGAATCCAGAGCCTGAGGAGGCCTAGTGATCAAAGTCAAACAGCTCATTAGTGGCTGAGAACTATGATGTCCTAACTTCTGGCAGAGGGTTCTTTCTGTGGTGTCTCCCCTGAGACTAGAAGAAATTCCCACTACTAAAAAGGTAAAATAATCTTTTTCCTTCCTTAAAAAGTGTCTTTATCTTTTTACTGAAAGAAAAAAAAGTCACTGAGATAAAAAGTGTAAACAAAGATACTGACTTATGGGCCAAGGAAGCCTTAATGATTTGATGATCCCAGTAAACATTCATTCATTTAATCATTCATTTGAAGAGCACTGTAGAATGACAGTTCTCTTCATACCCAGACAGAGCAAGAAAGACTCTTGAAAGACAGGCAGCATCATTTTGGTAAGATGACGTGGCAGATGGCTTGCTGTTTGGCTGCCAAGGCCCCCATCACTTGTCTTCATCTCCCACATCCAATCTTCTCTTTCACTGTTTCTCGAATTAAACTGACCACCCCGGGATGCCTGGCTCAGTATTCCTCTTCACCTTTCCTCCTGCTATACCCCAATCTGGAATGCCTTTCCATCCTCTCTTCGGTTCTTCAAATTCTGTCACTTGAAGACCTTGCTCAAGAGTCTTTGCCTCATTCAAGACTTTTCTCTCTTCTTGGGTCACAATGATCTTCCCTTCAGTGAACTCCTGCTACACTCAGTACTAAATAGTGTACTGATATTTTAGTTTTCCAATAGAACTTTGCTTGTGGGGTTTTGGTAGGTGATAGGATGTTTTTGAAAGAGCATAAGGATTTTAGCCTACATTGCTATGTAACTGCTTGAGTTCCTTGTGACATGTCTCACAGGTATCTAGCTCAGCAACCTTTCTACCGTCGGCAATGTTCCCACCCTCAATCCACTCAACCCCCACTCACCCACCCCTCATCCCTGTCAAACCTGCTCTTTTTACTTTGGTCCCCATGTCACTAAATTATGTGCCACCATCTAGCCAGAAACTGGGGGTAATTTTTTTTTTTTTCCATTCTCTCTCTCTCTAACACCTTAATAATCATAAAGTGTAATTTTCTCTCCTAAATATCTCCAGAATCTACCCACTTCTCTTCATCACTACTCCTACTACCATTGTTAGGGCTGCCACTCATTCTTATCTAGATTATTATAATAACTTCCAAACTCCAACCTTGCCTCCATCACTGCTTGCTCCATTCTGCAACCAGGATGATCTTTCTTAAATTCTCATACTGTCACTTCCATTGATACTCTCACTTCTTTGCCTAAACGTTCTGACTCTCAAGATAAAGCTCCAACCCATTTAAAGCCCTTTCATGATCAATTCCCTCTCTAGCCCTACAGCCCCATCTCTTTCAACCTTCCCACTGCACTAGTCAGGGTTCTCCAGAGAAACAGAACCAATAGGGTATATACAATGGTACTTCAAAAAGTACCATACAAAAGTGTATCTTCTTGTGGAAAAATAGAATTGAAAGATAATACAAATCCTTTCATGAACTTTTTGAAAACCCTCATATAAATATATAAGGAGATTCATTATGGAAATTGGATCATAAAACTATGGAGGTCAAGAGGTCCCATGATCTGTCATCTGCAAGCTGGAGAACCAGGAAATCTGGTGGATAATTCAATCCAACTTCCAAAACCTGAGAACCAGGGGAGCTGATGGTATAACTCTCAGTCTGACCAAAACCAGGAAAAATCCTGAGAACTGGATGGGAGGAGGTACTGCTGTTGTAAGATCTGGAGTCTGAAGGCCCAAGAGGCAGGAGCTCCTATGCCTGAGGGCAGGAGCAGGTGGATGTTCCAGCTCAAGAAGAGAGAGAAATAATTTGCTCTTCCTACATGTTACTATTTTTTTCTGTTTTAGCCCTCAATGGATTGGACGTTGTCCACCCACAATGATGAGGGTGGATCTTCTTCATTCAGTTTACTGATTCAAATGCTAACTTCTGAAAACACCCTCACAGACATACCCAGAAATATTTTACCAGATATCTGGGCATCCCTTAGTCCAATCAAGTTGACACATAAAATTAGCCATTACACCTACCTTGAACTTCATCTCCAGCCAGACTGAACTGCTTGTACAGTGTATCAGACTTACCATTGCTGCTGACCTTTGCACATGCTGGTTCCTCTCACTGGAATGCCTTTCTTTTCCAAAATAAATGCCTTTGCTTGACTGTCTACTGCTGGTTTTCTGAGACTTGTCTTAGACACAATCTCTTCTAAGAAATTTCTTTGACCCAGGTGTCTCTCCTGTGTATTTTCCTACTATCCTGTGTTTACCCATATCCTGTGTGTATGAGTTTAATTGTATTCCTCTATTTCTCTCCTGTTTATTTTCCTACTATCCTGTGTTTACCCCTATCCCATGTTTATCCTGCATAAGTGAGTTAAATTGTATTCTTCTAAAATATATGTTGAAATCCTAACATCTGGTACTTATTTAGAAATAGGGTCTTTGCAGACGTAATCAAGTTAATATGAGGTCATCAGCATGGGCCCTAATCCAGTTTGACTGGTGTTCTTATAAGAGAAAGATGCCATGTGAAGGCAGAGATACACAGGATGAATTCTATGAAATGACAGAAGTAGAGATTGGAGTGGAATAAGCCTCAAGACAAGGAATGCCAAGCATTGACAAGCACCACTAGAAGCTAGGAAGAGGCAAGGAAAGATTCCTTCCAGAGTCTCAGAAAACATCGTCCTGCTGACACCTTCATTTCAGACTTTTAACCTCCAGAACTGTGAGAGACTAAATTTCTGTTGTTTTAAACCACCCAGTTTGTGATACTTTGTTACAGCAGCCCTGGGGAACTAATATTCTCCCATTGTGGCACTTATCACACTATATTGGTTTGGCTAGCCAGTTTTGCTTATCTTCCATCTTCCTTGAAAGGTGGTATTGGGTATCAGACATCTTTAGAATCTACTGCACATCTCAGTCCCTAAGAAATAATAGTTGTTCAATAATTAGTGAATGAATGATAAATTAAGTGTTATAAAAATGAACAAAAATATTGTAATATCTCTAGCAAAGTACTTGACATGGAGAAGTACTTGGTAAATGTCAGTTGCCTTCCCTTTCATCACCCTAAGAGGTTAAAATCTTCTCAGGGGCAAAGACTTAGCCTTATTCTTCCTTGTGTCCCTTCTCAGCACTTGGCATAGTGCAATAGGGACCACTGGGGCTTTCCAACCATCCATAATCTACTTCATATTCTCCAGCTTCCCTTACACTTAGGGTTAGTGTCATGTACTGGATTCTGTTCAGCAGGCGACAAATAGAAGTGATATTAGCCAAATCCATCCCGTTTAATCCTCTAGGGACTTCTTCCCATGCCATGGCAACCTTGGGTGACCCAAGTCTCAGACTGAGTAACTACAGGATGAAGAAGGGTGACTTTGACAGCATAGGACTCTACATGAGTGGGGAGTAAACCTTTACTGTGTTAGCCATTGAGATTTGGGGTCTTATTTATGACCATGGCAGAGCCTAGCCTATATTCACTAATATACAAAGTAATCTAGACACATGGGGGGTGCTGAGAAAATGCCTGTTTGTTAGCTAATTAAATCATCACAACAAATAAAGATATCAGAGTCCTGACTGAATAAAGACTATTTGAGAAATAGAGGCATCTTTATGTTTCCTCATGGCATGCTTTGCTAGCTTTAAAAAGTGTCTGGGGCTTGAATGTTTTGATTGAGAAGAATCTGCCTAGCCAAGACAGCTGCCTTGGTGAGTATGTCTCACCATGTCACTGAGGACTGGTTCATGTGACTAAGCTTTAAAAGAAATTAGTTCAGAGGGACCTAACCTAATTGAATGCAGCCTGCTTTGCTTTTCACTTCTCTCTGCAGGTGAAAGGGGTATAATATTTATATTATCAAGCATGTTTTCATAAGAAATGGTTGTTATGCTGCAGCTTTTGCCATAAAGTTAATAAGGATAGTTAATTAGAACATTAAAATCTAAGCCACAGTAATTATTTGGAAGTAAAGTAAATGTCTAGTAAGCTAGAAAACAGAGCACCGCCAATAAAAGACACAAATTGAACAGCCATTCTCTAGTAATACAATTAAAATTTCACAATACAAACAGAATAGCCACTTGCTACTAAAATGTGAAGCTACAGCTTTATTTGCACAGAAACATACCCTCTGCCAAACATTAGGGCAAAAGTGCCAGTGCTTAATTGGTGAATTAGATCCACCTGAACTGACTGTGCATCAGCTGTCCCTGGAATGAGAAAGGGGACTTGACCACAGTGGTTTATTTATGCCCAGAGGGCAAGAGTCGTCACCATTCATTTATTGTGATTGACTTACGAAGGGCGAGGATGAGTCTACCCAGCTAAGAGTTCTCACTCTCCATGAGAATTAGGACTGTAGTGATGCTCTTCAATCCAACTGTCTTTTATCTAGTCCATTTTCCTTCCAACATACATAGATTACTATTCTGTACCTTTTCTTCTCTCTTTAACCTCCAACACCTCCTCTCTGACCTCTCACTCAGCTAACGACAACTCCTCTTACTTCATTGAGAAAACAAAAGCAAGAGAATGTCCCCACACTCCCATAACAATACTAATTCACCTACCTGCAACTGTTCCCATTTACTCTGCCTTCTTTCTATTATTATAGAAAAAATGTCTGAGATCCTATACCTGTCCACTAGATCCCAGCCCCTCTTACCAACTCAAGGCATTTCTCTACAAATTCTTCCTACTCTATCCTACATCAATAGTTTTCTTCTTCTCTACTGGTTTGTTCTTATCAATATACAAATGTCAAGAACTGTGAAGGGTCTCAGGTTTTACCCTACTTGCAAGCCACAAGTTAGTGTCCCACAGTTTCACAACTGCTGTCATTGACAAAGGACCTTACTGCTGACAGCAACAGCAGCAGCCAGAGGATCAGCATTTCATTGTGCTGGTTCTCCAAGCCCCGATTTGAACATGGTGATGTAAAAGGGCCAGGTGACAATTGTGCACACTGTGACTGTGTTTGAAGAGAGGAACCCCGAGCTTAGGGAACTTGAATGATTTATTATAGTAGTCAGTAAACATGCCTGCCCTTTGTTCTGGAGAGAGATGCCCACTATGCCTTCGAAAGCTGTTTGCTATACAAATATCCTTGAAAAGAAAATCTAAAACAAAAGCAAAATCAGAGTCTCTGATAATAAGACATGCAGAAACACAGGAGATTCATGAAAAGTTGCCTTCTGACAATGAGCATGCTGTAATTTCTCCCATCATTAATAAAAACCTCTTTTTTGACCCTCATATTCTCTCTACATCCCACCCCATTTTCCTGCTCCTTTTTAGGGCTATAATCTTCAAAAGTCTTGTCTATAATTGCTGACAAATTTATCTCCTCTTGTTCTCTCTTGAATACACTACCATTAGGATTTCATCCCTGTACTGCTTTGTTAAGGCCACTGATGATCTTGTGTTACTAAATACAAAGCTCAATTCTCTTTTCATATTTCTTGACCCCTCTGTTCCTTGAACATCTTCTTCCCTGAGATTCCAGGATAACTTTACTTTGCTGTTTTTGCCTCTATCTCACCTACTGCTCCTTCTCAGTTTTCTTAGCTGGTTTTCCTTTATCTTTCACCATTCTGAATTACTTTTAGGATCAGGATGAGAACTTCTTCTCTTTTCTGTTTTCCAGGATAGACATGGATATTTATATCCAAGATACATATCCAGGATTGGATGTTTGTCACCCTTGGATGTCTAGGATTACGGCTCTAAAGCCATCAATGAAATGATGACTCTTCCCTCTGGGCCTGTCCTCTGAAATTCAGACTCATGTATCTATCTACACCTATTCCACATCTCTTGAATATCTCTGAGACATCTCAAATGTAACGGGTACAATACAGAAGGCCTAATCATACTACCCCTAAACCTGACCCATCTCATTAAATAGCAACTCCTTTATTCCAATTGCTGAGGCCAAAACCCTAGGCATCATTTTTGCTTATTTTCTATCTTTTACATTCCACATTTAATCAGCAGCAAATCTTGTTGGCTCGACCTTCAAAATATATCAAGAATTCAATCACTCCTCACTACCTCCACTGCTACTACCCAGGGCTAACCCACCATCACCTCTTCCTTGGATTACTATACAGGCTTCCTAAATGGGCTACCTGCTTCTGCTCTTGTTCCCTTTCAGTACATGCTTAACACAGAAGATCCTGTTAAAACATAAGTTAGATCATGTCACCTTCCGCACCTGAAACTCTCCAGTGGCTTCCCACTACATTCAGAGAAAAAGCCACCGTCTTTACAGGATCTTCTCTGCATTAAGTCTATGGCTTCAGCTTCTACTTCTTTCCTGTTTGCTTGCTCCATGCCAGTTCCTCTGGCCTCCTTCTCATCTCCACCCCCTTCCATAAGGCCTTCCTACTTACTCTCCTCTCTGCCTGCTATGCTCTTTCCCCCACATATTCTCATGCTTCCTTCCCTCATCTCTTTTAATATTTAGTTTTTAAAGTGGACGCTCACTCCTACCCTGAACATTCCCTAAATACCTTGCAAGCTTATTTTTCATCCATCACATTTACTCACATCTGATCGAATACATACAATTTATTATCATTATTCACTGTAGTTACATCACTGAACACTTAATTAATGGATACTAAAACATTACTCTTCCTATGGGCCTCTGGTCACAATGCTTTTGTCAGCCAGTTAATACATAACCTTGTTCTATATGAATTTCTATTTAAAGACACTTTACTTAATATTTATTTTTGATTCATTAACATTTAACTCATGGCCAACAGCACTATCATGCATTCCTGAAGGAAGTTATTTAACACCTATTTTCTCTGTAAGGGATATCATTACCTCCCTGCTAAGGAACACTAAATAGCCCTTTAGCATTATGGTTGAGGTGCCATTTTAATTAGAAAAATCATTTATAAAAAAACACAAAAATAAGAAAAATGTGGCAATGAAAAGACCTAGAAAAGGATACTTATTTATAGTCTGAGGGAGGAAACAAGAATGCAAAGATTTGCCTTGTTTGATATCAGCTTAGGAAAGTGTATGACAGGTAGCCCAAGTTTTTCGATGCTCTGGCATGTTTGTGAATGACCAGAAAAATGCTGTTAGTATTATTTTTGGAGTATAGATTTTAACAAGTAGGTAAATTCTCAAATATGAAATCCACCAATAATAAGGGTTGATGTGTTTGTTACATATATTACTTATGTGTTTGTGTATGTAACTATTATGTATTTACTGCGAATTTCTCCCTACTAAAATGTAAACTCTACAAGCCTGTGGATTCTGTCTGTTTTTCTCATGTATGTATTCCCAGTGCCTAGAATAGTATCGGGCACACTCAATATTGTTGAATGAATGGATGAAAGTGATTTCTCTCCAGGTTGAGAACTGCAGTGCTAGTGAGGATTCTGAAGGCCAGGAATGTTGATGTTGGAAGCCAGAGCCCCAAGGGCACCAAAGCCATTGGAGCAAAAGTCCAGGGGAAATATGAGGTTCATATGCCAGAGAAGGAAGTCCAAATGGGTAACTAAACCCAAAACAAATATGGAGAGCTAGGGATAGAGCTGAGGAGCAGAGGGCCAGCAGAGGAACATACTGAGCATTGAGCTGACAGACAAAATAGAAGAGCCAGGCAAATATCCGAAACTGGTAAATGTCTTTGGCTGGATATTTCATGATCATGATAGCAGTCAGATGGGTGAAAAAACCTAGCAATATGGAATATACCACTAGCTGTAAGCAGCTTGAAATCAGCACATGTGTCTAACCCATCACTGTACCTCCAGCTCCTGGAAATAACTGGCATATGGTAGGTACTAAAAAATGTTTATTACATTGAAGAAAACTATTACCTATCACAATCCTCTTGGGCCAGAGGGAAGAAGAGGATGTTTCTGTACATTCTTGGGACTATGGATCTTATAAAGAAAGGCCTCTATTCAGCCTGGACTCCAGGTTGACCACAGCCAAACTGGGCTTCCTCCTCCCTGTTCTCGTTTCCACCCTGGTGCACTGAGCCAGGCTTCTCTGTATGTCCTTAGACCCGCTACTTCCTGGAGTAGGCCCATCAGGACAAAATATTTATTGAAGTTGGTTGACTCAGTTCATTCTACCTTCTCTAGGGTACCAGTTCTTAATCTGGCACCTATGAATTGGCTTCAAGTCTGTGAATTCCTGAGATGTAAAACGCAAAATATGTATATATTGTGCCTGTGTGAAATTTTCCAGTGAGGGGATTCACAGATTTCATTATGGAGGACTCATTATTCAAAAAAAAATTGAAAATAATTCCTTAGAATGATTCTGATGGTTCCCACAGATCAGGAATAGAATGAAATATTATCAGATAACTCAATACAATATCCATAGGAGGTTGATTGCTCATTCATATAGAGAGGGGTTCTAAAACTTCAGTGTGCATGGACATCCCTTGGGAACCAGGATAGAAGCAGATATTTTGGACACTGAAATTCTGATTCAGTAAGTCCAGGGTAGGGTCCTGGAATTGTCCTTTTAAATAAGCTTCACAGAATAATATTCTGACAAGTGTTCCCCACAGCACACATCTGAGTTTCTAAACTGTTTGTCCAAGTAAAGACATGGCTCTCCTTAATTTCCTTTCTTTTCTTCTTACAGCTGGCTGGTACAGGGATCCAAGCCTGTGACCTTGGTGTTATAAGGCTGCGTTCTAACCAACTGAACTAAGCAGCCAGTTAATTTTCTGATCAGCTGGGACCATTTCATCATTCAGGGCAGTGGTTCCAAACCTGGTTGGGCACAAGAATCTCTCAGTAAGCTGGTGGCTAGTGATACTGGTGGTAGTGGTTTTAAAATACACATGCTCAGGCCACTTTCTAGAGACTCTTATTCACTAGAGCAGTGGTGGGGGGCTGAAGATCTATACTTTCGAAAATTTCCCAAAGTTATTCTATACACAGCCATGATTAGAACCCCTGTGGCAGAGGCCAGAACCCAAAGCATCCATGTTTAAATAATTCTACACAGTGGGGAAAGCTTTCCTTGTAGACCTGGTCCCCAAACAAACTGGAAGTTTAATATTACAACCAAGCTTCTCTGAGAAAACATTTCCATTTTACTAACCTTTGCACTCCTCTTAAAAAGACAAGTAACAATTTAACTCTTGTTAATATTTTACTTTCACAGAAGTCAGTGAAGGAAGACATAACCCATGATTTAATTTTTAAATGGAGTATTAGCCATGTAAAGGCCAAAGTGAGATTCATACTAGGACTTTCTATGGCATTATTATAGCTCCAAGCAATAGTTTGATTAAAACGAAAGTGACTCAATTAAGGAGGCTGAGCAAAAACCCAGAAGGAACAATGATGCCAAGAACTCAAACGTTTTAGAACCGTGTGTTCTCCAAACACCAGATAAGACAATTTCAAATGCATCATTAATGCTAAAAATCACCTCCAGTTATAGACAAAGAATTGTTAGTAATTACTTTTGAATCTAATATTCTCAAAATTATGAAGAGTAGCTAAACAATCAATATCAATAGCAAAGAAAAAACCACAACCATTATGTATCATTTGTGCAAAGGGCCAGCTAAAACTAAAACCCTGGAGAAGGACTTAGTATTATTTTATGACATTCGGTTCAATTGAAAAGACACTCATTCAGTACTATGTACTGTGATTCAGACGAGATAATGTGTGCAGATCCCTTATCACGTTATCCATGGTATAGTAAGTATTTAATAAATTATCATTCCAACACAGGATTCTGGAATCTTGTGGCAAGTCTGATGTGCATAAAAGCTCTCAGGTGACTTTGGACTGGACTTTGTGACTGGCCAGGCCCCTAAATACCATGATTAAAGTTCTTAAACCAGAAAGAGGTGAAGACTGCCTTAACCCCTGCCCCAGGAAGATGGAGATCTTTTCTAAAGCACGAGAGAGTCAAGGCACATATTCCCCATCTTGCAACACAGCTCTAGTTTTGATGAAAAAAGATTCAAGTGGTTTTAGATTATTAGTTCCAAGCTCCTAGGAAACTTGGTATGAAGTACCTGGACAGAGAGAAATGTAAACCATAAAAAGCAAGTCAAATACTCAATACCCCCTGGATTTGTCTGAAAGAATGTTGCATTTGAAGGGGGAAATCTCTTGAGAATCTCTCCAGACTACTGACTTATTTTCTACTTGGCCTAGAATTTAATGCTTAAGGCCCTTCCTTGTTTCCTTAATTCTCCATTAGCTAAGATCTTTCCATAGCCTCAATCTGAGCAACACTATCCCAGCCCTACTGAATCAGAATTACATCTTATCAAGAGTGCCAGGTCATCTCTATGTATAATAAAGTCTGAGAAGCTCTGGCCTAAGACATAATTTAGTTCCCTTTTCTTCATAGTACCTGTGGAGAGCCTTAAACTGCACATTTAGCAATTTGTAGTTAATTCAGTAAACAATGGGTAGCCACAGAAAATCTTGAGCAGGAAAATAAAAAGGCATATGCCTGAAATTTGTTAATCTTGATTACCAATTATAGTCTTATTGCATTAAGGTTTCTAAATTATGTGGGCTTGTGAGAGAATTTGAATAGAAGTTGATATTAGATATTAGAGCAAATATGATGCACCATTAAAAAAAAAAAAAAAAACCACTGGCTTAGAATCTTATAACTGAGAACAGAATACAACTATGTCAAGTTTTGTGTTCCAGTTATGCCAACATCTATTCTCCTGCCAGAGGAAGTATCCTTGTGATAGTGTTAATAATTTTCAACTGCCACCTGAAGAGGTCATAATAGTTATTTTTCCTGACCTGCTTGTGATTTAGCCTTAGGAGTCATCCATTTTAGCAAAACAGAAATTGGATCCGGAGCCATGGAATTCTACAGAAATAGCTCATGGTTCAGCTCCCCATATCTCTTACTCTTTGACATTTTTTTGAAAAGCAAACTCTCCTAACTTTATCGTTTTTGACCCTAAAAGCCATCAAACTATCACAGACCATTTGACTTTCTTCCAATGAACTGACCATTCCGTTCAGTAAACAAAGGTCAAACTAACCAGCAGTAAACACCAGTAGAGGATAATAGGAAGAAATAGCACTTATGAACAATGTGACAAATACAAAACAAAAAGTGGAGTTTTATAGCACCAGGAAACAAAGGGGGTAAGGATATCGCAATCCAGTCAACAGCCAGAACAGAAGTGGTAATTGTATAATCTTAGCAGAACTAAAATTCTGAGCCTCTCCAATGTAAAATTAGCAGCTATAATTTGTTGCTTAAGTACCAGACATTTTATAAGTATTTTTTTCTAATTTCCCAACAACCCTGCAAGGTAGGCATTATTTGCGCTTCACAGATGAGTACATTGAGACCCACAGTTTACATAACTTGCTCCAAATCATCAGGATATTGTCCCAGGATTAACCGTCTCTGAAGACATGACCTGTCCTCTCTACCACAAGACCTCCTTGGAGGAAAGGGTGTTCTTCCATTTTTCTATCTGCTAAGAGTTATTTTGCTGTCAAAGAGGATGAGCTCCTGGGCCTCCTAAATCAACATTTCCCAGGGTGTGCTGAATGGATCACGGTCCTAAGAGATCTTCTGTGAAAAAGGGATTCTAGGGCTGGGTAAGTTAGGAAGCAGGGAGTACTTAGAGGATCCCAATGAAGATTTAAGAAGGCCGTAAGAACTTATTTGACCTTGAAGCGGTTATTTTACCTGTATCTCGTACTTTAAAGAACACCATGAAAAGCCTTGCCTTAGTCTCTTTGAGATAACTATGTCTAGATGCATAATAGCAACACAAACAAAAACTTTAAGCACTGTAAGAAAACCATAGAGCATTTTCCTGAGAGTCAGGTAAAGGACTCACATTTGCGAAGAACCTTCAAGCTAGTAACTAACTCCTTCTCTCTTCTCTCCCACATCCTGAATCCATTTGAACTCTTGATTCTGATCTTTCCTTGCCTCTCAAATCTTACCTCTTCAGCAGGGATAGAGTATTCCTGTTGCCATTGCTGGTTTTCAGAATCTTCATTTCCACATTTAATCTTCCACACTGCATTTCCCCAATCAACTTCATTTTACATACTTCATCTAGAAATCTTTCTAAAAAATTAAATCTTTTTTTTCATTTTTTTTATTGGTTATGAATATTCACGAGATACAAAGCTGATTGTCACCCCTCGTGTCCAAATGTGAAGGCCAGATCCACACTGGCAGCATGCCCCTTACCACAAATTTCAATTGTATCCTGTGTCCCCCACCCAACCTCCCTCCCACCTTCCTTCCCTCACTCCAATTTGTATCCCTAGGTATATTCTCTCTCTCTGCAAGTCCAATGCACCACTGTGGTCTTTCTTTCCTTCCTTCTTTCTCTCTTAGCTCCCACTTATGAATGAGTATATGAGGTATTTATCCCTCTGTGCTTTGCTTATTTCCCTCAACATAAGTTTCTCCAAGTTCATCCATGTTGTTGCAAATGGGAGAATTTCATTCTTTTTTATGGCAGAGTAGTATTCCATGGTGTATATATACCACTGTTTCCTTATCCAATCATCCATCGATGGACATTTAGGTTGGTTCCATATCTTGGCTATTGTAAACAGAGCACAATGAACATGGGAGTGCATGTATCCCTTTGACTTGATGATTTCCATTCCTCTGGGTATATACCCAGAAGTGGGATTGCTGGATCAAATAAACCTGCTTGTGCCAAATTTTGTTTTAACACCTCTGCAATTTCTCTGCTGCTTATCAGGTGAAGTTCAAGCCTTCTAGCTGGCACTTGAAAACGTCACAGTCTGGTTCCAGTATATACCTTCATACCCTCCGATCAGGCTGAGTGCAACATTGTTCCCAACACATTAAAGGCCCTTCATGATTCCCTGTATGGTGTTCCCTCTGCCCAGAATATTTTTTCCTCACTTCTTTGCATGGCAAAACTTATTCCTCATTCACACCCAGTTAATTACCTCCTCTTTATTAAAATCCTTTTCAACTTTCTGAGGCAAAGTTTTACTTACTTTTCTATGCTCTTACAGATTTCTATTCCTTTCTTCATAAGTTTACCAGGTATCTTTTTAATTTAATTGCTTTCTTATTTCTCATCCTCACTCTTCTGTAAATTCCTTAAAAGTAGGAACTCCATCTTATTTATTTTTGCAGACTTGTATTTAATAGGTTTCATTAAATGTAGAAAAAATTGAAAGTTCATTACAGAGCACCCTGGATATAAAGATTAGATACAGCAGCTGCTCAGTTTTCACTCTTGCACACTTTCATTTTGAAGTTAAGCTTTATCATATTCTAAGCCTCTTGGATTTCTGTTGACTTTCCAGATTTCACAATTCTTTCTTTAAGGACTCCTGCCTGAAGTGTGACAGTCCATCATGCCATTTCTTTGATCATCTAGTGCCTCTTGAACCAAGCTTGTTATTTCTTACACAAATGCTTATGATCTAAACCTTGTATTTCCTGTAGAGAAGAAGCTTTTCCTTTTGAGAGGGATCTAAGTGGTTTCTCAAGAACTGAAAGTCAGTGGGTTGGGCACAGCTTCCCTCATGATGAATCTTTCCTTTGCTTGTCTCAGAGACCCTTGCAAGACAGCATAATGTAAGTGTAAGACAGCAGTTCTCAAAATGTGGTCCCTGGACCAGCCTCAGCAGCATCATTTGAGAACTGAGAAAGCTACAAATTCTCTGGCTCCATGTCTGACCTACAGAATCAGAAACTCTAGAATCGAGGCCATAGCTGTGTTTCAACAAGCCATGAGGTGAGTCTGATGCACACTAAAGTTTGAAAACCACTGTTGTAAGAGCTTGGGCATTAGAGTCAGGCTAACTGGGTTCAAATCCCAGCCATGCCTCTGCATGTTGTGTATTTGCTGACACCACTTGTGTTCAATCTCAAATCATCTTGGCCAGCAGTTTTACTCCTACCTTTGCAGTAATAACTATCCTGGACATACCTCAGCTGCACTCATATTTCTTGCTTTCTGCTCTGTCATCATCACACGGGAAACCTATAAGAACATGTTCAATAATCTGATGCATGTGCAAACCTGAAAATGCAGGGAAGTTAACCCCTTGTGAGGCAACCTTTGACAAGTAGGGATAGGAGCCAGTTATTCAATAGTCCCTTCTTCTGTCCCTTGAGGACAATTTTGTGGCTTCTTATCCTCAGCTTCTCAGACAGTCCCAGGAGGATTGAGGCCCTTGACCCAGTCAGTGACCATGTCAGTTACATGGCTTAGACTGGCTTTCCTGCCTCCCTCTTTTACTCTTCCAAGTCTCCCATTCCTGATCCCTGGGTTCACTTCCCAGAATAAACTGCTTGACAGGCAAGCCCTCATGTTAGGGCTTTTGGGGGATCCCAGGCTAAGACAAGGTCCTTTATTTCTCCGAAAAAGCCTCAGCTTCCTAACCTGAATGAGCATAATAATTGCATTTACCTGATAACTATTAAATGTGATAATGCAGGTAAAGTGCTTAGAACAGCATCCAGAACAAAGTAAGTATCAACAAAAGTTAAGATTACTATTGTTCCCTTCTTCCTTTAATTTTTCATAATTATTTTATCTCTATCTGACACCATCTTTATTTCCTGTATTACAAGTGGAAAGCCTAAAGTCTCCAGAAACCATCTTTTTTTTTGGAGAAGGTATCAGCTTTGAGGGAAAATCCCATCTTTTTTTCTTTGACTCTCAGGGAAGCTAAAGTTGTACTTGAAAGATCATAGTTTTCGGAATAGGAAAGTACTGAATTAAAACCTCGGCTGTTCATAATAGCTGAATGGATTTCTGAAAGTGTTACTTCTGCTTTATTTCTGGACTTGGGATAGATAGTCTTACATATCTTTCAAAGTTGTCACAAGCAGTAAGTATGTAAAGGATCAGGCACAGGATAGGTGCTCAGTAAATGCTGGTTCTTTCTTTCATTTAAAAATGCCTCTTTCTCTCTTTTATCATCATCACCCTTGTCCAAGATCTCTTCACCTCCTCACCTCGTGTCTTGCTGGACTTTTATAACAGCTTCTTGGTTTCCTTCCTAGCCATACACTTTACAGACTTTCTTTAATCTGTATTGTATATCGCTATAGACTTTTCTAGAAACACTACTTCATTTTTATGTCCTTTGATAATCTGGTCCCAATCTACATATTACAATCTAATTTTACACTACTTCAAATTCTATTTTTTTATGCATTCTCCATTTCCTATCAAACCAGATACCTGATTTTTGTATGCCCACTTCTTCCCACCCATCCTCACACTTCTCCCAGATACTTTAAATTCATACCATTCTCTGCTCAAGCTCCCTCATCTGGAGTGTTCTTCACTTACCCTCTCAAACTATAGCTTTCTCATTTCTCAGTTACTATCATCTTGAAGTATTCCAGCTCAGTGTCAGGGAACTGGAACAGCACCAAAAAACAATGACAAGAGGTCAACTAACTGTGGGAAAGTTAGAGTAACTTATCCTCACTGTCCTTTTGATTTCACACTACCATTCAATGTAACAGCAGTATTTGAAATAAGAAGTGGTTGCTCTCCAAACAAAAACATCTTAAGGAAAGCTGCTCAGGCGGAAGAACATTCCAGCTATTGCTCTCATTCCACCAATACTTGTCTCAGAAGCAGTTCTAAAAACTGAGCAGCTGTCTGTATTCATTTAATTTGAGCAGAAGCTAAAGCCACAGATTTTTGCCTCCCTTTGCGGAGGGGAAAAAGTTAATGTATAATTTCATGGCTCTCTCTCCATGCTCATGCTAGGTCACGGCACCTGAATGCCATCCAAGGTACAAATTATTTGTTTACGGGGTAAAAGCTGCAGCATTTTAGTGTTTTTGCAACCCTTCATGGCGACTTTGTTTTGGTGATGGGTTTAATGCATGTTTCGGAGAGATAATTTATGATTACTGAAATCTTAATATCAAATGTTTATAATTCATGACAATTTACTTATAATTTACAATCTTCCTTCTTCCAAAAGTAATTTCAAGTATCTTTCAATAAAAATAAACATGTTCCTTCATGGAGTTTAAAATCGATAAGAAAAGGGGATCAAATGTCACCTAGAGAAATGTCCCAAGTCTCCAAGTACTTCACTGAGAGAACAGAGGCTTCTCTCACATGGCAGTTGGGATGACCACCCTAAAACGATATCTTTGCAGAGCTATATCCAGCAACTATGCTAACATACATCTTTTCATTTAATTTTCACTCCAAACTTATGAGGTTGTATTAGTATTCCCATTTTAAAGATAAACAGAGGCCTGAAAAAGTGCCTTGCTCAGTTATTTCCTCCTGAAAGGACTTCCCAATCTCTCAAATTTCAATTAGCTGTCTATCCTATGGACTCCCATAGCACCGATCACAGCAATTAACACACTAAATTAAGACACCCACAATGCTCCACAAGGGAGTCCTGCTTACTATTATATTATATCTCAATGCCTGGCATAATACACATTTGGTACATAGTACACATTTAATAAATATTGAATGTATGAATAAAACTAATAAGCTCATAGTTCTTTTTACACAAAACTGTGAATTAGGCCTAATTAAGCATCAGTGAGTCTCATTACCCATTCTTCTGTCCACCCTCCCTTTGCACCACTGTTCCTAGTTACTTATTGGATACTTGTCATTTTTTGCTGCTCAGTATCAGAATCTTCTACAAGACTCAGTGGAAGGCAGGGCCTTATCTCTTTAAGTAAGTAAAAGGCTTGTAAGGATGTTCCTTCAAACATGGCTGTTCACTGATTACCACTGTCGATACAAGATGTGAAGCTATGCTACTTTCAGAATTGTAATAATCTGTATAGTGTTACTTCCTGAACTGTGGATGGAAATCAGAGAGGCTCACATGAAGGAGCCTCCCCAAAATTCCAGACTGTCCCTCTGCATGCTGCCAATGAATAATACGAAAACTTGAAAATTCATCTCAACTTGCCTCTGTAGTGGGCTCAGGTGCCTGGACACCTAAGTATTTGACTTGGCAGAAATTCCACATACATCATTATTGAGTTGTGACCAGGATACAATGAATTTCTTGGGAAAGGAATAAAATAACATGCCAAGGTTTGTCCCTCATTTGAAGTACTTTTTCTTGCACTTGGATTGCAGCCAGATCCTCATTTTTTTAAAAAAAAAATCCGGAGATCCCACAGTTTGATGGGATGGTCCTCTTCATTAGTCCCCACAGTAAAGAATAAAGTTGGCAATCTCTGATTAAAGTTAAAATGACACTTAAACATTTTCTCTTTCAGAGATACAGGTGCAACACAAAAGGGTATTCCAGTTATAATTTCAGAATCCACTGCTTATAAAGCATTGTCTCCTTGTGTATGTAGACTCACTTGCTTAGAGTCCTACCATACCTGCTGCTTCATATTATGAAATCAAAGCCACAGGAATTTCATAAGTAAGATATGGTGTGATAGGACTGCTGGGTAGCATCTGAGGTCCTAGATGTTGTTCTTGACTATGTTGTGGATCTGATGGTTTTGTAGGAATGTTCTGGCCTCCACCTTTAGTATTTGTTTCCAAATGAAACGGGGCTAGAACAAAGCTCTAGGGCAGTCCATGAAAGGAAAAAAAAATTTTTTTTAATGTAGTTTGAGAAGTGTGAAAGGAAGAAAGCCAGTCCCATGCCATGTTTAGATGGTCATGGGCAGGAACTTCTCAGCAGCGTCTGAAATTCTGGGTTTTCTGAGTTCATGGTCTATGGAAAAGAACCTAATTTTCCATTGCCTGGGGTGACTCTGAGTACAAGTCAACCTGATTAGGAGAACACTTTGGTAAACTAAAGTGAGAAAAACACGGTCTCTGTGCCACTAAACTTTCCAACTCAAACAGGGAAATAAAGAGCCCTGAATCCAGATGTGTTGCCCACAGTGTTAAACAGCCAGATGTTGGGAAACAGCTGTCTCTTGGATTGATTTGTTTCCTCTAATTTTTATCCAGATGTGGGCCAACACCAAGATCCAGCTAGAAACTTTTACTGCAGTCTCCCTTCTTCTCATTACTTCTCTGTGAATGCTGGCAGCAGAGAAGGGCAATGGGAATGGGAGTGGTAAGCCATAGCACTAATATACTCTTGAAAACAGAGACAGATGGATACGGATCACCTCTGGTCTGCCACATGACACCTTACAAGAGAAAAAATCCTGGAAACCTGACTCCACTGAGCTTCCTCACCATCGTTAGTAGCCGTTTGGGACATGTAATCTCAATCTCAAGGTTTGCAGAATCACCTAGAAATACATATTGCTAAAAATACATATTCCAGGTTCCTGCCCTTAACATATGGAATCAGAAATTCTGGGCCAGGAGATATTCATTTTAAGTAAGTTCCTGGTGTGATTCTTATGTACTTCAAAATTCAAAGACTTCTGTGTTATTTGAGAATCCAGGCACTGTGCTTCAGCACTGTGAATATCCATTCAACTGCTTAACCATCATAAAGCAATATTTAAGTCAGAAAATAGCTCCCAAGTCACTGCCCCAGTGGGCTTTCCATTCTGTTGTCTTTTATCCCTAAATTCCAGTCTGCTATCACTATCTCTCTTTCACATTATTCCTGTGCCTGTCCAGCATTCTTACCTGGTTTCCTGGATCTCCTTAGTTTCAGGAACAAAGATTTAAAAATGTCAGAGGTAGAGGGACTTTGCAGAAAAAAAACTGTGTACTGAGAGTTCATGAAAGTTCAGCATTGTTTTAAAGAGCCCAGCTCTGAGAAGCCAGTCTGTATCAGTCTGGCTGTATCAGAGGCAACACAACCTAAATCAAGCACTAGATGTATTGTCTTCTTTTTACAATTCTCTTTGGTAAAGCTATCTTTTTAGATGTGTCCATGAGGGTGTTTCCAGAAGATATTAGCTTGAGTGCCTGAGTGGACTGGGTGGGAAAGATCTGCCCTCAATATGGGCGGGAATCACCCAATCTGCTGAGGGCCCAGAAAGAACAAAAAATGGAGAAAAAAGGCGAAGATCTCTCTCTATCCACTGGAGCTGGGATACACTCTTCCTTCCTATCATAACATCAGAGATCAAGACTCTTCAGCTTTTGGGTTCCAGAACTCACACCAAGGACACCATCGGCTTCCCTGGTTTTGAGGCCCTCACACTTGGACTGAGCCACATTACTAGCATCCAGTTTGCAGTTTCTCAGCATTCCTTAATCTAATCAAGTTGACACCTAGAATTAACCATCACATCTTCCATTTCCTAAATGGCCTTAATCAATAGTGGCTGATAAATGTTTAACAACCAGCTCTTCGAGGGAAAGGGGAAGAAAAGCCCTGTTTGATGATCTCCATGGTGTAAATACTCCCACCATGACCAATTTCAAGTTACCAATGTGATGTGACTGAACTTAGAGATGGGAAGAGTTGTGTGAAATTTGACTCTAATGAGCCTATGTGAGGCAGCTCCAGCACACCCCTGGTTTAAGCTTTAATTTGTCTCTTTCTGAAGAGCAGTGACACCACATGTCATCTAGTTGTCCAAGTCAAAACTCTCCTGTCTTCCAAAGTTCCCTTGAGGATGGATAAAATCTGAACTTCAGAATTTATCAGAATTATACAGAGGAATGAAACTTGATGGTGGGGGCTACACGTGACTTCTTTTTCTCCTTCACCCTTACATTAATGTCTCACTAAATCTTATATCGCTTATTTCCTTAATAGCTGACAGTTCACACCGTTTTCTTCATTTCTCCTGACACTGCCATTTTCGGGCTACCTTATTTTTTCCCTGAATTGTTTACTTGATATTTTTCTTCAGTCTTCCCTCTTTCTAATCCCTTTTCCATATTACTTTCTAAATTGCAATGTGGTCATATTATAACCTTGGTTAAAATCCTTTAATAGAAACTCATTGCCTATAGGAAAAAGTCATGCATTGTCTTTTGTGATTTTGGTTCAGTTTACTTCTTCACCTTCATCTGTCATCCCCCCATCTAGTATTCTATGCTCTGGCTAAGCTGAGGCATTTGAAACAACTCCCACAATGTTGTTTTCTTTTTGCCTGTGAGCCTTTGCATATGGAATTTCTCCGCCTGGAATGTTTTCTTCCTTCTTTTTTCACATTGCTAACTCCTATCCATTTTCAGGTGGTCATTTAGATACTACGTCCTCCTAAAAGCCTCTCTGACATCCTACAGGATGATTTTATTTGTTCATCCTCTCTTCTCATAGTACCTTGTTATCTAAACTAATAATGACACTTGTATCTGTCAGGGCCTCAGCAGGAAACAGATGGCATACCCCAACTGGGCAATTTGAGGAGAGTCTAATAAAACAAAGGAATAGGCAGAGTTTAGTGGAACCAACAGTGAATAGTTCAGTACCTTAGTGCTAGTAGCAAAAGAAAGTGTTATCACCCTGATGAAAGGTAGGGGAAGTAGCAGTTATCACAACTCAGAGAAAATACCTGAGCCTTGTAAAGTTCTGTGGCCTTTGTTAGAAGGATCCACAGCAACTTTACAGTGAGGGAGCCTGGGAAATGAATAACCCAACTTCACACACTTCATGTCCCCCAGTCTACTGCCAATGACTCCAGTTGGTTGAATAGGACCAAAAGTCAAAGGATAGAGAAAGATGTAATTTATATATATACTCCATAAAGGTCAGGCTAGTAAGTCATACAATAGGAGTGAGAGAAGTAGATGCAGATCTAGAAGGACAACACAAGATATCTAGCACAGCTAATGCCCAGTTATTGAACACCTACTTTACAAACGGTATTCCTAATTTATAAAAGTGCCCTACATTATATATAAATCTATCTCCATTTACAAGTGAGAAAACTGAGGCTTGGCTAACTAGGCTGGCTAACAGCTGGCAGGGTGAGGATTCAAATCTAGTTCTGTCTGTGTCTGAAGACTGAGCTCTTTCCCATACCACCATTACTGGTGTAGTATTCTGTCTCATCCACTAGATATGGTCTACTTGAGTACAAGGTTAACATTTCATTTATCTTTTTATCACCAGTGCCTTGCATAGCCATTTTCCCATGGTAGATAGAATAGATAATAGATATTTGTGGAACTGATTAACAAAATGAATAGAAGGATTTAGTAACTTAATTTATGTAAGTAGGGATTGGGTAAGGGAATGTTAGTAAATTATATTTGGCATTAAGGCACCTCTTTGTAATTGTCCTCTACAAATAATTGCCCTCCTCTTAGTATTAAAGGGAGAATGAAAGTTTATCTGGTCTCTAAACCATAATGGAATGTAACAAAAACTGACAGTAAGTGGGTTCTCCGTATGCTGATCACCTTCCATCTTCCCCCTGACTTGGCTAAAAGCTGAAGGAAGTATTCCTTCCTCTATGACTTTTCTTCTGAGTTGCCATGCCCCTTTCTAATGGTTCATTTCTCTTTCCCTTTCACTTAACTTGGCTTTTACATATCTGTCCATCACTGACTAACAACCAGCAAGGATGGCCTGGCTCTTTTTTAACTTTCAAAGGAAACTGCCTGCTCTGAATGTATGATGCTAGAGAATGGGTTTTGGTAAATCCTTAACAACAGTTGTTTATGTTCATTCAAAGATTGCCAACTAATAAACAGTTGTTTGAAAGTGAAGGGTAAAGGTGGTATTTCATCACCCTGTTCTCTGCTGTTCTTATAATGACTCAAGTCATAAAACATCATGTTTCAAAATTCATAGGGAGATATCCTCAGCTTAGGGTTACTGAGTGGGCAGAGACACTCGCTTTCCTACTCAGTACCCTGGGCACTACTCAATCCTAGCTCTGTTGGAGCTCCACTGTTTGAACCTTTGAAACTCTGAGGCCGATTGAAGCTTCTAAACCAACAAAAGAGGCAGAAGGGCTTTTGTGCTACAGTGAGGAAATGTTCCAGTTCTTTTTCACTTTCCTAATGAAGGCTGGCCCAGGAGCCCTGATGTCCCTGGCACACAGAGGGGGATTGTAGGGAATAAAGGCAACTTGACTCTTTCGGGTCACTTCCCTCTTCCCAAGGACTTTTATGCATGGTCTTCCAGCACTGAGGGGTTTGGTACTCATTCAGATTTCACAGCTTTGGATTCAGATGAAGAAAAAAAAAAGACAAAAAGAGCTATCTGTGTATTGCTGAATTGCATCAGATATTCCAGTGTATAAACACTCATGCATGTTTTGTCTCATTTACCATATCCCTACCCAGTTTCACTCATTTATTTAGGTCACCTGACTGGCCTTGTAGGAATGTCAGTTTGCCTTCCTAAATTTAATTTGTAAATTGTAATGTTATGAACATGTAAGTTATTTACTATTGATGTAATTGTTGGATCAAATTAAAGTGTTTCATAATATGGATTCAAATATTAATACTATGTAATGCCCCCAGCAGGCTGAGAGAAGAGATTAGAAAATGTGAGATTTTTTTTAAAGCCCAGGACCCAAGGTCCAAATTTCATTGTAACATATTCTGTTAAAAATATGTATACGGAAAATCAGGTAAGTAAATAGCAGGCCTGAAAAAAGCTTTAGGATATGATTCTCACTACTCAACTTTATGAATAAGCCATTCGGTACCCAGAGTGATTATTGGACATGAGTTAGTGTGTAAGACAATAACTATGTTCTACTGGTCATCAACTAGAAATCTCCAAACTTGCAGAACCAATGAAATTAATTATGGTATAGCATCTGAGCCTACAATGGAAGAACATGATGTAAAAGATGGTTCTGATACCACTTAGAAGCATCTGGCCCTAATCAGACTCCCATTTTAGACCTTGTCCTATGTAAAGTTTTCTATAATTTATTACATCAGAAGACTCAAAGAGTTATTTTTATGCAGAGAAAATTGGACTCAAGTAAAAGTTATTTTCATCACTTCTAATTACAAAGCTGAGCACAGAACTATGACTATTCAAACATGTTGCAGATATAATAAAGAGACTGAATAGCAATGAAAGATCATCTTGACTAGCTGCCAGGGTAAGCAAAATGGGGGAAATGACTCTCATGATTGCAGGGGAAAGTAAGAAAGCAGTAATTAGGTATTTTAAGGGTTTGGGTTAAGTAAGATACTGATTATTCCTTAGTTGCATGTAGCTTATTCCAGCAATGAACTGTGATTTTATTCCAACTGAGTTCAAAGAATATGGTCTCCCATTGAGATGAATAAGGAGATGGGACTTATGGTGGGTCCAGGAAATGTGAATTTAAACAAACATACATAAATTCTAGATTTATGCTACAGTTCATATACCTTTGGGTAATTCTCTCCCTTCTTTGGGCTCACACAAAATTACATTAGTATTGAGTAGGGAATCATTAGCTTTGAGGAGAGAAAATTTAGGCAAAAACAACATTGAAAATTTAGCACTGCTAAGGAGAGTTCATAAACCAGTCAACTATTTTGAGTTCTTAAAAAAGATAAAAAAGGCAAAGAACACTCTTTGGTCCAGAGGAAAACTTTAACTTCTCAACTCTGAATTACTCCTGGACTGGTTAAACAGATTTTAGCTTATTTAGTTTCCTTCTAACACATTGCTGCTGAGAAGCAGTCTGCATACAAGTCAGAGAAACCTGGAATTAAATCTAAAGCATGTAGTTTACAGCCATGTGACATTGGGCAAATTACAATCTCTCTAAATCTCAATGTTCTTATCTGTAAAGGAGGGTAAATAATGACAACTTTTAAAACTGGTATGGGAGGTAAGTGCAAAAAGATAAATCTCAAATAGTAGTTTTTAAGTTTTTAAGCTCTGATGAACATATTGAGCAAACATAAATGTCTAGGTGGGGGGTGAAATGCATCACTCCATGAGCACAGGTATTTTCATTTTATTTTAAGTTTTTATTATTGAGCATGTACTATATGTTTAACACAATTTTAGGTGCTTTTATGTATGCCATTTTATTTAATCATCAATACTATTAGTATATTCCAATTGTCTCTCAAAGTGACTGGAAGGTATGTTATTTTCTTATTCACTTAGTTACTCTTACTGCACAAGAACCAAACAACTTACAAAAAAGGTATGTCTACTCAAGATGGGGGTTTTCATTAATCCAAAATATATTACTTCCCAGAAAATGGAAGGGGCCCAAAAGGAGTTGGAGAAAGTAATTTCCAGGCTCTCATGTGCTAGAATCTTATTGTGCTTGTAGTCTGGCAAATTCCCAGAATTTCAGACACAGGCTTATATAAACATATTATTATGCAAATATAAATGTCTGGGTGGGGGGTGAAATGCATCACTCCATGACCATGTGCATTTTTGTTTCAAGTTCTTATTATTGAGCATTTACTATGTGTTCAAACACCATCTTAGGTGCTTTATATATGCCATTTTATTTAATCATCAACATTACTCTATGGAATAGATACTGAGGATTTTGCAGTTGAGAGAATTTACACTCAGAGAGATAAACGTGGATTTATGAACAATGTCTACATTATAAAGTAGAGGTAGGGAGACCAGTCAGGATGCTTTTGCAGTTATCTTCTTGAGGAGAATTGTTGGTCTTGGGGAATAGAAAGTGAATGTCTTGAAAAGATTCTACATTGTTATTGTTTTTGTCCAAAATGGCATATTATATAAATTGATTAATTCAGTTAAATAGCAAATATATGTGCAGATATGTTCCTATGACTCTTCTATATCATATCTTGTATTATTCCTTTAATAAATGTGATTTATAAATCAACGAAAGGTACTTGAATTCAGTAATAATGCTCAAACGTATCTACTCTCTATTTTAAAGATCTTTACATAGGGAGATTAGGAAACCTCCCTTGTGAAATGTTCAGCAATTCAGACTGCCAGGATCTGCCTTTGGATATGTGACAAATAAAACTGAGCCTTTGGTTAGTGAGCATTATGTTGGCCCTGAAGGGTTCACTGTCATCTCAAAAATGTATCTTTATCAAGAACTACCAAATGAAAATAGCCAATATCATCTTGTTTCACCTAGCTGTCTCTTATATACACCACTTATCCTTTCTCTACAATGAACCTTTCATACACACACCTGCGATGTAAAGGAATATCCTTAAAATACAGTCATGCACTGCATAACGTTCAGTCAGCAACAGACTGCATAATGAGAGTGATCCCATGAGATCATAATGGAGCTGAAAATTTTGTATCATCTAGTGATGCAGAAGCTGTCATAACATGTAACACAACACATTGTGGTGATACTGGTGTAAGCAAACCTACTACAAAATAGGTTTACTCCTGCACAGAGACCAAACAACTTAGAAAATAAGTATCTTTATTCAAGATGGTGGTTTGCAGAAGGAGTGCCTACCTGACGCATGGGATGACACTCCCGAAGGTAGCTCAGACCTTTAAGATAGAAAGCCAAGCATTTTACACATTAGGTCTGACCCCAAGTGAAAGGGATATTGTCTGCTTTAGAATTCTTGCATTTTTAAATGATTCCCACTCATCCCCATAGCAAAATAATAGTTGATAACAGTTAGCTAACACTCACTGAGTGCTTGCTGAGGACAAGGTACAATTCCTACCTGTAGTTTAATTTTCATAACTTGTAGGGGTGGTATTATTTAACGGATTGAGGAGACTGAGGCACAGAGAGACTTAGTAACATACAGGGCCTATACTCATGCAACTAGGGACCAGTGTAGATAATAAGAAAACTTATTACTGTTCGCTTTCATAACACACTTTTGCGCAATAATGAAATTGCCTAATGACACATTTCTCAGAATGTATCCATGTTAAGCGACTCAAGACTATACATTTTTTTATGAAATCCATTTTGAATAAATGCAAAACTCATCTTTAATCAGAATGAGTAGTTACACATATGGTGGATAAAAACATTTACACCACTAACCTGAAGCTAAAGTCTTGTATTTTATCATCCGAGAGTCTTCCATCATCAAAACGCTAATTACCCTAGTACAGGGTTTCTCAGCATCAACACTATTGACACTTTGGACCAGATAATTCTTTGCTATGGGGAGCTGTCCTGTGCAATGTAGGATATTTAGCAGCATCTCTGGCCTTTACCCACTGCATTCCAGTGGCAACGTGCCCACCCCAAGTTATGGCAATTAAAACTATCTCCAGACATTCCCAAATGCCTCCTAAGGAGGCAAAATTGTCTCCAATTGAAAACACTGAGAATATTACACCAGAGGTAAATATTATTTTACTCAATTTTTGTCATAGACAAATGATTTTTTTCTACATGAACAATAATCTGTAAGAGTAAGCCTCAATAGATAAGTTTATCATTATTGTTATTAAAAATAAATTTATCCTCATTTGAAAAAGCAATATATGTGTACTGCAGATGAAAAGAGAAAATACAGATAAAACTATCAGAAAAGAATATTTAACCACCCTTATTCCCATGTTCCAGGGACTACCAGAATGATTATTTATGTATTAATCTTCCTGATTAAATACTTCAAAAAGAGACATCATGTCTTGCTTAGTAACCTGATTATTTTTAAGTTAATAATATATGACAAATATTTATCTACTTATACTCTTTTTTTTCACTTATAGCATACTTTTAAATAGATTAGCATTCCACTGTATGGCTTTACAATTGGTGTCTTTCATTTACTTAATAAATGTAGTGAATCTCTATGTGTCAGGCACTGTTACAGGTGGTAGGCATAAAACAGTGAAGAAGACAGATGGGCAAGACACTGTTCTCATGAAGTTAGAGAGACCATCGAAGCATGTAAACAAAGTAAGAGACAGTAGGCAATAGCCCAACACCCTCCAGGAAGATAGGCCTTCACAGCCAGGGGAGGTCATAAGGATGAGGACATAAAAGTGAGTAGTAGCTATTGTTGAAGACAAGCTATTGTCCCGTTAATCTGTATTTCCCTCCATGCACTTATCACTATTATAAATAAATGATGAAAGAATTCAAATTTTTATATGAACTTGAACATCCCCAATCATTTCTATCCCTGGTTTGGTAACCTTTCTGCTACTCTTTCTCCCTCTGCTATTCCCCAAGATGTATAGACAAATGTTTGACATCTTACACCTGTGACCTCTCAACAGGTCTGGATATATACGGAGTGACCCTCTGACCATGTTGGAAGATCCCAGTAGATAAAAATGATGATAAAAAAGTATTTGAACTCAAATTGAGAGATAGTACTTTAGACTAAGTCTTTTTGTTTTACTATGTAGTGTTTCTTCCAAGTGTAACAGCAGCCTTATTTCCTCCCAATGATTAGGTCAATTAATTCCTCTTATTGCCAGCTGGTCCCTTAACAGAACAAACCTTGGGAGAAAGAGGTCAATGGGACTCTTGTTGTTCCCCCTATAAACATGCAGAGCCCCAAATAGTGGGAATGATAAGGAAAGTTCCTTAAGTGGGTCTCTAGGAGTGATGGAAAGCAGGTAAGCAGGGCAATTTCTATGTCTATTCCTTGGTTCCTCAACTCAATTGTGGACACTGTACTGTATATTAGTCATTGATTTAGAATGTATACTGAATTCTCAGATATGGCATCCCATCTTCATTGGGTATAATTTCCAAACTGGCACCTTAACAGATGGTTCCACCACTCTTTCAGACCTGCAGCTCCTGGGTGGTACAGTATGAGACAGGGTCAGAAAAACGAATTGTCATATACCCACTGCTTCACATCCTTTGCTTTAAAATAGGTCCTTTTGTCTGTGTAATGTTATATGGTCAATAGATCAAACACAATGTAAGCCTGTGGATAGTGATGCTGGCTGAGGAACTATAGGCAAGGAAATACAGATTAATACTAAGAACAAAAATCAATCCCCATCAAAACAAAACTCATCACTCTCATTCAACATTGTATTTTAGGTCATGGCCACTGCAATATGGCAAGAAAAAAAATAAAGGCATTCAGATTGAAATGAATGAAATAATACTATTTGCAGAAGACATGCCTATCTATATAGAAAGTCCTAAGGAATCTACAAAATACCTATGAGAATCAGGAAGTAAGTTTAGAAAGGCCATAGAATGTATACATAAACTCTTACCTTATGGCATTTATATAACAATAGGATTAAAATACATTTACAAATTAAATACAAACAAAAATAATAAACAAACAGCATCATTTTCATGTGTTTTTTCTTTGCTTTAACTTGAATATGAGATCCAGTATAACATCATACATCATTTTGACATGAACATGCCTATTATCTTCTTGCATGTGATAACTCAAATTTTGTTCACTTTCTCTATTTCACCTATTCACCCAGCCTTCTGACATAAATTTGCATTTAGTTGGCTTGAATGCTTCATTTATTTGTTAATCTTAATTAATAAGCACAAATAAAAATGATACTTGAGCTCCATACAATCATAGTCACAAGTACAAACATAAATTTTGGCACTGAAATATGGCAGTACTCAGATATATCTTATCACTAAAATGATCTGGAATACATTTATATAAATTGATTTTAAAATATTTTCATAAAAATATTTTAAAAATCACAGAACCTTCCATAAAAACATGTCTGTGGACTATACAGAGGTTCGTGGATCCCAGTTTTGAGAAACACTGGTAAACACCACTTATTTGATAATAAACCCTATGAAGTCTGATAGTATTTCCTGTATTGTGTCCTATTCATTAGAGTTAGGAAGTTCTGTATGCTCAGTGATGGTTTGTTTCTTATTTCCTAACACATAGTGGGCGCTTACCCAATATTTATGGATTAAATGATGCCTAAACTCCTCTTCAGTGGATAAAATGCCTTTGACCTATATAAAATCCTAAGCTTCAAGTTTTGTTCTCTTTCTGATTGCAAAAAATGGGGACATTTCATATCTGCCATATCATCTAAAGAGATGTCAAATTAATATTACCTGAATACTAAGCATTGAATGCTCTTATGTACAGCAGGGGAATACGAGCTTTCTCTCATCACAGCCCTATGAAGAAGGTTATGTTGTTATCCCCACTTTTAGTGCTTAGGAAAGCACTGAAGCTTCAGTAGGCTTAGGGTATCAGCAACTTGACTAATATCACCCAGCTACTAAGCTACAGAGCTGGAGTTTGAAATTAGGCAGATGGGCTCTGAACCAGAGCATTAGACCCCAATGTGTAATGCTCAGACAATCCAGAAAGGATCTTGGATATCTTTAATACATTTGCCTCCTAAGTTCTACAATTTTCCCTCCAGCTCATTAAGTAGTAATATACTTATGTGAGGAGGTTGACTTTTTAATAGTAAAGAAAGAGATAATTCTGATTTCCTTTAATTATCAAAACTTACCACTCCCCCTTAAAATAACCAAAGAGAGGAACTGCTTCTCCTTCATGCTCTACATTAACCCAGATGCAGCTGGAGGAGATTCACAAGTCATCTGGATCTAGTTAGAGAGCATACTATGTGGATATGCTGGTGGCAGCATTGCTGTAGGGAATTAGCTATAATGGAATAAAGAATTCTGGTTTCTTTCTGGCTTCTGTCACTAAACTCTCACTCTATGGTTTTTGTTTGTTTGTTTTGTTGTTGTTGTTTTGTTTTGTCCTATCAAAAGACAAAATATCTTCTACCTCACTGGGTTTTATTTTGGAGATCAAACAGTAAGCCATTTTAAAATGTTTTAAAAAGCATGAACCACTGAAGAATGCAAAAGTTTCTTTTCTTATTACAGTAGAAAGAGTTTAAGCCATGGATATTTATTATTATTATTATTGAAACATAATTGATTAAACATATTTTTCGTTCAGAGTTAAATATCAATACCTGTGTACAATGTGTGATGATCAAATCAGGATAATTAGCACGTTCACCATTCCAAAATATAATTATTCTTTGTGTCCATTAATGAATTTAATGCTACCTGCTCCCCTCTCCCCATTTCCACCTCTAGTAACCACGGTTCTGTTCTCTCTTCCTGAAAGTTCAACATATTATTGTAATTCTTTCTCTCTCTCTCTCTCTCTTCCTTAGCTCCCACTTATGAGTGAGGACATGAGATACTTCTCTTTCTGTGCCTGTCTTATTTCACTTAACATAATGTTCTCCAAGCACATCCATGCTGCTGCAAATGGCAGAATTTCATTCTTTCCTATGGCTAAGTAGTATTCCATTGTGTACATATGTCACATTTTCCATATCCAGTTGTCCATTGATGGACTTCTAGGTAGGTTAGATATCTTGGCTATTGAAAAATAGAGCTGTGATAAACATGGGAATGCAGGTATCACTTCAACATGATGACTTCTGTTCCTTTCGGTATATACACAGTAGTGAGATTGCTGGATCATATGGCAGTTCTATTTCTAGTTGAAGAGGACACAAATAGATGGAAAGATATCCCATATTCATGGGTTGGAAGAATTAAAATAATCAGAATGTCCATATTACACAAAGCAATCTATATATTCAGTGCAATCCTTATCAAAATACTAATGACATTCTTCACAGAAATAGAAAAAACAATCTTAAAATTTGCACAAAACCGCCAAAGACCCCATATAACTAAAGCAATCTTGAATAAAAAGAACACAGCTGGAGGCATCACACTTCCTTACCTCTAAATATACTATAAAGCTTTAGTAATCAAAACAGCACAGTACTGACATAAAATCAGACAGGCAAATAGACTAATGGAACAGAATAGAGAGCCCAGAAATAAACCCATGCACTTATAGCCAACTTATTTTCAAGAAAGGTGCCAAGAATATACAGTGGGGCAAGGATAGCCTCTTCAATAAATGGTGCTGAGAAAACTGGATATCCACATGTAGAAGATGGAAACTAGACTTCTATCTCTCACCATACACAAAAATCAACTCAAAATGGATTAAAGACCTAAATTTAAGACCCAGAACTATGAAACTAATAGCAGAAAACCTAGAGGAAATGCTACACAAAATGGGAATGGGCAGAGCTTTTTTGAAAGAGACCACAAAAGTACAGGAAACTAAAGCAAATATACACAAATGAGACTTCATCAAACTAAAAAACTTCTGCACAGCAAGGAACACTATTAATAAAATGAAGAAACACCTACAGAAAGGGAGAAAGTGTTTGCAAAGTACATGTCAGAAAAAGGGTTAATGTCCAGAATATATAAGGAACTCAAACAACTCAATAGCAAAAACACACAAATAACCCAATTAAGTAATGGGCAAAGGATCTGAACAGACATTTCTTAAAAGAAGCCATAAAAATAGCTAACAAGCACATGAAAAAAAATGTTCAAATCAGCAATCATCAAGGAAATGCAAATTAAAACCACAATGAGATATTATCTCATCCCAGTTGGAATGGCTATTATCAAAAAAACAGAAAATAATAAATGCTCTTGAGGATGTGGAGAAAAGAGAACCCTCCTACATTGTTGGTGGGAATGTAAATTGGTACAGTAATTATGGAAAGCAACTTAGATGTTCCTCAGAACGAAAAACAGATCTACCTTATGATCTAGCTATCCCACTACTAGGTATATACCACAAGGTAATGAAATCAATATTCTAAAAAGATAACTCACTCCCATGTTCATTGCAACACTATTCACAACAGCCGAGAGATGGAATCAACTTAATTTCCCATCAACAGATGAATGGATAAAAAATCTGTGGTATATATACACAATGGAATACTATTCAGCTACAAAAAGAAATGATATCCTGTCAGTTGCAGCAACATGGATGGGGCTGGAAACCATCATATTAAGTGAAGTAAGTCAGGCACAGAAAGACAAATGCTGCATAGTCTCACTCATAGGAATCTAAAAAAAAAAAAAAAGTTTTCATAGGAGTAGAGAATAGAATAATGGTTACCAAAGACTGGGAGGGGAGAGAGATGGGTGGAAAGAGAAGGCATACAAAGCTATGCTATCTACCCTAAGTGATTCATAGAGCAGTATATGCATGTATTGAAACAAAACGCTGTACCCCACAAAAATAAATATAAATAAAATTGAAAAAAAGTTTTAAAAGAAAAGAAAGAAATGAGATGCTTAGGTTTAAAGAATTCACAGTTTCATAGAAGTATGATTGCACAAAAACGTATGACCTGATGATAATAAACTGGGGGACGTTGGCAAGGCCCGTTTATTCAGATTCTTCTTGGCCTCTCTGTGTAGCATTTCTTCCTTCTAGGTACAGGGCAGGACACCTATCAGATCAGGATCTTCAAAAGAGAGGGGGTAAGAGAAGGTCAGAGACCTTTCTGCTTCTGCAGTTTTCTCAAGTTCCTTCAGCTTAAAATACTCAGCATGCCAAGGTGCCCATTTTGGGATATCATTTCCTGCACCCAATCACTGAATTGTTTGTCATAGCTCAAGACTCAATTGAAGTACAAATTTATGCCTTGATCCTAAGTGGGAATCTGAAAATGTTACTACGTTTGAGAACCTGATTTGGAAGTCAAGAACTGTGTGATATAAACATATTTTTGAAATCTAAATACCAGTTATTCTTTAAAAACAAAAACAATACTCTAAAGATCAGAAAGAAATCAAGGCAACATCAATAGATGTCTATTAAGCTCTGTTTTGAGAGGTATAAAACGGATATTGGAAAGATAAGGTCTCTCCTTTTAAGGAGCATACAACCTTGCGGTAATAAAGGTATAGTTTACTTTCTTTATGCATAGATCTTCTGGCCAGTATATATGCATTGTTTTAAGCACACCCTTCTAAGTTATCCCATTCTATGAGGACTGAGTTTTTCATTGCCTTTGAACTATTTTACAACTCTATAATTTGCAGATAACTGATGGCAGTACTAAATAATTCTTGTCTATATACATACAAATAAATTCTGTCAGTGGGGGTTCAAAGACTTACCTTTCACACTATGTAAGCAGCCAGTTTTGTGTCCATTTGCAAATTCAATTCCTAATTTATAACCATGTCTGTTCTTTGGATACTCTTTTGAACTAGCTGTAACATCTCACTGGTTTCCACATTTATTTAATGAGATAAATAAAATCTTTGACGTGTGTTCATTCAATACTTGTACGTAAGTCAGGATTTTATGTTGGCTAAAAAATGCATGTATTGAGCTTTAACTGAGCTTAGGCTGTACAGTCAACCAGACATGGGTCCCAGTCTTAGTTTGGCTATTGGTCAGCTTTGTAACATTAGGCAAAATACTTAGCCTCTCTATTAATAATATTCGCCTCCTTGTTGTGGGAGTTATGTGATATGTTACCTCCCTTTTGAAACATAGAAGCCCTAATAAATATTTGGATTTTGTTTATTTCTTTTAATAATTTTTTAAAGAATGACTAGAGCCAATATGTGGAGTGTCTAATATGTAACAGCAATAAAATGGATCCACTCAATCAACATCCCAGAAAGTACAATGAATGTGACTTCTCTTTAAGGCTTCCTGCCTTAAGGCTTATAAATCAATGACCTAAATAGTTCAAAAATGTTTTCCAAAGCCATATAAATGAAATAAGCTCATGACTTTCAAATTCCAGTTAGGCATACTTAATATGCAAAGGTTAATCAGTGAGTAATCTGTGCAATCATGTTTGTACAAGAAGATACCCATAATAGTCAATTTCATGCATTTACTCTCTAAATAAGTTTTCCTGAAGTTCTTTCCTAAAATGTAATTCTCATCTAGTATACATTAACTCAGCTCTTTTTCAGAGATTAAAAACACAGGCTGTTCCCAAAAGATTAGTAATTCTTAGCCTTAATTCTAATTTAAATCATGAATATAATTAATTCCTCCTGCATTTATACTTTTCCTTTTACATTTAGAAATATTGAAACAAGCCCCCTGTTTTTGGAAACTGGAGTAAATCATAAGATACTTTTTTTTTAAGTGGTGAAGTGTCAATTGACAAAACTGAATATTTTTCTGCGTGGTATTACATGACATTTATGTTAGCAGCTATTCATTCCAATTTGAAGTCCCTTTTAAAATCCTTCAGAGATTAAGAAGCTCTCAGAATTTTAGGAGATTTATTACCAATTTTCTTAACTTCTGGAACAAAATTATTCCACCTGCCCCACTTCAACACTCATCACCCACCTAGTATATTCTATACTTACATATGTACAACTGGTATTTCCTAAATGAGAAACATGAGAGTCTCAATATGTTCTGTGTAAAAGTAACTTCGGGATACATATACAAAATCCCTCGTACAGATTCATAACACATTAGATTACTGAAGATTCTGAGAAGGCTTATAGTAAAGAAACCTGTTTAACTTTGTTTAATCCAGTGTTTACCAAATCCCAGGCATTATCTCTCATGATGCTCCCCTTTGCCATCTTCCTCCAGCTACCATAGAGCCTATATAAATGCTATTTCTCAGTAGACCCACAGTGGATCTCAACTCTAGTGCACATTAGAATCCTATTCCCCACTCTAAAGCGCGTCAGAGTATTAGTATTTTGTTAAAGTGCCCGAGGTGATTTATCCTTAGCTACATCGAGAGCCACTGTCTGGGCTTTAAGCTTCATGAAGGCAGGGCCTGGTTTTGCTCATCACTGCTATTCACGTAGTAAATGCTCAGTAAAACATTTGTCAAATAAAGGGGAAAATGAATGAATAAGTACCAAATAGTGTTCCTTGGGAAACACTGCCTTAGGGAAAGGTTTTCTGATTAACCATATGGCTTGGTACACATTTTTTGCAGGTGAGAAGGGACAGTCCAATTTTGTCATTTCATAAAGAGCTTAACTCTTTTGGGCTTCTTCCTGTTGCGTTAGTTCTAGACTAAACTACTCAGATGTTAGCTCAAAGCCTGGGGCAAAGTATGATCTTGTTCATACTCTGGGGCTGAGGGCTTCTATCACAGCAGACCTTGGGTGTTTTCCACAGCCACGATTGGTCTGGTTTCTTTAAGGGCTTCTGAAGCACTGAGATTCACATAATGAACTCTCCAAGTTCATCCTCAATCTACATTTGAACTTCTTTCCGGGCAAGCTGAAATCACACCACTACTGTGAATGCTTTCTTTGTTCATTACATGTCACAATACTCCCTAGCTCCTCTGATCAACCATGGCCCTTATCTGTCCACCAACACAAAGCAGTGGATCTGAATGCCCACGGTGTAGACTCTGGACTGTCTGGTTTCAAATCCTTCCTGTAACACTTCTAGCTGTCTAATCCTATGCAAGTTACTTAAACTTTTCACATCTTGTTTGCTTCATCTGTAAAATGAGGATAATATAAAATGTTCCTGCCTCATAGAGTTGCCAGGATTAAATGGAATAATGAATGTGAAACATTTGGCATTATGCTTGGCACATAGTAAACATCCAATCACTAGTATCCATTACTATTTCTCTCTTTTGATAGTTGCAATTTTTTATCTTGTTTGCTGGGTTTCATAGGTTTATACCTTAATGTGCCTTCACGGATTATAAACTCATTGAAAGCAGTGTCATAATACATGTCAACTATGTATATGCTGCACAAAGTTGGTTTTTGAAACATAACTGTTGGATATTACAGATGGCTCCTTGCCAGGGAATGTATTTAGTTCAGGATTCTCTCCTAATTCCTACATCCCTAATGAATGGAACTTATAGTATATGAAAAGAGCTACCTAGAGCTTTAAAACTGGAATGGACTCAAGGCAGAGACTCCCTGCTGGCCTCAAAATCCCTAAGAATGCGGCCCACCAAGGAATGCTTCTAACCAAGACTTGGGGTTCAGATGTACAAAATAGGTACCCCCCCGAGGCCTGATGTCTGGAGAAATCAATGAGCTATTAGAGAACTTTTATGATTGCCATATAACCGTCACCTGAGAGGAGCCTATTCAACTTTTGTACATTCCAGGTCAATATGGAAACCCAGACTGCTTTCCTCTCACCACCCATCATGTTTCCAGTTTAAGAGAAGAATTTCTCTTAAAAGAAGGCATGTAGCAGTGGTAGATTAAAATCACCAGAGAAATGTTTAAAAAATACAAATGCCTGTGTTTTATCCAAGACCAACTAAATTAGAATCTCTGGAGATGGGGTTGGACATTAATACATTATAAAATGTCCTCGGATGAACGTAATGTGAGGGTAGTTTTTACAATCACTAGCACAGAAGGAGATACTCTGCCGAATAAGAATCAACAGGCAGTGAACAAATCTGAGTACTACAATGTGTTACTACCATACAGGATAAAAAACAAGTAAAACTTGTTGAAAGGACGAGTCGACACCAGTTGAGATCCACCGGAGAGAGCTCGTTTTATTAGGCAGCACACACACATATATATAGGGCTTTAAGGGAAAGCTGATTGGTTTAAAATACAATCCCTATTTAGCATACTGCATGGGGCTTAGGGGGGAGCTGATTGGCCTGCGATTCGCCTGCGGGAAGGAGAATGCGGAAGAGAAGGGCAACCAGCGCCATGATGGGGTGCGGCCGAGAAGGGCTTATGTGATCAGGGTGTGATCCCTTGGGGCATTTGGGTTCTTACACTTGTCTCTGTCCTTAAGGAGCTTTCAGCTTCTTTTTGGAGAAAACATGTACCCAGAAAGAGATAAATAGCCCAAAGGCTGCATAGTGTGGGTATATGAGTGTGTCAGAACCTAAAAGCTACAGAAATTTAGAGGTGAGAAGTCAATGAAGGCTGGAATGCCTGGGAGTTCCATGGCAGAGGAGACAGGTAACAGAAGACTCAGATGGATGGAAGGCAATGAAGGTTGCCCTAGACTTTTTCACATTAACTTTGGGACGTTTTCAGGAGGGGCTGACTGCTCGAGACACTGATATGCTTGTGGCCCGAATTTTCAAGACAGTACAAAAATTTTGTGAATACATTTGTTATTTCTGTGAAGTTTCAATTCTCAGAACAGCTCTTGATGGTAATGCTATTGTTTTCAGTTTAAGAAACTGAAACTTCGAAAAGGTAAGTTACAGCTTTAAAGAAGTGTGGTATGTCTGCAGGTGCACATTGGACTTGAGGGAACAAGCAGGCAATCTCTGAGGAAGAGACATTCAGGCCACTTGTCAACATTTCACAGAAAAGTCAGTGCTTCTTTTGCCTTTTTGGCCTCTTTTTAGGTCATGTAGGAAGGACAAACTTCCCCTTAAGTAGCTGGACGAAGCTCTAGTGGTCTGATCTCCATTTTAGCAGCCTATAGCCTCCTTTGCACATGACGTTGAAATTAGTCCCTTGACTATTTACCTATTCCTCTTGGTAAGAACCTGGAATCTCATCTCTGCCTGTTTTTAAACAGTTTCTTCCCTATTGGCCCTAGTAGTTTTACAGAGCACACGCGCGCATGCGCGCGTGCACACACACACGCATTGGGATTAATGTACATTTTGCTCCTTTCAAGAGTATCTTTTTTTACAGATGGAGTTTGAGGTATCTAGACTTTCATTTCTGAGAATCACGCCTTGGTAACACTTTAGTCAAAAGAAAATCGTTAACTTCTCCTAATGGAAAAGTTAGAGGCATCACATGGTTATTTGAAGCCAAAGTTTTATTCTAACAGAGGACACTGCATACCATATGCTAGTTGGCTTGAGATTCATTTTTTTTTTTTTTTTTTGAGGGGGTATCTGACTGCACACTGACCCCAATTACTGGCTTTTTTTGTGCTTCAGTGCTTCTGTTTCAGAACAAAAAGCAATAACTAAACCCTACAGAGAGGGCTTTATAAACTTTCCCAAGGATTCTATAGCTCATTTCTCTTTTTTTTCATGGTCACTGAATTGATTTTTCTTTGTTGCTTGTACATGTTGTTTAATTATAGTGAATTGCCAAAATCAGATGAAAATCAGCTATCAGAAAAACTCTATGGAACTTGAGGGGAAAATACAAAGTTTTAGGTCTTCTCCATTTTACATCCCAGCCCTTGGCTTTCTCATCTAGAGAGTTCATCACAATTTTTAGGTTCTTCTGTCAGGTTGTTTTGATTTTGCCATTAGTGAGAACATATCAGTTGCCACCATTAAGAGAAACATGTAAACTGGTTTAATTTTCTACTTTGGGATATCTTTAAAATATAAGTGAAGTAATTGTTGTTTTCAGGGGTCCTTTGGAATTGATCTTAAAATCAGGCTATTAAAAATGAGTTATCCTCTATCAAAAGAAAGGAGTGAAACAAAAAAGAAGCCTCCATGGATCCCAGATATGGGATCAGTTTACCTTCTGGAAAACCAATTCAGATTGAAACAGGAGGCCCAAATTGACTCTAGAAGGAAGGTCTTCAGAAAAAATGGAAATGAGAAATTATCTGACAGGTTATATTTGTGGACAATTCTATTGAAATGTTGGCTGCTAGAGGATATAAAAAGACCTAGGTGTAAAAATACAGAGAACCAAGTCAATTCGTTAAAAAGATGTAATAAGTAACTGTAAGAAAACAAAAAATACATTCAGGAAAGGAAATAAAATTACAGTACGTGACTTAGCCCAGCAGTAAATAATACTTACATAGTTAAAGTTAAACCTAAAGCTATTTAGAAACATGGAGATAAATACTAGAAGAAACAGATATTTGAAAGTAGTTGCCTTTAGAGAGTAGGGTTAATATTGCTGAGAACAGGGGAGCAACTGTTCTTTTTTAGTGTAAGCTAATTAGCACTATTTGACTTTTTAAATTCTGTACCTGCATGGTTTTGATAAAATAAAAGTTATACTAATTATCTTGATTTGAGCACCACATATTGCACACAGGTATTGATATTCAATGCTGTACCCCACGGATATGTACAATCAATAATGTTTTAATAAAAAATAAGTTAAAAAATTTTTTAAACAGTTAAACATTTGAAAATATAAGTTCATATTTCTAGCTCTTTTTAGCATAAGTGAAAGCTTGGCATGCTTTTCTGAATGTTTTGTGGAGCAGTGCTAAAGAGGGGATGGCTTTTTAAGCATATGGGTTAGGGAGGATTTAGTGGGTGTGGCAGGATAAAGAGCCTAAGGACAGGGTTCTGTCTGGAAGGGCCCTGGTCAAATTTTGTTTATAACATCTTTTGGCTTTGATCCAGCCCTGATAAATAAGGGGAGAGACTTTCATAAACCTCAGAGGGTTGAGTTCTGTGTGTTCCTTTGTGATGCTGAGTGTCTTCTTATCAGTGTTGGCTATTGGGCCACATGTAATTCTGATTTTGAAAAATTTCCTCTGGGCTGCCTGGGTGTGCATTGGGCTTGTGTTTAAATCCTACATGTGTCAGAGTAGCTTGCCGGATCTAAGGCCTTTGAATGAGTATGAAAACAAGAGGCTGAGGAATCAGAACACATGTCTGAGAAACAGGCAAGAATTTACCCTAAACTCTTGTGTTTGAGCAGAAATGCTCTGTGCCTTCTAGTTCATTCTTAAAGCAATTTTTCTGATTGCAAAACAGAACATAAGGCAGGGAGGTAAGTATGGGTTAGGAACTGCATTTTTTTTACTTAAATAAGTTTCAGAATCTTACATTGGCTGGCTCTTTTATACTAGCTAATCATATGCATGCATAATATTCTGTCATGCCTCAGTCATTCAAACATAGCAAAAATATTTCTAGGACTGGCAACTGGTCATTTGAGTTGAGGTATGTGTTTTTTTTACAATCTTAAATATGTGGAATTGTTTATACTCAGGTTAAGAATTAAGGGAGAAACACATTGTAGTTATGTTCAGATTAAACACATGTGGCGTGTATTTAGGAAAAGAAACTAACATTAGTTAAGCATCTGCTATGTATCAGGAACTTTACCTATATTATTTTATTAATTCCCACAAAACCTTGCATTATTATTCTTATTTTAAAGATGAGACATACAGAGGTCATCTGACTTTTCTAAGGATGCCTTGCTAGTAATTAATGGGACTGGAATTTTAAGGTTTTGCTAGCAACGAAAAAAAAAAAAAGTTTGAGCTATTTTTATCAACATAAATCTACTTGCAGCAATATCACCTGTAAAACTTGGTAAAAAGTAGAAATTGTGAGGCTCCATCCCAGACTTACTAAATCATAATTTCTAGGAGAAGGGCCAGGGAATACACTGTGATTCTCACGTACCTGTACGCCAAAATATAAGAACTGCTATAGCATAATTGCAAATTATGCCCCAATTATTTTGCAGAATGCATGGTGTTCTCTTGCAATTAAACCCCTTTGAAGCCTGGCCTTCTTTATCACCTACTACTTCTCAATCCCTATGGAGTCAGTCCATAATTTCTGAAAACTCTGTATAGAGAATACGTCTGATGACTAAATTTTAACCAGACTTTTAACTTAACTAGAGTCAAAAAGAAGCAGCATTTTTCTTTTTAGACTGAGTTCATGGGATAGTTATACAAAACAATGGCAGAGTAGGAAGAGCAAGAGCTGAGAAATGTTCTGTATGTGTGCACTGATGGAAAAACCCACAATTATTCTGCATCTGTTTACTGTGATTTCTTAAAGATTGATAATTATTTAACTGGTAACGCAGATTTCTGATGGATAGTTGTATGCTAGTCCCCCACCCCCACATTTCTCTTTGTTTTGGCATCCCTTATGCATAGTTTATGCCTTGAATAGCTTTGAGAAGAATGAATGAATGTTCCCAGAATGGCTGAAAAGATTATTGCCAGCAATTTTTAAAAACATAAATAAAGATAGGCAAAAAATCAAGTGCAGTACAAAATTAAAACATAGGAAAAGAAGAGATAAAAGTGGGAGAGTTTTTACTGGCCCATTTTTTCCATAAACCTGAATAAGTGAGCCATACTCTAAATATGATAGAGCAGAAATGACAGGACAGAAAGAGATGAGGGCAGTATATGCTCTTCCTACAGTGTCCCTTTCTAAAAACAGAAACTTGTCAATACAGGAAGGTGGGGGGTTGTATTTTGGCACCAAAGTGTGCTTTTATCTTCCATAATAAAAATAGGAGTGTATAAGGTCAGGAGTTCAACCTGGGATATTTATTCTGAGTTTAATAATATTTGTTGAATGGCTTCTACATTGAAGCCCTATGTTGAATTTTAAAATACTGAACTCTTACTCAGGGAATCAGAAGACATGAGTTCTAGTTGCAGTTAGCTGTATGACTTCAAACTGGTCACTCATTTCCTCTGATCCTCAATTTCTTTCTCTGTAAAAGGAAACAGCAAGCCAGATATTTGTGAGGTCCTTTCAAGCTCTGTGAATCTCTGTCTGCATTTACAATCATACCCTCAAGGAAAGTCTGATTTTTTTTTTTTTGGTAGCTTAGGAAATTTCAAGTAAGGTTACTATAAGTTTGTTTACATTGATGCACAATTACAATTACACAAATTTTTAAAGCCAAAATGATAGTCATTATTTTTTAGATAATATATTCAGTTAATATGAGTCCAAGTTCCCTACTTAGCAACTGCTATATCTGAGACAGTTATCAAGTTAGTTGTTATGCTAATAAATTAAAATGTTAATACTCAGGGTACAAAGTAAATAGGAGAAAGTGGTAGAACATTTGCATCGTGATCACCCTGAGGTGATACCTTCTATTTATACTATTGTATTCCACTTATTTTTGAACAGCTTTATTGAGTTTTAATTGACATATAATTAACTGCACATATTTAAAGTGAATAATTTTATATGTTTTGACAAATGACATATATCCACATGTCCAATATGACCTAAGAATCCTTCACCACAATAAAGATAATGAACATGTACAGCTCTATGAAAATATTCCATGTGCCTCTCTGTCGTTTCTTCCTCCTCTGCCTGCGACACTCCTCTCATCCATCTACCTGGTTGTTTCCAGGCAACCATTGATCTTCTATCATTATATATTAGTTTGCATTTCCTAGACTTTTATACATATATAATTATAGAGCCTGTACTCTTTTTCTCTGGTTTCTTTCAAAATAAACAATTATTTTAAGATACATCTATGTTGTTGCATGTGTCAAGAATTCATTCCTTTTATTGCTAAATAGTATTCCATTATATGGATATAACATAATTTGTTTATCCATTTACCTATTGATGGACATTAGAGATGATTTCAGTTTGGGGCTTTTAAAAGTACAGCTGTTACAAATCTTTTTACACAAGTCTTTGTATGGACATATGCTTGCATTTCTCTTGGGTAAATTCCAAGGAGTGGAATAGCTGGGTCATATGTCAGATGTACATTTAACTTTATAAAGAACTTCCAAACCATTTTTCAAAAGAATTGTTCCATTTTACATTTCCACCAGGAATGTGTGGCCCCTTTATCATTATAAAATAATTCCTTGTTCCTGATAATATTCTTTGCTCTTAAATCTACTTAGGTTGATATTAATTTAGCCATTCCAACTTTCTTTTGTTAGTTAGAATGGCATATCTTTTTCCAAACTTTTACTTTTATGCATTTTTTGACTTTATATTTGAAGTGGGTCTTTTGTAGCCATTATGTACTTTGGGTCTTAATTTTTTACTCACAATTATAATCTCTACCTTTTATTTGGGGGTATTTTGACCATTTACACATCATTAATATGGCAGGATTTAAATCTACCTCCTCTTTTTCTTTTTGTCCTATATGCTCTTTGTTCCCCCTTTCCACCTTTTCTGCATTCTTTTGAATAAACTGAGTATTTTTTATGATTCCATTTTATCTGCTTTTTTAAAGCCATTAGCTGTAATTCTTTGCTTTGTTACTTTAGGGAATGCTTTAGAGTTTATAGTATACATCTTTAACTTATCACAGTCTACCTTTAAGTGATATTATACCTTTCAAGTACAGGTAAGGACCTTATAATAGTTTACTTCCATTTCTCTCTTAGTCATAGTGCTATTATTGTCATACATTTTACTTCTACATATGTAATAAACCCCACACGCCATTGTTATTATTTTTGCTTATACAGTAAATTACCTTTTAAAAGTAACTGAATAAAAAGCAAATCTTTATTGCCTTTCTGTAGATCCGAATTTCCAGCTGGTATAATTTTTCCTTTGCCTGAAGGACTTCTGTAACATTTCTTGTAGTATAGGACTACTGGTGATAGTCCTATGTTAGAAAAGACTTTATGTCACCTTTTTTTTGTTTGTTTTTTTTGTTTTTCTTTTTGGTATGGGGATATGAACCCTTGACCTTGGTGTTATAACACTGCTCTAACCAACTGAACTAACCAACCAGCCCATCACATTGTTTGAAAGATATTTTCACTGGGTATAGAATTCTAGATTGATAGTTTTATGCCCTTTTCAGTACTTTAAACATGCTGCTTCACTGTGTTTCTATTTGCATTGTTTTTGACAGAAAATCTTCTATTATCTTTATCTTTATTCCTCTTCTCATTCTTCTCTGGCTGCTTATAAAATTTTCTTATTGTCGTCGGTTTGGGGCAGTTGGGTTATGATATGCCTTTTTGTAGTATTCTTTATATTACTTGTTCTTGAGGTTTTGAGCTTCTTGAAGGTTTATAGTTTTCATAAATTTGAAAAATTTTTTGCCATTATTTCTTCAACTATTTTTTTTCTGGTTCCTACCTTCTTTCAGAAACTGCAATTACACATATATTAAGTCATTTGAAGTTGCTCCACAGTTTACTGGTTCTCTTTTCATTTTTGTGTTATAGTCTCTTTTTCTCTTTGTGATTCACCTTGGATATCTTTTGCTATGTTTTCAAGTTCACCATACTTCTGCAATGTTTAATGTTCCATTAATGCCATAAATGGAATTTTTTAAATCTGTTTTATCTCTAGTATTTATTTTCTGTTTTTTGTTTTTAGAAGTTTGATATGGATCTTTTAAAAGATATCTTTGTTTTTCTATTTAGCATGTTTAGTATTTCCTCTAGCTTTTTGAACATATGAAATACAGTTATGATAACTTTCTAATGTCTTTGTCAGCTAATTTTAACATCTCTTTGAATGGATTAGTTTTGCTTGATTGACTTTTCTCCTCATTGTAGTCTTTGCACACCTGATAATTTTTGATTGGATACAAGATATTGTGTGCTTTACCTTATCGGGTGCTGTATATTTTTGTGTTCTAATAACTATACTTGAGCTTTGTTCTGGGACATAGTTAAGTAGTTTGTAAATTGTTTAATCCTTTCTGCTACTGCTTTTAAGATTTAATAGGCAAGACTTGAGCAGTGTTTTTTCTAGGTCTTGCCAACTACTGAGGCAAGACTTTTCTGTGTATGCTATTCAATGGCCCATAAATTATGAAGTTTTCCCCTCTGGCAGAGGATTGGGCACTGTTCCTGGCCCTACATGGGATCTGAGTACTGTTGTCTCTAATATTTTTGAGTATTTCTTTCTTCAGCCTTAGATAGTTTCTGCACATGTATGCTCTGATCATTATTCAGCTCAATACTTGAGAAGGATCCTCTGCTGATCTCCAGAGTACTCTCTTTGCAGCCCCGTCCTCTCCAGGACTCTGCCTGCAAACTGTAAATGCCTTGGTCTCCCTAGACTCTCAGTTTCATCTTAACTCAAGGATTCCTCTGGGTTCTACCTGTGTTTCCCCTCCCCGCACCATAGCCCCAAAACTCTCTCAAGTCATGTGTTTTGACAATCACAGGGCTCCCCTTATGTGTTTGCCATCTCTTAGGGATCACTGTCCTTCATTGCCTGATATCCAATATTGTGAAAATCATTTCTTCATTTACTTCGCTTGACTTTTTAGTTGTTGCTGTCAAGAGGATAAATTCAATTCCTGTTACTTCCTTTTAGCCAGAACTGGAAGTCTTTTCCACTTTTTTATTTTTAGAAAGTAACCTAACAACACTAAATCGAAGAAAGAGTAGAAGAACAGAAATCACTGGAGGAAACAAACAAACAAACAAACAAAAAACATTTCTGTAGCATCTTGGGGAAAGGAATAACCATAATGAGTCTAAATGAACAAATGTTTGAATGTATAAATGAGAGACGTTATTACAGGCTTTTAAAATCCATCTTGCAGAAAAGCTCAAGAGTAGCTTCAAGAAATTTATCAGTTACAAGCATGCCTTGTATACTCCTTCCTGGTGTCATTACTTTTATATATTCTGAATGCAAAATATAAAGCAAAGATATCATTCCAGTTATAAAACTCTGTGAAGTTTTAGAATATGACTATTTCCCCTGCCCCTATTTGGCTGTGCTGATTCATTTAGTATGCATTGGTTTACTTGCGTCTAAGGAGCCTTTGAGTGCCTTTGCATGAGATCCAAATCACATCTTTTGTGGATGATGCAAGCGATCATTTCTGTTGGTGAATTTTAAATAGAACAATCAGTTTGATTGCTCTGTTGAAGTCTGACTCAGTAAGACAGCACAAGCATCTCTCCCATCACACAGAATTCTCAATAAATCTCAGGATACTACTAGACATTTTCTTGGAGAGATGAAAAATTTCCAGGCTTTCACATAGTATTGCCAGGTGAATGTAACCCCTTTTTCTTTTGCCATGGTCTGTGGTCATCAAATGGAAAGAAAGAACAGAGTACTAGAGAATAATGTTAGGGAGATTAAAATTGAAACTTGAATTTTATAGTTGGCTTTTATACTTCCTCTTTTTTGTATTTCACTTTATTTTCCCTTTCCCTTTTGTGAATCCCTTTTTTAACTGTTAAAAAATTATTTATGATGCCTCCAATTCCTTTGTAAAGGAATGGGTAATGCTCATAATACCAGTACCTTCACTACATGTAAATGGCAATTTAGTTTGTTACAGAAGGTTCTGACCTGCTTGGAGAGCAGACACTTCGCATCTTCAGCAAATAGAGAGTCGATCATAGCCAGTTATCTTAGCCTTGTTTTATATGTCTCTCAGTATTAATAATGCAATTATGTGACAGTGTAAGAATTCTAAAGAATTCACATTCTTCCTCCATTTTTGTTAAAAATCAACAAAAAGTGTGAAAGGATATCTGATATAAGATTATGAAGAAGAACTAAGTGTAAAATCAACCACCAAACCAAGACACTTAATCAAACTTGATTTTTTATAATTAAAAAAAATCCCTGCTCTGTGATACAGTTGAATGTTAAATATTATAATTCATTTGTCAAAAACCTCATCCTCATATCTATTTACACACAGAAGTACAATTCCAAAATTATACAACAAAGCTTCGCAGCCCAAAGACGTCCTCACAGAATTGCATGTGAGCCTCTTTCTAGCTGTTTAAAAAGGCAGAGTTAAGTCCAGGTGTTTTGTAAAGGCTGAGGATGAAATGCATCTAAATGTTTCATTGGGGGCTAAAACCTTTGAAATACTGGTGGTGGTTTTCTCTAAAAGGAAGCTCTCAATAGGTCAGTTATTAGAAGCTGGAGTAAGTGGGAGAAATCTAGATGCAAAGAAGAGCAGGGTGTGGAAATGAAGAGCCCAAACCTGGGCTCTACTGTTAGAAAAAGTAGCTTTTTTTAAAAAGTAAAAATAACCTAACTGATGTTTTATTTATTTATTTATTATTTTTTTATTGCTGCTTTTTCAGCTGCTTCATTTCAGTCAGTTAATTTAAATTCTTAACTAGGAATATGTATCATTTTATACAAGTTTTATACTAATGTTCTGGATCCCTTTTTCAATGTTGATTTTCAATATAATTTATATATATTTTTTTATTGAAGCATAATTAATTATATATATTTTGGGGGTACAGTGACTATCATCACCTGTATACATGTGATGTTGCAATCAATATTATTAGAATATTTATTATTATAAATCATAGTTATTCTTTGTGCCCCTTACCTATTATCTTCCCAGTCCCCCTCTCCCCCACCTCTCCCACCTCTAGTAAACATAGATTTGTTTTCTTCTTCTGAAAGTTCAATGCATTATTGTGGTCTTAACCACAATAATGATACAACAAAAACAGAAAATTACATGCCAATAACCTTGATGAACATATATGCAATCCTCAACAAAATACTAGCAATCAGAATACAGCAACACATCAAAAAATTATACACCATGTTCAAGTGGAATTCATCCCAGGGATGCAAGGATGGTTCAACATATGTAAGTCAATAAATGTGATACACCACATCAACAAAATCAAGGACAAAAAACATGTGATTATTTCAATAGATGGAGAAAAAGTATTTGACAAAATTCAACATCCTTCATGATAAAGGCTCTCAGCAAAATAGGTGTAGAAGGAAAGTATCTCAATACAATAAAAGCCATATACAGCAAACCAATAGCCAATCATTCTGAATGGGGAAAAGCTTTCAGCTATGTTAAGAACAGGAACACAGCAAAGATGCCCACTCTCAAAACTCTTATTTATCATAGTATTGGCAGTACCAGCCAGCACAATCAAGCAAGAGAAAGAAATAAAGGGCATCCAGATTGGAAAGGACTAAGTCATACCGTCCCTGTTTGCAGATGAAATGATCCTATATATAGAAAAACCTAAAGACTCTGCCAAAAAATTCTTAGAGCTGATAAACAAATTCAGTAATGTTTCAGGATACAAAATCAACATGCAAAAATCAGTAGCATTTTTATACTCCAGTAATGAATGTGAAAAAGAAGAAATCAAGAAAGCAAGCCCATTTACAAGTCACCAAAAAAAAAAAAACAACAACATTGGAATCAATTTAACTGAGGAGATTATAGATCTCTACAATAAGAACCACAAAACACTACTGAAAGAAATTAAAGAGGACACAAAAAGATTGGAAAGACACTCTATGCTCTTGGATTGGAAGAATTAACATTGTGAAAATGTCCATACTACCTGAAGCTACGTACAGATTCAATGCAATCCCCATCAAAATACCAATAACATTCTTCACAGAAATAGGAAAAAAAAATCCTAACATTCATATGGAACAATAAAAGATCATGAATATCCAAAACAATCCTAAGCAAAAAGAAAAATAAAGCCAGAGGCATAACACTATCTGACTTCACATTGTACTACAAATCTATCATAACTAAAACAGCACAGTACTAGATTAAAAACAGACACTGGGACCAATGGAACAGAATATAGAACCTAAAATCAACCCACATACTTACAGCCAACTTATATTTGACAAAGGTAACAAGAACATACATTGGGGAAAAGACTGCCTCTTCAATAAGTGATACTGGGGAAATTGGACATCCATATGCAGAAGAATGAAACTAGACCTATCCTGCTCGCCATATACCAAAATCAACTGAAAGTGGATTAAAGACTTAAGTATAAGACCCCAAACCATAAAACTACTAAAAGAAAACAGAGGAAACACTTCAGGAAGCAGGAGTGGACAAAGACTTTATGAAATTTATTCATTTACAAATAAAGCTGTATATATTTATTGTGTACAACATGTTGTTTTGAAATATGTACAAATTGTGGAATGGGTAAATTGAGCTAATTAGCATATGCATTACCTCACATACTTATTTTTTGTGGTGAGAATACTTAAAATGTACTCTCTTAGTCATTTTCAAGAATATAATGCATTCTTATTCCAACAGTTAATTGGATATAGAAAGTACAACCAGTATTTGTTGTAGGACTGGCATGGACCTGAAATAAATTCCACATATCATTTATTAAAGTTCTTAATTCAAAAGACGTTCATTTGAACATCTTCTGAGTTCTGGAAATTCTGCTAAGTTTTGAAGATTCAAAGGAGTCCAGAGCTTCCTGAAGTAAGAGACCGGCTGTACCACAAGTAATTATAATACTAAGGGTGATTGCTGTAATGGAGGGAGATAAATTCACACTGCAATGCCAGCATCAGAAGAGGGGTTCCTAACTCTGCCACTACAGGCTGGGAAGGCAAGAGAGAATATCCATAGAAGGTTTAGGCAAAGGACATGTTTTTGCTCCTCTGTTCTGGGCAAATGTTTACAAAACCAGTCTTAGACTTCTGCTTACTTCTTCTGGCTCCTACTACCTGCTACTATTTAATTTTTTTAAAAGTCTACATAATGAAATTTTTCAAACATGCAGAAAAATGCACAGAATACCACCACTCAAAGTCATATTCATTACCTGGAATCAACTTATCTTAACATTTTGCCATATTCAGATTATTTTCACCTCACATTATTTTCATAAAAAATGAAATGGAACATACAGTTGAAGACTTTTCCCATCTCACTCCCCACTCTCCCCAAAGACAGCCACTCTTCTGAAGTTATGTTTCCTTTCTGTTATACATTTAAAAATATTTACCACTCATTTGTTTTTTATAAATTATGTACATTATCTTATGTTTCAATTTGTTTTAAAAAATATTACTGTTTGTTTAAAAAAAATATTACAAATTTTTATTCCACATTTTGTTTAAGACTTTTAAGACATGTAAATATGTTTAATTTACTTTAATTGCTGTACACTATTCTATCATATGTATATACTACAATTATTTATCCATCTTCTACTGATGAATATATAGTTATTTCCAAATATTTGCTACAAACAAGGTGGCACTGATCATCCTTATGCAGGTCACCATGTGCACATTTTAATGTTTCTCAAGGATATATACGAACTAAAATTCATAAGACATTGTCTAATTTCTCTCCAAAGAGGTTGTTACTGCTTTCTCAAATATTCCCCTATATGTGTCATATTCATACTCTTTAATTTCTGCTTTCCTTGTGAATAAGAAATATTATCTCCTTATTTATATTTAATTAATTATTACTGTGTTTGATCATTTTTTCTTAATGTTTTTGGTCATTTGTTTTGCTTCCTTTGCAAATTTCTAATCCATTCCTTTTGCCTGTTTTCTATCTGCTATTTGTCTTTCTCTAACTTTTGTGGAAGTTCTTTATGTATTCTGAATAATACTCCTCTGTTAGTTTTATATCTCCAAGTTTGAAACTTGTCTGTTAAAGTACAAAAAGTGTAATCAAATTGATCGGTCTGATCTTTATGGTTTTAACCTTTGCATCTTGTTTAAGAATTTTTTTTCTGCCTTATCACAAAAACACTATTCCATATTTTATTGATAATTTTATTTTTTGCTTTTTATGTTTAGGTATTTGATCCTTATGGACATTTTTTGGCAAGAGACCTAATTCATTTTCCATGTGAATAGATAATTTCCCAGTAACTGTTACTAAATAGTCCATTATTTTCCAACTTAATATAACGTCACCTTTCTCATACCAAGTTCTGTTTCTGTACTCTTTTTCTGTTTTATGTATCTATTCATTTATCCCAATGTCAACACCACACTACCTTAAGTACAATAGCTCTATAATGGGTCTTGATATCTGACTGGAAAAGTCCTCCATCACAGGTTGAGTTCCTGTGGGAGGAAAATGCTGATATAGAAATTAGCATGAGGAGGTTTATTAGGCTCTCCTCTTGGGATCAAAACCTGTGGAAGGAAAAGGAAGGAGGGTGAAGTGGGTAGAGGGAGAAGTTCAGGTGTCAGGTAGTCCCAATGAAGGCCTCAGCCAATCTCACAAGAAGCTCTAGAGCTGAGACAGACTTTCAAAGTTGTCCCAAGCATTGATTAGTAAGCTACCCTGACAAGGGGGCATGACCTTGGGCTAGATGGCTCTTTTCAACAGAGGCAATATCCAAATGTAGCTGACAACTGAGTATCTGTTGGCAGCACTCTCAGCATTTGGGACAATGTCTTTCATTCCTAAAGAGGGATGAATTTTTTCTTATTCAAAATTACTTCAGCTATTCTTGGCTTTTTATTGTCACACAAAATGAAACAACACCTGTTGGGGATTATGATTAAAATTTAGTTGGATGCATAATTATTTACAGAGAAATAACATTTATGATAGAGTTTCCCCATTCATTTGCCATGGTCTTTTTATTTATTTGTCTTCTTTTATGTTCTGCAATAATATTTTATATTTTCCATAATGTCCTGCACATCATGTGTTAGATTTATTCCTATGCATATGAAAATTTTTGTTGCTGTTTTAATTGTGATCGTTTTTATTATTATTACATTTTTATAATTCCTTAAAGTGGTATACAGGGATTCAGCTGATTCTTCTGTCTTGATCTCATGCATGGCAACCTTGATGAACTCAAATTTCTAACTATTTGTAAATTTATTTGAAATTTTCATGTAGAAAAAAATATCACAAGTGCTATCTCTTTTTCTTAGCTAGCTAGGATGATAAGGTGCAACACTGAACAGAAGCAGTAATAGTTGCTATTCTTATTCTGTTCTTGATTTTAAAGAGAAGACTAAATAAGCTTAATCAGGTTAAGAAAGTTTTCTTCAAATCCTAATTTTTTTCAAAAGGATTTTTAAATCAAACATTTTAGAGACAAGATATTGAGTAAATACTGATAAAGTAGGCACATGATGAGGTAGGCACTATCATCTACATTTTACAGATAAGAAAATTCAGTGAAGTGACTTGTCCAAGATCACACAGCTAGTAAATGGTAAGGTTGGGATTTAAACACAGGTAGTATTTTCAGAGTACATGTTCTTAACTGAGATACTTACTGCCTCTTTCTCAAACTCTCTAGCAAGCTCACCCAACTTCCTTGATGTTATTTCTAGTATTTTATTTTTTACTTAGTTTCCCCATTTTCTTTTTCACCCTGAGTCCCAGACTAATGATAAGATTTCTTGCCACTTCCAGACCCAATTTTACAAGAAGGGCAACCCTTTTAACATCTCAGCTTGCTTTAAGATTTGTGCAAGAATCTTAGTTCCAACTCTCACCCATCTGACAGGCTACATTTCTGGCCCTTGCATAGGTACTGAAACCCAATTTCCTGACCTTTAGGATTATGTTTGGGAATAATACCCCCACTGGTTAGTCATCATGGCATTAGCTCATGTGCTTAGTATCCTGTTTTCACATTTCCTTTTTATTTTTTAACATCTAACGTTTTTCTTCATTGTATTTCATTACAATTTTGTTATATTTTTATCTAGCATTTCTATGTGTTTGGAGCCATGGAGGCAGGAGGGAAGGGAGGGTTGCTCAGTGTCATCTCAGTCCCAATGTAGCTGGAATTTCCACCTCTAAGCTCTTAGCTCTTTCCTGGCCTCTGCTTCTAGTCACTGTGTTAACCCGGCTCAACCACTGCAAATATACTTGATGAATAGCTTTGCAGCTGCTTATAAAGCCAAAGGGACAAGGTTCCCTCTGTGTGACACTTAGGTCAGGAGGGAGGACAAAGCAGAGTTACCTGGGCATAAAGATAGCTGTTTCAGTGCACTTCCCATTGGTGTAGATTTTTAGCCTCTGCTCTGTACTCCAACCTGCTGCCTCCCTCTTACTTTCAGGTCCTGTTGCTGCATCTCTCTCATTGGAGCAGATTTTACTTATCTAATGATGAATTGGATATAAGTGGCCTTGCCAGTCCTTCCTTCCCTCCAGTGAGCCTCCTCCTTCCCACCTCTAGAAGACTCAGTAGATACAAACAGATACTTGGGCAGGGACAGGAGTAGAGTGGAGAGGAACATCACTGCACTTTGCACTGTGAACTTACCTAGTGTTAGCTCTGACCCACCAAAACTCCCTGCTATGTACTAAAAGCAAAACAAATCAAACATGTGAAGTGAGCTTGGTTTTAAAAGACTAAATGAAAACTTTTCTTTCAAATGGAGCTGTTTTCTCCATAGTAATGAGATTTCCCATCAGTTCTCTGTTCGTAAAAGAAAAGCAGAATGACTACATAAGACCTGAATCTGGTTGCACCTTTCCAAGGCATTCAGTCAGCATCTCAAGACAGACCGTTAGAAGTCTTTAGATAGGTGTGAATATCCACAATTAAGGAGCTAACTTGGGTTGGGGACACTTCTACTTACTTGGTAAAGACAAACTCCTTCAACATGCATTTACTTATTTGCATACATTAAAATTCACCTACTTTTTAAGAGAATATAGCTCTACTAGTATTAACACATGCCTAGATTCATGTGACCATCATCACAATTGGAATAAAGACAGTTCCATAACTCCCCAAATTCCATTGTACTGCTTCTAGTAGTCATACTCTTCCCTATTTGTAAGCCACTCCCCCACCCCCACAGCCACTGATCTGTTTTCTGTCACTGTAATTTTGCCTTTTCCAGAATGTCATATAAATCAATAATGCTATATGTAATTTTTTTAGACTGGCTTATTTTACTTACCAGAATGCATTTGGAATTCATCCATGTTTTTACATGTATCAATAGTTTGTTCCTCTTTAATGTTGAGTAATATTCTATTGTATAAATTTACTGTAGTTTGTTTAGCCATTCACTTGTTGAAAGAATTTAGGGTTGTTTCCAGTTTTGGACAATTATAAATAATGCTGTTTAAATATTTTTGTACAAGTTTTTATGTGAATGTAAGTGTTTGTTTTTCTAGGGTAAATACTTAGGAGTGAGACTGCTGGGTCATATGGTAAGTAAAAGCTTAACTTCACAAGAAACTGCCTAATCATTTCTTACAGTGATCATGCCATTGAGCATCCCCATAAGCAATGTTTGAAAGCCCCAGGGGCTTTACATTCTTGCCAGAACTTGGTAGTGCCAGTTTAGGGTTTATTTTTTACTATTTTTTTTAACTTATACATTCTGTAATTGGTGTGTAGTAAGTAGTATGGATAGCAAATAAGCATTCAAAAACATACTAAACATCGTTAATCATTTAGAAAATGCAAATAGACCTCTTTTAAAACTCTTGAAAAGGATATTAGGTTACATGGTAAAGAGATAAGAAATATTTCTTTCTGGGAGGTAAATAGTGTGGTAATGTCAGAAGTGTGACTCTCAACTAGATAGGCTCTATGGATGAGGGAAGAAAAAAGGAGATGTGATAAAGATTCTGGAAGAATGCCTGGTCCAAAAACAAGAAAACATACTCCACAGTGTTCTGAAAGTCACTTGCTGAGTATCTCTAATCCATTGTTGGAAATCAGGTGCAGAATTGATTTTCCAATAATGGATTTTTGACAGTTATTAAAAGGTATTAAATTTGCAGTTGAAAAGTGTAATTTTTCTGTGCTATCTGAAAATTCAATGGTCCCTTCACTATAGGAAACAATGTGTTGCATACAGATAAGTAGAGGGAAACTGAATTACGGGGCATCAATCCCACGAAGGGTTTCCATAAAATTGAGGGACACTTCAGTGGTCTGTATGAGTGCCAAAAATGAGGTGAAATTATAGCCATAGACTTAAGATCCTGTCAAAAGAGTCGCCATCCGCAAGTGCTCCTCCCCCGTGAGTCCCAGGAGCCTCTGTTGTCTTGGCCTTCTCTGGTTTCCCCTTACCTCTTTGAACTGTGAATCTTTCTCTTCCACTTATTTCTTTGTGAGCCTTGAAGGACTCCAAGTCCGGGGACTCACAATCTCTAGTCTTCCTTTGTGTTTCATCCTCCCTCTGACTCTTCCCAAACCTCAACTTCAGGCTTCTAGCTAGGGACACTTCCCACGCTTTCAACCAGATGGACTTCCCAGGATCAAAGGGGCCATTTTTCTCTGTGTGGCTTCTGAAGGCTCCCACAGAGCTTCTCTAATTTTGCCTTCTTACTCTGACAAATTTTTCTCCATTTGTCAGCCTTGAGAAGACATTTCTCTACCTTGAAATTTGGCAGCACTGTTAGCTAAACTCCACAGTTCACATGTATCATTTGAGCTACTTTTCTTTCCCCCCCAGATTTCAGTGACTTTAAATGTTTCTTCCTAACTTATTTCATACCTCCTCAATTTTCTTTGACCACCTCTGTGCTGATACACACTGGATTATTTATTTAAAGCTATTTAAATCCAATCTTAAATTGAGTGCCCCACTGTTCAATGAATGATTTAGACAATAAGAATGCTTATGTTTTCCATTTGCTTCATTATGGGGCTGTTTCAATGGTACATTGCATCAGGAAGTTACTTTGGAGTCAATTATTTTGATCTATTCATTCCGGAAATAAGAGATAATAGTCTTCTAGAGGAAGAATGGCCCGAGAGAAGTTATGATAAAAGCTTAGCACTTCCGGCACACACAGATGCTAGTCCTTATTCTGTTTTTGACTAATGACAGGACCTCAGAAATGCCATTTAGAAGTGTGCTTATCTGTTAAGTGAGGATGAACTGCCTTTCAGGTTTCAGATGAGGAAGAAATTGCTAAATCACTTTCTTAACATATTGTGATTTGTAGCTCATTCATTGTCAGGAACCTGAGCCAAGAAGTAGGAAAATAGCTCTCTGGATGCTGTTATACATCCCTCATAAGTGAGTCAACTCTTCTAGGCAATAAAACTCACACATGGACCCCTTGAAAAAAAATTTTTTAAACTAAATCACAGATGAGTCCATATTTTAAGGCAATGGAACTTACACATGAAAACTTTAGTATATATGCTGTTGAAGCAAGCTCAACATGAAAACTTTATTTTAAAAAAGCCTTAATCTCAGCTTCGCATAATTTATAATATTGCAAAGTTGGACTAATCTAGCCTAGAGACCACAAGGTAAAAAGAACTTAAGTGTATTTCTCCTTTTACCACTGAGTGACACTGTACTTAATGAACCAATGATTTAATACCTATCTTCCTTATAGTTTATCAGAGGAGAGATGGCATCCTGTTATGTTTAAAACGTACTTGTTAAATGGATAAATAAGTGAATAAATGATTCATGAGTGATTTATTTATTTATTCATAATGATTTATTTAATGATAGATAAGTGAATAAACTGTTTAAATTATTTAATAATTAATGATAAATATATAATTGTTTAAATTTAATTTTAAATTAAAAAATGATTGTTTAAATTATTGAATAAATAATTTAATGAAAAATAAGTGAATAAATTGATTGAATAAATGATTGTTTAATTAAACAGCCAATCTATGGTTTAAACATAAAAAGTAATCAGGATTTTGTCATGCCTGGTATTCCAAGATACTCAGAAATTGAACAATCAATTCCATTTGTCATGTGTTGTTGGCACAGCTGACAACTACCATTTGGTGTGTACTGGAAGATACAGATCTTTACAGGGGGTTGCTCTAATTTTTAATGAGATGGAAGGCTCTCCTTTTTTAAGTCTTTTAAGTAGAATTATTTACTGGCCTACAAATACGAGGCCTTGAGGTATAAAAAACATAAGACTATTTTTACGCAGGCAAATTAAATTAGAGGTCTGAATTAGGATAGGTCCATAAAACTTGACCGTCAACAAAATAGACCCATTCCCATCAACTTGACCTCTGTTAAATATTGGTCCTCTAATCAGTCTTGTTTATAGAAGGACATAATTTTTTCTAATGTGTATTTGAGAGTATACAATAGCAACAGTCTGTCTACTTCCATAATTCTGTTATTTTGTGCTGCTGGAACTACATAGGATTCCACCTGTAGCTGTTGAGTTCCCTCTGGACATAGCGAGGCTCTGTTGGAGATGGACCATTATGCCCAAGGATCACAGCCAGGCTTATTTTAATATTATTGCTATAGCAGTCACTGACTTGACAGCTCAGGAATAACCTCCTCCATGGTAATCTGTAATGTCAATCCCATATTAAAGCAGAATCCTCACTTTGCTGTGTACTGATCTCCAGGGCATTTCCTTACCTTACTCAAATGCCTTCAGCAGGTGGCTCAGTCTTTCCCTCTGCCAGCCATCATCCCTTTCATTTTCTTAGTAAGTTTTGATAACTCTTCCAATTCTCGAGTCTGAACCATCTAAATTGTAACCCCCAATTTCGAGATCAAAATTGCTCAAAACTGCTTCAGATCCTCAACCTCAAACTCTACTATATGAGGAAATGTCATTCATGTTGAGGTGGAAGGAATGAGTAAAATTAGAGAGGAAAAATGACCTTTTTGATCATGAGAGGAATCTGATCACTGATAAGAATCAGTGTATCTAAAGGACCAACAGTGAATGAGAGAGAGCTGGAAAGATGTCCAATATGGTAAAAAGATGCAAGAAGTAGGCTGTGCAGGGCATTAGGAACCTCGGAAGCCACACTGTGGAGTTTGGACTTTATTCAAAGCTATTGAAGGATTTTAAGTAGGTTGTAACAAGATAAAATTTGTGATTTCAGAAAGATCAGACTGATTCGAGAATAGAGTAGGAATTTGAGCAACATAAGATATTTGGCTAGGAGACCTGTAGGAGGATGCTGCAAGAATCTGAGCAAGGCATGTTGGTGGACTGAACTTGGGTGTGGTAGTAGGAATGGAGAGAAATGGATGAATCTGAGAGAGTTTCAGGACGAAGCATTGGTGATAAACAGAATTAAAGGGTGAAGAGAAGGACTTTCTCAGAATGACTCCCAGATATGTAGTTCAGGCAACTGGATGGTTGAGGAAGGTTCAATTTACAGAAGTTTGAAGTAACTATCGGAAATCTAAATAAAAATACTCATAAGACATTTAAATAGCTATATTTGGGACACAGAAGAAAAGGTTTGAGCTAGCAATGTAGATTGGGAATTCAGCTGTACATAGACGGTAATTGAAACCAGGAGAGTGGCTAAGATTGCTAAGGAAACAAACAAAAGGAGAAAAGAAGAATGTTTATGTCTCATATTTAATTCTCCAGACAGCAGACTCTTTGGTAGAAGCGCCTATTCTTTTTTATAGAGAGTGCAATCCCATGGGAACATGGGAGAAAAAAAGGGAATGAGGCAAGGAAGAAAGGAGGGCTAATAGGAGCTTGCTTCACACAGTTGGCTGCTGGTTTATACCAAATGGGATTATTCTTCAAGGGACCTGAGCTCAGAACTGTGTCGGGGACAGGTCTGAAAGGAAGAATGTATCACCCCCAAATCCTCCATTGGTCAAAGGTTTGCTTCAGAGACATTAACTTTTCCACCTTCCCCACGCTCCAATACACACATCTCCTCCACTTCCAGATTACCACTTGCATGGGTGACCAGTAGGATCTTGAGGTATGAATCATTGGCTATGAGGAAGCCCCAGGTTGTGACGGAAGAGGCACACAGTTGGCATGAGAAAACATACAGCAGGCTGGACCCACATGAAGTCAGTCGGGCAGCCACTGGCACAGCCTTCCCAGAGTTGGTCACTACAGTAGTGGCAGGAGTGAAATAAGTGGACAAGGACTTCTGAGACAGGTGAAGCCAAGGAACTCTGACAGCCACCATAACTGGAAGAGGCAAAGAACAGATTCCACCTCAACGTCTCTGGAGGGAGTATGGCCGTGCTGCATCTGATTTCAGACTTCTGACCTCCAGAACTATATAAGAATACATTTCTGCTGTCTGAAGCCAAACAAAAACAAAAACAAACAAACAAACAAAAAAACCAAAGTACACTCTAGGTCAGAATTCCACAAATACTAATATTTAGGGTATGGGCAGAAGAAAAGGAGAGGTAAAGGAGACTAAAGAAGGCTAAAAGCAATTTTTAGAAAGATGAAAATGAGGAGCAGTTAAAAATTGGGAGTGGCTAACTAATAGAGAGAGGTCTGCCTCATTCTAGCAAGGTGAATGATTCCCCAAGTTTTTCCATCTATGTACCACTGTTGATAATGGCCCCTCTTCTTAAAGTATCTTCCTCCTCAATTCCACCCCTCCCAACTCCATCCTTGCAATTTTACCCATTTGGAAAGTAATGAATTACTTCTCTATTCAAAAAGTTTTTCATTATTCTTCTCTATCCAGACCAGAAATCATTTTCCCTCATCTGATCACTTATAGCAATTACAACACCTTTCCTTTTGGGATGTTGGTACCTATGTATATGTTTTAAGCTTCTGATCATCTTGGTATCTCCTTCAATGCTTTGCCAGTTGTAGGGACCCTAGGAATACTTGTTGATAACAAAAGATTTGAAGGGTGAAATAATTATTGAAAAGCTATGCTCAGAGGTTAATTATCTCTAATATTTCAGAGGGCTGAATTCCATAATGATAATCCCTGAAGGTCCAGAGTCTAAGTAAGCAGTAGATTTTCAAGGCTAGGAAGTAAGAATATCCTGGGCTTTTCTCCCTTCAACTTCCTCTGCCTCAATTGTTGTCTCTTTTTTGTCACCTTCTCTTTCCTTTTACCTGTTTACTGTACCTCCTTTCTACATTCTTTGTGACTGTCTCTTATTCTTTCTTTTCTTTTTTTTTTTTGGCGGCTGGCTGGTATGGGGATCCAAACCCTTGACTGTGGTGTTACAGGGCTGCACTCTAGCCAACTGAGCTAACAGGCCAGCCCTAATTTTTTCCACATTTACTTTTCAGCCTATCTGTCTTTTCTTCTTTCCTGCCTCATTTTTTAAGTGTTTATTAAGCACCTATTATGGGAATCAAATTACTGACCTGAAGGAAAAGAAAATCTAATTAGGTATGTGGAACACACACACCTTGATGCAATCTTTTATTGAGAGTCTGGGACCTGTGTCTCTATACCTGCTATTTCTTCTTTTCCTTCTCCTTCCCCTTGCCAACCTTGCTCTTGCCTTCAATTCCTAACAACAGCAGATTATTTTCAACTGATCAGTGAAGTACGCTGTGGCTTTGAGTATGGGAGCTTGGGCTTCAACCATATGCAGGCCTTTGTGCAAGGCCAACTCTACCACTTGTTGACAGAGTAACTTAAGCCAATTAATTAAGCCTCAGTTTTCTCATCAGAAAAATGAAATAGTAATAGTGTTTAATAGGATTGTTGTGAGATTTAGAGATAATGACACAACATAGTACCTGGCACACAAGTAGAACTTAGTAAGCAGACTATGATCATGATAATCACCATAATATATTGTCAAGTATTATTGAGTCATAGTCTACATTTTATGTTTAAAAACCAGATTTAAGATGGATCCCTTACATAGCTGTTAAAAATCATAGAAAAGTAAATGAAGTTGCTTACATATCATGGGTTTTTGGTAGGGGTGGGGATGGGTAGGGGAATTATCTTGCTCTATGGGAACCAGTATAGGAGCATTTGGCCCGAATATTAATGGATGAGAAGCAATATTCCTTTCTTCAGCCCCCAAACCTTCCATCCTTCCCCTTCCAATGACTAGGTAAAGTATGCCTTCTCAAATAAAAAGGGACAGTGTTTTCTTTATGTTTAAATTTAGTTCCATGCTATAAATTTCTAACTCTACACAGAGATATGGGCTGCTTGCTGTTAAGAAGATCATCCCACAAAAGAGTCAGGCTAATGTTTTTTTCCAGCATTGTGTGTTTGGTATGCTGTTGGCACTGGCAGTTCCTATGGTTACACACTCTGTTAGCCAGAGCACTTCCTTCAAGCAAGCAGAGTTGTAGGGAACAGAATGAAGGAGGCAGTGGAAAAATTCCCAGCAAGCAGTCTTGTCTAGGGAAAAGTGATGGGGTTCAGAATGATGGGTGAAAGAATGGCTTGTGAAACAGAAAAAGGAAAAGTCAGGAGGAATAATTACACACTAAAAAAAACTCTGGAAATAAAGAAGGAAAGAAACAATTTACCAAAAAAAGAACATAGGGGTAGAAAAGTAATACATAGAGAGATCACAATGAACTTTAAGAGAAGTTTGTATGTGGAGGAGAAAGGACATTTAGTTTGTGAACTTAAGGCATTTGGAATTATTTTAATGCTTCAGAAATTTTTGCACTTAAATTTGGATGTTGAACCTATCTGATAATATAGATCCCTCCATACCGCAGCCTCCAAGAAATGGTTCTTTAGCTTTTTGGAACAATGAGATACTTTTAAGAATCTTATGAGAGTTGCAGACCCTCCTCTCCAGGAAAAAAAATGCACCTAAAAACATAGTACACATGTAATTTTAGTGATTTATGTACATGGATACACTAAAGGCCTATTCATGGACTTTAATATTCTCTGATGAAGGGACTTTTAACCTCATTTGACTGATGGCTTAGCTGAAAGAAATCATTATTTTCAGAAAAGAATCATGACATCCTCAAATAGTAAGCATTGGGAACGACAGAAAGTTTCCATTTAATCCAAAACTCTAAGAATAATTATAATCTTCAGCCTGTTTATGTTATAATACAAATTAAATATAACATTAACAGAGCTGTCAGATTGACTTGACAACCTCTGCTTATGTGTTTTTTCTAAGGGCTTGAATTATGTAAGGGAAAGTGGAAATTGTACATTTCAGCTGATCTACTTTTTGTAGATTGTCTGGTCAGAGGCCAGGTGTCTTCAGAGAGAGCAGGGCACAGAAGGTGGAGGCTGGAGGAGGCAGGACAGAGAGAAAGAGGGCCAGAGAAGGACTGGAAACTGAAGAGAGATTGAGACTCCTTCTGTACCTGGTGAATAAATGAACATAGGAAATACAGACAATTAAAATCAGGAAACAGCCAAAAAACATAATGGGTTTGATATAAGCAACTCTGTACAGCATAAATCTTTTAGATTCAAAAGTGAAATTTAAAGAACCATGAATTGCTAAATGCAACAGAGGATTCTAGATTGTGGTCTGGAATAGACATAGTTCATCAGTGGAAAAGCTGGGGGAAATCTGAATAAAGTATTTGTTTTAGTGAATATATAGTACAAGTGTTAATTTCTTAATTTTTATAAGTGTGCCATGGTTATATAAGATGTTGACACTAAGGGAAATTTGGGTGAAGAGCTATCTTTACAACACCTCTGTAAATCTAACATTATTTTAAAATAAAAGATTAAAATAAAAAAAATCCTGAACAGAGGAACTAAAATAGATCCTGAAGAAAAAAATGATCAAATCATCAAATGTGATTTCATAAAACTAAGCACTGATCCATATCACTTTGAAAGATTCTATCTAGTTCCTCAGTAAATCTACTCTGGTATTTCATCTCCCTATTGTCATAGTTCTGCTTTACATCTAATCTGGTACCTTTTACAAGACTTCATTTCATTCATGAGGAAGGGGAAATGCCTGGTTGATCATGCTTTAGGCTTTCATCTTCCTGATTTAGCACTTCTGTTTCCTGAAGCAAAAAGATTCCTCTTTAACCTTTCTCATCGATGAAATTAACCCAGCAATTAATCATCTCTGTTCTTTTCAAACTTGCTTCAAAATTTCAATTCCTCCTAAGATCATATCTATGCACAATCAGTTTAATTGGGTGGAAAAACATCTAATGTGTACTATTAAATAGATGTCTTGGTGTGTGAGCAGTAGGGGAAGAAAGTACTGCTTTTCCAGTGTTTAAGAAATTATATCGTCTGGCTTAATAAAAACAGATTCACTGAACATTTTTATGTAATTCAATCCAACAAAGGTGTATTGAAAATCTTTTATGAGCCACATGATGGGAAAACAAAGCTAAATGATCTCCTTGATTTCAAGGAGATTCCATTCTAGGGAGGTCAAAGCCATGTAAAGAGGTAATAGTATACGTGCCATCAGAGAAGTACATATAGGATCTATGAGACTGTAGGAGAAAGGCATTGGACCATAGCCAAATGCACATTTAATCATTCTTTTGCCCAGTGTTAAACACCCACAAAACAGGCTGAAATGGTGCTTTCCCATGGCTTTTTAAAAACAGATGCTCTTTCCCTACACACAAAGGATCGTTAAATTGTTCTATTCTAGACACAATGCATCTATGACATGCCATTTTCCATGAAACACATTGTTGCATTTTTGTCTAAACGTGTTATTTTCCCAGTGACTATTTATCATTTGCTCTATGTTTGTCTAATGAGCAAAATGTGTGAGGGGATGAAATAAACCTCAGCAAAACAATGAAAAGGCAACCATACATCATCGATTTAGCAGGGGAGAAAAGGAAAAAAATAAAAAGGGCACAGAGACTCAATTGCTTCAGAATATCAGGAAAGAGCATCTGTGATTCTCAACAAGTTAATGGCACCAACTGTGCCAAATAAGTGGAACCACTGAGGGGGAAAAAAGAGCTAGCCAAGTTTTAATAAAAAAAAAAATATATATTCAGCTGTATTCAGGTGGTCCGACGGGATGATGCAATCCATCAAGAAGCTAACGAAACAGCTGTAATAAAATTCCATGTGTCCACACACAGTAATTTCTCTTAACCACTATCACTAATTCAATGAAGGGAAATATTTTAATATCTAGAATTCCTCATGTATTAGTCAGCTTGAGATGCTGTAACAAAATACCATAGAATGGGATACATAAATGATAGCAATTCATTTCTCACAGTTCTACTGATGCAAATCATCAGTAGAAAACAAGATAAAACCACAGGTTGAAAAGTTAGTTCATGGATATACATCTTCTAAAAGCAGTGTCAACTACAGCAGCATTTCTAGAGATGTCAGTGCCTTAGGCATACATTCCTGATTGTCAAAACAGAGTATCCAGAGAAACCAGCGTATCACACATGGTAGGGAATAATGTAATGGCTGGAAATAATATAGAAAAAAAAAGGCACTGAATGCATAGAAGGTGCTAGTAGATGAATAGTATTCTCCAGGAAAAAGTATTTAAAAATCTGAGAAATAATAATTTTGTAAATGTTTTTCTGAATTAAAATAATATGTTGACGACTTTCTGAAAGTAGCTTTGGAAGCAAGTTTAAGAGGAGTTATGGGGCTGTGGCATGTGTGATGTGTTTGTGTGTGTGTGTTTTCCCAGTTCTACCCTAAATGTGTCCAGTGCCTTATGAGAGAACATTTTAACCTATCGGGTCTAGGTCTCCATTTTCATTATATAGAATGGTATTGACAAATATTTCCCACAACTTATCAAAGTTAGATGGGGTGACACATTTAATAAAGAATGCTTTAGTTTTTTTGTTTTTTTGTTTGTTTGTTTAATTTGGGAAAAGGCATTCTAGCACAAACATAAATACAGCACATTGATTTGGGCAATGCACTTAGAATCACTGGCCATCATATTCCTCAATTGTAAAATAAGGATGTTAAACTAAAATCTGATCTCTAAAATCCCTTTGAATTTTGAGAATCTATGTTTTCTATGTGTTCAAACTTCTAGGTTGAAAGACTCCAGAGAATTTTTAGTCAGATAAAATTTTAAATACAGTTTCTTATTATTCTATCTTAAAACACCATATTACTTTTGTATACTTCAGGTTTTATAAAGCAATTTCTCCTATTTTAAAACTTTTTCTTCTCATTACACCCTGTGAAAAGGATTTCAGTCTCCAATTTTCAAATGAGGAAACTAAAGAAAAGAGAGGTGGAGTGACTTGAGGTAACAGCACTAGTAAACGGCAGAGACTCAGATCCATCCTTTTGACTCTAAATCCAGTATCATTCCTATTCTACCTGATAGTACATTCTGTTCTTCAGTACAAATGAGTAACATTTTTTAATGGAAAATTAAAAATATATATTCTTCAATCAATCACAGTATTCCATAAACATTTATTGAATGTTTATCATATACCTGTGATGAGGTTTGGGGTTATATTAATTAAATCAAAGTCCCTGCAGGATTCCTTTCTACAAAGCAAATACAAACCTATAAACATGTTTATAAAACTGAAGTTTGAACCAGTTTTTATTTCCACTCACCCACCTTACTCATTTCTAATCTTCCTAATTTCTAGCCCTTCCATATGCTATCAGACATAAGATGTCTTCTTTGACATTACTTAGAGTTTACCAAATGTGTATTGACTTAAGATGAGGTAAGAAGTAAATATAAAAGGGTGAGGTGTGGTATAATATGTTTATTTTCTGTGTGCGGCTTCTTGGTCCTGATACATGACAACAGGCTGCTTTATACTGTTAGACTAACTATGGAATAATATGATTGAATGAAGGATAATTTTTCATTTTTGTTAAAATGATGGAGCATAAAGATAAAGTCTTGTTTGCATAGCAACTATCCAAATAAGAGTTCTAATGGTGGTGGACATGATAGAAATTCTGATTAAGTAAAGCAATTTCACAAATAAGAAAAATTCACTACAGGAGATTCCATGACATTGTACTGTTTCAATATGATAGAAATATCACCTAATCTTTGCATGTTAGAACACTAAGAGTTGAACATGCAGTTTACCAGTATAATTACTGTACAATATTTCTGCTCTTTGAGCTACCAGGATCTGGGAAAGTTTTAAAAAGACAGATCCTAAATTAGTTTATTAGTAGATAATTAAAAATACAGGGACTTTGAGCAAAGACTATAGCTTAGTGGTTAACAGCACTAACTGGGGAGACACAATGATATTCAAAATAATGGGCTCAGAAGGGAGTTGGATTTGTAAGTGAAGGACTGAATTCCAGACTTAAAGTTAACAAGCTGAAGAGAGAGAATGCTCTCTAGGGACTAGAGTATGCAATGGTAATAGGGTTGAGAGGAAGGGATTGCCTGGACTTGAAACAGGAGCCACCAATGAGGTTATATAATTGGGACCTCTCTTGCCTTCTTAATTACTCACTTATTAAAAACCAATGAGGAGAACCACATTCTGTTCAAATATTCCTACATACCAAAACCAAATTTTCTAGCAGGTTTGATTTCCAAACCCTTCAGGGAAGACAATTACATTTCTACTTTTGTTAATTTGGCAACTGAAGTCAGAGGAGTAGCTCCTTAGGAGGCTTGGGGTCAGGGAAGATTGCTAAAAGTATACCTCATTTCTGGCACAAGGGACCCTTTGTATTAAAATTCATTACTTGGTTTCATTTGTAGAAAAAGACATATATTACATTGCATGAACACGGCTGAGAGGCATTTATGCCAAAGAATTCTTAGGCATGAGAGAAATTATGAAAGTGCTTTGATTAAAAGGTAAAAGTAACTATTAGTTTTCACTCTTTGTGATCATAGGTTCACGGAAAACTGAGAAAAAAAATGATGCAAGGGAAAAGAAAATTCCAGTGAATGTTATCTTTGTTTTCTATTTTTACAACACTATGTACATGCTACACATTCCTAACTGTGCTTATGTAATATCACATTATGTAAGAAAGATCTTACATAATTATTAGTCAGATTATATAGCCTCATGTTTACAATGGAAAGATCTATATCCTACTCCTAAGGCTATGAAATGCTATTTTATGCCTCAAAGAGAGCAACCAGTGAATAGGCTAGAAATAAATTTTAATTTCCTTGGAATTTGTAACTAATATTGATGATTTGTTACATGTCCTCAAACTCCTTTGGCAACAGAAACAGTTTGATTAAGGCAACTCCACCCACATAAAAGACATATTTCCTCTCTAAAACATCTACATTTAAACTCTGTTCCAGTGTATTTAACATAGATATAAATAATTCTGTGTTTTAACTTCACTTATATATATGTTTTAACTTATTGCTTTATTAATTGGAGCTATCAGAACACTGAGATTTCCTTGAGCTCATTTCATCTTATTTTATTGTTTGCACTTACAGTTGAAAACATCAAAGCAACATGTATTTTGCTTTTGCTTATTACATGTATTTTGTTTTGTAATATAAATATTACACTATTACTTAAAAAACTTGATAAAATAACCAAAATATTAATATTTAACTAGCTATTCTTCAGGAAAGGTCCTAAGAATAAGTTATCTGAGTAAATTTTGGAATAGCGTTCCCTAGAGATAATCAACTAGACTGCTAATGCCATGACCCAAGGAATCTAGCCATATTTAATAATAATCCAAAATTGTGAATAGGAGCTGTGACTACAGCTTGGTCAGATCCCATCTCTACAGATGAATGAGTAGGCTCTGATTTTTATTTTGCAATTTTATAGGGTATTTTTAGGTATAAAAAACCGAAACCTTCGGGGACTGTTAGGAAAATAGAATAGTTTGGTCAGGGCCCTCGCCTCCTGTCCAGTTGGGTGTGGTTCAGCATTCTTTGTAAGCAAATTGTGTGTGTGTGTGTGTGTGTGTGTGTGTGTGTGTGTGTGTGTGGAGTTAGTGCACATGCACACCAATGTATCTCTTTAGTTTTGTTGCTATTCTTGTGTTCTTCTTCTTGAGAGGGAGAGTTTGGTGAAGCAGGTGAGTGGGCGTTGGCCTCAGGCATCCGCCCGGCACAGCCATGCTTTCCAACTTATGGCTCCAAGGACCTTTTGGCTGGTTACCTAGCTCATAGACCTGCGTGAAGGGGTCTGGTGACCCAGCCTGTCGTGTGTGGGGCCTGGTGCCCCAGCCTGGTGTATGAAGGATTTGTGACCCAGTCTGTGAATGGGATTGAGGGGTCTGGGAGCTGCCGACCCAGCCCTAGCTCAACAATTGGCCCAGTCAGTGCAGGATTACCAGCAGGTAAAAGAGCACCACAACTGGCATAGTTGTGGTCGAGTAGCTTTACAATTGGCATCACGAACAGGATTAAGAGAGCTAGACAATTGGTGCTGTGAGCAGGATTCCAGGCCCTAGCCTAGCCTGACAGTGACCAACCCATGTGATTTTTTTTTTTTTTTTTTTAGTTCAACTACTGGAACTTGGGACTTTTGGGTTAAAAATGAGCAAGTTTCAGGCAAACTATAATGAGTTGGTCATCCTACCAATTGTTCTCACCTCTTCTGCCTACCTTGGAAAATGAATGTAATACCTAGGGATATGAGCTTATCTTGATAATATAAATACAAAAGCTTTATTCAGATAGCAGGGCTGATAGAAAAAAACTACATCTCTAATGATCTATCTGAACATCTATATTAGTTTTGAATTGCCTATTGGTGAATTTCATATTAGGTGAGAAAAACCAACCCAGTTTTGTTCAAGTCACTGTAGTTGTATTTTCTGTTAAATGCACCTAAGTGCATTCCCATCTACTGGACATATCAAGTTGAATCTAGAGATTCAGAGAAGCTTTTAGAAAAGATGATGATTCAGCTGAGTCTTGATTAATGAGTAAGAATTAAGGATGTGAAGAGAGGTTGATAGCCAGAGGTCAAGCCACAGCAGGCACTGCATGGAGTAAGTAACTAAAACTTCAATAAAAAACCCATAGTCTCTCTCGCATGAAGAACCAGAGGTCAAAGTGCAGGACAACCATAGCCACTGGAAAGTAAGTATGTGTATGAGTGAGGAGAGGGGACATTATTCCAGAAAGGAGAAATCCAGAAAATATTAAAGGCAGCCAGAGGAAAATGACCTATAAACACAAGGAAACAGTGATGCAAATGACTGCTCACTTCTCTTAAGAAACAATAGAGTCAGAAGACAGTAGAAGAAAATTGTTGAAGTTCTAAAAACAAAAATGTTTCAACTCACAATTTTATTTCAAGTGAAAATATCTTTCAAATATGAAGAAAATGAAGGCATTTTTAGATAAGGGACAAGAATTCATTGTCAGTCAACCTACACTACAAGAAAAACTCAGAGAAGTTCTCAGGGTGATGAGAAATAGTATCGCACAAAAGCTCAAAACTTGAGGGAGAAATAAAGAAATCTGAAGCAGTAAATATATCAGTAAATATAAAAGACTACATGTCTTCCTATTTACTAAAATACATATGACTATTTTAAAAAATTATACCATTGTGCTGTAGGATTTAAGTAGATGTAAATCAATGCAAACTACAGTATAAAGGACAGAGAGTTGCAGTAAATGGATCTATACAGGTACAAGGTTTCTATATTTTATATTAAGTAAAATTAACCCTAAGCAGACTGTAAAAAGTTTACTATGTATAAGTATAGCTAAAAAGCCAATAAATGTATTAAAATGGAAATCTAAAAAAAATCAAGTAATCCAAAAGAAGATAGCAAAAGAGAAACAATGGGAAACAAAATACAAAGGGCAAACAAAATTCAAATAAAACATGAGATCTAAATCTAACTGTATCAACAATTATAATAAATGTTAATGAGATAAAAAGTCCAATTAGAAGTTAGAGATTATCATAAGGAATTAACAAAAAAGCCTTAACTATATGCACTCTATAAAAATATACTTTCAATATACAGGCGCAGACATGTTGAGAGTAAATAAATAGAAAAGATATACTATGCAAACAGTACACATAAGAAAATAAGAGGAGGGGCTCAATATTGATATCAGATGAAATAAGACTTCAAGAATACAACCAGAGATAAAATAAAACATGATGATAAAAGTTCCATTTATAAGAAAGAAATAACAATCATAAGTATGTGTATAGCTAATAGCTTTTCAAGATATATGAAGGAAAAATTGACAGAATTAAAGAAAGGCATAAATTACATCATTATCATAGATATATCAATGCCCTTCCCTCAGCATTTGATAGAAAACCTAGGCAAAATTCAGTGAAGACATAAATGATCTGAATAACACTATCAACCACCTGGACCTAAATGATACTCCCAACAACAGAATACATATTATTTTCAAGTGTATATGGTTTGTTCACCAATAAAGGAAATAAACCATATAAATTATGTTTTCTGACCACAGTGCAATTAAATAAAAAATCAGTAACTATAAGATATCTAAAAATTTATTAGAGGCAGATCAGAACAATATGAAAAAGTGAACTTACTGCAGGGTGGATTGAGAAAATAGTGTTGAAATGTATCGAAATATTGTTACATGGAAAGTAGTTATCAAAATAATGTAAAAAAAAAGAATTATTATAAAATTTCCAAACTCCAAGTTTTGGGTACTAATCAAAGCCTGCAAAGGATACCTAAATGAGAAGATTCACAAATAAAATATGGAAAGTAGAGAAACAAATAGATTAATTAGCACTTAAGGTAAAAATCCACATTTCCAGGAAAGGTAAACCTGGTCATTTCATTCAGCCCATGCAGAGTGTCTATACTGAAAAAAGGAGCTTCACAATTCTAGTTCTTGTTCAAATTGGGGAGCCCAGAACACTTAAACTCAGTGTTCTTTGTATTTTACTTTACTGTTTAATCTTATCAACCTTGGCCATGGGCTCATAGGAGGATTAATGAATGAACATCTGACACCATTTGGGTTATTTGAGAAGATGGTGTTCATTTAGGTTTTAAGTACTTAGAGAAGAAGTATTACCGGATGTTCGGTGGTTATATTGTGTGCTTTTTTCAAGAGCAGAAGTTTGTGAGTATAAATCTTGTTTGTTACAGTCTCTGGTGGTGTATAAAGCTAACATTTACTCTAAAAAGTCTGAGAAAAAGAAACTCTAGGAACTAGAGGCACAAACTAATCATCTTCTGACCAACAGGCTGAGGGATGCTTGCAAAGTTAGGCAAGTAAGTGGTGGTTAACTTTTCATGTCTAAAATGGGCTGCTTCCCCCCCCCCCCCCAAAGCAACCTTGTTAGTCAGTTCTTGACTAAAGACTGCAGAGTATATAATCCTGATCCAATAAGTGGTGGTGCTGTAGAGGTAGGCAGTTCTGTGCATGAAAACAAAGCAAGGTTTTTATTTCTACCTTGAAAAATATACTTTATTTAAAAAAATGCAAGAGTGCCTTGAAAATGCTTATTGATTCCTTAATGTACAATCATATTTGGATAAAATATACAGTATTAATAAAACAGATTCAAACAAGGTAAACTGTACAATGTGTTTGTCAAAAAATCTATAATCAGAAAAATCTGACCAGGTCAAATCATTTTATTCTGTTTTTATAATACCACGTTCCTTCAATCTGCTGCAATTTTATAGTTGTGATTTCTGAATAACACTTTTCTTTCCTACTAGTCTGTGAGTTATAAAGGCAAATACCATGTTTGTTTTGCCAGTAATTATATCCAGCATTTAGCATACTAACTCACACAAAGTGGACATTCAATAAATATTTTTAATAGAAAAAATTCGTGGTCAGGTTATATTCTTTCAACCCTATCCTTATTTCCTCATCCATATAATGTAGATAGTAAAACATCATCAGCAAGTGCTATAATGATTAAATTAGATAATATACATTAAAGTGCCTTATAAACAACAAATTGATTTGCAAATCATATGCTATCATACTATTTTTATGATCCCTAATCCCCTTACGTCTCTCAATCTTTACCAGGAGTTTTCCTCATTCGATTCCTTTCTCTGTCTCTTCTCTTTTTGCTTTATTGTGTCCCTTTCTCTGTATCCTTATCTTCTCCCTTCAGGCTCATTAGCTCCCACTGGACTCTCCTTCCTGAAATGGTGAGAATGATGATAATGATAATCACCACCACTACAGCTGAGGATACAGTATTGTGTGGTATTTCTTTAGGATGAGGGTGGGAGTACTAGAAATGAGAGTACATACGGTCATGGTTCTTCAAACTTTTGGAACTGTATTTTTCTTTTTCATTTTTTTTTTTGTTCTTGGCAGTTTCTTTACATTCTATCACATTATTTAGAACCCACATGTTTCTGTCTTTGAAAAAAGTAAAGGAAGGAAAGAAAATAGTAATAACACTGATGTCTTACCATTTCAGCATGTCAGAAAGAGAAGCCGACTTTTATAGCCATGTCTCTCTTCCTCTCAACTAAGTGCCATTGTATAAGACTTGAGCTTAACCCAGTTAGGGGCCATCTCACTCATTCAAACCCAAATGGTAAGTCCTTGTACAGTGTCTTTGCATTCAGCATTACAGTTCTTTTGCCAGTCTTTACATGTCTGCAGCTCATAAACTGTGTCCATCGGTTTATACCAATTTTTGTGATTTTATTTTTTAATTTAAAAAAATGTTTATTTTTTTTTCACAGCAGGCCATTAAAGGGATCTGAACCCTTGACCTTGGCATTATCAACATCACGCTATAACCAACTTAGCCAACTGGCCAGACTATGTTTGCGGTTTTTAAATCAAGCTTAAGCATAAAAACTTGTGAAGCCAAGACTACATCTGATTTTTTATCCTCTTATCTGTTGCTGCATGGTAAACTGCCCCCAAATCAGTGACTTAAAGTAACAACCATTATATTTGCTCAGAAATTTGTATAGGGTTCAATTGAGTGGTTATTCTTCTCTATGTGGCATCAGAGAGAGTCACTCCTGTGGTTGCATTCAGTTGATGATCAGTTGGATCCTGGGCTCAATTGTAGCACTAACACAGTGGAGGCTTGACTGTCCAAGATGGCTTCACTGACATATCTGGCAGCTCAGCTAGGATCACTGAAACAGTTAGGGGATGGATGGACATCTCTCTCTCTTTCCATAGTCTCTCCAGTAGAGTAGTTGGATCTTTTTACATGGTGGTTCAGGACTCCAAGAAGGAAGGACACAGAAGGTCTCTTAAGCCCTAACTATCATAAGAAGTCACACTGCCTCACTTTTTCCACATTCTGTTTGTCAAAGCCAATCACCGGGGCAGCCTGGATTCAAGTAGCAGAGAAGGATTTCACTTCTTATTGGGTAAGGGTCAGGGTCTCCTTGCCAAAGAGCATGTGGAATGAGAGAAACAGTTGTGACCATTTTTAGAAATAAAATCTACCACAACTGGGTATATTTCTGTAGCAGAGAATCCTGAACAATACCAATGCCATCTTAGGTAGGCAATACTCCATTCTCATTGTCAGACTACCTGCCTCTGCATGAGAAACCGTTGACCTCATAGCAACAAAAACCATTTCATAGAAACAGGAACCATACACAGTGAACCGTTACATAGGAACAAGAACCATACACAACGAAATTTTTTATGCTTGATTGCTTTAACTGCTCACTTTTGGCTTCTGTAACCTAGCCACCTAGCTTGCTTTGTGCACCTGGACAAACCCATGTGCCAATGGGATGTGGTTTTTGCCTTTATAAACTCCACCAGTCCAAGGCTAGTTGCTGCTCTACCAAAATACCTAGAGGAGGCAGTCGCTGGCCAGCTAATAAAGACTCTGTTAAAATAATTAATTAAATGTTTGGATCCTTTCTTGGGCAAAAACCTCACAACATTTCCTATTGGGTAGTTTTCTCTGAGTAAATTTGAGTAAAGTTTCCTTTGAGTAATTTTCAAGAAGAAGGAATCTTAGAAGTATCTTAGCCTAACTTCTTAACCAATCAATAATCTTATATATAACATCCCTGGCAAATCGATAACCTCTCTATGCCCAAACACTTACTGTGACAGGACACACAGCACTTTTGGAAACAGTTCATTTTTGGACCACTCTGATTTCTTGTAATTTTCTTAAGCAGGATCTAAACAAGATCTATAAAGTGCATTTGGTCGAAAAGTTATCTCAGATATTTTAATCAACAACAAAAACTCTTTTTACCTTTTTTGTTACTTGCCATTTATTTGCCAAAGAAACTGGCTCAGAGTTATGTTATAGAATTTTCCCCACTCTGGACTTGGCTTATCGTATCTGTGGGATGTTGTTTAGCATGTTCTTTTATTCTATCTTCTGTATTTCCCGTATAAAGATAACTGATGCCTAATTGAATTCAAATTCAATTTTTTTTTACATGAATACATCATAAATTGTACTGTATATTTTTGATCATATCACATCAGAAGGCACATGATGTCTGGTTGTGATTTAAAATTTATCAGTGGATTCAAATGCTGTCAGCCTAATCTCCCAGTATAAGGTTCCCCATGAATCTTTCTCTTAATTGTTTTAGCAGTCAAAATGATTCTTTCATTAGGTGTTACAAGCTGATTATTTTCTAATTCTGTCCTTCTGCATTTATTAGCTGAAATTCTCCTATCACGAACCTTTGCTCAATTACAGTTTGTACAGAAAGGGAAAAATAAACACTCGATTTCTTTCCCTTTTATTTTCTACTTTTCAGAATAATGTTTTTGGTGCTCTAGCAATCCTCAAAGGTGACAAGTTTTGTTTTGCTTTGAACTCATGCATTGTAATGCATTTGCTTAAATATGTTGGAGTTATTATTCTTTTGATGCACAAATTCCCATCTTTGGCCAATAACAGCACTTTCAAAGTTGTTTCCTGAATCCTCTTAACACAACCACAGTGGTCTTTGATCACTTCTTTGCTTTTCAGCGTAAGATGTTCAAGGCTAATCTTGTATGTTTCTTGCCAGGACCTAGCATCACCCATTTCTCCAAGGATCCTTGGTTCTTCTTAATGAGAGAGGAGATTTAGAGAGTTTAGTCTAGGCTCAGTGATAATTGCTACTGTGTTGACATTGCTTCCAGGAATTTTTCAGTGTATAGACCTAGAATCTAAATATTTATTTATGAGAAAGAAAAATACGTCATAAACTTATACTTGTATTAACAATTCAAATTTAACATTAGAGGATTTTTCCTTAATTCATTTGATGATAGCAATATCTGTATCTCTTTTTACTTATTCTGAAATAAAAATTCCTAAAGATATTAACATAATTATTAATGGGTAATGTAAATGAGTAATTAAGCTAATGAATCATATGAGAACCTAATAATATACATATTAATTATAAAATAACAATACTGATGTAATTACTAAGTACCCTTTATATTTTCTTTCTTTTTTTTTTTAAGATATAGCTCCTAGGAATGTACCTTCAAATTACTGAGTTTTCAAGTTACTTGAAAGATTTCTTCTTTGTGTGACTAAGTCACCAACTTGACATATAGTTAGTTTTATTTGTTTCATTTTCTTTTTGATTTTCTTAGAGGAATTTCTTTTGTTTTTCTGATTACTTTGACCTAGATTGATTATACATGGGATTTTCAAATAGTTCATGGAAAGATATGTATTAGCTTTTAATTCTAATTTTCTTTTTTTTTTAATTCTAATTTTCAACAAATGTTTTGAAGTACCCTCATGTATAATTTCTTTATATAATTATCTTTTTAAAACAGATTTACTGAGATATAATTCACATAGCACAATTCACCAAAAGTGAACAATAAAATGCTTGCTAGTATATTCACACAGTTGTCCAACTATCACCACAATCCAAGTTTAGGTGATTTTTGTTCTCCCCCAAAGAAACTCCATACTCATTGACAGTCACTCCCCATCCCTCACCATTTCCATGGCCCCAAGCCCGAGGCAATCACTAATTTACTTTCTATCCTATAGATTCACCCTTTCTGAACATTTCACATAATTGAAATTATACAATATGTGACCTTTTTTGACTGGCTTCTTTCACTTAACATAATGTTTTCAAGCTTCATCCATGTTGAAATGCTTATCAGTACTTCATCCCTTTTTACTGATGAATAATATTCTATTATACAGATATACTATATTGTATTTACCCATTCATCAGTTGATAGACATTTTGGTTGTTTCCACTTTTTGGCATACAAGTTTTTACATGGGCATATGTTTCATTTCTCTTAGTTATATACCTCAGAGTGGAATAAATGCATATCTTTTTAAGGTACATTTTTTCCTTATTAATAAAATTTAGAAATGCTATCTTTTGCCATGTTACAATATACCACAGCCAGTCCAAAAGACTTAATATGTATCATCTTATATAATAGTTCAGAAAAAAAAATTTTTTTAGAAAGGTTGTCCTTTCTTTCTCTTAATTAGTGTTCAAAGGAAACAAGTGCCCCATAAAAGAACAAACAAAAGAAAACGTAAAGGTTTAGTCATACCATCCATGCCTGCTGTGATTTCGTCCTGGCACTTCACAACTATCTCAACTCAGGTTGTTGACGTGGTTTTAGCTTTCTACCCACAGCTTATTTCTTCCTGATTGATCCAAACAACAAAAGGGCAGTAACTAGAAATTGAGAATCATGTAGTGGAAAAAACATGTGGTTGAAGGTCAAAGATCTGGGTTCGTTTCATGGCTCTGTGACTTAGTGGCCGTGTGACCCAGAGTGAATTACTTATCTTCTCTGTGCCTGGTTTCCCCCTGTGTAAAATGAAGACAAATGAACAATACAGACCATGCTGGTCTTGTGAGGATTACATTTAAATGATATAAAGTATATATCAGGATGCCTTGCATGTTCTATGTACCTGACAAATGCTGGTCATAATTATTTTATTGCATAATTTCAGTTTAATGTTAAGTGATATTAATATTTAGTGAAAAGAGTTTAGTGACTTCATTGAATTCTCATTCTGCAGGCTATATAATTTTCTATTGCCAATTCAACAGAAGTTTGGAATTGGCATGGTAATGGGTTATGCACTGAGTTGCCTTGACAAATCATTGTGGGAAATTTGTAAATGCTTTGCTTTCAGCAATTTGTTTTCCTCCCTATCTTTCCCACATCATAATAAAGAACTTGGAATGCTCAAGGGGATAGATGAGAAGAAGGTGTCCATAAAATTGGCTACAGATAAAACTTGAGCAGCTTGTCCCCTCCCCAGAGTTTCCAGATTAGTTAAATGTAAATATACCCATTCAGATTTCTCCATTGTGACTTACAGCTCTTCTTGTAATAAAATAAAATTAATTTCTCTAGGTTGAGTTCCTAGTAATATTATCTTAATAGGTCTGTGTGTTCAATCATTGAGTCTAAGTCAGTTGGTCATGATCCAGCCCCATTTGTTTCAAATTACAATTATGTTTGCCAAGTTAAGTTTATTCATAAATCTTCCCAGATGTCCAAAGGTCTATGTTATGCTTGTAAACTTGTTAACAATTGGAATGAAGATTTAAGCTTATCATCATTTTAGATTATATTTCCACTTATTCCACTTAACACTGTGCCCTGCAGAGCTGGCAAAAAACCAAAACTTCTTTCATAATTCTGACAAAATCATTTTCTTGTACCAAATTGTTCTCTTGTCAACATTTCCTTATTTGCTAATGGAAAGTAACATAAGTCCCATTTGTGTATTTTTGCTTTAGTTGCCTTGCCTTTGTAATCTCACTCAAAAAAGCACTACTCACTCCCAATTCATATAGTTTCCCCTGTGTTTTCTTCTAGTAGTTTCACAGTTGCAGGTCTTAAATTTAAGCCTTTAGTCCATTTTGAGCTGATTTTTGTGTATGATGAGAGACAGAGGTCTAGTTTCAGTATTCTGCATGTGGACATCCAGTTTTCCCTTCATCATTTAAAAATTTTTTTAATGTTTTATTGACATATATTGACATATACATATTTTGGGGGTACAGAGTTATATTTCAATACATGTATACAATGTGTGATCATGTGATCAGGATAATTAGCATATTCATCATTTCTTTGTGATGTGAACATTTGATCTCCTCTCTTCTAGTTATTTGATAACATGCAGTAAACCATTGTTAATTATAGACTCCTGGGTTGATTGTATACCAGTAAGACTTATTTTTCCTATCTAGCTATAGGTTTGTGTTCATTAACCAGCCTCTAACTATCCCTCCTCTACTCTCCCCTTTCCCACCTCTAGTAACAGCTCTTTTTCTTTCCTTTTAACAGTTCAACTTGAGAAGAGAGGCAGGACAAGATGGTGGACTACAGGTTCCCAGGGTGCTTTCCTCCCAAAGAAAAGGACTGGAACAACTAACAGACAAATAAAAATTGTCAGAAGCATCAGTGGGAAGTGTGGAAGTGAAGCAGGAGACTAATGAGTTCACTGTGGAGCATGAAAACCCAGGATGGTAACACAGAGAGAAGAGAGAAGCACATGGCCTCAGCTGCCACATCACTGACATTGGGATCAGTGCAGGAAGAATTTTCCCTTGCAGTGAAAAGTTAGGCAGAGGACCCAGACTAACCCCCATCCTCATCACAAAGGCCTACAGATCCATTGGCAGGATGGGGGGGTGGGGCTCGGAAACACACTGCATTGCTCCAGAACACTAGCACAAATGGTGCATTCCCCACCCCCACCCTTGAGACCCAAGCTGATGCAGGATGGTGTCATCTTGAAACTGGAGCTGTTACAGGAGCACAACCTGTCCTGGGGCCAGTAGCCACAGCAATTTCCTAGCCTTAAGGGTCTGTCCTCCACCCATTACACTCATAGGAGAGGCTATAATGCCCTGATCCTATTGGTGTGAAGTCTGGGCTCACAGTGGCTGTGACTGTGTTCTGCAGTTTGGAAAGCCAACCCTAGTCCTGCTGAACTGATGTACTCCCACATCCCTGGCGACAAATAAGACAGGCAGACCCTCCTGAGGCAGACCACACCCCATCCCTCCCCCTCCCTCTAGCCCCACCAGCAGTCTGAGTTGTGTGCACCTGAGCCCCTAAGCCAAAAAACAGCTCACAGCACTGTACCCTAATGAATATGCCCTTGGGCCAGTGAAAATAAAGTGTATCCTCCCCTCCCAGAAAAGCATACAGGCAGTTTCATCCTGAACAGTCACACACAGAGACTTGCCAACAGTACCATAGGCAGCTGCACCAGCCCCTCTACTATAGGACTGCCTAGCAGCCCTGCCCACTTCCCAAAGATAGCTGGACAGATCATTTCACTACAGGCTTGCCTAGCAGTCCTAGCCACTGCCCAGGAGCAGCTGGATGGGTCATGTCACTGCAGGCCAGCCTAGTGGCCCTGTCCACCACACAGAAGCAGCTGGACAGGTCACTTCACTGTAAGCCTGTGTTGCAGCTCAGCTCACTTCCCAGAAGCAGCTGCATGGGTCACTTCACTGCAGACTTGCTTAGCTGCCATGCCTACCACCCAGAAGCAGCTAGACAGATAACTTCACTGCAGCCCCACCGCCACTTCTGCTGCCAACTTTCTCCCCATGCATCAGTCCATCCTGCTCTCCATGGATGCCCAGCCCAGGTACCACCAGTTCCACCTCACCGAGATTCAGGTTTTCTTGCATTTTAACAGGCAGCAGAAAAGAGGAAAGAGGGAGAAGAAAAGAACCAGGAGAAGCCTCTGTTTGTAGGAAAGAGGAAAGAGAAACCCCTCCTAGTGGCATCCATTCAAGGTGAGGAGCTTCGGTACACCCCAGTGCACCTATCAGGGTCACAGGACACTAGCTGGGGAACAAGCAAGTCCACATAAGGTCACCAACCTCAGCCAAGTAGCAACAGGGCATTCAGGTGCTTCTCCCAAGAACTTGAGATCACGCCTACATCTTCCACAACCCAACACAGTGTCACGCACTTTGGCAAGGAACCACTCAGCATCCCAGTGCCTAGGCCATGGAGGCACTCACAAACTTCAATGTCAAATACAGTTGAAGTAACCACACAAAGAATACACTATTGAATCTACCTAGAACCAAAAATAAAACACCCTACCCAATGGCCAGTATCAAACACATTTGAGGAGAGAGTTTCGTCAAAAACCACTGCAGAATATTAGAAGAGGATGACCAGACATCAACACAGGAATACTAGAAATAAAAAACTTAAAAATAAAAACACAGGAAAATATGATACCACCAAATGAATACAATAATTCTCAAGTACAAGAGCCCAAACAGCAGAAAACCTGTGAAGTGACTGAAAAGAAATTCTAAGCAACAATCTTGAGGAAATTCAACGAGATACAAGAAGATAGATGGCACAAAAAAAAAAAAAAATGAGAAAAACTATCCAGGACATGAAGTAGGAAATTTACAAAGAGATGGATACCTTTAAAAAAAAATGTAGCAGACTTCTGGAACTGAAAGATCCATCCAATAAAATGAAAAATAAAATCAAGGGCTTAAGCTGAAGTTAGTACAAGCAGAATAAAGGATATCTGCTCTCTAAGACAGTATTTTTTAAATAACCCAGGCAAACAAAAGAAAAAAGAGTTTTGAAAACAGATTGGTGAAAGTTATCAGACAACTTTAAGAACAAAAATATCTGAATCATAGATGTTCTAGAAGAGGAAGAGAAAGAAAAAATCATCAAAAACCTTTTCAATGAAATGATTGTGGAAAAATTCCCAGGTATTAAGAGAAATACAGACATTCAGATACAAGAGGCTCAAAGATCTCCAAACAGATCCAATCCAAAAAGGTCCTCTCTGAGACAAATAGTAGTTAAACTGTCAAAAGATAAAGACAAAGAGAGAATCCTAAAAATAGCAAGAGAAAAGTGTCAAGTCACATATAAGGGAGGCCTCAAAAGACGGAGAGCAGAATACTCAGCAGAAATCTTACAGGCCAGAAGAGATGGGATGATACATTCAAAGTACTAAAAAAAACCCTTCCAGCCATGAATACTATACCCAGCAAGACTATCCTTCAAAAGTGAAGGAGAAATAGTGTATTTTCCAGACAAAAACTAGAGTTCACAACCACATGACCAGTCCTACAAGAAATCCTCAAGGGAGTTTGGCATCTGGAATCCAAAAAGGGATAATCACTACCATAAATACATGAGAAAGAAAAACATCTGCTGGTAGAAGAGGTATGCCAATGGAAAAGAAAAAGAAGCTATATCTTACCACTTAAAAAACCAACAAACACCAAAAACCAACAATAAAAGGGAAAGAAAAGAACAAAACATATTTAAAACAACCATATAAATATCAGTAAAATAACAGGAGTAAGACAATACCCTTCAATAATGATCCTACATGTAAATGGATTGAATTCCCCACTCAAGACACATAGACTGGCTGAATGGATTAAAAAACTATACCCAACTATATGCTGCCTACAAGAAACTTACCTCACCTGTAAACACTCACATAGACTAATAGAAAAGGGATGGAAAAAGATATACAGTGAAAATGGAAACCAAAAATGAGCAGGAATAGCTATTCTTATATCACACAAAATAGACTTTAAACCAAAAACTGTAAAAAGAGGTGAAGGTCATTCTATAATGATACAATGATCTATCCAGCAAGAGGATATAATAATAGACACACCCAACATCAGAGCACCCATATAGATGAAGCAAACAGTATTAGACCTAAAGAGAGAGATAGACCCCAATACAGTCATAGCTGGGGATGTCAACACCTCTCTCTCAGCATTAGATAGATCATCTAGGCAACAAATCAACAAAGAACTACAACAAAGAAATAATACCACAATGGATTAAAACTTGTAATCAATGACAAATAAAATTCAGGAAACTACACAAATTCTTGGAAATTAAACAACACACTCCTAAAAGTCCTATGGGTCAAAGAAGAAACTAAAAAGGAAATCAAAAAATTTCTTGAAACTAATGAAATAAAGACACATCATGCCAAAACCTATGGGACACTGCAAAAGCAATACTAAGAGGAAACTTTATTGCAATAAATGCCTACATAAAAATAGAAAGACTTCAAATAAACGACCTAAATTTACACCTAAAAGAACTAGAAAAAAAAACCAAGAACAATCCAATCCCAAAATTAATAGGCAGAAAGAAAAAGAATTATAATTGACACAGAATTAAATTAAATAGAGACCAAAAAAAAAAAAAAAAGCAAAAGATCAATGAAAGAAAAAGTTGTTTCTTTGAGAAGACAAACAAACAAAAAACCCATTACCAGACTAACTAAATAAACAAGAGAGGAGACCCAAATAAGAAAAATCAGAATTGAAAAAGGAGACATTACAACTAATACCACATAAATACAAAGAATCATTAGAGTCTATTATGAACAACTATATGCTAACAAATTTTAAAATCTGGAGGAAATGGATAAATTTCTGGACACATAAAAACAACACCCAAGACTGAACCGAAAAGAAATCAGACACCTGAACAGACAAATTCAGAGACTGAAACTGTAATCAGGAATCTCTCAACAAAGAAAAGCCCAGGACTGGATGGCTTCACTGCTGAATTCTACCAAACCTTTAAAGAAGAATTAATACCGATCTGTTTTCAAACTATTCCAACAAATTGAAACAGAAGCCATTCTCTGAAAGTCATTCTAAGTAGTCAACATCACCCTGATACCAAAACCAAAGAACAATGAAAAAAGAAAACTATAGGCCAATATTCCTTGATGAACATAAATGCAAAAATCCTCAAAAAAAAATTAGCAAACAGAATGCAGCAGCACATCAAAAAGATTATACACCATGACCAAGTGGGATTCATCCCAGGCATTCAAGGATGTTTCAACACAAATCAATAAATGTGATGCACCACATCAACAAAATCAAGGACAAAAATGATATGATAAGGTCAATAGATGCAGAAAAAGCATTTGACAAAATTCCATATCACTTCATGATAAAAGACTCTCAATAAATTATGTATAGAAGGAAAATATCTCAACACATTAAAAGCCATATATGACAAACCAATCACCAACATTACCCTAAATGGGGAAAGACTGAAACTTTTCCTTCAAGAATAGGAAGAAGACAAGGATACCCACTTTCACCACTCCTATTCGGGATAGTATTGGAAGTACTAGCCAGAGCAATCAGAAAAGAGAAAGAAATAAAGGCCATCCAAATTAGTAAAAATGAAGTAAAATTGGCTTGGTTCACAGATGACATGATCCTATATATAGACAAATGTACAAACTCTACCAAAAAAAACCTCCTAGAGCTGATAAATTCAGTAATGTTGCATGAACTAAATCAATATATAAAATTCAGTAGCATTTTTATATTCCAACAGCAAAATTGTCCATACTACCCAAAGCAATCTACAGATTCAATGTAATCCCCATCAAAATACCAATAACATTCTTCACAGAAATAGAAAAACAATCCTAACATTCATGTGGATCAACAAAAGACCCCAAATAGCCAAAGAACTCTCGAACAAAACATAAAATAAAATAAAATTTGAGGCATCACATTACCTGATTTCAAATTATACTACAAAGCTATAGTAACAAAAACAGTTTGGTATGACCAAAAAAAAAAAAAAAGAAAAATAGACACATAGACTAATGGAAAAGAATAGAGAACCCAGAAAGAAACCCATGTACTTACAGCCAACTGATCTTCAACAAAGGCACCAAGGACATACAAAGGGAAAGGACAGACTCTTCAGAAAATGGTTCTAGGAAAACTGGATATCCATGTTGAGAAGAATAAAACTAAAACCCTACATCTTGCCATATTCTAAAATCAACTCTAAATGGATTCAAGACTTAAATGTAAGGCCTGAAACTATTAAACTCCTAGAAGAAAACATAGGAGAAACACTTTAGGATGTAGGACTGGGCAAAGACATTATGAATAAGACCCTAAAAGCACAGGCAACAAAAGAAAAAATAAATAAATGGGGTTACATCAAACCAAAAAGCTTCTGCACAACAAAGGAAACAATCAACAGAAAAGAGACAACCTAAAGAAAAGGAGAAAATATTTGCAAACTATGCATCTGACAAGGGATTAATATCCAGAATATACAAGGAACTCAAACAATTTAACAGTAAATAATAATAATAATAATTTGATTAAAAAATAGGCAAAGGAGATGAATAGATATTTCTCAAAGGCATACAAATGGCCAAGAAGCACATGAAAAAATGCTCAGCATCACTAACCATCAGAAATGCAAATCAAAACCACATTGAGATATCATCTCACCACAGTTAGACTAGCTATTTTCAAAAAGACAGAGAATAACAAATGCTGGTGAGGATGCAGAGAAAGTGGAACCTTTATACACTGTTGGTGGGACTGTAAATTAGTACAGCCGTTATGGAAAATAGTATGGAAGTTTCTCAAACAAGTACATTTAGAACTTCCATATGACCCTGCAATCTCACTACTAGGTATATTCTCAAAGGATTGGAAATCATCATGTTGAAGGGATACCAGCACTCCCATGTTCATCAAAGCTCTATTTTCAACAGCCTAGATATGGAACCAACCTAAATGTCTATCTATGGATGACTGGAAATGGAAAATATGGGAATATATACACAGTGGAATTCTACTCAGCCATAAAAAATAATGAAATTCTGCCATTTGCATTAGCATGGATGAGCTTAGAGAAAATTATCTTAAGTGAAACAAGCCAGGTATGGAAAAAGAAATACCACATATCCTCACATGTGGGAACTAGGGAAGGAAGAAAGGAAGGAGGGAGGGAGGAAGGAAGGAAGGAAGGAAGGAAAGTTAAACAATAAAATGTTTAACTTTCAGGAAGGGAGAACAGAACTGTGGTTACTGGAAGTGGAAAAGGGGAGTGTGAGGGAGGGTTAGTGAGAAATTCATTAATGGGCACAAAGAATGATTATGTTTTATAATAATGAATATGCTGTTATCCTGATTTGATCATCATACACTGTACACATGTACTGATAATCAATTCTGTACCCCACAAATATGTATAATGAATTAGTTTCAATAATAAAAAAGTTTGACTTATTATTTATTTATTTTTTGTTCTGTTTTGCCTTTTAGCTCTCACATATGAGTGAGAACATGTGTTATTTCTCTTTCTGTGCCTGGCTTATTTCACTTAAGATAATTTTCTCCAAGCTCATCCATGTCAATACAAACGGAAGAATTTAATTCTCTGATATCATGCACATTTACTCTAACTTTCACAGGACAATAAAAAGATCATGGGGCTACTATAAGACAACTAACACACTATTCAGAATGTGTGCATGCACATCCACACACCAGATTGAGTTTGTGAAAGAAACTGTCACTTTGATTTACAAGAAAGCTATAGAGTTGCCTAAGAGAAACAAAATTCTGATAATAATGTTGTACTGATAGCTAACTCTTTGGTTTTTCAGGGCCTTTGCCATACTCCTATACTTGAGTCATATATAAAAAATTTTTTCTACCTATACTCAAATGACTATTTGATGAGGGATAAAGAAAGAATAAGAGAATTTGACAAGTAAAATAAATTAAATAATTTACTTAATTCTGATGATGTCTGCTAAATGTCTGGTACAAGAGAAGAGACTTCCTATATATAACTAATCCTTTCCTATGTCATCCACATGCGTCATATTGGCAGTACTTATAGACCCAGCCCCAAATTAATTGATTAAATGTGGTTTTTCTTATATATGGTTTTCATTATGTAAGGTATTTTTGCTTCTTAGCACAAAAAGTTGAGAGTTGTTGTCAGAGTAATAAATCTTGCATTATCATTTTATCATAATGATAATAAATTGGCTTAGTATTTTTATCTCTAAACTTGGTCAGGTGATAATAGTTTGATTGGAGTAACAATGTATGAGATTCATGAACAGTACAACTTACTGAGCAAATGCCCATAATTTTACTCCTATAGAAACACACACTAGGAAGCCATATACACTCAACACATATTAATAATCATAATCTCTAAATAAGAAGAGAACAAAACAGATAACAGTTGCAGCCAATGGGTTTCTTAATAGCCTGGAACAAAAGTAAATAGTACATTGCTGTTGTCATTATTATTTCATAATACATCACTAAACTGTCTTTTGCTTTACACAGTTTTTCATGTTTTTAAACTTTGGTTACATCAAGACCTCAAATCAAATTATTCTCACCAATAATTACTTCTGAGTCACTAGATGATAGAGAAATGTTTTTTAAAAATAGGGACATCTCCATTGGGACCATATGTATTTAATTCTATAATAACTATTAAATAAAGATCCACATTTCTTTAATCATATTTTAAAATATTAGTACCACACACTTTAGGACAAGTCAACTGTGCCCTTTCAGTTTCTAATCCCAAGTAGGTCATCCCATGGACTTTGTCTATATATGGCCAAACAGCCACCTGCTCACACTGGACGTCATTTAGTAAGATCTCTTCACGATCCGAGTAGGTCACTGCACAATTGATTCGTTTATGGCACATTTGGACAAATTGAGTAAATTTGCCAGTTCCATTATGATTGTCCATTTTCCAATGTGTACATAATCAAAACTTGAGGAATAGTATTTTGGAACACTCTTGCCCCAGAGTTTAAATCTTTCAATAGAGTAAGTGTATGAACTACTTTAAGTATTTGTAACTAAACAGTCTTTATTGAAAGTGTGTGACAAATGACAAACCTACCTTTCTGTTGTTTTGGGGGACAAACCTCTACCTTTTATATACAGAGGGAATAAGTACTAATACATAATGCCTACCATGAATGGACGCTTTACATCCATTAACTCATGTATTGCACAACAACTATATAAAATGGATCCAATTATTATCCCCATGCTAGAGGTTAAAAATGAAGGCACAGAGAGGTTAAGTAACTTGTTCAAGTTACACAGTAGTAATTGGCAGAGCTAGAATTTGGATACTGACAGTTTGACTTCAGAGCCTATGCTCTCACCAACCAAGTTACATTGCCTCTCCTTACTTTTGCCTCCTTATACTCTCTTTCTTGTTCAGTTTAGGCTTTGCTCTAGTTTCCACAGAAACTTTTCACCACTGCACATACGTTGGAGAGGGGATGAACCATAAAATTAAGTTGAGAAGAAATGAGTTTAGTGATCAAAAATGATTTTTATAAATTAAAGTCCTAATAAAAAGTGAGATTTCAAAGAGTAGGAATGGCAAAAGTGTAGGGAAGTCAAAAATGAAAGTTTGTTGATTAAATTCTTCAAACAGAAAAGAAACAGTATCTCTCTGGATCTGAAAGAAAATAAAATGGGCCATTTAATGATCTACCTGAGATCACTGAGATAGTTCAATATGCAATGTGAATCTCTAATAACACCAACTACTGGGAAGTTGTGTTTTAAAAATATTTCTGAAATCCTACAAATGACAGTTCAAGTGATAGTGCTAGGGTATAGGATTTGCAGTGGGATAGAGCTACAGTTCATTAGTTTTTCAGTGGTGTGCTAACAAAGGTTTAACAACTGGCTGGGGGCAAGAGGATCTGTGATTTGTAATATTCCCTATCCTATTACTGTGGAAGAAATACAGTCATGTGTCACTTAATGACAGGGATACTTTCTGAGATATGGGCCATTTAGTGATTTCGTCATTGTACAAACATCCTAGAGTGTACCTACACAAATCTAGATGGTATAGCCTGCATCGTATCTAGGCTATATGGTATAGCCTTTTGCTCCTAGGCTACCAACCTGTACAGCATGTTACTTTACTGAATACTGTAGGCAATTATAACACAGTGGTAAGTATTTTTGTATCTTAACATATTTAAACATAGAAAAGGTACAGTAAAAACAGAGTATTATAATCATATGGTACGACCACAGCATATGTGGTCCATAGTTGACTGAAACATCATTATGCAGCACATGACTATACTACCACTATGGCCGGTTTCAAGCTACCAAGTTGTCGCTGAACACAGAGTTTGAAAGAGATGCATGAAAGTACATTATTATATAGTATTTTTTCCATACAGATAAAGTAGATGTAAATAACCTCAAGAACATAAAAAGTGTTAAAATGTAGTAAAATAATTAAGAAATAATGTTCTATAACCTTTGTTTATATATAATTTATTTATTTACACTTTTATATAATTTAATTTTTAATACTGGCAGCGTTTAGCAGCCAGCTTGCAAAATTCCTAAAAATTTAATAATTAACTCTTATGAGCTGAAATGAGTTGACTGGAGCACTCCACTGCCACCAAAAAATGTTTACATGACTTTGTAGGCCATAATGTCAAAAAATAAAAGTCCACTAAATTTGTCAGGCCTGATATTAAGTAAATCATTTTAGGTAGAACACATCTCCAAGATTTTTTACTCTGGATCCCAAAAGCAAATTCTATATTCTAATCGACCACTGAGAAGGTAAAAGTGTTAATTAAGAATGTTCTGCTGGCCAAGAATATTCAGTGTAGAAAACTATTTTCCAGAATTGCCTTAAATGAAATAACTCAGCATTAATAAATTCTATAATCACTAGAGAAAGGAATATAGATTCACTGTCACAGACTGTATATCTAGCTGATAACATACCAGTAATTATAGAGAGAGGAAGAGTAGCATAGCATCGAAAACCGCCAATATCAGAATTACACAACGTGTCTTTGAATCCTGGCTCTTGCACTTATCATCTCTGTGAACCTGAGCAAATAATAGCTTTGCGCCTGATTTGTTATTGGTAAAATGGGAATCAAAATAGTACCTACTTCAAAGGATTGTTATCAGGATGAAATAAGTTAATACACATAAGTGCTGAGAATAGTGCCTTGCACATAGTAAGTACACATAAGTGCTGAGAATAGTGCCTAGTACATAATAAGTACTCATTAAGTGGTTGCCTATTTTTAAGAATAAAAAATATGTTTTTTCATGATTTTTTCTATTTCTTTTTTCACTAGTAGTCTAGTCTTGTTCCTTTATTGTCTTACAGCTGTAACGACAGCTGCCATTTATTGAACACCTACTTTTTTGCTAAGCTTGTTGTGTGTGTGTGTCTGTGTGTGTCTGTGTGTTTGACTGTGGTTGCTCATAATTACAACCAAACCTAAAAGGGACACATATTGCCCTTTCTTTACAGGTGAGAAAAATAATGTTTAGTAAGGTAATATAACTTAAAGCTGACAAAGCTAGTAAACAGTAGAGATAACATTTAAAACCAAATCTCTCTGCCTCCAGAACTTGAATGAACATTTTCTCTATTTAACACTGCTGCTTTATGATCACCCATCATTTGACGTTCTTGATCACAATCTATTTCTTGAAATACTGTTTTCATTGTTTCTGTGACACAGTGTTTTATTTTGCTTTTTTTGGTAATAAATTTTTTTCCTTTTTTTTATTACTATATCTTTACACAATGTAATCATTTTTTTTGTGGCCCTTTACCAATTTCTCACTAAACCCCCTTCCCCTGATTGTATTTGTCCCTGATCAATCTCATCTCCGTGAGTTTTAACCACACACTATAAACCATGTTCACATGGCATTCTCTCTGTGTGGGTGTCTGTCTCTGCCTCCAAATTTCCCCTTTGGAATATGATACTTGTCATATCGGATTAGGGCTCATTCTAATGACATCATCTTAACTTGAATATAGCTATAAAGACCCTATTTCCGAATAAGGTCACATTCTGAGGTACTGGGAGTTAGGACTCCATGTGAATTTGGGGGAGACACAATTCAACCCATAATAGTGCTTAACTCCTACATTTATTTTCTCATAACGAGAAATTTCTGTTTTGTCTTTTATTGCAACTAGTGTTTCCTCCCCACCCTGGGCTTTCATTAAAAAAAGTATAGATTTCCAAAGATACAAAATTTTCAATTATTTATTTACATTCTACCTCTTCCAAAGGGAATTTGCAGTTATTTACAAAAATATCCAGTAAAAAAAAAATTATGTTAAGATAAAATAAGTATATAAATATAAATATGAAAACTTCTTTTTGTTTTACATGCCGTATGTCCTGCACAGTAAGCAGAGGTAAGTTGTAAATATGGATTATAATGATTTAATATTTTTTAAAATGTTAATGATTCTATGTTTATATAGAAATTTGAAAAATACAAAGAAGGTATCAAATCCACATTTAATACTATCACTGTAAACATTTTGGTATGTATCATCCTAGGCTATGTTATAACTACATCAATAAATAAAGAGATATGTTTTAATTTGGAAGTTAACATTACATTGAATTTTGTAGGCTGCCTTTTTCACTTGTTAATTGTGAAAATTACACCATCATTCTGCAGTTTATCGATACCATAACTTATTTAACTCATGTGATTTGAATTTTATTATAAATGAATAGTTAAGCGCATTGTAATTTTTTTTTAGAATTTTACTAAAGACTGTAAGACCAGGAATTACATTTTAAAACTCACTTTTACCCAAACAGAATAGGTAGAGCTGGTTATAATGTAGCAAAACCACACTGAAAAATATAAATCAGAGTTTCAGCAAAATCTCATACAGCAAAAGGGCACCAATAAAATTTGAAAGACACTTACTCTAATTAATCAATAGCTTTCAGGACTAGATTGGGCAAAATTACCCAGACATTTATGCTCAGTAACTTCCTTTTGACATATACTATTCAGGTTCTACTATTAGAACTGTATCTAATGAACAAGATGTATCCTTCTATTACTGTCAAGAAGTATAAAAGTTTGAGATATCACTCTGCTTACAAGCTAATAAGTTAATCTGTTACTGTCTTATGGATACTGGCAGAAATCTCAAGATTCCTGGGTCAGAAGCAAAGGAATCTATTACTCATGGCAAAGTAGTAGCCAGAGCTTCCTGTTGGCTTATTTTGGTTCCCAATGCCCTTCCAAGTCCCACAGGGGCAATGCAAGTCAGCCTCGGTGGATGCCTTCATAAGCAGTTGTCTGCATTGAGAAAAGGAACACTGAGCTTAGGGAATTTACTACTTTTACAGTAGGCAGAAGTAAACTTTCTGTTCTTCGGAGAAAGACATCACCTCCTTTGTCAAGATGCTGCTGCAACAACACTGAGGGATGGCTAGGTAAAATGAGGTCAAGGTCTTGCAATTTTTGCATACTTAGCGAGAAAGTGCAGGAACCCTCATGGCCCATGGCAGATTGCTCTACATTTTCCAGTTGTAAACTCAAACTGACCAAATGTTGGTATTTATGACACTGTTTTTCCTTTCTTAGTTTAAATTTTTATGCTTACTTTTTTGTAGGCCTGTAAAAAATAGGCGGTATTTTAAAGATTTTCTGTAGTCCTGTACAGGGGTCTTCAAAAAGTTCACGGACAGATTCATATTATCTCTTAATTCTATTTTTCCATGAACTTTTCGAAATACCTGCATATATACATTTATCCAATCTATAGTTACTGAGCACCAGTTATGTCAGGCAACATGTTACATGCTGAACTAGCCCTGTTCCTGATTCTCATCTCTATTTCCTCTCAAGAACTAGTAGACATGTAATATGCTTGTTTTTCTTTGATATTTTCTAAAGTATCTGATTTTGTAGTTTTTACTTCATACATTTTCTTCCTCAAATTTGATCTAATTTAATTAGATTGAATCTTTCATTTCATGCATGCTCTTCTTTGTCTTTCATTGCTTACTATCCCATGCCTTACCAGGAATCCATCATTCTAGCCAAACAAACCTTCATAAAGAAATAAAACCCTGTTTTTGAATGCCATCTGTATAGGCAGTTTTCACTTTTATATTCTGCTTTTTATGCCAAAGTCACAACCTTCAACTTGAGATCTAAATCCATCTGTACCTCGCCTAGTCTTCCAGTTTCCCTGCCAAACCTCCAAGTCATTTAAACTATGTTCCAGGTTTTCTTCAGGCTCCCTCATTCCTCCTGTGTTAATCTGTCTCCATGGAGAACAGTTGGTAGGTTTCATGTATCTTGGCAAGCTTTCTGACATATATTAGGTCCTTACTCCAGGAAGAGTGCACACATTCCAAATGGCAATTCAATTTCAGGCCTATACTCATATATGCCCACCACTACACCCCACTTCTCATTAAGGAGCTACATACTACTCTATTACTCTCTTCCTTCAAGAAGTGTAACTTGATTGCAAACATCTGTTATTGCCCATGGTCCCCTCTTCTTGGTCTATGAAGCAAGGAATGTTGAGTCATCTTCAGAATGCACAGATTTACAATTAACTGTACTGAATTTCTGTTCCTTTTTCTGCTCTGTGGCAGGTTCTCTTCCACGTTAACCTCTCGGTTTGAGTGCCTTTATTTCCTTGAACCTTTTTTCTTCTGATTTTCATTCTTATGTGTGTCTTTTATTACCTAAGAAGCCTTTATTCTTATATGTAAGCCAGAGTGTTGGCAGATATTCCTCTATTCCTTCAGTTTATCCCCTAGCAGAAAAGCCATTTTGCGTGAATATAATGGATAGGAAGGCAAAAACATTGTATCCCTGCTAGCAATTTAAACAGATCCCCCAAATTTATATTTATGGTTCTCAAGTTGAAATTAAGGTTCTTCCTGGAAGCTGTTAGAATTATGATTTGATGGGCCTGTTTTCTAGAGATTAAAGTGGCTCCCACAAACATTGCTTTATCCTTCCCTGGCCAGTCTGCTCCCCTCGCAGATGATCTCTGGTAGCATTAAACAAAATATCTAATTAGTATAGCTAATTTTACCAGAATATGAAGTTCATTTTTCCTTAGTAAACTAGTAGCTATGTTACATGATACTTATCATTTAATGAGTACCTACTGTGTGCCAGGCATGTTATTTATCAAATTCTATTATAGATAGCCTTTAAAATGTGTGCAATATGTGCAAAATATATATAATCCTAAGTGCTGTCAAATATTAAAAATGGTGCAGCTGGGAATCAATTCTAGGCAGTGTGATTCCAGACCTGTGTCTTTAATCACTGATAAATATATATACTTAATTCATACAATAACCCTGCAAGGCTAGTTATCCACAATTTAAACATGAAAAAGCTTAGGCACAGAGAAATTAAATTTCTCAGGCCCATCCACCTATAAGTGGTAGATCTCAGATTAAAACCCAAGCTTGACTGACTCTAAAGTTGCTTCTCTTTTCACAAGTCATGTTGCCTCTTCTCTTTACCCTAATTAAAACATGTCAGATAATATTATTGTATCAGTTATCAATTGACAAAATAATCTTACATAACAAACAACCACAAAATTTCAATAAAAGTAATTTTAAAAATGTATTTACTAGGGCTGGCCAGTTAGCTCAGTTGGTTATAGTGCAGTGTTACAGCATCAGGGTCAAGGGTTTGGTTCCCTGTACTGGTCAGCTGCGTACCTCCACCCCCTCAAAAATATATATATATATATATAAATTTACCTCACATGTCCATGTGGCTTATTCTACTTGTGCTGGGCTTGGCAATTTTATCTGGGCTTACTTATGCATCTCTTCTCAGCAGTAAATCAAGTAGACAGATTTACTGATCCTGGCTGTACTTACTCACATATCTTGGGATTGGCTGGCTGTCATACGACTTAGGATGGCATCAGTGCAAAGACAGGGGCAATTTGACCCTGCTTGCCCAGGCATGTTCTTGTAGCATTGGCTGAAGTTCAAGAGAAAAGAGTTAAAATGTGGAGGGTCTTTTTCAACCTTCTATTTGTGTCATATATGCTAACATTCCATTGGTCAAAGCAAGTCAGTAGCCTGGGTCCAGAAAATCAGTGAAAGGGTACTACAAGGTTACATTGCACGGGATGTGGATATATAAGGTGTGAGGAATTGGGGCCATTAATGCAATCAATCTACTGTGTTCATCATCGAGACTAAGTAAGTCACAGAATCATGCATTCAGTTGCGAGTGAAAGCTGATTTCTAAATTTTTAGGAATTTGTTTGAGCCAATTGTTAAACCATCGGTAGCTTGAAATAAGTCCATGATGGGAGTATATATGCCACAAAAACTGGCAAACACTATGAATCATGGCTTTGTAGAGTCAGTTTACCAGCATACCACTACATGCATCTCAAACTTTCAGTCTAATGCTTCTCCTATGTATAGAAAATTCCAAGAGATTATGTGATCAAGTTACATTTATATTTTGCATCCAAGAAAATAATGTTAGCATAATGATCAGGTTGCTGTTTTGTTTTATTTTCCTTAGTTACCTTCTATGTGTGAATATAACCTAAAATTAGTTGTTCTAAAAATAGATAGCTCATCATTTCTTGAATAGGTACAGTAAGAATAGTAAACATCATCAAAGAAATTACTTATGAGTCTAAAGATTCCAGTTTGGTATTTTGAATGGTATTTTAATTCTTCATTCGGTATTTTCAGTAAATCTACCATGGGTCGTTCAGGGGCAGCGTCAGGTTACAGTGTCTATAAACTTTTTGTCTGCAGATAGCTGAAGCTGTAAGTTAGGAAGACCAAAAGGGGAGTTCCTTCTATCACTCAAAGGATTTGGCCATAGGTATATCGTTGCTTCATAAAAAAGAAAATAAAAATTCATTCTATTTTAAATAGAAGTAAATATGTTTCACAAAACCCTGAGACTGATGAAGCTGGAGATGCACAAAATGGAAATCTTTCTAAACTTTGAGCCATTCCCCAAGTCTCTAGTCTCACATCACTGTCACCCTCCAGCAGACCATGATTCAAGAAATTATATATAACACCAGAAAGAGTTGAAAATGACTATGTTTTGGTGATTTTCTTACCTCAGTGGGTAAGGAAAGTGTAAAGTGATTCTTCTTTGTAAAAAAATTTAACTATTGTAGTAACTTGTGAAACCATATCCAGTATTTCTCTTATTAATAAATGAAAAAACTGCATTTGAGTATATACATATATTCTCCCCTTTCTCTCTCTATCTATATATGTGTATGTGTGTGTGTGTGTGTGTGTGTGTGTGTGTGTGTGTGTGTGTGTGTGTACAGTGTGGGTTTGTGTTTTTTTCTGGTGGAATATAAAGGTAAAGACTATGCTTGAAGCCAAACTGTTTCGGTTTAAATCCAAGCTCTGTGACTTTGAACGAGTATTGAAACTTTCTGTGCTTCTTTTCCTCATTTGTAAAATGTCAATAAAAACAGTAAACATCTCATAGGGTTGTTATGAGTATTAAATGAGTTAATACATGTACAGTACTTAGACCAAGTGCCTATTAATTCTCAATAAATGTTGCCTGCCATTATTATATGATACCCAAGCCATTTCCATTCAAGTCAGTTTTTAAAAACTAAGTAGTTAACTAAAAGTTTAATCATATTAGTTATCATTATTTAAGATACTACTTTAGTTCTCAATAATTTGTGTGTCATATCAGTACACTTAAGGAGTGTGTAGAAAGGTTCTGCAGCCCAGGGTCAAGGTAAAGAAAAAGACCTCTCACTTCAGCTTTGAAGGTCATGTATATTAATCTATACAAAAGTGTAGATAAAAAAGATCTTATGAAAAAACATGTCTGTGTCATCTATAATACTATATCCCTAAAATTACAATCAGCATATGATAGAATAGACCTAAATGTTCTTAATAATCTATTTTAGGTAGTTTTTCTTTAGAAAAAAATTCATTGACAAACTAAAAATAGTTACTTGTAATTTTATCTTTTAATAAGTGTAACTTCACACTGGTGAAAGAGAATGGGTTATGTCTTGATGGTATATGCAAAAGTCCAGAAGTCATAATGGGAAAAGAGAAGAGTAAATAGTCCTGGCAATGGTATATGAATTACTATAAAAGATGACTTTACAATTTTATAGTATACTAAACAGAGGAAAAAAGATTGTTTTATATTTTGTAAGCATGAAGCTTAGTTATGCAGAACAGATAATTGGAAATCTCATATATACAGACAAATACACACATATCTCAATGAAAAATACACTAAGGGAAAAATTGGCAATTGAAAAGTTATACAGTACTTGTAGGTAGAGCAAAATAGAGATTAATGAAGTTAATTGCAAATTTGTTTGGGAAATCATGTGCTGTGGCACTATTAGGCAGCATCTATAAAACAGGTGCAGTTTGTTTTTTCAGGCTTTATTTGAAGACCTGAACAGAGAAGAGTATTATTGAAGTCATAAACATTGAATCTGCTATAGTTTTAATTATTAGGAATATAATTCTTATATTTATAGGAGACTAAATAGCCTCAGCCACATTCAATGGTCATGGAAAATGTTGTAAGGAAACTATATTAGATAACTCTAATTTTAATTATTTAAAAATTAAAATTTATGGCATAATAGATAATCAATCAAAATCAACCAGAGTTTAACCAATATTAAGAAGCCCAGATTTTCAAGCACTGCCACACCAACCTGAATGATTCTTATATTTAGATAAAATAAGAAAATAAAGAAGGCTCTTAATATTAGTCTTTATAATAAACAATAATTTATTGTATGTTGTCAAACAGCTAAAAGAGAGGAGCTTAAATGTTCTCATCACAAAGAAACAATACATTTTTGCAATGATGAAAAAAATATATATCTGTCAAGGTGAGTAGACAATTCATATCGGCTGGCATTATCTCCCCATTGAAAGGATTATATAAGGAGGTAAATTATATTCTCAGGTTTGCTTTTTCATCATGACTCAGAACAAGTAAAATTAATTAGATTAAAAAATAAAATGGAGGGGCCAAGCCTGTGGTGCACTCGGGTGAGTGCGGCGCTGGGAGCGCGGCGACGCTCCCGCTGCGGGTTTGGATCCTATATAGGAATGGCCGGTGCACTCACTGGCTGAGTGCTGGTCACGAAAAAGACAAAAATAAAAAAATTAAAAAATAAAATAAAATAAAATGGAGGTATTTTATAGTATACACATGTACTTTCATTACATTAAATGAAATTTAAGTTGTCTATATACCTGGTCTCATATTTATCTTTGTTAAACGGTCATTGCAAATGGAGCACTCATTCTCGCTGCCCATTAAAAGAACTTAGTTTTTTTCTGATACATCCAGAGAAAATGGAAAAAAGAAATGTTTTTAGGGGTTAAGATGAATGCTTTTGATCCCTCTACAGGTTAAAATGGTTGACTCAGCAGTGCTTTGAGTATGATGTAGTGCCTAGAGAAGCAACCTGATGGTACTTTAGTTTATTGTACTTACAGCACTCAGGACAAGTGCTTTATTCACATAGATTTCCCCTAGCTGAAATTAATTTCTCCCTTCTTTGTGTTTGCACAGCACATGATTTCTTTCTCTCCTACATTTGCCAAATTTTGCCTTATTCTAAGCTCTACTGTTTTGTGTAAAAAATGAAACATCAACATTTACAAATATCTTGATAAAAATTTTAATGTTTTCCTACCTCTTCCTTCCTTCTCCATTTACCCTTCTCTAAATCAATACTGTAAAGCACATGGTTGCTACACAGAAAGCCAAGTGTAGGTCAATTGATACCATTATACGACAAACTAACAAGATGGAAAATGAAAGAAAAGACTGAACTAGGATGAAGGCACGATGTCATATTTTATATATTTTTACCCTAGACAATGGTATGCCAGAAAACTGTCAATGTCTTTCTTTCTTATCAAAAAACTTTTGTAGTGTGTATCATGAGAAGATTATTTGTGTGAGGTTGATGTCCCCTAAATGGCATTAGGCCGTTATTTTCTCATGGGTAAATTTACTCTCAGAATAAAGTCTTATACTTCTTTCTGTCCTATCGCTTAGTGCCTTACACATTAGAAGCACTAAAAGTTTTTGGTGAATTGCATTAATCAAACCAATGGAATTTACATTTGTTGATTCTAGTCTTCAAACTGATGATGTGGCAAATCTCCCTCTACTACCCATTATCTGTGGTTCACTACTATCCACCAAAAAAAAAAAAAAAGAGTTTGAGAGAAAGAAAAAAAAATTTAACCGATTTAGTGTTAGTTGTCTTCTTTGTAGTCTTGTGAATGGGGGACAGCAAATCAATCTTGTCAAGGAAGGTAAGGTGAAACTGAAAACTTTAAATTATCTTATAACTCAGATATATAAACAATTCCACAAGCTTACCTTTCAAATCATTTGGGAGACATTATGTTGACTAAGGCACCAAGGCCATAGGATTGAAAAAGAAAAGACAAGAGCCTTGAAACAGGAACTTAACATATCCATATTAAGTCCACAGGTGAAGTGGCAGGAAAAAAAAAATCAATCATAGGTTTTGGCTCATATGGATTTTGCTGCTCATCTATAAGAAACCAGTAAGTATCATTTGTACCACTTGTACTGTAGACTCTCAGCCTCTTATGAAGACACAGGAAAAGTCACCATGAGCTGTGTTTTAAGAAATTCTCGTGTGGTTTTAACGACAAAAAATACTCAAAAAGGTATTTTAAAAGCTTAAAGCAAATTAGATGCTTGATTTGTTTATGTAATACCAGATAAACTGGTTTGACCGAATGCATATGATATATTTCCTGAAGTAAACACTTGTTTGGGGTCACATATATAAAGATACCTTTAGGAGTACTGATATGCAATGCTGTACAATACAATACACAGTCAATTATGTTTCAGTAAAGTAAATAACTATGCCACCACCATGACTCAAGTCAACTGGCAAAACATATGTATGGTATGTTCTCACTTATGTAAACTGTCAGAACCAAAATCCCTATACATGTGTTTAAATGTTTATGTGTGATTGTCGAAACATGAGAATGGTATAGATGGATATATAATAAACCATATTGGTTACCTCCAAGAGACATGAAAGGAGCCAGGGAGTAAGGCAGAAATGATTATCTTTTCTTTATCTTGGGATTTTTTTTTTCACTTCTCAGAATAAAGCATATTATTTTTATTTATTTTATTTTATTTTTTTAAAGATGACCGGTAAGGGGATCTTAACCCTTGACTTGGTGTTGTCAGCACCATGCTCACCCAGTGAGCTAACCGGCCATCCCTATATGGGATCCGAACCCGTGGCCTTGGTGTTATCAGCACCACACTCTCCCGAGTGAGCCAGGGCTGGCCCCAAGCATATTATTTTTAAAAAATAAAGAACGAAAAAATAAAAAACAAAGATAAAAAATAAGTAAATAAGACACCTTTAAAAGAGAGAAATAGATAAGCTGACTAATAAGGGCCTTTACAATGGTCCTATTAAGTATCACATCTGTTTTGTTTTGTTCTCTTTTCCTGTCCTTGCCCCCTGCCCCAAGGGCATTTGGCTATTATGAGATAAGAAATAAAAAAGAAAAAGATCTAGAAAGAATGATTGATCCATGGATGTATGACAGTAAAATAATAAGGAACTGAAATCAGGAAAACAGAATGCAGTATGAGGCAAGAACAAACTAAACTAGCCTGGTCTCTCTAATGCTCAATTTTGCCAGGTGATGATTTAGAATTTAACTTTGTGTTTTCATCAGTCTGGTTCCTTAGGGTATTTAATTAAGAGCCCTTTATTCCTCAGTTTTATATCTTAAACAGTCAAATAATTATTTTAGCTGCACAACATTTTTATGAGGAAAAAGTTAAATGCAATAATGTAATAAGAGAAGTATCACATGAGAGACCAAAGAAATAGTCTCCTTTATCACTTCTGCAGCATCAACTAAATCAATAGAAGGTGGTCAGGTTTGCTCTGTGAATATCTGAAATAAGGCTTCTTTGTTGCATTTCACGGACTGTCAAAACCTTGTACACCACAGAAGATTAGCCCATGATCTGTTCCAAAAAATGTGTGAATCCACAGATACTTTGTGGTTATACGTCAATTATCATAAACAGAAAATCTTATTATTAAGCTTCATGACGATTCTTGATTTAAAAGGCTAAGGGACCATACAATAATCAAGAGACTACATAAAATGTAGCTACACTGCAGCAGTATGCTATGCATAATTAGCTTTAATATCATCCATGATTTGTAAAAATGAGAACTGTAGGCATTTTATTTCCAAGATTTTCTGTCAAGGAACTTAGTTTAGGGAGGGCTGAGCACTTGAGCACATTCTGAGAATGCTCTAAGGTAATAATGAGCAGGACTAGAGAGGAGAAAAAGAGAAAAACTCCCAATCAGAGCATTTCTCTGTATAGAGTTCTTTCTTCTCCATCTTTCCCAAGATTTCTTCCACCCCAACACTAACTCCGTTCAAATATTGAATAGTGACAGCAGAGGATATTCTAAGACAGGCTGTTCTGTGAGTCATTTTTCATTTAGCTTTGTTTATTCACAAATATGGAATAACAACAACTAAAGACATTGCTTTAGTTCTTAAGGATAACCAACTTGTGTATCACTGGAAAATAACTACTAGGTTTTAAAGACTGGGACATTGTGTATAATACATTTTTCTTCATGTGCCATGTGTTGTACTATAACATTAATATTTTTAGTATATAAACATCAGTATTACGAGAGTTCATTTTAATTTTTAAAAATATTAAGATAGTGAAGGACATCTCTTTGTGATTTTTTTTTCACAATCTCAGAAACAAAATAGTGAAACATCACCCTCTCAAATCCATCGCATCCTTTTCATCCCCAATTATTCTGTCTTGGTCTATAACACTTTATAATTTCTTGCCTGAATTGTAATAATCTCCTAAGATTCAGTCTTCCTTCATTACATTCATTCTATGAAATGTGGGCAGACTACTCTTCTTATAACATTGCTTTGCAACTGTCATGTACCTGTCTAAAAAGTTTCAGGGTCTCAGCATGAACTACAGAACAAAAATAGGTAGCCATTGTAACTCATTGAGCAAGTTCTGATTAACGAAGTGTTTTAGTGGGTTGATTTTAGTAGCAGCATAGATTAAAGAAGGAAGGTTAGGAAGACTATATATCAATAATATAATTCAATAAGTTCAATAATTTTAATAAATTGATCAAAATGAAGAGAACCTAATATGGTAGCAGTACTAATAATTCAGGAAAAGCCACACATCTAAGAAATATTGCAAAACTGCAACAGTTTTGGTGATAGTTTGACATAAAGAGGAAAACAGAAAGTCAGAAAGTTGGGTGATACTAGGTGACTAACAGAATACTGCTGCCAGTGACTATAACGGGGGAATTTAGAAAAGAGAATTGGTGTTGGGGAGAAATCAATTAATTGCAAATGATTATGAGAATGTAAATAAAAATGTTCATTAGACAGTCAGAAATGGGGCAGTGGCTTTTGCCTAGACCCGGGGACTTGAGAAAGGAATATGATGGTAAGGTGAGAATTTAAACATTAAGAAGTGATTAAAATTCATGAGAATGCATGAATTCTCAGAGTTAGTAGTTTTAAACAGGAAAGAACATAATGTCAAAGGTTGAAGTTTAAAGAACACCTACGCTTAAGAGGGCAGCATTGAAGCTAGAGTTGATAAACATTAACCACACATGTAGGGAGAGATCCAGTAGAGTTCAGCACTACAGAAGTTGAGCAGAAATAAACTGAAATATCAAAGAGGATGAAGATGATGAAAGGCCTGTATATTTGGTGATATGAAAATCTTAACAAATCCAAATGACATTTGAAGAGTAAGAATCAGAGCACTAGAAATTGGTGATACACTGTATGAGGACTATAAGTAAATGGAGGTGATGAATAAGGCTTTTGTAGCATTTCACAATTTATAATAGGCTCCTTACATATACTAGAACATCAAGAAATTAGAGAGTAAGTGTTTCATTTAAGTAAGATAACTTTTAATATCAAGATTTGGTAATGTGTAAAGACAGAAAAGAGAATCAAGTAAAAGAGACTGAAGAAGACGGAAGGAGAGAAAGCAAGACGCTAACTCTATCCTGCAGTACAGTGCAGAGGCACTGAATAGGGAACAGATGAGGGAAGAAGTAGCAATTTATACCAGTACCTACTGGGCTAAAGATAAGAAAAAATGAAAAATTTCACTCTGCCTTCATTTTCTTTTTCTGGGAAAGAGAGGATGAAATCATTTTTTAAATTAATTTTAAAAATAAAAATTTTTTTTCCAGCTATATTGAGGTATGATTAACAAATAAAAATAGCATATATTTAGGTGTACTGTGACGTTTTGATATAGGCATACATTGTGAAATGATTACCACAGTCAAGCTAATTAACATATCCATCACCTCACATGATTACCATTTGTGTGTGTATATGTGTGTGGTAAGAGCATTTGAAATTTACTCTCAGCAAATTTCAAGAATACAAAACATTGGCATTAATTATAGGCACCATGATATACAGTAGGTTTCCTGTACACATTCTCTTATAGCTAAAGGTTTGTACTCTGACCAATATCTCACTCTTTCCCTATCCCTAGCTCCTGGTAACCACTCTAAGTTTGACTTTTTTTTAGATTCCACATATAAGAGAGATCATGCAGTATTTATTTTTCTCTGTTTGGCTTATTCCACTTAGCATACTGTCTTCAAGCTTCATCCATTTTGTTGCAAATGGAAATATCTCCTTTTTAAAGGCTGAATGATATTCTGTTGTCTAAATATACCACATTTTACTCATCCATTCATCTACCAACTGACACTTAGATTGCTTCTGTATCTTGGCTATTGTGAATAATACTGCAATAAATATGGAAGTGCAGATATTGCTATGATGTACTGATTTCATTTTCTTAGGGTTTATACCCAATGGAGGGATTGCTATATTATACGGTAGTTCTATTTTTAATTTTTTGAGGAACCTCCATACTGTTTTACATAATGGCTACATCAATTAATATTCCAACCAACAATGTACAAGGGTTCTCTTTTCTCCCCAATCTTGCCAAAATTTATCTTTTGATTTTTTGATAATGGCCATCCTAACAGATGCGAGATGATGTCTCACTGTAGTTTTGATTTGCATTTCCTTAATGATCAGTGATGTTGAACATATACCTGTTGGCTATTTGTATGTCTTCTTTGGAAAAATGCCTATTCAGGTCCTTTGTCCATTTTTAAAATTGAGTTGTTTTTTTCCTTGTTTTTTTTTTGCTATTGGGTTGTATGAGTTTCTTATATATTTTGGATATCAACCCTTTTCAGATGTATGGTTTACCAATATTTTCTCCCATTCCATAAGTTGCTTTTTCATTTTGTTGATTGTTTCCTTCACTGTGCAGAAACTTTTTAGTTTGATATAGTCCCACTTGTTTATTTTGCTTTTGTTGCCTGTGCTTTTGGTGTTAAATCCAAAAAATCATTGCCTAGACCAATGTCAAAGACATTTTTCCTCCATACTTTTTTCTAGGAGTTTTATGGTTTCAGGTCTTTTGTTTAATTCTTTAATCCATTTTGAACTAATTTTTGTGTATGGTGTAAGAGAAAGGTCCAATTTGTTTGTTTGTTTGTTTGTTTGTTTGTTTGCATGCAGATATTGTTTTTCCAACACCATTTATTGAAGAGTCTATCCTTTCCCCATTGTATATTATTGGCAACTTTGTCAAAAATTAAATGACTGTATATGCGTGGATTTATTTCTGGGCTCTCTAACCTATTCTATTGGTCAATATGTCTGCCTATATGTCAATAGCATGCTGTTTTGATTACTATAGTTTTGTAATATATTTTAAAATCTGGTGGTGTGATCCCTCCAGCTTTGTACATTTTGCTCAAGATTGCCTTGGCTATTTGGGGTCTTTTGTGGTTCCATACAAATTTTAAGATTTTTTTTTCTATTTCCTTAAAGAATATCATTGTATTTTTAATAAAGATTGCACTGAATTTGCAGATCACTTTGGATAGTGTGAACATTTTAACAATATTAATTTTTCTAAACCATGAACATGGGCTATCTTTTCATTGATCTGTCTTCTGCAATTTCTTTTATCAATGTTTTATAGTTTTTGTTGAACAGATCTTTCAACTCATTGGTTAAATTTATTTCTAAGTATAGTATTTTTTTGATACTGTTGTAAACGGAATTGTTTTCTTTATTCTTTTTTGGATAATTCATTGTTAGTGGATAAAAACACAACTGATTTTTGTAAATTGACTTTCAATTTATTAGTTCTAAGAGATTTCTGGTGGAATCTTTAGGGTTTCTATATATAAGATAATGTCATCTGCAAACAAAGAACTTCTAACTTCTTCTTTTCTGTTTTGAATGCCTTTTCTTTATTTTTATTGCCTAATTGTCCTGGCTAGGACTTCCAGTACTATGTTGAATATAAGTGGTGAGAGTGGGCATTCTTGTCTTATTGCTAATCTTAAAGGAAAAGCTTTCAACTTTTCACCATATGATGTTAGTCATGGGCTTATCATATTATGGCCTTTATTGTGTTGAGGTACATTCCTTCTATACCTAATTTGTTGAGAGTTTTTATAATAATGGGATGTTGAATATTGTTGAATGCTTTATGCATCTATTGAGATGATCATTTGTTTATTGTCTTTCATTATGTTAATGTAGCATATGTTGAACCATTCTTGTGTTTTAAAAGCCCCAACGTACTAAACCATAAAGATATTCTAAATATGGAATTTATCAATGTTTTTAAAGTTATTAAAATGTTTCTAGAGATTTGTACTGTATCTACACTACTAAACTTGAGCCAGGTCAAAAATAATTTAGAATATTTGAGTTGCTTTCTACTTTTTCTCAGTCAATCATGAGTTTTGTTTTGCCCTGTCATTTATAATAAGAGCTTAGAAAAAGTTATAGAAGTGCTATGAGGTGAAATAAAAAATACTCGATTTATTATGCATTTTGTGGATTTTGTTTCTACATATGGCTTTGGTTCTATTTGCCCTCTGCCTATCCATAAAAACCTGGGTTGTGCCTGGGGCTGTGGATCATATAAAACAGATCTTTGCACTAGCCTATCAAAAGGAGTTTGTAGCCTACTTTTTCTTTGGCTTTAATAAAATCCTAGGCTAGTTGCAGCAATATAGCTAAACACATTCAAAGTACAGGCATACATTGAAGATATTGCAAGTTCATTTGCAGACCAAACATACTTTGGAGACACTGCAGGTTTATTCCAGATATAAAGTGAATATCGCAATTAAGTGAGCCACATAAATTTTTTAGTTTCCCAATGCATATAAAAGTTACGTTTACACTATACTGTAGTCTATTAAGTATACAGTAGCATTACGTCTAAAAAACAATGTATGTATCTTAATTAGAAAATACTTTATTGCTAAAAAATGCTAACAATCATCTGAGCCTTCAGCCAGTCATAATCTTTTTGCTGGTGGAGGATCTTGACTCAATGTTGATAGTGGTGGTTTCTGAAGGTTGGGGCAGCTGTGGAAATTTCTTAAAATAATACAATGATGAAATTTACCATACAGATCGACTCTTCCATTCACAAAAGATTTCTCTATAGCATGTGATGCTGTTTGGTAGCATTTTACCCAGAAGAGAACTGCTTTCAAAATTGGGGTCAATCCTCTCAAACCCTGCCACTGCTTTATCAACTAAGTTTAGGTAATATTCTAAATCCTTTGCTGTCATTTCAACAATGTTCACAACATCTTCACCAGGAGTAGATTCCATTTCAAAACACCATTTTCTTTGCTCACCCATAAGAAGCAACTCCCCATCCATTAAAGTTTCATCATGAGATTGCAGAAATTCATCAGATCTTCAGGCTCCAGTTCTAATTCTCATTCTCTTGCTATATTTCCACCCCATCTGCAATTATTTCCTCCACCGAAGACTTGACCCCTCAAGTCATCCATGAGGTGACTAGGTGCATTGTACTATATACTACGTACTTTGGAGAAGTACATAGTACTTCTTCCAAAAACTCCTATTAGTGTTGATATTTAAACCTCCTCTCATTAATCACAAATGCCCTTAATGGCATCTAGAAGGGTTAATCATTTCCTGAAGGTTTTCAATTCACTTTGCCCAGATCTATCAGAGGAATCACAATCTACGGCAGCTTTAGCTTACAAAATTTATTAGTAAGACTTAAAAGTTGCAATTACTCCTTGATCAATGGACTGCAGAATGAATGTTGTTAGCAGACATGAAAACATTAATCTCCTTGTACATCTCCATCACAGCTCTTGGGTGACTAGGTGCATTGTCAATGAGCAGTAATATTTTGAAAGAAATCTTTTTTTTCTGAGCAGCAGGTCTCACTACTGGACTTAAAATATTCAGTAAACCATGCTGTAGATTTAGCATAGTTCTTAATGGTTCTAGGATTTTCAGGGTGATAAATGAGCTTTGGCTTCACCTTAAAGTCACTAGCTGCATTAGCTTCTAATAAGAGAGTCTACCTGTCCTTTGAAGCTTTGAAGCCAAGCATTGGCTTCTCCTCTCTAGCTATAAAAGTCCTAGATGGCTACTTCTTCCAATATAAGATTATTTCATCTATACTGAAAAATCTGTTGTTTATTGTAGTCACATTTATCAATTATCTTAGCTAGCTATTCTGGACAACTTGCTGCAGCTTCTATATCAGCACTTGCTGCTTCACCTTGCTCTTTTAGGTCATAGAGATGGCTTCTTTACTTAAACCTCATAAACCAACCTCTGCTAGCTTCAAACTTTTCTTCTGCAGCTTCCTTGTTTCTCTCAATCTCCATAGAATGAAGAGAGTTAGGTCCTTGCTCTGGATTATGCTTTGACTTAAGTGAATGTTGTGGTTGGTTTTATCTTCTATCCAGACAACTAAAACTTTTTGCATATCAGCAATAAGACTGTTTCACTTTCTTGTCATTTCTGTGTTCACTGGAGTAGCACATTTTAATTTCCTCCAACAACTTTTCCTTTGAATTAACAACTTTAACTGTTTGGTCCAAGAGTCCTAGCTTTTACTCAATCTAGGCTTTTCAACATGCCTTCCTCACTAAGCTTATCATTTCTACCTTTTGATTTAAAGTGGGAGATGTGTGACTGTTCCTATCACTTGAACACACAGAGGTCATTATAGCATTATTAACTGTGTATCAATTTCAATACTGTGTATCAGAGGACAGGAAGGCACAAAAAGAGGAAGAGAGATGGGGGAATGGCCGGCTGGTGGAGCAATCAGAATACGCACAACATTTATTAGGTTCATGTCTTATACAAGTGTGACTTGAAGCACCCCAAAACAATTACAGAGTTAACATCAAAGATCACTGATCACAGATCATCATAACAGATATAATAATATTGAAAAAGTCTAAACTATTGCAAAAATTAGCAAAATGTGACACAGAGACACAAAGTCAGCACATGCTATAGAAAAATGGCACCAATAGACTTGCTTGATGCAGGGTTGCCATAAACCTTCAATTTGTAAATAACACAATACCTGCAAAGAACAATAAAGCAAAACACAGTAAAATGAGGTATGCTTGTACTGAAATTCCATCAAATAACTCAGCAAATCCTACTTAGTATCCTCTCTGTGTGAATAATATAATAAGTGCTTAAAATTTACAGTATCACAAAAGAGATAGGAAATGTTCAGGGAAGAAGTTTAGATTTTTATGTGTATGCAAGCTCAGGATGTGTGAGCAGAATGTATCACTGTCAGCAAAGCTAATGTGCTCCTGGGCTGCATTATAAGATGTCTGACACGCAGAGCAAAAATAGTGATAGCCTACTGTGTTTTGCTTTATATGCTTGTTATATTTCTACACCTGGGGTATTCACCTATGGACTCAGGAAAAATTGGACCTATCCAGAGAAGAGTGGGCAGAGTGATAGAGAGACTCAAACAATGTGATATCACAAAGGTTTGCGAGAACTAGAAGTATTTAGCCAGAAATCTGAATATATATCCACAACAGAAGGAAAGATTATCATTATTATGTTATTACCAACAAAGGGGAAAATTAATACCTTTATACAGCTCTTATAGGAGGTATATTTAGGCTCAGAATGAGAAAGACTGATTACTTTGTGAAGATTTTAATTTACTATTTATCAGACAATAAAACTTCTTGTCAAGGGCTTCAGCACTGGATAAGGTTTTGAATTAGGTATATTTAAGGCCTTTCTCAAATTTGAGTCTGATTCTTCATGTATACTAATAATTCATAAATTATAACGTGATTGTGTTTTCAAGAGAACTATAAATAAAGCCCCATGGGAATAAAACAAAGACTTTTTGGTTTTGGGAGAGGGAATCATTTTTATAGAGAATGTACTATTTGAGTTGGAGCTTGAATGACTGGTAGGATTTTGACTCTAATAGTGGACACCTCAAGTTAATGATTAAGTGATGCAAGTGTATAGGGATTGCTATTACTCACGCTGCAACTTAGGTATCACAAGAAAAGGTAGAATTTTCATTTAATCTAAAACTGATTTGGTCATGTTCATGAAATCTCATTCACTAAGAAATAGGACAGGGAGAATAGAGTGATTTTAGTCTAATCCAGGAACCTAGGTTCAATCAGTATTTTAATCAGTTAATTTAGGTAAAGTTCAGTTTCGTTAGGTTAATATACTCAGTCCCTAAGATTTCTACCTTTCCCCTATATCCTATTTTAGATGGAGTCTGGGACTATCAGGGGAAGGGAGCTTCCATTACCTTGAGGCACTGGGGCAAAAAAGGGTTGTTGGATTTGGATTATGTCTTCTGCTTCCTATGGTCTCTGTTGTGACATCCCTTGTATGCCTAGTTGCTTCTGGTCTTTCACTTGACATTGGTGGCTAGAGGAACTCACTGTTTGTGCTTTCTCAGTTTGGTCAAGGCCTAGTAGCCCTCTCCGACTGATGGGTCTCATGTCTTTGATACTTTAGACACTCCTGGTCTGCGAAGATTCACCCCACAGTCTTTGCTAAAGGATCACCTTGCTTTTTTAACATCAGGCTTCATGGCGGTTCTGCTTGCTCTCAACTCAGCTACCTTCAGACTATACAGGAACTTTCAGCAGTTCTGGAAAGTGAACTCCTACCCTCCCTCTGGCTGACTATGATGTCCTGTTCGAAGTTAGCTGAATGTGGTCCCTGCTTAGCCTGACCACGAGATATCCACCTAGAGATCTGAGAACTGGGGAAGAAATTTGTCTATCCTTGAGTTTTCCCATGCCAATCTGGATATTTCTAAAGCCACAACCCCTTACTCCACGTCCTATGGGTGTGAGTGAGTAAAAAGGTTTTTGGTTGCCTTCCTTGTGCTCTTCTACCCCCCCCTCCATAATTCTCTGAGCCAAAGAGAATATGATTTTCTTCTACTTTACCTACCTTATAGCCACTACCTTCCTTATGTCAATTTCTGGACTAAGCCTTTATATTGGGATATCTTGTCTTCACCATGGGGTTGGGACATCTTGTCTTCACTATGGAGAAACTCTATCGTTTGGTCCACCAGGACTAGCTTTGATATGCTAAACCATAAGCAAATATATATTTTATTTCTTGACAATGCGTTGATTTGAAACCTAACACTTGCTTAAAATATCCTATGTTGACTATCGAAAGTCAAATAGTAAATCTTTCTTTTGTATTTATGTGATAATCTAAATCCTACGCAGAAAGGTGTCCTGGATTGAACAGGTCTTACACCCAAAAAGTTGAATTAATATTTCTTAAAACATTACCCCTTTTCCCATTATAAAAATATTCTTACCTACAAATATAATCATGCCAATTCCCTATTTAAAGACTTTCAATAATTCCTCATTCCCTTAAGATAAAATGATTTTAGAGGTTTTCCTGGCAATCCAGACTAGTTATAACCCCCGTGTTCGCTTCCACAAACTCCCACACTTCCTCTTTCTTAACACCCATCACACTTTTACATTTTCAACATCTACCTTTCCTGATAGATTTGAAGTACAAATTTCCAACACGTAGCATATTGTTCTGTACAAAGCAAATGCTTAATAAATATTTGTATGAGTTACGGTTTCAATTATATACATATTAATTTCTCACTAGTAACTCTATAAACTGTTATTCTAGTTTACACAGTACCTTTAGAGATTTGTAAATTTCAGACTATTCTGAAAGATGAACCCACTGTGGCTGGGTTGACGGCATCAATTTCTCGTCCTACAGAGCCAGGCTTTCGAAATCAGGAAATTCACCAATAAGTAACTCTTGTCATATCCCTTGACAGGTAATAATTTACCCTCTCCTTGGGGACAGCCCTACCTTAACACAAGAACTCTTTCAAACTTCGACAAGGAGATCCATCTTTATTAATACCTAAGTTCATGAAAAGGACGATTCACTTCAAGATACTCAATTATCTTTCACAGATTTTTATCAACTTGCAATTGTGCCAAGTTCTTCCACAAGCTTATTTTACCTTAAGCTGGTTCATTTTATGAAGTTTCAGATTTAGTCATGTTATGGCTAAATGGATGTGACTAGAAAGGGTACCATATAGCACTCTATATGTAAATTATTGGTTAACATTTATGTTTGAAATCGGAAAACTGGTGAAAAAGAACTTAATTTCCAACCAGTGCACACGCTAAAAAAAGGGGGTGGCACTATTTTTGATCCCGAGATAGCAAAACTAAAAACTATTTCAAAAATGGAAATGGCAACAGAGGTCAATAGGCTGTGACTTTATTTTATTTTAAAAACATTTACACATCCAGTAAGTGTACTGAAAAATCTTAAGTGCCATTAAAAGCAACGGGCATACGAGTTTAGGACAACCTGAGGAAGCACAAGTCAATTTTCGTTTTCTATTGTAGCAAAGATTTCCTCCATATCCATAAGAGCAGGTGCTGTATTTCTCCCGCTTGATTGGCGCCCAGAACAACGCCCAGCACAGAGTGGGCATTTAATATTTATTTGTTGAATGAATGAATGAATGAATGAATGGATAAAGCCAGACTGCGAAGGCAGGCAGATAAATGGCTGTCGCCCCGAAGCATGTCCGCTGCCTTTTCAACAAGCTAGCTGGCATCTCATTCCCTCACCTTTCCGGCAGTAATGAGTCCCCATGTTTACCCCTCCTTCGCGGTGGCCAAAATGCTGTCCCTGAACCCCTCCACTCCTCAGGTAATCCGTTCATTTCTCACACAGACGCAGCTATTTCCGAAGAAGGTTCGGCGGAGCCAGCAGAGTGAGGGCAGCGAGCAGCCAGGTGGGAAGGCAGGCCGCTGGTTCCAACACCCGGACACAAAGTGTCTGGGCCCTTATTTTTCCAATCCTTGATAAACAACCAACCTGCTCGCTCTCCGTGCAGATGCCTCAGTGCCCACTCGGGCTCCTCCTGATACTGTGAGCAGAGAGGAAACGCCAAATCGCCATCACGAGGAGACAGGGAAAAGCGGGCGCAGCGCGTAGAGCGGCGCCCCCAGGCGCCCGTCGTTCCCGCGCTCTCCGTCGTCCGACGCCTCAAGCGCGAGGTTGCGCGGGCCGCGGCGCAGGGGGCAGCGGGAACGCACGCGCGCGCGCAGAAGGGGCGGGCGCATCCTCTCGAGCGCGTGCGCGCGCCGCGCCTTCTCCCTCACGTTCCCCGCGCGCCACGTCCCCTCCCCGCCCGGAGCGCGCGCCTCTCGTCCTCGCGCCGGGTCCCGTTCGGTTTCTATCAGAGCCGCACACTCCCCGGAGCTCCTGCCACAGCCGTCGCTTCGGCCGCGGCTCTCCAGCCCGGCGGCTCAGCCTCGGCCCCTCAGCGCCGCGTCCCAGGCTTCCTCCCCTCCTTCCGCCACTCCCCCTCCCTTTCCCGCCCTCCTCGCCCACCCGGCCGCCGAGAGAGCCTGGATACGAAGCAGGCGGGCTTGAGAAGGGGGTTGGAAAAATGGAGGTGCCGCGCCTGGATCATGCCCTCAACAGCCCCACCAGCCCCTGTGAGGAGGTGATCAAAAACCTCAGCCTGGAGGCCATTCAGCTGTGCGACCGGGACGGTAAGAGCGGCAGGGACCGTGAGGAGAGGGACCGAGCCCGTGCCTAGGCGCCGCGGCCGCTCTGGCTCCGCCGGGCGGCAGGGTCTTTTGTTGTCCCCCCCTGTGCCAGTAAATGCAGGTGCGTGCTCCCCTCCGCCCACCCGCCCTCCTCTCAGACCCCAGAAATAAAAGGACCCCGGGGCTCGCGTCTTGGCGCGGAAAGTCGCCGTCGTCCATGGCCGCGGCGCCCCTCGCAGCCTTCGCCTGCCGGGCTCCAGCGAGGGCGCCGTTGACACCCGCGGTTCCTGCCCCGACGAGGCGTTTCCGATCTTTGCCGCAGTCTGGATTTCCTGGGTCTCCGGCGTTTAAGGGGGAATGCCCTCTGGATGTTTCTAACACCCCCCCCCCCAACATACACCCACCCAGCCACACACATACACACACACTAGTTAGCATTCTCTGTCCAGAAACTTCAGTTCCTTTTTAAACCTTCTATCTTCAGACTGCCCAAATTAAGATGTCTTTTTATCCACTCAAATTGGGATTAGGATGAGTTTTTCAATTGAGGGGGTCAAAAAACAGTGCATTTCAGCACCAAGGACAGACACAGGCTTCATGGTTCTGGGTGTGTGATTCAGAGACTGTCAAAAATCTGTAAAGGAATTAACCTAATATATATGCTGTGATTCAGAATATGTGGCGAGTACGCACCGTTGTGTTGATATTACATCGTTTATTCATTCTATTGTTAAAGTTGGCAGTCTTCTAGAGAAGGAAATTGATTGAACACAGGTCTGAGCGTTAAAGAGATAAGCTAGTACTATGTGCAATGTGGGTAGTTACAGTGCTTCTGTGTTAGTTGCATTAGTTGGAGAGTCAATGTTATTTCAGTAATGCGGAATAAAACTTCATTTGTAAAGAAATCATCTAAGTAGCAATTGGTGGACCAAATAATTGTAAAATTCTACATCTGATAAAGGATATAGACAATTTAAATGTTGTCAAGAGGGCCTTAACACTTTCGACTACACATGAAATTAATGTTTAACTGCATATAGAGGTAATGATTGTAAAACATTTTTTAACGAAAGTTATTTAGATACACTAATATGCTCACAATAAGGTCGTAAAATTTATCAGTGGCATACAAATAGGGAGCAGAGGTCTTGTTTCCAAAGTCGTTTAAATGGAAATAACTTGGTTAGGCATTGCTTTTCAGCACGTTTAGGTCAAGAGAACACCAAATTTCTGTTTATTAATAAATTTACTATTTATTATTGTTAATATAAACTTATATTTAATAATTTTGAAACCTAAATCTAACTCTTTGAAACCAAAGACACTTTCTAAATAATTTTTGAAACAAGTGTAGTATGAATAAATAAATACTCTTGCAAAGGCTGCTTATATTTCCTTTATGCTTAATCTGTTTTGGTTACCATAGTAGTATGGGCACATATTATAGCATCTAAAAAATTCGTCACTTTGGTATCCTACTTATAAGCTTGTATGATTGGACTATGAAGATTATTTTTAGCATACCCCATAGGAAGTCATTCAGATTTAAGCTTATACTTTTATGACAAGACTTTTTATAATGTTATCATTGTAAATTGTAAATATTTTGATTTTTTTTAGGTTGATTGGAGAGAAAACCAAGAATATAATAAAAGTACATTTAGTTTTATTTACTTCAGTGATTTATCAAAAGCTCCTTTATGTAGTAATTCGAAATAGGCAATTCATTGTTGTACCTCAGAACCCAGTAATCTCATTGTTTAAAATTGCATTTACCATGTTTCAAAGATATTAGGGAAAATAAAATTGTTTTCTTGTTTATGAAGTTCACAGAATTAATAATATAGAATGCAAAAATTAATGCTGCATTTACTGTGGTCTCTTCTACAGTAGTAGCTATTTTATTGTGACGATGTTTGTTAATTGTTTCTGTTCACATTATGAATCCTGCAAAATGAGCAAATTATGTAACATCTTATTTTGGGGGGGTGCTGGCACTAAGCAGTGTCTATGTAAATTACTATTTGCAGACCTCTAATTGCTTTAATATAGACTAATTAAATGGGATTTCATTTTATAAAATAGCTTATCCCAATGAATTCAAAGAGCTAAATCTTATTTAGAAGATGTGTACAAATTTTGAAATAGCTTGTGTAGAGATGCTGTTAAACACTCAACTTTTTTTGTGATTCTACCTTACATATCAATTTAGAAATATTAAGTTGGCTTCACAGAAATAATTTAGGGAGAATAATATAGTTTTTATGGAACAGTTTACAAAGTGTTGCATTAAATTTGTCAACCGGACCTTATTTAGCATCATTTTAAATTGAGAAATTTTCAGCTAGATGTTGTTTGCTTCCTTCATTTTTCTTTCCTTTCCCTTTCCTTTCTCTTAGGTCTCATTATTTTACTTCTATAAATATATAACATAGAAAGACAAGGATGTGGTAGAATCTGTGGCAAAAGATCTGTTTATGCACTTAAGTAGATAATAAGAGTTATATTTTCATAATTTTATGATTGTAGAAATATATTTGTTTGCTCTTTTATCGCTTAGTTTTATTCTGCTGTTAATCTGGTGATGGAAACGAGAGAAACATTAATTCCTTGGAAGTGGAATAAAGTAGAATAGAGGAAAGTATATTATGATTGTTACATGTACACTTCCTTTTACCCTCTCCACTCATAGATGTTTTTAATTTTATAATATTTTACATATTATATCAGCTAAGAGCTATAGCTGCTAGTGAGCATAACTGAATGTCTCAAGTTTCCTTGGTTCTCCTCTTTTCATGTTTTTGTTACTTGCCTATTTTCCAATAAATTGAAGTTTACACTATTAGCGACAATTCACAATGTTTCTTTTTTTCATAGTTTCTCAAAATATTTAATAATAGTCTCTGAAAAATATGGGTTAGAGACCAAGTGGTCATATAATGGGATTTTGACTTAAACAAGAGGGTTCTTTTACAAACACGTTACCTTATGGATAGTCTTTTGTAAGCACGTATGCTTTGGTTGCTGGTACGTGGTCCCTGCACAAGTGTTAATTTGTAGTTGAAAATAAGGATTCTGGATATACTTCTATTAGGAAACCTGAAGTTGTATTGTAAATCTAGTATTTTCTATTAATTCCTATTGCAAGAAGAAGAGTATTTCTGTTCCTTCGTCTCTGCTGTGCTGAAGTATACTCAAGTTGCATACATGATGTACTTTATGACTTTCCAAAAAAAAAAATTGAAGGAGAATAATTTCTCATCTGGAAGCATCAACAATATGCGAACCTATTTCCAGTTTGTTTCTTCATGTAGATACTTCAGACCCTCACTGACCTGTGATAAGACAAAATGGACCCCCACCCCAAACACAGAATTCTACATCCTTGTCTCTTCATCTTTTTATTAAGTGTGTGTAAATGTGTGTGTGTGTGTGTGTGTGTATGTGTGTGTGCTTGCTTTCCTTGCTGAAAAGGAAAAATTTAACTACTTGTTTCTTTACACGTATTCAAGCTCCTTGTACCCTTGTTGTAATAAGGAGGAAAATACTAAATTAATTTGTTTTATAGCACTTTAATCCACCCCAAGTCTTCCTAGCTTTAACAATTATTATTTCTATCATTAGGGCATTTTATGACTGCCTAGATATCGCTATAGAGTTTATGATGCTAGTCAGCAAGGGAACACATTTTAGAGAAATTACACAGATAGAAGCTGAAAGATTTCCCTGCCTTTGTCTTTAACGGTAGTTCTGTAGAGAAAAATAAAAAGGTTTTCTCTCATTTACATCTTTAAAAAATAGATTTCTTTGAATGTGGACTTTATCATATCTATTTAAGTTATAAATCAGTTGGGACTCCTTATTTATACTTATTGACATGTGAATTAAGCAAGTTTTAACTTTGGAAAAAGAGTAACAGAAATACTTAGTAGCACAGTGCTGTATTGGATAATACTTAATGACATTCTCAGAAGCAGACATCTAGGAGGATTATCCGTAATCATTATTTTTAATAGTCTTTATTTTAAGAATGTTTTGTAGTTATTACTCAGTCTCACTGACATGCAGTATAGCACAGTGATAATATCATTTTAGATTAGATTGACCTCTGTTAGAATATTGACTCTTGGAAGATGTGTAACCTCAAGCAAATTACTTAATGTGCTTTAGCCTCAATCTCTCTTATGTAAAATGGGTATAATAATGCCAATCCTATAAGATGATCGAAATAATTAAATGAGGCATTACTTATATAGAATTTATTGCAATTCTTGCTACAAAATAGATAGTAATTATTATCATTGTGAATAGAATATATTCTCCACATACTTTCTTCAGTTGAACTACTGCCTTTTATTTTTTTGCCAATGTTTAGATCTTTGTTTTTCATAATTTCAGTTGTTTGTTGTTTAATTAGGAAATCGCTTCAACTTCATGAATAATTAATGAAAATTGTTAATTCCAAATTTTCAAAGAATAGTAAATTTAAGTCACAGTTACAGTGCTCTTATCCTTTGCTTCTATTTTACCATCCCATCAGTAATATCTTTGCCAGCCTCAATTCTAAAAGCTGTTTTCAGCTTTTAGTTGAAATCTTTTGTTTGTTGTTTTTTGTGTGCCTTGTGACCTTGATACCTGCTTTGAGTAGGTATTTGCATCACAGCCCTTCTCTGTTCTTGCTTTGCAATATTTGTCTTTATGATCTTTTTTCCTAAGCATAAATCTATACTAGGACATGTGACCTCTAGATTCATTTCCTTGACCCAGATATGACTACAGAGATGCTATAAATTTTTATGTAAGTATAAAACAAAACTAAACTAAAATCAAAACTAAAAGAAACAAATGAAAAGCTTGAAAACCATCAGATTGTGTTAAACCAATTCATATTCTTGGTAAGGGTTCTAATTCATTCCCAGGGAAGACAAGGAAGTCATTAGAGTAAAAATCACATCAAATGATATGTGACCAGACTCTCTCCAGTGGTAGAATGACTTATATGTCATAAGTAGTAACACAGGCAACTTGCTTTGTTGCCTAGGTAGGCGGGTCAGATAGAACACTATCTAGACAACTTCCAAATCAGTTGGTTTTATCTCCTCTGATATTTCCTCCTCATTTAGGCCCAATCTTGTGTTTTCCTCTAATTTATGTGAGTACACTTTCCTGACTACTTTTACATTATCCTGGGCTTCAGTAATAGCAGCAGCCATATCCCTTATTACAGCAAGCATAATACTTCTAGTTTATGGTTTTCCTTCTCTGTCCTTAGTAGATGCATAAATTAAGTTTTGCCTTCTAGACAAAATTTTCCATTTATGTTAAATTTCTCTATGAGAATCTTTTATCTTTTATTAATTATTTAAATCCTCTTTTTATTAGTCTAAAATGCTTCATTCTTTAACTTTAAAATATTTTATTATTTCTAGACAGTAGTTAAACAGTATTGAGCACGCTGTATTTTATACATATACCTTTGAGAAGTAAAGTTGGTGTTTGGGAAAGACTTCTAGCAGAAATGTATAGAAAAGTAGAAGAGTCTAGGCAGAAAAAAAAAGAAAGCTTCAGCATGTTCTGTATATGCAAGCATAGTAAGCAACTGTGGTATAAAAGAAATTAAAAAATAATTACTAAGACTTGGCAATTGATTGAATTATCAGGCAGATTAAAAAGCGATCAGGAGTAACTTTAGGATTTTAAGTCTGGGAAATCAGAAGAATCATTGACAGGAAGAAAAAAAAGATAATATTTAGACGTGATATTAATTTTTTATGTCTCAAATTTTAAGTTACAGTGGGCAGCCAAGTATGTCCTAAACTCTTTCCAGGGGTACTTTATTTTCTCATGGATATTATATTGCTAGAACAATATTATATACTGCTTTGTCGTTATTGTTTCAGTGTGGATCTCCATAAGAGAACTCACATTTTTTTAGGCTCTTTTTCTTCATTTCCACTTCTCAAAAGCTACTCATACTCTGATAATAGTACTTTGAGAATGATTACTATATGAAACTAACCATTTGATGCTTTAGAGTGGATTGTGAAATAGAGATTTTTGAATTATCTACATAAAGATAGTCAGAGTCTTAGGAGACTTTTAAGAGGGATTATTATAAAGTGAAAAGAACATCTGAGTTATGTTGACAAGTTTGGAATCTAACATGAAGTTATGGAATCTAACTCCTTGGAAGCTTGTAGTAAACATTCAGTAATTCTTGTGTTCTGGGGAAAAGAGTTCTAGAATGGGGAGAATAATTACTCATGGACATATATATTTTGCTAGTGACTCTAGAACTTAAGTGAAAAGGGGAATGTTAAGATTTGACTTCAGTTTTAGAGTGACCTCCAATGAGCTTCGTATCTTACCCCTTCCTTGAAGTATAGGAATGATCACATCCTGGGGAAGGCCAACTTTGAACCCCACAGATGGAATAAACCTGTAATCCAGTTTTGTTAAAAATCCAAACAAGAGCTCTACATTTTGAAATTGCTTAATAGATGTGAGTTGAACAAAGAGCATCGAACTTGGAATTGTAATTAGTTTTGTTTGTCATATTATGACTATTTGTGCCAAGTTTGTCTTTCATTTAAAAGGGGCTACCTGGAGATTTTGCATATCTACTATTTGTTGTTGTGGTTGTGGCAACTAGTGTAAATAAATTTGTCTTTTTGTTTTCTATAGCCTGTGGGAGTGTTGCTGTCTAATAATAGTATGGAAGACGTATTGCTTCCTTAGACATATGTCATTTTAAAAAGGCACAGAAGATTTTTCAATATATGTGTTGTGATTTTCATGAAATATAGCTCTCATCTTCTGTAAGCCTGAATGTTGGTGAATTTCTCAGTCTTTAATATTTTATAAGCTGATGATAAATGCCAACAAAAATCATATAATTTTGAACATCTCTTATCTGATAGGTTCTTAATGACTACATTTTAGAGTTATATCTGTGATGTAGAACAGAGGTCAGGAAATTATGGCCCTTACATCAAATCTGCAAACCTGCTGCCTATTTTTGTAAGTAAAATTTTATGGGAACACAGCCATCCCCATTTGTTTCCATATTGTCTATGGTTACTTTCTCGCAGCAGAGCTGAGTAGCTGTGACAGACCACATAGCCCACAAATCTTAAAATATGTATTGCTTAGCCTTTTATAGAAAATGTTTGCCAACAGGTAATGTAAAAGATTGAAAACACAAGTTAATCTTTCATGATAGGAGTAAAAATATTTAAAGGAGAGTTTCTGAAAAAAAATGTGTACTCATTTTATTTTTATATATTACCAGGGTTTTGAGATTATGCAGATCAGGCAGAGAGCTGTAGAAAGCTGAATAATGTTAGCAGGCAGTAAGTTAGCTCTGTGTGGGGTCAAAGTTGGGCAGCCCTCTATGTCATTGTGTCTGAGAGGCAGTGAGTGAAACAAGCCCTGATTTTAACTTGAAATCTAGCATTCATATAAATAAGTTTAGAAAAAAATGCTATTTATGTACAGGTATTTCCAGATATAGTTATAATTCTATTAGTAGATATGATGTGAACTTTGAGAAGTATGTGTAGCTATATTGATATGTGTGACAAAAAGTTAAGTGGATATCATATCCTTTCTTCTAAGCCCAACTCTCACTGAAAAAGTCAAGGTCTTATTCATCTTTCTGGCTTCCATAGTCTATCTCAAGCTATCTGTGGTAAAGGATCCTTTTAAAAAAAATCTAATCTGTGACTATTGGATGCCTAATAAAAAGATTTTAAAAAGAATTACTAAAGATATAAAAGACATAAAATGTCTTTCAAGACTAAAAACGTAATTCAAGACATAAAAATCACCGTTAAATTCCTTTTAAAGTTTCTCAGTGCTTACTTTCTGTATTTATCTCATCGCATACTAGTGCAGACTGTCACTTGTGGGTGGACCACACCTTTAAGTAGCAATAGCTAGAGTTTAGTGCCATTTTATTCTCATCCAATCATTAATTTATAGGTACTGATCTTTGTAAAAAATTTTTGAATTGTAATTGATTATACATATTTTGGAGGTTCAATGTTGACATATGTTGATTAAATCAATATTACTAGCATATTTATTGTTACAAATCGTACTTATTCTTTATGTCCCTTGTCGAATCTCTCCCCATTCCCCTCTCCCTCTCTGCTCCCATCCTCCCTGTCTCCTTTGATAACCCTAGATTTCTCACCTTCTGAAAGAGTAATGGTTACTCTGTTGATTCGTTGCCTACATGATCTGTCCAATGCTGAGAGGTGTGTTCAGGTCCCTCAATATGATAGAGCAGGTGGTTCTTCTGTCACTCTGGAATGGGCTTTGTGGAGAGAGACAGACTCGTCTTTTCTTTCATCTCTGCTGGTGACTCTCCTTGAGTCAGTGCACTCCAGTGGCTGGCAGACCAACTGCACAGTGGTTGTGGCATCTAGCTGCTTTCGTGGCAGCTGTAGTTATTATGGTGTCTGTGGTGGGCCACCCACATGAAGGTGATGTTTTTGGCATGCTCCTTACCTAGTTGCTGGTGGCAGCAGTGGTGTGCCTGGTTGTGGGAGGAGGTCTGGTCCTCAGATCCATGCCTCAGGATCCTGGGTGGATCCCCTATAGGTACTTAACTTAACCAGTTAAGGGTCTCACTTTTCTTTTGTCCTTTTACTTACCTGCTATTTTTACTATTTACTCATACATGCATTCCAACTTTAGGGTCTATATTAAGAAGATGGGAAAAAAGTATCCAAGAATGAATGTAACTTGGATCCTGCATTCAAAGACTTAGGGAGACAAGTTAGGAAGACAATACAATTAAATAAATAAATGTTATAATACATGATAAGTACTCAGTAATGGAGTATAGAACGGGAAGTGGTTAATTCTGTCTTGAATATGGGAAGCAACATTTTTCTGGGTATTAAAGATAAAATAAAAATTTTTCAGGAGAAGTAGGGGAGAAGGGAATTTCTGGCAGAGAAAAGAGCCATAAAATCATATATGTTTTATAACATTTGAAATTGTACAGGAAACTGTGCATGGTGGGAAATTAAGCTGAAGCTAGTCAGGACCAACTAGGTTATGCCATGATTGGGCGTTTGGATTTATCTTCTTAGTAGATTTCAAACTTTCTAATTTGTAGAGAATTTTTATTTAAGAGAAAAAACCAGTTTACAGAATTTCATTTAACAAGTAAAGGTAGCATTTTATTAGTGTACATTTATCCTGTAATTTCAAACTTATGAAATTATTCAGATAAAGTCAATCATTGGTATATTGAAAGTTGTTATTCTGTATCAACCTCAGCATCCACTTTTTTTCTGTATCTTATTTTCATTGCATTGTGCATAGAAAATACTGGTTCATACAAATAAGTAGTGGCAAATCGTAGTGTTTTTAACTCATTTTACCTTCTCAAGATACACTTCAACTAAATTGATCCAGACTTAAAGAGAAATAGTAAGATTATTTTTTTCAAACTTGAAGAGTGTTGCATTTGGGGGGAAGTGATAGAATCCATTCATCAATCAGTTCATTTTTTCATTTTTCAATGATAAAATAGTGTGTCATAACATTCTGAGATGCCTGTTGATAAATTTTTTAAAGACTCATATCTTTGTGCTGATTTCTGTTATAATTTTAAAACAATTACATTTATTTTACTTATATGATGAATCCTAATTGTAAGGATCCATTTTATTACTGAAAAATTACCTGCATTTATAAGCTTGGTAACATTGTGATTGTATTGTCAAATTGAGTTTCTTCAGCTTATTAAAGAGCTAGATAATGAAATTGGTTTGTCCAAGTTATTTATATTTGAAAGGTAATTATCAAAGTTTTTTTAATTAATAAAAAATGTATTTGTTCTTTCTTTTGAAATATTTATACCTTGTTTCAGGACATCCACCTAAGTTTAGTATGAAAACTGAATTTTGGGGCCGAGCCCGTGGCGCACTCAGTAGAGTGCTGCGCTGGGAGCGCGGTGACGCTCCCGCCGCGGTTCGGATCCTATATAAGAATGACCAGTGCACTCACTGGCTGAGTGCCGGTCACGAAAAAACGACAAACAAAATAAAAAAAAAAAAAAAAAAAAAAAAAAAAGAAAACTGAATTTTGAAATTTTCTATATATAACACTACCATTAGCTCAGAAAAACAACTTCAGTTTGAAGGATAGTTTTGATGTGATTATCCAGAACTATTTTGAAATATCTTAGTATCTAATCCTTATTAGTGTGCAATTACTACTTGATGAAATCTGGCAACAGCTTTTACAGGAGCTACCTCCCTTGATTTTTTACTTTATTTACTTCCCTTAATATGGTTGTCTCAACATTTCTGACAATTTAGTTGATGGTGTATTAAAAACTGATTTGGACATTAAATTTTTATTTTCCATTGTGTGTTGTTCCACCATTTTTGAATTTATCTGTTTGAAAAGCTACAAAAGCAAATGGAGAGATCTGCCACATTCATATTCTCATATAGTTAATTTAGAAAGGTTTTTTCAACACTTGAATTAATCAGGTATATATATGATGAATAATTTTTGTATTCTCTCCATTTTCAGTTGTATTTCAATGTTTTATTTCAGTTTTTTGGCAACAGCTTACTCATTTAACATATTTGTTGCAATATCACAAATGCAGGATTCGATAAGCTTTTTGTCCAATTTCATATGCTTTTGTTTATAGGTGATGTGATGACTTCGTTCTGAGTACATTTTAATTGTCAGATTTACAATAACCGCAGCCACTCTACGTTTTGTTGCAAAATTATGGAAGCTGTCAGATACCATGTCACTATTTTGCAAAACCTTGTTATATGAAACCCAGTGAAAACTTGTTAGTTTTTATCACTACAACGTAAATCTTAATTACAGATGAATATCATTTTATTTTAGCTTTGAGTGAGTAGTCCTGAGAGCTTCAAGCGTATTTATTTCATTTACAGCATAGTTGCTGGTGCAGTCAACATTACCTGAAAATTCAACTGATCCTAATTAATAGTGAGACTTGAGACATCTTGAGCCAAATCAATCTCAATACCTCTAGGTAAAATTTGTTTAATATTTTCTGTTTTTAACTAGGGATGTTTCTAGTTGTATAGGTAATTATTTCATTACCTATACTCGAAAAACTGTAACTCTATCCCAAAGTTAGAATAACTTGATCACAAACATAACTAGAGAATAAGTACACAAAACTCATAGTAATCCCTTAATCTAACTTATTCTGATGAAAAGGCCAAACATACACCTGAGCCTTGCCTGCAACTAATTGAATGCTGCATGCCAGTGCATAATGTGTTTGTAAGATTTTACTTGAGCATATATTTGCTGGCTTGAGTTTAAATGAACAAACATGAAACAGAGCCACACCTTTTTATTCATTGTGCTATTTCGTGCACTGAGGTAGAAGGCAGAGTTTTATTTTGATGTTTACTCAAAATCACATAATACAGCACAGTTCAATGTATGCTATGTGTATTAAAGTTTTTAAGATAGTTTAAAAATAATTAAAAAGTTAAATGATAATGTTTGTTGAACCCCTTAATCATCTCTGTATTAAAAAAAAATTATATCGTTGGTCAGTAGTTCTCAAAATTTATCACCTATAGACCTTATTAAAACAGGTAGCTGGGCCCCTGAGTTTCTGATTCATTAGATCTAGGGTACAGCTCCTAAATTTGCATCTCTAACAAATTTCCAGGAGATACTGATGTTGGTGATCCAGGGCCCACACTTGGAGAAGCAGTCACACTTAGGCAGCATGACCAAAGAAGTTCTTAGGTAGGGAAGAAATAATAAGTATTTGGTTTTTAGAAATAGCATGGTATCCATTCGATGAGTGAAGCAGGATATTCAACTTACGGAGTTTAACTGCTTATACAGCAATTATAGATGATAGGTAAGGTTGTTATGACAGGATAGATAAAAATTAAGGGTGGAATTGAACGATATTTCTGAGGCAAAAATCTGTTGACTTTGTGATCAAACTGAAAGTGCAGGATACAAAAAAAAGGAGTTCTTGAGGATGGCTAAATTTGCTAGACTGGGTACATTTTGATACCAGTAAATTCAATACGAATTCTTGGTTGGAGGGAATGTGAAAGAGTAAGCTTGATAATAAGCTATTAAAATCACTTCTGGACAAGTTAGATTTGAAATATCTGTGGCATAATCCAGATGGAAATGTCCAGAAGTCTATTAAAAATATTCATCAATCTCATAAGGAGAGAATTTGAGGATAAAGATGAAAATTTGGTAGTCCTTTCCAAACTGTTTTCAGTTGCCTTATTTCTCCTTTATCAAATATTTCTTCCTTCATCTTCTAGTCAGTCTTTGAGACCTATATCAGGTTGTCCAGATGTTTACTAGAGTGAGTAAATTAGAATGCTAGTGTCTGTGTGTGTGTGTGTATGTGTGTATGTGTAGTGTCTTTTTTTGTGTGTGTGGTGTCTAAAAGGATCATTTGAAAATTAATTACTTCTGATATAATTACACTTGGTGGGTGTGTGATTAATTGGGGCAGTTAACATGGAAGAAATACGATGGACCTCTGCTCTGTACTTGACAGCATTCTCCCCCTTGTTTTGACTGGCAAAAGAACTGAGTATGATTTTCTGTGTTTACTATGAAAATACACTGGATTAGTTTTTCCCTCTTTAGCAATGGAATTTGCAGTGCATAAAAGAACTGTTGGAACTCAAGTTAATGGAGACATAATGACACTGGTGCCTATAGAAAAACCAAAATCTTCACCAAATCTATGTTTAAGGCTTTCATACTGAACATATATTTCTAAGATTTTTCTTTTGACCTTAAACCTACTAATTTTAATGTTTACTAGGGTGCTTGTTGAGTGTTAGCCTATTTATGACATAGTCTTTTTAAACTTAAATTTTGGTATTTTGCAGATTCCTTGTGTTAAGCTTCGATAAACCTTCCATTTTAATAAATACAGTTTTCGTATAATGTTTTTAAGTCGTACTGAGGCTGGGTGCTGGAGCCCATTTTTATGTATTTTCTTCTGGTGCAGTTCAGTATATCCAATATTAATTTCCCTGGGTTTTGATAGCTTGATTTATCTTTTTTGATTGTTATTTTTAGTGGTTTAAAAAAAAAAGAAAAAGCCATGGTTTTCGAATTTGCTGTTTATACTACTTGTTTTGCTGAAAGCTTTACTCATTTAAATTCTAATGATAGAATTTACAGTAATGAAATTTGAACTTGAAATAATGATAAATGTTCCAAATACAATCTAGCCACTTCTGCTAAACGTTTATTTTGCACCACGTATTATAGAAGTATGGCTTCACCTATATAAATATTTCTAAGAGCTTCACAAATATTTGTAAGAGCTTCATTTGGTTGAACTATTGAACCTTTTCTTTGCTGCCCTTATAATAGTTTGTGGAACTTTTTCCAGTTTCTTTGCCTATAATATTAATACTTTTCTTTTTAATTCTCTGCCATACAAAGACCACCAAGTTTTATTATCATGTAATAATGTTTTAATGAAAATCTTAAATGTATTTTCCTGGATACATACATAATACTATTTATTTTGCACAGATAATGTGTGCGTGTATCATTTTCGTTGCACTTTAAAATGCAAATATGCAATACTTTAACAAAATCTGAAATTTAAACTTACAAAACACATTAATCAGGGAATAAATATTTTCTCTGCAAGAGTGTTCTCTGTTAGTGTTCTTTGTTGTTTTCTTCAGAATTTGACAGAACAGCATAATGGCAGTGAATTGAGATATCAACAAAATTGTCTTAAACAATGGTTTCTTAAGTTATCTCTATAATTTCTAGGAAAGTAAGTATATATTAGATATTGGAAATTCAAAGATTTAGCATTTTTCATTTTATTTATTTAGAGGCCATGTCGAAGGTAGCTAAATTATAATTTTGCTGACAATTAAATTTCAGTAGTACTCAAGAAGGGATGAATTTGTGTCATTTAACTGTGAATTTGCAAAGCTTGTTGCCCAGCATTTCTATCAACATCCCTTTATTTTTTCTTTGCTCACACAGAACTCTTATGAAATGTCAAAAACATTATTTTTAAGAAAAAAAAAATGACTCCTAAGAAAGTAAAGTATGGTGATATAAGCAAACAGAAAGGGGGAAAGGATTTTAAGCAGAATAGTTCCTGTTAGATTAAAAAATGTTTTGCAAAACTATTGCACTGACTAATGTTATTATTTTAGTAATATAATTCAGGGTATTGTGTAATTTATTTTGGTGTCAGAATTTCATTGCTTTTAAAATTACTTCTGTTGTCTTGCATTATCATTAAGGGTCTGTGAATGGCTTATGTAGGGGAAGAAAAATCTTTCCTTCCTATCTTAACATTCATGGCTGAGGCCCCCCAAACAAAAGACAGGTTAACATGAGAAAAGTCTACAAATTTAATATAAGTTTTACATGACATGGGAGCCTTCATAAGGAAATTAAGGACCAAAGAAAAGGGTAAACCTGTGCTTTTTTTTTTTATGCCGGGTTTGATGAAGAGTGGACAGTCATGGGGAAATATGATTGGAGGATAAGAGGTTATGATCTAATGGTAATAAACTGGTGGGAACTTAGCAGAGCCTGTTTGTTCAGATTCTTCTCTGTGTCCCTGTGTCTTCAGAGACAAGGATTTTCTTTTCCTCTGGGTATAGTCAGGGCACCTCTCCAATGAAGATCTTATGACCAGCTTCAGGGGAGGATGGTAGGAGAAAGTCGGAGAGTGACCTGCCTGCTTCTGCTGTTTTCTCAAGCTTATTCAGCTTAAAATATTTGGGGGTAGCATGTCCTGAGCCACATCACTTACTAAGTTTTTTTGTTTTTATATTCCACTACTTGGGAAATTATATGCGTTAGTTGTTTTTATAAATGTAAGGAATTTCAAGTATCTGTTGTAAATGTCACAGGCATATTGTAATGATCTTCAAGTGATGTGTATGAACCCCATACACAATAGACAATCGATTGGGCCATGGAAGAAAGTAATAAAACTTCTATTAACATTTATTTTTATCTCATCTAAAATAAGAAAAAGTAAGTTTCAGTGATGTTATCTATGTAGATTAATAATAATTGGTATATCGAACTATCAAGTATACCATATGGTGTATCAAGTATACCATATGCATATGCATGGAGTACCTTTGTATAATTGGTGTATGGAATTGAGAAATGAAGAATATCAGTGTTTAGTAAGCACAGCTAATGATGAACTTTCACCAGTCTGGGTGAAATTGTTTCCAACTGTACACACAAGTATCTACAACTTTACAACCAAGTATCTAAATAACTTGAATTTAGGACTAGTCATTTGAATTGCTGTATCACAAAATGTTAAACCAAGATTATTAAAATACATATTCATATTCTTTAATAAAAGGTTTTTATTCTGAAATAAAATAAATTACTTTAAAATATTATGTATTTTATAATTTAAAATTTCTATTTTGTCCATAGTCTATTAATATTTATAATATACTAGTACATAATATATGTATATGTATATAATTTATATGGAAATGACTGCACTTATATTATTAATACACTCAATGTTTTTATTAGAAATACACTCAACATTTTCTTATATAAAGGTACCAGATGAAAAAAAGTTTTAAGAACAAATTTTTATTGTATTCATCCTATTTTTACACATCTTGCTTTATATAGCAAGGTATATCTGTAATAAATAAATCTGCTCAACATATTCAAATGATGAAATTATGATTATATTACATAATTATATACTTTATTGTCAAAAACATTTTTTAAATGTATTTTTTTATCATGATGTTGTTTGAAGCAATTTAGATGAATTCCGTAGGCTCTAGAGGTAAACAATTTAAGAAAATCTTTAGTTAGGTATATGAAATCTCAGCCTAGAAGTGCATCGAGCAGCTAGAACACCAGCACAGATTTTGAAGCTTCTTGCTACCCACTATTCTCTATGAGAATCCTCTTTTCCAAGAGATGTCCTCATTATCCTTCTCAGTTTTCAAGACACTGACCTTCAGAGGCATTCTGTGCATAAAATCTTAAGAAAAATTCCCTTGAATTTTTTCTCTTTATTGGTCTGACCTGATTTTATCTCTTATAACTTTATAACTTAATAACTTTGAGAATCTCCTTGATGATCTGCATATTGCCAGTCTTTCTTTCCTCCAATCACATCTTATTCTTTATTTCAAAATAATCGTTTTGAGAATAAGTTTTCACTGTCTGTCTTCCGTGCTAAGAAACCTTAATTCTAATGCAATACATTTGGCCTTCATAGCAACCTACCCTCTTTTCGGGTTATTTGGTTTTGGCATCTGTCATCTTGTTGTTGACCAGTCTTACCTGGCTGACTAGGTAGTAGTACTCCTTTTTTCCCTACATTCCAAAATTTTACTGTATTCAAAGTGAACTTTTCCACATACAAGTTGTTGTACCTCTTTGCCAGGGAAAGCATTCCCTGCTTTTGCTCTGCTCCCAAAATTCCAACTGTCTTCTGGCTATGCTGCTGTATTTATTGTCTTTAGCTCAACACTTTACCTTGGCAAGTTCCCTCAATTTAGAGAGGAGGAACTTAGGTTCAAGAGAAGTTAAGTGACTTAGCTAAGGCTATATAACATGTCAGTGAGAAACTTTGTATCAATTACTAAGCTTCTCTATTTCTGCTCCACTATACCATGGTTTCTCAATTGATTGTCCTATTGTGAGGAAATATTATCAGAAAAAAAATTGAGTTCCTGAATGTAAGTATATAAAATTTAATCATGAGGCAATGAAAATACTATTAACTAATCAATGCAAGAAGCTTAAGAAAATTGCTCTTGAGAAAAGGTGTGGTAACCTAAACGTTTTTAGTTGGAAGTGACCTTAAAAGAATCTAATGCAGACCAGTTCTCTTATTTTACATATAAAGAACAAGGAAGGTTAAATGATTTGCTTAAAACAATACAAAATAGTTCTAGATCAAGGCTGGTAAGGCATCTGTAATACAGTGGTTAGAAACCTACACTTTAATGCCAGGCTTCTTGGGTTGAAACCTTGGCTTTTATATTGATTATTTGACATTGGGCAGTTCACATAACATCATTGTACCTCATTTCTTCACCTGTTAAAATGGGGATGATAATTATAGTTCTTAATTCATAAATATTTGTGAGAATTAAAAAATATATGTAAAACACTCAGAATAGGGCCTACCTAGTATACGTGCTCAGTAAATATTTCTATTACTAAAAGACTTTGATCCAGTGCTATATTTAAATATTGTCTATTGTGCTTAACTGAGGAATCTTGAATTCCTTAATTTGCCCTGGTAGTGTGAGAACCCTGGTGTCTAGAATTGCCCTCTAGTGCTTCTTTTTTTTACTATATAAAATTGTTATTGTTTTTATTTTTTTGTTGTTGTTGTTAGAGATTTCTGTTTAACTTTAGAAAAACTATTTTTGTTTTATTTATGTTACCATCTGCCAAAGGCTTTTTCAACTTTATTTGAAGAGTTTTTAATATTCTTCGAGTAGTGAGCCAAGCGAAAAACAAATTTACCTCATCTTTAAAACATGTTTAACAAAATCCCCTCATTTTATCATTGCTGTTGCCATTTTGGCTTTTATGAGGAGAGGTGATGAAAAAAAAATCATTGCGTTTTATTCACTAATTTTTAGCACACATATATTTTGAGTAATTTAACTACATGGTGTATACTGAATGAGTTTCACTTTTTAATTTGTGCTGCTCCTTTACTAGTGCTTCAGTTCAACTTCAGAGGCAATGACCACATCCAGTTTAAAACTGATTAGACGTTCAACTTGGAATTTAACACTGGATATGGCTAAGAGAGATAAGCCTAAAATAGGAGTGTGAAGCATTAATCTTTTGCTGCTTCTTATGTCAGTGAAACCAGAATTTTGTGTTTCTTCTGTGAACTGGAGAATCTAATGCTGTATGTAAGGGGTCAGCACCACTGGGACAAGTGAGTTTTCTTGGTTTCTCATAGAAGCTGAAACTAAAATCCATGAGCATTGTGATTAACTACATTCAGATTCAGATTCTTTCAAATATTGGTGGTGTCTTGGGCTTCAGAGTCTGAGATTCCAGGATGGTCATATTTCCCTGCTCTTGACCACATAGTTTACCTATGCAGAGAGAAAAAGGTTTTGTTAATATTCAGGTGTCAGATTATTCCCTATGGAACTGTTTTCTTTCTTAATATTGTGACATTTGAATTTCTGTGTCCTCCGTTTGTAACTCCTAAACCCTGGCATAATGGGAAGCTGCTGTGAGAAAGTATTACTATCAAAAGGTTTCAATAGTCCTGTAACTGGTTCAATAAATGCAGTTTGATCATAGGTAAAGAATAAAATAGTACCTAATAAAGTTTTCTTGAAAAATGAGTTGGAATTCTCTTAATAAAGAAGTACTGGTATATGGATTTAAAACAAACCCAGGAATGATAATCACAGAACAATTAGAGCTTTCAAGATCCAAAATTGGGGTGAAATGCCATTTGGATACCGCGATTATTGGGGAAATATGCTTTTTAAAAATGTAAATGATTTGGATGTGAAATAACTGTGAAAAATGTGCAGATCATTAGGAGATGCTGTAAGCACAGATGTAAGAGACAAATAATTTAGAAAGAAGGGCCTAAAGATTAGGTGCATAGAAAAGAGGTAATAAAAAGTGTTATGTAAAAATAAAAACTAGAGGCCTGTGGAAAGAAATAATGCACCAAGCAGGGTGGCAAGCTAAAAGTTTAAATGAGACCTTTTTAGACAAGAATTAGATGTGATCTGCAGTGCTTTGGTTAAAGAAAAGTAAAAAGGTCGAGAGCATATTTGAGAGGAAAACATGGGGTAATTTAGAGATTGTTAATCTCTAAATGTCACATAAAAATTAGGAAATTATAACCTCTTTCAGTATACATGTATTTACTCAAAAATACTTGAATATATTTGGACACTAATGAATGTTAGCAAACGGGATTTCCAAAGAAAAAAATCATTGAAGATTACTGGGGGTACTGACTTTCTAGAGTGAATTAGAAAAGTTATGCATTAATTAGACCTAAGGATAGAGTGAATTAATAATTGCCTTTTATATCAGCTAACATTTATTGTGTACTACATGCCAGATACAATATTAAATGTTTTATATGTCTGCATTACCTTATTTCATACTCATTGAACCCAGGAGGAATGAGACCTTTACAGGATCATAAGATTTACCAAAGGTTAGATGACTCTTTGTGGCATAGCTAGAATTCAAACCCATGTCTGAATGCACGGTCTTAGCCACTCTGTAATTAACATTGTGTACTTATGTATGCAGGATATAGTTATAAACATAGGAAATTAATTTGGGTATTAGCATAATGAAGGTATGAAATTTGTGATAAATATTCAGAGGTGTACAAACAAATGCAGTTTACCTTTCTGAAAATGAAACTTAAAAGTCTGGATTAGCCTCTGCCTATGGGTTCCATTACTTTGTTCCTAAACTTTGTCTGTTTCACATTTCCCTTCCTGGGTTTGTCCTGAAATTCATGCTTGTTTTTTCTTAAGTAATATCCACTCTTTGTCCTCTTTTGAGTGCTGCCTCAATATGCAAGCCTATTCCTACTTCTCTTGTGCAGGGTAGCATAATCTTTACCTGCTATCATGCCCGGGTCCCACACCTTATTGTCTATTTCAATACCTAAGATATTCATCCTCATTTCCTATCTTCCTTTAATTCTGAAAGTTAGATATCCAAAATAGCAATGGTTTTAAGTCTGTAAAACACATATTCAGTTGGATTGGAAACCGCTGCATGATGTATAGAAACAATGATAATAATGAAATAAAAAAAATAAAAAGTTCAGTGATCTCAAATGAGTTCAATGATCTCAAAAACATCAGTCAGATAATCTTATTTTCCAAAAGATGTCTACACTGACATTAAGCAACTGACGTAGTTGAGATTTGAACTTAACTGATTGAATTGATCAGATATTTTATGTAATAAACTGATAAAGCTTGACAATTTAGACCTACATGATACCAGTAGCACCCTCCCCAAGTTGTGATGATCAAAAATATCTTCAGACATTGCCAAATGTCCCACGTTTGAGGCCGAAGAGGTGAAAATCAGCAATCATACAAAATCAGCAAACGTACATTTTTATTAGAAACTCATTCAATTTAATTCTAGACCTTAGGAGTTAATGAATTAAGTGAAAGAGTCTAAGAAACAGTACCATATCAAATGTACAATTTGAGTATGAATTACCATTAAGCTATTCAATTATATTGCAAGGATATTAAGGGCTGTGATGTGTTGTAGGCTTTACACACAACTGCTTCTAAAACACCCAATTGTTGATTTAGTTGATATTTACAGTAACCTCTTTTCCCACACTACCCTGATCACCCATGTTATAACACAATATTCAAAGTAGAAACCCAACAAGAAACTAAACTGAGAGAGAGCACGATGTAACGAAAAAGTCCATGGACTTGGAAGAAAAAGACATGGATTTATATTTGTTTCTTTTAATTACCTGCTGTTTAACTCTAATCACAATATTTAGTCTCCCTGAGTCTGAACTTATTTATCTATAAAGAAGGTCAATTAAACTATATCGAATTTTTTAAAAACTTCTTAAAAATATATCAGACCTTGGAACTAGTGCCAAACCACAGAGAAGTTTTCATCAGCTTTCTGTGAAATGAGACAAATATAGAAAATTTAGTGAGTTCTTCATAAAGTTAAATTTACTCAATTTTGAAGGACCGTCTTTAATTCTGAGATTGTCTACATCTGATGTTAAAATGTAATTTCTTTAATTAAATTGCAATTATGATTGTAAAAGAATATGGTTTTCTTTTTGTTCCTCCCCAAATCAAACAATTTTCTTGTTTTTGTTTGAAATTTTACTGGTCTGTTGAACAAAAAGATTGAGAAATATTGATTAGATCTCTAAGGCCATACCCCAAAAGAGAGATTTATAATTCTATAAGCGTGCAAATAGTAGCTCTACTATTTACTTTTATCTGATAATATTATAATAAATCACGCAAGGATAATCTGCAGAAAGAATTCAAGTTAAAAAAAATAAAACAAATGAAAAGAATAAAAATGTCTGATAAAAACTTACTATTCTTAAAATGGATTAAAGGAACCTCCATATAGGATGGTACTTTTGAGCATAAATATCAGACTAACCCCTCCACAAGATCTTGGCCAAAATGAATAAAGAAAAATAAAAATAGGGGGAAACTTTCCTTAAAAATGAAAATTATATAAGGGTTCTATCAACATTGCTCTCATGAGGAATCTGTTAAATAATTTACCCGTGGAATCCTGTTGTAAAAAGGCATTAAAATCTTGATTACTACTTCTCCTCAGAAAACCATATAATGTTGCACCAAAAAAATAGTAGAAAAGCTCTTTGAAGACCTTTTCTAGCACCCTCTGATTTGATGGAGGAAGGGATGTATAACTAGCAACTCCACTTGGAATTTTCCTTGTTGCTGGGGATGAATGAAGCAAATATGCTAGGGGTCACAGAAAGTGCAGCTCTACTACCTGGGGGGTAATGAGGCTTATCCCTAAAATAGTAAGAATCCTGTGTGATGTGGGACTCAACAATGGAAGGAAAGAATCCAAATATCGCTACGTATTGTAACTGGAGGAGGAATTCAGCACGTAGAATATTAGAGGTGGAATGCTGGCCCCTGATCAGTATATTAACCAAACCAAGAGACTAAATTGGGATGAAGTTTCTGTGCTGGTATTGTCTATATCTCTGCTTCTTTTTTCTCTTTACACAGATTTCAGAATCTCTTAACCAGAAAAAAATGAATTTATGTAACTACCCCTTCAGATTAAAATCTAAGAGGAAAATTCTAACAGCATCCTCTTATAGGAAATGAGGATATTTAAGAAGGATTCATCAACCCTGTGCTAGACCTAAAAACTTTTTGGTCAAGGATGAAAACACAGCAAAACCAAAATGAGGCTGACCTAGGCTGACCAAAGAACTAGGTGGAGTAAAACCTAGCAATGAGGCAATAGAATAACATATTTCTGAGAAAGGTTTTATATAGTAAAATCATGTAAATTTTATAGATTCTGATTTGTGTTCTCAATAAAATTCAGTATTTGGGATTAATGAAACAAAGGATAAAAGATTAGATAAGATAAAATCTGCTACATAAAGAGACCTAATTGAGAACAGAAAAGAATAAAACAGTTTTAAAATTCTACTTAGTATAGACTGGAATCCACACTGAAGAAAAAGAAAAGAGAGATATGGGAGAAAAGCTTAGAATTTTTCTCTCAGAATGTAAAGGAAAAGACACAGATGAAAATAGAAGATGATGTATTTGGAGGACAGAAACCTATCAAATGTACTGATACTTATGGTTCCCAAAGAAGAGATAAGAATAAATTGAACAGAAGAATTATTGTGTAATCAGATGCTGAGGTGATCAATTAGGACAAAGAGCCAAACTGAAAGTAACAATCAAGCCTTTATTTATTTACTGGAACAAGAGGCAAAAAGAAGGCACAGCTCCCCAGTGTTCCATTTCTTCCCAACAGAACCTCACTAGGCAAGAGTCAGATGGATGCAACAGATGAGGGGTGGGGGCAGGTAGTTGTGGTGGTGGAATCCTCTCTCTGACAAGAAGCAGTTACAGTGGAGAAAAGTGCCTCAGCCAACCCCCACCCTCAAAAGGAAGTCTTGGTGGAGGTGCCTGATAAGGAAGAGGTGCCTGTGCTAAGAATGCAAATGTGCATATGAGCATTGCTGGTGTAGAGGAGCAGGGTGAGGAATGTTTGTGGTGTGTTAAGTCCTTGACTGCAACTCTCTCCAGAAATATGTAATGTACCCACTGTGCACCAAGTCTAGTGTGAGGAGGGAAGCTACCACCATGAGATCTGCTAAGCAAAGCCTTGAAAATGCTTATCATTGGGTGTGAAAGATCCCACACAGGCTTTTGGCCTGGAGCTGGACTCTTCCTTGAATTATAAGAATGGTAAAAAATCCAGTAAACAACAGGGGGATAAAACAGGTTAGATAAAGTGAAGGAAAATCCGATCAGCCCCAAACTTCTCAACAACCTTTAATGCCAGAAGACAAAGTAGCTGTAGAACAATGTCTCCAAAAATTTTAGGCAAAAATGTATCAGTCAAAGAATCCTGTATTTAACTAAGTAATTAAATCCAAATAATTGTTTTAAATGAGGTTATGAAATGGAATGGAAAAATGAAATTATTTTGAAGGAAATAGTTCATGTTTTATAAAAATTCAAAATATGTTGGCCCTAAAATTCTAGAGTATACCGTCAGAAATTCTAAAGTAAAAATGTTACAGAAAAGTCGCCAGAGGAAATGCAGACACTAAGAGAAATGGAGAAGTCAGGTGATTTATTACGCCGGCAGTCTCAGGGGAACTACCAACCCCCAAACCTGAGTCTTGAATGCAGGGAGAACTGGAGTTATATACCTTTCTGGAACAAGCAAGCAAGCTTTTCTATTGGCTCTCTGTGTGTATCCAGGCAGAGCCACCCAAATTGGGGTCTTCACCAGGTGGTTAAAGGTGGGTAAGGGGCTTTGGGTAGGGGGCTTCACCAGGTGGGCAAACTGGGTTACGGAGACAGGGGATTTGGTTAGGGGGCTTTCTGCAGAAAGCCACTAAGGTTTTAGGCTTTTTTTTTTTTCCTCAGAGGTGTTGAGGCAGGATTGCTCCAGCCAGAGCAGCTGGGATGCAGGGAGGAGTTTGCCAAGGACAATGACACCTCAGGTCTGCCCTCCAGGACAACTCAGTCCTTCTAAGATGGGAGGGGTGCTTTCCCAAACTTCTCAAATGCCTTTAGGACATTTTTTCCCCATTGTCTTATCATCTGGCTGCCTCACCTCCAAGATAATGTCTTTAGCAAACAGTTTATTTGCTTCACCCTTGCATTTTTTTTTTTTCATGCTCTTTGCTTTTCTTTACATTCTGGCTTTTGAATTACTTCAATCAGCTAGGCTTACACTGGCTACTAAGTCTTAGGCAGTTTTTTAAAAGCAGCATTTGTCCACAGTTCAAACAGCTGCATTTGCCCAGACCATCAAGGAGTGGCTGCTCTGTTCCTGTGCATATCTGCAGCTCTTTCCACAGCTGCTGCCTCAGAGACAGGCACATAGTAATGGAAACTAACTTTTCCACCTTTGCACCAAGTGAAAACGTAATTCAAATTCCGTGGCACCCATTCTTGGGTCATCTGCCCATCTGCATGTGGCACTCTATTCTCAGGTTTTACAGCACCCAGCCAGCCATTGGGTTTATGTGGCACCCTCCAAGCCTTTTGCCTTCAGACAAATGCAACATGCATTACTACATAGTCTCTAGAGCATGTTACACCATCCACTCCTAGGTTGCATAGGTGCAGCCGCCAGGGGCTTTCCCTGTTTCTGCTGCCTTACTGTCTCAATTTCTTGTGCACAACAGGTCGTGCCTGGAGACGCACCATTTCCCCAGCTCACAGTGGGTTGGTTGTCTTCCCTGGAATGAGAAGCAGGAGTTGCCAGTTGCTGCACATCATCGTCCAGGATATTTATCCATGCTTCCAATGACTCTGCTTTCTGCCACAAATCTCAATCAGTTTGCAGCGTAGTGAGCAAAAGCCAGGCTCTAGTCAGCAGAAAAGTGGCCATCAGGCACCACATGCTCAAGGACAGCCACATTTCCTCCCCGTCCCAAGGGGTTTTGTGTTGTAGTACCTGGTCTACACTGCCTTGCAGTACATTATGCAGCAAGCAGTTCCTGGTCAACAGGAAGGTGGCCATAGGGCACAGCATATTCACAAGTAGCCACATTTCCTCCTTCTTCTGAGGGCTTTTGGCTCTGTTATGGCCAACGCCCGACGGGTAAAAGAAATTTGCCCACGAGAACTGGGTGATAGGAAAGGGAAAAGAGTTTATTTCTGGCAGCCAGGGATACGCAGGCCAATCGAAGTACGCAGGCCAATCGAAGTGCGCAGCCCGGAGTTGAAACCTCTCACAGCTTTTATTTTTAGCTAGGCAGGAATTTTTCGCACCTGACACAATCTAGCCAGTGCAAGCAAGCCAGCAGTACATAAGCTAATTTTGTGGGTAGCCCTGTAGCCCCTCCCCACCCTGGATTACCCATAGGGACTTTTCAGGCTAAAATGGCAGAGCCGCCTAAAATGGCATTGGCCATGATTCTCTGTTTATTCCCCCATTTATTTTAGCAAGCGACTTGTACAGAAGCAGAATGCATATGTTAAGGTCGGTAGGGGTTGGGGCATCCCTTAACATTCTCCCCTGTTGTTGTAGCTATAGCAAATCATTGCTATCTTAGGGGTTGAATTTTAAAAAGCATGTTAAAGTCTCTTTAGTCTTATCTTAGTTGGGTGGTTGGTGGTCTGGACGCTCCAGCAGTCGGTGTTGGGGTTTGAGTTTGGTGCCGGTTTGATGTGAGTCTAACGTATCTAAGCATCCTTTCCAGCAATCTTTACAGCTGTGGGCGTGCTGAGGCTCACTGGGTATGGTCCAGTCCAGCGGGGCTGGAGGGACGAGGCAGTTAACTTCTTTATGTACACCAAGTCGCCAGGTTGAGGGATGCGTCCCGGTGGCTCCTGCTTTGGAAGGGAAGCGTTAGCATTTAGTTTGTTTCTGATTTGTGAACAAATCTGTTGTAGGGTTTGAAGTTCCCCCAAAATAGGGGCAGGCAGCTTTTGGGGGTCAGCCTCCATTGGCACCCTGGGTAATAGGGGTGGGGGGCAACCGAAAAGAATTTCATAAGGTGTATATCCCTGTTTATATGGGGAATTTTGTACCCTTAATAAAGTGCAAAGGGAAGGAGGTCTACCCAGTTTTTGCCAGTTTCTAAATGAAGCTTACTCGGGTTTCTTTTAAAGTTCTGTTCATGCACTCAACCTGTCCTGAACTTTGAGGGCGGTAGGTGCAATGTAACTTCCATTTTATTCCCAAACATTTGGCCAGTTGTTGGGATATTTGTGCCATAAAGGCAGGTCCATTATCTGACCCGAGGGTTGTGGGTAGCCCAAACCAGGGTAAAATTTCATTGATTAATTTTTTTACTACTATAGAGGCTGTTTCAGACTTGGTAGGAAATGCCTCGACCCATCCAGAATATGTATCTACTAATACAAGCAGGTATTTGTATCCATACCTTCCAGGCGTAACTTCAGTGAAATCAACTTCCCAATGTTCTCCTGGAGTATTATCTGTTTGTCGAACTCCAGACCATCGATGAGTGACCTGTTTAGAGTTGCTTGAGTACATGTAAGGCATCGGTTAGTTAATGATTCAATAATTTTTGATGCATTATTAAAATTAAATGATTGTCTAATTAATTCTAATAGCTTTGTTTTCCCTAAATGGGTGGCTTGGTGAATTTCATGAGCCAAGCGTTGACCCATTTTTTCTGGTAGCCATATGGCTTTGTCCTTTGATTCATACCACCCAGTGGTTATGTTTTTTCGGTATCCCAATGTTTCAGCCTTTTCCTCGTCTTCTGGAGAGTACTCAGGTTTTAGTGGCAGATGAGGTTGTGGTAGCAAAGGTGCTATGATTGATTTCCCGGTTGGTTGGAGTGCCACTGTTTTAGCAGTCTTATCAGCAAATTTATTTCCTTGAGTTTCTACAGTTGTTTCCCTTTTGGTGTGCCTTGCAATGAACTGCAACCTTGGTTGGAAGCCAAATAGCTTCTAATAGTGGAAGAATTTCAGGAACATTTTTAATTGTCTTTCCTTCTGAAGTGAGTAACCCTCTTTCTTTGTAGAGGGCCCCATGTACATGTACAGTAGCAAAGGCATATCTACTGTCAGTGTAGATATTTACAGTCTTACCTTCGCTAAGCTGAAGGGCCTTTGTAAGAGTGATAAGTTCTGCCCACTGGGCTGAGGCCTGGGACCCGAGAGCTTCTGGACGTAGTACTCGTTCAGGAGTAACCACCGCGGCACCTGCATACCTGAGTCCGTCAACCATGTAGCTGCTGCCATCTGTGAAAAGAGTTAGCTCCGCCTCCTTGAGAGGAGTGTCTTGCAACCCTCGTAGGGTGCCCTGGAAGGCAGCTAAGATTTCAAGGCAATCATGTGTGACTTCGCAGCGGTCAGGGTCACTGTCAGGGAGCACGGTGGCTGGATTTAGGGCAACCGGGTTGGAGAATGTAATATGTTCGGGTCCAAGCAGTTGGGTCTGGTAATGAGTTAACCTTGCATCTGAAATCCATTTTCCTGGTGGGGTTTTTAGTATAGTCTCTACCCCATGAGAGGTAGCAATATTTAGGAGCTGGCCCAAGGTTAACTTATTAGTTTCTTTTACTAGGAGTGCAGTTGCAGCTGTAGCTCATAAGCATGTGGGCCAGCCGGTGGCCGCTGGGTCCAGCTTGCGTGACAGGTAAGCCACCAGTCATTTCCATGGCCCTAGATCTTGGGTTAGCACCCCCTTTGCGATGCCCTTGTTTTCGGCCACAAATAAGGTAAAAGGCTTTTCTAGATTGGGCAGTGTCAGGGCTGGGGCCTGCGTAAGAGCGGCCTTTATGTTGTTGAATGCCAATTGGAGTCTCTCAGTCCAAGTTATTTGATCCCCTGGACCCTTAGTAGCCTCACAGAGGGGCTGGGCCATTTCAGCAAAGTTGAGAATCCGTAAGTGACAGTATCCTGTGGCTCCTAGGAATTCTCGAATTTGCCTTTTAGTCTTTGGCTCTGGTATATTTAGGATGGCTGTTATGCAGTCAGGGGACAATTTCCTTTCCCCTGCGCTTAAGATATATCCCAAATATGTCACCATCAGGGAGCAAAGTTGGGCCTTTTTAGTGGATACCCGGTATCCTAGGTATTGTAACATCATTAATAAATCCCCTGTGGCTTGTTTACAAATCTCCAGGGTGGGTGCAGCCAATAGCAAGTCATCGACATATTGTAACAGTGTTATGTTTGATCCCCACTTTACCTTGAAATCTTGGAGATCTTGGCTCAGCGCTTCATCAAAGAGCGTAGGTGAGTTTTTAAATCCTTGGGGCAGTCTAGTCCATGTTAGTTGACCACAGTAGCTTCCATCTGGGGCTTCCCATTCGAAGGCAAACAGAGGCTGGCTGATTTTGGCTAGGGGCAGACTGAAGAAGGCATCCTTTAAATCCAACACTGTATAAACCTGATGGAGGGGATTAACCAGGCTCAACAATGTATAGGGATTTGGTACATTTGCATGGATAGTTTTCCACCCTCTTATTGACTTCCCAGAGGTCCTGGACAGGCCTGTAGTCATTTGTCCCTGGCTTTTGGACCGGTAACAGGGGAGTATTCCAGCTAGACTTGCAAGGCACTAGTATCCCTTCTTGTTTTAATTTATTGATGTGAGGTTCTATCCCTTGTCGTGCCTTTAACGGAAGAGAGTATTATTTTACTCTGATGGGGTTGGCAGTTGCCATGAGCTGGACCACTATTGGAGGTTGGTGCCTTGCTAGCCCAGGGAGATTAGATTCAGCCCAGATCTGGGGCACAAGTTTCATGTAATAAGCTAGCAATTCTTGGTGGTTGGAGGTTTTATCCTCCTGCAGTTGTTCTGGCAAGAGCTTATATTCTTTGGACAAAGGCAGTGTCACCAAAAGGGTGGCAGGTTGCTCCAAGCTTAGTGGAGTAAATCTCTGCCCAATAAAGGCACTGGACAGTCAGGCATTAAAATGAACGAATGAGTGACTGTGTTCTTCCCTAAGCCAGTGAGTCGCCCTTCTGTCCATGAACAAAATTTAGTTTTCCCTGTGGCCCCTTGAATGGCAGTGGGGGGCTTATTGCTAGGCAATTCTGGTTTTTTCAGTACAGAGTATGTAGCCCCCGTGTCCACCAGAAATGATACTGGTTTTCCTTACAGTAGGCACATTGATCTTTATCCAGCGGTGGGCGTTTTTTTGCCCCCATATTGACTGCTCCATTAGGGGCCTGAGGTTTCTTGGGTTGGCCTTGTGTGGCCAGCAGAACCTTAGTTAGTCTTTTAAGCTGCTTATCTTCAGGTGGGTCACGATTTGCGAAAACCTTTTGGGCTATTTCTACCAACTCTGAAAGAACCTTGCCCTCAAATCCCTCTAATCTCTGCAACTTCCATTTTATATCAGGTGCAGACTGAGCTACAAAGGCCAAATTAACTGCCCTTCGATTTTCAGGTGCTTCCGGGTCTATGGGTGTATAGATCCGGTACGCCTCTAGGAGGCGCTCTAAGAATGCACTTGGAGATTCGAAGGGCTATTGGATTACTTCACTAACCTTAGATAGGTTTGTGGGTTTTCAGGCTGCAGCTCGAACCCCTCGTAACAGGACCTGGCAAAACCGATCGAGAGCCTCCTTACCTCTATTACTATTTGGGTCCCAATTGGGGCGGTGGGTGGGAAAACAACAGCCAATCACTCAGGGTCATCCGTGGGGAGACCACTGGGGCCCAGGACATCCTGTTGGGCTCCTCGGCGGATTCATTCACATTCCTCAGAAGTGAACAGAGTCTGTAACAATTGTTGGCAATCATCCCAGGTGGGCTGGTGAGTATAAGAGACAGACTCAAGCAGAGAAATGAGACCGTGTGGATCGGCGGAAAAGGAAGGGTTCTGGTTTTTCCAGTTGTAAAGATCACTGGTGGTAAAGGGAACATATACCATAAAAGGGTCGTTTGCCCCTGCGGCCTCACGCAAGGGGAAGAGTCCGGGAGGGGAACCAGTTGAGGAAGGTGAAGAAGGGGAAGCAGAGGAAGGAGGGGACACTGGTGGGGCGGGACTCTGGAGATGATAAGAGGCCCCAGAGCGGGTGTGTGGGGGAGAGAGAAGTGGGTTAGACACTTGGGTGGGGTCCTCTGCGTAAGGTGGAGGGAGGCAGGTCAGGTCCGGCTCCTCTGGAGCGGTTGATAAAACTTGCTTAGGGGCAGAATCAGGGCGCGGCTTTGTCAGGAGAATGGCGGCGGTTTCTGCGTGGTGAGCATTTTTCTTTAACCCTGGAAAACATCTTTTTAACCAAGGAGGAGGGTAAGAGAATTTCAATCCAAATGAGAATATAAGGTATCTGATCAGGGTGTCCTGGTTTTCTGAAGATGACCCGTCTGACAGCCTGAGCTAATGGGGGGCTAAGAGAGCCCTCTGATGGCCAGCCGACATTGAAGGCTGGCCAATCAATCTCACAAAGGACTCGCAAGACTTTGGGGTCCACGGAGGCCCCAAAGTCTGCAGCCTTCTCTCAGAAGGTGTTAAAGTTCATAAGAAAACATTGGAGGACAGTTGGTCTGGAGGATCCTTGTCCCACGATGTCCTGTGGAGCGGAAATGGCTAAGCTACATTTATAACAGACAACACAAAACGACACTTATAACAGACAACACAAAACGAAACTAGACGAACAAAAGGACTTAAACACAGACCGAAACTAACAAATGATACGTATATAATAAAAGATTTTAAAATCAAAATGCAAGTCCCAACAACCTAAAAAAGGTCCCAATGGATCAGAACGACATCTCGTTTGATCCAGGGAAAGAGGCGTCTACGGCTGCATCCAGCCTAGCCTTTTTCCCAACCAAGGAGTCAACTCACCATATTCAATGGCGCCTGCCGTGGGGTTTGTCTCTCTGGGGCTGAAGAACGTCTTTTCAGGAATTCCCCCCTAGAGATCAAAAAAGTCCCAGAGCCAAAAGGACGGTTCTCGAGAGGCTTAAGAGATCCCGGACAAGCCCCCAAATGTTATGGCCAACATCCGACGGATAAAAGAAATTTGCCAACGAGAACCGGGTGATAGGAAAGGGAAAAGAGTTTATTTCTGGCAGCCAGGGATACGCAGGCCAATCGAAGTGCGCAGCCCCGAGTTGAAACCTCTCGCAGCTTTTATTTTTAGCTAGGCAGAAATTTTTCGCATCTGACACAATCTAGCCAACGCAAGCAAGCCAGCGGTACATAAGCTAATTTTGTGGGTAGCCCTGTAGCCCCTCCCCACCCTGGATTCCCCATAGGGACTTTTCAGGCTAAAATGGCAGAGCCGCCTAAAATGGCGTTGGCCATGCTTCTCTGTTTATTCCCCCATTTATTTTAGCAAGCGACTTGTACAGAAGCAGAATGCATATGTTAAGTTCAGTAGGGGTTGGGGCGTCCCTTAACAGCTCCTGTACCTGCTGAGAATCCTGTCACAGACTATGCCAAATGTGGTGTAATCCTTCTGACAACGCCAATTGTCTGGCTACTGCTTGGGCTAATGTCAGAAATCCTGCTCACAGTGCCAGTTGTCTAGCTCTTAATCCTGTTTGTGATGCCAATTGTAAAACTAGGTGACCACACTAGTTGTCGGGCTCCTTTACCTGCTGGTAATCCTGCTGACTGGGCCAATTGTTGAACTAAGGCTGGGTTTGGAGCCCACAGACCCCTCAAGCCTGTTCACAGACTGGGTCACAAACCCTTCACACACCAGGCTGATATAACTGTCAAGTACACATATATGTTTCATACTATGGCTTCAAGAAATATAAAGCAAGAAGTTTTAGGCTCATGAGGAGAAATGAGCTGAAACACAGTTGTGGTAGAAGAGCACTTTAAGCAGGCAAAAACAAGTTAAGGGTGGGAGGATCTGAGTATCTGAATAGTTTTCCTTTTATGGGTTGTTCTTTTGGTTTAAGTCTAAGAACTCTTTGCATAATTGCAGATCCCAAGATTTTTTCCTGTCTTTCTTTTTCCTAAAACTTGTATGGTTTTATGTTTTACATTTAAGTTTTTGATCAATTTGGAGTGAATTTTTGTGTAAGGTTTAGGTCAAGGTTTATTTTTTGCCTTTTTTTTTTTTTTTTTAAAGATGACCAGTAAGGGGATCTTAACCCTTGACTTGGTGTTGTCAGCACCACACTCAGCCAGTGAGCAAACCGGCCATCTGTATATGGGATCCGAACCCGGGGCCTTGGTGTTATCAGCACCGCACTCTCCCGAGTGAGCCATGGGCCAGCCCATATTTTTTGCCTTTTAAGGTAAAATAAGATTTCAAGTTTCGTTCATCAAAACACATGGATATTTTAAATAATAATATACAGAATTGATAAGCGTACAAAAAATAGTGTTACTGGCTGCCAGGCTCAACTTGCCCTCTTGCAACTAAACAAATGACTCGAAAGCCCAAAAGTTAGTGCAATAATTGGAAGGTTTATTCAGATAACCTGCATCTGAGGGATGACCAGGCTAAAGTCATCCCACCTTCTGATGCCTGTTCTGGGAGTTACAAAGGCAAAAGAAATGGGAAGGTGAGGTAAGGGTTTTGTCCTGCAGGCAAAGTGGGAGGCTGGTCACAGGATCAGCAGAGGGTCTGAGTCAAATGTCAGGGTCCCATGAAGGACTGGTTGCTTTGGTGTCGTGGAGTCTGCAGCTGGTGTACTGGTCAGCTTCAAGCCCTTGATGTTATTTCAGGGTTGGAGTCCTTATCTCCTAAGGAAAGCTCAAAGACAATAACCTTAGTTGAGCATCACCTGAACATAAAAATACCTAACTTGTACCTCTAACTGATGTGGATGTAAGTTTCCCTTAAGCAAGAAGGTGAGTTCATAATGAGCTAGGGGTTTTGCCTTTCTTTTGGATTGCCTCTGTATTCAATTGAAAGTAAATAAACATAAGAGGTAAATCAACGTAAGAAGGTATAATGGGAGACAAACAAATAAACAATTGAGGAGGATACTTCTGGGGCATGATTTCATCTTGGGGTAGTTTCAGCCATATGGTCAGTTTCTCATTCTGCTAACCTCAAGGAATTGATGATTATCAGTTCCCAAGCTAATGGCTAACTGAAATTTTCTGCTTGGTTCTAGTTACTCCAAAGATGGCCATTCTCTGGCTAAGGTCCCTTTCAATAGGAACTCTAAAACTGTAGTTGGGAATACAAATTGGTGAAAACAAATATGATTCAACAATTGCACTTACTGGGATTTATCCAAAGATAAATAATCATAGATATACACAAAAATTTACATGGAATAGTGTTGACTGAAGTATCATTACAGGAAAACATTTTAAACCATCCAAATGTCTAGTATTAGGAAGACTGATTAATAGAATAGAGTACACCAAGATTAAAATTATATATAGCCATGCAAAAATGTTCACATTATTAAATAGAAAAACACATTGTAAAACAATGTGCACCGTATGTTATTTGTTGTATAGAGATTACAAGTGATTTTTATTTTCATTTCTGTGTTTTTTCCTAAAAGTTCCAACAATATTTAGTGTTACCACTAAGAGTATTTTTATTTTGAAAGTTTATTGTAAAGCAGAGAATAGTTTGTTGTGTTGTGGTTACTATTTTGAGTTTTATTACTGTCTTAATTAGTTTTCCTTTTTGTGAATTTGAAACTGTTACAATATTTTAAAGTTGCTTTTAATGAAGAGGAAAGTACTTTTCTCTCAGAAGACTGTACTGTATCTTTCACATTGTAGTGGAATGTGAAGAAAAGTGTGTGTGTGTGTGTGTGTGTGTGTGTGTGTGTGTGTGTGTGTGTGTGTGTGTGTATGTATGTATGTATGTTACTGAACCAGAAGGATGTCTATCATCTACCACGCCAAGTGACTAAACAGTCTCTCATGCCAAAGTCTGCATTGATAAAGAACAGCATTTATTTGAATAGCCAGTCAGAGGAGAACAAGGCAGCTCAAGTAGCTTGAGATCTCAGACTCCCAGATAGCTTAAAATAGTAAGCATTTATAAAGCAGATCATTAGTGGGGGTTCCAGGAGTCGTGTGGGAATCTGATTGGTTCAGGTGAAGTCATCACAATTATCCTTGGGATCTTGACTAATGTCCTTTTTGACTCCTTCAAGTCTGGAAGATATGCACTTCAACACAGGCTTTCAATTGATGGCATTTCTGCAAAACAACTCAAGAGTGTCCTTATTGATGTAATCTTAAGCCATTTACTGAGGAACAAACATCTGGTGGCCCTGAGATCTTGTTTAGCATTAGGGAGATATATGCTTAACTAACTCTATTCTTATCTTAGTGTTAACCGGGCTTTATGGTTACTCCTAGGAACTCAGCCCATCACTAAGCAAAATTTTTCCTTTACTCCCTGCCTCTAGCCAGAGGCCTGCTGTGGCTGAGGGTATAGAGATAAGCATAGGGGAAATATTGGGGATCCATCCCATTTCATATATACATATATGATTTTAATTATAAACTTCTCCTATTTATTCCTTGGTAGAGATTTTTTATCACTAAAACTTCAGGAAGGAAAAGAGATATGATATGAGAAAATTGCTCCTGGCTGCTGCGTTTAAGGGAGGGGAACCTAACATCTACAATTTCTTTCTTAGAAAGATGGTTCAAGGCTTATTATTAATTCTAACTATATTTGTTACCTTTTAAAACACTCATTTTATTCAAATTGAGTTGTTTAGTCTCTTTACTACAGTAACTAAGATTTTAGATTGGCTTTTAATGTAACATACAAAGGAAGATACTATGTGGAAGAAAATTAACTACTTTCATGGCAAAACTGATGGGGCTAAGGGGCAATGGTGCAAAGAATATGCTCAAAACATAAAGGTTGCCCATAAATAAAGACATGCTCTATTGCAGTTTTTGCCAGAGCATATCTGGTTTATTTAAGTAAGAGACACTTTTAATCCTTATTTAAGATAAAACTGCATTTTTGGATTAATCAAATATGGACATCATGTCATAATCTCAATAGCCAAGTAACTTTTTTTTCTGATTAATATTTCAAAAAGGTCAATATTTTTGAAATCTCGGATTCTAAGGAATTTAGCTAAGGACTTTGATAGTTAAATAATTTGTCTCAGTACAAAGCTATTAAAAGAGAAAAAAAGTATTGGATGATTATATGCAGTGTTGTATATTCACACAAATAAATACACATACACACATGTTTAAAATGAGACAAAAACATTATGGTGAATGATTTCTATCCTGGACTGTTGCCCTAAAGTAAAGGAATAAGAGTTGTAATGACTAGTGTTTGTTTAGAATAGCTTTTCCAATTCTTGAGCTGTAAGGGGGAAAAAACAAAAAATATGCAAATTTGAGCAATCAAATTTCTCTGTGTCTTAATTTATCAAACGTATTGACAGTATTTTACCAATATATAGAAATTCATAACCCTACAACTCTGGTTTTTATATGCATGGGTTGAGTTATGTAATATTGAAAGTAGATGTAAAATTGATACAATTTCAAATGTTTTAGTGAGCTTAGATTCTTCCAAGCTTCTGTAGATCCAGGGCTTATAATGTGTATGCATCTTCTTCAGTACATGGAATATATACTGGACACCCACAGATATTTAAAAATTGCTTTCTTGGTTTGAAAGGCACATTTGAACTGGCTTTGAGTCTGTGGATATGTTTGGTGAAATTTATCTTAAGTTTTGTACTTATTGAACGCCATCTAAATCAAACACTAGTATTTTCTCTTAAAAATAATTTCTCAACTTCCTTCACACATTTCTAGTCTTCTTTTTATAGCGTTATCCCTCGATATTTTCTTTCTATACTATGTGCTGAATGAACTTAATTGAAGATGCACCATTCCTTAATGCTTTTTCTGTTGCTTCCATTTAGAATGCCATGTCCTCAACTTTTCCACTTCTGTCTTCACCTGTTAAAATTTTACTTCTCCTGCAAGGAAGAGTGTCACATGTTTTCTGAAGCATTTCTCAATTCCCATAATACAGTCTTTCAGTTAGGTGATGTGATGATTTCTATTATGTCAATTTCCACATTATTACCCATTTTAAATCCTTGAGGCAGAAACTAGTTCCCTTATCTTCTCATACCTCTTCTATTGCCTACTTCTGATATGTAAACAATTGGTAATTAATAAAAGTTATTGTTTTTTAAATTTTAATATATCAATATTCAATATAGTTGATTTTTGTGTCCCTTTATCAATTCCTCCTTTTCCTCTCTCCCTGTCCCCCCACCCCCTCCATCAACATCATATATGTTCACATCTTAACAAAAAAGGAATTTCTTCCCACCCCCCCATTTGTTTATTTACTTATTTATTTTTATTTGCTCCCACAAATAAGTGAGAACATGTGTTATTTCTCTTTCTGTGCCTGGCTTATTTAATTTGATATAATTTTGTCTAAGTCCATCCATGTTGCTGCGAATGATAGTATTTCATTTTTTTTTTTTAATAGAAGAGTAGTATTCTACTGTGTAGATATACCACATCTTCCTTATTCATGCCAATGTTGGGCATTTAGGCTGGTTCCAACTCTTGGCTATTGTAAATAGCACTGCAGTGAACATGGGAGTATAGGTATCCCTTCAACAGATGATTTCCATTCCTCTGGTATATACCCAGCAGTGGAATAGCTGGGTCATATGGTAGATCTATCTGTAGTTGTTTGAGGAACCTCCATACCATTTTCCATAAAGGCTGCGCCATTTTGCAGTTCCACCAACAGTGTAGGAGGGTTCCCTATTTCTCTGCATCTTTGTCAGCATTTGTCATTCTCAATCTTTTGGATATTAGCCACCTTAATTGGAGTGGAATGGTATCTCAGTGTCGTTTTGATTTGCCTTTCCCAAATGCTGAGTGATGTTGAACATTTTTTCCATGTGTCTGTTGGCCATTTGTATATCTTCCTTTGAGAAATTCCTATTCATCTCCTTTGTCCATGTTTTTAATTGGGTTACTTGTTTTTTTGCTGTAAAGTTGTTTCAGTTCCTTGAATATTCTGGATATTAATCCTTTGTCAGATGTATATTTTGTAAATATTTTCTCCCACACTGTTGGATGTCTTTTTGCTCTGTTAATTGTTTCTTTTGTGGTGCAGAAGCTTTTTAGTTTGATATAATCCCATTTGCTTATTTTTCCTTTGGCTGCGTGTGCATTTGGGGTCATAGTCATAAAGTCTAACCCAACTCTACTTCCTGGAGTGTTTCCCCTATGTTTTCTTTAAGGATTTTTATTGTTTCAGGATGCATATTTAATTCTTTAATCCATTTTAAGTTGATTTTGGTATATGGTGAGAGGCACAGGTCTAGTTTCATTCTCCTACATATGAATGTCCATTTTCCCAGCACCATTTACTGAAGAGGCAGTCTCTTCCCCAGTGTGTGGTCTTAGAGCCTTTGTCAAAGATCAGATGGCTGTAAGTACATGGGTTGATTTCTGGATTCTCTGTTCTGTTCCATTGGTCCATGTGCCTGTTTTTATGCCAGTACCATGCTGTTTTGTTTACTATCACTTTGTAGTACAAAGTCAGATAATGTTATGCCTCTAGCTTTAATTTTTTTGCTCAGGATTGCTTTGGCTATTCATGACTTTTGTTCTTCCATATGAATGTTAGGAATATTTTTTCCAGTTCTGAGGAAAATGTCATTGGAATTTTGATGGGGATTGCATTGAATCTGTAGATCACTTTGGGTAGTATGGACATTTTCACAATGTTAATTCTTCCAATCAAGAGCGTGGATATCTTTCCATCTTCTTGTGTCCTATTTAATTTCTCTCAACAGTGATTTGTAGTTCTCATCATTGAGATTTGTCACATCCTTGGTTAAGTTTATTCCTAGGTATTTTACTCTTTTGTTGGCTGTTGTAAGTGGGCTAGCTTTCTTGATTTCTTATTCTGTCAGTTCACTCTTACAGTATAGAAATGCTACTGATTTTTGTGTGTTGATTTTGTATCCTGCAACTTTGCTAAAATCATTTATTGACTAAGAGATTTTTGTAGAGTCTTTAGGCTGTTCTATATATATATAGGATCATGTCATCTGCAAACTGGGACAGTTTGACTTCATCTTTTCCAATCTAGATGCCCTTTATTTCCTTCTCTTCCCTGACTGCTCTGGCTACTTCAAACCCTACGTTGAATAGGAGTGGTGAGAGTGAGCATCCTTGCCTTGTTCCTGTTCTTAAGGGAAAGGCTTTCAATTTTTCTCCATTTGGGATGATATTGACAGTGGGTTTATCATATATGGCTCTAATTGTGTTGAGATACTCTCCTTCTGTACCCAATTTATAGAGAGTCTTCATCATGAGCAAATGTTGAATTTTGTCAAATGCCTTTTCAGCCTCTATAGAGAGGATCATATGGTTTTTGTGTTTTATTTTATTGATGTGGTGTATCACATTTATTGATTTGCATATGTTGAACTAACCTCACATCCCTGGGATGAATCCCACTTGATCACGGTGTATAATTTTATGTATGTGTTGTTGTATTCTATTAGCTGGTATTTTATTGAGGATTTTTTCATCTATATTCATCAATGATATTATCCTGTAATTTTCTTTTTTTGTTGTATCTTTGTCTGGTTTTGGTATCAGGATGATGTTTGCCTCATAGAATGAGTTTGGGAGAGTGGCCTCTGTTTCAGTTTTTTGGAGTACTCTGTAGAGAATTGGTATTAATTCTTCTTTAAAGATTTCATAGAATTCTGCAGTGAATCCATCTTGTCCTGGGCTTTTCTTTTTTGGGAGACTGCTGATAACAGCTTCAATTTCTTTGATTGTTATTGTTCTGTTCAGATTTTCTGTCTTCTTGGCTCAGTCTTGGTGGTTTGTGTGTGTCCAAAAATTTATCCATTTCCTCCAGATTTTTAGATTTTTTTTTTTGGTGTATAGTTGTTTACAGTAGTCTCTAATGATTCCTTGTTTTTCTGAAGTATTGGTTGTAATATCACCATTTTGATTTCTAATTTTTGTTATTTGTGTCTTCTCTCTTCTTTTTTTGGTTAGCCTTGCTAATGGTTTGTCAATTTTATTTATCTTTTCAAAAAAACAACTTTTTGTTTCATTGATCTATTGTATCATTTTGGGGGTTTCTGTTTCATTTAGTTCTGCTCTGATCTTATTTTTTCCATCTACTAACTTTGGGTTTGGATTGTTCTTGCTTTTCTAATTCTTTAAGGTGAAGTGTTAGTTGTTTACTTGCCATCTTTCCATTCTTTATGAGGTAAGCATTTAGTGCAATAAATTTCCCTCTTAGTACTGCTTTTGCAGTATCCCACAGGTTTTGGTATGATGTGTCATTATTTTCATTAGTTTTAATAAATTTTTGATTTCCTTTTTTCAACCGATATGTCATTAAGTAGAATGTTGTTTAATTTCCATGTATTTGTATAGTTTCCAGAGTTTTGTTTGTTATTGATTTCTAGTTTTAATCTAGTTTTTTAGTTTTAATCTAATTTTAAAACATGGAATAATTCCAATTTTTTTGAATTTGTTGAAACTTGATTTGTGACCTAACATGTGGTCTATCCTGGAGAATGTTCTATGTGCTGAAGAGAAGAATGAATATTCTGACGTTGTTGGATGAAATGTTCTATATATATCTACCAAGTCCAATTGGTCTAAAGTATTATTTAGGTCTTGTGTTTCTATGTTGATTTTTTTTCTTAGATGATCTGTCCAGTGTGGAGAGTGGGATATTCAGATCCCTAACTATTATGGTACTAGTGTCTCTTTATTAAGTCTAATAGTGTTTGCTTTGTAAATCTGGCTGCTCCAAAGTTGGGTGCATAAATATTTATGATTGTTGTGTCTTCTCTTTGGATAGATCCTTTTATCATTATATAGTGATCTTCTTTATCATTTTTTATGGTTTTTGGTTTAAAGTCTATTTTATCTGATATAAGAATAGCTACTCCAGCTCTTTTTTCATTTCTATTTGCCTGGTATATCTTTTTCCATCCTTTCACTCTTAGTCTATGTATGTCTTTACAGTTGAGGTAGGTCTTTTGAAGGCAGCATATTGTTGGGTCCATCTTTTTAATCCAATTGGTCAGTCTCTGTCTTTTGAGTGGGGAATTCAAACCTTTTACATGTAAAGTTATTATTGAAAGATATTGATTTATTGCTGGCAATATTGATTTTTGTTTGGATGTTTTAAATATCTTTTGTTCCTTTCTTTCTGATTTACTGATTGTCTTGTGTTTGTTGATTTCTTAGAATAGTTGATCAACATTTTTTTCTCTCTCTTTATTGTTTAACATTTTATTTTACTGGTGAGTTTTGTTCTGTCTTGAATATACATAGTAGTGATGGTTGTTTTTCAGGCACCAGATGCAGTACTTTCTTGAGAATTTCTTGTAAGTCTGGTCATGTGGTAGTGAACTCCCACAGTTTTTGCTTGTCTGGGAAATACACTGTTTGTCCTTATCATTCATTTCAGAAGGATAGCCCTGCTGGGTTAAGTATTCTTGGCTGGCAATTTTTGTCTTTTAGTATTTTGAATATATCTTCCCATTCTCTTTTGGCTTTTAGTGTTTCTGATGAAAAGTCGGATGTTAGTCTAATAGGGGTTCCCTTATAGGTGACTTGATGCTTCTCTCTTGTAGCTTTTAAGATTCTCTCTTTGTCTTTGAGTTTTGCCAATTTGACTACAACATGTCTTGGAGAGGACATTTTTGGGTTGAATGTATTGGGAGATCTTTGAGCTTCCTATATCTGAGGATCTGTATCTCTCCCTCTACCTGGTAAGTTTTCTGCTATTATTTCATTGAATATGTTTTCAATGCCATTTCCTTTCTCCTCCCCCTCTGGAATACCCATGATTTGGATATTGGAGCATTTGTGATTGTCTATTATCTCTTAGATTTTCTTTAAGTTTTCAAATTCTTTTTTCTTTTTTTTTCTTGGTCTGCCTGTGTTATTTTGAATAAGCCATCTTCGAGGTCAGATATTCTCTCTTCTGCTTGATCTAGCCTGCTGGTTAAGCTCTCTGTTGTGTTTTTTATTTCATTGAATAAATCCTTCAGCTCGACAAGCTCTGCTACGTTCTTTTTCAAGGCATTGATTTCTTGTGCATTTCCTCTTTCAGGTCCTGTATACTTTTTTTCATTTCATTGTGTTGTCTGAGTGTTCTTTTACCTCATTTAGTTTCCTTAAAATTTTTGCTCAAAATTCCTTGTCAGTCATTTCAAGGACTTCCTATTTTATAGGGTCTAGAACATGAGAGTTGTTATATTCCTTTGGAGATGTCATACTTTCTTGTTTTTTCATATTTCTAGTCTCTCTCCGTTGGTGTTTAGTAATTGTGGGTAAGGCTGTTGCAGTCTACTTTGTCCACCCTGGTGTCTGGAGTAATATCAGGGAGTTTTGTTGACACTCAGCTGCCTGTTGCTGCCTCAGGTCCTGGGGGATTAGTGGTGGCTGTGGCTTCTCTCGGTGGCGGGGACTCACCTGGCTGGTGGCCAAGGGTCCCATATGTGCAGAGGGCAACTGGAACTCCTCAGCTCTGCTGCTGCCTCCATCCCAGGGGGTCAGTGGTGGCTGCGGCCTATCTTGGGGCCTGGCTGGTGGCCTGGGGGTCTGCTGCTGCCTTGGGTCTCAGTAGGTCGGCAGCTAATAAAAGTTATCGTAATACTTGACAAAAATAAATTTGAAAGGAAATATGTAATTAGCAGAGTGAAAAGCATCCTCAACCAGCTTTATAAATCTGATTGATTTGTCATAGTCAATTTAAGAAGCCACTTAGTTCAACCACCTTCCTCAAGGAGCAAACAACAAACCATCCAAGACATAGATTTTATGTTAAAATCTTCCAGGAAGAGAAGTTTTGCATTCTTGTTTTTAGTGATCGTAGAGAATTTTCCTAGACAATATATAAATCTCAACAAGTTGTCTTCAGGAAGTTTTAATAAAATTAAAAATACAAAAAATGCTTTTCAACAATGATTAAATTTAGCACAGAGTAAATATTGTTTTAAAAGTGAATGCATCTGATTTCTAAGTGGCTGAGGTAATGACAACTGCCTAAATCCAAATCTCCCAATCCATCCTCCAGATATCATAGAGATTAACAAGAAAAAAATACAGTAACCTAAATCCCACACCTTTAGCATAATTATAAGACTAAAGAATAATAAATGCTGGCGAGGATGCAGATAAAAGGGAACCCTCCTACATTGTTGGTGGAACTGCAGAATGGTGCAGCCATTATGGAAAATGGTATGGAGGTTCCTCAAACAATTACAGATAGATCTGCCACATGAGCCAGCTATCCCACTGCTGGGTATGTACCCAAAGGAATGGAAATCATTATGTTGAAGGGATACCTGTACTCCCATGTTTATTGCAGCACTATTTACAATAGCCAAGAGTTGGAACCAACCTAAATACCTATCATCAGAATGAATAGATAAGGAAAATGTGGTATATCTACACAGTGGAATACTACTCTGCTGTAAAAGAGAATGAAATACTACCATTTGCAGTGACATGGATGAACTTAGAGAAAATTATGTTAAATGAAATAAGCCAGGCACAGAAAGAGAAATACCGCATGTTCTCGCTTACATGTGGGAGCTAATAAAAATAAATTAATAAATATATAAACAAACAAATGGGATGGGAAATACACAACAATTACAATAATTCCTAGAACTTGTTAAAGTAAGTGAACAGATATGATGTTGATTGGGGTGGGAAAGGGGAGAGAAGGGGGGGAAGGGAGGAATGGCAAAGGGCCATGAAAATCAACTACATTATAAAAATAAATAAATAAATAAATAAGAAATCAAGAAAAAAGAATATTTTGCTAGTACTATTTCTTGAATTCTTACCCAATGTCCATTCTCAGATCAAGTGGAAAGAAAGGGAAGGATTCAGGGAAACTGAAAGGATGAGAATAAAGGAGAATAGAGGATCTAAGATTGAACTAAAGTCACTCTCAAAAAAGAAAGTTCATTCAGAGCACTAAATATAAGGAAGAGACTTAAAAGTATATACAAGATTTATTCTTGCAATGCTTCTTTGGAGAAGATGATGAAAAGAAAGAGGAGATGCTCTTTGGAAACTGTTTGGTGAAGAGTAAAAGAAGCAAGAAGGGAGAATTTAAAATCTTGCAAGACAAAAGGAAATTAAAATTTAAAAACATACAGCTCCTTTTTGCCTCCTTAAAAAATACTATTCATTGAAAAACAAACAAAAAAACGTCTATGTTACAATCATAGACAAGGTGGTCTTGAACTAATCTCATAAACTACTCTTCTTTCAGCAGTCTTCATGTATATGAAGCTAATACAAGAAGAAAACAAAAGAAAAGTAAATATTACAATATTCCAAACTGAATTAAATATCTTTAAACAAACATTGATGGAAAAAACACCTTGATTCAAATTTAGAAAATAAAATTAGAAATAATAGAGAACAGTTAGAAATGAAATGAGGGTTAATTGAACTCATGAAGGAAATAGAAATAAAACAAAAGTATACCAGAAATGAAGGTTAAATTATAAAAATTGTAAGAAAGAATAAATTTGAATGAAAACTTAAGGGACATTAAAGAAAAGCAGGAAAACAACCAAGAGGATGAAGAGATAATGAAAGAAGTAAAAATAGCCAGAGAGAAAGTGGTTTAAATGGAAGACAGGTAAATAAGATTCAACATATGTTTAATTAGAGTCTCTCCAAACAAAATTTTTATTTTTTTATTTTTTATTTTTTTTACAATCTTCCTTCCCTTCAATATTTATTTATCTATTTATTTATTTATTTATTTATTTATTTATTTATTTAATTTTATTTTGTCGATATACATTGTGGTTGATTATTGTTGCCCCTTACCAAAACCTCCCTCCCTCTTCCCTCTCCTCCCTCCCCCGCAACAATGTCCTTTCTGTTTGCTTGTCCTATCAACTTCAAGTAATTGTAGTTGTAATATCTTCTCCCCCCCCCCCCCGGTTTTTTTTTTTTGTGTGTGTGTGTGTGTGTGTGTGTGTGTGTGTGTGTGTGTGTGAATTTATATATTAATTTTTAGCTCCCACCAATAAGTGAGAACATGTGATATTTCTCTTTCTGTGCCTGACTCGTTTCACTTAGTATAATTCTCTCAAGGTCCATCCATGTTGTTGCAAATGGCAGTATTTCATTCGTTTTTATAGCTGAGTAGTATTCCATTGTGTAGATGTACCACATTTTCCATATCCACTCATCCGATGATGGACATTTGGGCTGGTTCCAACTCTTGGCTATTGTAAAGAGTGCTGCAATGAACATTGGGAAACAGGTATACCTTCGACTTGATGATTTCCATTCCTCTGGGTATATTCCCAGCAGTGGGATAGCTGGGTCGTATGGTAGATCTATCTGCAATTGTTTGAGGAACCTCCATACCATTTTCCATAGAGGCTGCACCATTTTGCAGTCCCACCAACAAATGTATGAGAGTTCCTTTTTCTCCGCAACCTCACCAGCATTTATCGTTCTTAGTCTTTTGGATTTTAGCCATCCTAACTGGGGTTAGATGGTATCTCAGTGTGGTTTTGATTTGCATTTCCCAGATGCTGAGTGATGTTGAGCATTTTTTCATATGTCTGTTGGCCATTTGTATATCTTCCTTAGAGAAATGCCTACTTAGCTCTTTTGCCCATTTTTTAATTGGGTTGCTTGTTTTTTTCTTGTAAAGTTGTTTGAGTTCCTTATATATTCTGGATATTAATCCTTTGTCAGATGTATATTTTGCAAATATTTTCTCCCACCCTGTTGGTTGTCTTTTAACTTTGTTAATTGTTTCTTTTGCTGTGCAGAAGCTTTTTAGTTTGATATAATCCCATTTGTTTATTTTTCCTTTGGTTGCCCATGCTTTTGGGGTCGTATTCATGAAGTCTGTGTCCAGTCCTATTTCCTGAAGTGTTTCTCCTATGTTTTCATTAAGAAGTTTTATTGTTTCAGGGTGTATATTTAACAAAAAAAAATTTTTAAAGGAAAATTAAATTATAAAAGAAAGTAAGGAGAACTAATATTTAAAACTCTAATCCAATAAAACTTTTCAGAACAATCAACTTCAAGGTATATACAATTAAGACTGTTAGACTTTAATGATAAAGGAAAAAATGATCAGAGCTTTTTGGCATTGGGTAGTTTATAAATAGTAGAAATTTATTTCTCACAGATCTGGAGGCTGAGAAGTTCAATATCAAGATGCTGGCAGGTTTGGTGTCTGGTGACGGTTACTCTCTGCTTCCAGGTGGCACCTGCTTTTACATCCTCTGGAGGGGACAAATCCTGTGTCCTCACATGGCAGAAGGCAGAAGGGCAAAAGGGCTGAACTCTTGTGAAGGCTCTTTTATAAACGTCTTCATCGTATTCACCAGGGAGAAGTCCTTATGACCTAATTATTTCAGAAGGCCTCACTTCTTAATATCGTTGCATTGGGGATTAAGTTTCAATATAGTAATTTTGATTTTTTTGTTTGTGTCTTTGTTTTGGGTGGCTGGCCGGTATAGGGATACAATCAGTACAAATTTTGAAGAGGACACAAACATTCAAATCATAGCACAGATTATAACCCATTAAATAAAATAGGAATACATGAGCCTTTAGCGTTATAGTTAAATAAACGGAGAAGGAGAAGTTCTTCCTTATAGGAAAATACAAGTAAGAAATATAGAGAGAATGATAGAAAATCATTTTTTGGCAAACATAGTAATAATTGTTGCAGGAAAGAGTCTTCACTGGGTACTATAATTAGTGGGATTAAGTTCGGTGAGAACGAGGGTATTACAAAGTTTCAAAGTATCTCCCCACAAAATGCTTATTAATTACAAAGAGAAAATACAGTTGAGAAACCTTGCAGACATGTAACCTTAACCAAGTGATAAACATTAACTTCACTGGTAACAGAACAAATCAACATTACATACATAACATTATGTCTACAGTATTCCTGCCAAAAAAGAATAATCTCATATATTAAGGAAACATTAGACAAATCCAAGTGGAGGAACAGTCTACAAAATTACTGTCAATAAAATGGAAGATAAACATAGACCAAGAATGTTCCAGATTAAAAGGGATGTGACAACTAAATCACAACCTGTGATCTTCATTGGATACTGGACCACAAGGTTTTTTGGTTCATTTGTTTTTGTTGCTATTCAGAATCTTAAAAAAAAAAATAGTGAAATATGAAGTTTATAGATTGAAAATAATGAGATAGTAATTTCCTGATTTTGATCATCAAACTCTGGTTATATAAGAGAACATCTTTCATTCTTATAAAATATGCATTGAAGTATTTAGGAGTAAAGGGCCCAGGTGTGGGTAATTTACCCTCAAATGGCTCAGAAAAAAACACGAGTGTGCATGTATGGAGAGAAAGAGTTTGGAGGCGGAGGAGGGAGGGAGAAGATTATAAAGCAAATTTTGTAACATATTAATGAATTAGTCTGTTTCTGTTGCTTATAACAGAATACCTGAAGCTGGGTAATTTATAAAGTAATGAAACTTATTTCTGACGGTTTTTGAGGATGGGAAATCTAAAGTCCAGGGAATACATCTGAATGAGGTACTTCTTTTGGTGAGAACTCTCTACAGGGTCCTGGTGACCATGTTATCACATGGTGAGAATGAGCTGAGCAAGAGAGAGCTAACCTCACTCACTCTCCTTACAAAGCCATCAGAATCACACTCATTATTCCATGAATAGATCAATCTGTTCCTAAAACTATTCATATAAACTAGGTCACAGTCCTTACAATCTAATTACCACTTAAAGGCCCCACCTTTCAAATACCATAACCAGATTTCCCACCCTCTTAACATTGTTACAATAGAGATCAAGTTTCTAATACAGGAACTTTGGGGGCACACATTTGACCCATAGCAGTTAACAACTGGAGAGTCTGGGTGAAGGGTACAAAGGAGCTTTTAGTACCATTCTTGCAACTTTTTTATGAGTCTGGAATTATATCAAAATAAAATGTTACTTTTTAAAAAGTAGAATAAATTTAAAGCAAGATGGTAAATAAATGAAACAAAAGTGGCAAAGTATTGATAATGTTTAAAGTTGGGTGATAGGTACATGGGCATTCATTTCATTGTTTTTCCTACTTGATGTAATGCTTATAAACTTCCATAACAGAATGACTTTTAAAAGTGAATGAGTCTACAGTGATCTTTTTTTCATAGATAATGTAAATTTACTTTCTCATTAAATACTCTTGCTTATTTAGGGCATTTAAGATCTGATCGTGTTGAAGTAAACTAAAGAAGACCTAAATAAATGGCAAGACATCTCATGTTCATAGATGGAAGACATTATCATTAAGAAGGCAATGTTCCCCCCTCCATACAATTAATTTACAGGTTCAACTCAAACTCTCAAAATTCCATCTAACTTCTTTGCAGAAATTGACAAGTTGGGGCTGGCCTGTGGTTCATTGGGAGAATGTGGTGCTGATAATACCAAGGCCATGGGTTCAGATCCCTATATAGGGATGGCCAGTTAGCTCACTTGGGAGAACGTGGTGCTGACAACACCAAGTCAAGGGTTAAGATCCCCTTACTGGTCATCTTTAAAAAAAAAAGAAAAGAAAAGAAATTGACAAGCTGATCCTAAAATTCATATGGAAAGTCAGGGGACACAGAATAGCCAAAACAATCTTCAGAAAAAAGAACAAAGTTGGAGGACTCACATTTATTGATTTCAAAACTTACTGTGGTGCTGTAGTAATCAGGACAGTATCGAACTGGAATTAAGGATAGAGATACAGATTAGTGAAGTAAAATTGAGAGTCTAGAAATAAGCTTTATATTTATGGCCAGTTGATTTTTGACAAGGGTGCCAAAGCAATTAAATAAGGAAAGAAAAATCTTTGAACAAATGATGCTGTGAAACAACTATATCTCCACATGAAAAAGAATGTAGCTGGACCCCTACACTATACACAAAAATTAACTCAGAGTGGATCAAAAACCTAAATAGAAAATAAACCTACTAACTAGTTCAATATTTCCTTAACTCCTTATTTTCAATTTGAGGGTATATAATCAAAATACTATTTTCAAAAATTACCAGGAAATTTACCTAAAAATCTCAAAAATAATTTTTACCTCAAAAAAGATTGAACTTTAGTAACTAATATGCATGTTGAGGTATTGGGGATAAAGTTCTTTAATGTCTATTACTTTGAAATGTGTCAAAATACTGTAGATGAACAGATGGATATGTATAAGTTAAATGTGTCAGTTAAAGTGTTGTTGACTATAAAATTCTTTCAACTTTTCTGTGTTATAAAATTTCATGTTAGACAAAAATAAAATATAATGGCAAAATTTACATATTTTCTTCAATGTGATTATGTTATTCGTTTGAAATGTGGTTTTTCATTTGCCTTATTTTATACAAATAATTACAAATAATATACAAATAATATACAAATATATACAAATATACAAATAATTAATGTAATTCCAAAGAACTACACAAAAAGCAATTACTCAGGGGAAGTGTCTTACAAGACTCTTAGAAGAAACTATAGGTGTAAATCTTCATGACCTTGAATTAAGCAATGGTTTCTTAAATATGACACGAAAATATGAACAACAAAAGAAAAATAGATAAATTGGACTTCATCAAAATTAGTTTTTGTGCTTCAAAAAAGTAAAAAGACAAACCACAGAATGACAGAACATTTCTGCAAATCATATATCTGATAAGGGACTCGTATATAGAATATAAAAGACTAGTACAACTTAGTAATAAAAAGACAATCCAATTTTTAAAAATGGATGAAGGATCTATATATATACTTTTCTCTAAAGAACATATACAAATGGCTAGTAAGCACATGAAAAGGTGCTCAAAATCATTAGCTGTCAGGGAAATGCAAATCAAAACCACAATGAAATACCACTACACACCCACTAGGATGACTATAATAAAAACGACAAGTAATAATAAATGTTGGTGAGGATGCGGAGAAATTAGAACCTTCATACACTGCTGGTGTAACTGTCAAATGGTGCAGCCAGTTTGGAAAACAGTCTGGCATTTCCACAGTAAGTTTAATATAGAGTTATCTGATCCAGCAATTCCACTCCAAGAGGAATGAAAACGTACGTCCACACAAGAACTTGTACACAAATGTTCATATCATCATTATTTATAATAGCCCAAAAGTGGAAACAGCCCAAATGAACATCAACTGATAAAGAAAAGGGGATGTACCCATACAGAGTAATATTATTCAGCACTAAAAAGAAATAAAGTACTGATACAACATGGATGAACCTTGAAAGCATTCTGCTAAGCGAAAGAAGCCAGTCATGATGGACCACATATTTTACGATACTGTTTATTTGAAGTGTACACAATAAGCAAATCTATGGAGAGAGAAAATAGATTAGTGGCTGCCTATGGCTGAGGGGAGGGAGTGTGTATGTGTGTGTGTGGTGATGGGGGGTGGTGGGTGGATGGCTAAGATGTACAATGTGCAGGGTTTCTTTATGGGGTATAGAAAATGTTCTATAATTGATTATGGGGTGGATGCACAACTAATTCTGCTAAAAGCCATTGAATTGTATACTTTAAATGACTGAATTGTATGGTATGTGGGTTATATCTCATTAAAGCTGTTTTTCTTTAAATCTGATCATTCTTTTGTAAGGCAGTTTAAGTTCAGTGAAAGAAGAGCCATATCTATAAAATATGATTAGTGTAATTTGGCAGTGTTTTCAGCTTACACTTCAATAATTGCTGTTAAAAACTGCTTTTGAAATGTTTGTGCTCGAAAGCAACTTTCACGTTTTGAATAGACAAAAGTGTATGAAGCTGTTTATTTTTTGTGCATTCAGTATTACCAATCAGCAGTGTAGCCACAGATGTTAGAATCATTTGGAATGTGTAGTAGAGAAATGTAGCTAGAAGTACCCTTAAGATGAAGTCTTACTAAGGAAGGGAAGCTATATTTGGAAGTACACTTGATTGACAGAACTAAGATAGTACTGGGTGGTTATTGAATATTAGTGTCATGTAGATCACAGTTGTTTCATCAGTTTTTATAAACAAAATTGTGTCACTTATCTCAAAATCTCAGTCAATTAAAAATTGATTCACAGAATATGAGGAGGAAGGAAGTTAAATGTAAACTCATAGGATTTAAAATAATTTTTTTCCTTGTGCTATCCAAGTAAGAAATCTGAATAAAAGTTAATCTAGTGGTTTTGTTAAGAACTGGGATTATTATGAGTAGCTAGAAAATGAAGATTTTTGATATAACAAATCCTTTGTAGGTTGGAGCTTTATATTGTTCCCAATAGGAAAAATGTGAATTGAGTGAAGGTTTCCACATTTTAATAAAGGTAACAATTTTTTTCTCAAATTTTAACAATTAGAAGAAAAAATGTATAAATGACAAAGTATTATATTCTATAAAGTAATAATTTGTGACATTTTAAGGTTGAATAAGATAATAGTGAAAGTTTGTAGCAAAATATAGTATCTTAGTGTTAATATATTGAAGTTGTATTTTCATTAAATTGAATCAAATGCAAAATAGCTTTATTTTTATTATATAATGCCTAATAATTTTATTTTTTTCACTCAGTTGTGAAGTTATGGACATAGTTGTAATGCAAATGAGATCTACAGAAACTTCTATCATTAGAGTCCAGAAAGTTTTTCATTAATATCACTGATGTTCTAAAGATAACTACAATCAGAATAATAGGTTGAAATGTGAGCTTTTCAAAATAGGACAAAAATTAGTAATGTTTGAGTATTTACTGCCTTTCCCTTTCCCGATGTTATTAAAAGGATTCCACTTGGTTTCTTCCCTTCCCTTGATTTCTGAAAAGCTTTAGGCCGGAAGCATTTTGGGCATTCTATGAGACTAGATGGAGAGGAAAGTAAAAAGTAGGGGAGTAATGTTTCTGGGAGTTTTGTGGAGAGGGAATGTGGACAAACTGGGGTGTGAGGGAAATACACAGGAGAAGAAAGAAGAATTTTAAAAGGTGTTCAAGAAAAAAAAGTAAGGAACTTAATGTTGAAATTAGTTTTCAATCGCCATCAGGTTCCTCTGGCCACAACACAGCTTGAAGTGAGACAACATGAGTCAGATATTTGATAAAGTTGAGAATTGTTACAAGTTTCATATCAGTGATTTGTATAGAAGTATAGGGGAGGGAACAATATAATCTGGAAATAGAAGGTGTTGCCACAAGGTGGCATTCATTGTTGTTGCTTTTTACATTTGTTGATCAAGATTTGCTATTTTATTCTGTTAAGGAGCAAGTTTTGTAGCTGATTTGTGACCTACCATTTTTTATCATATGAATAACAATTTTGTTTATTTTTTTCTCTTTTGGGGCATTGAACATTATGTTGGCTTGGGGAAAGGGAACGTAGGAACGTAGGAAGAATTGGGGTAAAATTTGATTCTGGTTTGTCTTTCCTATATGTGAAACAAACTTGGCAACTCTATATTTTCTTTTTCTTTTGTCATCCATACTATCTTGCTCTATACTGTTAGACAAAATGATTGCATTTTCTTTAAATAGAAGTGTGGAGACTTAATCTTTAAAGTCTTTGAAGTAACCATGTGTCAGATCAATTCTTCAGGGTTTTAATGATATCAAACAACATGGCAATTGTCTTTTTTCTTTTAGCCTTATCTATTGTTCCAGCACTCAAAATTAAATTTGTCAAGATACCACAGATAAAAGATTCTTAGAATAATCCTTGACATAGCTGCTCGTAAGCAAATGGTCTTCAATACTGTTTGTATATGTAGTATAACCGTTGCATGCTCCATCTATATATAATGTTTCCAAAATGAAAGAGGAGGAGCAATTTTATAGACTGTCATTGCTACCTCATAGACTTTTAAAGAAATGTTTCTTTTATTTGACTAGATCCTTTCATGATCAACATTTCTATGAAGTTATCTAAATTAAAACACCTGATATTACTTTAGAGTAGTTGGTCATATAGGAAAAATGGTCTCTTAGGGCTTTCTAGAGGGAACCTACCTATGTAAGACTAATCATTTGCAGACTAGAAAGATGGAACATCAGGGTTCTTGTTTTCACTCTGTCAAAGCAGAAATTGGAAAAGTAAATTGAAAATGTAGAGAGAGGAAGGTTTAAGTCATCTTTACTTTTTATTGGTAGTATGACCTTGTAAACATCCTTTACTATCATTAACACTCAAATTACTTCATGAAAAAAATGAAATTCCAGATTTAGTGGATAGTTGAGTTCAGAAATATGTACACAGCTAAAGACCTTGCAAACTGGAAAAAATCCATTAATTGGAAACTAACTTTCTGTACATCGTTTTCTTGCAGGGAACAAATCACAGGACAGTGGCATAGCAGAGATGGAAGAACTTCCTGTACCACGTAACATCAAAATAAACAATATTACATGTGACTCATTCAAAATTTCATGGGAAATGGATTCAAAATCAAAGGACCGTATTACACACTATTTCATTGACCTCAACAAAAAAGAGAACAAGAACTCCAATAAATTTAAACACAAGGTAAAATCTAACAAATAGGTTTTTTTTTTTTTTGCTCCTTAAAAATTTTCTAAGTTTTTAAGAAAGAATATATTTTCAAAGAAAGAATAATGTTCTATTAATGACTTATGCGATGTATTTAACATTGCGAAGAATAAAAATTATATGTGATTTAAAAACCCTATTCTCTAAGAAATTTTGTAAGAAATGAAATGCCATGCTAACTGTTGAAAGATAATTTTCAATAAAACGATAAAATCATAACTGTCATACAGATATAAAAATCAACATGAGTTATAGATTTTATTTAGCTCACTAATGAGGAAAGTGATGAAGTATTATAACCAGTTCAAAGGATAATCCAAAGAAAAGAGTCATTTATAAATCAGGTATATTGAAATGAATGCGTAAATGGAGGCAGAGCTGGTTTTGAAGGGGTAGGGGGAGCTGGAAGGGTTGTTCTTCCACTGGGCAGAAATCATTTGCATGTATTTAGACAGTAATAACTGAATTGTTGTCAGTTTCTACAAACTGCAGTATTCTAAAATAGTTTTCATAGAATCAGAAGCAGGTAGCCAGAGACTATGATATAGGTAATGCATAGTTTTCCATTGAAGCACACATTTTTCCCTCTAATAACTTCCAAAAGAACCATCTGATGCATCTTATATAAACTTCAAGGTATTTATTAACACTCTTCAGGGCTGAAAATTGCTTTAGGTTTTCAATTTTTTTTTTTTTTTTATTTTTTGCTTTTTGCTTTTTTTTGGTCTTCTGTTTTGAGAGTGAAAATTATTAACTTTTAGATATTTTAGACATACAACACTTCTATGATATTTGTTTGTATACCTGTCTACATATCATATATGTTTTCTGATACATATCTCCCTCCAGAAGTAACTGTAGAGAGGATAATTATCTGATGTAAATTTTCTTTCTCATGTTTGTGTTTTCACTGATGATGAGAAGTTGGTCTTTTTTTTTTTTTTTTTTTTTAATAGTGGTACTAAGTTTTAGCCTGGGAAATATTTTAGAAGACCTGTCCTATCTTGTCTGGAAATTCTGCTTTTTACTAGGTGTGCAATTATACATACTAAAGATAAGTGAGGATTGAATGTACTATAGATAAGTGTGAAAGAGCAAGATTGATTAGTCATTATTTTTCTGAGTTCTAATTCTGATTATGCTTTCTGGTGATGGATTTTTTCTTTGCTGACATTTGCCTTCTTGCAGCAGCTTTTACATATTTAACATTAAATGATAAATAGTTGAAGATTTGACCCCCTTTCTTAGAATACCATATGCTTGGAAATGTAGTGAATATTCAGCTAGCAGGTTTAATTACCTTATTAATTGTTGTTTACAAATCAGTAAACTTTTCTGTGACACATAGACTGCATACTTGAGTAAAAGTGAAGCGAGTGTAGCTTTATATGTAAAATAGATTCATTTATTTTAAAATATTTATTTTGAAGTGTTTTCTCCTTTCACATGTAAAATATTTGGTAATGAGCTATTCTGGTAAAATTATCAGGTAGGATAAATTAAGCAAATGTAATATTTTTTATACTAGATCTACTGAATTTTTTAAAGTTTTGTTACTTAGTATGAGAATGTTTCATTTTGAGGAGCATACAGTTTACAGAGATGAATACTATACTAGAAATCAAGAAAACTAGAGTCTAAATACATTTGTCATTAACTAGCTATGTCACCTTGGGCATGTCTCTTGATCAAGTTGTGCCTTGGTTTTTGCATATGGGAGTATCTCTAAACAGGAAAATTCTGCTGTCAGCCAGGAATTTAAGAAGTTTCTCTCTACTGTTTACAGTTGATTAATGTTATCCTGCTAAATTTATTTCCTTCCTTCCTTTCTTCCATCCTTCTTAGGATGTTCCAACAAAATTGGTGGCAAAAGCTGTTCCCTTGCCTATGACTGTCCGTGGACATTGGTTTTTGAGCCCAAGAACTGAATATACAGTAGCAGTTCAGACTGCCTCAAAACAAGTTGATGGTGATTATGTTGTGTCTGAATGGAGTGAAATTATAGAATTCTGCACAGCAGGTAAGAGAACTAGGTAGAAATATTTCAAAAAAATAAAAAACCCACAAAAAACCTTATTTAATTGTTTCTGGAAAGATAATTACAGGAAAAAATACTCTTTTGTTGTAACTATAAGATGGTATGTATTGCACTGGTCATTTTTGCATTGTCAGTAGCACTGTGTAAGAGGATAAACCATGTTGTATTGATTGGAAAGAGCTGAGGTTTTGCTATGGGTAATGGCCTCAAATCACTTCTTTGCTACATGCATAGTTTGGTTTTTTCAAAGTGAAAGCTTTACAAATAAAAATTCATGCAGTTTGAAAATATCTTCAGCACATTTTGAGCTTAATTTTGAGAGAGCTTTTTTCTTCTTTGTTTCTTTTTCCTTTTAAAATTTTTTTCATTTTCACAGATATTGAAAGAAGGAAGCCAAGAATATCCTTCTCTACTTTAGGGGAATGGGAGCAGATCTCAATGACTATCCCTCACAGAAATGTTATTAGATTTTTCACTCGAGTGCTGGAAGGACATAAGAAACACTGTCTCTAAACTAGTGTACTGTATGTGTGTGTATGTCTTTGCCTCATTAAAAACTACAATAGTCCCCCCTTATCCTTGGGGGATATGTTCCAAGACCCCCAGTGTATGCCTGAAATCACAGATAGTATTGAATCCTATATATACTGTGCATGCATTTCTTTTTCCTTCTTCACAATTTCATGGATGGAAGATGCGTTCTTGCCTTAGTAGATGTTAGCAACCTCAGCATATGATTTTTTTTCTTTCCTTTTTAAGTCAAGACATTTCACCTTCCACTTAAAGAAAGCATTTTATGCCTTCTATTCTCATATCCAAATTGCCAGCATCACTACTCTTGTAATTTGTGGCCATTGTTAAGTATTTTAACACCAGTTATTTGAACACAAGCACTCAGATGCCATGACAGTCAATCTGATAATCCAGATTGCTACTAAGTGACTAACGTGTGGATGTACAGTGTGGATACGCTGGACAAAGGGAAGAGTCATGTCCCAGGCAGGACAGAGAAGGAAGGTGTGAGATTTCATCACACTGCTCAGAATGGCACACAATTTAAAACTTATGAATTATTTATTTCTGGAATTTTCCATTTAATATTTTTAGACCATGGTTGGCTCTAGATAACTGAAACCGCGACTGTGGATAAGTGGGGCTTACCGTACCTTATAGCTGTTTGATGTTGGAAGATCTGATGTGGAGAACCTGTCTTCTTCGATCTTGAACTGTACCTTAATATTTAACTGGAATATTCCAGTATTTTCACTGGAAATGTTACCATTCACCTTACTCATTTATCTATTTGTTCATTCATTCAAGAAACAGGAATTGATTGAGAATTTAGGTTTTGAAGGGTACAAAGTATATCTAGTTGAGTACTTCTGTCATCCCCTCCTTTTATCTCTTAGAATGGGATTTTGTTTCTTCCTCTTTGTCTAGACAGCTGTTTCCTATTAAAAAAAAAAACTGTTGGGAGAGGCTGAATGTATGTTTCAATGTAAGGAGCTTGTAGAAAAAGTCTTAAAAACAATTTGCCTCACTTATTTCAGATTGCTTAGCAACTTTCCCCAGCGGAGGCGTCCTTCAGATAAATCAGTACGTTTTCTCCCCATAACCCACACTCACATTATTTTAGACTCATTGCATGCTTAGTTGCTGCTTTATCTCAATATTTTCTGTAGTTTCTAAATCTCATACTCAGTATAAAACTTCTATGGATATGTTAAATGGATGAAATATTAATTCTCTGTGATTTTGATTTTATCTTCAACCCTTTTTGTTTATTCCATGAGGAAGTTGCCAAGGATTGCTAAGGATTTCAGTGTTCAAGAGCAAGGAAAATAGTATCTCTCTGGTACCTTATTTCTCTATAATTAAGATGTCATAGATTATAAAATCCACCTTTTTATGTATCACTGACAATTAGACTACAAAACTGAGTTTTCTTTTGACGGTTATTGTTAGACACACATCAGAAATGTGAAAAAATGCGTTTTAAAATAGATGGAATAAGGAATTAATCATAGTTCAGTAATCAGTGATGCAATAGCTAAAAACATCCACATTGTATTAACAATGAATAAAGAATTCTCACTGATATAACTTTTACCTGTTTGATGTATCATACTGGAATTAATATTTCACCTCATTTTTTTCCTGGATTAAAATTCCTCTTTGGAACTATCTCGTTTACTCTTTTTTCTTTTCAGTTACTTTCATTGTGCCCTACCAGGAAGGTTTAATCTAAGTAAGGCATGTAAGCACAGTCTCTTTTGACATTGTGTTAATGCATGCAATTTTCCGTAAGACTACACCAAACAGTATTATAGTATTTGTCCACTAAAAGAAGCTATAATTACTTGCTAAAACCCCATTTGAAATTAGGGAAAGTTATGAAATATTATTTGTTCTTTAGGTTAAAGAAGACCTTTGGCATTTCCAGTTTAGGAATATTTAGATAGATAGGTAGACAGATAACACATACACACATATACACACAGGTATATATAACTCACTCTGTTCTGTAACCTGTTTTAGTATGTGAGTGTACGTTTTTATTTCTGTGTATATAAAGGAAAACATTATGTCTTCATACTTTCTTTTACAGTGATCTCCTTGTTGCTCTTTTACTTATGTGCATCCCATAATAAGAAAAATGCCAGCTTTTAAATGTGCCACAATGTTTTTCTATAAATTATTTTGCATTTTTATTTCTATGAGTAAAATCTAAGAGGAACTTAAGCTGTTCAAAGCTGTTATTTTAGTTTATCAGAATAATTTGGAGACTATTTCACCTAAGCTTTATCAATAACCTTGACTCTATAAATTTTGAGAAAGCTATTTTATACAAGTTTTCTTTTAATCTGGACATCTAATTCACTAAACATTTACTGAGCCCATACTGTGAGCTAGGCACTGTGCCAAGTATTGTATATTAAAAAAGATAGAATGCCACAGACTAATCTGCTTCTGTTCTAGTCTATGACAGAGATAAAATGCTGTTCTTATCCCAATCTTAAAATGTTAATACTTACCATAAGTCATTATTGTCCATATATCTATCACTTTCCTCAGACTGTCAGTTCTTTGAAGGGAAGAATAATGTCTTTTTATCTTTTACCTGATCATACAGTTTTGCATGGTGCTTTGGACATTGTATGTTGTAATCTAAATGAATGCTTGTTGAGCCAGTAAAGTGGTGAATAAACAAACTCTGCTGCTATGAGCAGTTTAAATCAATTGCTTCTGTTTGGAAAGTCTTACTAACTTTGTAGACCAAAAATTTCTCTTAGTTTCTGGTGCAGGAATTTGACAACAGTTCTCAATTTTCAAAACAAAAAGTTGGTAAAAAAAATAACAGATTACTTTGACAAGTGCATTAGATTTTGAAGAGTCTTGTATACTGAAAGACCATCAACTAGGAGCCAGAGACCTAGTCTCTAGGTTACTGGCTGTATGAACATTGAACAAATTATTAGACTTTGACAAGCCTCAATTTCTGCATGAATAAAATGGTCATATTTAGTCTACTTTGTGAACCTCAGAGACTTAGGGTAAATTAAATGGGTATTGTTATTTGTACTTCCCAACTTTGCTATTGATTGTTAATTATAAGCTTCTCTTATTCAATTTATCAGCTGATTGAAGAGACGCTAGTATGGTGCTGATGGACATTAGTTGGGTTATGAAGAGTTATTTAACGTGTTTTTGTTTCAGGATCTTTAATTTATTTCAAAATAGTTTAAAAAATGCAAGGATATTCTAAGAAACCATAAACTATAACAAAAATATTTTTGTAGAAAGAAAAATGTACTACACAAGGATAATGAATGTTTTTTTCTTAGTGCAATTTCCATTTCACTAAATTGAATTCTCTAAAGGTGAAATTTGATAATCTCTGATTTATTATAGATGTAGTTGGTAATTTTGGTGCTATATTTTTAATAACGGACTTCTTTTTTTGTTATTTTTAGACTATTCAAAAGTTCATCTAACACAACTGTTGGAGAAGGCCGAAGTCATTTCAGGACGTATGCTTAAATTTTCTGTTTTTTATCGTAACCAGCACAAAGAATATTTTGACTATATTCGGTAAGAATCAAAAACCATGTGATGATTTGCATTACTAAATACAATTTCAAATTCTAGGCTCAGGTTTTCCTTGGCACTATTTCTGTCAAATAGCATTTCTAGTTTTGTTTTCAAAATACTTATACTGACTTTTATTTCCAAAAGAAATTAAGTAGAAAAAGTCAGATTTTGGAATTTTTTTTCCCCACCTCATTTAGATTTCTTTCAATAATACCAATTCCTATCTATTTGACTGCAAGTTCTTAAACCTGTGGTGTTTAAAGTGATAAGCATTGCATGTACACACTATTTTTCTACTTCCCAGTGATTCAATCCCCTCTGCCTCATACAAACTACTAAATTTTCTCTCCTCTTTTTGTGGGTTCCTTTAAAGAATTGAAAATGAGAGAATAAAAGGGTGACTGATGAAATATTATGGTGAATCAGGTGGGATTTGTAGGTTTCTGCCTAAGTGGAAATCTCTTTGCCATTATCTTAATTATTTATGAGGATAGTCTTCTCTGTTTCCTTCTGTATTCTAGTGATTTGACTTGTATTTCTAAGATATCCTATGTTTATCACTGGAAGTAGTTCCCTAGAAATTAAAAGGACTCTTTCCCACAGCTAGTTTTGATAATTAAAATAATTATTAATTTAATAATTATAATAATTTTCATATTTGTAGAAGAGAATAAATAAGCAGATGTGTGTTTTAAAGTGAGACTGAGGCTTTTAAAATGACAAATGTTAAATAGGTTTTAAAACTTTTACAGAGCAATCCCTATAATTTGTCGTTTTAAAAGCCTTGATCTCACTTTAATCTCTAAAGGATTCTTAAATTGACAGGACTGTATATGAAAAAAATTTAGGAAGTTTTGTTGTTTTGTTTTGTTTTTTCATACTTCCCTAGTTTCTCTTAATTCAAGATCATGGTTCCAGATCTAAATCAGATCCAAACTGTGAAAAATGCAAAGGGAATCATAGAGAGAGAAGTGTATTTTGACATCTGTGTTCTTCCAATGAAGTACTTTGCAATATCATACTTTTTCATATATTTTGATGGTGAAAAACATTCCAGCCGTTTGTTTGACTATCTTAGAAATACAGAGTTTAGTCCATCACACTCTTAACTGGTTAAGTATCTACCCTAGAGTTTGTATAATTCCTAGCGGATGCCATTCACTTAATTTAGAGAGTACAAACTAATAGGTACAGCATAAATTATTGTGCTTGTCAGTTGTCGATTGGGAATGACCATATGTACTCAGCAAGAAAGGTGTTTCTTTATACTTGTTAATCATAAAATTTGAGAACAAAAAGATTTTCCCTATTGCTGTTGCCTTTAGTAAGAAATACATCATCGGATTAGATAATTTCATCTTTGGTTTTACGTTTAGATTCCTGGAGTATTGCCAGTGTCTATTTTAGCTGGCCACTAGAGGTCAGTATTCCTCTGATTTTCTCTGTCCTTCAGATGGGAACTGGCCTTTGTTTTCAGGTACTTCGATACTCTAAAATTTTGTTCTTCTGTTTTCAAAAATGCTTCCAAGAACAAAAAAAGAGCACCTGGAAAATGGATAAAGTTATTATATATATGATTGAATTCCAAGCTACTAGCATGAAAGATGTGTTTACTAACAATGAAATTTACCTTTGTTGGATTTTCCATAATGATAGTTATAAAATCTATGTAAATTAAATCTTGATATAGTAAATATAACTAAATATACTTGCCAAGGCATGGGTACAGTTTTTAACATTGCTTATTAAAAAAGTTATATTAGAAAAATAGCAGACATTAACTTCAGTGGCTCTTGATTTTTTTTTTTTTTTTTTTTTTTTTGCTTTCAAAATCCTTTATTTCTTTAATTTTTTTTTTAAATTTTATTTTGTTGATATACATTGTGGTTGATTTTTGTTGCCCCTTACCAAAAGATTTTCTTGTTATGTAATGAACTCTAGTCAGGACACATTTCCTTGATTAGAATCCACTTAAAATGTCATCTTAATATTCAGAAATCTTGACTAGAAAGGAACCTTTCAATTATCTAATAAACCTTTCAAATCATTCTAAATTATGAAAAAGCCCTAGATAATTTCTGATTCAATCCATAATAAATGAACTCATTTTGATCTCTTTCTCTAAAAATGAATGCCTAAATGAACATAGCTTTCCTTTACCCCAAATGAAAATACCACTTTATTTCTTACCCCTTGTCCATGTTCACTAGGTAGCCTAAATACCCTTAAAACTCCCTTCTATATCTGAAAGTTTTCTCTTCAGGAATTCACTGAGATTGGTAGACATGTGTAAAAATTTCTGTACTTTTGTTGCCAGATTGTATATCCTCAAAGTTGAGGTTTTGTCACTGAGAGTAGGGCATATTTCCTAGTCTAAATTCCTGTTTGTATATTTGCTGCTGTTATTATTCTATATAATTGCACTTACTGATTCATGTAGGACACATACCATATAGGTATTTGGGTTTACATGAGAATATAACACAAGGGTAAGAAATTTTGACCAGGAACAACATGGAGTAGACACACTTCTATTTTTGACACTAAGTACAACTAAATATCCTGGACGTAATATATAAAAGAAATATTAGAAGACTCCGAAAGGTGGAGGAAGAAGAAGGTAGACAAATTAGGGACCTTGGAACTCAAGGAGTGACACAGTGATGAGTTCCCTGTGTTTTCTTTTTACTTCTTATATTCAGTACTAGGTGCTGGGGAAGCTGGCAACTCAGAAGTACCAGTGGACACAGACAAAAACAAATAAACAAAACAAAACAAAAAAAACCCCAGAAAGTCTGTTCTCTTTACTCAAAGGACCAAGAAAGGGACGGCCTTGAATACAGAAACCTTTTAGACAATAACTGCCCTGCTCCATCCAAACACCATGGGAACAAAAACTGCCGTACCACATCTAACAGCCAAGGGCAAGTGGGGAACCTAGACTTCCACCCTCTCTCAGCTGTAAGGAGGCACCCTTCCTTACTCTCTATGCCTTACTAGGGTGGTGTGAGAAGGCTGAGTGGGGAGCCTAGACTTTCCACAACTGCCCAGAGGCAATGAGGCTTGCCCCACAGTATCAGTGAAGGCCACATGGGGACCAGAAACGAGACACCGCTTCACTTTCCCAGCTAGATTGTATGAGAGGAGGCCTGATGGAAGCCTAAACTCCCACCTCCTCCCAGTGGTAACTGCCCCCCAGCTCCTGATATTAGAGGCTGAGTGGGGAACCTGGACTTTTATCCCCATCTGACAGCAATGAAGTGACACCCTGTACACTTCCCCCACTGGTACATAGTGAGAAGAAGCCTGCTAAAATACTAGATTTAAATAAGATCCATAACATAGTACCCAAAATGTCCAAGATACAATTGAAATTCACTCATCATACCAAGAACCGAGAAAATCTTAACCTGAACAAGAAAAGATCAAAAATAGCAACACCAAGATAACACAGATCTTGGAATTATCTAGGATATTTAAGCAGCCACCATAAAAATGTTTCAACAAGCAATTACAAACACACTTGAAAAAATAAAAATAGAAATAGTAGAGAAATATAAAGAAGTTAATGAAAATTTTAGAGCTGAAAAACATATTAATAGCTAAAGGAAGTTTCTGAAACAGGAAGGAAATTATGAAAGAAGGAATATTGGAACATCAGAAGGAAGAAAGAAAAGTTAGAATAAAAATATAGGGTTCGTTAGAGGGTGACAGTTTCTTGGTCTTACCTTGAATTTGCATTTTTAATAAGCTCCCCCTAGTGGTTTTCAGGTGGTAGAATTGGAGACCCATTGCTGTTCTAAAGTCTGGGGCAGATCCTGAACACACATCACTGATTCACAGACTCTTTAAGAAGCATGTTGACTGGGGGACCCTCCCTTGCCTGAGTGGTAGCTTGAACTTTTCATCCTAAGTCATGCTGGTCAGAGAGCCAGCAAGAAAAGGAAGGCACGCTAAGAGAATTTTGGAGAGAATTTAACAAAACCACCATCCACAGAGGTGTAGGCAGGGTTAGGGTAGGTAATAAGGGATACTAAAGCAAGCAAGAACTATCAAGAGTTTAAAGATGTTACTGTCCTTGCAAATAGAAGGAAACGGGGGTCACCCAGCAGGAGCAGTAGTCAGGATATATAGTTACTGAAGAACCCAGCCCAGCCAGAATCGCAAGGCTCTGAAGCACGGAGAAAGTGGAGGAAGACACATCAAAGGCTTTACTTCCTCCTACACTTGATCTGCTGGTGCCTCCCATTGGTAGAACTGAAATGGAAGGGAGCAAGGAACAAGGAAGAACTGGATGATAGAGCTCAGATTATAGTGGGAGGCAAGAAAGGTGGAGAATAGATATCTGGGAGTAAGATAAAGGGAAGTAACCAACACAGTTCTAAGCAAAATGAAGGAGAGATAACTGGATAAGTAACCTGTGCCTGGGTAAAAAAAAAAAAGCCAAAACAAAATAAACGAAACACTTGTGTGCCATTGTAAGTGGACAGCACTCATTTTATGACTAAATTCTAGCATACTTTAAAGAAACATTCAACATATCTAACGAACTAATATTTTAGTCCAGTTTTCTCTTAAGAAAGCCAATTCTGAAATCCATTAGGCACGTAATAGATGTCATTTCACCTGTGAGATTTCTACTTCCTGTTTGATTTTTCTGGCCAGGAAATGTACTTTATTATGTTAAATAAAAAAGCAGATCATCTTTACCTCAGGGTTAAGGTTGGAATTCAGCCATCTTTAGGTAACCATAAAAGATACATTCCCCTTTATCTGATAGTAGGAAAGGCATTCAGGCCTTAAACAGTAGATGATTGACTTTTAGGCCATTCACATCTATAAATCACTATTGTATTAAGCAGTCACCATTTCTTTTCTCTTGCAGAGAACATCATGGGAATGCTATGCAGCCCTCTATCAAGGATAACAGTGGTAGCCATGGCTCTCCTATCAGTGGAAAATTAGAAGGCATCTTCTTCAGCTGCAGCACTGAATTCAATACTGGGAAGCCACCCCAGGATTCACCTTATGGAAGATACAGGTTTGAGATTGCAGCAGAAAAACTTTTTAACCCCAACACTAACTTATACTTTGGGGACTTCTACTGTATGTATACTGCTTATCATTATGTGATTCTTGTTATTGCCCCTGTGGGATCACCAGGAGATGAATTTTGTAAGCAGCGCCTTCCTCAACTAAATTCCAAGGATAATAAATTTTTGACCTGTACGGAAGAAGATGGGGTGCTGGTTTACCACCATGCCCAGGATGTCATTTTAGAAGTCATTTACACTGACCCTGTGGATCTTTCTCTGGGCACCGTGGCAGAAATCACTGGTCATCAGCTCATGAGTTTGTCTACTGCAAATGCAAAGAAAGATCCCAGCTGCAAAACCTGTAATATCAGTGTTGGACGTTAATGCCCACTTTTCTTATTCTTATTCTTATTCAATCCCTATTCTTCCCTTAGGAACACTGATTCTCTTTTGTTCATTTTCATCACCAGATGTTTTCCACTGAAGCATGCACATGCCGCTATCACCAAAAGCCAACTACCACTTTTCAAATTTCATTCAGAGCCATTTTAGTGTTTCCTATTCCCTACACTTCCCACTACTTTCAGTGATGAAATATCCTGAATTTTCCTTCTCACACTTTATTGTCTAGATGCTGCAATGTTTTTATTTTTCCTTTATGCCAAACATAACAAAACAATTATATAGACCACTTTAGCAAGATACAAAATAATGGCTTATAAATGGTGTTTAAATATGCATTCATTTTAATATACTGAACAAATATTGCGATAACTCCAAACCGCATGAAAGGTTGTAATTGCAGCATGAGTTAAATCTTGAAGCCTAGAATTGTCAGCACTTCCAACTTGTTGTTTGACAGTGTTATTTATGTTATTTATATTAGCTAACAGGAAACAACTACTGTGTTTCAACATAATAAATATAATAGAAAAATATTTTATTTGTATTGTTGTATAAAATATTTACAATCATATAGAATATATAGAGTTACATTTTAATAGCAATTGTATACATGTCACGAAACCATTTCCCTTATCAAAGATGTAATTTGTAAACCTCAAATAGTTGTGTATCTGTCCTGTTACAAGTAGATGACTTCGATTAAACAAATTTATGAAGGACATTATTCTGATTCATAAAAGTTATAAAATACCTGGTAAATACAGAGAATACAATAAGCCTCTGAAATAGTCTGCTTCTGAAATAGTCAATATTCTTTCCATCTAAACTGTATGAAAATGTGAATTTCTTCAACATCATGCTTAACATTACAGAAAATAGAAATACAAACGTGGTTGGTACATGGAAGAAAATGTCGACCTTTTACTTGTTTTTACAAAAACAAAAATAAACATGTGTTTTAGTACAAAATTACACAGAACAAGATAATTTAGTACAAAATTACACAAAACAAGATAATCACAACTAAAGTTGATGAAGCAAATAAAACTTTCTCGTTTCTTTTCCAAGGTGTCATGGCAAACAATTTCCAAACTTTTCATTTTGTACAGAATGAAGAATAAGTACAGCACATGAGAAAGTTTTTTGACTTTACAAAGTACAGATCTTAGAACATTAAGAAAAATGCATATTCTCAATGGAAAAATAGTTATATAATCTTAGTTATAGTAAACAAAAAGATTAGCAATAATACTATGGTCACATTAGATTATATACTGAAGACACATATCTATCCAAAATACCTATTTTAAAATTTTAATACAGTATTTTATTTTAATATAAACATCTGTCAATTATAGACAAAGATAATAATTCACAAAGTACATGCCATCAGAATGAACTTTGGTAACCAGAAATGTAAAATTTCAAATAACAGATAAAATAATGTGCTATTTTTATATAGAAATAAAAATTAGCAGTGACATATTCTAATATATTTTAGGGTACCGAAATCCTAGCAGACTTAAGTGACAAGGTAGTATACGTTTTATCACTTAAAAATCTATTAGAAGTTTTAAATAATTTCTTAATACCTGTATTCCTTCCTACATGAAAAGCAGAATTTCTTTTTATCCTTTCACTGATTTTTTAAAATCATGCTCTTTTCCATACATCAACATAAACAATCTTTGGACACTAAATAAACTTTACCTAATAAGTGGCCCAGCTATGCGTTATTTATGTTTGATAAAATATTAGATGTTTTTGAAATAATTATATTGAATATGAGTTTTCTCCTTGGCATGGAGGAGGCTGAATTTTTTTTTACAATTACATGGTTACCTGTTGAATTTTTCCCCCATTTAAATCCTTCCTCGTATATAATTACACCCGCTATCCTTTCTTAAAAACAGCTAATACTACCACTAAAGTGCTTCCATTTTTGTTATGTCAGAACTACTTAGCAAGAATGGCAGAGGAAAATACACTTGACTTTATCTTAGATGAAGGTGATCATAAACATTTCCTGAACCTCAAATAGTTTTGGCCACATCTTGCTTGCTGATAAGGACCTCTAATAGTCTCAGTTTCGCTTTTATGTGCTTGTATTCATAGTACTCATCTGCCATTGGTATCTTGTCTTCCTTTTGTGGACTTCTGCAAAACGGAAAATACAGGGTATAGTTCATAGTGAATAAAGTCATTGTATATCTTTTTATGATTCATACATGAGAAAGTACAGGGTAGCAGCTTCCACTTGGTTTTTGCATCATGTCTTCTTTACCTTCCCTTTCACTTTCATTGTCTTCACCCTCTTCTATGTGGTATTAGGTTTCTAAATAATAGTACTTTTTGAGAACTTGAATGTCATAGGTGTTTTGCAAGTATGTGGCTCAGTGCCTAGACAAATAACAATGCAATGCAGCAAGTGAAAAAGTCTGAGGAGAAAAAAAACCAAAACCTTCAAGGCATTCCTTGTCCAGTTATTCTCCCATTACCTGCCTATGCAGAATGTTCAACCCTTAAAGTGAGAGTTGTTAAAAATATCAACCTGAAAATACTACAGAAATTTGATTACACAAATGATTTATAAATTTAGGGTGACAAGAAAAAATGCTCAGTTGGCTGTCTTACAAACTTGAAATATTTCCAAGTTTTCTTGTAATTATAAAACCTGTCTCTCTAATGTATAGTAGAAACACCAAGCTGTTTCTTGATTGAAGTAATTTGTAAGAGCCTAAATTACAATGATTCTCTTTGGCACACTAATTCTACTAAGACTAGACATAATAACAATGCATAGATTTGTATACATAAGCAGTCAACAGCTGCCTGCTCTTGCTATTTACTTTGAAGAAGAATTGGGTAACATCTGGAGTTAAAACCATTTGCCTCCCCACAAAAAATATGTTGTCAATATACATTTTTTAAAGGGAAATAATGGCTACAGAGTCTCAGGAGGCTCTTGTCTTCTTGATTAATAAGATAGCCAATGGTTTTTCCACCCATGACTTTGAAATACAAGGCATAGAAAACATAGATGTAATCACCACAATGACAACTGAATATTCTCTAATATTAGTATGACTGAAACTGGGGAAATTATTTAATGTTTTACCCATAGCCCCCTTCTATTTTCCCAATAGTGAAAAAGAGATATTTCTATCTCTTATAAATGAAAAAAAACCAAGCTAACCTTTAAAGATTCTCTAAGATTGTAGTTACCTACTTGTGTTGCACCACTATATACTACCCTGCAATTTCTGGTACAGAACTCAGAACATAGACAGGGTTCCTCTTAAATGTTGTCTAAAATATGTAACAAGTTCATTGCCTCCTTTCTGTGTTATGGGCCAAACTTATAGCCTGGTGTCTGAACACTACCTTAATTTATATAAACAGATCCACATGAAGAAATGGTCTAATTATTACAGGAAAACACTAACAATCCATTATATAACTTTTTCCTAGTTCTGCATACGCCATTTTGGCTAATAAACAAGAGTGCTATGACCAAAATGAAAATTTTGCTATGTGTTTCCTGTATTACCATTATATACAAAAGCTGTATTACCATTATATAAAAAATACTACAGAACTTAGCACAGTTCCTGGCTCATACTTGTTAATAATAATATCATATCTATATGATTATCATGCCACTTAATATGGTAAATACTACCAAGGAGATTTACAGTGCCTTAAAAATTTTAGTAATCCATTTGCATGGTTATTTTACCTTATGGATGGCTAGGCCTTCCCAATAAAATGCCTTAGGGGAACAAGAGTAAGGTCCATATTTTCTAGCCATTCAACTGTTTGATTTTAGTTCTAATAGATCACCACTTTTGCATTTAGTTGAATTATATCACCACAAGAGGGCATACAACCTTATAGTCAAATACAGACATATATGAAATGGGTTTAGGACTCACAGGTGCAGTAGAATACTATTCATAGAACATAACTAACTTACTTGTATGTCAAAAGACATTCCAAGTAACATTGCAGTTCTACCAGGCAGGACTACAAGTACACTGGGAAGTTCTCAAACTCTTTATGGTATACACTTGGGTTCAAATTGGTAAAAATGTCAATTTATTCAGGGAACTCTAAGTTATAAAAAGCATGTATGCACATTAAAGTGATTAACTCATTTTTCATATGTAAGGACTATTTAGACTTAGAATATTGTTAACATCTCCCCAAATATTTCCCCAAATGAAAAATTTCCACAGAGTTCTTTTAATCTAAAAGAGCAGGAACTTCGATACAAGTCATATATATACCCAAAACATATAGCAGACAGTCCAGACAGTCAAAGTCACCATTCCAAGGAATGTTTTGTAGGAAATCTGCATGAACATTTTGTAAAAGAAAAAAAGTATGGAAAAAGAAAATAAATAAGAAATCATGTTTTACACTTTAGGTTTGGCAGCCACATAACATTTATTACTAGATTAGCAACATCAGCAGAAAGGTAAGTAAACTGGACTTGTAGCAATCAACAGGAAAGGAAGATTTCATGTAGAAAACTAGATGGGTTACATCTGTATTATCTAAATACAAAAAGGTTTTCACTTAATAGGTCCAGTCCCAGTGAACAGCCCTTATGAACTGAAATGGAAGAGCTGCCAAGTACTAAGAGGGAAGCAGACCAAGCTTGAAAGTGCCTTTAAAAAATAATCCCTTTCCATTAGGGCAACCCTTAGGCTGCTGAACTGGAAGTAGTTCAGGAAAGGCAAATACCTGGATGGAGAGGAACAAGGAGCCAACATAGCGCTGACTCCAGTGCTTATGCTCTGAAATGCAAAGGAAGAATTCAGTCTCACCTGTGCCACTTAAATGGCTTTGTGACTTTGGAAAAGTTACACCCTTTACTGATTTATTTATTTTTTAAAGATTCATGTTCCACATGACAGCTGTAGCTTTTCAGAGTATCCCAGGAGTGCAATCATTTCAGTTTATAAAGGTGGAAACTGAAGTTCAGGATAGCTAAATGGTTTGTCTCTGTCTCTTCCAGAAGCAGATCAATAACCCTTATTTCCTAATTACACATGTAATCTGGATGATACACCAAAAATTAGAAGAAACTAATGGAGTGTATGATGAGATTTGGGTTGAGACAATAAAATAGAGGACAAATAGAGGATCTGAGTAAACATTTGTTTAAGGGATGGAAAGAACGGCTATGAACTTAACCAAATCTTGAAATAAATTAATTAAGGGAAGATCCTGAATTTTAAAGGAGATATTTAAAGCAAAGGAAGAATTATTATTTGATAAAGTAAGGAATAATTTGTGAAAAATAAGAAACCAAAAATAAAGAAGTTATATGGGCTGAAAAACCAAATAAGTTTTTAAATTCAACAGTTACAATGAGATTTATTATGCAAAGTTAGGGATTTTTAGAGTTTATCATTTATTTTTTAAAGATTGTTATACTTGACAGCTACAGTCTCCCATAAAACATCCCTAATAATTATCAGAATGTTGCATTGGACAAATCTGAGTCTAAGCCATTGTGGAAATTATTTACATCTTATATAAAGTCACTGTTCCTTCAAAAAGTTGCAGTTCATTCTTAGCAATAGTGCTGTAGGAAATATTAGCTCAAAAAACCTTTCTGCCCACTTACCTTCCTGTTTGTTTAAAAAACTGTTCTTCAAATTCTCTTAATGCTTTCCGCAGTCTCTTCTTGTCAGCCCTAGTTTCTCGGAGATGGTCTAGAAGTACAGGCCTATATCAGGTAAAATGTACATTTGCCATTATTGAGCACTGGCATAATAGCATCATGAGCAGATTTATCTGTTCAGCAAAAAAAAAACACATTACAATTGAGAAGTGTTCTGATCATAAAAAAGTGTTTTGGAGTAAGTATGGCACACATGGCCTGACCGCAGGGGAGCACATAAGCATAGGAAATTACCTGATAAAAACAATATCATAGGAAAGGAAAAAGGACAGACAACAGGCAAGCGGATTAAACCTATTATAAGAAGTGGCGAGGGTAATGGCAATATGAATGGGTGAGAGAGTAACAGACATTTTGAAGGAATACTCATCAGTATTTGGTGGTAGACTAAACAAGAGATACAGAGGAAGAGATTTTTTAAAAATTCTATCCTTAATCTAGAGTATAGGGAGAATGGCAAAACCCATGGGAATGAAACTAAGACCCAGAAGAAAGCTGTAGTTACGTTGCAAATTTTACTCACTTCGTTCTACTAAGACAGGAGAGAAAAGTCATAAACTTCAGAACAGGAATTTTTATCTGGAGAACTTCTGGAGAACTTGTGTTTCAGAGACTAAACTCCCTGAAATTATATATGGGCATTTTCTAAAAAAAGTTCCATTGACATCAAAAAAGTCCAACCCCCCTAAAAAAAAGTAAGGAATAGCAGCTTTAGAATAATACCAAAAAACCAAAAATAGCCAAAAGAAAAAGGATTTTCTGCTTCTGAACAGGTCAAACTTCTTTGAACTGAAATTAAGATACCAACTGGTTTTACAAGCACCTTAAAATCTTAATTTATAACTTAGTCCTTGATCTCACCTCATACCTATTTTGGAGCATAAACTCACCTCACTATATAATACATGTTAAAGAAAATCTCATAATCTCTGCTGTACAAACCAAAGAAGGTCAAATGATCAAGAGGAATGCCAGATACTGAATAATGGTAATAACAATAATGATAATACAGTATTAAAGGAACTCCAAAGAGCTCCTGATCAAGGCTATAAGAAAACAAAGGGCAACTTGTTTACATAAGGCCCTTGGGATTCCTAATCTGGAGAAACACATCTAAATGGAATGGACTGGGATCAAGGCCCTGACAACTATTGACCCACACATTTTCAAAGGCCAGCTCAAGGCAGGCCAGTTAGCTCAGCTGGTTAGAATGCAGTCTTATAACACCAAGGTCACAGGGTCAGATCCCCATAATCAGCCAACCACACACACACATACACAAAAATTCAAAGGCCAGCTCTGCTTCAAACCAGAAGAGAGTCAGACTAGTACTAGAACCCTGCCAAAAAGAGGTGTGATTACAGCAAATTGAACATTAGCATTTATGGCACCATTACGACTTTATTGGGAGCTGTGGCTCCTCATGGCTTTGTCTCCTTGATTCTTCATTTAAAAGGTACCCCAGACCAGAAGGAGTTAAAAGGACACTGCACACATAGGATTCATACTCACATGGTGGCTTCATGTAAATTGGACATGGAAAGAGCTGGTTGTTTCACTTCTTTCTTTTCATCTGGTAGCAACACCCTAACAGGCTCAGCCTCATTAGAGTAGGTGACGTGATCGCCAATAGTAAGATGAGATGCCGGGCCTGGCAAAGAAGATTGTTGGCTTTGCTCAGGACAGTCTTCATCTGAGTCCTCTTCCTCCTGCTTATCACAGGAAAAGTTAAACAAAGTCACAAAATGTTAACTGCCTCTGGAGGAAGCAAAAACAGGAAGGGGAATCATAAAAGACACCAGGAAAACCAGTAGGTGACCCTTGTGCCTACTGAGAACTGGGAATGGAAGCTACCAACAGGAGCTCTCCCTCAGTTGCATTTAAAAACTTGCAGAAGTTAATGAGCAAAGAGGCACCCATGCTGGGTCATATGTTCACCAAGTTCATCTGTGTTTACTGGGTGAAACACACTTTCAATTGCACTACCACTTCCCTATCACCCACACTTTCTGGGCCCCATCTTCATACCAGTGATATGGGTTAATATGAGATGGAATTAAGACACATTTTGTTATCTAGAAATACACCAAGTCAGGTCCCAGTATGGGCCATGTTTAGATACAGAGGATACACTGACAAATTCAGAGAAAAGCTCTTTGAAGGCCAAAGCAAAGTGGGGTTACTCTGTAACATGTTCTGATAATTCTTATCACAACCAAAAGATCTTACAGGAAATCTGAAAATTTAAAACTCCATTTTAAATTATATGTCCTTAATGGGAAAATTTCAAAGATTATGAATCATTATTCTCTTAGTGTCTTTAAAAATATAGAGGTATAAATGTACTAAACTATACTTAAATTTACATTTGTCAGTATTTATTTCTCTTTACATTAGTATCTTGAGCATGTCTTGTTCTGATATTGATGGAGTAGGATTTGTGGTGCTTTTCTAGTTCTGTATTTCCATAAATCATTCTTTAGTAAAAGCAGTCTAATTCAATTTCAGTACTTCTATTTTATATTGAAATAAGTCTACTCATATCTTGTACAGTATGGTCAAATAGTACCAAAAAACAAATGTTGCCTTATATTAAGGACTATAATATCAATTTTCTTATTAAAGGAGAAAAATTAACCATCAGGCACAGAATATGAAGACTTCATTTGTCCAGCTGTGTTATAAACTAGACAATGCTAAACTGAAATCTATCAGTTTTTTTTTTTTTTTACTTCACCCAAGGCAATGAAAGCAAATGTTAAAACTTACTTTAAACATACAACTGTTTCACAATAGTTATAATTATCAGCCACTGTTAAGTAAAATATTGGGTTTAGAGAAGACCACATTTCCACTTTTTGGAATAACAACTAGTCTCATTATCAGTAAATACTGCCACGAAGGCTCCTTTAAAACTCTCACAGTGCTAACTTTGACATAGTGCTAACTAAACAATACAAAGCACCAGTACAGGTGCAAGCATCCTGACTTACAATTGTTGGAATAAGAGAAGGCGTTGACAAGATTTGCTTGATAATTCTGTATCTGTCATAAAGAGGTTTTATGAGGTTCTTGTCCTGCTTAGTTACCTGAAAAACATGAAATTAATTATCGTTCCTTTCTCAGACAAGAGTGAAAACATGTCAGTAGTTTTAGCAGGCAAAAAAATTCATGAGGCCTCAAAGTAAAGGATTATAATACTATAATGCAACAGTAATTAGAAAAATAGTAATGGACATAATCAACTTCTAAAGAGAAAGGTTTGGTCAATTTAGATTTCTAAACAGGGAACTGCAAATTAATATTGGTCTTGAAATCCGAGAACATGAGTTCAGGTAACTTGATTCAAAACTTACAAGCTATTTTTAACATGGAAAATTATGTAATCTTTGAACCTCAGTTTCCTAATATGGCAGAATGAGGATTGCTTTTAATAAGTTATCATATGTAAATGTCCCTGGTGGATTAATATCCAGAATATACAGGGAACTCAAACAACTCAATAACAAGAAATCAAATAATCCAATCAAAAAATGGGCAAATGAGCTGAATAAACATTTCTCAAAAGAAGACATACACATGAACAACAGGTATATGAAAAAATGCTCAACATCACTACTCATCAAGGAAATGCAAATCAAAACCACAATGAGATATCATCACATTCTATTTAGATTGGCTATTAACAAAAAGACAGAAAATAACAAATGCGAGTGAGGATGCAGAGAAAGGGGAACGCTTATACACTTTTGGTAGGAATGTAAATTAGTACAACCGCTATGGAAAACAGTGTGGAGATTCCTCAAAAAACTACCAATAGAACCACCATATAATCCAGCAATCCCACTACTGGGTGTATACCCAAAGAAAGGGAAATCAGTATGTTAAAGAGGTATTTGCACCCTCACATTTACTGCAGCACTATTCACAATAGTCAAGATATGGAATCAACACAAGTGTCCATCAACAGATGAATGGAATAAAGAAAATGTGGTATACATACACAATGTAGTAATATAAGACCATAAAAAAGAATGAAATCCTGTCATTTGAGGCAACATGGATTAGCTTAGAGAACATTATGTTAAGTGAAGCAAGCCAGGAACACAAAGAGAAACACCACGTGTCTCTCTCATGTGGAAGCTGAGAAAGTTGATCACATAGAAGTAGAGAGTTAGAATGGCAGTCACCAGAAGTTAGAAAGGGGAGGGGGAGGAGGGAGGGGAGGTGGTGAGAAGTTGGTTAACGGATATAAAAGTATAAATTTGAGGACTAATATTCAATGTTGTACAGCACTGTTGGGTGATTATAATTAACAACAATTTACTTATCCAGTCATTGGAGCTGAATCCACAAATAAACAAATGAACAATAAAGAGAGACAAACAGAAAGAAAGAAACAACAATCACAGTAATACGTTGAACTTTTAGAAAACCAAAGGTGGAAAGTGGGGGGGAGATGGAGGGGGACTAATGAGGAATTGGTCAACACACACAAAGAGTGATTGCATATTGTAATGATGAATAAGCTAACTATCCTGATCTAACCATCACATATTGTACACAATTATTGAAAATCAACATCATACCCCACATGTATGTATAATTAAAAAAAAAATTACTCTATAGTTTCAGTTAGCTAGAAGAAAGGATTTTGAATGTTTCCAACACAAACAAATTAGAAATGTGAAAAAAGAATAAAAAGTCAGTGGTTGCCAGGATTTCAGGGGAGGAGGTGGGGAGGGATGAATAGGTGGAGCATAGAGGATTTTTAGGGCAGAGAAACTGTTGCGTAAGATACTGTAATGGTTAATACATGACATTATGCATTAGTCAAAACCCATAGACCTACAGAATACAAAGGGGGAACCCTAATATAAAAATGAAGTTAACATAATATGTCAATATTGATTCATAATTGTAACAAATGTACCACACTAATGGAACATGTCTATGAAAGGAGAAATGGTATATGTGGGTGGGGGGAGAGCATGGGAACTATCAGTACTTTCTGCTCAATTTCTCTTTAAAACTAAAACTGCTATGAAAATAAAGAAAAAAACCCATTCCTTAGGGAGGTCTGTTTGCAACTAAATTAACTAACTAACTAACTAATTAATTAATTAAATACCTCTGGCCTAATAACAGGCATACTAAATGTTATTTGAGCTATTGAAATAGTTGGCTTGAAGTTAAATATCAATGTTGCCCATTACTAAAAAGAGGAATACTACACTGCTATTAAACAATAAGTTTTAAAAATAAAAAAGAATATGAAGCTCCCTGTTTAGATACAAAAAGCTATCCAGAATATATAAAGTGAAAAAAGATACACAATTATATAGATGGCTACCTTTTGTTTAAAGAGGCAAATTAAGGATGTATATTGATCATTTCTGGCATATGATTTATATAGAAACTCTAAAATGGTATTAAGACATTAATAACAATAGTTATCTGCTTGAGGTGGGAGACATGAGCTGGAGATGGCCGTTGAGGTGGCAAGGAGTCTTTTTACCCTATAACCTTTTATATAATTTCTTCCTAAACTGTGTGAGAAAGTGTTACCTATTCAAAAAATTAATTTTTTTTCTTAAGAAAAGGATATGTAGGCAAGCAGAAAAGTTTGGTGGTATCTTTCTTTCCATACCCTTTACCTCTAGATCTTCCCTCTTTCCAACTAACAACCACCCAGTAATCAAGTAGGTTTTTACTTGATTTTTAAAAACAAAATGAATTATTATGCTTTTTAAAAATCTGCTTCACTCCTCAAAGATGCCATAATTGATGAGGAGCCAGAAGAAGTAATTGCTGTTACTCATTCCCTTGATAATTTCTGCTGTGCACCTGACCCCACCTACAGTTCTCAGAAAGGGCAATATGTGTCTATGTGCTAGCACTAATTCAGGATTTCCAAAAGAAAAGGACCATAGAGGACATAAATAGGCACTACAGTCAGATCCAGAGGATGATTCATTCATTTCCTGTGTACAATAATGTCCTGTGACCCAGAAGTGATTATCCCCCCAAATCATTCATAGACAAAAGAGGTATAAAATTACTCATTAGCAATCTGAACCAACAAGGCAATGCTGTAAGATTTATCAGCTTTAGTATGGGCTCTGACTAAACACCAGATGCAAAAATTTCAGAAAGAGTCATAATAAAAGTCTCTGTAGAAAAGAAATCATTCTTTATCTTGGAAATTTTAATATTTAATGCATTTTCAGCAGTAAGGCAGGGACTCCAGATAAAAGTCATCTGTCAGTTTGAGTTTAAAGAAATGGGACTTAATGAGATGATCTGAAATGCTACTGAGCTCATTGAGGAGGCTGCTTTGGAATTTTACAGTCCTCCCTTTGGTTCTGCTATGACCTCTGGACTCACCCTTACAACACACCTTAAGGCTGCCAAGCCACTACATACATGGTTTACTACATTAAACTCTCCCAGGAACAATGCTGCAACTTTATATATTGAAGCTTACATGTTCTACTATAGAGCTCTCTACTTAAAGGGTCTAACTTTAGTCTACTTCAGAGCTAAATACTAGGTTTATTTGAAAAGGTTTCTAGCACATTAAATAATTCAACAGATACTTTATTTAAAATAATAGAAATAATTGCTTTTATACAAGAATGATTTCTAAAGAACTCAGAGATTTTTCTTTGATCTTCAAGCTCTCATTTGCATGTGCCTATTTGACTTGGATGCCTCAGTAGGATGACCAACCATTGCAGTTTGTCCAGGATTGAGGCATTTCCCAGAGCATGGGATTTTCAGTACTAAAACCAGGAAGGTCGTGAGCAAACTGGGATGATTGGTCATGCTATTCCTCTAATATCATAAATGTAATATGTCCAAAACAGACATCTTAAATTTTCACCCCACCCCCCAATCTGCTTCTCCTCTAGTCTTTCCCATGTCAGTAAATGGATGCATCACCATCCTAGATTCTTTCCTTCACTTACTCCCATCCAATGCTTCAGCATGTCCTTTTGACTCTACCTCCAAAATAAACTTTGAATATGTTCACTTCTTTCCATTTCCAAAGCTACCATGCTAATCCTAGCCACCCATTTTATCTCCCCTTTTCCACTTGTTTAATTACCCCTATGATTTATTCTCTAAGTAATCAGAAAGATCTTTTAAATGTAAAATGTCATGTCACCTTTTTGCTTGCAACCATTCAGCAACTTCCTAATACTTTACATAGCCTAAAAAGTCCTTCGTGATGGGTCCCAGTCTATCTTTCTGACTTCATCCCATGCCATCTTGTGCTTCAGCCCTCAGAGAATTCCAAGTACACAACAAGCTCTTCCTTCATTCAAGGCCTTCATGCTTGCAATTCCATCTGTCTAGAATGCTCTTTGCTGCTCTCTTGGCCTGCTTATTCTTCTTCACTAAATGTCTCCTTCTTGGCCTTCCTAATCATCCATACCCATTATTTTCTATCATATCATCTGTTTAATTCCCTGCACAGTACTTATCAAAATCTTTAGTGATTTTGTCTACTGAGTTATTTATTTCTTGTATCCCAACTCCCAGGAGAACATGAGCTTCATGAAGGCAGCAACCACCCCCTGCCATGACTTCTCTTTTTTGTTTATTTTTTATATCTAGTACCTATCCTACTTCATAGCACAAAGTAGGTATTCAAATATTTTGGCAAATAAATGATTGTCCACCAGTCACCAGGATTATTGTCACAATAATTATATAAGTAGATATTATCTGTATTTTACAGATGAGGGAGTTGATTCTCAAAGAATTAGTTTACTTGTCAAGTGCATATGGTTAGAAAGTGGCTGGTTCAAGCACTGAGTCCTGCTCTAAATCTACTATACCAGTCCCAACTCTCCCCTCACTACCCTGGTTAACTGAGTAGAACATAGACTTAGGACTTGGGTACTGACCAAGATGCTTTTATAAATATGGTGAAGGTAACTGTAAAATACAAGAAAGATCCTCAGAAGAATTGAAGGATGGGAAACCACGGATGTGCTTGAGATAGACACACATTATCCACTGGCTACCACAAAAGTTTAGAATCTTGAGTGAGAGATAGGTTGTCAAGTGGATGAAAACCTTCTATTCCTGACATATACTGGTTGTTTCTTAAGTCTAAAGGTATTTCATAAAGATAGACATGGCACAGGCCCACTTGTAGATCACAAGTCCTGCTGTAAAGGACTAATCCAGGGCATATGGTAAGCCTTTTGAGATTTGGCCTTTGTTGCCACTTTATGATTAAGACCAGGACAATAGAACAGGTAAAGACAGCATTCTCATGACTACTTCACCCCAATGTTAAATATGTTTGTTAATTCATCTATACATTTGTCCATTCACTCAGCAAACATTCATTCGATACCTACTAAGTACAAATACTAAGGGATCATAAGCAAGTCCTTGTATACAAGAAGCTTTTGAAGTGTAGTAAGAGAGACAACAAATGGCATACTGGATAGTTAGAGCTATGATACAGTACTACAACTTATATTCAAGAACTGAAAGTCAGTCAAAGACCACAGGAAAGCTTCCTTGGCATAAGTGAAACAGAAGCATAGATATGCAGGACAAGAGGGATTAACAGGTAAATACTAATTGCTTGGGCAGGCCCTCCCACCACATGAGCAGGAGCCCAACTGAGCATCCCGGGCCGCACCACCAGTGCGGGCACAACTTAAAGGCCCGGGAAGGTCCTCCCACCACCCAAGCAGGAGCCAAAGTGAGTATCCAGCACAAATGCCACAAACACAATTTCTGTGAAGGTGGTCCACCACAGCCACCACCACACCTACTGCTACCACAAGGATGGCTTACCACCACAGCAGCAGCCTGATGCACACACGAATGCATTGATTCAAGAAGAGTCACCTGTGGAGCCTGCACTACAGGCAGGGCTGCCTTACAGGCAACCTGCCGCACACTCAACTGCATTGATACAAGAGTCACCAGTGGAGCCTGCAAATAGAGGAAGAAGTCTTTTACCTCATAGCCCACTCAAGAGTAATATAAGAAACAAGTGCTCTAACAAATAACCAGACATCAATGAAAAGATACTAGAACTACAAGTAGACAAAAGATATGATACCACCAAAGGAATACAGTAATTCTCAAGTACCAGACCCCATTCAGCAGGAAACCCTTGAAATATCTGAAAAGGGATTCCAAGCAATGATCTTAAGAAAACTCAAAGAGATAAGAGAAGACTCAATTAGAGAACACAATGAAATGAGAAAAAATATCCAGGATATGAAGGAGGAAGTTTACAAAGAGATTAATACCTTAAGAAAGAAGGTAGCAGAACTCCTGGGACTGAAGAATTCACTCAATGAAATAAAAAACACAACAGAGAGCTTGAGCAGCAGGCTAGAGCAAGCAGAAGAAAGAATTTCAGGTCTTGAAGATGGCCTTTTTGAAATAACCCAGGCATAAAAAAGGAAAAAAGATTTTTAAAAAGTAAAGAAAATTTAAGAGAGCTAGCAGACTACCTTAAGCACTGAAACATCCAAAGAGGGCCACTATATAATAATAAAGAGATCTATCCATCAAGAAGACATAACAATCATAAATATGTATGCACCCAACACTAGAGCACCCAGACATATAAAGCAAACACTTTAAGACCTGAAGAAAGAGACAGACCCCAATACAAGAACAGTGGGTGATTTGAATACCCTTCTCTCAGCATGGGACAGATCTTTAAGGCAACAAATCAACAAAGAACAGGATTTAAACTACACCTTAGACCAACTGAACCTGTCCGATATCTACAGAACATTTCATCCAACAACTATGGAATATACATTCTTCTCATCAGCACATGGAACATTCTCCAGGACAGACCGCATGTTAGGTCACAAATCAAGTCTCAATAAATTTTAAAAAACTGAAATCATTTCAAGAATCTTTTCAGACAACAATGGATTAAAACTGCAAACAAATAACATGTAAAACTCTGGGAACTATACAAATACATGGAAACTGAACAACAGGCTCCTGAAGGACCTATGGGTCCAAGAAGAAATTAAACAGGAAACCAAAAATTTTCTAGGAACTAACAAAAATAAAGACACACCATACCAAAACTTATGGGATACTGCAAATGAAGTACTAAGAGGGAAGTTTACTGCAATAAATGCTTACATCGAAAGAATATAAAGACTTCAAATAAGTGACCTAATGTTGCACCTCAAAGAACTAGAAAAACAACAATAGTCCAATCCTAAAAGTAGTAGATGGAAAGAACTAATTAAGATCAGAGTAGAACTAAATGAAATAGAGAACCAAAAAAAAAAAAAAAAAAGATTGATGAAACAAAAAGTTGGCTTAGACAATTAGCTAGGTTAGCAAAAACAAAAAGAAAGAAGGAGAGAAAAGACCCGAATAACAAAAATCAGAAATGAAAAGGGAGACAATACAACTGATACCAAAGAAATACAAAGAGTCATTAGAGATGACTATAAACAACTATATGCCAACAAATATGAAAACCTGGAGGAAATAGATAAGTATCTGGACACATGCAAACTACCAAGACTGAACCAAGAAGAAATAGAAAACCTGAACTAACTAACAACAAGCAATGAGATTGAAGCAGTAATCAGCAATCTTCCAACAAAGAAAAGCCCAGGATTGGGTGGCTTTATTGCTGAATTCTATCAGACCTTTAAAGAAGAATTAATATCAGTTGTCTTCAAACTATTCCAAAAAATTGAAGCAGAGGCTATTTTCCCAAACTCATTCTATGAGGCCAGCATCACCCTGACACCAAAACCAGACAAAGATACAAAAAACAAAACTATAGGCTAATATCCTTGATAAACATAGATGTAAAAATCCTCAAGAAAATATTAGCAATCAGAATACAGCAACATATCAAAAAAATTATACACCATGATCAAGTGGGATTCATCCCAGGGATGCAAGTCTGGTTCAACATAAGCAAGTCAATAAATATGGTACACCACATCAACAAAACCAAGGACACAACCATATGATTATCATAATAGATACAAAAAAAAAATTCAACAAAATTCAACATCCCTTCATGATACAGACTCTCAGAAAATTAGTTATAGAAGGAAATGATCTCAACACAATAAAAACCATTTATGACAAACCAATCACCAATATCACAGGAACATGACAAGGATGCCTACCCTCACCACGCCTATTTAACACAGCATTAGAAGTACTAGTCAGAGCAATCAAGCAAGAGAAAGAAGTAAAGGGCATCCAGATTGGAAAGGATGAAGTTAAACTATCCCTATTTGCAGATGACATGGTCTTATATAGAGAGAAACCTAAAGACTCTAGAGAGAGTCTTTATATAAAAAACCTAAAGTCTTATATAGAGAGAAACCAAAAAACTCTTAGAGCTCATTAACAATACCAGTAATGTTGCAGGATACAAATCAACACCCAAAAATCAGTAGCATTTTTATACTCCAATAACGAACTAACAGAAAAAGAAATCAAGAAAGCAAGCCCATTTACAATAGTCACCAAAAAAAATAAAATAAAATACCTAGGAATCAATGTAAAAGGTAGTGAAAGATCTCTACAATGAGAACTACAAAACACTACTGGAAGAAATTAAAAAGGACACAAAAAGGTGGAAAGAAATACAATGCTCTTGGATGGGAAGAATCAACACTGTGAAAATGTTCGTACTACCCAAAGCAATCTAAAGATTCAATGCAATCCCCATCAAGATACCAATGACATTCTTCACAGAAATAAAAACAAACAATCCTAACATTCATACAGAATGACAGAAGACCCTAAATAGCCAAAGCAATCCTGAGTAAAAAATAATAATAAAGCCAGAGGCATAACACTACCCAATTTCAAATTATATTACAAAGCTATTATAACCAAAACAGCATGGGACTTGCATAAAAACAGACACTGGGACCAATGGAATAGAATAGAAAACCCAGGAATCAACCCACATACTCACAGCCAACTGATCTTTGACAAAGACACTAAGAACACACATTGAGGAAAAGACTGCCTCTTCAATAAATGGTGCTGGGAAAGTTGGACATCCATATGCAGAAGAATGAAACTGGACCTATACATCTCACCATATACCAAAATCAACTCAAAATAGACTAAAGGCTTAAATATAAGACCCCAAACCATAAATTTACTAAAAGAAAATGTATGGGAAACACTTTGGAAAGCAGGAGTGGGCAAAGACTTTATGAATAAGACCCCAAAAGCACAAGCAACAAAAGAAAAAAAATAAACAAATGGGATTATACCAAACTAAAAACCTTTTGCACAGTAAAGGAAACAATCAGCAGAGTGGAAAGACAACCTATGGAATGGGAGAAAATATTTGCAAACTATACATCCTGCCAGGGATTAATATCTGGAATATATAAGGAACTCAAACAACTTCACAGTAAGAAAACAAATAATCCAATTATAAAATGGGCAAAGGAGTTGAATAGACATTTTCAAGGGAAGACATTCAGATAGCCAACGGATACATGAAAAAGTGCTCAACATCACTAATCATCATGGAAATGCAAATCAAAACCACACTGAGATATCATCTCACCCCAGGTAGATTGGCCGTTATTAAGAAGACCTAGAATAACAAATGCTGGCTTGGATGCAGAGAAAGGGGAATTCTTCTACACTGTTGGTGGGACAGCAAATTTGTACAGCCATTATGGAGAACAGTATGGAGGTTTCTCAAACAACTACAGATAGAACTACTACCATATGATCTAGCAATGCCACTACTGGGTATATAGCCAAAGGAATGGAAAACATCATGTTGAAGGGGCACCTGCACTCCCATGTTCATTGCAGCTCTTTTTACAATAGCCCAAATATGGAATCAACCTAAGTGTTCATCAACAGATGACTGGGTAAGGAAAATGTGGTATATATACACAATGAAATACTACTCAGCCATAAAAAAGAATGAAATTCTGCCATTTGCGGCAACATGGATGAGCCTGGAGAAAATTATGTTAAGTGAAATAAGCCAGACACAGAAAGAGAAATACCATATGTCCTCACTCATAACTGGGTACTAGAGAAGGAAGAGGAAGGGAGGGAGGAAGGAAGGGAGGGAGGAAGGAAATAAAGAAAGAAATCACAATAATACATTGAACTTTCAGAAGGAGAGAACAAACCTAAGCATGCTAGAGATGGGGGTTGGGGTTTGGGGAGGGATTGGTTGGGTAAAGGACATAAAGAATAATTACAATTGGAATAATGAATATGCTAACAAAAAATCACATAAAAATGTTAATTGCTCTTTTCTTCTTTGTAAGACATAGTAAATCTTTTCTTTGAGCATCAAGCTCGAATATCCAAATGCCTAATTGACAACTCTATCTGGATGTCTGACTGATTTCAAAACTAAGATGTCTAAAGCTGAATTCTTGAGTTCCAACCTAATCCTCCACAAGAAACTCACCTCTCTGTTCTTATTATATAGAATACCAAACCACTTTCCTTACCACTTATACTTTATCCGTGCTTTATTATTTTTTAATAAAACTTAAGGAAGGGACTGTAACTGGAGCCCTATCCTTTTAGACAAAATGCTTATTCCCTAGTCTTGGGTGCATTTGCTAACTTATGGGGGGTGGAGAAAGGGGTATGATATACCCTATTGTCTTGCTATTCGCTTTTCATTGACACGCAATACTATAACCTCTAGAGTGGTGGCACATCCTGGAATCATGTGGCAATACTCATAGTTCATGACCAATAACCCACCCAAGACTTATCTGACTGAAATTTGGGAGCCAGCCTCCTAAACATGCTTATGTGGTGGCAAAGTGCTCTGACAAATTGGTCAAAACCATGGTCTTACTGGCACTGTGTAGAATTGTTGGGGCTCCATGCAAATAAGTACCTTAGAATCCTCCTGGTGGGGAAACTGCTCTCTCTTCTCCTTCAGGCACATCAACACAGCATCCGGAGTCTCCTCTCCAGAGGAGCTTGGCTCAGGGCCTGCAGCTTCTGTCTTCCCATTCTCTCTAGAGACTGTGGGTTGCTCACAGGGCAGGTTTCTAGGTGGACCTTTGGGAGCAGTCCCTTGTTCTGACAGCTTCAGCTTTAGTTCTAAGAGAAATGCCATAAGTTACCATGAGCAAAGAGGACCCACTGGCCCCAATAAGAACAGACAGCCTTTCAGGAAATTCCCTCTCCTGATCCCAAGTCAGTGGAAATGAACAATGTTAATGATGGCTTTTCAGGGGGCAAGGGCAGCCTTAATAACCAGGGCCAATAGAGTAAGATCCCAGTTAGCTGTGAAAACAGAGGGCTCTGGAGGCTGGGATTTACTTGGCCCCAAAGTTTTACACCTTTTATTTTCTGAAGCACCTGAACTTTTACACTCAAAGATTCATTTACTTAGGTTTTGAAAGTTGTGTGTTCACCAAAAGCCCCTATGGAAATGGAAGTACTTCTGGAAGGCATTACACATGCAGACACCCTAGGAAATACAGGAGGGGCTGGGAAAGGGGAGAGGGGCATGCTAGCCCCAACTTGACAGATTTCACAGTTTTGAAATCCAAGAATCACCATTATGACAATGTGGCTTTCTATAAACCTAGATAATTAAAAATAAAAAGCCACCTAGGACTTATCAGGGAATTACATTTCAGAATATACTAGAGAACTGGCTGTTTCATGAGGCCATTTATATTGATTTCTCAATTACATAGCTCATTTTCTTTGTTTGATGATTGTTTTTTAGTTAGACTCTGGCTTGGTGTTTAAACACTGCATGTTAAACCTGCTACACTGAGTTTAATACCACTGAATTAATATTTCTTTCTAGTTATTTATAATCACCATCCTTCCTGAAGTTTGGAAAAAATCAATGTCCCTAAGTCTTGAAATTAGAGTGTGAAGAGAGGAAGAAGATAATTTTTTATTGGTAAATAACAATAGTCCTTTCTAAATGGATTTTAGGGTTAATTAATACTCATACCACCATCTCCAGAGGGGGAGACAGAAAAAGAACAACACTGGACATGAGGCAGGAAAACCAAATTTTATACCTGGCTCACCACCTCCAAACTACATAAACCTTCCCCCTCTCTGGGCATAAATGTTCTCATCTGTGGAATGGGGTACGTGGAAAAAATGATTTCTTGGATCTCTTTTGTTTCTAACATCCAAGAATCCAATATCCCAGGGAGGTTAATGTTCCACATGTTGAAATGTTCCTGAAGTGAATGATTCCACTTGGGAGTCTGGAGGTCCTCAGTCTCTTTGTAAGGAGGTTTATTAAATGGAGCCAAACAATGAAGGAGACCCAGGACCCTGTATTTCAAATAGGGCCTCCAATCTAAGTGGGAAATGAGGTTCAAGACAGCCCTGGTGGAAATGAATCAGAAATGCCCTGGAGTACATTATCACTACCGTAACTGCTTCCTTTCTGAGAAGAGACTTTTGGCTGGCATTTACCTTTGAGCTGTTTACGACCTTTAGCCAAATCATTCATCCACTTCAGGACTTCAGGATTAGAAGTCTTGTCACCATGTGAAGGCTACCAAGGGAAGGATAAATGGGGATGGAAGAGGGTGAAGGAAAGGAGGAAGAGGCAGGGAGAGAAAGAAAAGGAAAAACAAAAAATTTAAACAGCTGAGCCATACAAAGATAGTTCAGGAACATATAAATCTGAGAGAGAAATTCAGGCATGAAAACTCCAGCTGATGGGGTTGCTTCTGGAAAACAAAGCAGACATTCTTGACTTCCTCCACTCTTTCATCCTTGTCATGGGCATTTTTCGTAAGCACTCCTGGTCACCCAGTATTTTTCATATACTCCTGACCATGTCAGTGCTCCCTACAATCTAACCCACAATCACCTTGCAGGCCACCCATACCCCACACCACATTGCCAGGCCATTCTCTGTATCAATGCAGATGACTGAACTCATACAAACCAGTACTCACTACCTTGCCTGTGGCTCATATACATGGCTTAAGACCACAACCTGCTAGAGAATAGTGACAAACTGGATGATTTAGCTCCTATCAGTCATATCCTCCAAGCCAAAGAAAGGAGACCCCCAGAATCGCCAAAATTTGACAACAGTCCTGAGAAGTCAGACTGTCAGGAGAAAGCCTAGATTTCTAATCCTCCCACTATCCATAGACTCAATATCCTGCTGGGGTTAGCATTAAAGTGAAATTTAATCATATTTGTGTGACTTTGGGGAAAGCATTTCACCTCTCTGTGCCTCAGTCTCATCTATCAAATGAGGATTATGACATCATCTCCCTCACAGGGTTGCTGTGAGAGATTAATTAATTTCTGTAAAGCACTGAAAACAGTTTCAAGCACATGGTAAATAGTATAGAAGTGTTAGCTAGAATAAAAAATATTATTGTTGTTATTACTAGCAGGAGTGGTGGTAGTAGTAGTAGTGTTACTACCTGACCTTCAAAGGAATCCCAAATATGCCTTCACCAACAAACATACATATAGGGTTATGCATGTCCTACAAATAGTTAATAATGCCTTGGATGTGACAATAAGAATATTTTTTTAAGAAGAATATGACTCTATCGATGCAAATCATTCACTATAACTTCTGGATTTCTTCTTAGAGCACAAAAGTGGATTTTCTACAGATAGAAAGAAACTAGGAGAGAAGGATTGACAAACATAGTTACTCTCTACACCCACAGATCACTAAGAAATAAATATTTTTAAACAAGTCAAGGCCATCATGGTAACTTAAATGCAGGCTCAAGAAAATTAATAGTTACTTTAAATTAAAGGTATACAAGGAACTATATAAGTATTGTCCTAGATGACATGATCACAAACATAATAGTTTGAAATGTGTGCATTGTTAGTGACCAAACCTAGGAGCTCTGTCATGTTTCTTTAAGGTTCCACTAAATCCGTGTAACATCAGCAGTTTGTTGGTGAGAGGGAGGCATAGAAAGATGAAAAACACATGCCTTTCAAGTTCAAAGGCAAAAACAGTACTTGTGTGACAGGATTATCAAATGTACATAGGATTAGGTCTGTTCATTGTGAAACCCAGGACATGGCTATGTCAGTTCTAGAGCAATGTAAAAACCATATGTTTTAAAATCAAGATGGAAATGAAGACTGAAGGAAAATGGCAATGATTCTTTCCTAAGGGAGCTTGGACAAGAGACTATCATTTCCACAAGGGAATCCCTGGGTTCAGGACCACGGAGAGTAACTCATGGACCTCTTCCCTCTCCGCCCCCCCAGCCCCCAAAAGAAAACAGCTTAGCCTGGTCCTCTCTACGGTCTGCTAGGATGATGCACTCTAATATTTTCCCAATATAAAAAATACATAGTCTAGTACATTGGCTTTGGGTTATATGGACAATTAATGTTTTATATTTGGTTTCTCAAAATCCTTAGAGATGTCTTCACTGCAATCTGAGAAAACATCTTGTTGAACAGCGCTTCACTGGTTCACTGGATCCGCTCCACACAGTTAAGTCCTTCTTTTGAAATATAATAAGACACATAACACAAAAAAACCTAAAGACCCTAAGCCAGTGATCACCAAAGAAATAAATTTTCACTACTGCACGTAGGACTTAGGAGAAATTTAAGGCTAAATTTCCTGGTAAAATAATTTAAAGCTTCAAATCAGTTTCTGAAATGAAATTTTTTATTCCCTACCCTTTGGGGAGCTTTTAAAAGAGGTTAAGTCAAGCTCATATGGATAGCGGTTCTCAAATCACACAGAAAGTTTTCATATACGATCTGTGGCTCTTCAGGCCTTCTAACTTCTGAACTGAAATATTCTAGTTTATTAGATCCCAATGGTCATAACCCAGAAGTTCCATAGTTTAGGTTTTGTTCAATGCAACTAAAATGGGCTTCCAAACTACAAAACTGAAGGTACCACTGGACCAGATTTGTGATCTGCAAGAGATGGCTCATGAAATGCTTTAGAAAGACTTCTGGATTGATAATGAAAAGACCTGAGTTGTTGTCTGGGCTAGATCAATTCTTTTGCTGTGTGATTCTGGAAAATTCACTTCCCCTCTCTGGGCTTTAGTTTTTTCAATTGTCAGATAAGAAAGAAGACAGGCTGATCCCTTCCAAGTCTAACGTTCTCTGATTCCACTGAAAGTAAACATCTGGCTGAAGCAGCCTTTTCTAAGCCCATGAGTCCAATAATCGAATGCAAAATCAGTTGTAGAGAATAAGCACGGTTTTAGATAGGGATATAAAATGGTTACATTCACACAGAGTTGGAAAAATATATGTTATACATGGGCATCAGAACAGCCCAAAGGCCCAGCAGAACTTGGATTCAAAAATTAGCAGTGAGTGTTACTAATTCCACAGTTAGGCTGCCAGGAAGGGAAACCTTACCCACAGCAACCAATCAAGGTCCACTGCCATGTCAAACCTCTAACCACAGCCTGGCACCCTGACAGGAAGGGCAAGGGGAAGCCCTGTTTCCTCAGACATGTAAGGTTCTGATTACATCAAAGACTTTTATATACACCGAAGCAGCGGTGACCATGAAGTCTCTATCCCCTACTGCTCTCGAATCTGTCATTCTGCATGGAAGTGTGAGCATTTAAGCATGTGTGTGTATATCTGCTCTGGCTCTAAAGCTTTAGACAAAGCCAGGAGGTGTCAGAAGAAATTCTCTTCCAAGACAGGCAGTTGCTGAGTGGCTATTATAGTTGAAAGAAATAATCCAGGGTCTGTAGCCACAGGTGGAAAAATCCAGTGGAGAATTAACATGTATAATTTTTCTTCATTTTCTGACAAGGCAGAGACTGCATGAGGTAGCCTGTTCAAATATCACTCAAGGAGATTAAAAAGTTAGTAATACGTAGCCTCACTTCCTTCCTTCATGCCAAATACTATAATAAGCATCATAGTGTACTCCCTCATTTAACACTCACAAACTTAAGTCACCACTAATATTAAGTCCACTTTACAGACAGACAAACTGAAACTCAGAAAGAAAAAGTAACAAGTCCAAAGTCACAAAGTTCTTAAATGGCTGTACTGGATTTAAATCCAGAACAGTCTGATTCAAGAACTGCCAGGTAAGAAGTGTTAACAGGCCCTGGGAATGGAGCCCCTAGTGGTTACTATACAGTTTCCAATGTGGGGACATCACATGTCCAATAACATTCCAGCAGCAAACAGGTGAGATCAGCTTCTCACAGGATATCTGTAGCTTTCCAAATGTGGACCCTTAAGAATTTTACATCTTCTGCTCCATTGCAAAACCTACTCATCTTCAATCTACTTCCCCAAGCCTGAGCTGATAGAACATAACTACCTTAGGCAAGTTATTTGTCTTCACTGGGCCTCAATTTCTTTGTTTGGAAAACAAAGGCCTGGACTTATAATGGTGTAGAGCTCCCTCCTGCTGTATAAAAGACAATAAGTAGCTGTGACTGCTTGACTCTGGGGAAGGGAAGAATCTTCAGCACACTGACTAAGGTTGCCTTGAAAGCCAATCTGATTTCTTCCCCCATTTTGCAAAGGTAAAAACTACTCCTTAGAACCCCTTTTTAAGTGAATTTGAGGCCACTTTGGGAAACACAGGACAGAAAGAATGGGACAGTGGAATATTACCCACTCTCATCTCCCTCCCCAGAACTTACCCGCACTCACAGGAACCCTCCATTTGCCTCTGTACCAATGGCTTAGTGAGCCTTTAAATATTTCAAGATGTATGAGAGATTATTCCCTTTTCTAATAACAAGCTGTTCTGGGCCCTCTGCCAAAGACCCAATATCTTTGTGCAATTCTATGTGAAATGATTTTTCTCTATGCCATGGTCACCATTAGAGAAAATAAATAAAAGCAGCATTGGCTAACAAGACACTTACCTATGACTCTGTAGTTTCTTATGCGAGAAAAGACAAGACTTGTGTTTGCAGCATTGTGGTACCAGCACAAAGACTGGCACCTTGCTGATGGGAAAGGATGGTTCAAGGTTTGTTCTTATGAGTGGCCTGAACAAATGTCACTTGAGAGGTCACCACCAGCCAACCAGGAAGTACCATCTCTCCCTCATTCTGCCCCACAATTGGAGGTTTTGCCCTTTGGGTCCTTAATAGGTTCTTATTCAAATGCAAAAGGGAAAAGGTTAAAGAAAAAATTACACCACAATTCAAAAATTATCCAATTTTTGATCCTAGAAAAACTAGTGATAGTAACGTTCCTCAGAAAAAAAGGGGGGGGGGGATCAATAATCAAATAAATTCAGAAATAAGAGTTGTAATCCATTACTAGAAAACATCTTAGCAGAAGTCAACTGACAGCATGTGAAAACAAGACAGACCCAGGATGGGAACTCAATTTAGAACAGGTCCTTCATTGGTCAATGGGAACAGAGCTGTCCCCTGCAAAACAGGACAGAAGCTCAGAAAAATCGACATGCCTCTCACATTATGCCCTCTTAAGTCAACTCCAGGGTCCTTACCCGGTATTTCTTTTCTTGTTCAAATTTTTCTTCAAATTTCCGAATTTTCCGCTTGAGGCTCTGGATGTGCTTGGTGAGTTGGGTAATGGTCTGTGGCTCCTTGCCATCACCACAGCTGCATCGGGAAGAACTCCGGGGCCTGTGACGATTATAGAAAAGGAAAGAGCATAAAAAACAATGGTCTTCCAGTAATCACTGCTGCTGGTCTACAAACTAAGATTCCTGGATTATCAGAGAAGTCCAGAGGGCAGTTCAATATTTGATGAATCTACCATGGTAGCACCTCATTAATTTCCTTGAAAATGTTGGTAAGTGTGGCTCATACAGGATAACACCTCAACAGGGTAGACAGACCCCGGACAGAGTAGACCCCTGATCTACTCATTAATGGAGACCCCAGTACATTTTAGCATACGAATGTCAAATATTAGTCCAGGAAATGCATTTGTTAAAGCTTAGAGGAGGCCAATTTAAGACTCAGAAGAGACAGCCCTGTTAATCCTTAGTCAGCTGCATGAGCCACACCTACCAACATTTTCAAGGAAAATTTAGATGAATGGTTCACTTTTCTTGACATAACAGAACTTTTTCAAATATGATGAAAGGAATGGCCCCCCCTCTCCAGAAAATGCACACACCCTCTCACATGACACACACTGTACATGCAATAGCAATAATTCATTAACTTCCTCAAGTCCATCAATAGATAGTCCATGGATCTGGGTTTGGATAAACTCAAGAATAACAGCGTGAGTTATGAGGGAGAAACTAGGGATTCTCTGGGCATATATTTAGCCAAGGGATTCTCAGTTTTAGCATGCATCAAAATTATTTGTGGAACTTAAAAATAAATAACACATAGTACCTCAACCTCACTCCAATCCCAAATGCAAATTCTAAATAGAGTGTATAGGGACAGGTATCTGGCTATATGCTCATGTATACATACATATGTATATACTTATTTGGGGAGGGGGGGTGCTACTGTAAGCTACCATGTTTCTAGAATCTAAGAAGAAATTGAGGTAGACAATCCCAAGTATTCCCCCCAATCCATCCATTGAAGTCACTGTTGAACACAGGAAGGATATTGAGCTCATCATTCTTGATATTTGCATGTATATATACTTACTCAGGATTCTGGTCATTTCATCAATAATATTCAAACATGAGAGCCCATGGGGTAGCCTGTCTCTCATGACCATTTTCTCCTGAGGTATTAAGGCCTGAAATAGCACTCCCAACGAGAAAACACACTGATTTTTGCCATTTATTGTCCTGCTCCTGCAGTTGCATTTGGCAGGCACGTTTGCATGATTTCAGACACACATTTCGAGCGCGTTGGTGGTATAGTGGTGAGCATAGCTGCCTTCCAGACACACACTTCATTGTAGTTTGTAAATGTGGTATTTGAAAAACTATATTAAATGAAGACAATAACAAAACCAGGTTTCCTTACATCATAAACTGCTGCGTGCTGGGAGGAGAAGGGGCTGACTCGGGGTCTAAGTTGAACCTCTGGCTTTGACTGAAGATAGAGCATCGTGGCGACAGCAGTGGGTTGTCGCCATCAGTGATGTGATAGAGCAGCCTGCTGGTCCCGACAGACTGGAGGTCTTCTGCTGCACTGTCAGCTTCATTCTGCCCATCTTTGTGGACTGGCACGGGGTCTGGAAAACAAGATAAATCATCAAGACTTAGAAGTGACAGAGGGCTTGAGACTGTCATGTTCCTAAATAAAGATCATAAACATTCATTATCATGGCTTGCCTCTGTCATTTCTTCCTTCTGGGGATATAAAAAGCTTTCAAAACACTGTCATGTTTGTTCTCACAGAAACTGGATAGAAAATATTACAAAGCTGCCAACAAAAAAAATGGAAACAAATAATTTTGTTTGGGTTATACAGTCAGCACAGCCCCAAACTACAAAAATCCTCTTTTTATTTCATACTATTTACATATGTTGTAGGGTATATTACAAAGCATTAAAGTCAATAAAAAGAAAACAATAAATAGAACTTGAGCAAAAGATTATAGATTATGAGGAAGAAAAGAGATATCAGTGTCAGTGAAGGAAGAGAGAGAAGAGAGTATTGGAAAAGAGAGGAGAAAATAAAGGAGGAAGAGAGGGGAGAGGATCCCCAGACAGAAAATTATTCAGCAGTCATCAAAAATGATGGAGAACCCTACTTATCAAAATGGAGGGATGTTCAGAATATGCCAAATGGAAACCACAAATTTCAAAACAAAGCAGTAATGATTCCATTTATAAAAAGCATACATTTATGTGTACAAATAAATGCACTAAAAGATGAAAGAAGTTACATGGCAACTACAAAGCATGGTAGAATTAGGAATGATTCGATTTTCTACTCCAAAATTTTATGGAGCATTTTATTTTGGACAAAACTAAAAACAAAAACAAAACCTGCTCCAAACCCTCTCCCGCACTAGCCAGCTCTGTGTCTGAATTCTCACTACGACCACTCGCCTTTTAAGTTGGCTCATTAGCTCCCTACCTAGAGTCAGCCCCAAAGGTGGGCACCCCTCTGCAATGGAGGTGAGGGCAGGGGAGTGAGGTCTGTCAGTGGGGGAGCATTAGGACACCAAGTCAGGGTGGCCAGGATACGAGTCTCTCCATCCTGTGCCTTGTACAAGAAGCAGCCAAAACAAACTCTTCAGTTATGCCCAGCAGACAAGTCAGGACTAACCAAACCTTCCTCTAACTTCTACCTCTCTAAAGAAAGAGGAAAACAAAGACTTTCTGGATGAACAAACAGAATCAGAAAATACTGACCAGCCACTTTTCCAAAATAAACATCACAATTTGGCACCGGATGAATCTTAATCAGATTTAGAATGGCTATTTGTTCTCTAGAGCTTGAAATGCAATTTGCTTTGTGTAACATCAAAGGTCTGATTAAGTCCTGTGTGTTTTCAGTTGGCTTCTCCCCTGGTGGGCAGTAGACTGGGAGGGTAGATAATGCCTCCTATTGTGCCTTTGAAGTTCAGTGGCCTGTGGACGTGGTGAGGGTGGAGTCAGAGCCAGGTAAGTGGCAGTGCCTCCGCGCAAGGCAAGGTGTGCTGGTGTGACTGACACAGATCACCACAGACAAGCTCTTGCTATGAATAATTTACCAAGAAAACGCTGTGATTTGACGCAAGCCCTAAAGAGTAACAGGAATAAGAGTTACTAACCAATAAATCATAGCATAAAATAATGATCACCTTCAAAATTCACCAGGAAGGATACGGGTTCCTCACCAAATCCTTTTCTTAAACCACTAAGCTCTAAGAAGAAATGTCTTTTATTCATGTTACCTGTTTCTTGGAAATATCTTCCGGTAATAATAATGGGAAGGAAAGTAATCTTTAGCAAGCACCTGAGATCAGCATATTTTTCTTGAAGTGGGAAAGGTCTGAAACCTTCAACCTTTCAACTCAGCTGTGGCCCCCAGGTCAAAACTTACAGTCTCTTGTTGCTGTTTATAATGCCAGAAGGGAAGCACGCGGGTCACGTGACTATGAAGTAGAACTGGGAAAAAAGCTCAGTTTCTGAAATGTGTAGAGTCTAAGATATAACTTCATAGAATCACAGATTACTATGAATGGCTTTTTTAATCGTATTGTAATAGTAATTGTAAACCTCCATTTATATGGCTTCTGTTTTCCTGGGCACTCACATAATTTACCAATGCTGCCTAATTAACATCCTGACCTCCCTTCCCTCTGATTTGCTATTGAAGGAAGCTGTGAGCCAGAAAATCCCAAAGCAAGCAGTTGAAAAGCAAGAGTCAAAAACTGGTGATTTGGTAGAGCCTCACTTCTTTGTCCAAATTCACCATTTGAGTTAAGAAGGGGCTTAATTAAATCAGCTGGCACGTGTATGTGTGTGTGCATTTGTGTAAACAGAATTATTGAGATCTTTGCTCAGAAGAGGCCTGTGCAGACTCAGAGCCAGTACTGCTGTTGTCCTGGGAAAAGAGCCCAGGCCACTGATTCCAGACCCTGCTCCCCAGTTGCGAAAAGCTTATGGCAGTATTACACTATGGTGGCTTCTCATGGTTCCCTGGGGGCACATTACTTTTTCTTCCAAAGGAAGGGGTAGTTTGCCAGGGCCCATTGTGTGATGCAGTATGGTTTAGAGGAAGGGGAGCCAGGAGTCTGGTATGCCTATATGTTCTGTGGGGCTCCAGCCAGTTTCCCAACCTCTCTCAGTTTTCTTGTTTGGCCTGTCCTACTCCCAGGGCTGTGCCAAACAATCTGAAAGGAGATCTGCTGAACCACACTGTGCCTATAGTCAACAGTACTACATTGTACCCTGAAAAATTTATTAAAAGGGTAGATCTCATGTGAAGTGTTCTTACCACAATAAAAAAATTCTTCTCTTTGCTTCATTGTATTTTCTAAAATTTCTGTAACACATGTATCTTAATTTTACAGAAAGGAAAACCCAACAAGTTAACATAAGGTTTTTAAAAAGCACTCCTGAGGAGGGAGGTGAGAAAGCACCCCAGAGGGAACACAACAAAGAGTTAAGATTGTTAGTTTGAATCTCAAGTCTACCACTGGCAGAGTCTTTGGAAATGATGACCTTTTTAAACATCAGTTTCTTCATCTGTTAAATGGGAAGAATAGTGGTGCCTGCCTCACAAGATTAAGTGAGAATGAAATGAAATAAAACTGTATTCCTTCAAAAACTTTGCCATATCCACATAAACCTATTTTAAATATATATATATATATATTTAAATTTCAATCAACAGTTTTTTGTTGTTGCTCTAGCTGCTGTTTTTAATTTCTGCTTCATCCTAAGCAATGATGACCAAAAAGCCATGAATTTGATATGCTGGTTACATTTTTGAAAGCTAATACACATTAAAATCAATTTCTCTTAAAACTAACAATGTTTATCCAGGGTTCCTTTGTATAGCATATTTGGTAAAACATCAGGATAAGGCATAGAAACTGCTAAACCCAGTGTCCATGAGAATCATCATTTTAATAACTATTATTATCAAAATAAGGAAGTTAAATATTGTCTTCACTGTGCACCAACTTTACTAGGAGCCCCTGTGGGGTTAATATGGGAAATGAGAACCAGCGTACCCCTCAACATGTTGTCACTCCTGTCAGTCCTTATTTATAAATAAACATGAATAATAAGCACATCTAATACTTATGGACTATGTCCTCAGACTTGTTCTGAGAGTTTTTGCATGTATTTAATCTTCATATCAACCATGTGAGGCTGGTAGTAATATGATTTCCATTTTAAATTCAGTAGGGAAGTATAGTGATGCTAACCCCATTCAGGGAGAGTTTGACTGCATATCTCTGATGCTGTTTCTGGCAGCCACTCACTGCACAGGAGGGAACATAGAGAGGAAAAATAATTACCATCAGCGTGTGAAGGCCGAGAGACCACTTCTGATCTGGCTGCCACCCCAGTCAGAAGCAGATACTACATTACAGCTGTTAAATGAGTCAGTCAGATTTAAAAATATACCTTTCTAATGTGAATTTTTAAAGCAATGCAAAATTTAAATAAGTATCTGCAAAAACTTGAGATGAACTACGGAGATTCCACTGAGTAATAAATGAGCCATATAGTCTTGTGGATTTGTTAATTTGCACTCTTGGGTTCATCCATCGTGGTGGGCTCATAGATAGCATTCCAAAATGCCAATCATCAGCCTTTGTTGGTTTTAAAAGCTCAATGAGCCAAAAGCATGTCCATGATTCCAATGAGGTTCAAGCCTCAGAGTTCTCAGCCAGCTTCTCTCTGGGCAGACAGCAGAGAGGATAACAGTATTGAACACACAAAGAGGGCCATAAAAACAAAACCAAAAAACAGCCAAAAAACATCTGATGGATACTTGATGGGTTCAGTTTTAGGTATGTTGAATTTGAGTGCCTGAGGCTCTAAAGGGTTAGTTACAAGGTCAAGAGAGAGAGAATATGGGTAAACCTGGAGTCATTCCAATCAGGCAGGGGAAAGAGATGAGCTTGCTTGGTTAGAGACCACTGAGAGAGAAGTGGTATTGACATGCTAGAATGGGTAAGGTGGCATGAGGGCAGATGAAAAGGGATTCTGGCTTGGGAGGCTGACCAAGTAGGGAGAGGTTGGCACTCCAAGCAGGCTTCTGTGTGCCCGCTTCTCTGGATGGGCAACGGAAGTGTTAGGGAGCTAGAGGGGTGGGAAATTTGTCACCATGAAAGCAGGGCTGGGCTGCATGACAGGCACCGTGCAGATCCCAAGAGGCAGTTTGCCATCATGTATAAAAGCACAAGCTACAGGCTCAGAAAGACCCAGATTCAAGTCCCAGTTGTGTCACCTGTGTGATCTGGGACACATTACTTAATCACTTTCAATTTCATTGAATTGGAGAAGGGCAACGAACCGCATCTGATTACTGAGAACATTTTTTTCCCTCCCTATGTTATCAAAACGGAGCCAACTGCTCAGATAATATTCATGCTGAATGATGTCCTGCTCGGGTGTGTCCTGCCTTGCTGTGGGGCTGAGGAAAGAGCAAGCATCATCCACCACTGTGGGAGATTCACAAGTGCTTCTAACTATGCAAAGAAAGCTGTGTGCCATGATGCTAATCATCTCTCAGTGTAATCAATTCCCAGGTCTTCTAGTTGATTCCTGCACAATTGGTCACCTCAGTGATACAGCTGATAAAAATCTGCTGTTAAGATGATAAGAGCCAGGGCTGGCCAGTTATCAGTTGGTTAGAGCGCAGCCTTATAATGCTGAGGTCGTGGTTTGGATCCATGTACTGGCCAGCCCCCCGCCCTCCACCAAAAAAAAAAAGAAAAAAGGGAGTTTTTTCAAAAAACAAGTTTTCATTGATAAGCAGAAGTGCTTTGGGAAAGCAGAAAAAAATTAAACATACAAAGCAAACAGGAAGACTTCTGAAGGAAATTCCAGCCTTCAATGTGTGCTGTACCATTACTAGGCTCATCCAGTAGGAGGCATAGTCAAGAATTACTAATCTCAAGTGTCCATCAGTTTGGCTCAATTAGCCAATTCAGTCAAAGAAAGTGGACCAGCAGCTGCAGATAGACAGAGCCACAAGAACATACGATTCTCAGGGAACTGGTAGAGACAGAAGATGCTGGCCACCCTGGCCCTGGGAGGTGTCCAGAGCACTGTCAGACACCAAGAGCACATCATCTGGTCACTTCCAGACTGTAGTCTTTATAAGCATGAAAGAACAATACCAAAATAACCCAAAGAAAGGTATTTTTTAAATGGCTGTAATATATGGGAAACCTGTATGCAGGTGGAAAGTGGTAAATGACAATTTCTGTACCACCTGCTCAATTTTTTGTAAACCTAAAACTGATCTCAAAAAAAAAGTCTACTAATTAAAAACAAAAATGACTATAAGCCTACTGGTTAAAAGCCTGGTCTGTGGAGTCGGAGGCCTGGGCTTGGTCCATGTACCACATGTTCACAGTTGTTATATCCTTGGGCAGGCAAGCCTCTTCAGATTCAGAATCCCCATTTGTAATGAGGTATAGCAGAGACAAATGGGATATCCAACACAGTACTTGGCCTTCCTTAAAAACTGAATTTAAAAATTAAAGAAAAAAAATCACCTGGCAGTTTGGGCTGTAGGACTGATTCTTCTTCCTTTCTATGAGGAAGAAACTGCCTTAGAGAATTAAACTGTCATCTACACATTTTGAATCACTTTAAAAAATGCTTTCTTTGGAAAACAAGGGGTTTACGTGACACTTCCTCCTTCAGAGACTGTGAAGATGGTTATAAAAGCATCAGAGAAAAAATTATTAATAGAAGTTTTCTGGTGAAGTTATGTCATAGGCTTAATACAAGATAGATTTTATTGTTAACAAGTGTAGTTTCAACATTCATAGGCGGTAATTACTCAGCCATCAGCTCTATAGATTATTGCTGTCATAAATACTTTTTACTTAAGGAAACTAGTGTAATGTCAATCATGTGCAAGGCTCTAGAGGAGACCTACAGAATAAATAGTATGAAATGTTATTTCTATACCCTCAAAGTAGTTAGAAATTATGATAGAGTAGATATTTAAAGACAAAGGTAAGCATTATCAACTGGAGGAAAGGCAATTTAGGTTCTGAATAGGGCAAGACTGCCCAGCTTTTCAAACAATGATAGCTGACATATATCGAGCATTTATCACGGTGATGTGTTAAGAGCTTCATACGTATTATGCTATGTCATTCTCACAAAAATCCTAAGTTGATAGTATGCTTTTTCTCATTCTAAAGAAAAGGAAACTAAGGCATTGAGAGATTAAATAACTTGTCTAAGATCACCCAACTACTACATGAACTTCTTCAAGGAGCTATGAATATAACAGAGCCAACGAATATAACATATTTGGGCTTTCAAGAAGTCTATGGCATGGTTTTCAATCCAAAGGTTACTTAAAAATAAAACTGAATGATGATTGGGCCATGTTTTGCAATGGATACAAAATTCACTTAACAATATGTAGCAAAGAGCTGTGCTGAAGTAGCATCTTTACTACAGACATGTCAGTAAGAATCCTTGCAAATGGACCCTGCATTAATCTTATTTTACATTTCAGAAATGACATGGAAGAGGAAGTACAGAGTGATAAATCTGAGTTTGCAAACCATGATGATATTTTTCAAAGAGTAAAATGGTAAGCAACCACAGAGCAAGCTCACAAACCATAGGGAGGCTCCACAGCAGCAGATGACTTGCACAGCTGTCAGCAGGTAACGGAGTCAGAGGAAAGCAGCCCCTCTACTCTTAACAAATAATAAGCGTGAAATTATTCATTTGATAGGGAATGGGATTTGGGGAGCTCTTATAGAGTCACATACACCAATATGGCAAAAAAGCCAAGAAAATAGTGTGCATTTTTAGGAAGGGTTTGAAAAACAACCCTACATGCATAATTATTTTGTAATTATTTCATAAAGTACTCCTGTTCCCATTGTTTAAGGTATTTATTTTTTAAATTGAGATCACTGTAGACTCATATGCTGTTGTAAGAAATAATATAGAGAGATCCCTTGTACACCTTTCCCAGTTTCCCCCAATGGTAACATTTTGCACAACTGTAGTACTTCTCCCCATATTTATGAATACAACTCTACTATTTGACTCCATCTGGAATACACAATGCAGGTCAAGTAAATACACATCAAGAAAGTCACAGGGACCTAGAGATGGTTTAGATCAGAAGAGCTGAAATGATCATAGAACAGAGAGGCTGCAACAGGTTAATCAACTACAAATCGAGGTCTCTTCAGACTGATAAAACAAAATCAGGGATAGATTTTAAAAATGACTTGCAAAATATATTAATTATATAGAGTGTATATAGGCTGGTTATGGATTTAATATCAGGTTCTAGAATATTAGAAATATGGGAACTTAACATTTAGGCTGGATGGCAAATAGCAGAGTGGTGAAGAGTTTGGCTTACAGAGTCAGAGTGGGGAAACCCCTATTCCAACTCTTCCCTTTCCTCCCAACCCCCAACAGCTCCATAGCTGTGGGGCCTTCAGCAAGTTACATTAATTCTACAAGTTTATTTCCTCATCTTTAATCTGGGGACAATAGTGAAACCTAACCTCATAGGTTCTTATGAAGATAAAATAAGAAAATCCATGCAATAATGTGAAGAGGTCTTTATTAGCTAATGTTGATGTTATTCATTTAAAACCCTTTAAAAGAGGGTTTCTGAACCTCAGCACTACAGACCTTATGGACGAGATAATTTCTTGCTGGGGAAGAGGGTTGGTTCTCTGTATTGTAGGATGTTTAACAGAATCCCTGGCCTCTACTCAGTAGATGCCAAGAGTGCCCACCTTCCAAGTTGTGACAACCAAAAATGTCTCCAGATATTGCCAAATGTCCCTAAGGGGGGCAAAAATATCAATGTCAATTGAAAACCACTATTTTAAAGGAATCAACTTAGCATAAATGAAGTACTATTTTCCACATTTTTTAGTTAAATCAACGGATGGTAAATACTAAAATTATATAAATGTTCAAGAAGGGTTTAGAAATCACACACACACACACACACACTCACACCCCTATAATGAATAAAGTTTCTAAAAGATATTTGAAAACTCTGTGCACTTCTGAGGTTGAAGTAATGTAGACTTCCCCCCCCCCCCCCAACTGACTTTCAAACACTGTCTGGGCTGTTCCCAGATAGGATGAAAAACCAGGTTATATGGATGATCAAACCCACATAGTAGGATACCTGAGATGCTCATCTGTTCAGTCATAAACTGCACCTGCAGCAAGGACACGTTTCATGCCACCCCTGGAGTGGCAATGTGTTCTAGAAAGTGTTTCTGAAACTCCCTGCATGTCAGAATCATAAGGGGAGCTTTCCAACATGGAGATTCTCAGGCCTCATCTCTACATTTTAATTTTTCATTTTAAGGTGGGGAGCCCAGACATCTGTAAATTGAATAAGCTCTCCCAATTAGAAACTTCTGTTCAAGCGGATGGGGTCTTGAAAACAGCAAGGAGGTCAGTTTCTCTTTGACTCTGCCCCACCTCAACTTCAGCATTAGAAAGAGACCTATAGATTATGCAGAATTCTTTATGAGAATAGCTGTAGACTGTAAATAGATATCCTGTGTTAGTGTCTTATCCAAACAAAAAGTTCAATTTAAAAATCAAGATGTTAGAAAGAAAAACAAATTATGTACTGCTGCAGAACTATTATTTCTAGTAATAGGTCTCCAGTTATCTCTGGTGACAGTTTTTGCTAAAAACTCCATACCGTCAATCACCCTTGGTCAGACTGAGAAAGGGTTACCATGCTTAGTCATGTGGAACATTAAACAGTCCTTCCGTACATTTTGAAAATGACAAGCAGTTGAAAAGCTGCCTTGCCGCTGATTGCCTTTCCATCACTCTTCTCTAAGGGCCCCTAGATCCCTCGAATCTGTCTGTGTCCTCATTCCTTGTGCACATACCCATCCTCCACCCGCACCCCCTTCCTGCACCCCCACCCCCAGCCTGTGGACTGGGTGCATGAGCACCTTTCTCCTCCTGAAGGAAATGGATGGAGTTGACTAGTCACAGACCCTAAGTTATAAGTCCCCTGTGGTCTGTGAGCCTCTTCCCGGTGATGAAACTGAAGTAGAGGACAGTCAAAGAGAACTTGAAATTCTCTCCTAATTCAAGACACTGTCCATTCAAGCAGTGGTTCCCAATACTCAGGAGCGTTTATGAAATGTACAGATTCCAGGACTTCTACCCCAGACTGTCTAGAGATGAGGCCTGAGAATCTCCATGTTGGAAAAGCTTCCTGGTAATCATGATGTGTAAGGAGGTTCTGGAACACTATCTAGAACACATACCTCTCCAGGGGTGCCATGAAAGGTGTTCTTGTTGCAAGTGCAGTCTATAACTGGATTTCTACAACAGGGAAACATTTTAGGTATCAGTGTGGAACTGATCTTTGCAACCATAAATCCAAGTTTAAAGCTCAATATTTTGATTTTAAGATATAGCAACTACTATTCCTTGCTCAGACTCTCATTTCAGATGACTACTGTGAAAGTCAAACAACTTTACTTAACGCATACCCTAATCATGTCTAAAGTGAGTTTGAAACCTATTTGCAACATCAATTTATATTTATGAATGTTTACTTTTAATGATTAATTGGTAGCATATTATATCTAGATATTTCTAAAAATATCATTTGTTGTACTTTGTCCTTGTTATAACTGTCATTGACATCAACAATTACTAGTTGAATATCCATGTATATGTAAGGCTTGGGGCTAGATGCTAAACTTTAAGAAAGAAAATATTTTTCCAAGTTACTATAATCTTTTATGAACTTATCAGCACCGCACTCTCCCGAGTGAGCCACGGGCCGGCCCAATCTTTTATGAACTTATGGCCATCTGTGCTAATCTTATACAATCACCTTTTCACCAGGGACCAACACACAAACTACAGTTTCAAAGTGTTCAAAGATCATGCCAGAAATCCATTCAGAGGCCCTGAGATAAGAGAAGCTGATCCAACAGGAGCATAAACTTCTTCCTTCTGAGTGACACATGTGTTAGAAAATGTACGGCCTCCCTCTAAGACTGCATCTTGGAGGCAGAGACCAAACCATCCCATAATTTAAATTCTCTTCCAAATGCCTGTCTCTTTGGCAATGTCCCTGCCAAACTAAGACTCCTTAGGCCTTTGAAAAACATCTACTTTTCTAGTTGTTTCTAGAGTCCAGTTTTCCAGACCCTCTTAGAAGGGCCCTAGGATACTTCTGATTTACCTTCATTTTGGAAAATTCAGCATCCAACCTACAAGCCTCCTTTGTAAGAAGCCTTCATCCCATTTCTGCCATTGACACTTAACACAGAAAGTATTAGTGGTTCCTTTCTGTGAGCAATCACTACACTATTCTTGATCTTTGGAGAAAACAGAATACATACACATAAAAGTCATGATGAAAAAAAGAAAGAAAAAATATATACATATCTAACATGCAACAAATATTTTATTGAACATTCTGCCAGATATTTGTACAGCTAATCCAAAACATCAGATAAATTAAAAGTTCATTTGTATTTGGTTTGAGACTTCTTGGTGTTTTGTATGTTGTTTGTTTATAGGGGGTAGAATATGGGGCTGGGGGAAGAAAAAGGGCATTGTCTAATAATCTGACTGAAATCCCTAACTGGCTTGACTTTGGCTTCTGCCCAGTTTTACTTGCATCTCATTCAAACACAATAGCCAACAGAGCAGGAAAGCTTACCAGGCAACAAGGACAGCAAAATAGCCAACTGCATACACAGGGAAATCATTTTCCACTTACCAGCAATGCTATACTAGTAAGCCTCAGTGCCCTTACTATGAATAGTATTACTTGACATGTCAGGTTAAGGATTTAACATAAGGCATATAAAATGCTTAGAACAATGCCTGGATCATAGAGAGTTTTAAATAATAATAGTAGCTACTATTAGTAGCTATTATTAGCCACTAGTATTAATACATCCCAACATTGGAGATGACTGATTTGCCTGCTTAGAGCACATGGGTTTGTCTTAAACAGTAATGTTTTAAATGTACTATTGCTAATAGTACTGAAATAGATTATGTCTGTAAATCTCTTCCTTCAACTCCCGGAGATTAAGGACCTCTCCTGAAGCAAGCTCACCTAAGCCTATTTCTACCATCCATCTAGAAATCAGTTTGCAAACCTCTGACCCATTTGCATTAGAAAACATAAGCTCTGCTCTCATTTCTACTCACATAAATTAGTGTTTCTTTCCTCTCTAATTCTTTCTGGGAGCATTAATTTGTCTTCTGTTTGCTAGCCAGTCTACCATTCCTAGGATTAAAACCAGAGAAACTAACAGAAAATTGAGACCCAATTTTCAGACTTTTTGACAGAGAAATTAATGCCAATGTGTGTATGTGTGTGTGTGTGTGTGTGTGTGTGTGTGTGTGTGTGTGTGTGTATAAACAGAACAAGACAATACAGAATCAGAACAAGCTATCAGTGGGGTACTCACCCCCACTTTCCCTGTCTTGATGGATCATTTTACAAGCAGTTCACAGAAAAGTGTTGAAACTCCACCATTTCTCAATACCCAAAATACATCATGTGTTTCAAAACAGCACAGATTATCTAGGTCCAGTGATATAAAATAAGCCCACCATTCATCTGTCATGGGAGACCAAATAGGAAAATAAAGACTAGGAGTTGTGATGGGTACTTGCACCTGACACTCATTTATGTAAGTCTGACTCTTGGCTGCAGCTAGAGAGGTCTACGTTAGAGCAAATGCTAATTCCTCCTGCTTCCTCTCTGCTCCCCTGGGTAACTCAGAAGCATCTCTTGGGCTTTCGTGTTGCACCAGGTACCATTTCACTCAGGAGCAAGCAAGAGGCTGAACTATATTGCGAGTATAATTTGGGAAACCCCCAGCCCTGCCCCTTACCTGCAGAATCCGACCCCTCGACAGGCACACTCTGTGTTGAAGCTGGGACCGGGTCCTTGACTCCAGGCACCTGAGCAACTTCTTCCTGGTTTGTCAAAAATGCAGAGCACAGATCAGACTCGAGGGCTTGGAGCTTCAGCAAGGAATTCTGCCAGCAAAAACAGAACATCAGTCTAGCTACGTAGATGCCTAACACAACGGCGAGTGTACAGCTCTTGCATGCACCTTCCTCCAGTGCCTGGAGGGAAGAGGGTTGAGAACACAGCTGCTTCAGGGAAAGCGCCGGAATCACATATATTCTACATGCAGCCTCAGTTTCTGCTTCATTTAAATCCTAAAGTGTATGGATTATCTGTGACACACAGGACTGGTGATTTCATCAGCAAGAGACGCTGCATCTGAAGAACCAATCTGAGAAGGTATCTGCTTCCTGGGTGCCAGAGGCTTTACACTTTGCAAGTGTTTCATTCATTGTGCTGACATCAGGAGGGAGGACATTAGGCCCCTCCCAGGCTACCATTCACAAAAGCCATCATTCCTCCAATGCAAAGACTGCAGCAAACCGCAGTGCACAAAGAGTTACTGCTGCAGAGGCCGCCTGGCATCTGGGAGGAGCTTCGAGGCTCCTTTAGCTACATCTGTATGGGGTGTGTATGTGTGCGTGTGTGTGGGGGGGTGTGCGTGTGCACTGGTGTCTTCTGAAGTTACTTCTCTCACATGGGATAGCTGCAGCTGCCTTTTATCAAGAACAGGGTGGAGGTAGATGACCTTGGTCACTTAGCCAGACACCAAAAGAGAAGCAATTTATCTTTCATAGCCCCCAGCACAACCTCCCACCCACTCCCTTCATTTCTCATTTAAAATTTCTCCTATGGCTCTTAATAAGAACAAAGTCACACAGACTGACACACATATCGTGCTGTGATGCAGATACCAGCAAACTAATTCCCCTGACCAGGTGAAGGTGAGTCACATTGGAGCCCCCGGCTGCACCGCTCCCCCCACAATGGGACATCTCTGCAGGTCTCAGCCGCTGTCCCACCTACCCGGCTCCAGCAGGGGCAGCCACTGGGAGCAGAGCCAAGGGTCCTTTCCCTACTATGATCCTCCGACACACACACACACACACACACACACACACACACACTCCTCTTCCCACTCTGCCCTCCACATAGCTTATCCCCCACACATCTTCCCATCCTACTCCAGAGCCCCACCACTTACCCCTCACCCTTGCACCCTACTCGGCACACACACACACCCTAACGCCCACACATCCTCATACCCAACCCCACACCCTCACCCACGACTCCACACGTGCACACACACAAACTCCCACCTTACACACATATATTCTACCTACCACACACGCCCATCCCTGCCTGCCCACACATCCAACCTCATACCTTCCCACACCTAGCCCCAAAACCTCACAGCCTACTCCACACACACGCATACCCACCCCTACGCCATATAAACCTCGGCACCCTACCAACAGCCCCACATCCTGCTTCCACACCTGCACGCACACACGCCCCTCCCCCACACACCCTCACACCTTACCTCACATAACCACTCACCAACATCTCCTCACACCCCAACCCCTCCTTTCACACAAAACCAACTCCTTCACACCCCCTTATCCACTCTCTTGATGTGAGTAGGTAGGAACCTACAGCAGTGTTTTAAAAACTGTTCACTGAGGGGTGTCTTGGATCTGTGGTCTCTCAGCCATTCTGAAAGCAGCAAGGGCAGGCCCGGGATCCCTCCTAGCCCAGAGATGGGGTGGATCCAGCACAAACCTCCTCAATGCTCAGGGCCTGCTGCCTGAGAGCCCCCAGCCCAGGTGAAGCACCTGCCTGAGGCCAGGCCAGTATTCAAGGCTTCCTCCCGCTTCCTGGGATGTTTTCCCAGCAGCTGAGTGTAGAGGCAGGAGCCCGAGGTCGCTGGCAGGAGGTGAAGGAGCAAGGTCACCAGGTTTCTGGAAGAATTTAATATTTACTAACCATGCAGCTGGGAGGCAACAAGAACGATATCAGGCACCCTTCCTACCAGAGGGCCTTGGAAGTCAGAGCGACCTCTCAAAAAGAGCAAAGCTACTCTGAGGACTAAAAAATAATGCCATGAGAACGTAAACTGGTGCCACCACTTTGAAAAACGGTATGGTGGGTCCTGAAAAAATTAAAATTAAATTACCATATGATCCAGAAATTCCAATGCTGGGAATACACCCAGAAGAATCAAAAGCAGGGACTTGAAAGAGATATGTGGACACCCATGTTCACAGCAGCCTTCCTCACAATAGCCAAGAGATGTGTGATGCATGGAACTGTCTCTCTCCAAAATTCATATGTTGAAGCCATAACCTCTAGTGTGACTTTATTTGGAGACAGGGCCTTAAAAAATGTAATTAAGGTTAAATGAGGTCATAAAGGTGGCGCCCTAACCCAATATAACTGGTGTCCATATAAGAAGAGGAAGAGACACCAAGGATGGGTGCACAGACAAAAGGCCATGTGAGCACCCAGTGAGAAGACAGCTGTCTGCAAGCAAAGGAGAGAGGCCTCGGGAGAAACCAACTCTGCTGGAACTTCCAGCCTCCAGAGCTGTCAGAAAATTAATATGGGTTATTTAATCCCATTAATCTGTGGTGTTTTGTTATGGCAGCTCTAGCAAACTAATACAAGGTGGAAGCAACCCGAGTATCTATCAACGAATGAATGAATACACAAAGTGTATTCCGACACATGCTACAACATGGATGAACCTTGAAGACATTATACTAAGCCAAATAAGCCAGTCACAGAAGGACAAATACTGTCTAATTCTACTTATATAAGGTATTTAGGGTAGTAAAATTCATAGAGATAGGAAGTAGAGTGGTAGTTATCAAGGGCAGGCAGAGGGGCAGAGTGGGGTTGGGGAGTTGTCTAATGGGACAGAGTTTCATATTCGGATGCTGAAAAAATTTCCAGAGACGGATGGTAGTGACGGTTGCACACAGTGTGTGAGTGTACTTAATGACACTGAACTGTACATTTAAAATGGTTAACATGGTAAATTTTACATTGCACACATTTTACTACAATTTTTTTTTAAAAAGAGTGAAAGGTAAAGTAAAAAAAAAAAAAGACTGGATTCTTTCTTTCTTTTTTGTATTTTACCTTTCATTCTTTTGTTTAAATTGTGGAACAGCAGCCTGCCTCAAATTCTTACATGTTGTATATTCCACAAAGCAGGAGAGGGCACAGCCTTCGGGCTCCCACAGAACCAGAGGGGATGTCAGTTCTGCTACTTACTATGTGTCTGACTTTGCACAAGCATCCTGGCTACTCTCAGCCTTAATTTCTTCATCTGTAAAAAGAGGCAGTAGCAATGGCACCTGCTCTGAGGGCTGCTCTAAGGCCTGAATGAGGGAAGGCATGAAAGCACTCTGCAGAGCACCAGTGCGTAGCAAACACTCAAGGACTGGGCTCTGGTTACTATGAGTCATCAAGGCCCAGAGGCCTCTGGGCAGAGCTCCGGCCATATGGTGAGGCCACCTCCTCACTGACCCTGAGGCCCTGACTCATTGCTTTACCTTCCAGGTTCTCATTTCTGCACCTGCCTATGAACGACCTCAGGCTAGATGAATTCTAAGTCTGCTTGCAACTTTAAAGGAAAAAAAAAGCAAACAGGCAACATACTGAAGAATGTACACAGAATCTGGTGCCACATGGGTGCTTGGACAGTGTGGAAAAGAACCAAGTGTTTGTGCAACACAAATAAATAGCAAAGAATTGAACTGCATAGGCGTATATCATGTAGTTCACCTTCAGAGGCCTCTGGACTCCCCAGGGAGTGAGGCATAACGCTGTGACCCAGTCACACCCAGGAGATGAATCGGTTGTTCTCATGTACCGTCCGCTGCCACTTTCTCCCACTCTTGTACTCGTAATGAACAAGAACAAGACTCTGAGTGCCAAAGTAGGTCTGTTTGTATGGCTGGTTTATTCCTCTCTGAAGTACTAAATAAGACTGAGCTTAAAGGAAGGAGGAAGAAAAAAAGTGGGGAATGGAACAGGAGAGAGGAGGCGAAGGTCTGGGCAGACACGATCTCTAAGTGAATGGAAAAACCAGCTGCTGTAAATAGAGAACAAGAAGCCGCTACAGGACAGACTGTGTGGGATGGGCCCATAAAGGGGCACCTCTCCCGATGACCGAGGCACCCTGGGCAAGAGGGCGGGAGGATCCGCCTAGGAGCGATCCATGCCATTGTCACATACACGTCCTTCCAGTGGACGACGGGAGACATCCAGCCGGTGCTATCAGGGGTGAGCCCTGTAGAGCCACTCTGAGAGGGCATACTGTCAGCTTGCACCATACACAGGGGTGCATGTCCCCCGCCTTGCAGATGTGACGCTGCACACGCAGCTCCAATGCTTGGGTGGCTTTCAGGGAACAAAGAGCTGCTCTCGGCTCTGGGGTGTGAGACTGATACCAGCCCCTTCTTCATGAGGCTTCCAGTCTAGTGGGGAGTTAGCTAAGACACAAGCGAACAAATCAAACAGTAATGACAGTTATTATTTTCATAGGGCTGTGGAAGAAACTGTGAGCCCAGGGAGAGAATGACTAACCAGCCATTTAACTATTCAATCGTGCCTGAGTTAGACACTTTTAGTGCAGGAATGTGCTTTTCCCTCCATAAAAATGAGGAACGACAGTAAATCCCTGTGGTTCTGGTGTTACTTCAACCCAGCTCTTCTCTTATAGGAGGACTTCCACGCCCTGCGAAGCCTGCTAGCACGTTCCAGGTTTATGTCCAAAGTCCCCTGGATGGACGTCTAGAATCTACAGGAAATGGAGGAAGGACTAATGGATCCTCTAAGGAATGATGACTACCTCTGCTTCTCCAACTATCCCATCAGGTTAAGAAAGAAGCCAGAGAGAAGTTCGTGAAACCTAGGCGTTGTTTTCTAAAAGCTAATTTTTCTCTTTTACATAATGGAGAAGATGCTTCTTGTTTTAGAAAACACTCTACTCGCTTTCTCTCCTCTACAATTACCAGGTCCCACTTTAGTTGGGTTGGAATAGAGAACACCCACACAGGCTGGATGGTTAAATACTATTTCAGGGTGCCTTTGTCTGCAACCCACCACTTGCAGAGCAGGGACAGCTTACATTTAGTTTCTCTGAAGGGGTTTAGTGCTCCTCTCCCATCCCTTTATCCATCCGAGAATTGTATATAGACTCTCTATGGTGATATGAAGCAAACAAAATAATAGGAAACCTGCTGAAAATTGGAGATACAGCTGGGTCCTCAAACATCCCCATTTCTACTTGACCACTCTTCTTCCCTGAATTTTTGTGTTCCCCTCGTGTAAACTCTCCATGCCCCCCACCCACCCACAGTACCCTTCTTTTCCATCTGCTAATTCACCTGTTCCCTTCCCTCATCTCCCCAGGCTCTACTCAACTATAGTCATTTCACAGTAAAATTTCCATCAAATTATTGCACCAGTTCTGATTATCCTGTCTAACCAGGCCCCCTAATTTCTCTGTTAGCATTTTGTTTATTTCCTTCCTGACACTACAATACCTCATTTTATCTGTCTACCTATTTATTGACTCATTCTAACTCCGTACATGTTGGAATCACACTTCCATTGTTCACCACTGTATCTGAGCACAATGTGTAGACCAAGAGCCAATCAATACAAAGGATGCCATCGTACATTAGCTTTGTTTTTCTGAACTCTTTAAGGGGTACTGGGGGGGCCCAATATCAAGCCCCCCTGCTGCCCTGGTTTAGAAACTTTAAAGTGCTTTAAAACCCCTGGGGAGTTTGTTAAAGATGTGCACTCCTAGGCAGGGACCACCCCAGAGATTCTGGCTCAAGAGGTCTGAGGCAGGGTTGTTTCAGTGCACAAGTCCAAGGTCCACGCTTTGAGAAATATTGCCTTACCCCCTAAAGCCTTAGTCACGCCACATGCTGCTTTGCTTCTTGCTTAGCTCCACCTGCCCCAGGGATAATTGCTTCTCCCTGAGCCCCAGGCCTCCGACACTCCTACTGCCCTCTTGCCTTGGCCTCCCTGCCAGGAAGTGTACAGTAGGAAGTGCTCAGAAGTGAGGCACTGTTGCCTCCTGAACTGTGTTGCTGGACTCTGTGTGTTTTGCCAAAAGAAGTGGGACTTCTTCCAGTGTTGATGGCTACAACAAAAGCCAAATTCACCCTGACCGTAGTGACTCTGGGCTTTTGGCTAATTCTGGGACTGTGTGGCTTATGTCCCAGCATGCTTTGCAGCCAAGTCTAACAAAAGATGACAAAGCTCAGATCAGCCCTCCCCAGCTTCCCTCTGCATGGACGCTCAGCCCTAACTTTCCTGCACTCTCCAGCGGAGACATTCAATGTGGAAGTACAAGCTATTGTTGACAAGAGGATCCAGGCCTCATTCAGATCCTACCAGCACTTCTTTTTGAACAAGGACAACCTAGCCACATCACATAATAACCTAAACCACATTTCCTTTCAGTCAAATGACTTCAACCTGTCTTGTACTTAGTTTCACCTCCTTGTGATATCTTTGTTATATCCACTTTATTCAATAAACAATAAAAACAAGATGTTTGGGAGAGAATAACATACATTTTAAGTCAGGATTCTGAGATTTTCTAGATAAAATATTGATTTTTCTAAAACTAGAATGTGTCTCATTCAGAACTCATGGAATGAACTTCAATAGTTTCTTATTGGAGTTACTCGTACTTAAACTATCTGAAAGCACAGGTATGAAGATAGATTAACCCCTTAACTAATTTTTTTTTCCAGAACATTAATTATATCCCAAGTGCTAAAGTCTACAAAGGTAGTTTGTGTTGTAGCCTATATGGTTACTTCTTTGTGGCTATTTTTGTTCCAATATCTTTTGGCCCTGAAAAATATTCTCCTTGAAAACTAAACTTAGTAAGACATGGGTGCAGTATGGGGCCCACTGGGCCCTTATTCTGGCTCATTCTGTATCACGGGAAGAACTACCCAACTTTGCTAGCCCATAGGCCCTGTATTTTCTCTGATGACACTATCTCAACCCCTTCAATTTTTAAAATTCAATGAATACTAGAAATCAATAACTGTTCCACTGGAAACCATAAAATCACATGCCATAAGAAATAAATGACATATCTATGCCTTTTAAAATGGTAGGTCACACTGGAAAGCATTAGCCATTTTCTCAAAAGTAATATTTTGGTAGAAAACAAGAAAATTCAGCTTTTGCCTTCCTTAAAACTTGAGTTTTATAGCCCTGAGAAAGCCAACAAAAAGTACCAAGTAGGAAGGCCAGTCTCTAGGATACTAAGCCTGGAGCTGATGTGTGTCCTTAAAAACCTGTGGAAAGTGGGGATGACAAAGTCCATTCTTCTACTACAGCCCCCCGACCCCCGTACCAAACCCAGAGCTAGGTACACATTTGCTTCTAAATAAATAATGTTAAAGAAAGAATTACTCCTAAAAAATATATCCAAAAGGTCATAGCTCCCAGGAAAAATTTGGACTTCAGAACAGCAGTAATATTTTTTAAAAGTTAGCAGGAGTAGTGGGGGAGCAGTATATATATATGAAAGCTGCCAACTTTATATTTTCCCAAGGGAGAGTATGTGGGAAAACGAATAAACAAAACCCCTCTTCATCATTTTATCACAAAATGCAATTATTCAGAACAATGTCTGAATTAAAGAGTGCTTGTAGACTTTAGCTTTATGAAAAACTCACTACATTCATTGTTCTTATGTTTTTCATTTTGCTACAAAGCAATGAAAACTACAGCAAAGGCTGACCCTCGGGAGCCACTGAACTGGATACAATCCCTTCCAGCCTTCCATGAGAGAGCAGGAAATTAGTAGTGTGGAGAGGAAGAAATGAAAGAGTGAGCAATGAGGAAAAGTCTGGAGATGCCATGCCAGACGAGAGGGCAGGGGCTGAGGGGACAAGCTGCAGGAGAGTAGGGGATGTGGGGAAGGAGGGCAGGCAAGGGCAGACACAGGTGGGTCACTATGGCAAGTCCTGCACAACTCCTCTGCTCAGCCCAACACCTCTGATGTTTCTCCAAGTTAATTGTCAGACCAGAAAGAATATGGGCAGTGACTGGCACAGCTTCCACCTTTTCTGCCAACATCACTCTAAGGATTCCCCTCAGGGTGATGACTACAGAGCTGGTTCCCCTGGATACAAGAAACCAGCCTGGATAGTTGCCTCTGAACAACAGGGTGGAATAACCCAGGTCTGGAGGCAGCTCAGAGTTTCTTTGCTGTGCAGTTCATTCATCTAGGAATGAGAACTCAGGTTCACACCATGACCATGTAAGATACAGGATGTCCTTGTTGACATCAACAACAAAAGGTGGCTAAAATTAAATGAATCATAGGACACTGTTCCAGCTGAGGAAGAAATCTTGGTAAGGAAGCAAGGTCACTTTATCTGAAATAGGAAAACCATACCAGAAAAATGCCAAGTGGCATCTTGCAGTGGTCCAACAGAGAGGAAAATTACCTTGGAGATCATGCTTCCAGTGACCTGTGTTATGCAGCCAAGCATCCAATTACCCATCGTCGGAGAACAGTGTTCTCAGATTCAAAGTGAGAAATATGGCTCATATCTTCCCAATCAGCTTATTCCAAACTCCATGGTCATAGTGACTGGTTCAAAAATCAAGCCAGATAAGTGAGATTCAAGTATGGAATTTTTTAGAGCTAGAAAGAAGGAGAGACTCATTCCACTGTATAGTAGGCAGAACCCTAAAAAATTCTCCAAGATTACTGCACCCTGGTTATTCAATCAAACACTAACTTAGGTACTGCTCTGAAAAAGACTTTGCAAATATAATTAAAGCCCTAAATCAGCTGACCAAAGATACAGGGATTATTTGGGTGGGCCTAACTCAAAGTGGAGAGTTTCTTCTAGCTGGTAGCAAAAGACAGTATCAGAAAGATTCAAAGCAATGAAGAGGATTTGGTATGCTGTTGCTGGCTCAGAGATAAAGCGGGCCACATGAGGAGGAATGTGGTAGTCTCCAGAAGCTGAGAGCTGCCTCCAGCTGACAACCAGTGAGAAAACAGGGACCACAGTCCTACAACCACAAGAACCAAAATCGAGGCAACAACCTGAATGTGCTTGGATATGGACTCTTCTCCATAACCTCCAGATAAGAACCTCCCCTGGCCAGTGTCTGATTTCAGTTTCATGAGACCCAGAGCAGAGAACCTAGTTGAGTCCACCCAAATTTCTGACAAATATAACTGTGAGCTAACAAGCAGGGGTTTAAAGCCACTAAGCTTTTGGTAATTTGCTATACAGGAACAGAAACCTAATATATGCTGGAAAAACTAATATATGGTTGTAAGTATAATGTGTCCCTAGAGAAGGGCTGAACTAAAGACGAAGCCAATATAGAAAAGAAGAGCCAAGAGAGAGAGATGGCATCTCCACGACGCCTTCTTAATCCTTGGATCTAGCAGTGCAGGGAGCCCATCCCGATTCTCAACTTTGAGCTGTGAGTCGATAAAATCCCATCATCACTAAAGCCAGATTGAATTGACTTTCAGTCACATGGAAAGAATCCAAATTCTTTAAAAAACCCTCAATGAATCTTGAGCTAAAGCCTAACCCTGTAGACAGGATTTTCATTTGAACAGAAAAATATAGCTGCCTGCTCTTACAGAAAAAATACCACTCAGCCAACTCAGGAGTATCAAAGCCCTAAAGAAGCATCTTGCTAGACCATTTTCTCAAAACTAAAACAATTTTGAGAGAGAAACACATCTCTAACAAAACAGGAAGTACTATTTTGAGGTCTGACATGGCTTAATGCCAAAATATCTGTTTGATAAACTGTGGATGGTAATAAAAAGACAATCATGTCCTCCACATGGAAACACACAGAGACACAGACATATGCAGATATACTCACAGAGGAGCACTGCAAATGTACAAATTGTTTTACTTTTAATAAAATTAAAGTGTTAAAGGATTCTTCGTAGATTTTAAAGAGGAAGATATCTTTAATATTGAGACTATTATATTGAGCTATTATGCTAGCATAATTCAAGAAATAAGGGGTTACAGTAGTATATGAAGAAAAGGTTAATTTTTCATATTCATTTTGGGTGGATAAATACCCAAATAATAATACTTTTAAAATATTTAATAATATTTAATATTTACACAAAATAAGTACTCCTTCATATGCATCTAAATAAAAACAGATGTCCCCTTTGTAGAAAAAGAACTGCGATTTCAGATCCAATGTTAAACTTCTTGTTATTCGCATGAGGTCATCACTGAGCATTTGTTGCATCCTAATAGTTTATTACATTTGTTTCTCATAACATAGACCCTTCCTGAAGATTCCAGTGGTATTCCTGAGGGTTTTGTCCTGTTATGGTAGAACTGCTGTCAGAGTACAGCATAGCACAAGTCTGAATCCAATCTCACCTTGAGCATCTTCCCTTCCTCTGGTCCATTGCCAATCAATGAGAGCAATGATGCCACACACAAATCTGGAAATCCCCCAGCTATTTTTGACAAAGCGCTCAGAATGGAGTCCTCAGGATTGAGTTGCTCTAACATTCTTTCTGTTACTAAGATGCTCAGTGTTATCCTCTTGCTGTAACACTCATAAAAGGCACACAACATGGTACCAGAGAACTTGTGTTGATTGTGTTAACTTTTCTTACGTAGAAACAATGTGACCAGAATTTCTCGACCTTCCCGACCATTTTCTTTTCCTACTCTCCACCTAATAGACTTAGGAAGAGGACAGCAGGGTAGGAAGGACAGACTACCATTACCCTTTAGACTCTCACTACTGAGTACCAATATCTTCTCCCCTACAAAGACAATGCCATCCTCTCCCATCCCATGACCTGAATATGTGACTCAGTGACTTCTGTCTGGGTCAGTTTCTTCTTCTCTACCAGTGGCCCCTTACAAATGCAGTTACTTCAACGTCCAGGTTGACAACCATGCTAATATCTGGCCCCATAATTCCTCAACCCTTCCACTTGCAACACCACTTCCACTTAACTGTGGCTGGCCATCTCAACAGGTTGCCATAAACTTCCAGTATCAGACCTTCTAAACATAACTCCTATCCCTTCCATCTCTTCTGCTCCCTGCAACTAAACTTATTCTGCTCTTGTAATTATATTAAGGCTCTAGATTCCTCTGTGTTCGTATGCTCAATCATTCCGCTTTGACTCCTTACCTCATGGGAAGCATACATGGGGAAGACAAGCAGCTGTCTCCACAGTGTGATTCTGGGCACACAAAAAGTCAGTATACCTGCGTTATGTCACATCTTTAATTGTTAATATCTATATGCAGCATTAGAGTCCACAGAAACATCTGGAAAATACTTGTGGACTGTGCTTCTCATGAGGCTCAAGAAACTCTTTTTTTGACTTTAGACTTGCAAGTTGGCATGAAAGAAAGAGTGCAGATATGGAGCTGGTAGGTGCTTTTTAGGAATTACAAGGCTGGGGTGGTGGTAAATAAAGGAACAAAGAACAATGAAGGGAGCTGACATAACAAAAAATTCTACCTTATATTTCTATTTACAGATGGAAAGAATGCTCCTGTTAAAAGTCAGCTGTACAAAGAGACCAGAAAATTGTTTACAATAAAAATATTGCAATCAATAGTAACTGATTAAAACAGTCAAAAACTGGAAACAACCCTACGATAGGTTCCATTGAGGTAAATGAAAACTGCAACCACATGCCAAGCCTGGGTGAATCTCACGGACATAATATTGAGCAAATGAATCCGGACACAAAGGAGAACATATAGCCAGGTAGGGAAAGCTCAAAAATAGACAAAACAAATCTGCGTCAGTCTGAATGGCCGTTATCCTCACAGGGGAGTAGCACCTGGAAGGAATTACAGAGACGGACCTGGGATGCTGGTAATATGATTTCTTGATGTAGGTGCTAGTTATTCACTTTGTAAGAATTCATACAGCTGTGCACTTACGATCCACGTACTTTCCTGTATATATTTTCTATTTCCATTAAAAATAATAAAGCAATGCTTCCCATCTGTGTTCCACGGTCTCTGCTGCCTAAAGAAATGTTCTTAGGCAGTTCTTCCATAAAAAGAGCTTGGTATTCAATAAATGTGAGAAATTGCTTGTAAAGAGGTAGTTAAATAGATCCTACTCTGCAGGACATCTCCATCAATGAGCGGGAACATAGGGACCCTCCCTGCGTGGCCTTTGCCCCACTCCTGCTGCCCCCGCCCCTTCAAGCTTCTCTAAGGTCTCTTCCAGTCTCCAAATTTTGGTCACAACAGGAACTGCATGAAAGACTGTGCTTCTGCAGTTCGCCCCTGACTGGAACAAAACTACCCTTTCAGATGCTCATCTCCAATCAGCTTTCTCACGCCTGTGCAATCCCAGAGCCATGAGCCAGCACATTTCATGTCACTTGCAAATACAATATCGTGAAGAAATACAGAAAAGCAGGTTTTCAAATGGAGCTTTTCACAACTGTGATTTGGGAATGCTCAAGTAATCTCAGCATTCTCATGGGTTTCCAGCTCAAAAATCAGAGTTCCTCCCAAATACCTGGAAGCTGTCATGAGTTGATTCTTATAATCACCTCATTTTTCTAGTCACTTCTGTCAAAACAAACCATTGCTTCTTTACAACTAGTATTGTGCGTGTTCACAGTGGAGCAGACGGCTGCATTCACTGATTTAGGCTCTCACCTCTTTTCTCTTAAACTCTTCCACTTTTTTTTTTTTTTTTTTTGTCTTTTTCGTGACCGGCACTCAGCCAGTGAGTGCACCGGCCAGTCCTATATAGGATCCGAACCCGCGGCAGCAGGAGCGTCGCTGCACTCCCAGTGCTGCACTCTCCCGAGTGCGCCACGGGCTCGGCCCTAACTCTTTTCCACTTTTGTTACCATGAGTGCAACTGTGGAATTTGAAGCCTGACTCTATGTGCATATACAAAAATAACAAACAGTGTTCTGTGTTCTTATTTTGGGGACTTTTTTTTTTTTTTTTTTACAACTTTAGCTATTTAACTCAGCTTAACCAGGCAGCTGGTTTATCTTTGGCGATTTGTTTCTACCAAGTTCTACCAAATAAAGAAAGAAAGAAAGAAAGAAAGAAAAGAAAAGAAAAGAAGTACACCTAAATTCAGCTAACTACCTTCTTTGAGAGGTTGGAGCAGAGCAGAGGAGGGATGCAACTTTAAAATGCCAACTAAACAATTTGCCTGAAGCCGGTGATTTTTCTTTCAGGCATTTGATCATCAAGTCTTTTCATTCTCTTTGCTATGATCCTAACCAGACGTATTACATACCACCCACTGCCCCTTAATTGGCAATGAGGACAAGAAAAACCAGACAGAGTATTCCAAACCAATGCCCTAAGCCAAGGCATTCATAATAATAGGTATCCTAATTATATTATATTGATTTCCAACAGGAAAATTAAATTACTTATTTCAAAGAAAATCCAGAACAAGCTAATTAACATTTTGATGTCTAGTTTGGTGGGAAACCATTTGGATTGGAAAATATGACTTTACATCTCAAAGCATACTAAGAAAACCATACTGCAAACACCAAACTATATCATGCTCAGTGGATAAACAGTAAGCACGATTATGATAGAGATTGCAAAAGCCATTAGGAAAAGCAGAGGGAGAGAAATGCAGACAAAATAAAATTAAGAGAAAATTTTACAAATGTTAACTGTCACAGCCACGGTTATACAATTCTGATGCAAAGTTGAAAAGGGTGTAATGAAATGACTGCTGGGCTTGGGTTAGGGCCAAGACATGGTGAGCAGTCTTGCAAACAATATTTTAAATGTGTTTGCTCCAGAGCAAGGAAAAACATTACCAATTCCACAAAGAACTACTGGTGTGACATGTTCCCTTAAGAGCAAAAACACTTAAAGTTTTAATCAGAAAGAATTCTTAGTACTGTGAAAAAGAATAATAAATTTCATGATTGGCTAATTCATGTTCGTATAACCAGCAATGATTGCACCTACCTCATTTAAATCCTGCTGAGTTTCCAAAGCATCCTTTGGCCAAATGGCAGCCCTCTGGTCTATTCTATAAAACACAAAGGAAAATTATTTCCATTTAAAAGGAACCTTTCAACAATGCGCATTTGAAGCTGGCGGCTACAGATCTGGCTATGCCCCTGTTAAAACCCCTTCGTGGTATCCCACTGCCCATAGAAGAAAATCCAGACTCCTCACAATGGCCTGCACCACATGACAGCATTTGAACTCTGCCAGCCTGCCTGGCCCCATCTCCTACCACGCTCAACCTTCTTCCCCACACTCCACCCACCCTGGCCTTCTCTGTGTTTCTTGAACACAAAGTACTTGTTTCCTGTTCAGACATTTGCACTTGCTGTCCCTGAGTCCAGACTGCTCCTCCCAGATGTGCATACAACTGACTCTTCTCATGATGTGAGCATCTGCTTAGCTCACATGTCACCTCCCCAAAGACCTTCCTGACCTCTCTAACTAGAAGTAGCCACCACCACCCCCGCACTCTCCAGCCCACTGATATGCACATTTTTTTCTTAGCACTTTTTACTATCTAAAATTTTATCTGTTTATTTGCATTTCTATAATAAAATGTAAGCTCCAAGAAAGCATTAATTATGTCCAATTTCTATACTGCTAAACCCTCAGTACCTAGTACAAATTCAATAATTTTTTTTGAATGAGTGAATGAGATCTGATACAGCTGTTGCAGAAAGATAACAATTTGTTTACTGAAGACAGCTTTTGGAAATTTCGTTCTATCTCTTAAGTTATACAATAAATGTTATGGTCTTTGCTAAGTTACATAATAAAGCTGAGTTTTGCCACTACATAGATCCCACTAGAATAAAAAGAACTTAAAACAAGGCATATCTACTCTAGGTCAATTTTGTTTAGTTTAAAAACAAACAAAAAAAACCCTCTACTGCTGTAAGATGCTTAGGTCTAAACCATGATTTGTCAAATTCTATGGTCCAGTGGCTTCTGTTACATAGCATTCAAGTTTTTCTGCAGCAGTTTGCATGTTACTATATAGGGAACATATTAAATTATAGTCATTATCCTTACAAAAAGGCCAGCTCTCTTAATGAATAAGAGATTTAATCAGTGTGAAGTTATTATAAAAAAAATTTATTTGGGGATGTAATTATTTACAGTTATTATTCTGACTCAATTTGAATCATGAAGAAAGCATATATGTTCTCTGAATGGCCAAAAAGATTCATGATTTCTAAATGTCATAACGCATTTAGAAATGCCACAGCCCAGCTTCCTCAAAATCTTAAGAATGCAAAGTTCTTTCAGTCCACAGGTGTTGCTAACTGTGCAAACAATTCACTTGTAATGAGAAAAGTAAAGAGATGGTAAAACAAAAAAATTGTGAAGGTCAGACACAATTGTAAATGTCTTCCATGCCTGCACAAACCAGCATTTCCCTCCAGGGTGTGAGAGAAGACAGACTAAGGCTCCCAACCATGAGCTCAGACACAGACAGCTCAAGTGAGAAAAGAGAGTGAGGAAAAGGACTGCTGGCTCACCCACGCTGTGCCCATCAGTCCCTCGAGCCACAAACATAGTGATTTCAGGGCGTCAGGAAGTATGAAGTGGCTCTTTCCTACAAAAAGGTGAAGGAACTCTTGGGGACAGGGATTAAACCATCCTACTCAGTAATATAAGACAGTAAATGACTCATAGTTTCTCTGTAACCTACAGTGGTTCTTAAACTATGTTTCTATACAGTAGCACCAGAAAAATGGAAGAGTGGTGTTATTTAATGGAAAGTATATTTACAGGGTTACACATTCAAATATAAATTTCTCTAGAGTTTTGGTGTCATATCCCTGTTAATGAGTAACAGCAGATAGTAAAACAAATAAGCAAGTATCAAACATTAATGGAAGGAAGTGGAAATATACTTTGTTAGATATTTAGTACATATTATTGAGATTCAGAGAAGAGGCTACATGGAATATACTCACACGATCTTCCAGGAAAACTACTCTCAACCATTAGATAAACCTCTAGAACAAGTTACAGAACTATAGCCTCAAGAACCAAAGGTCAGGGTCGAGCCCGTGGCGCACTCGGGAGAGTGCTGCACTGGGAGCGCAGCGACGCTCCTGCCATGGGTTCGGATCCTATATAGGACTGGCCGGTGCACTCACTGGCTGAGTGCTGGTCACGAAAAAGACAAAAAGAAAAAAAAAAAAAGAATCAAAGGTCAGATTTAGATATTCAAAGCTTGAGGTGAGGCTGAAATAGGGAAGTAAATACATCTGACCAGGGTTCACCCTCGAACTGGGGCACACTACAGTGTGTTCAGAAGAGCGTCAGTGACAATCATAATAATGATGCACAGAGGTTACAGGTAAGATCGTGTGGGCAGGTTCCGTGTCACTTTTTTCCTCATTGTGTGGCCAGAGCCTAGCATGGTGCCTGGTACATGGTATATTCTCTGTACACATCTTTTGGATGGATGGATGAGTGGATGGATAAATAAACAGGAGAAACCTGATCCAAGAATGACTTCTTGATCTACCACTTACTAGGTGTGTACTTCTGGGCAATATATTAACCTCTGTAAGCCTCAGTTTCCTCCTCTTTAAAGTGAAGACAATAATAAAAGCTCCTCATAGGATAATTCATGATGTGAAGGATAGTTCACAAATGATACTTACCACTATTGTTAGCTATATTAAATATAACACACGGATTCTATAATCATACATGAAGATACCATAGTAGAATTATCATATAATAATAATTAATGGTATGTTGTAATAATAATAATAATTGAAGTGTTGTTAGTAAGTAAGCTAACAGAGAGAAGCAATCAGGGCCACTGAGAAGGTCTCTGGAACTGGCCAGTTAGGAGAAAAAGATAAGATAAGCCATGAAGAAAATGCCAGGAGGTAAGAAGCTAACAAGAATAGCACTATAAATTCAAAAGAGAAAGAAGTTATTAGAAAAAAAGTGTCAAGAACAACCTGACAATTCATCAGTCCTTACTATGCCAGGTGGGGTGTGCCAGTCACTTTACTCACATTGTTTCATTTAATCCTCAATGTAACCATACGAGATGAGCATTATAACACCTATTTGACCTAATAGGAGAAAGTTAAATAACTTTATCCATTCACTCAACAAATATTGATTAAGCACCCATTATGTGCCAGACACTATTGCAGGTGTTGGGAATAAAGCGGTAGATAAAACAAAGTCTGCCCTCATGGAACTTACATTCTCATGGAAGGAGAGAGAACCTAAAGAAGTAAGCCAGTGATGATCTGTGGTGCACTGGGTGCTAAGCATTACGGAGAAAAAGAAAGCAAGGCAGGGAGAACAGGGCATGCAGGAAAATTGCCCAAGCTCACACTGCCAGAAAGTGTCAGTCACCTGGAGGTAATGAGAATGAAATTGGAGAAAAGATGTCCAGTGGGTTGAAAAAGATAAAGGTAGAAGAGGAAAAAGAAATGGAAGCTTCTCACTAGAGGAGCTTAGCAATGAGAAGAGAGAACTGGAACAACAGCTAGTGTCTCAAATTCCCTTCTTTCTAAGATCTTGAAAGATAGTGCTTAACAATTAGCAATCCTCTCTTGAAGCTGGACTACACCCCAAACTGAAACACTCTGTACAATTCTCTTGCCTCCCTCCAGCTGCAACAATAATAGGAAAGTAACTAAGCATATCTATGTCAAATGCATGCAAAGGTGAGTAAGCCAGTCAAAGTACTCTGCAAACTCCAGTAAGACCTTGCCCTCTAGCCCAGGCCCAGGCAATGGGATATGTGGCCTGTACTCCTCAGAGCTGATTATGGTCCTGAGCATTGATGAGAGTGTGATGCCTCCAACCACCGCCACCACCTCCATTACCACTACCACCATGACCACCACTGCCTCACCACCACCAACGGCAACACATCACCAGGACCATCACCATGACCACCATCATGACCAACACTAGCACTACTACCACCATAAATACCACTGCCATGACCACCACCACCATCACCATGACCACCATCATGACGACCACCCCCCCCACCACCAATGACAACATCATCACCACCACTATCACCATTACTATCACCACCATCACCACCACCACCATCACCATCACCACCACATCACCACCAGACCACCACCACTACTACCACCATCACTACAACCACCACCATCATCACCACCACTATCACCATTACTATCACCCCTACCAACATCACCACCAATCACCATCTCTATTTTCACCGCAAGCACCATCACTGCCACTGCCACTGTCACCACTATATAATTCAAGGTAAAAACACTTCTCAGTAGAGAAATGCAAAACTTAATTGTATGCTGATATGAAAAGAGCTTCTCCCTGAACTTGACTCCATGATTGCAAGTTTGTGAATAGCCCATTGAAGTGAAACTTCTCTAAAAACTTTTGGTGTTCCCACTTTGCTGGGACTCGAAGCCTGTGCTGAGCCAGCCTGTGGGGCCATCCTGCTGTGGCCTTCTCTCGGGAGGTGCACTGGAATTCAAAACATCAAAACCAGCTAAGCATGAAGATATTTTTCTTGGCCTATGGACTGTGTCAAATCACAGGATGTTATAATTTGTGAAAAAGCCATATTTTTAGCTCAGGATCTTAGATGTATATCAACATTTAACTACTGATAATTAAGTTAGTAGAGGAAAGTGTTTCCCATCTTGGTGAAAAGCTTCCCCACATGGCTAATATCTCATGGGAGACACCTGAGTCATCTGACAATTCCTCTCTTGCACAATAGCCAATTTATTACCAAGTCCTTCCATTTCTTATCCCAATTAACTTTTGCCTCTGTCCCCTCCCCTCTACCTCCACCACTACTGTCTCAGGCCAAGCCACCATCATTTCTCCTCTGGGTTTCATGGATGATGACAGTTTCCTCCCTGGTCTCCCTACTCTCCTCAGACCATTTCTCACACAAGATCTTGTTGCCACCTTTCTGCACACTGCACTTAAATAAAGACCAAAAATTCTGAAAGCATCCTATGACATCTTGAAGGATTTAGTGCCTATCCACCTTGTCACCCTCAGCTCATGTCGTTCTTGCTTTCTGTGCTCCAACTACATGGCATCCTTTCAGTTCCTTGGATGCACCATGCTCCTTTCCAGCTTAGGTCTTCACACGGGCTGTGCCTGTGCCCATAATGCTGTTCCCTCTCTACTTTCTCTCCTAATTAACTCATTCATTCATCCTTTAGATCCTAGGTAGCTCCCAATCAAGTCTCCCTTTGCTTTGCTCTTACTGTATTCTGATCTACCTCTGCTATGTAGCATGTTTCAGTTCCTAAGTGTATTATTTATATAATTATTTGATTGTCTCTTTCTCATGATGGTAAGCTCTATGAGGCAGGGATCATATAAGCCTTACTTAATGTTTTATCTAGGGCCAATCCTGGCGTATGACACATAGTAGGCACTCACATGTTTGTTAATAAAGTATCCATCCCAGAGTTATGGGCAGCTGCAAGATCTGATAATATCTCTGAGTGTGCTCCATGACCATGATACGATTCACATTCCCTCCTACACCTGCAGCATGCTTGCAGAGCCTGCAGGATGGCATGACTCTCCTTCCCATGAGCGAATCCATTTCTACCCTGAGGAGACATACTTAAAGATTACTGAGGGTTTTCTAACCCACAATTTAGAAAACCTGGACAGAAAGAGTAAAAGGAGAGAATCCAACACACGTTTCAGAATGCTTCATATAGAATCAGAGCCTTAGAGCTGAACAGTGCCAACTTTGGATAACAACTTAAGAATTCCAGATATCACACTGCATTACATTGAGCCTCTGTATTAAAAAAACAACACTTCGGATACAATAATGTATACCCGGATGACTGTTGGCTGGCTGTTTCCTGAAACTCTTTTGAAAACAAAAGGTATATCCCAAGAGGACAACCTTCTGAGCAAAACATTCTTTATATACAAACAATAGCTCTATATGCAGACACAGACAAGATGCCAATAAATTCCAGTAATATTATTAGCAACAATAACAATCCTCAATGCCAGTAAATATAAAGTTTCTTTCTTTAGGGAGTCTAAGCCACGTTGAAGACATTGTCTTACTGGTTCTTACTAAATTTTTGTGTTAAAGGACTGAGGTCAAATATTGGTCAGCCAGCTTGAAAGATAAAGAAACTGAGGCACAGATGCAGTGAAGGTCGCAGGGGATCACTAGTGATGGAGAGGGGGAGGCAATTTAATTGATGGGTGAATATATTCAATTAATATTTATAAATTCTCATTACATTGGGCACTGTGATATTATAATTGATACTGGGACTTCCAAAGCTTTAACTTTTAAAGTATAAATCAAAATAGCTCTAGGAACAAAAGATCTTTAAAAAAGGCACAGAGGATTTGAAAATGTATTAATACTAAACAAGCCTAAATGTTACCTGTTCCCTATTAAAGGTTTTCTTTCTCTTCCAAAAGGGAATAGTCATGAGTCTGTCCTTCACCTGTCCTCTTCCCTTCATCTCCATTGCTACCATCGCCTCCCACATAGATGACATATTAGTTCCAAGATTGTCTCCCTGAGTACAACACACAGTACCCAGAGTGTTCTTTCTAAGGTGTAAGTCTGAGCATGTCATTACCCAGTTTATAAACTCCAATATATTCTCTTCGGACTTAGATAAAATCCAAAATCAACATCGTGACTACCAGGCTCTGTGCAGCCTGGCCACTGCCAACCTTTCTGGATACTATCTGATACACTCTCTCGGCAGTTCACAACACTCCAGCCTTACTTGTCCCTGCTGATGTGGACCTGGCACAAGATGAACAGTATCTGGATCAGGGTTGGTCTGAGTTGCAAGGGTAAGTTAATGATCGAAGAGGAATGTCTGAGGAGCTCTGGTCTCCCCATGCCTTTATCATTTGTGACTGTCATAGAGGCCAGCAATGCCCAAGTATGGTCAGGCACACAAGACCCTTTTTTGTAGTTACCTTAAAACTGGTTCTTAATTCTCTTCTTCCATCAGTCCCAGGTTCTTCCCATGCCCCCAAGTCACTCAACACTATACTGATTTCATCTGCCCAGCACTTTTCATCTCCAATCCACTTCTTCCAGCACAAATCTCCCTTTTCCTTAGGGAACCAGCCTTACCCTAGTCCACATGCAAGAGTGTACATATGACCTGAGCTACGTCAGTTAGTTCCTTTTCCCTGGAAGTTGAAACTTCCAAGAATGGAAAGCTATTAGCACTGGATCATCCAATGCTGGCACCCTGGAGAGACAAGTCCCTGTTATTGAGATTCCAGAAATCCATCAACCAGGCCTGGTTCTTGCCCTTCCTAGGCCTGACTGTTTTCCTGTTTACCCTTAATTCAATTTTATAAGCTCACCCCAAAACCTTCCACTAGACTCCTTTCCTTGCTGAGTCAGAGTTGCTTTCCACTGGTTGCAGAGAACAGCAACTGCCTTTCCTCTCATAAATGCCACTATTACCAGGAAACAACTCTGGCATGCAATAGCCGGGGTCTCCTTTGCAGCACACAAGTAAGATCAGGAAAGTTAGCATAAAGTACACATTGAATAGGACCACTCTCTTGATTCCCACTTTTCCAACTGCCACTATTCATGGCCATTTAGAAACACTTGTCCATACACAACCACTGTACAAGCCTCTTGGAAAAAAATTTTTTTTCACCGGCCGGTAAGGATTGAACACTGGACCTTGGTGTTATCAGCACCACGCTCTAACCAACTAAGCTAACCAGCCAGCTAGTAAAATTATCTTACTCATATGTGTATATTGAACAAGAGAGTCCAAATCACTGGAGTCTCAACTGGCAAATCAGAAAAACCAACTGGTACAAGGGATGCATAGTTTTTACTCAACTAGAGAGATGCTAAGGCCTAGCTTAAAGATGTGCAGAAAAGAAAGTCAATGAAGATAATCTGGGTTCTGTGAGGGCTGGATATGACAGTATGGCAAGGGAAGCCTTGGAATTTCCTTTGTCCCTGGCATCTGCAGGGTCACAGGGCACTGTTTGTAAGACCCCTGAGCTATTGGACCCGAGAGGCTTGTTGCTGCTCAAGGGCACGAGAAGAGATTTTCTTCTCTTTTTATCCACAGAGTCAAACGTTCAAGGAAAGAGCTATTTAGGACATAATTTCTGGTTTTAAATGTGTTCTGAACCTGTAAAAATAATTTTTACTATTTGCTTTCTGATTCCATCTGATCCAAACCATAAAGACCACAGGTACCCCTGAAAATGTACTTCAGGTTTCTTCTAGTTAACAAAAATAAATCCATTCTCTCCTAATACTCTCCTAATATTCTAGTCTGCTCCAAAGTAAGATAAGACAGTCTAAAAATAAATAAATAAATCCAAAGAAACAGTATGTACTATTATTTTTCTTGCACTTATAAACTTACTCTCCTCAATTAGAAACTTAATAGGGGCTCAATGGGGAAAAACTTGGAAAGTGAAAGCATGAAGAATATTTTTTAAATTGGCCACAATCATCCCACCCAAAAGTTACCACCAATAAAAGATTGATTTTTTTCTAGTACATTTTTCTCTACATAATTATATATTAAGCAAAAATAGGATCACACTGCAATACTGTCATATAATTGCTTTTTCCCCAGTTATGAATAGATTGTGAACATGTGTCCATGTTAATAAAGACTCATGTAAAACATGATTTTAAATAAAGTAGCCATATGCAAATTGGCATTTCTTAACAGGGTGGTGATACCCTCCCTAGAGGACATTTAAAAATTTTGGTGGCTATTTGTGACTGTCACAGAGGCTGGGGATGCCTCCTGGCATTCTGTGGGATAAAGCCAGAGATGCCAGAGCCCCTGATATATGCAGTGCAGCCCTCCCATACAACAAAGAATTGTTCCATCCCCGCATGACTTTCTAACATCCTCTGGAAATGTTAGGGCTAAAAGCATTTTGCCCTTAGCACGATCTGAGCTAGAAAACTATGAGGACAAGTGGAAGAATGAAATAGAAATATCTAGTGAATACACAAGTAAGGGGGGAGAGGATTAGGTTGAATTGTCTCAAACATTCTACCCAGAGCCACTATCCTATGATTCCAACAAATAAATACAGACATCCAGCCACGCGACTTTCTACCTAGTTCTCTCAGAGTTATCAATTGTCCGTTATATTTCTATATTCTTCCATGATCAGATAACTGAAAAATTTATATCCTAAATCTCATTTCAGTTGACCATTTCCAATCCTATGCCTAGACAGCTTTGACCCTTAAGCACAAACCAAGGAAAATATAATGGATATACATAAAAACGTTTAAAAAAAAATTACTACAGCACTAATCTACAAATGTAAATTCTAGAAGTAACCAAAACATCAAATACTTAGAAATTATTTAAATGAATGATGGCATGTCCACAAAATGAAATATTTTACAGACATTAAATATGATATAGAGTATTTTATGATATGGAGAAATATAACATTAAGTGGGAAGACAAGTTACATAGCAATGTGTCTCTAAGAATATATTATACTATTACTCTATTACCAAAACCTACTACTCTAATACATATTTTAATTACATGTAAGTATATACTCCTATATTTATATATAATATACTCTTTTATAATTATATAATATATAAGAATAATTTTATACAATACATTCACATCTTATATCATATATAATATACCTTATAAAATATATTCATATATATTATATATAGTATATTCTTAAAAGACACACACACACACATGTGAAACTATAAAATTTTAATCTCCCAAATGTTGTAATCCAGTATTCATTAGGGATAAAAGAAAAAATACATGTAAAAGGGGTGGATGAGAGCTGTGTGTGTCACTATACATAATGTGTGTGTGTGGGGGGGGTATTTAATGAAAATCTTGAAAAGGAATAACTTTGTCAACAAATACTGCAACAGATGTACTGGAGTAGTTAGTGCCTCACTGGAAAGACAAAGAGTAAGTTAAATAATAGCCTCATTCTAGTGGCCTCAGGAACACTGAACACTTAACCAACTACTCGAAATTCTAAATTAGATTTAAGTTTATGCATTCTCTGTCTCCTATAGTCGTCATTGAAATTTCTGCCTTAAATCTATTCCAAGTAAAGCCAAGAAGCTTTCCAAGATGTTCAGATGTTAAGAACAAAGTTTCTGTTTAGTCTCCTAGAAATATTGTTTCTAACACAGGGCTATAATGACATCAAAGCTTGTAAAACATGGTTCTTATAGAAATTGTATGTTAGAATGTTTGTCATGGAAAATTAAATTTGCTCACTTTAGCCATAAATGAAGTCACCAGCCTTGTGATAATTAACCTACTACTCTATTACTCAGCTTATTGGTCTTATGTCAAACAAACACACTATTATATATAAATATTGTGTAGTCAGAATGCATTCTGGCCTAGTTTTCTACTCTCAGGCCTGCTTGAAATAAATAGTGCTTCTAGCAGATTCAAATCCCAATGCATCAGGAAGCCTCTTTCATACACAGGTCCTTTTTATGCCAACGTCAAAACGATAGTAACAGCATAGGAATATACACTACAATGATTATATCTGGGTGGTAAGATTACAAGTCATTTTTAATTCCTTGGATTTTTTGTATTTTCCAATGTTTCACTTATTTTATTATTATTACTACTAGTAGTTGTGTTTTTAATGCGAGAATGTGTCTGAGTTCCCATCTTATCCTTATTCTTAATCATTGTCTGGTAAAAGTGCTAACGATTAATCAAATAACCAAGCACAGACTCCTTTAAAAAAAAAAGGAGGGTTTTATTCCCAAAATAATCAAGTATGGGCTCTTTTCCAATCAGCAGTTTAAGAATTTGATGTGGAGTTTTTGTCTCTATAGCAGGGAGGGGAATTATTTTTATCTGTGTATGCAAGCGCTTGTATTTTTAAGCTAAAGTCTTTCCATGTCTAAATCTTTAAATATCTAGAGTGTTGAGCATTTTCAAGATTATATCAAGAAAGGGCTTTAGAAATCATTTGAAACTCCTTCTGTTAGAGGAGGGTACCCAGGAATTTGAGTGAAGTAACCAAGGTCACCTGAGAGACATGAGATAAGACCCTTCATTTCTTAATTCAACTGTTCTTTTCATTCCATCAGACTGTTTCTGTGCCCGTAGGGATAGGTTGCAGGAGGGGGTAGCAAAAAAGAGCGCTCACTGTATGGCTCCCTTCCTAAGCAGGATACTCAAATTAAGCTGTGTTAGAACCCACTCATTATCTAACTGTAAACAAGGGAGTCTCAAAACATTGTCAAAACAAGCTTTTTTTTTTTTTTAATCTCTACCTCATCCCTGCCCCTGTCATAAAAACCAAAACAAAACCAAGCCCTGGGTGCACACTAATGATGAAGATGAGGAACATACTGGAAACATGCTGAGCTCCTGCTCTGGTATAGTCCAAGAAAAGGGACCATGTCTTTTCTATTATTAAAAATTCTCTGGGTGCTCATCCGTTACTCATTCTTTCTTTCCAGCAGAACTCATTAAGACTCTGCTTACTTCTATGAAAACATTTAAATAATAAACAGTTAGTTGTTACAACACACACACACACATATATATACACACATACAAGTTGTTTATCTTAAAAACAAAAGATAAAAGGATTTATCCCCCATGGAAAAATTGCTGCCAACAAAACATTCTTTTTCCATAAAGCAACAAAGCCCCCATCTTTTTCTTTCATCTGGAATGTCACAAAGAGTGAGGCCATCAAAAGCCATTATTCTTTCTAAGGATCTTCAACCCCCTCTAATAGGGGACTTCCAGATGAAGAGGACAATGAACTGGAACTGACAAATGTAACCACCAACCTAATTAGTAGTAAGACAATGCTATAAAATAGCTCCTGTTTATACAGACATGGTCATTAATGACTTAAAGGTTTAATGCTGTCATAAATTTTAATACAATATTTTAAATACAAGTGAGTTAATCACTCTCAAAAGTAAATTTACTTAGTTGGATAAGAAATCCCCAACTTCATTAGTATTCTCTTACATTCATAAATTCTCTTTTGTCATATCTGAGAGTTTACAGGATTGGCACTGGCTTTAGCTTTAAAAATCAGTCCAACTGATGCATATTCATCAAGTGGCTACTCTAAACAAATTGATGGGGCTTGTCTTGGTTCTATTATCAAGGGGAGTGAGAACTTAAGCAAATCACAACCTCACTGGGAGCCAAACTAGAAAATGAAAGAGTTGTATTAAATGATTGTTAAGGCTTCTACCAGCTCTAACTAAATGTAGTTCTATAATTTTACATGTTTTGAAAACACAGGTACTGAGGAGCATGCCAGAGTAGTGTAACACCCAGCCTCTCCATTCATTGCACTGAAGGCCCATGTTAAAATGTAAACATGTCATCTGGGAAAAGTTGGCATCAAGACATCAGCTATCACCACATTAAGACTTAGCTCCAGGCAGCTCCAGAGTCCACAGGATGAGCAGTTGCCAGGAAGAAATGGATCAAGCAGGCATTATAAATCAAATGCCTATGGGAGCTGGGCCAAGAGCATAAACAAATGGGAAGAGCTGGTTGGGAATTATAGAAAAATGGAGAGCTGCTTCTCAGCTTCAGCTAATTGTTGCCTTGTAGAAATGTAGACCCTGGGTTATCCCATCTTCAGATCCTTCAAAGAAAGCCAAAAATCTGTAGAAACTCTTGATTTTTAAATATTGACTCAAAATATTTTAATACTGTGGAAGCCAAATATGTCTCCCCACCAGATACACCTGTAGGACACCAATTTTGATACCTCTGGTGTGGGGCACTGTATTGCCAAGTAATATAATAAAGGCGGGGGGAGAAGGGGAACATAGCAAATGGGACGAGGGTGGAATGAAAGAGGATAAACAAAGCTAAAACTATGTCTGAAGCTGGCTCTGTTGAGGGAATTCAAAAGAGCAAGCAAACCTGGAGGCAGGAAGACTCTACCACAGAGGTTCTAAACCTTTTGGGGGGGTCCTGTGCTCCATATGAAACTCTGAAAAATGCTTTAGAGATTTACCCTGAAAAAATGAACATACATGTAGTAGACAGAATAATCCTCTCCCAGAGAATGCTCCACGTCTTCATTCATCGTTCCTCCCAGAAACACTACCCTACATGACAAAAGGCACTGTGCAGATGTGATTAAATTGAGGACCTTGAGATAAGCAGATTAACTTGAATTATCTGAGCGTGCCCAATCTAATTGCATGAATCCTTAAAATTAGAAAATCTTTCCCTTCCACAATCAGACGGAGATGTGAATATGGAAGAATGATCAGAGAGATGCGATCAATACTGCTGACTTTGAAAATGGAGGAAGGGACCACAAGCCACGGACTATGCGCAGCCTCTGGAAGCTGGAAAAGGCAAGGAAATGGGTTGATTCTTCCCTAGAGCCTCTGGAAAGGAATGGAATCCTGCAACATTTTTATTTTGGTCCAGCGAGACCCATGTTGGACTCATATCCTACAGAATTATAAGATAATAAATTTGTGTTGCTTTAAGCCACAAGTTCGTGGACATTTGTTACAGTAGCAACAGAGAACCAATATAGTACATGTATACTCAAACTTTGGCAAAAGCATTCATAGACCTCCCTGAAGCTCCTCTACAGCCACAGATAAAAGCTCCTCGTGCTAGAAAAAGCCCTGGATACAACATGAGAGTTCTGAGCTATAGGTATGAAACCATTTGGCATGCCTGGAAAGATCAATACTGACCCCATGACCTTAATTGCCTCCAAAATCTCACTTCTACAAGGATGGATTCATTCTCTGAAGACTAACTACTTCTGTAAGTCTCACCCAAATGATGTGTGACCCTTTGGAGGCTCCTTGCTGCGCAAAGATCTTTCTTCTCTTTCTTACCTTGTACATTACGTTTATAACATTCTCCACCCTACCGCCGACCCCCAGGAAAGTAGCATTTTACACCTGCTGAGATTTACCCTGGCTTCTTCCCTCACTCAGCCAGACCCAGGCGTGTCCTGTTACAGGATCATGTCTCTCTCTGGCAAGATCCTATTAGACACGATATGCCGGAACTTGGCCATATGTTGGCTTAGAAGAGGAATGTTATCAGGAATGTGAGCTACCTGATTCAAAGTTGTTTTTAGCCTCAGATCTCATTTCACCAGTTCATCAAATTGCACAATCCCTGTAATATTTTGAGATGGATTTTTTTTTAAGTTCCATTAGAATGGCCCTGGGTGACGCCACCATGGTTGTGATAAATAACGTAGTTCAAAAGTTACCAGCCCAATCGAAATACTACCAGATCCTGCAATTGCTGACACTGGTGCACAGAACATTCTGGAATGCTGCTAGCTCAGAAAGCTAGATCCTTTGAAAGAGGGGCATGGAGGCTGGGGGGGAGCAGAAGAAAAGACAACAAGCTATTTGGGATTCTATGGAGGCTTGCTAAGGGGTAGAGGAAGAGAGACAAGATCTGTTTTTGCAAGCAAAAGCAGCCAATCTATGGGGGACTAGAAGAAAACCCTGTCCTGATGAGGAAGGCTGTCTGGTGACTCTGTAGTATTTGATTTCTTTTCCCAGCGCACAGAGGAGGTCTAAGAACCTTGTAAAATTTTACACAAACTTTCGTGTGTATGTGCATCTTCTTTTTCCTGAGGCAAGGTGCCATAGATGTCTGAGAATCTGAATAAAGGGTAACTCCCCCCACCCCCAATGTAGAATTGCTGCTTAATATGTTCTTTACTAGGACTATTCTAATTTAATACTGTCAGCTGTCAACTACTCATATGTAAATGATTCCTACTACAAAATTCTATTACATTTCTGCTTCATCTGACAACAGTAAAATTATCAGTTAGCTTTCCCACCATAGGTGAAATACAAAATGTTTCAAGTTTATTGAACATCAAGTATCTTTGACAAGGTTAATTGCTAATACCATTTTCCCCTATCAGCCTCTGTTGAATATCCATCTCCAAAGGACTGCCATACATTCCATACACAAGCATGTATTATGTGGTTTTGATTTTTGTTTTGTTTTTATACTATTTTGAAATATGCATGGGAGTAGAGTTGACCTTATTCTGGCTGAGAGAAGCAGTCATCGTTCTGGTATAGGGAGACAAGGTCACTGCCTAAATTGATTCTAGCCAGCCTAAATCAGCTTTATTATAAAAAGGCCTAAATTAGGAGGGAGAATGTCCTGATAAGTGGAGAAATGACAGAGTTGAGTCCAACAGGTATTACCTGTGTCAGGTAAGAATAAACAAATCAGAGATGGCCTTTTATGAGGAGGGTTTTAAAAGCACCCATGAATCCTCTTGGATAACAGATCATCCTACCTTTAGGGTCGTCTCCAATCCTTTG